>NC_133131.1:146113025-147381518 GCF_048418815.1 Hemitrygon akajei
GTGAAGCAACACCTCACCTGCCAATCTGCTGGGACTACCTTCTGTATCTGGGGCACCTGATGCAGCCTCAACTGGACTAGTGAGACCCGACGTAGATTGGGGACCGCTTTGTTCAGCACCTTTGCTCCACCTGCAAAAGGCAGAAATTCCTGGTGGCCAATTCCCATTCCAACATGTCGGTCCATTTCTACTGTCATGATGAGGCCGTTCTCATATTTGGTCTGGGTAGCTTCGAACCTGAATCATGCTCGAATTCTCAAACTTCCGGTAACTTTCCCACACCACTTTTCATCTTAAATTCCCCACTGTGTCCCTCTTACTTCTCTCCCCTTCACCTGCCTATCATATCCCCCGGTGCCCTTCCTCCTTCCCTTTTTCCTGTGGTTGACTCTCTTCTCCAATCAGATTCTTTCTTCTCCAGTATTTTACATTGTCTACCGATCACCTCCTATCTTTCTACTTCAACCTAAATCCCCCACCCACTTGGCCAGCATTTTGTGTGGGTAGCACAATGTTTTAACTATGGTTTAACCTAAGTGTTATAAAATTTCACAATGAGCACTGTGCTTTTATGTTCCAAGCACTTGGACCTATAATCCAGCTCCTTTACCATAAGACCAACATATGACATATCTCCAAATTGGTTGTTATACTTTTGGTATTTACATCTTTTATTTTGTGAATTTGCACATGCAGACTTTGCACTACTAATTTGCCATCATTTAAAAATATTCTAGTTTTCTAACCTCGCAATTTACTACATTATATTTTAATGCCAAAATTTTTATCTGTTGGTTTACTATTGCCTTTGTCTTTTGCCTTTTTGACAAAGATTGACAAACAACTACTGACCAAAAGAAGACACACTGTGCAAATGAAATTGTGACTGTTAGACCATAAGGCATAGGAGCAGAATTAGGACATTCAGCCCATTGAGTATACTCTGACATACCATGAATGCTGATTTATTATCCCTCTATTCTCCTGCCTTCTCCCGTAGCCTTTGACAACCTGACTAATCAAGTACCTTCACTTCAAATATACTCAATGACTTTGCTTACACAGCCATCTGTGGCAATTAATCCCATAGATTCATTACACTCTGGCTAAAGAAATTCCACCCCATCTCAGTTTTAAATGGACATCTCTCTATTCTGGGACAGTGCTCTATGGATCTAGACTCACCCACTATACAAAACATCCTCTCCATATCCACTCTATTCACTATTCTATAGGTTTTAATTAGAAATCCCCTTCATTCTTCAAAACTCCAGCAAGTACAGGCTCAGAGCCATATATGTTAACCCTTTCATTTCTGGAATCATTCTCATGAACCTCCTCTGGACCTTCTCCAATGCCAGCATATATTTTCTTAGATAAGGAGCCCAAAACTGCTCACAATACTCCGTGTAGTCTGAACAGTGGCTTAAAAAGCCTTAGAATGACATCCTTTTTGTTATATTCTCATCCTTTTGAAATGAATGGTAATGTTGCATTTGCCTTCCTTACAACCAATTCAACCCTGCAAGTTAATATTTAGGGAATCCTACACTAGGACTCCCAAGTCCCTTTGCACCTCTGATTTCTGAATTTTCTCCCCATTTAGAAAATAGACTATGCCATTATTCCTTCTGCCAAAGTACATGACTATAGACTTCCCTACATTATATTCTATCTGCCACTTCTTGCCAATTCTCCCAAGCTATCTAAGTCCTGCTGCAAACTCCCTGCTTCCTCAACACTACCTGCCCCTCCACCTATCTTCGTATCATCTGCAAACTGGGCCACAAAGACATTAATTCCATCATCCAAATTATTAACATACAAAGTGATAAGAACCAGTTCCAACACCAGTCTCTGCAGAACACCACTAGTCACCTGCATCCCATCAGAGAAGTCCACTTCTATTGCCACTGTTTGCCTCCTGTCAGTCAGCCAATTTTCTATCTATGCTAGTACCTTTCCTGGTCTCTTACCTTGTTGCACCTTGTCAAAGGCCTTCTGAAAATCTAAATAAACAACATCCACTAATTCTCCTTTGCCAATCCTGCCTGTTATTTTATCAAGGGATTTCAACAGATTTAGAGTCACAGAGTCATAGAACACGACAGTACAGAAACAGGTCCTTCACCCACCTACTATGTGCTGAACCATTAATCTGCCTAGTTCCATTGACCTGACCCCAAACCATAGCCCTCCATTGCCTTTTCATTCATGTACTGTTCAAATTTTTGTAAACTGTTGAAGTCAACCCTACATGCACCATTGGCGTTGGCAGTTCATCCCATACTCTCACTGCCCTCTGAGTGAAGAATTTTCTCCTCATGTTAACCATTTCATCTTTCACCCTTAACCTTTAGTTCTAGTCTCACCCACCCTCAGAGGAAGAAGGCTCCTTGCATCAACCCTACTTAACCTCCACATCATTTTGTATACCTCTATCAAATGTCCCTTCAATTTTCTAAATTCTAGGAATAAAGTTCGAAACTATTCAACCTTTCCCTATAACTCAGGTCCTAAAGTCCTGGCAGCTTCTTGTAAAATTTCTCAGCACTCATTCAATCTTACTTACATCTTTCCCATAGGTAGGTGACCAAAACTGCACACAATACTCCAAATGAGTCCTCATCAACATTCTGTACAATTTCAATGTAACATCCCAACTCCTGTACTCAATATATTGATAAATGTAGGCCAATGGGTGAAAAGCTTTCTTTATGACTCTATCCAATTGTGATGCCCCTTTCAATTAATTATGGATCTTTATTCCCAGATCCCTCTGTTTTATTACACTCCTCAGAGCCCTACCATTCACTGTGTAAGATCTACCCTAGTCGGTCCTATCAAAGTGCAACACCTCACACTCATCTGCATTAAACTCCCTCTGCCATTCTTTAGCCCATTTTTCCAGTTTGATAGCCTCCCTCGCTCTCCACTACACTCCCAATATTGTGACATCTGCCAATTTGCTGTTTTACTTTACCACATTATCATTCAGATTATTGATATAGATAACAAACATCTATGGACCCAGCATTGATCCCTGCATCACACAAATAGTCGCAAGCCTCCAGTCAAAGGAGCAACAGTCTCCAACCACTCTCTAGCTTCTTCCATGAAGCCAATTTCTCATCCAATTTGCTACCTCATCTTGAATGGCAAGTAACTCAAACTTCTTGACAAACCTCCCTTGCTTTGCTAAAGCAACATTTTAGCCTTGCTAAAGTCCATGTGGACAACATCCACTGCTTTGCATTCATCAGCTTTCCTGGTAACTTCATTGAAAAGCTCTAGAAGTTTGGTTAGACACTACCTACCAAGCACAAAAGCATATTGACTAGCCCTAATCAGTCCCTGTCTATCCAAGTACATATATATCTGGTCCTTTGGAATACTTTCCTATAACTTTCCTACTACTAATGTCAGACTCACCGACCTATAAATTTCCTATCTCATTCTAGGAGGCAATCTGAAACAACGGAACAACATTAACTATCCTCTAATCCTCCGGTACCTCATACGTGCCTAAGGATGTCTCAAATATCTCTGATAAGGCCCCTGCAATTTCTGCACTAGCCTTCCACAGGATCCTAGCAAAGACGTTGTGAGGGCCTGGGGATTTATCCATCCTAGTTTGCTTCAAGGCAGCAAACACTTCTTCCTCTGTAATCTGTATAGGGTCCATGAACTTGCTTTTTCACTTCCTCGCATCTACAGAGTCTGTGTCCATCTTCTGAGTAAATACAAATGCAAAAAAAATCCATTTAGTATCTCTCCTATCCCTCTGCATAGATTACTTCTCTGATTTTCCAGAAGATCTTGCTATCCTTTTCCTTTTAGAATATCTTTAGAGCCCATAGGATTCTTCTTCACCTTGTCTGCTAGAGCAACCTCATGTCATCTTTTAGCTCTATTGATTTTCTTCTTAAGTGTTCTCTTGCATTTCTTATACTCCTCAAGTACCTCATTTGTTCCTGTCTACCTGTACCTACTGTGAACCTCCTTTTTGTTAACCAGAGCTTCATACCTCTGGAAAACCAAGATTCCCTAAACCTTTTACCCTTTTCTTTTATTCTCACAGGAACATACTCTCTCTTCACTTTTGAAGTCCTCCCATTTACCAAGTACCCCTTTGCCAGAAAACACACTATCCTAATCCACACTTGCCAGATCTTCCTGATCCCCCCCCCCCCCACCCAAAATGGCCTTTCTCCAATTTGGAATCTTAAACTGAGGACCAGACCTATCCTTTTCCATAATTACCTTGAAACTAATGGCATTAAGATGGAAAATGGTCCCCACTGAAAGTTCTGTCACCCGCCCTGTCTCATTTCCTAATAGGAGATCTAGTATCACTTTCATTCTGTCAGGCAAAATTGCCCTTTAAGAAAACCATGCAGACTTTGGCCTATTTTATCATGTGCCTCCTTGAGCTCCAAAACCTTAGTAATGGACTCCAACACCTTCCAAGCTATTGAAATCAGGCGAATTGGGCTACAATTTCCTTCTGCTTTTGCCTCACTCCCTTCTTAAAAGGTGGAGTGACATTTACAATTTTCCAGTCCTCCGAAATATTCCAGAATGTATGATTCTCAAAAGATCATTACTAATGCCTCCACAATCTCTTCAGCCACCTCTTTCAGAAGCTGGGAGGTATCATCAATCTTGTCCATGTGAATTACCTGCCTTCAGACCTTTCAGATTCCCAAGTACCCTTTTCCTGAATAATAGCAACTACACTCACTTCTGCCCCCTAACACTTACGAATTTCTGTCACATTATTGGTGTCATCTACAGTGAAGACTGATGCAAGATACTTATTAAGTTTGTCCACCTGTTCTTTGTCTTTCATTACTACCTTTACAGCATCATTTTCCACTGGTCCGATATCTACCCTCACCTTTTACTTTTTCTACTGTATATCTGAAAAACGTTTATTGTCCTCTCTTATTTTATTGGTTAACTTTCCTTTATATTTCATCTTTTCTCTCCTTATGTCTTCTTATTTTCCATCTGTTGGTCTTTAAAATCTACCCAATCCCCTAACTTCACACTAATGCTTGCTGTGTTAGATACCCTTGCTTTTCCTTTTATGCTGTCTTTGACCTCTCTTGTCCACCATGGTTAGCTCATCCTCCCTTTGGAGTACTTCTTCACCTTTGTGATGGATCTATCTTGTACAGTCCAAATTGCTCCCGAAACTCTAGCCCTCTCTGTTCTGCCATCATCCCTGCAAGTGTCCCCTTCCAACCAACTTCGGCCAGCTTCTCTCGTATTCCTCCACGATGCCCTTTACTCCTGTAATACTGATACTTTTGACCTTATCTTCTCCCTCACAAACTGCAGGGTGAATTCTATCATATTATGATCACTGTCTCCTAAGGTTTCCGTTACCTTAAGCATCCTAATCAAATCCAATTCATTGCACAACAACCAATCCGGAATTGCTTTTCCCTAGTAGGTTCAGCCACAACCTTCTCTGGAAAGCCAACTCATAAGTATTCACCATCAAGATCCATCACCAACCTGATTTTCCTAATCTACCTGCACATTGAAATCCCCCAAGACCATTGCCCTTTTTATACACCTTTTCTGTTTCCCATTGCAGTTTGTATCCCACATCCGGACTACTGTTCAGATAATGTAACAACTCCCTTCAGTGTCTTTTTACCCTTGCAATTTCTTAAATCTATCCACAAGTATGCTACATTTTCCGATCCTGTGGCACTTCTTTCTCAGGATTCAATTTCACTTTTTAATAACATAGCCACCCCTCCCCCTTTGCCTACCTGCCTGTCCTTTCAATGCAATGTGTTAAGCTCCCAAATATGATCTTCTTTCAGTGATGCCCACGTCATTCCTGTCAATCTCTAACTGCACTATAATATCATCTACCTTATTCTGTATAGTGTGCATTCAAATATAACACCTTCTATCCTTTATTTTTCAATTTCACTCTTTTCAATTTTGCCATAACTTTACACTTCAACTTATCCCACTGACTGCAATTTTACCCCATCATCTGCCTGTCTTTCCTTACAGTCTCACTACACATTGCATCCACTTGTACACCATCTGCTCATCTTAAGCCCTGTCACTCTGGTTCCTAGCCAAATTAGTTCAAACCCTCCCCAACAACTCTAGAAAATCAGTCCACAAGGATATTGGTACCCCTTGTGTTCAGGTGTAACCTGTCCTTTTTGTATAGGTCAACACGAGGAAATCTGCAGATGCTGGAAATTCAAGCAACACACACAAAATGCTGGTGGAATGCAGCAGGCCAGGCAGCATCTATAGGGAGAAGCACTGTCGACATTTCGGGCCGAGACCTTTCGTCAGGACTAACTGAAAGAAAAGATAGTAAGAGATTTGAAAGTAGTGGGGGGAGGGGGAAATGTGAAATGATAGGAGAAGACTGGAGGGGGTGGGGTGAAGCTAAGAACTGGAAAGTTGATTGGCAAAAGTGATACAGAGCTGGAGAAGGGAGAGGATCATGAGACGGGAGGCCTCGGGAGAAAGAAAGGGGGAGGGGAGCACCAGAGGGAGATGGAGAACAGGCAGCATGATGGGCAGAGAGAGAGAAAAAAGCGGAACAAGTGCTACACCTGCCCTTACACTTCCTCCCTCACCACCATTCAGGGCCCCAGACAGTCCTTCCAGGTGAGGCAACACTTCACGTGTGAGTCAGCTGGTGTGGTATACTGCGTCCTGTGCTCCCGGAGTGGCCTTTTATATATTGGTGAGACCCGACACAGACTGGGAGACCGTTTCGCTGAACACCTATGCTCGGTCCGCCAGAGAAAGCAGGATCTCCCCGTGGCCACACATTTTAGTTCCACGTCCCATTCCCATTCTGATATGTCTATCCATGGCCTCCTCTATTGTCAAGATGAAGCCACACTCAGTTTGGAGGAACAACACCTTATATACTGTCTGGGTAGTCTCCAACCTGATGGCATGAACATTGATTTCTCTAACTTCTGTTAATGCCCCTCCTCCCCTTCTTACCCCATCCCTGATTTATTTATTTATTTCTCCCGCTCCTTTTTTTCTCTCTCTGCCCATCACTCTTTGCCTGTTCTCCATCTCCCTCTGGTGCTCCCCTTCCCCTTTCTTTCTCCCCAGGCCTCCAGTCCCATGATCCTCTCCCTTCTCCAGCTCTGTATCACTTTTGCCAATCACCTTTCCAGCTCTTAGCTTCACCCCACCCCCTCCGATCTTCTCCTATCATGTCGGATTCCCCCCCCCCCCCACTTTCAAATCTCTTACTATCTCTTCTTTTAGTTAGTCCTGACAAAGGGTCTTGGCCCAAAATGCCTACAGTGCTTATTCCTATAGATGCTGCCTGGCCTGCTGTGTTCCACCAGCATTTTGTGTGTGCTTTTTGTACAAGTCATACCTTTCTCAGAATAGATCCCAATGATCCATAAATCTGCCCCCTGAACCAATTCCTAGGCCATGCATTCACTTGCTGAATCATCTTATTCTTACCCTCACTGGCACATGGCACAAGGCACAAGCTGCAATCCAGAGTTACCAGAATGCAGAGTCGCACCCTTCCCTCCAAGCAGTATACAAAACAGTACACTTATTATTGAGGGGATTGGTCACAGGGGTAGACTGCACTGCCTGCTATTCCCTTACCCTCCTGCAATTTATGTGACTTTCTCACTGTAGCTCCTACCTATCACCTCTTCAGTTTCCCATATGAGCCAAAGGTCGTTGAGCTGCAGCTCTAGTTCCTTAACACAGTCTCTAAGAAGCTACAGCTCAACGTACTTCATGCAGGTGTAATTATCAGGGAGACTAGAGTCTCCCAAAGTTTCCACATGTCACACAAAGGACATACAACTAACTCTGGACCCATTCTCTGTGCACTAGCTATGTACTAACAGACAAAGAAAAAGAATAAAAACTAACTAGAAACTTAATTTGAACCTCCTCTAATTTGAACAGGCTAAAGCCTGTTGAGCTAAAGCCTCACACTCTAACACTTGCCCACTCTCATTATGGCTGCTCTGCTTGCATCTCCATTCTTTTTATTGGTTCAAATAAAATTCACTCCCGATGAGACTTGAATTGTTCTTTTCAAGTGACTCTCGCCTTGCAATGATGTCTCTCTTCCTCAAATTATGACTCACTCCTAACGAGACTTCATTTGTTATCCCTCTCAGCCCCTTTTTCCTGCCTTCTCCCCATAACCGTTGACACGCTTTCTAATCAAGAGCCTATCAAACTGTGCTTCAGATATACCTAATGAGCTGGCCTCTACAGCTGTCTGCGGTAATGAATTCCATAGATTCACCAACCTTTGGACAAAGAAATTCCTCCTCATCTCTGTTCTAAAGGGATGCCCTTCTATTCTGAGGCTGTTCTTTCTGGCCGTAAACTCCCCTACTATAGAAAACATCCTCTCTACATCCACTCTATCAAGGCCTTTCAATATTACTGAGAGCATGAGTTGTAAAGAGTTCTTTGAAGTGAGTTTGTAGGTTGTAGAATCAGTTCAGAGTAGTGGTGAATGAAGTTATTTTATCCATATTGGTCCTGGAGGCCAATGGTTGTAGGGTAATAACTGTTCTTGAACCTGGTAATGTGGGATATATGGCTTTTGTACCTCCTACCAGATGGTAATGTTAAGAAGAGGACATTGCCTGTATTTAAATCAACAAACAATATTTTACAATTTAACCCTTTGAAAGTCCTGCTGTATTTCATCCAATAGTGGCCACCTTTCTCCGCCCTGCAATTGTATCCTCTTCAGAAACACACTTCATAATTTTTTTCCTAATTCTGCCTAATCATGTGATCTTCCTTAGATGGTTGTGACCTGCTTCTTAATAATGGATTCCAATGTTTTATTAACAGTTGATGTTAAGGAAAGTTAGTTTATATTTTCCAGGTATTTGTTTTCTCTTGTTGGAAGAATAATGTTACTTTTGCTACTTTATAGTCTGCTTGAATGTTTGAAAAGACACCTGAAATGAATGCACTTCCACTGCGCTCACTTCCTCTAGAACTTTAGAATGCCAAGTAACAGAACATGCTGAAAGTTTTAGAATTTTAGAACATGCTGAAACATTTACTTTCCCTAATATTAATCACCTAAGCTTTCCTCATTCTCATTTAGCCCTTGATTTTCCATTTTACCTTTTATCCTTTGTTGTGTGTCACACAGTAAAGACAAAATGCAAAGTATCGAGTATTTGCTTAAATCCATGACCATTCATTCTGCATTATAATTCTTCGTCACTTTGAAAGAAGAAACCCATATTTACATTGGTACTCTCTTCCTTAACCATACTCACAGTTTTACAACCTTCTTATGTGTTTCTCTTCTCAAAACATTGACTATTTATTCCTTCCCATAGATACTGCCTGACCTGCTGAGTTCCTGCAGTAATTTGCGTGTGTTAATCTGCATTTCCAGCATCTGCACAACTTCTTCTGTTTGTGTATTTCTTGTTAGTTTAGATAGATAGATAGATAGATAGATAGATACTTTATTCATCCCCATGGGGAAATTCAACATTTTTTCCAATGTCCCATACACTTGTTGTAGCAAAAACTCCTTACATACAATACTTAACTCAGTAATAATATGATATGCATCTAAATCACTAACTCAAAAAGCATTAATAATAGCTTTAAAAAAAAAAAAAAGTTCTTAAGTCCTGGCAGTTGAATTGTAAAGCCTAATGGCATTGGGGAGTATTGACCTCTTCATCCTGTCTGAGGAGCATTGCATCGACAGTAACCTGTCGCTGAAACTGCTTCTCTGTCTCTGGATGGTGCTATGTAGAGGATGTTCAGGGTTTTCCATAATTGACCGTAGCCTACTCAGCGCCCTTCGCTCAGCTACCGATGTTAAACTCTCCAGTACTTTGCCCACGACAGAGCCCGCCTTCCTTATCAGCTTATTAAGACGTGAGGCGTCCTTCTTCTTAATGCTTCCTCCCCAACACGCCACCACAAAGAAGAGGGCGCTCTCAACAACTGACCTATAGAACATCATCAGCATCTCACTGCAGACATTGAATGACGCCAACCTTCTAAGGAAGTACAGTCGACTCTGTGCCTTCCTGCACAAGGCATCTGTGTTACTTGTTTTACTTATTCTTGTAATGTAATATTCATGCTAGATTAAGATGACTTTTTTAATGTTTCCTGTACCACTGCCAGTCTCCAATCTTATTAACCTTCGTATCAACATGCTAAACTTGTTCAATACCCCTTGAGTTAAATATAAATGGAACACATTTTTCTGTTGAGTTTTATTTAATAATGGAATTTATATTATTTTTGATAAATAATTTTAACTTAATATTTGCCATTGTCTATCTCCAGGCAAACCTTTCATCCGAACTTTCTAATCTACCTTACTCTGTATCCCCACAGGCTTACATAAGTCACTTTACCAAATTTCAATACAGTTGAATTTTGTCTCCTTCAAATTGAATGCAAAAGTGAGCTTTAAATGCTATCATCCACAAGATCTTGGAGCAGGAGGCAAAGTAAAAGCAAACTCCCTACCCTGGTGCTGTTGTAGTAAAATGTCACAATATACAAAAAGAAATCCAAATGGAAGAACCAAATAAAAGGCAATAAAATGTGTTCAATATGAGATCAGTTTTTAAACAAAAATTGATTCCTTATACCTAGCTGTAGTACAGTAGAATGGGACTGATATTTCTTATGAAGTTCATCACTCTGCCAGGAGGGAGGCATCCCTCAGTTAAGCCCCATCACCTACCCCACTGGCATTTCCCATATACCCTCCACACACACTCACACACTTTTACAAGGAAAATGTGGAGAAACTAAGATTCCAGAATATCCCTTGGAGCTTCTGCCAACTGACAATATAAAAATTAAACACCCATTGGCTTGTTCTAAAAATTAGAAAAAAATGTCAAGTAAGTACAATTAGAACCTAAAGTTCTTTGTACGCATCAAATGTTGCTCCCTAATCTTAACTCAGTTGCTATGGTTGAACTGCTCCTTGATGTTTACCTCCCATCAACTCTTTCCGAATAATCTCTTTGTATTTTATACACTTCAGTCGTTCTGCCCACATTTAATAAGTAACATGTAGAAATTGATCTAAATTTTATTTAATTTGCTCATTACATGTTTAATTATCTTGTGAGAAAATTGTGTTGTGAGTTGCCAGCCCCTTAAGCCAATTGGCTCGTGTCTGATCTGTATCTAAATTTCATTCTCCTGCCTCGGTTCAATGGCTCTTATTACCATGTAGCACAAAAATAAATTGTTATAATTTGAAATAACGCTTCCAATTATTTCTTCCTGTGAACAGATGGGAGATGGGAGAGCCCTGTTTGGAGAAAGTTAGACGAAAGGAAGTAGCTTCAAAATTGTTTTGATTGTTATAAAGAATGAAGCCAGTCTTTCAGGTATCGTATGCCAGTGAATCAAACATGCCTGATGGCTCATTCAGACCAGCCTCAACCTGTGGTCTCCTTGTGTCCAAGTTATTGGTATGTCAGTAACCACATTCAAAGAAAAAAGTCGAAAATATATCAGAGCCAACAAGAATGGAAAATGATAGTTCTAGTAGGTATCATAGAGAGTTGGACAGGTGGTTTCACACTTGGAGACGGAGTGCAGATGACTCATCCAGTAAATGCCTCAGATGGACAGGGCTTGAGCCAGTGTACCAGACCAAACTTGTTCAATGCTCTGGCTAGATAGTCTCAGTTGAGTTGGATTTGGAATTACTTCAATGCTCGACTGAGTTACTGTCTTAAATAAAGTTATTTCTATCAAAATAGAATTATCTGTTCCAGTGCATGAAGGCAATCCTATTTAGTAATAAGAGTGAGAGATCACTTTGACAAAATCCTCAAATGGGTGTCTTAGATGCAAATTTCCATAACTCCATCTGACATTGGGCAACCTGGTCCAATCTCACCCCATCAAATAGTTTTTTGAAAAGCTGTATACCAGCCAAGGAACAATATGGTGTCTGGAACAGATTGTGTCTACAAGAAGGTTCAAAGGCACAATTGAATGTCAGAGAAATGTATTCAATATACATCCTGAAATGCTTTTACTTCGTAACCATCCATGCAAACAGAGAGTGCCCCAAGAATGAATGACAGTTAAATATTAGAACCCCAAACTCTCCCCCAGCTCCCCCCTCCCTCGTGTAAGCGGCAGCGAACAACCATCCCTCTCCCCCCACCGGCAAAAATAAAGCGCACCCAGTACTAGCACTCAAGCGTGAGCAAAGCAAGAGTAAAGACACAGACTTGCAGTTACCCCAAAGATTACATTGTTCACCCGATAGTTCGACATGCTGCAGGCTCTCTCTCTCCAAATAAGGGAGAAAGAGGTGACTCCATTTTCCAACGAGTGGGGAGACATAACAAACAACTCGCTGGTTTATGATGTTAAAAGTCCATGAAGTCGTTTTTTTTTAGCTCTGTGCCTGAAGATCGCAAAGATCTCGGGTCCCCAGGTACACAGTAGATGTTCCGACTCCCCAAACAACACACGGGTCTCCTGTGGAAACACCGACCCTTGATCTGCCCATCTCCAGTTCCTCGAGATTCCAGGCTTCCGAATCCAAGCCAAAATCTTAGGCCAAGCCTTTGGCGTCCCGAATAGTGGCCGATTGTGGAACCCCGAGAGTAGGTGCCATTCCCGCAAAGAACCGTAGTCAACATGTAACTCCAGGTCAGGGTCTTCAAAAGAGCCCTGAAGGGGAGAAATAGAGATATTAAAGATGGTAATAGAACTGTTTTTGAAGATGCAAGCAAAGGAGTCACCATTGGGCACCATAACTACTTAGCTCCGCCTCCTAATGATGCTAAACTTTGGCACAGAGGATTTTCACACAACGTCTTCTTCCACATGTTCACAGAGGAGGACATGGGAGGAGACACCATTTCATCATGGCTGATCCAATTTTCCTTTCAGCCCCAATCTCCTGCCTTCTCCGCATATCCTTTCATGCCCTAACCAATCAAGACTCTACCCACCTCTGCCTTATATATACTTAATGAATTGGCCCCCACAGCTGCCTGTGGCAAAGAATTCCACAAATTCACCATTCTCTGGCTAAAGAATTTCCTCCTCATCTCTGTTCCAAAAGGACATCCCACTATGCTGAGGCTATGTTCTCTGGTCTTAGACTCTCCCACCATAGGAATCATCCTCTCCACATCCACTCTGTCAAGGTTTTTCACCATTCGATAGGGTTCAAAGAAGCCACCCTCATTCTTCTGAATTCTACTGAATACAGGCCCAAAGCCATCAAACACTCTTCATATGACAAGCTACTTATGCTGGAATCATTTTTGTGAACCTCCTTTGATCTCTCTGCAGTTCCAGAATATCCTTACTAAGATAAGGGGTCCCTACCCTGCTCACAATACTCCAAGTGAAGCCTCACCTGTGTTTTATAAACTTGCAACATTACCTCCTTGCTTTTATATTCAAGTCCTCTTGAAATCAATGCTAATATCGAATTTGCCTTCCTCACCACAGACTCAACTGGCAAATTAACCTTTAGGGAATCCTGCACAAAGACTCCCAAGTCCCTTTGCAACTCAGCTCTTTGTATTTTCTCTCCATTTAGAAAATAGTCAGCCTTTCATTTCTTCTACCAAAGTGCATGACCATACATTTCCTGACACTGTATTCCATCTGCCATTTCTTTGTCCATTCTCCTAATCCGTCTAAGTCCTTCTCTAGCCTCTCTACTTCCTAAAAACTACCTGCCCCTCCACCTATCTTCATATCATCTGCAAGCTTTGCAACAATGCCATCAATTCTATCATCCAAATCATTGAAATAAAACGTAAAAAGCATCAGTCCCAACACAGACCCTCATGGAACACCACTAGTCACTGGCAGGCACCCATAAAGGGCTCCTTTATTCCATTATTTGCCTCCTGTCAATCAGCCACTGCTTTATCCATGATAGAATCTTTCCTGTAATAGCATGGGCTTGTAGCTTGCTAGGCAGCCTTATGTTTAGCACCTTAGAAACATAGAAACATAGAAAACATAGAAAACATACAGCACAATACAGGCCCTTCAGCCCACAAAGCTGTGCCGAACATGTCCCTACCTTAGAACTACCTAGGCTTTACCCATAGCCCTCAGTTTTTCTAAGCTCCATTTAGCCATCCAGGAGTCTCTTAAAAGACCCTATCGTTTCCGCCTCCACCACCACTGCCGGCAGCCCATTCCACACACTCACCACTCTCTGCGTAAAAAACTTACCCCTGACATTTCCTCTGTACCTACTTCCGAGCACCTTAAAAGCTATGCCCTCTCGTGCTAGCCATTTCAGCCCTGTGGAAAAGCTTCTGACTATCCACATGATCAATGTCTCCCATTATCTTATACACCTCTATCATCTCACCTCTCATCCTCCGTCGCTCCAAGAAGAAAAGGCCGAGTTCATTCAACCTGTTCTGATAAAGCATGCTCCCCAAACTAGGCAATATCCTTGGAAATCTCCTCTGCACTCTTTCTATGGTTTCCACGTTCTTCCTGTAGAGAGGTGACCAGAACTGAGCACAGTACTCCCAAGAGGGGTCTGACCAGGGTCCTACATAGCTGCAACATTACCTCTCAGCTCTTAAACTCAATCCCACGATTGATGAAGGACAATGCACCATATGCCTTCTTAACCACAGAGTCAACCTGCATAGCAGCTTCGAGTGTCCTATGGACTCGGACCCCAAGATCCTCCACACTGCCAGGATTCTTACCATTAATACTATATTCTGCCATTATATTTGTCCTACCAGAATGAACCACCTCACACTTATCTGGGTTGAACTCCATCTGCCACTTCCCAGCCCAGTTTTGTATCCTATCAATGTCCTGCTGTAACCTCTGACAGTCCTCCACACTATCCACAACACCTCCAACCTTTGTGTCATCAGCAATCTTACTAACCCATCCCTCCACTTCCTCATCCAGGTCATTTGTAAAAATCACAAAGAGTAGGGGGTCCCAGAACAGATCCCTGAGGCACACCACTGGTCACTGGCCTCCATGCAGAGTGTGACCCATCTACAGTCACTCTTTGCCTTCTGTGGGCAAGCCAGTTCTGGATCCATAAAGCAATATCCCCTTAGATCCCATGCCTCCTTACTTTCTCAATAAGCCTTGCATGGGGTACCTTATCAAATGCCTTGCTAAAATCCATATACACTATATCAATGGCTCTACCTTCATCAATGTGCTTAGTTACATCCTCAAAAAATTCAATCAGGCTCGTAAGGCATGACCTGCCTTTGACAAAGCCATATTGACTATTCCTAATCGTATTATGCCTCTCCAAATATTCATAAATCCTGCCTCTCAAGGTCTTCTCCATCAATTTACCAACCACTGAAGTAAGACTCACTGGCCTATAATTTCCTGGGCTAACCCTACTCCCTTTCTTGAATAAAGGAACAACATCCGCAACCCTCCAATCCTCCAGAACCTCTCCTGTCCTCATTGATGATGCAAAGATCATTGCCAGAGGCTCAGCAATCTCCTCCCCAACTTCCCACAGTAGCCTGGGGTACATCCCGTCTAGTCCCAGTCATTTTTCCAACTTGATGCTTTCTAAAAGCTTCAGCACATCCTCTTTCTTAATATCTATATTCTCAAGCTTTTCAGGCCACTACAAGTCACCCCTACAATCACCAAGATCCTTTTCTGTATTAAATACTGAAGCAAAGTATTCATTAAGTAGTAGTAGTAGGCCTCCGTTAGTCTTGATAGACCATAGATTTGCGCCTTGGAAAGATTTCAGGGCGCAAGCCTGGGCAAGGGGTTTTTTTTTAATGGAAGACCGGCAGTTACTCAAGCTACAAGTCTCCCCTCTCCACGGCAATGATGTTGTCCAAGGGAAGGGCGTTAGGACCCATACAGCTTGGCACCGGTGTCGTCGTGTGGTTAAGTGCCTTGCTCAAGGACACACAAGCAGCCTCAGCCAAGGCTCGGACTAGCGACCTTCAGATCACTAGACGAATGCCTTAACCACTTGGCCACGCGCCAACACATCATTAAGTACCTCTGCTATTTCCTCTGATTCCATACACACTTTTCAATTGTCACACATGATTGGTCCTATTCTCCCACGTCTTATCCTCTTGCTCTTCACATATTTGTAGAGTGCCATGGGGTTTTCCTTAATCCTGTCCACCAAGGCCTTCTCAAGGCCCCTTCTGGCTCTCCTAATTTCATTCTTAAGCTCCTTCCTGCTAGCCTTATAATCTTCTAGATTCCTATCTTTACCTAGTTTTTTGAACCTTTTGTAAGCTCTCCGTTTCTTCTTGACTAAATTTACAACAGCCTTTGTGCACCATGGATCTTGTACCCTACCATCCTTTCCATGTCTCATTGGAACGTACCTACTCAGAACCCCACGCAAATATCCTCTGAACATTTGCCACATTTCTTCAGTGTGTTTCCTTGAGAACATCTGTTTCCAATTTATGCTTCCAATTTCCTGCCTAATAGCCTCATAGTTCCCCTTACTCCAATTAAACGTTTTCCTAACTTGTCTGTTCCTATGCCTCTCCAATGCTATGGTAAAGGAGATAGAATATTAACATAGAACATAGAATAGTACAGCACAGTACAGGCCATTCGGCCCACAATGTTGTGCCTACCCTTAAACCCTGGCTCCCATATAACCCCCCACCTTAAATTCCTCCATATACCTGTCTAGTACACTCTTAAATTTCACTAGTGTATCTGCCTCCACCACTGACTCAGGCAGTGCATTCCACACACCAACCACTCCCTGAGTAAAAAACCTTCCTCTAATATCGCCCTTGAACTTCCCTCCCCTTACCTTAAAGCCATGTCCTCTTGTATTGGGCAGTGGTGCCCTGGGGAAGAGGTGCTGGCTGTCTACTCTATCTATTCCTCTTAATATCTTGTACAACCTCTATCATGTCTCTTCTCATCCTCCTGCTCTCCAAAGAGTAAAGCCCTAGCTCCCTTAATCTCTGATCATAATGCATACTCTCTAAACCAGGCAGCATCTTGGTAAATCTCCTCTGTACCTTTACTAATGCTTCCACATCCTTCCTATAGTGAGGTGACCAGAAATGTACACAATACTCCAAGTGTGGCCTAACTAGAGTTTTATAGTGCTGCATCATTACCTCGTGACTCTTAAACTCTATCCCTCGACTTATGAAAGCTAACACCCCATAAGCTTTCTTAACTACCCTATCTACCTGTGAGGCAACTTTCAGGGATCTGCGGACATGTACCCCCAGATCCCTCTGCTCCTCCACACTACCATTTACTTTGTACTCTGCCTTGGAGTTTGTCCTTCCAAAGTGTACCACCTCACACTTCTCCGGGTTGAACTCCATCTGCCACTTCTCAGCCCACTTCTGCATCCTATTAATGTCTCTCTGCAATCTTCGACAATCCTCTACACTATCCACAACACCACCAACCTTTGTGTCATCTGCAAACTTGCCAACCCACCCTTCTACCCCCACATCCAGGTCGTTAATAAAAATCACGAAAAGTAGAGGTCCCAGAACCAATCCTTGTGGGACATCACTAGTCACAACCCTCCAATCCAAATGTACTCCCACCACCATGACCTTCTGCTTTCTGCAGGCAAGCCAATTCTGAACCCACCTGGCCAAACTTCCCTGGATCCCATGCCTTCTGACTTTCTGAATAAGCATACTGTGTGGAACCTTGGAATTGTGATCATTATCTCCAAAAGGCTCTCCCACTGAGCGACCTGACACCTAACCAGGTTCATTTCCCAATACCAGATCAAGTACAGCCTCTCTTTCTATAGGTTTATCTACATATAGAGTCGAGAAACCTTCCTGAACACACCTAACAAACTCCACCCCACCTAAACCCCTCATTCTAGGGAGATGCCAATCAATATTTGGGAGATTAAAATCTCCCACCACAACAACACTGTTATTATTACTCCTTCCCAGAATCTGTCTCCCTATCTGCTCCTTGATGTCCCTGTTACTATTGGGTGGTCTATAAAAAAAACCCAGTAGAATTATTGATCCCTTCCTGTTCCTAACTTCCACCCACAGAGCCTCCATAGACAACCTCTCCATGACTTCCTCCTTTTCTGCAGCTGTGACACTATCTCTGATCAACAGTGCCATGCCCCCACCTCTTTTGGCTCCCTCCCTGTCCTTTCTGAAATATCTAAAGCCTGGCACTTGAAGTAGCCATTCCTGCCCCTGCACCATCCAAGTCTCTGTAATGGCCACAACATCATAGCTCCAAGTGCTGATCCACGCTCTAAGCTTATCCGCTTTATTCATGATAATCCTCACATTAAAATAGACTCATCTCAAACCATCCGACTGAGCGCGTCCCTTCTCTATCACCTGCCTATCCTCCCTTTCGCACTGTCTCCAAACTTTCTCTATTTGTGAGCAACTTCCCTTTCCTCCATCTCTTAAGTTCAGTTCCCACCCCCCAGCAATTCTAGTTTAAACTCTCCCCAATAGCCTTTGCAAACCTTCCTGCCAGGATATTGGTCCCCTGAGATTCAAGTGCAACCCATCCTTTTTGTACAGGTTACACCTGCCCCAGAAGAGGTCCCAATGATCCAGAAATCTGAATCACTTCCCCCTGCTCCAAACCCTCAGCCATGCATTTATCCTCCACCTCATTCTATTCCTATACTCACTGTCACATGGCACAAACAGTAATCCTGAGATTACTACCTTTGAGGTCCTGCTTCTCAACTTCTTTCCTAACTCCCTGTAGTCTTTTTCAGGACCTCCTCCCTTTTCCTACCTATGTCGTTTGTACCAATCTGGCTGCTCTCCTTCCCACTTCAAGATATCGTGGACGTGATCAGAAACATCCCGGATCCTGACACCTGGGAGAAACTACCATCCGCGTTTCTTTCCTGCGTCACAGAATCACCTATCTGACCCCCTAACTATAGAGTCCCCTATCACTGCTGTCATCCTCTTCCTTTCCCTACCCTTCTTAGCCACAGGACCAGACTCTGTTCCAAAGGCACAGCCAGAGGCGCGACCACACTTGCTTCCCCCAGGTAGGCCATATCCCCCCAACAGTACTCAAGCAGGAATACTTATTGCTAAGGGGGACAGCCAGTGGGGTACTCTCTAGTACCTGCTCCTTGCCCTTCCCTCTCCTGACTGTTACCCACTTCTCTGTCTCCTGTGGTCCCGGAGGGACTACCTGCCTATAGCTTCTCTCTATCACCTCCTCACTCTCCCTGACCAGACGAAGGTCATCGAGCTGCATCTCCAGTTCCCTAACGCAGTCTCTAAGGAGCTGCAGCTCGATGCACCTGGTGCAGATGTTGTCGTCCAGGAGGCTGGGAGTCTCTAGGACTTCCCACATCTGACACTGAGCACAGAAAACCGGCCTCACACACATGTTCCCTGTCTTTATTTTAAACAGATAACCTACCTGGCCTCAGCCCTTTATCACCGAAACCCTGTTGTACACAATATCAACTGATTCTCTTCTGTCTATCCTGCTTGTTACTTTTACAAAGATTTCCAACATGTTTGCCAGGCAAGATTTTCCTTTGAGGAAACCATGCTGACCACAGCTTGTTTTATCATGTGCTCCATTACCCTGAGACCTCAGCCTTAATAATTGACTCCAACATTTTCTCAACCATTGAAGTCAGACTAACTGACCAATAGTTGCCTTTCATCTGCCTCTCTCCCTTCTTGAAGAGTGGAGTGGCATTTGCATTTTTCTCATCTTCCAGAACCATTCCAGAATGTAATGATTCTTGGAAGATTTTTACTAATGCCTCCTCGATCTCTTTAGCCACCTCTGTCAGAGTTCTGGGATATACAACATTTGATACAGTTGACTTATCTACTTCAGACCTTTCAGTTTCCCAAGAACCTCCCCTTAGTAATGGTAACTTCATACATTTAATGACCCCTAACATCTGGAACTTCCAACACACTGCTAATATCTTCCACAGTGAAAACTGATTCAAAATACCTATTCAGTTCTTCCACTATTTCATTGTCGCCCATTACTACCTCTCCAGCATCATTTCCCAGAGGTCCAATATCCACTCTCACTTCTCCTTTTACACTTTATGTATATGAAGAATCTTTTGGTATCCTCTTTAATATTATTGGTTAGCTTACTTTTATGTTGCCTCTTTACCTTTCTAGTAACTTCTTAAGTTGCCTTTTGTTGGTTTTTAAAAGCTTACCAATCTTCTAACTTGCTATTAATTTTTGCTCTATTGTATGCCATC
Organism: Hemitrygon akajei; assembly: GCF_048418815.1. NCBI lineage: Eukaryota > Metazoa > Chordata > Chondrichthyes > Myliobatiformes > Dasyatidae > Hemitrygon > Hemitrygon akajei. Next base: position 146,133,283 of record NC_133131.1, read on the forward strand.
TCTTTAGCTTTTATGCTGGCTTTGACTTCTCTTGTTAGCCATGGTTGTTTCATCTTTCCTGTGGAATACTTCTTCCTCTTCGGGATTTCTATATCCTGTGCTTTCCGAATTGCTTCGAGAAATTCCAGTCATTGCTTCTCTGCAGTTATCCCAGCCAGTGTTCTTTTCCAATCAATTCTGGCCAACTCCTCTTTCATGCCTCTGTAATTTCCTTTACTCCACGGTAATACTGATACATCTTACTTTACCTTCTCCTTCACAAATTTCAGGGTGAATTTGATCATATTATGATCACCTACCCCTAAGGGTTCTTTTACCTTAAGCTCTCAAATCAATTCTGGTTCATTGCACAACACCCAGTCCAGAAAATCTGATCCCCTTGTGTGCTCAACCATGAACTGCTCTGAAAGGCCATCTCATAGGCACTCTAGAAATTCCCCCTCCTGGAATCCAGCACCAACTTGATTTTCCCAATCTACCTTTGTAATGATGCTCCCCATGATGGTTGTAACATTGCCCCTTTTAGCATGCATTTTCTATTTCCCACTTAATTTGTTGGCAACATGCTTACTACTATTTGGGGTTCTGTATATAACTCCCATCAGGGTCTTTTTAGCCTTGCAGTTCCTTAGCTCTATCCACAATAATTCAACACTTTCTGACTCTATGTCCCCCATTTCTAATGATTTGATTTCCTTTTTTCCCAACTCCATGCCCCCCGCTCTGCCTTTCTACCTGTCCTTTCAATACAAGATGTATCCTTGGACATTAAGCTTCCAGCTATAATCTTTCCGCTTTGATTCCATGATACATACAACATCATAACTGCCAATTTGCAAATGTGCTGCAAGATCATCACCCTTATTCCATATAATGTGTGTATTCAGGTACAACACCTTCAGTCCTGTATTCACCCTTTTCAATTTTGTTCCCCTTTGACATTGCAACTCATCCTATTAACTCAATTTTGGCCTATCAACAGCCTCTCCTCACTCCACATTGCCTCTTGATATTCTAGCTTTTTGGCTAAAATACAAGTTACTTGGCTTTCTTAAAATAAAATACAAATGCCGTCTGCTGTCAAACAATCCATTTTCACATTACATTCCATTAATATGATGCATTTATGAAAAGATAACCTGATGACTGTAGTGGATTGAATAGTGAATAATATTTCACCAAATACCTCTGAGTGTGAGGTCACTGAGAGAAAACATCTCCCACATTTGCAAATCTGGATTTTAACTGTGGAGGCAGCCTTCATGACATATTGCTCAAAAGACCATCAGAGCTTGATGTTCTGTACAGAGGTTAAAGCATACTGCAATGCAGATTAATCAAGAGACCTCCCTTCTTGTGGAGAAGAAATTCTAGTTCGAACTTTCCATTGAATGCTTAACAATTGGTTTGGCAAGTTGTCATATAAATAAGTCATTAACTTAAATACAATATACAGACATACAGAAACATACACACACACACATTCATAATATAATTTATATTGTATATATTATATATTCAGATATATAGTATCTCTTGCTTTTTTATTGGTGTAATTGTTCACATAGCAAATGTTTTGACTCGTCCAGTTTATGAAGATGATCTCACATTTTTCAAAATTACCTTACATTTTAAAAAATGTTTTTGCAGCCTGATTTCAGTAAGATTAATGTTTTCCAAGGAAAATTTATAACATTTTCTTCCCTTTTTTTTCACAGTCAGTTTCACATTACTAAAACCATCATTGCCTCTCTTCACGCCAAATATTTATATGCTCTCAACTTTTTATGATACGGTTGTGACAAATATTTGAGAGGATTTTTTCTCATATTTTTGCCATACTGTTAGACAAGATCCAGCTGAATCCTGTCACCAGATTAGCATATTTATACGATACAGGTGAAGATATACTATTCATCTCATCTTAGCTTCTGTATTTGTCATTATAATAGTAATCTATTCAGGATATGCTTTTGCAGTCATCTCCGAACCTTCATGGACCTCCATGAAGGTTCGAAGATGACTGGAAGGATGTGTTTTTTTCCCTCTCTCTTTCTTTTTTAAGTTTATCCTCATTTGGACTGCCCAATCTTTCTTTATCTTTCTTTTTTTTTCTTTCTCTCTTTTTTGTTTTAGTTTAGTTAATGGGGTTTTTCTTTCTCTATCAATAAAATTTCCAATTTTTTTTTACGATTGCTATGAGGAGTTGTAATTTCTCTCTGACCATTGTATATATAACAGCATAATATATTTCCTATTTGAGTTTGATATTATATGCTTTTTGTCTTTAATATTGCTGTTGATATGTCTTTTATATTATCTACTTGTTAAACTCCTCTTTCAATTTGTATTTGTATATTCTTTATTTGAAAATCAATAAAAAAGATTGAAAAATGAAATGAAAGGATATGCTTTTGATGAGAGAGCTATGATCAAATCTTACATATTCAGAAAGCATCTTATGAAAATTATATCTGCAAGAAAGAGCTGTATCTCAGATTCATCAGAATATTGGAGAAGCTTAACAAGGTTGGATTATGGCTGCATAAACTTGGTATGTATGCACGAGCTGAAAAGATTGTAATATTTATAATAAGGAAAGATGTACTTGTGATGAAGTACACAAGATTAATTCCTGCGATGGGAGTATTGTTCTGTGAGGAGAGGTTAAATTGATTGTGCCTGTCCTCCAGAGAGTTAAAAGAATGAGAGAAATATAAACATAAAATCTTTTCAGGGCTTGACAGGACAAATGTGGAAGAAATGTTTTCCTGGATCAGATATTGGTGGTCGCAGACTTAAAATACAGTTGGCCATTTTGTTCTAAAATAAGATTTAAGATTCAAGATTGTTTGATGTCATTTCCATTTTGTAAGTGTAAAGGGAATGACATAGATGTACTCTGGATCCAATACAGCACAAAAGAAGCACAATAAGATCAAGAAAACAATCATTAAAAAACATAATAAATATATTTAATTAAGTAAGATATCTTAGATACATAGATTGTTTGTATGTCCATAAAGCGAAGCTAGGCACAGGAATATCTGCACATTAGGTGACTGACGGGAAATGGTGGTAGTGATGATAGAGGGTGTGGAGGGGCTGGGTGTGGAAGTGTTAATCAGCCTCACTGCTTTGTGAAAGCCTGGTGGTCCTGTTACGAAGGATGAACAACTCTGATGGACAGAAGGGTGCAGAGTGCCCCCCCCCAACCTTTTGGAGAATCGCAAATCACTACTATTTCGATTCTGCTAACAAGAAAGTAAGAGAGACAAAAGGAAATCTGCCAGGGCAGTTGTTATTGATAACAGCTCATGAAAGTTAATGAGAGAGAGTGAGACAGCGCAGAGATACACAAGATGGAATGTCTCCTACTGACAAAAGCCTTTGATTTACTGCTATTGTCCTTTGGAGAAGGATTGTTTACTTGGTACTGTTCTATTCATTGAAACCCCTCAGGGGGCAACCAGAGTGGGCTGGTTTGATGGGTTACATCATCCCAACCTGATTGACACCTGAGATCACGTGAGTGGGGATAAAAGTGAGGTCTGGGGAACACCCCTTAGATGCACCAGGAGAAATGCTAGTGAGCATCAGAAACCCGCGAGACAGGGTGGGACATCGAAGACCGAACGAAGGGTCGGTAAATTTTAACTCACAGCATTTTGTAGCGAGACCAGTGGGGGCTTGTGTGTGTGTCCACCCTTGCCTGGGTGACGAGTCCCCCATGGAAGAACGGTCTAGCTAAAGGACGGAGGGGTCATACGTGAATGGCCACAACAACAACGCATCGATGGATCAAAATCGTAAAGGAAGGTTGGCAAGATAATAACTGTTACTGTTCACATGTTTCTCTCTCTCTCTCTCTCTCTCTCTCTCTCTCTCTCTCTCTCTCTCTCTCTCTCTCTCCAACAATTGCAACACAGCGACCAACAACTACCGCAGCCTGCATGAACTGAACTGAACTTTATATTTCCCTCTGACAATTCATTATCCCTTAGACAACGATAGAGCTTGTTTCTTATTGATTACTATTATACCTGCACTTTTAGGTTTAGGCACTTTTAGGCTGACGCATCTTATCTGTATATTTGCATTGATATTATTTTTGTATGTTTTTATTAATAAATATTGTTGAAAATAGTATCACCAGACTCCAACGGACACTTCTATCTTTGCTGGTAAGACACCCAGTTACGGGGTTCGTAACAAATTGGGGCCTCGTCTCAAGATTTGATACCAAATTGGAGGGCCAGTGAATCAGGCTATAAGTCCAGACTTGGATCTGGTTGTGCGGGTAACCAGACGGGAAACCAGCAAAGATGGACGTAGACGAATTTACACAAAACCCGACTTTGAAGGCGCTAGAGGATGCCACAAAGACGGACTTGGTAAATATTGCGAAAGGATTAAATCTCACAGAGGTGAAGTCGTCAATGAAAAAGTGGGAGATGCGGAGGGCCATAACTCAGTATTATATTGAGAAGGATGTGTTTTCGGCTGAGGTATTGGAACATATCCCTGAAAAGGTACCAGCTATTGGGACGACTCAGTTAGAGTTGGAAAAAGTAAGGTTGGAACAGAAGAAAAGGTAGTATGAGCTCCAGTTACAGGAGAAAGAGAAACAGAGGGAGCATGAACTTAGGTTAAAACAGCTGGAAGCAGAGGAAAAGGAGAAGGAAAGAGCTGAAAAACAGAGGGAGTATGAGGAGAAGGAGAAACAGAGGCAGCATGAGCTGGAAATGGAGAAGTTAAAGCAAGAGAGAAGAGTCCAAGGGGCAGACCGAGAGGAGAGGTTTAATGTTAGTAGGGAGTTTAGGTTAGTACCTCTGTTCGAGGAGACAGATGTTGATAGTTATTTCTTGCATTTTGAAAAGGTGGCAGTGAATCAGAAGTGGCCCAGAGATCAGTGGGTGGCATTGTTACAAAGTGTGTTAAAAGGAAAGCTCAACGGGCATATGCGGCATTGTCCATGGACGCGTCTGCGGATTATGAGGAAATAAAGCGGGCCATCCTTCGGACCTATGAGTTAATCCCTGAAGCATATAGACAAACGTTCAGAGATTTAAAGAAAGTGTGGAATCAGAAGTATGCAGAGTTTGCCTATGAGAAGGGTGTGCTCTTGGATCGTTAGTGTGTGGCAGAAAGGGTGGAGGAGGATTTCCGTCGTTTCAGAGAGTTAATTCTGATTGAGGAATTTAAAGGTTGTGTTTCAGATGATATCCGGATGTATTTGAATGAGAAGCCGAATAAGTCTATATCAGAATTTGCCAGGTTCGCAGATGAATATGCCCTAACCCACAAGACAAAGTTTTCCTCGAATAAGAGTTACCAGAAAGACCATAGGGACGGTAGAGAAAGCCCACCGGCTGAGGTAGAAAATAGGCCGGGAGCTAGTGGTAAAAGTAAGGAGGAAGAAAGGCAGGCTGGCAGGAGGGTTCCTGGCCTGACCTGTTTTAATTGTGGAAAGGTTGGTCATATTGCATCTAAGTGCTTTGCTCCAAGGAAGGAGACAGGAAAAGGGAACGCGGCAGTCCCTACAGGGTGTATTGTGTCGATCAGCAAATCGACGAGAAAGGCCCAGGTAGATAAAATACGAAAGGGGTGTGAGAAATTTATTTCAGAAAGGACCGTGTCTGTGAAAGAGGGAGAAACCCCAGTTCCAGTAAGGATCTGGAGAGATACTGGAGCTGAGCAGTCATTGATTCTCAGTAAGGTACTAGATTTTGGTCCTGAGACTGGAGAGGTAGTTTTAAGAGGTATCGAAAGGGGACAGAAGCTGTACCTTTGCATGGAATCATTATAAATTGTGATCTGGTATCTGGACCAGTTGAAATAGGGGTGCAGTCAGAAATACCGAGAGACGGCGTGGACGTCCTTCTTGGTAATGATTTAGCAGGTGGTGAGGTGTGTTCAGCAGTGAGGCTGACGAGCAAGCCTGTGAGTGCTGAGGACCCGCCCCTAGATTCCAAGATCTATCCCACATGCGCGATCACTTGCAGCATGTTGAGAAAGGCAGCTGAGAAAGAGACCAGTTTAAATCAGTCCAGTGTCGATTTGGCTGAGACGTTTTTACCGACCCTGTACCAAGAGGGGTTAGGGGATGGAAAAACGGAGAATAGGGAGGTGAAAGAGAGTAAAGGAGAGGAGGTAGACTTACCCTTAGCCAAGAGGGAATTTATACAGGCACAGAGTAAAGATGAGAAACAGATAAGGCAGTTAGAAGGTCCAGGGTTGGACATGGATGATCTGTCTGGCTTGACGGAACTGTTTGAAGAAGTTGAAAAATTGAAATGTGTTCCCGATAATGATATAAGGGCAGTCCTAGATGAAAAGGATGCCTTTACCTTGAAGGAGTCTGCTGGGTTAGCAGATGAAGTTGTTTTAACCCGCAGGGTTGAGTTTACCCAACAGATGGGAGTTGCCCAGAGAGTAACTGGGAGGATCAGGGGAACTTAGAATTTGAAAAAGGGACTGGTATAGAAAGCCTGGAAGAGGTAGATGTCCCATTTGAGTGTGTTCAAGATGTGGATGCACATGGTACTGAACCTAGTAATGAAACTCAGGAAAAGTCTGAGGTCTCTGATTTAGTTGAAAAGGAATGCAGTCCTTTTGGGTCAGATGGACTTGGTTCAGTGAAGAAAGGGTTAACCTTGGTACCAGTGGGAAGTGAGAACTCTCAGTTGTTTGTGTTAGAAGGTGTGTTAAAAGTTAGTGAGGAGATGGGAGCTGGTGATGTGAATATTATTATTGAAGGAGAAGGGAAAAGTGTAGTTCCTAAATTGAATAAAGAAAATTTAAAGTCTGGATTGGTTTCAGAAGCAGTAACCAGGCTGAAGGAACAATGGCTTGTTAACAAGGTGCCTGTGAATCAATTGCAGTTTGTTTTGGAATTTAAAGGTAAATAACTTGCAGATGTTAAACTGGAAACTAATAGAATGAAGGGTCCTGAAGATAAAATTAATGACTTGCTTAAAAATAAAGAATTGTGTGGAAGTTCAGAAAATGGGTTAAGTTTGGAAAACATTGTTGATAAAATAACTCCTATGATAGGAGTATGCAAAGGCCTATTCCACACTGGTGAGCAAGCTAACCACGTGAGAGTTAAATGGAAAAGAGGCAAAGGTTGACAAAATGCCACTTAAAATAACAGGATCTGGTTTTGAGAGATTTCGACAAAGCATGTAAATAATAAAGACAACACCATGGAAGATTGACTGTTGAGTTTAAAAGTAAAATAAAGATTAGTATTTGCAAAAACTTTTGTAATGTACTACAGAATAATCACACATTTTGTAATATACACTTAAGCTAAGATCACAACTCTTTAGCTTTGTTTTGCTGAAGAAAAGGAATAAAAATAGGTGGTTATTAAATTGGAGTCTGATGCTACAGGAATTTATTAAGATACAACATATTAAAGGAAGTGATAATGTACTCAATGACTGCTTATCTAGATGCTAAGTCGAATGTATATCTGTATTACTCTGTAGTTAAAAACTCTTTTGTATTGTGTTAGATTCTGTAATTATGTAAGACTCTGTATTAGTTAATTTTCCCCTTTGGTGAAAATTCTTAGAAGGATGGGGGTGTTACGAAGGACGAATAACTCTGATGGACAGAAGGGTGCAGAGTGCCCCCCCCCCCAACCTTTTGGAGAATCGCAAATCACTACTATTTCGATGCTGCTAACAAGGAAGTAAGAGAGACAAAAGAAAATCTGCCAGGGCAGTTGTTATTGATAACAGCTCATGAAAGTTAATGAGAGAGAGAGAGACAGCTCGGAGATACACAAGATGGAATGTCTCCTACTGACAAAAGCCTTTGATTTACTGCTATTGTCTTTTGGAGAAGGATTGTTTACTTGGTACTGTTCTATTCATTGAAACCCCTCAGGGGGCAACCAGAGTGGGCTGGTTTGATGGGTTACATCATCCCAACCTGATTGACACCTGAGACCCCGTGAGTGGGGATAAAAGTGAGGTCTGGGGTAACACCCCTCAGATGCACCAGGAGAAATGCTAGTGAGCATCAGAAACCCATGAAACAGGGTGGGACATCGAAGACCGAACGAAGGGTCAGTAAATTTTAACTCACAGCATTTTGTAGCAAGACCGGTGGGGGCTTGTGTGTGTGTCCACCCTTGCCTGGGTGACGAGTCCACCACGGAAGAATGGTCTAGCTAAAGGACGGAGGGGTCATACGTGAATGGCCACAACAACAACGCATCGACGGATCAAAATCGTAAAGGAAGGTTGGCAAGAAAATAACTGTTACTGTTCACACGTTCTCTCTCTCTCTCTCTCTCTCTCTCTCTCTCCAACAATTGCAACACAGCGACCAACAACTACCGCAGCCTGCATGAACTGAACTGAACTTTATATTTCCCTCTGACAATTCATTATCCCCTAGACAACGATAGAGCTTGTTTCTTATTGATTACTATTATACCCGCACTTTTAGGTTTAGGCACTTTTAGGCTGACATATATTATCTGTATATTTGCATTGATATTATTTTTGTATGTTTTTACTAATAAATATTGTTGAAAATAGTATCACCAGACTCCAAGGAATACTTCTATCTTTGCTGGTAAGACACCCAGTTACGGGATTCGTAACAGTCCTGACATGGATGCTTCGTAGTCTCCTCCCTGATGGGAGTGGGACAAGCTGTCCATGTGCAGAGTGAGTGAGATCCTTCATGATGTTACAGGCCTTCTTCCAGCACCTTACTGTATAAATGTCTTTGATGGTGGACAGATTGGTGCTGGTGATGCATTGGATAGCTTTGTAGACCCTTCCTGTCCACCACAGAGTGATGCAGTACGTTAGGATGCTCTCAACTTCACATCTATAGAAGGTTCTGAGTATTGAGGTGCATTTTCCAGCTTTCTTCTGCCTCCTCAGAAACTAGAGGCATTGGTGAGCTTTCCTGACTGTGTAGGATGTGTTCTGGGACTATGAGAGGTCACGTGAGATGTGCACACCTAGGAGCTTGAAGCTAGCAATTTCCACTGCCGTGCCACAGATGTAAAGAGGAGTGTGGGTGGTGCAAGTTCTCCTGAAGTTGATAACCATCTTCTTTACTATGTTGACATTGAGGTAGAGAGTGCACGCCTCAAGCACGCCAACCTCCTCCCTGTGGGCCCTCTCATCTTTGTTGATGATGAGCCCCATTACTGTCGTGTCATCGGTGAACTTGGCAATGTGTTCATTCCGGTGTTTGCCATGCAGTTATGGATGAGCAGAGTGTACAGCAATGGGCTCAGTACACAGCCCTGGGTTGCTGAGGAGGGAGGAGCAGTTGTGCATCAATACTATAAGTCTGTTGGTTAGGAAGTCCAACACACAGTTCCTCAGTGATGTATTTAAGTCGAGGAGCAGGAGCTTAACAAAGATGCTGTAAGGAAGAATTGGAATTCGATTGTAAACAAGGCAGGACAGCAGAAACCTGATTGGATGAGGACTAACCAATCAGGAGGGGTGGATGGCAGGGGTATAAATACCACCAAACTAGACTTGCCCAGACGTCATCCCTGATGAAGATGGCAGAGTTTGTCATTGAAACATCAGTTAAAATTGATACCTGACCCAGCTGGAAAGACGAGAAGAGTTTATTCGAGTAGGAGTTTATTTACCAAGGCCTGTGGGACAATCGTGTTGAATGTCAAACTGAAATCCAGAAGGAGAACTCTGACATAAGTGTGCTTATTTTCCAGGTGTGTCAAGAACAGGTGCATTACCTTGGTAAGCATATTAGTGAATATCCAATGTGATAGGAATAGTTTTTTTTAAATGTGATATTACCAGCCATTCAGGTCACTTTATGATGATTGGTGTTAGTGCCACTGGCTGGTGTTGTTGCTGCAAGCGTCGGTCTTACCTGTTTCTTGAAAGGCTGATGATGTAATCTTGTTTATAGGATATAAATCTAGCACGCTGAACACCAGTCTTCTCTTTCTGCTTCAGAATCTCACTGGCAGACTGGCTCCTGACCGGTGGCATGGGAACAGTGTAAGTGTGCTGCAGTGAGAGGGGCCCAAGTGCTCACTTTAGATAAATATCTGAATCTAGTTGAAATTTGAAGGGTTGAAGGGTTTCCTGCCTTGTTCTATAACTAAATAGTTAGCTTACCTACCATGTTGGTCAGACAGAGAAATACCATGAATACTTTGAGGAATTATTCCAAAAAGCACAGTCAATTTATTAGGTTGTAAATTGATTCTAAGTGCTTTAGAAATTGTTGAAAAGACTGACTTCCAGAACAGTTTTAATATAGAACATGACCAGAACATATGTGTCAGTGTGGCTATCTCAGTTTTACATCTATCAGAATACTTGTCAACATTGGGAAATATTTTAGAAAGTCTCTCTTTCATCCAATGGTAACGATGTACAATTTTAAATTGAATCAGTGAATGACTAGCACAGGCCGAGGAAGAGTTAACCAACTTCAGAATCCAACATGTTATTGTGTTTGTTGCATTGATAGCTAGGAGGGCCATTTTGTTGAAATGGAAGGATATATCTGCTCCTACTTTGTCACAATGGTTCTCTCAAGTGATGCTGTGTCTCAGTTTGGAGAAAATTAGAAGTCGAACCTTTGAACCTTTATTTGATTTTGAGAAGAGATGGGGCTCATTTGCTCGTTATTATCATTTCAGTTAACTGATAGATTTCCTCCACGATTAAGTGTAAATTTTGTTTTGATATTTTTTTTCTTCTTGTTGGCGGTTTGATGTTTATTTTTAGAAGCTTTCTATATGATGCATGGCTCCGGGTCATGCATCATGAGGGCCCATGAACCCTCAATGGGTTCTTTTTTTTTCTCACGTTTCTTGCTTAGTAGGGTTTTTTTTATTCACAAAAATTTTCAATCTTTAAGATAATTTTTTTTGAGGCATTGTAAGTGTTGTTACTTCAATGTACCTGTGTATTTTTGAATAATACCAATAATAAAAAGATTTGAAAAGAAAAAGTTAGCTTACCTAACAGTAGGCTCCAGGATCTGACAAGTTCCCTTGGACCTTGTGGGAGGTAAGTGCAGAAACTGCTGGGGTCCTAGTAGAAATATTTAAATCATCCTTAGCGACAGGTGAGGTATCCGAGGATTGGTGGATAGCCAATGTTGTTCCGCTCTAGAATAAGCCAGGAAATTATAGGCTGGTGAGCCTGACATCAGTAGTGGGAAAGTTACCGGAAGGTGTTCTAAGGGATCGGATATATATGACTGGAGGCCTGTGACTAGTGGAGTGCCGCAAGGATAAATGCTGGGTCCATTGTTGTTTGTCATCTATATCAATGATCAGGATGATAACGTGGTTAAATGGATCAGCAAGTTTGCAGACGATATCAAGATTGGGCGTGTAGTGGACAGCGAGTGAGGAAGGCTATCATGGCTTGCAGCAGGATCTGGACCAGCTGGAAAAATGGGCTGAAAAATGGCAGATGAAATTTAATGCAGACAAGTGTGAGGTGTTGGAGTGCAGTAGGACCAGCCAGGGTAGGTCCTACGCAGTGAACATAGGGCACTGAGGAGTGTGGTAGAACAAAGAGAGCTGGGAATACAGGTCATTGAAAGTGGTGTCACAGGTTTTTAGTGTCATAACGAAAGCTTTTAGCACATTGGCCTTCATAATTCAAAGTATTGAGTACAGGAAATGAGATGTTATGTTGAAGTTGCAGAAGACATTTATGAGGCCTAAAATGGAATATCATGTGCAGTTTTGCTCACTACCTACAGGAAAGATGTGAATAAAGTTGAAAGAGTACAGAGAAAATTACAAGGATGTTGCTGGGTCTGGAGGACCTGAGTTATAAGGAAAGATTGAATAGGTTAGAACTTTATTCCTCGGAACATAGATGATTGAGAAGAAATTACGAGGGATATAGTTAGTGTGAATGCAAGCAGGTTTCTTCCACTGAGGTAGGATGAGACTGCAAATAGAGATCATAGATTAAGGGTGAACGTTGAAAAGTCAAAGGAGAACATAAGGGGGAACTGCTTCACTCAAAGGGTCATGAGAGTATGGAATGAGCTGCCAGGCCAAGTAGTGCATGCGAGCTTGATTTCAGTGCTTAAGAGAATTTTCCACAGGGGCGTGGAGGCTATGGTCCCAGTGCAGGTCAATGGGAATAGGCAGTTTAAATGGTTCGATACAGGTTTGATGGGCTGAAGGGCCTATTTCTTTGCTGTACACTTCTATAACTCTACAACTAGTGAGTGTCTTCTGTCCAAACTCTCTGAATCTGTGAACCTGACCACGCAATAGGGATTCTTTAAGTTCTGAAGCTGTAGAGTTCTTTGGTACAGAAATGATGGTGGCTGATTTGAGATATGCGGGGACAGCAGCCTGGATGAGTGAAGTATTGAAGATGCCCATGAAGATGTCAGTGAGCTAGTGTGCAGCCTGCAGTGTTGTCTGGCCCGGCAACTTTTTGGTGCTTGACTCTCTGTGGAGTCCTTTTCATGTCTGTAGCTGTTACAGACAGTAGATGCTCACCTGGGAAGGGAGATAGCTTTCATTGCTGGGGTTGTGTTGCATGTCTCGAGCGTGCACAGAAGTTGCTTAGAGTGTTAGGGAGGGAGTATAGGACGCTGTTCTCCTTGCGTATTCAGTAATGCCCTTGATGCCCAGCTGCGTGTGCTGGGGATCGTTATCGGACGGGTGTTCCTGAACTTTGTGTGTCAGCGGTCTTTGCCCTCTTCATGTCTAAGGTGAAGTTACTCCTGCCTGCTCCGAGTGCTGTCTTGTCTCTGGACTTGAAGGCAAAATTGTCCAAACGCTCAGCAGTTAATCATCAGAATTCATATTTCAAGCTACTGTGAAGTAAAATTAAGACACAAACTGAGAGGGAATAAGCTGAAATAAATGTAGTGCAGGAAAGGTCTCTAAGGTAAGAGATTAGCTGTGTATTGAAGGATGTAGCAAGCACCAGAGTCTGAATGGCCTGTTCCTAATTCTATTTCTTACATAGTTAGAGTATATTTAAGGGAATTGATAGGGCATATCTTTAGAATGGAATAAGTTAGTTTAGGAACGAAATTAAAAGTAATCGTACATACACAGGAAAAGTGAAATTTGGAGCTCACTCCCCCTGAAAACTGGAGTTTAGGTTAATTGAAAATGTCAACATGGTAGAGCGGGTTGTCAGGATCTTGGAGTGTCCACAGTAGGCTCCTTGGCTTGATGTGGTCATATACTGTATTTCCAGCTCATGCGAGACTAATTCAGACATACAGAACTCTGCAAAGTTTTATGCACCCTAGATTTTTGTATGGTTTCCTATGGTATAGCCTTCACAGAGCCCTGATTTGTACATCATTGAGGCTGTCTGGGATTACCTGGAGCAACAGACACACATGAGACAGCCAACGTCTGAAGAAGAACTTTAGCAAGTTCTCCAAGATGCTAAAAACTTACCAGCAAATCTTATAAAAACTGCACAACAGTGTACCTAAGAGAATTGATGTAGTTTTGAAGGCAACGAGCGGCAGCACCAAATATTGAGTTGATTCAGATTTCTTTTTACTGGTTACTGCTCTTTATCATTATGTTTTGATATTTAGAAACTATTCATTTCATTATTTTTGAAAGCATCATGTGCCTAAAAATTTTGCACAGTTCTGTATCTAGACTTTAAAATTGCTGACAAAGTTGTCCAGCTTTGCAGGTCATACACAGGCTAGCCCGGTGTAATGACTGGGTTCCACTTTTACAGATGCCGTAAGTCCATGTTGTCCATAAGTCAGAAAATACGCAAAAATAACTGTACCTCCGCCTGATGATTAACTGTGGAGGAAGGAATCAGAAGGCTATCTTCAGAGGATTCAAAGACTGAGGTAAGAAGTATCAGTGCACATCTAATGACAAGAATTGCCTCTGTAAATTAACTTACCTTACTGCTACACTAGACATTAGTGCAATGCCTAACTATGTTTAAAGAATGAGTCAGCACCAATTGCATGCATGAAGGACTTTTGGATTTTGTTTTATTAAGTAAAATGTGAACAATTCAGCCTACACATCACTAACACAGAGCCGTCCCTGATCCCCCTCTTGTCTTGCTTGTCATACTCTCCTAAAATGTAATACATGCTGATCAGGTATCTTAGTATTAATAATGACCAAGAAAGCATTTAGAAATTACCAAACTAAGCATTCTCAAGGTGTGACAATTATTAAAGGCCTACCAACATCTCCGATATTTGTATCAGAAACAAGAGAAAATCTGCCTATTCTGGAGACCCAAGCAACACAAACAAAATGCTGGAGGAATTCAGCAGGCCAGGCAGCATCAATGAAGAAGAATAAACAGTTGATGTTTTGGGCCAAGACCCTTCAGCAGGACTGGAGAAAAAAGATAAGGAGTCAGAAGGGTCTCGGCCCAAAATGTCCACTGTTCATTCTTTTCCATTGATGCTGCCTGGCCTGCTGAATTCCTCCAGCATTTTGGGTGTGTTGCTTCAATATTTGTGTGCTGGGAATGCTTGGGTGACATACACAAAATAATGGAGGAAATTAGCAAACAGGCAATGCCTTTAGTGGGAAATAAACAGCAGAAATTTTGTGCCAAGACCTTTCATCAGGCCCAAATCATCATTTTTTAGATGCTGCCTGACTTGCTGATTCTTTCTGCATTTTGCGTGTGTTGCCCAAGCATTCATATAGCACAAATTTTGGAGATGTTTGTAAGCCTTAAATTTCTAGCATCTGCACAACATCTTGAGTCTTAAGGATTACTTGGTGTCCATTTTATCTCATTAGCAAAAGAGGGCTGAGTATCTAAACAGGTAGCTGCTCCCTAATGTTCAAATACATCTGGCTTTAAATCACCTCACTCCTCTCCAATACTTAAGTGAGCATGTGGGGAGTTCTAAAATAATGGGAGAAATCTGCAAAAGCAGTGTCATCAATTGCATCTGATGTGTCATCATTATAAACCAGCTATGATTAATCTTTTGGTTTCTACATCGAAGGGAGTCAGCTACAAAGACACAATTCTACATTTATTGACTGGGTTGATTGAACTGCAGAAAATCAATCAATGATGAAGTTTCAGGCAACTTGGTTGGAATGTGTCACCAACACAAGAAAATCTGCTGGAGATCCAAGGCAACACACACAAAATGCTGGAGGAACCCAGCAGATCAGGGAGCATCTATGGAAATGAATAAACAGCTGACATTTCGGGCCAAAACCGTGGAATTCCAGCATCTGCAGATCTTCTCATATTTGTGATTCTACTACTACACTGCAAAGGATGCCTACCCTGAAGAAGTTTAAACCTTCTCTAATCCCGATGAAGGCTGTCGGTCCGAAATATTGACATTGGTGAGTCCTAATTTGGAGTATTGTGTGCAGTTTTGGTCGCCTACCTACAAGATGTAAATAAGTTTGAAAGAGTACAGAAAAAATTTGCCAGGGCTGAAGGACCTGAGTTATAAGGAAAGGTTATTCCTTAGAATGTAGAAGATTGAGGGGAAATTTGATAGAGGCATACAAAATTATGACGGTATAAATAAGGTAAATGCAAGCAGGTTTTTTTCCACTGAGGTTAGATGGGACTACAACCAGAGGTCATGGGTTAAGGGTGAAAAATGAGAATTATTTATTCAGAGGATCGTGAGAGTGTGGAATGAGTTACCAGCACAAGAGATGCATGCAAGCTTTTGGTCTTTAAAATTTGTCCCAAATAAGCGGCTGCTCCACTTAACCAATGGCTCAGTTAACTGGGGTCCACTGTAACTGCAGAAAGACATTTTCATGCTGGGGTCCATTACCTATTCCTTTGGCTGCCTGGACTTGGTAAGCAAGTGAGGAGCTTTACCTGACAGTACAGAACTTACATTCTTTAGAATTCCTATTAATAAGCCATGTTCTTGTTCCTCCACATATACAACTGACTCATGTCCACCCAGAAAATTGGGAAATTTGTTTGTTATTGTCACATGTATTGAAGTATAGTGAAAATTGCTTTTTCCATGCCATCCAGAACATTTCATTACAACTGTGCATTGAGGTTAACTGTACAACTACGCACTTTGAGCGTAGAAGGTTGAGGGGGGACTTGATAGAGGTATTTAAAATTATGAGGGGGATAGATAGAGTTGACGTGGATAAGCTTTTTCCATTGAGAGTAGGGGAGATTCAAACAAGAGGACATGAGTTGAGACTTAGGGGGCAAAAGTTTAGGGGTAACACGAGGGGGAATTTCTTTACTCAGAGAGTGGTAGCTGTGTGGAACGAGCTTCCAGTAGAAGTGGTAGAGGCAGGTTCGATATTGCCATTTAAAGCAAAGTTGGATAGGTATATGGACAGGAAAGGAATGGAGGGTTATGGGCTGAGTGCAGGTCAGTGGAACGAGGTGAGAGTAAGCGTTTGGCACAGACTAGAAGGGCCGAGATGGCCTTTTTCCGTGCTGTAATTGTTATATGGTTATCTAGGTAGTACAAGGGAAAATAACAGAATGCAGGATAAAGTGTGAATAAAGTCTTCCAGTAAGATGGTGGCATTAAATGGCTTCTCTTTGCATGCAGCTTTGAAGTAAATCATCAAATATTTCTGTTTAGGTCTATACAGCTGAAATCCGCAGTCATAGACATGGATACTTCAGTTGTTTTAAGATATATAAAAAATCTATCGATACTCAAAATTGTTGAGCCTCAGATGCCAAACTACAGTTGCAAGTGCGGTTCCCCTTTAAGAAAGCAGAAGCGTGGACACCATGCTAGTCTAGGGGTATGACTGAAATGCAGAGGCCTTATAGTTCCACTCCTGAGTAGCCTGTTCTATCTCTGGAAAATGAAACCGATGCCCTCAGAGCAAGATTGCTGCACCAGAGGGACATGAGGGACTGCTGTGAACTTTGCTTTAAGGAAATATGGCTCACACTTGCAATTTCAGACACAGCGTTGCAGCCCAATAGTTTCATCTTGCTCTGCAAAGACAGGACAGCTCAGTCTTTTAAAGGCAGAAGATGTGGAGTATGCTTTACGATGAACTCTCATAGTGCACAAACATGGCAGTTGTGTCTCAGTCCTGCTTACTCGACCTGGAACATCTAGTGGTCAAATGTTGTCCATTTTGTCTCCCAAGGGAGTCTTCTGCCATCATCCTGGTAGTGATGTACATTCCACCTCAGGCCAATGTCAAGCAGACACTGGAGGAGCTGAGCAATGTGATCAGTAGTCCCAAAACCATGCTCCCTGATGCCTTCCCTATCATTGCGGGAGATTTCAACCAGGCCAGCTTGAGGAAGTCTCTGGGAAACTACCACCAACATATCACCTGTGGAAACAGGGAAGCCAACACTCTTGACCACTGTCATATCACCATCAAGAGTACTTACTGGCCATCCCACATCCACACTTTGGAAAATCCATTCACCCAGCTAAACTTCTATTCCCAGTGTACAGGGAGCGAGGAACCACTGTGCCACCAGTGGTGAGAGCTGAGAAGATATGGTCAAAGGAGTTGGAGGAGCTCTTATAGGTTGGTGGATTGAACAATATTTATGGATTCATCTTTGAGTCTGAATGAATAGGCCACAGTTGTTGTAAACCTCCCCAAGACCTCTGGATGAGTGTGTGCCTTCAAGATCTTGCCAGACATACCCAAACCAAAAGCCATGGATGAACCAGGAGATTCATAGTCTGCTGAGGGCTAGATCTGTGGCATTCAAGACTGCTAATCCAGAACTATACAAGAAATCTAGGTAGGGCCTGAGGAGGGCTACATTAAGAGCAAAAGAATAATTTTGATTGGAGATGGAATTGGATGCACGTTGGCTCTGGCTGGTTTTGCAGGCCATTATTTCCTACAAAGCAAAACCTAACATCATGAGTGGCAGTGATGCTTCGCTCCCAGATAAGCTTAACTCCTTTTCTGCACACTTTGAAATGAAGAACAAAGCTACACCTGTGCAAATCCCTGCAGCATCTAGTGACCCTGTGTTCTCTACCTCGGAGACTGACATCAGAACATTTTTCAAGAGGATGAACCCTTGTAATGCATCAGGTCCTGATGGTATACCCGGTAGGGTTCTGAAAACCTGTGCTAACCAACTGATGGGAGTGTTTAAGGATATCTTCAATCTCATGGCTGCAGTCAATGGTTCCAAGTTGCTTTGAAAGGGGGACAATCATACCAGTGCCCAAGAAGAGAAGGGTGAGTTGCCTAATTGACTATCACCCAGTGGCACTTCAATCTACAGTGATGAAGTGACTTGAGAGGTTGGCCATAGTTAAAATCAACTGCAGCCTAAGCAAGGACCCGGACCCACTGCAAATTGTCTATTGCCACAATAGGTTTACAGAGGATACAATTTCACTGGCTCTCCACTCAGACTTGGATCATCTGTACAACAGTATATCTATGTCAGACTGCTGTTTATTGAATATAGTTCAGAATTTAACACAAAAATACCCTTAGTTCTAAAGAAAAAGCTCCAAAACCTGGGTCTCTGTACCTCCCTTTGTAACTGGATCCTTGACTTTCTCACCAGGAGACCTCAATCTGTGTGGATTGGAAGTAACATCTCCTCCTTGTTGACAATCAACACTGCCACATCTCAAGGATGTGTGCTTCACCCATTGCTCTACTTTCTCTACACCCACAATTGCCACTAAGCAGAGTTCAAATATCATCTATAAATTTGTCAGCAATACAACTATTGTTGGCAGAATTTCAGATGGTGATGAGGGAGCAAACAAGAGCGAGATAGAACAGCTGGTTGAGTGGCATTCAATGTCAGTAAGTCCAAGGAATTGATCATGGACTTCAGAAAGGGGAAGTCGAGGGAACACCTATCAGTCCTCACTGAGGGTTCAGCAGTGGATCAGCAATTTCAAGTTCCTGGGTGTTAACATCTTGAAGATATATACTGAGGTTTTCTATGTTTCTATGTCCTTGACCCTGGCTTTCTTATCTCCTGCTTGATTGGAGTGTGGAGAGCAGAGGATGTCTGGGGTAGGTGGGGTCTTTGATTTTGCTCGCTGCTTTACTGAGACAGCAAGCATAATGAAAGATCCTGCTCCTCTCTTTTCTTCTCCAAGGATGAGAGGATGCTTTCCGTAAAGTGCTGAGCTGTATTCACAACTCTCTGTTGTTTTTATGGTCTTAGGCCCAACATATTGATGCAATTACAAAGAATGTGTAACAGCGACCATATTAAATTAAGAGTTTGAGGAGAATTGGCATGTCATCAAGGGCACTCGACTTTCTGCAGCTGAACTGTGGAGACAATAAGGTGCAAGGTCACAATGAGAGTGATTGTGATGTCATGAGTCCAGCTTATCATACTAGGGAGCGATTCAATAATCTTATAACAATGGGGTAGAAGCTGTCTACATTGATCGTGTGGATAGTCAGAGGCTTTTTCCCAGGGCTGAAATGGTTGCCACAAGAGGACACAGGTTTAAGGTGCTGGGGAGTAGGTACAGAGGAGATGTCAGGGATAAGTTTTTTACTCAGAGAGTGGTGAGTGCGTGGAATGAGCTGCTGACAACGACGGTGGAGGTGGATACTATAGGGTCTTTTAAAAGACTTTTGAATAGGTACATGGAGCTTAGAAAAATAGAGGGCTATGGGTAAGCCTAGTAATTTCTAAGGTACGGACATGTTCGGCACAACTTTGTGGGCCGAAGGGCCTGTATTGTGCTGTAGGTTTTCTATGTTTCAATGTCTTTGACCCTGGTGATACATGATTTCAGGCTTCCTTATCTTCTGCTTCATTGGAGTGTGGAGAGCAGAGAATGTCTGGGGTAGGTGGGGTCTATGCTCATCACCATCTAAAGCTCACTGCTTTACTGAGACAGCAAGCATAATGAAAGATCCTGCTCCTCTCAGACATTCTCTCTTTTCTTCTCCAAGGATCAGAGGATGCTTTCCGTAAAGTGCTGAGCTGTATCCACAACTCGCTGTTGTTTTCTTATGGTCTTGGGCAGAACAGTTGTCATACAGGCCAAGGTGCATCTGGATAGGATGTTTTCTTTGGTGCATCTATAAAAATTGGTATGTGTTTAAAGGAACATGCCAAATTAGTGAACGAACTATGTGCTTTCTCCTCCACACCTACAAGTGACTCATGCCAGCACTAGTCGCCTCTCCTCCGCCTATATTTCCCCCCACACCATAAAATTACAGCACAGAAGGAGGGCATAATTATTTGCATTTATGCCCGCTACTACCGAAGCCCTCTTCCCCTGAACTTTCACAAAAGGTCAAATTCTCTCAAGTGCCAGCCCAATTCCCTTTTGAAAGTCCTAATGGATTCTGCTCACAGGACAGGAATTCCAGAGATGCTGCTACATCTCTTCCAGCTTTCCTCAAAATCTGACCCTGTTCTTAATCCTCCTACATTAACTCTTCATTCCTTCTATTCCCTCCTGCTTGCAGACCATCGATGTTTTGAGTCAGCCTCCTCCTTCCTTTGCCATATTGCCAGTGGTTTTGGAGAGGAGCGCAATCTTGGAACAGAGTGGTGGGTCTAAGGTCTAGTCTGCACTCCTGTCACTCAGGACCATTAAATGCTTGGCTTTCTTCATGTAAGTCAGTGTTAAGATTTTGGTGCTCAACAGTGACGTCACACAGTGATGTAAGTTTGTTTGCAAGTCCCTTTGCTTGCAAGGCTAGAAAAGCAAGTAAGATGAGAATGACTGAATTCATGGCAAGTCTGTTGGAGGAACAAATTGGCTCCAATGACTCTGTCAGAACCCCAGCTGTTTTTGGTTCAAATCGCCCATTCCTTAATCCTCACTTCCCCGACTGCTACTCCTACCCCCTTGTCTTTTGTTTCGAATTAAATTAACAGCTATTTCTAAAATGCAGCTGAAAAGTACTGCACTGAGTCAACATCACGAGTTGCCTGAATGCTTTCTGTCCTCTTTCTTTTGCTGTGACTGAAAGGCTGTAGTGTGTGCACGGTTTGTCTGCCACAAAGCGGTGTCTGGCAGCTAGGATTGCTATGGCTACAGCCGGAAAAGACAATTAACAAACAGCTCTGATGTTTTTTCTCTCTATTCCCTTCCTTTTGCCTCAGTTGATTTTCTCCAACAATTGAGATGAAACCTACATGGCTCTTTAGAAAAACATTAGAACAAAATGCACTTGGGTTGGGGAGAGAGTACTATGTGCATTAACAAATCAGGTAAATTATCTGAATATATTTAATTATTTTCCATTTTCCATCTTACATTCCCAAGCATTTATTCTCTTGAAATGCAAATCAAAGCCATATGATGATTGGAGCAGTGGTTCAGAATGAATAAATGGCTAGGCTATGCATCCACTGGACTTTGAAACGTTGCTTAACATTGCCTAATAGGCACTGGTTTTGGAATAGAAATTTGAGTTTGGCCATTAGGTTTGAATGGAAGCAAGAGTATTGGATGACGTCATAATTTTCTTCCTGATATGCGGCTCCACTGAAGTCAAAATGCAAACATAGAAACTATTTTCCTTATCCGTTCACCATTTGAGAGTGGCAGAGTGAGGGCAAATTTTTGGTCCTTGCACTGAATAAGGTACTGGGCTGTTTATAGAGATATGGAGTGAAAAAGTCATACAGCGCATTAAAAGGCACTTCATCCCATCATATCTGTACTGACTATCAGCTACCTGTGTATATAAGGAACACCTTGTTACCAACAACACAGGTAGAAAAGGGATGAAGTGGCACAGAGTAAATAAAGGGAGACAGGCATAACATGAAAACATAGAAACATAGAAAACCTATAGCACAATACAGGCCCTTCAGCCCACAAAGCTGTGCCAAACATGTCCTTACCTGAGAAGCTACCTGGGGTTACCCATAGCCCTCTATTTTTCTGAGCTCCATACACCTGTCCAGGCGTCTCTTAAAAGACCCTATCATATCTGCCTCCACCACTGTCGCCGGCAGCCCATTCCACACATTCACCACTCTGCGTAAAAATCTTAACCCTGACATCTCCTCTGTATCTACTTCCAAGCACCTTAAAACCATACCCTCTTATGCTAGCCATTCCAGCCCTGGGAAAAAGCCTCTGACTATTCACATGATCAATGCCTCTCATCATGTTATACACCTCAACCTATTCTCATAAAGCATGCACCCCAGTCCAGGCAACATCCTTGTAAATCTCCTCTGCACCCTTTCCATGGTTTCCGCATCCTTCCTGTAGTGAGGCAACCAGAACTGAGCACAGTACTCCAAGTGGGGTCTGACCAGGGTCCTATATATCTGCAACATTACCTCTCGGCTCCTAAACTCAACCTCACGATTGATGAAGTCCAATACACCGTATGCTTTCTTAACCACAGAGTCAACTTGCACAGCAGCTTTGAGTGTCCTATGGACTCGGACCCCAAGATCCCTTTGATCCTTCACACTGCCAAGAGTCTTACTATTAATGCTATATTCTGCCATCATACTTGACCTACCAAAATGAACCACCTCACACTTATCTGGGTTGAAGTCCATCTGCCACTTCTGTCCCTAGTTTTGCATTCTATCAATGTCCTGCTGTAACCTCTGACAGCCCTCCACACTATCCACAACACCCCCAGCCTTTGTGTCATCAGCAAACTTACTAACCCATCCCTCCCCTTCTTCATCCAGTTCATTTATAACATTAAAAGCAGGACCTCTGGGGTTGTAATCTCCGGATTACTTTCAATGCAATTTGCTGAAGAGGGTAGGAAGAGCAGGAATAGGCAGGTGAATATGTAGCTGAGGGGGAGAAATTCAGTTGTTTGGAACATTGGCAATGCTTCAGTGTAAGAGTGAAGGGTTGCACTTGAACTGGAGGAAAACCAATATCCTGGTAGGGGGATTTGCTAGAGCTGGTCAGTAGAGTTTAAACATTTCATATGAGACCATAAAGTAGTAGTGCTGCCAACGAGAAGGTTGAGGAAAATATATAAATTATAATGAACAAGACCAGTAGACAGGACACAAGTGGGCAGGACAGGGAGTGGGGTAGGTCTGATTGGCTAAACTGCATTTGCTTTAGTGCAAGAAGCCCGACAGAAAGGCCAATGAGTACTGGGATGGTTTCTCTGCAATGAAGGAGAGTCATAAATGACCTTATGGAAGATTATAAAATCATGAGTGGCATAGATAAGGTGGAAAATCGGTCTTTATCCAGGGTAAAGAAGTGTAAAGCCAAGGGGAATATAATTCACAGGTATTTCCACACAGAGGGTGGGTGGTATATGGAAATACCTGCCAAAGGAAATGGTAGAAGCAGATACAGTAAACAACATAAAAAAGACTTTTGGACAGTAACATGGACATGAAATGTTTAGAGGGATATGGGGCAAACACAGGCAAATGAGATTAGCTCATAAAGGCCTGCATTGTATAACTCTATGACTCTGTGACTCTATACTAAGCCCTTTTCCAGTAACTGGCCCATAGCTTCTGATGCTATAGAGATTCACGAGTTCATCCTGATACATTGAGAGAGTACCTGTTTCAATCACCTTCTCAGGCAGTGCATGTCAGATTGCAACCAACCTCTGTACAAAGAAAAATCTTGCATCCCCTCTCGCGCTCTCTTACTCCTCACCTTAAACTTGTGTTCTGGTTTTGATGTCTCTATTATAGGGGAAGTTTCTCTCTATCCTCCTTATCTACACCTCTGATAATTTTGCATACTTAATCCAGGAATCCTCTCAGTTTCTTCCATTGCAAAGGAAGCAAACCCCATCAATCCATGCTCATCTTTTATCTGAAATGCTCTATCCAAACGACATCTCCACTGCACTCTCTCCGGCGCAGTCACAACTTTCCTTCAGAGTGCTGACTAGAACTGCACACGATACCCCAGCTAGGGCCGAGCCAATGTTTTATTAAAGTTCTGCCAAGATTTTTCTGCTCTTATTTTGTAATATATAACAATTTTAAAACAATAAATTTCTCATGGCATATGTCTGAATCTGAGTCTGAGGTCCCCTCTGTCAGAGCTGACCGTGAATATTGCGTCCTAGCTGCCTAGATACGCAAACCTGGATAGTACAATATGGAGAACAAGATGTTGCCCATGTAGCAAGCTCCCCTGCTCCACGCATCTGATGAACCCAAATGAACGGCAGAGAACGATAGAATTGGGTACCAGCAGCATCACAGGAGTTGCCGGTCAGCATTGAACTCAATGTAGGATTGCCTTAGGGACTCCAGCTCTGGATTTTTCCCTCGGGGTTTACTCCCGAAGTCTTCCTCATGAGTGGGCATAGCCACAAGGCAGCGGAGATTTGAGATCAGAGTTTTCCTCCTCCTAGATGAGCTGCCAACCACGACTGATGAGCCCCATCTGCCTGAAACAATTGGTTTTAACGTGTTAGTAACCCACCCATGCCCCTTCTCCCGTCAGTAGAAATGGTTCCGCTGGGCTTAGTAGCTAAGCCACACATGAAGGCCAGGAGCTGGACTGATAAGGCAGTCATAATAAACCTGATTGTGACCCTAATCAAAAATCTCTGACAAACTAGGTAGGCATAATTGTTAAATTGACTGCTCTATTGCTATTGAATTTATCCCTTAACTCCTTTCTTGTACAAGGATATAACACTTGTAATTTTCACTTTTGTTCAGAGGGTAAGGAAACACTTTTGAATTAATCCTGCACCCTTTAAAAATGTTTACTCCTCAAACTGTTCTAACAACAGTGTAAAACCTCATATTTCCCTATATTGTACACCATCTGCCACATTCTTGCTCAGACCCTTAGCCTCTCTACAGTACAAGCTGTATATGGCACCTGCCTCACAGCTTGTATACCACAGAGCTTTGTATTGTCAGCAAACTTGGATACATTACATTTGTCATGAATATACTCTGTAGAAGGTTGTAGCTTGAGTAGGGTCCTTTGTGGTGCCATACTAGTTTTCTTTTCATTTAAACTGTCCCTCATGATTGAGGTTGACTTACCATTCCGGTTTTGTGGTAACTAATTAGAACAATGTATGGACACCAGGCTCTCCTGCGGATGGGGCAGGTGATGACTGGTGCAGTGAGTGCAGGGTACTTTGTGAAATCCTACTCACTATTCACGATGGAGCATCGGTGTGCTCCTGAGGCATTGAGGCGTTTCACCCAAACTGTTCCCTTGCACCCTGAAAATTCATAGTCTAGCGGTTCCCAGAGTCGGTTTGAGGAGGCTTAGAGTTTGTTTGTGAATCTTCTGCCACCTTGGGGAGACACAGTAGCAGGGTCAGCAGAGCTGCAGTCCCAGACCTCCAGCCTCAGGTGTTACCTGTGTGAAGTGTGCACCTTCTCCCTGTGACCCCTGTGACTGTTCTGGTCTCCTCCCGCATCCCAAACACCTGTGGACTGTGGCAACTATAAATTGTGCCTGGTGCAGATGGCTGGTAACTTACTGGGAATGTGAAAATAATTTATTACAGGACAATTAATAGAGGAATATGATTGCTGTATTCGGTGGCACAAACTTGATAAACTGAATGGCCTTTTTATATGGAAATATGGAAATCTCTTTCCATCACAGAGATTGAAATTGAGCTAGTTTGCTGTGGGCATCTGAGATCAGGATTGTGCATGTTGTAACCTGGCCAGCACAAATGACTGAGAGTGACTGGAGCCTCAATACTGGACACGTTTCCATGGTAGCGTCATGGTTAGCACAATGTTTTAAAGTACCAGCGACCTGGCTTCAATTTCTGCCGCAGCCTGTAAGAAGGTTGTGTGTTTTCCCCGTGACCACGTGGTTTTCCTCTGGGTCCTCTGGTTTCCTCCCACAGTCCAAAGACGTATAAATGGCAGGTTAATTGGTCATTGTAAATATTCTCGTGATTAGGCTAGGATTAAATTGGGGCTTACTGGACAGTGCAGCTCGAAGGGCTAGAAAGGCCTATTGTAACTAAATAAACTTTAAAAAACAGCAAAGAAGTACAAGAACTGATATTAGGGGTTCGCCTGTCCTTCTAGTGAATTTGGAGGAATTCTCAAAGGCTTTGATGGTGGCATTTTTGCAATGCTTTTACAAGTCTGCTGTAAGTAATCAGCTCTCAGGAACGTATAGAGGGACAAGGATCAATGCTGTACCATGGATAAGAAGCTTTGTGCCAACGCTGACGTCCTTCTCAATTAACCAAATGATGTACTGGCACAGTGGTCTAAAAGCCCAAAAATACCATATTTATTCCAATTATCCATTTCTCCTTTCACAAACAATAGAATATCTGCAGATGCTGGAAATCCGAGCAACACACACAAAATGCTGGAGGAACGCAGCAGGCCAGGCAGCATCCAGGAAAAGTGTACAGTTGATGTTTTCGGCTGAAACCCTTCGGCAAGTCTGGAGGAAAAAAGCAGAGGAGTAGATTTAAAAGGTGGGGGTGGAGAAACACAAGGTGATAGGTGAAACCTGGAGGAGGAAGGATGAAGTAAAGAGCTGGGAAGAAGGCCGCAGAAGAAAGAAAAGGGGGCAGGAGCACAGAGGGAGACGATGGGCAGGCAAGAAGATGTGAAAGGGGGAAAAGGGGATGGGGAATAGTGAAGGGGGAATGGGGTGGGAAGGCATTACTGGGGGTTTGAGAAATTGACGTTCATGCCATTAGGTTGGATATTACCCAAACAGAATATAAGGTGTTGTTCCTCCAACCTAAGTGTGGCCTCATCATGACAGTGAAGAGGATAGACATGGATAGACATATCGGAATGGGAAGGGGAAGTGGAATTAAAGTGGGTGGCCATTGGGAGATACCACTTTTTCTGGCGGATGGAGTGTAGATGCTCGGCAAAGCAGCCTCCCATCTATGTCAGGTCTCACCGACATACAGGAGGCCACACCAGTTTTTGGCCGGAAATGTCAACTGTATTTTTTATTTCCTAGATGCTGCCTGGCCTGCTGAGTTCCTCCAGAATTTTGTGTGCGTTGATCCATTTTTCCCTTTCCACGACTATTTTAACTCGAGAAGTTATTTTGTATAACAATATTTTTTATAATAGCTTGCCAAATGCCTTTTGAAAATCCAAATATGATACATATGCTCTATCCTGTTCAGCACAACCCCTGAAGATATGAATTAGCCTCTCAGAAAATCATGCTATGAATTCTTCAACACCCTGTTGCTGCTTCCTTAACAATGAATTCCATTACTTTCTTGACAACCAGTCCCAGGCCAGCCATCTTGTGGTTCTTTTTTCATCCTTCCTTCAGCAGTGATGTTACAGTTGTTACTTGCCAATCCAAGCAGAATGATTAAGAATCTGAAAAATTTTTGACTATCGGTCCCAATAAACCCAGTGGGGTAGAAATTCAACTCTAACTGGAGACGCTAAATATGCAGAACTGTCATGCATATACGTACATTGAACTCAACATGTTATTGATACTGAACTTCAGAGGCAGACTTTAACATGCCCACACAAATGCTTCATGCAATGAAGACTAAAATGCTGGAAATACCTAGCAGATAAGGCACCACATATGAAAAAAAAGAAACAGAGTTCATGTTTCAAACTACTTTTTAAAATTTTTATGTCAGATGACCAGCCGATATACCTACCCAAATATAACAACAAAGAACTCAATTCTACCCCAGAGAATAATGATTAATTCTGAAATACAACAGACCTCTATAGAGAAGCTGATTTGAAGGTGCCATTGATTCTTAATGAAAAACAACTCCTCGTATCAGCCATTCTTGTCATGTGCCTTTAAGCACTGAGCCTGCTGTTTTCTCCATTTCCATCTGTATGTGTTTGCACTGTGATCTTATTGGTCACCAGAATCACATGGTGTCCCTGCTTTCCAGCAATGTAATAGGGTAACAGAGATTCAATTTGGACATATAATCTTAACATGCACATAGAGTAGTGTCCTGTAAATGAACCTCCACCTCTTTGGATATACGTTTGTGGTATCTCGATGCATTCCTGGAGACGTTATAATTTTGTTGGAATAATTGTAAAAGAAACGATCTTGCCTGCAGTGCAGGAAGGTTCAGAGAGTGGTTCAAAGAAATGAATGCTAATACTTGCAGACAAAATCCTGGAGCTGCTGCCAAGATGTTTCAAATTTCTCAAAACCAAAACAGTTGTGAAATGATCATTAAAGGTGGTTTGGGAACCCTCAGCACCATTCATTAGAGATGATTAAACCACAGTTAAAAAGAAAGGAAATAGTTGCACTGTACAGCAATTTTCAGAATTAGATTGAACTGAAGTAGTTATTATTAAAAGAATGGATATAGTTATTATGATGAAGAGAACAATCGCAGATGCATACTGATTATCTGTCCACTGTTCCACACAGAGTAGTTGTGCCTACTTCCAATTAAAATCATGCCTTAAATACAGCGTCATACCCCATGGAAGCGCAGAGCTCCGCAGTGAGCGCTGCAAGGAAAGAATAGCTTTTGACTGCCCTATTTCAAAACGATTGCCTTTTCATCCTGACATACTGTACCTCTGAGAAAATCACCGTCACATGCCAGTTCTCCCTTTGTACATTTCAGAAGGCTGCTTTTTCGGGATGGACAATGTACCCTGCAAACTAATCCAAAATCAAACTTTTGAACATATTGCAGGTACTTGGAGGTGGGAAATATTCACTGCTGATAAGGATACCATAAGGTAGAGAACATGAAACACAGAAGACTACGGCAGAGAATATAATGGTGCGCTGAACTACTAACCTAGTCTAAGGTCAATCTCACACTTCCCTCCATTTTTTGATTATCCATGTGATCGAAGAGCGTAATCTAAAAGTTTCTTAAATGCACCCGATGTATCACCCTCTACCATCACCAGTAGCAGGGCATGGCACACATCCAGCACACTGTGTAAAGAACTTATCTCTGACATCCCCCATATACTTTCCTGCAATCACTTTAAAATTATGACCCTTGGTATTAGTCATTTCTGCCTTGGGAAAAAGTCCCTGGTTATCCACTTGATCTATGGCTCTTATCATCTTGTACAACTCTATCTCATTCCACCTCATCTAACCTATCCACATAAGGCATGCTCTCTAATCCAGGCAACAACCTGATAAATATCTTCTGCACTCTCCCTAAAGCTTCCATGTCCTTCATTGAAACATAGAAATGCTACAGCACAATATAGGCCCTTAGCCCACAATGCTGTGCTGAACTTGTGCTTACTTTAGAACTTACCTAAGGCTACCCATAGTCCTCTATTTTTCTGAGCTCCATATACCTGTCCAGGAGTCTCTTAAAAGACCCTATTGTATCCGCCTCCGCTACCATCGCTAGCAGCCCATTCCATGCACTCACCACTCTTTGTGTAAAAAACTTACCCCTGACATCTCCTCTGTACCTACCTCCAAGCACTTTAAAACTGTGCCCTCTCGTGTTAGCCAGTTCAGTTAGCCACTTCCTACAATGAGGTGACCAGTATCGAACACAATACTCCAATTATGGTCTAACCAGGGTTTTACAGAGCAGAAGTATTACTTCCTGGGTCTGGAACATTTCAGAATGTGGGAGGAAACCAGAGCATGTGTAGGAAACCCACATGGTCATCGGGAATGCACAAACTTCTTACAGACAGCGGCAGGAATTGAACCCAGATAGCTAGTGCTCTGAAGCATTACACTAACCACTATCCTACTGTAATGTCCTAAAAAAAGACATGAATACACAGTGCATCAAGGCAGAACAAGATAAAACAATAATAATGTAGAATAAAGTGTAATTACTACAGAGGATGTGCAGCTAAATGTTAAGATGCAAGATCATAACAAATGGATTGTGAAGTCAATAGTCCAACTTATCATACTAAGAATCTATTTATTAGTCTTAGAACAGCATTGTAGAAGTTGTCCTTGAGCCTGGTGATATGTGCTTTTAAGTTTTTGTATCTTCTGCCTGAGGGGAGGAGGAGGAAGAGAAAATGGGTGGGTGGGGTCTTTGAATGTGGGAATTTAAGTAGATAGTTCACCACCACATTCACAAAGGCAGTAAATGAGTGGGCAACAAATAATAGCCTGGCCACCAATGTCCAGATCTCAAAAATGAACATAAAATCACAGTAGAAACACCCAAAGATGCTGGAGGATCTCAGCAAGTCAGGCAGCATCTCTGGAGGGATGATCTGGATTGAGACTCTTCTTCAGGAAAGAAAGAGGGGGTGTAATCACTATGCAGGTGGAACAAGTTTGGGAAGGGGGTGATTAGAGGGTAAGGGTTGAGGTGGAAATGATGGAAGAAGTTGAAAGATGATAGGTGGAGGTAATAAATTGCTGAAGAAGATGGAATTTGATAGGCAGGGACAGTGCACCATGGATTAAAGGGAAGGAAGCGAGGAGGGAAACTGGAGGGAGGAATGTGTGGGGGATGGACAGATCGAGAAGGTGGGAGAGGGGAAAGAGGGAAAAGAGATATGGCAATGGGGGCTGGTGGGATAAGGAAAAATTAAGGATAGAGGGGACTGGTTAATGAAAACTAGAAAAATCTATATTCATGCTGTCAGGTTAGAAACTACCAAGATGGAGTATAGACTTTTAAGGGCAAGACACTTTACCTGAGGTCCATCAACTCAACCAAAAATGTCAGCTGTGACTTCCCGACATAGATACTGCCTGACCTGTTGAGCTTTTTTGTTTCCCTAGATTCTAGCATCGGCAATCTCTCAAGTTTCCTGATAAAGCCAGTCCTCGAGTTTGGTGGTACTGGTGCTCGCACTTGTTCTCAAGCGTTTGTATCTTCTACTTGACAAGGGTGGTGGGGTGGGGGGAAGAAGAGGGAATAACTACAGTGGGAAGGATACTTGATTATGTTGGCATCTTTCCCGAGGCAGGAGGAAGTGTAGACAATGCCAGCGGAGGGGAGACTGGTTTGTGTGATGGGCTGGGCTGCATTCACAACACCCCTGTTTCTGAAGGTGCAGAGGGGAAATGACCTAAGAGCACAATAGTTCACCAGTCAATGGAAAGCATAGGTTATAATTCTCTGACTGGCCCAGACTCAATCTGACACTTCTGTACTCAAAGTCTCTCACTTATTGACTCTGCTACCCATTCAACAGTGTGAACCTTCTGAGGAAATATTGACAAGAGCATGTGGATTGCAGAGGGCAGCTGAGTTCATTTGGATCCCATGACAGAGCTCCGATGAGTTCTGTTCCAAGTACTTCTCGATGTTGACAGATGTTAGAGATCTCCTCATTAAATCAATTAAGAGATCCTCATTTCAGCCCTGTTCATCATGACAACAAAACACACGCTGTAATCAGATTAGTGTTAAATATGCCAATACTGTAGTGTGTGCCTTCAGCATTGATTTGACAGACAAACAGAGGGTACTTGCAGCAGAAGGAGGAGGAGGACAGCCCATTGTAAGAAAGAGGGGGACAAGTGGGTAAAAGCAGACTTGCAGCCAGGAAGAATTAGTGCACCAGTCAGTCACAGGCGACTCTTTCAATTAACTTGTAATCTCATCCCCGTGTAATCAGCCCTGCACAAATTGTCAGCAAGTTATACACCAGTCCCTGCATTCATGGCCACTCAACCGTTATCATCACACCCAGCCATTCTTCTGTCTACATCTGCCTTCACTTTGCTCTTCTGAAAGGGATTCTTTGCTGTAAGGTGAGCCAATATGTTATGGTGAGATTTCTCCAAAATATGAGACGTGTATGCAGAACTAATATTTGTAAACTTTATGTTACATGTGACAGTCTTCTGTCCTCTCTGGCATCAGCAATGCAAACTGTTTCTTCCTCCAGGCATTGTGTGAGGGGGAGGAAGGTGGTACAGACGGCTGTTTGATGATAGATCTATCATGGGATGGGAATGGTTCCCATTTCTTATTTTATATTGGACACAGGAAGGGAGACTAATCCATTAAAGCAAAGAACATAGCAGAACTATATTACTTGAAATAACTAAGGACTTTTCCTGTAAATAAATAACAAGAGTCATAGAGACATGCAGTACAGAAACAGACCCTTCAGCCCAAGATATGCATCTAAGCCAGTCGATTTGACAGCTTTTGGCCCATAATCATCTAAACCTTTCCTATCCCATGTACCTATCCACCTGTATTGTAGAAGTTGTTATTGTACCTGCCTCAACCATTTCCTCAGGCAGCTCATTCCATGTGCAAACCAACCTCTGTGCAAAAAGGTTTCCCTTCAGTTCTTCTTAATTTTTTTCTCTCACCATAAATCTATGCTCTGGAGCTCTTGATTCTTCAGCCCTGGGAAAAATACTGACTGCGTCCACCCTGTCTGTGTCCCTCATGATATTATACATAAGGGATGGAATCACGTTAATGAAAAGCCAAAAATTCAGATTCATGTGCAAGTGACTAGCTTTGTGCAAGCTTCAGTCAGTGATGTACCAATGGACGCCAGGAATGAGTCCATAATCTCAGATCCTGACCACGAGGAAGAAGTTAACACAGAAGAGCCGACTTTTCCCTTGCAGGAACAGAGTTGTCTGTTTAACCGGACAGACAGGATAAAAGAGAAGATGTTCTTTTTGCAGCAGCAATCACAGAATGAAAACAATTGATTGGAAAAAACCCAGAAATAACAACACTAAAAACAGTTTTTGTTAGAGGAAATGGATAGCATTACCAGTGGAGGCGAAGAGAGATGGGAGGAGAGAAGGGTGAAGACTGGTGAAGGCAGATTCAATTGTGTCATTCAAAAAGGAACTGGATAGGTATCCGTAAGGTCGTAATGAAGGGTCTTGGCCTGAAATGTTAACTCTCTATTCCTTTCCATTGATACTCCCAGACTTGCTGAGTTCCTCTAGCATTTTGTGTGAAGTACCTGAAAGGGTTGAATTCCTTTTCGTCTTTCGTCTCTGAGTCCCTATCCAAATGATTTTTACACACTGTAAATATTTCACCAACAGCCTTGGGCAGATTATGCCATCACAGGCTTTCAAAACAACATCTGATAGTCAGAAACATCTAAAACATTCAAATAGATTTAAATAGGTTAGAAAATACAGCTAAACTATATTTTTTATTCTCCTGAGAGGGCAGATGGTATATTTATGTCCACCAGCCCAAGGGAGCAGAGTGACTGTGATGGGTGGAAAGAGTCTGATGGGGACTAAACTAATATTATATTCGTGCTTTAAATCCTTGACAAGGTTAGCAGAGCACTTTGCCAAGATACACAAGGGCTGTATTGTTCCTGAAATAGCGGCAATCGAGACTGGATGGGAATCAATTTGTTAAAAAGAGGCCAAGTGCTTCACTTATTTAATTCAATCTTCCTTAACCACTAATAGCTTTGAGTAGATAGTGAAATAATAGCTCCGATGTCTGGACAAGTTACAGGTTATTGCTTGCAGGCAAGAAGATGATGTATTCATGAAAGATAAGCCTCTTTCCTTCCATCTCTTATCTAATCATTTACAAGGTTAATGGCAGCTGCATCTAGTGAGGAATGGTGATAGGGAGGGATGGACTGCTGTCACTATGGAATTAAATGCTATTGAAGCACCCTGCCAAATATCTTACTGAAGTCATGCTTTAAGAGATTAAATAAAAACAAAAATAAGACGAAATTGAAAAATGCCAGAAATGCTCAGCAAGGCAGGCATTATTGCACAATTTGAAATGGTGATTTAAAGTCAATGATAATTTATTAGAATTGGAATAAAATGAACTGAAGCATCAACAAACTGAAGCCTTGCCTATGTTTCTCTCACTAAAAATGCTGCCTGACATCTGAATATTTCCAGCACTTTGCTAACACCTAGTCTTAGGAAATCACTGCTGGCAGCTCACAGGTGTAGTTGCATGACAAAGGGCTGAACTATAGTTCTGCATCCACCGGCTGAACCTGCAGAATCAAGTGCTCCTGTAAATTAACGCGCTTTGGCGGGATCAGTTATTTGGAGACAATGGGCTGCACTCTGCTCAGATCCCTCATTGTCGCACTCTTGCGTCTGATCCACGGGACAGGCTTATTGGTCAAAAGCACCCTGAACCCAATCAGGGAGGTCCTGGGGTATTCCAAGGACTAGAGTAATGTAATTAGGTCACATGGGCAGATCAGGAAAAGCACAGTCCACAACCCATGACAGATAACAAGACTCCATATTTTCTGTCGATCAAAGCTGCCACAGTTTTGGAATACTTCTAAGTGTCTGCTCTTGTCCTTCTGGTGAAGGCACGCCCTCAGTGCTGCTGAATGGGTAGTTCCAGGACTTAGACTCTGTAACAATGAGGATAGGTGGCGCGCTTCCAATTTGGGATAATACACAACTTGTGGTAAATATGTAGTGTTCACGTGTGCCTGAACCTCTGTTCCTCTTGGTAAGAGAAGTTGCTTGTTCTGTTGGAGTAACCTAGATGAGTGCATCTTTGAGATGATACTGTAGGTTTTCGCAAGTAAAACAAAGTGAGGTGTTTTGTGTTTAATGAAACCCATAACACATTTTATTGAACTCCAAAATCTAAACACAAAAACACACTAAAAATCCTTATGTAACAGTATCATCAAGTCAGACCAGCCTCTTAAAGCAAAACCCCAACTCAATGTCGGTGGTGGTGAATTATGTACGTTTCTCCAAACTACATTACCTTACACAGCCCCTCCAGAATTCTCTAAAACCAGCATTGTTTGAAGCTTGAACAAGTCACCCAGCTTGGGTCCTGTGTTGCATGGGTAGAGGAACCGCAGGTGCCTCTGGCTTGTCCAGAGAAGTGTTTACACACTCATGGTCATGTTGTGACTCTGGGGGCATGGTAGCAGAATACTCAAAATCTTGATGGGCCAGCTTAAGGTGATCTACTGAAATATGTTCAGGTTTATCCCTCTTATCTATGATAAAAGTCTCTTCTCCCTGTTCGAAAATGCAGAAAGGCCATTGGAAAGGGGCCTGATGGGACGTTGGTGGACAAAAGCAAATGAAGTGGAACCCAAGAGGTACCGAAAGTGCTGTACACTACGGTGGGAGGTAAGAATAGGTGAAGAGGAATTGAATTTACTGAGGAGGGTGGAACACCTCTGAGAGGCCAACCAGGTAGTCGTGGCATCAGGATTGAAATCACCTAGCACTCATAATGGCTGCCTGTATACCTACTCAGCCATGGACAACTGTAGGTCCCCTTTTGGAGCAGTTCTGAGCCTGAGCAGGACCCATGAGAGACAATCGAACTCACATCCAGGGGTGCATACCCTTGACAGTGTACTTTGGGGGAGCAGGGTAACGGCCCAAAGTCCTTGACAGCCACAAGCCAGCAGTTCCTAAGATTGACTAACTGTCCTTGGACACACAGGAAATCTGCACCGAGCAGCGATCTAGTCACTTTAGCCAGGACAAAGTCCCACGTGTAACATCGCCTACTGAGGCAGAGAGTCACCCATTGTGTCCCGTAAGTCTGCATGTTACCGCTGCTGGCAGGCTCCAGCGAGGTTTTGTTACTCTTTTCCTTCTCATCAACAGGCAATGCCAGCAGCAGACTTGCTTGAGCACCAGAAGCCTCACCCTAAAAGAGTGCCTGCAGTGAACAGTAGACGACACTGGTAGCTGAAACCCACGGTGTTCGCAGACCTCTGATATCTCGATGAGCTGGAACTGTTGAAGCTGCAAGGTGGTCGGCACTTTCTACCGTTCATGCCAAAGTGCGCTTGGTAAAAACACAAGCTCTGCATCATCTGTTTTGCATTTCGAGCATCCTTATGTTAAGGTCTTTGCTGACCAGGAAAATTGAGGAGGAATGATGCATTGTTGGCTGGCTGAGTGTAGACTATTGGCCATTTTAGCATGCACCCTGCAGTTCATCACGGGTGCATTAGCGAGGGCCATGTGAGCTTGATTAGGCATTTGCTACATGAAGGGTTCTTTAAAAATGAAATAAAGCACAGTGATTTACAATGAGAGGCAGCATGTGTTTGGCATGCTCAGATTCCTATAGTCCAAAAGCCTGCAAAAGGTGCGTTTTCAGTGATCGGTATTTATCGTGTTCAGGTGGGTATTCAAGCAGTCTCGCCACTTTCGCAGCTGTGGAGTTCCTGAGTGAACTACCACATAGTAGAATTTGGTCTCGTCAGTGGAGATTTCTTGCAGAGCAAACCTGGCCTCAGCTTGCACAAAACAAGAGGCGGCATTTTGCTTCCAAAACTCCGACAGTTTCGAAGTGACTGTGTTGGCTGACATATTAATTAACTCTGCAATCATCCTAGAGCATCGGGTTCACCAGTGTAGTTTTTTGCAAATAAAACAAAGTGAGGCATTTTGTGTTTCATGAAACCGGAAACCCATGTTATTGAACTCCCAAATCTAAACACAAAAACATGCTAAAAATCCTTAGGTAACGACATCATCAAGTCAGACCAGTTTCTTGAAGCGAAACCCCAACTCAATGTCAGTGGTTGTGAATTATGTACATATCTCCCAATTATGTTACCCTACAATACACACAGTAGACATTCTGACAGAAAAAATAAATACTCAGGGAAGTGGATAGATTACTACCAAGAGGGCCATTCTATCATTTTGGCGTGATGGCCTTGTAGTAGTCAGAGCAGTGGGTACAGCAGTTGGGAGATTATGTTGCATTTGTCCAAGATGTTGGTGAGGTCATACTTGGAATATTAGGTTCAGTGCTGTTCCTTCTGCTGTAGAAAAGATGCTGTTAAAGCTGGAAAGAGTGCAGAAAGGATTTATGCGGGTGCTGCCTGGACTTGATTGACTGGGTAATGGGGAAGGGATATACAGGAGAAGTGGAGGACTCATCTTATAGAGGTGTATGAAATCCTCAGGGGTGTAGATGGTACACACTTCCTTTCACAGGGATGGTGAAACAAGAACTAAAGAGCATGGGTTTAAAGTGAGAGAGGAAACATTTTTACAGGAACCAGAAGGATAATATTTTCACATAGTTATTGGTACATACATGGAATAATCTGCCAAAGACAGGTACAACCACAACATTTAACAGCTATTTAGACAGGTACATGCATAAGAAAACTTTGGAGCAGGGGTTCCCATCCTTTATTATGCCATGGACCAATACCATTAAGCACACGGTCTGTGGACCCCAGGCTGGGAACCTCTGCTTGAGACGGATATGGACCAGGCCAATGGAACTAGCTTAGATGGGAATCTTGATGGGCATCGGTGAGTTGGGCCAAAGGGCCTGTTTCCATGATGTACGACTCTATGATTCAATGACTAGAGCTGGTGTTAGGCTTCTTGAGTACTTTTGCAACTGTACTCGATCAGGCAAGTTAGAGCATACCCTCCAATGCCTGCCTTATTCTATCCCTGTTTGGACACACAATCTGAAGTCCTGAATTTACTCGTATTATGTGGGCGAGAGCTTGAGGTCATCCAGAATACTGTTGTGATTCACCAGTGAGATGCTACTCTTTCTTCCCTTCTGGGTATTTATTTGACATGGCGTACTGTGCTGCCATCTGCTGGGCAACACTGCTTACACACCCCAAAGGACAGATCAGCAACATTCCAAAAGCAAGATCCAACAAATGCTGCCAATCTGAAATAAAAGGAACTGCGGTTAAGCGGAGCAAGTTCCAATGCATCCTTGGAGAGAGAAACTGATTTGAAACATAGTCAAAGTTCAAACATTTGACTCCAGCCTTTGTTTCTGCACTTCGCTCTCAGAAACAGAATCAGAATCAGATTTATTATCACTGACATACGTCATGAAGCTTGTTGTTCTGTGGAGAAATCAATATATAACAATTACTACAATTTACAGAAATATATAAATAGTGCAAAAGGTGAATAATGCTCATGGGTAATGGACCATTCAGAAATCTGATGGTGGAGGAGAAGAAGCTATTCTTAAAACATTGAGTGCATATGTGTTCCGTCTCCTTTGCCTCCTCCCCAATCGTACTAATGAGAAGAAGACTTGCCCCGGATGGTGAGGGTCCTTAATCATCGATGCTACCTTGCTGAGGCACTGCCTCGTGAAGAAATTACAGAGGAACATAAGGTGATTCACTTGTCGGAAGATGGGAAGAGACTTGATGGAACAAATCTAAATAGCATACAGGAACAGCGAGGCATGGGAGTTCATATTCGCAAGTTGCATGATATATTGAAAGCATAGCCAGTGATGCATAGAGATGAATACAGCTACAGAAAATCTGGTGGAGGAACTCAGCGGTCCAGAGCAGCATCTGCGAGGGGAAAGGAACTTCCAATTCACTGATTCCCTCAGTCAAGAGCAGAAAGCAGAATGTAGTGTTGCAGATAAAGTGCTGGTAAACAAATAGAGTGCAAGGGCCACAAGGTAGATTTGGAAAACAAACTTTCAGTTTCACTGCATGACAGCTGTGTTTAAAAGTCTGCTAATGGCAGGATAGAAGCTATCCATGAGTCTGGTGACAAGTGGCCTTAACATTTTTGTATCTTCTGCCTGAAGAGAGAATGACTGGGGTGTGTGTGTGTGTGGGGGGGGGGGGTGCAGTTCTTCTTGACTATGCTGGCTGCTTTGCTTTCCCAAGGTCTGGCAAATTTCAGAGGCCAACGGAGGGTTTGTGGAGTTAGGGGTTGGCAATTGGTATGCCTGGGCTAAAATCAGGACCTAGCTAACTAGTGAGGTGATATTAGTGAGTGGGATTTTTAATGCTAATGAATAGAAGGAAAGTAATGGTACATTTATTATTGGGATCCCAGTTTTGACAAGTGAGATGAAAGCATCTTCTGGTCAAAATGGTGCCAGCGAACGACGATTCCTCAGGCGACATCTTCCAGATGGCAAATCTTTCCAATCATTATGCTTTTTCTATGCCTTCTGCTTGTGCTTTCTGTCTTGTTTGTGTTACGGAAATGGTCGGAGCCTGTGATGTGCAATTTGAATCTGGATTGAAGGATCCAGCGCTATGCTGTGTCCGGAGAGCTGCCTCGTGGACATCAGAGATGGAGGGCCAGAAAGGTCTGAGAACGCCAGCTGACTCATGGAAAAGACCAGAGACAAGGTGCGGGGCCATGAATGTCTCCATCTTGAAGCACTGAGGTGAATACGAAAGGGGTCAGCGATGGCTCCCAACAGAGATGGTCAGCAGCCGGATCTGTGCATTTGGTCCTGGACTGGTGGCGTTCAAACTGGATCAGCAGTGCTCAGACCTGGGTCGGCAGTCACTCTGAACAGAAGGACTGAGTTTGTGCAGCCACTCTCCTCACGGGTAGATGAAAAGGTGTTTCCCATATTCTGAGATTTATGTGGTTATTGGACTGTCTTTATGTAGGTTTCCTTCAGTTTTGTGGGTGACTGGTGGGTGGGTGATCTGTTAATTTTTTGTGTATAGGTTTGGGGGGTTGGGGGTTTGGTGCTACTGTTGCTGTTCTTTTCTGCAAGTGAGAGGGTTGTGATTTGTTACGTGTAGGGAGTCGGGGAGTCGTTGGTTGTTATTGTGGCTGTTTTTTTTTGCTTCAGGCGAAGGGGATTTTGTGGTCTGTGAGCTTTGTTTCTTTTCTTTTTCGTGCCAGTGGGGGAGTTGATGTCTTTTCTTTCATCAATACCCATGGTCTTTCTGTATTTAATGGCTATCTGGAGTAGGCAAATATCAGAGTTGTATTCTACATGCATACTTTGACAATAAAAAATGAACCTTTGAACCTTTGAAAGGTCTCACTTTGAAAAAAAAATCTAATTTTTTCCAGCGAAGTTCCAAAATGAATATTACCGTGGAATTTGGGTCAACTTATGTACATCTGATGGAGACAGTGTGTTAGATACCAAGCATTGACTCCTGCTTGGAAGCACCCAGTTGAAATGCTTAAGTGATGGCGAATAAATATGTTATCACGTTCCACTCTGGGGAAGAACTGGGTTCAATCATGTATCATTTGAAAAGGGCATCGCCACATAATTGAACTTCCAGACTGCAGATCTGCCTTTTTAATTATGGTGGCTTCAGATTTAAACAGCATGCTTGGATAAACTAGAGAGTGAAAAACTAAATGTGATTGGTAAAAGTCCTCTTCATTTCACTGACCCAGTCACTAGGCTGTAGCAGAGTCTGCTCTCTGCACAATAACAGCACAACTCTGTACTAAGAGCATACATAGTTCAGTGGCCTGCAGTCAGAGAGGCAACCAATTACAACCACTTGCTGGCTTCTCCCACAAAGCCAAGGTCTAATCTAATTTACTACCTCATCTTGAATGCCAAATGATTGGACCTTCTTAACCAACCTCCCAAGCAGGACCTTGTCAAATGCCTTACTAAAGTCCATGTAGACAATATCCACTGCCTTGACTTCATCGACTTTCCTGGTAACTTCCTTGAAAAACTCTATAAGATTGACTAGACATGACCTACCACACACAAAGCCATACTGGCAATCTCTAATTAGTTGTTGTCTATCCAGATATATCTGGTCCCTTAGAATACCTTCCAATAATTTTCTCACTACTGATGTCAGGCTCACTGACCAATAATTTCCTGGTTTATTTTTAGAGCCTTTGTTAAACAGTGGAACAATCCCCCTGTCCCAAACCTTAGGTACTTAACCTATCGCTTAGGATGATTTAAATATCTCTGTTAGGGCCTCTATAACTTCTGCACTTGCCTCCCACAGGGTTCAAGGAAACACCTTGTCAGGTCCTGGGCATTCATACACCATATTTTGCCACAGGATGTATAGGGTCCATGACCTTGCTGCTAATTTGCCTCAATCTATAGTCTCTGTGTCTGTCTCCTGAGAAAATACAGATTCAAAATATCAATTTAACTTCTCCCCATCTCTTTTGGCTCCATGCATACATAACCATTCTGATCTTCCAAAGGGCAAATTTTGTCCCTTGCAATCCTATTACTCTTAACATTTCTGTAGAATCCCTTAGGATTTCTCCTTCATCTTACCTTCAAGGGCATCCTCATGCCTTCTTTTAGCCCTCCTGATTTCTTTCTTAAGTGTTCTCTTGCATGTCTTATACTCCTTAAGTACTTAATTTGTTTCTACCTGCCTATACCTGCTATGTATCTTCTTCCTTTTCTTCACCAGGACCTCAATATCTCTTGAAAGCCAAGGTTTCCTTAAGCAGTTACCTTTAACTCTTTTTCTGACAGGCACATAAAATTTTTATGCTCTTAAACTTCGACTTTTGAAGGCCACCTGCTTACTAAGTACACCTTTGTCAGAAAACAGCCTGTTTGAATCCACACTTGCCAGATCATTTCTGATATCATCAACATTGGCCTTTCTCCAATTTAGAATCTCAACCTGTGTCCCAGACCTACTTTTTTTGCATATTTACTTTGAAACTAATGGCATTGTGATCACCGGATGCAAAGTGTTCCCCTACACAAACTTCTGTCACCTGCCATGTCTCATTCTCTAATAGAAGATATAGTATTGCACACTGTATCATTGGGACTTCTATGTACTGATTAAGGAAACTTTCCTGAACACATTTGACAAACTCTGTCCCATCTAGTCCTTTTACAGTATGGGAGACCCAGTCAGTATGTGGAAAGTTAAAGTCACCTACTATAACAACCTTATGTTTCTTGCAACAGTCTGCGAGCTCTCTACAAATTAGTTCCTCTAAATCCTGAAGCCTGATGGGTGGCTTTTAATATAGCCCCATTAATGTTTTCTTACCTTGCTTATTCCTGAGTTCCTCCCATAAAGCCTCACTAGACGAGTTTTCCAGTCAGTCTTGACTGAGCACAGCTGTAAAAATTTCCCTGACTAGTAACACAACCTCTCCCTTTTCAATCCCTCCTGCTCTGTCATGTCTAAAACAACAGAACCCTGGAATAATGGGCTGCCAGATCTTCCTCTCCTGCAAGCAAGTCTCACTAATCCAACTCCAGTTGAAACCCTACTTCCCCCCCCCCCCCCCGCCACCACTGTGCAGTACTAGCAAACCTACCCAGTAGGATATTAATCCCCACCGGTTCAGGTGCAAAATGTCTCTTCTGTACAGCTCCCACCCTCCCTGAAAGAGAGCCCAATATTCAAAAAATGTTATGGTTCTTCCTACACCAACTCTTTAGCCATGTGTTAAACTGTATAATCTTGCTAGTTCTGACCTCACTGGCGTGTGGCACAGGTAGCAATCCTTAGATCACAACCTCTGAGAACTTGTCCTTCAACTTAGCACCTAAATCCTTGACCTCACTTTGCAGAACCTCATCACTATTCCTCCCTATGTCACTGCATGGACCACAACATCTGGCTGCTCACCTTCCCATCTAAGAATGCTGTGGACTCGATCTGAGATGTCCCGAAGCCTGATACCTGGGAGGCCACCATTAAGGATTCTTGTTCCTGTCCACAGAACCTCCTTCCTATTCCCCTTACAAATGAATCCCCTATCACCACAGCTCACCTCTTCTCCCCCCATCTCTACTGAGTCACAGAGCCATACTCAGTGCCAGAGATCTGACCGCTGTGTCTTTCCTCTGCTGGGTTATCTCCGCATCTCCAATCGTATCCAAAGTGGTATACCAGCTGTTAAGGGGGATGGCCACTGGGGTACTCTGTACTGGCTGTTTAACCCTTTCCCCTTCCTGACTGCCATCCTGTCTCCTGTGTCCTGCACCTTGGGTGCAATTACCTCTCTATATGTCCTATCTATCATCCCCTCAGCCTCCTGAATGGTTTGGAGTTCATCCAGTTACAGCTCCAACTCCTTAATGCGGAGTGTTCAAAACTGCAGCTGGATGTATTTCTTGCAGGTGAAGTCATCAGGGACACTGGAAGTCTCCCTGCCTTCCTACATCCTGCAAGAGGAGCATTCAGCTATCTTGCCCGGCATCCTTACTGCTCTAACTGTGCAAACATAAAGAAGGAAACAATAAATAAACTGAATAAATAATCTACCTACAGCTTTTTCGCCTTCTCTCTTCACTGAAGCCTCAAAGAGCTAAAGCCTGAAATAATCACTCCAGCACTGTTCACTCCAACAATTGCCGCCCTGCTTTCCCCTGTCTTGTCTTTATTTGCTTTTGCCAATCAATCGTGATCGCTGATTGGCTACTGTTCAAAAACCAAGCTGCTGCTAATTGATGCCTCATGTACTCAGTCGGCAAACGCAAGTGAGTTACATCTTTTCATGCTTTCACTCAGTGATCTGACCTCTGTTCAAAACATTTTTTCTAGCAAAGCTCCAGAAGGTTATTATACAGGAAATTGGGTCAACTCATGCACATCTGATGTAGAGAGTGTATTAGATACCAAGCATTGACTCCTGCCAGGAAATACCCAGTTGAAGTTCTTAAGTGACTGCAAATATATAGAAAATGGTCATTATCACTGTTATGCATTTAATATTTCAGTAATATCTAAGTAATCTTGTAATTATGTTTTTGATTTAGTATTCTTTGCATAAATAATTCATACTGGGTTACATGTAAAAATAAATAAATTGCATACATCATGACACTACCATGTGATACGGGTATGCCTCGCTTAAAGTAGAAACAAGTTAGCCTCTGATTTCAGACTCCCGTCTTTTCCTTTTAATGAGCTTAAATGTTTTGGAGTTACAAAACATAACACTGGCGATGAGGTATTTTAAAAATGAACCTGAGATGATTACATACCAGTGGAAGCACAGGGAGATGTTTGAGTTTTTAAAAAGCAGCACAGAGGGTGCAAAACTAAATGTGACTAGAAAAAGTCTTTTTCATTTCCTTGTTGGCAGCCGATAGCAGCTAATTCTTGCCGACCCAGTCACCAAGCTATCACAGAGTCTGTTATGTGCACCATTGCAGCTAAACTCTATACAAAAAGCATACACACTTCTTCAAATTTGTTCCCCTTTAGCAATAAGAACATCCCAAACAATAACAGTATCTCAGAACGTAATCAGTATCTAATCTGGATATAATGCAGTTTAATAAATTTTTTTTCAGTTGGAGGACTGTACAGTGAGTAGTTCTGATTAAGTGCAGAAATTCTTTCATGCAACATAACTACTTGACAGGTAAAACTGAAGTAATGCAGCATTATGACCCAGGCTGTGGGTAAATGTAAACAGATGGAATAGTTTCCATCCACCTCTATACTGGGAGTCCAACTGTTGATGGAGGATATGAAAAGTTTTGGTCACTGTTGGTGTTTAATCTACA
This sequence comes from Hemitrygon akajei, assembly GCF_048418815.1. Taxonomy (NCBI): domain Eukaryota; kingdom Metazoa; phylum Chordata; class Chondrichthyes; order Myliobatiformes; family Dasyatidae; genus Hemitrygon; species Hemitrygon akajei. The sequence continues at coordinate 146,177,291 of NC_133131.1, forward strand.
TTACAGTCTGTGTAACATTAGCACATGTTGAGTTCAACACCAACACGTAGAATTGACCCTGATCAACATATCACTATGTCACTGATTTAAAAATAGCATCAATTCCTTTACAGTAAAGGTAATACTTCTGATGAAATACAAAATATAATTTCAAAATTACCAATTCTTCTGGGAGCACACACCTGCAAGTTATTGTGTGGGCCTCCGTTAGTCTCGATAGATCATGGATTTGCACCTTGGAAAGTTTCCAGGGTGCAAGGCTGGGCAAGGTTGTATGGAAGACTGGCAGTTGTCCATGCTGCAAGTCTCCCCTCTCCACGCCACTGATGTTGTCCAAGGGAAGGGTATTAGCACCCGTACAGCTTGGCACCAGTGGTGTCGCAGAGCAATGTGTGGTTAAGTGCCTTGCTAAAGGACACACATGCAGCCTCAGCCAAGGCTCGAACTAGTGACCTTCAGATCACTAGACAAACACCTTAACCACTTGGCCACGCACCAACACTGCAAATTATTATTATCAATATGAATGGATAAACTAAAAAAAACATTCTTGATTGAGAATTTCCATGCTTTAGTTTCATACATTAGTTCCTTTATATAAAAACTGGAATTAGGCTAAATTTTATATAAAGATTAAAAAATCATATTGACAATGTGTAGAGCCTTCTGCATATATGTTAGCAATAGCGATATTTGTTTATTTTGTCTTTAATAAGATGCAGCGTGCAATAGTCTCTTTGAGCTGTGATGCCTAGCAACCCGATTTAACCCCAGGCTAATCAAGGGACAATTTACAATGACCAATTAACCTTCCAATTGGTAGGCCTTTGGAATGTGTGAAGAAACCGGAGCACCCGGAGGAAACCCACACGCACACGGGGAGAACATACAAACTCCTTACAGGACAGTGGTGGATATTGAACCTGGGTTACTGGTACTGTAAAGTGTTGTTCTAACCACTATGCTACGTTGCCATCCTTGGTTTTCCTGCAACTGTTACACAGTGGTGGTTGATGTGGAGCTCTGAGCTCTAATTGATGTTGATGCAGGCTAAGACAGAGTTATATAATGATTAAGTATATATCCTGTTCTGGGAAAACATTAGCCTTGATAATGTTGACTGCAGTTACCAAACTACAGTTCTGCTACTTATACCTGAGTTAGGCAAGCCAGGCCTACTGAACTTAATCTGTCTAGTCAAATCAGCAAACTGGTTTAAGTTTTACTCTTAGTACTCTTCCTGTTTAGCCCCACTCTGACACATGGGACATCTATCTTGGCTTGCATCTCTAGGCTCCACAATGGCACACAGACAACTCTCCTGGTCACCATTCTCCTGGCTCTGCCTGGACACACCGGGTATTCATTGTGGCATCCATCTCCTGGCCCCACTCTGACACACTGGACAACTCCTCTGACCTCCACCTCCCGTGCTACCCTCCCCAACATAAAGGACATCCCTTCAGGCTGCTATCCCAGCACCAGCTCCTTCATATTTTCCTGAGTGAATCTCTGCAACTGTATCCTCAACTTCCTAAATGGAAGACCACAATTTAACATCTCCACCTCGCTGACAATCAACACTGGCACACCTCAGGGATGTAAGCTTGACTCTCTGCTCGTCTCTCTCTATACCCATGACTGCATGGCTGGGCACAGCTCAAATGCAAACTATGAGCTTGCTGATGATACAGCCATTGTTGTCAGAATCTCAGATGGTGAAAAGAGGGCATATATGAGCAAGAGATACCAGCTAGTTGAATGGTGTCACAAGAATAACCTTGCACTCAATGTCAGTAAGACCAGCAATGTCAGTGCTGGTTTCCACACACGTCAATCAAAAGGGAAGTAATCAATAAAATCAATAAGTCCCAATTTGTTCAGATCCCAGATGAGCCCCCTCTTTATGTTATGTGCCAGCAGCAGTTTTAATGTTAAACAACTATATTTTCAGTATCTACCCAAAATACTTACAATTAAACAAATAACTCCCATAAACAAAAATTAACAGTGTTATGCATTTGTAGCTCACAAACAATGTAAGGTTTGGGAACAGTTCTTCTCAAATCTTACAGTCCCAGAAATGGCAATCCAGATGATTCCAGAAATCCATGGAAACAGGTGAGGGAAAGAATCTTGTAAATCCACACTAAGATGACAGGAGGTGGTGATCACGAAAAATTCCAGAGGATCCACGCTGGGAAAACAAGATAGCAGTCACAGCAGATTCCAGACGTTAAGTAGTGTTCCAAAATCCACCGAGGGATATTACAAGGTAACAGTCACAAAATATTCCTTAACACAAGTGGTCACCACCTAACACACCCAAATCCATGTATGGGTTAACAAAAAGTGGTCTCCACAGGAATACTCCAGAAATCCAAGTGTGGATCATGTAAAGTGAGAGTCACGTATCCAATATGCACCGTTAGCCACTAATTATCACAATCTTCTGGACACGGAGAAGGATGAGACTTGTCCGCTGCCGTAGCGAACTCTCCTGCTGGTAACTCCCAGTCCACTGTTCCTTCTCTAATTAACGTCCCAGAAACCTGTCTGTATTTTGTTATAATGACGTCACCCACCCGCCTTGTACAGGCACTTGAAATGATGCTCGTAGTAAAAAAAAAGTTGAGACTTAACAGAGGAGATTTGGTATATCGCCAAAACACTGACAAATTTTTACCGATGTACCGTGGAGAGCAATTCTGATTTTCTGCATCATCACCTGGTATGGGGTGGCTGCTACTGCACAGGATCAAAATAAACTGCAATGAATTTAAAATTAGTCAGCTCCACCATGGGCACTAGCTTCCACAGTATCCAGGACATCATCAAGGAGTCTTGCCTCTGAAAAGTGGCATCCATCTAAGTATCCCAACCACCTAGGACAACCACTCTTCTCATTGTTTCCATCAGAAAGGAGGTACAGAAGCCTGAAGGTACACCCTCAATGAGTCAGGAACAGCTTCTTCCCCTCTGCAATCTGATTTCTGAATGGACATTGAAACCACAAACAACACCTTGTTTCTTTTTTATTTCCTCTTTGTTGCACTACTTACTTAACTATTTAATATTTTATCAGATTCTGATAAAGGCTGTCATCCAAAATGCTGGCTGGTTTTTCATTTCTGTAGATGTTGCCTGACCTGCTGAGTTCCTCCAGTATTTTGTGTGTGTTTGTTTATGTTTGTCATGTTTGTAATGCACTGTGCTGCTGCAAAATGCTAATTGTCATGCCATTTATATTCTGTACATATGCCCACAACAGTAAACTCAAATTTGAAATTGAACATTTGAAGCCTTAAACATGGAGCCATATCTTGGGCAAATTTGCAGACATATTTTATCTGTTGCTCATTTCTTTTTTAAAAAAGGGCCTGGTTTGGAATGTTGCATGAGTATAAAAGGTGCTGAAGAAACACTACTTACATTTCAGTTAAACAGTCACAGAATGCTTCAGTTTGTGTTCAGAGAAATGCAGAGAGCATAGGGTGCCAAGAAATTTGTTTACCTTGTGTTATCTTGTTCAGCTCCACGCTTATGATAGTCTAATATTCTTGGAAAGATCTCCAGGCCTTTTGTCCCATTCCAGAGGTACACCCTGTAAAGATTGTCAAGTCATATTCTGCTTCACCTATACGCACGATGATGTCATTTACTTTTCAGCCCTGTTTTAGAATGAAGAATGCCCAGTGACAGGTGCAGATCTGAACAACATGTCATGCCGGTGCATGCTGTTCCACAGCATTTTGTCCAATGACAGTACATTTTGCTCCCATATGCACCTGTCATTAGGCATTCTCAGTCCAAACCACTTTTATAGTGTTGCATGCTTCAATTTTACAAGAGAGTCTCTGAGTTGAAAAAAAATCCTTTGTTAGGTTCTTTAATACGTCAAATTATTTAGTTTCCATCCTCAAGTCGCAAAAATCTGAGAATATTGACCCTTACTACCATCACCACACACTTGTCCTCCCCAATCTCACAATCTTCATCTGACCAACCTCTCCCAACAGTCTGTAGATCTCCTAATCATTAAGCCAAACATTTTAGCATCAATATTTTGACTTCAGGGCCAGGGTTACATGAATAAGCTCTCATAGCCCCCACAGACATCCCTAATCTCTGATTTGTAGGCTCCATATTCACACTTCACACCTCACAACTTCTGACTACTCATCACAGGGCCCAGATTCATCAGGCCCTGAAGTAGCCTATTTCCTAATCCCATTAATGGGTCTAAACTCATGGAACCACCTCATGTTACATCTTTGACAGCAGGCCCCATTCTGGCTGAACCCACATCTCTCTGATTACCAACCGCAGACCATCAACTCATCAAACACGCAGACTGCACCCTTCCCGATCATTGATCACAGCTTTCTGACTCATTGGATTATAGCTTATCCAAGTTCAGCCTCTACATCTCTTTCCTTTCCCCATACTCCTTCACTCACCACACTGTCCCCCACCCCCTCTGCCTTTCAAACTGCACAAAGTTCCACAGGACAGTCAGGGCCAGATTCATCTCTGAGGTTGATTGGTCTTGGTTTAGGTTACTGTCGCATATACCAAGAGACACAAATTGTTCTGCATACCATCCAGACAGATCGCTAGGCAGTGAAAGAAAAGAAAAACAGAAAGTAGAATATAATATTGCAGTTTTTTAATAAAATAAACTTTAATCATACCGAAAGATGTCACAAGAAGAAACCATGCCTTTTCTTTCTTTACATTCAAAGTCAATGCTTTCTGTACTGTTCTATTTCTGCTGCCACTCGTATGCTTCCCTGGGGTGGTATTGCAGTTACTGAGAAAGTGCAGTGGCCAAACAAAGTACAAGAGCCACAATGGGGTGAATTGAGAGATGAAGAGTTCAAGAGTTCATCTTTTAGTGATCTGTCCTGTTGGGACATTGGAAAAAAGTTGAATTTCCCCATGGGGATGAATAAAGTATCTATCTATCTATCTATCTATCTATGTTCTCAGCCCTGATGCAGCCTTACCCTCAGGTCAGTGATCTAACAACTTGTGACATCAGTGGTAGGCTCTCATCCAAAATGGTGGTTGAACCAGCCTGTTAGCTTGCGTTCTGCAGAAACCAGTCAATTTCCAGCCCAATATATGACTATGGAACAGAACTTACTGTTCCTGTAGCCTGCTTGGCTGCGTTCCCTTATGGTGCATGACTATGACACCACACCAAAGTGTCTGCACAGGGAATAAACACTTCTTAAATCTATAAGAATGATGGCATCACCCTGAGTTAGTTAAAAAAAAGCCCTTCTGCAATAAATGTTGAGGAAAATTGTTGTGCCATTAAATAACATAAAAAATTGTGTTACAAGTGGAAAATACTGGAAGCAATCAAGCAGTAACAGTTGAGAGAGTTATTTTGCTTTATTTTTACAGTGTGGGAGGGGAGTCGAGTGCATGGGAGCGCCACGGCAGATGACAAGTCTGCCAAGGTCAAACATTAGGAGGATCAGTTGATCTAAATGAAGCATATAATGAAACTGCAGCTTGCCACAGCACAGGAACTAAGGTAGTGTTAAGCATAAAATCTATCCTGTAGTCATTGCAAAGAAAAGCCAGGACAGTCTCCCCATGAACAGGAGTTAAACTAGACCACTTGGCTCTTCTAGCCTGCTTCACTATTTAATAAGTTCATGGCTTATTCTTTACAGTAAATGAAACACTGCCCTTTCCTGCCCTTCTCTCTATATTCCATGATTCTGCTCATATCTAGAAATTGATTATATAAAAAATTCAGTTAGGAGCAGGAATCGTCCACTCAGCCCATTGAATCTGCACTGCTATTTAATAAGATCATGGCTGGCCTGATTTGTAACCTCATCTCTGCCTTCCTGTACACCTGTTGTATACTTTCTCAAAAATCTATTTACCTCATATGTGAAAATCACTAAACAGCAGGTGCTGGAAATTTGAAACAAAAACAGAAAGTGCTGAAAATACTCAGCAAGTCAGGCTACATCTGTGGGAAGAGGAACAACAGAATAAAGGTCAAAGTTGAATTTATTGTCATACGCACACTGATATGAATGCATAGGTGCAATGAAAAACTTGCAGCGACATCATTGGCATGGGTTTGAGACACAACATTCACAAGAAAATCATGAATTAAACATTAATTATCCAAAATTATTCCATGTTGCATTGCTCTATGACTAATTAGAACAAAAGAATTGTTAATAGCAGTACAAAGTGGTCAAAATAGACATCATGTTTCTCTACAGAGGTTGTACAGTTTGGTTTAAGAACTGAATGTTTGAAGGGAAGTAATTGTTGTTGTAGCTTGTGGTGTGAGACTTCAGGCTTCTGTACCTTCTGCCTGGTGTTAGCTGTGAGAAGATGGCTGCTCAATAATGCTCTTCCTAAAATATCTATAAGTAGACTTCTGCTTTGAGTGTAATCAATAACTGAGTCCCACAGATTTCTGTCATAATGTGTTCCCACGATACACCACCAACTAAGTGGTGAGGTTTTCCCTCATTTCAGTTCAAAATGGCCAACCACGTATTTCTGGTATAAGGTACCTCAAACATTTTTTTCTGCATTCATCATTTCACATCTATTGGTATTTTGTATTTTAATTGAGTTTAATTCTTGTTAACTCTAGAGAACAGAGATCTTGTCTATTCAGTCTCTCCTCATGTAGCTGACTCTCTTTTAAAACATTTGTCACTGAGGTCTTGATCCTCCTGGTTTTACATTGTTGTCTGAACTCAGGGCTCTCTGAACTTGCCTGCACTTAGAGACTTGCTCGGGACATAGTGGGTCAGTGAGGTATGTATGGATGCTTTCCTAAGTATGCTGATATTCAGAACCAGAGATTAGATGCACCAGTACCTCACTGTCGGCTGAATTTCATTTTCTGTGTTCTGTTGCAAATGTACTGAGGTTCACAATGTGTTAGTGTCTGATTGTATAGTTTTCTATGTAAATTTTTATGGAAGAGAAGCTCCATCCAGACCTTTACTGCTTTTCGGTCCTTATCCCGCCACATTCATCCCTGCAGTGCAACAGCATCTCGACTTCAGGAAATATTTCTTTAGTTATAATACACATAAAGAATGTGTTGAGATCATAAAGGAAGTGAAGTTAATGCAAGAACTTCTTCTGATTCCTTCCTTCCACCTTTCCACATGCTAAATTTGCTTCATTTCCACAGCACTTATATGAAACCCAGCATTATTTCATTAAGGCTTCACCCAAAACAGTGTTCACTTGCTCTTCCAGAGTAAACACAGAACTGAAGTTAACTTTTCACTTGCTCCATATTCTGTGGTTTTTGGCAACTAATTCAAAAATTCCTCTGTCAAACATCCTTCACTCACAATTTGTCTAAATCCAAGACTGACTGGGTTGCTTACAGCAATGATTTATGACATTTCTAAGTCTTTCACCAATCTGATGTGTGGCCACATCCAGTCAAATGGAGTAAATGTTCACTCAGAGAGTTCTTAACAATTAGTTTTCAAAAGCTGAGCAGCTCCAGTGAAGAAGCAATAAACTATCTCATCCAACTAATTTAAAGCATTGTTCAGCTGAGAGTCCCTCTTCCCTGTTTGCTAGTCACTGGTAGATTGGAAAGAAGAACTAAAGATCTTCCTCTGGAAATACTTATCATCAATGTGCTTCAAGAGTTTCTGTCAATTTCCTCACCAGTATGCCTTTCTCCAGACTAATTCACCATTCTTGGCTTCATCATAGACAGATCTTCCTTCATCTCACTTTACTCTCATGTGTGTGCACCAAATTTCTTGGTATTCACCTGGCAGAGAAACTCACCTGGTCCTTCAACACCAGCTCCATAGCAAAGAAAACCCAGCAGCGTCTCTACTTTCTGCAAAGGCTGAGGAAAGTCCATCTCCCACCCCCCCCATCCTCATCACATTCTACAGGGGTTGTATTGAGAGCATCCTGAGCAGCTGCATCACTGCCTGGTTCAGAAATTGCACCATCTCGGATCACAAGACCCTGCAGCGGATAGTGAGGTCAGCTGAGAAGATCATTGGGGTCTCTCTTCCTGCCATTACGGACATTTACACTACATGCTGCATCTGCAAAGCAAACAGCATTATAAAGGACTCCATGTACCCCCCATACAAACTCTTCTCCCTCCTGCCATCTGGGAAAAGGCACCAAATCATTCGGGCTCTCACGACCAGACTATGTAACAGTTCCTTCCCCCCAAGCCATCAGACTCCTCGATACCCAGAGCCTGGACTGACACCAGCTTACTGCCCTCTACTGTGCCTATTGTTTTGTTTATTATTTATTGTAAGGCCTGCACTGTCTTGTGCACTTTATGCAGTTCTGGGTAGGTCTGTAGTCCAGCGTAGTTTTTTTCCGTGTTGTTTTTACGTAGTTCAGTATAGTTTTTGTACTGTGTCATGTAGCACCATGGTCCTGAAATACATTGTCTCATTTTTACTGTGTACTGTACCAGCAGTTATGGTCGAAATGACAATGAAAAGTGACTTGACTTGACTTAACTTGACTTGTATTGTGAAGTAGTGGAACATAGACTCAGTCAGTACTATTGGGGGTATGAAGCAGAGCCCACAAACAAATGGTAAAACATTTCTAGGAATTTTCCAGTGAGCCAAATATCACCTACTATGGTGGTGAGCAAACTCAAACTCAAAAGTGGTGGAGCCAGCAAAAATCAAGGTTGGTTACCTCGGCGATAAGTTAACATTTGCACATTTATGGTCCCACACCAGCCATTTGTTTTCTGCCAGGTTAAAATGATAAAGACAGAAAGTTTGGAAACACCTAGCAGACCAGGCAGTGCCTTTGAAGAAAGAAGCATAATTGATATTTCAGGTTAATGATCCATCATTAGAACTCAAATAATACTCAGGGATCTCCATAAATAAAAATAAATCAACAACAATGTTAGCACAGAAACTACATCCAGTTTTAGTGTCAATCTGCTCACTATCTCATAACAGCAACAACTATTTTAAGAAGACAGTCGTTGCAGAGAATGTATTGGTAAACATACAGAGAATGTAATGGTAAATGCCCAATAGTAACAGGGATATCGAGGAGCATATAGGGAAACAGATCCTGGAAAGGTGTAATAATAACAGAGTTGTTGTGATGGGAGATTTTAATTTCCCAAATATCGACTAGCATCTCCCTAGAGCAAGGGGTTCAGATGGGGTGGAGTTTGTTAGGTGTGTTGAGGAAGGTTTCTTGACACAATATGTAGATAAGCCTACAAGAGGAGAGGCTGTACTTGACTTGGTATTGGGAAATGAACCTGGTCAGGTGTCAGATCTCTCAGTGGGAGAGCATTTTAAAGATAGTGATCATAATTCTATCCCCTTTACAATAGCCATGGAGAGAGATAGGAACAGACAAGTTAGAAAAGTATTTAATTGGAGTAAGGGGAATTATGAGGCTATCAGACAGGAAATTGTAAGCTAAAATTGGAAAGGAATGTTCTCAAAGAAAAGTACGGAAGAAATGTGGCAAATGTTCAGGTGATATTTGTGTGGAGTTCTGTATAGTTACGTTCCAATGAGACAGGGAAGTTTTGGTAGGGTACAGGAACCGTGGTGTACAAAGGCTGTAATAAATCTAGTCAAGAAGAAAAGAAAAGCTTACAAAATTTTCAGAGAGCTAGGTAATGTAGAGATCTAGAAGATTATAAGACTAATAGGAAGGAGCTTAAGAAGGAAATTAGGAGAGTCAGAAGGGGCCATGAGAAGGCCTTGGCGGGCAGAATTAAGGAAAACCCCAAGGCAGTCTACACGTATGTGAGGAGCAAGAGGATAAGTAAGACGTGAAAGAATAGGACCTATCAAGTGTGACAGTGGGAAAGTGTGCATGGAACTGGAGGAAAAAGCAGAGGTACTTAATGAATACTTCAGTATTCAGTATGGAAAAGGATCTTGGTGATTGTAGTGATGATTTGCAGCAGACTGAAAAGCTTGAGCATGAATATATTAAGAAAGAGGATGTGCTGGAGCTTTTGGAAAGCATCAAGTTGGATAAGTTGCCAGGACCGGATAAGATGTACCCCAGGCTACTGTGGGAGGTGACGGAGGAGATTGCTGAGCCACTGGCAATGATCTTTGCATCATCAATGGGGACGGGAGAGGTTCCGGAGGATTGGTGGGTTGCAGATGTGGTTCCTTTCTTCAAGAAAGGGAGTAGAAATAGTCCAGGAAATTGTAGACCATTGAGTCTTACCTCAGTGGTTGGTAAGTTGATGGAAAAGACCCTGAGAGGCAGGATTTATGAACATTTGGAGAGGCATAATATGGTTAAGAATAGTCAGCATGGCTTTGTCAAGGGCAGGTCATGCCTTACAAGCCTGATTGAATTTTTTGGGGATGTGACTAAACACATTGATGAGGGAAGAGCAGTAGATGTAGTGTATATGGATGTCAGTAAGGCATTTGATAAAGTACCGCATGCAAGGCTTATTGAGAAAGTAAGGAGGCATGGGATCCAAGGGGACATTGCTTTGTGGATCCAGAACTGGTTTGCCCACAGAAGACAAAGAGTGGTTGTAGATGGGTCATATTCTGCATGGAGGTCAGTCACAAATGGAGTGCCTGAGGGATCTGTCCTGGGGCCCTTACTCCTCGTGATTTTTATAAATGACCCGGATGAGGAAGTGGAAGGACGGGTTAGTAAGTTTGCTGATGACACAAAGGTTGGAGATGTTGTAGATAGTGTGGAGGGCTGTCAGAGGTTACAGCGGGACATTGATAGGATGCAAAACTGGGCTAAGATGTGGCAGATGGAGTTCAACCCAGATAAGTGTAAAGTGGTTCATTTTGGTAGGTCAAATATGATGGCAGATTATAGTATTAAAAGTAAGACTCTTGGCATTGTGAAGGATCAGAGGGATCTTGGGGTCTGAGTCCATAGGACACTCAAAGCAACTGCACAGGTTGACTCTGTGGTTAAGAAGGTGTATGGTTTATTGGACTTCGTCAATCATGGAATTGAATTTAGGAGCTGAGAGGTAATGTTGCAGCTATATAGGACCCTGGTAAGACCCCACTTGGAGTACTGTGCTCAGTTCTGGTCGCCACACTGCAGGAAGGATGTGGAAGCCATAGAAAGGGTGCAGAGGAGATTTAAAAGGATGTTGCTTGGATTGGGGAGCATGCCTAATGAGAATAGGTTGAGTGAACTTGGCCTTTTCTCCTTGGTGAGACGGAGGATGAGAGGTGACCTGATAGAGGTGTATAAGATGATGAGAGACATTGATCATGTGGATAGTCAGTGGCTTTTTCCCAAGGCTGATATGGTTGCCATAAAAGGACAAAGGTTTTATGTGCTGGGGAGTAGGTACAGAGGAGATGTTTTTTACTCAGAGAGTGGTGTGCATGGAATAGGCTGCCTGCAACGGTGGTGGAGGTGGAGACTATAGGGTTTTTAAGAGACTTTTGGATAGGTACAAGGAGCTTAGAAAAATAGAGGGCTATAGGTAAGCCTAGTAATTTCTAAGGTAGGGATATGTTCGGCACAACTTTGTGGGCTGAAGGGCCTGTATTGTGTCGTAGGTGTTCTATGTTTCTATGTTTCTAAACTCTGGAGCTCATTCAGCCAATGTTTATGTTGACTGCAGATAAACCATGCCTGCATAATCCATTAAGATCCTATATTTCTGCTATATATATTTTAGAAATGACACTTTCATAGCTCTTTCCTTCAGACTCCCAGAGTCTTTTTATCAATTGAAAATGTTTGCAAACCTAATTCATTACATGGCTTTCTGCATTGATGTCTCCTCTCATTTAAATAAGTTACCTTTCGAACATACATCTCCCAGTTGTGCCATTATAAAGTTTCATTTCAAATTCTTTACTAGGTTTCAATACTTGTATGGTCTAGCACGAGGGGAAACAAGTTATTTAAACTCAGGGGGAATTCTTGCTCTTTGTATGCTGTGTATTGCCCAATAGCACCCTATGATTAAAATGAAGATCATATTCTGACACAAAATGCATCTCAGTTGAAAGTAGACTCCAATCCTTTGTTGAATTTAGAATTGCTTCTCTGAAATAATAGATTACATGTGTACAGTGCACGTACATGTAGAGCAACATGTGTTAGCTGCCATGATGCAGAAATTGCAGTAAATGATTTGAGTGACATTTACTAGTTCATACATCATATTTTTTGGGGATTTTTTTTCTACTGACAAGTACACTGAAGATAATATTGAGTTATAATAATCACAGATGCTCCTTGCAATAAATTCACTGGGATATCAGTATTGCTAAACACAGATTACACAGCTGTCAAGACCTTGACAGAGTGGCTCAGAATTAAAATATTGTAACGTGGATGTCAGGATAACTGAGAGATTATATGTTTTTTTAAAAATGTGTTAAAAAAGTACCTCTGACATTTCCTTTATACTTTTCTCCAATCACTTTCAAATTATATGCAAAGTTATTTGGAAGATACTCTTATGCATCATATTGAATTATTTTTATATTAGTCCCTTTATTACAGTTTCTCAAGCACTTTGAATTTCTTTTCAATGGGTAAACCTACCCATTACCCTGTAGAGGAGTTTGTAGGCTTATTTGGCATACAGCATGACTAGAATTCAGTTGTGCAGTATGAATAATATGGAACCATTGAATTAGTTTTGATAAACTACCTGTAGACCATATGCTCCTACTGTATGCATACTGCATTGCCCAGATGCTCTCAGGAGATTTTGGAGAGGCAGGCATTAAGCCTGAATGTGCAAGAGTTTTTAACTGACAGTGAAGACCACTGAACATTGCACAATTGACCTACAAAATGGTTACAGATTGTTCACTGCATGCAGCTCACTTAAGTGAAATTGAATTTCTAGGCTCAAATGCTTTTAGGGAAAAACAGATTGAAGTTATTCAAAATTCTGCAAGTTTGAAATGGGAAACATAATGTGCTGAATCTGAATCAATGAATAAACAGACTTAAGTCATTGAGGTAAAAATTTAAAAAAAACTAAATGCTGGTATTACTGGAAATTACTGGACTGCAAACTTTTTTGAAAGTATTGCTTCCTCAGATTTTTTCTGTTATTGATACACTGCTTCAAGTTGAACACAAATATAATTTCAGACTGCTTGTATCATGGGGGAATTTGGAGAAACAAGAAATTAAAATTTATTAAATATAATGCATTTAATTGCATAATATGAGAAGTTTCTCCAGATACATAAAGTATAAAAGAGAGGCAAGAGTTAATATTGGATTGCTGGGGAAAACGATGCTGGAGATGTCATAATGGGCAACAAGGAAATGGTTGATGAAATAAACAAATATTTTGCATCAGTTTTCATTGTGTAAGACACTAGCAGCATGGTGGAAGTTCCATATGTCAGGGAGAATGAAGTGTGTGAAGTTATCATTACTACAGAGAATGTTCTTGGGAAACTGAAGAGTCTGAATGTAGATAAGTCACCTGAACCAGATGGTGTGCACCGCAGGGTTCTGAAAGATGTGGCTGAAGAGATTGTGGAGACATTAGTAATGATCCTTCAAGATGCACTAAATTTTGGATTGTTCCGGAATTGCAAGTGTCACTCCACTCTTCAAGAGAGGCAGAAGAAAGGAAACTATAGGCCAGTTAGTCTGACCTCAGTGGATGGGAAAATGTTGGAGTCAATTATCAAGGATGAGGTCTCAGGGTACGGAGGCACATGATAAAATAGGCCATAGTCAGCATGGTTTCCTCAAGGGAAAATCTTGCCTGACAAATCTGATAGAATTCTTTGAAGAAACAACAAGCAGAATAGACAAAGGAGAAATGGTTGATGCTGTGTACTTGGATTTTCAGAAGACCTTTGACACGATACCACACATGCTATGAGCCCATGGTATTATGGGAAAGATTCTAGCATGGAGGAAGCTGGAGCTGAGTGGCAGAAAGCAAAGGGTGGGAATAAAGAGAGCCTTTTCTGCCTGACTGCGGGTGACGAGTGGTGTTTCACAGGACTGCTCATTTCAACGGATGCTGCCCAACCTGCTGAGTTCATCCAGCTTTTTTGTACAACTTGATTTGACCACAGCATCTGCAGTGTACTTGGTGTTTCACAGGGGTCAGTGTTGGGATCAATTCTTTTTACATTATATGTCAATGATTTGGATGATGGAAATGATGGCTTTGTTGCAAAGTTTGCAGACGATATGTAGATAGGTGGAGGTGCAGGTAGTTTTGAGGAAGTAGAAAGACTACAAAAGGACTTAGACAGATTAGGAGAATGGGAAAAGAAATGGCAGATGGAATACAGTTTCGGGAAATGTATGATGTACAAAAAACGGAGGTGCGAAGGGACTTAGGAGCCCTTGTGCAGGATTGCCTAAAGGTTAATTTGCAGATTGAGTCTGTGGTAAGGAAGGTAAATGTGATGTTAGCATTCATTTCAAGAGGATGAGAATATAAGAGCAAGGATGTAATATTGAAACTTTATAAAGCACTGATGAGGACTCACTTGGAGTATTGTGAGCAGTTTTGGGCTGCTTATCTTAGAAAGGAGGTGGTGAAACTGGAGAGGTTTCAAAGGAGTTCTACGAAAATTATTCCAGGATTGAATTGCTTGTCATTTCAAGAGTGTTTGATGGCTCAGGGTCTGTATTCACTGGAATTCAGAAGAATGAGGGGTGATCTCATTGAAACCTATTGAAAGGTGAAAGGTCTTGACAGAGTGGATGTGGAGAAACTAAGATGGGAGAGACTAAGACCAGAGGACACACTCAGAATAGAGGGGAGTCCTTTTAGAATGGAGATGAGGAGGAATTCTTTAACCAGAGATGGTGAATCTGTGGAATTCTTTGCCACAAGCAGCTGTGGAGGGCAAGTCTTTATGTATATTTAAGGTAGTAGTTGATAGATTCTTGATTTGTCAGGGTATGGAGAGAAATAGGGAGAAGGCAGGAGATTGGGGCTGAGCAGAAAATTGGATCAGCCATGATAGAATGGCAGAGCAGGCTCAATGGTCTTATGGCTTTATAATGGTGATGATGCTTTGCTAAACCTGCTTTGATGATGGTTTTTGTTTATACTCAGTGTCAGAAATTTCTCGCTTATCTGTCCAACAATAATCAACCAGCATTGATAGATTCCATTTGTCTTGATACCCTTTCTCCATGACTGCAATACCCCGGTGAAACCTTTCACCACACTCATCACTGACAGCACGAAGATTTGCAGGGAAGAAGTTTAAGTGAGAATGCAGAAAATGAATCTTTAGGGACATGTTGATCTTCATGTTTTCGTTTGCTCGAAGCATGTTGTCAACCAGTTGTATGTAGTTTGGTGCTCTGTAGTTTCCAAGAAAACTTGCAACAACATCTTTGCATGGCTTTCACGCGATTTTCTCCGGTCCAACGAGAAGTTCTCCAAATTGCCTGTCATTGATGACCTGTTTGATTTGAGGACCAACAAAAGTGCCTTCAGCTATTCCTGGAAACACCTGTCTCCAATATTGGAATTCTTCATGGAAATTTTGTTTCTGGTCACAGCAGATTTCATCTTTGCCATTTTGAATCCAATAATTCTGCTTCTCCCTGTGATAAACCCATATCTCTGACAAAGTCATTTGACTCAGATTGAGTTATCAGACGAGGCTCAGTCAGCAAAAAGGGTTCAAAATCTGTATCAGTAACAGTTTTGTTTTCCATTCCTGACTTGTGCATCATGGCATCTTTGTCTGTCTCTTATATTCTATATCGCTGGTGGCTTTGGTACTGGAAAACTGTTGTCATGCAGCCCAGGTCTCATAGCTGAAGGGAGATTTGAGGTACTCAATGGATTTTAGCCGAGAAACCAGATGCACTGATCAGACAGAAGTAGCGGTCTGTCACATGATCCTTCTGCTCTCACCATATCATCGGGACAGCGCTGACTTCTGAGCCCAGCTCTAAGATCGACAGTGTATGCTCTGCAACAAATATGAGGAGGCCAGGCTTTCCCTTGGTCGCCAATTTTATACCCCAGGTAGAGCCCATCGGCTTTCTTCATAAGAGGAGTCACGTTCCGTCTATGAGATCTAAGCATATGCTCACACAAGTATAACAGAAAGTATTGTGGCTGTTGCAACATTGGTGAGACATTTTGCTATCACAAATATGCTATGCGCAGAGAGCATGCACGTCAACATAATTATAAACCAATACACCCGTAAACGTAATGCATTGAATGGTGCGTGCGTGATGCTTTTATAGCCTTTCTGAAACCTGCCCTGCCTGAGCATGCCTGGACAAGACAGAAAACTTCTCAGCTTGCATTGTGGGCAACATTTCAATTGACTTGAATTTTGAATTGAAATAACTAATACAGGTGAGTTCAAAAAAATTGGTGCGTGATGGGGAAATCTCATGGTGATTTTCATAATCAGCAATCCAAAATCCATAAGATACATCCAAAAGAATACAGGAAGCAATTTTTTTTTGTTCAGTGTAACAGACTGTTCTGATTAAACAGTTTCCCACCTGAAAAATTGACTCTCTCTTCCCACAGGTGTGGTCCAACCTGCTGAATATATCCAGCATCTGCATTTGTTTTAGGCTAGTTACATTATCTCTGACATTTTTTTTATGGCCTGATGTTATAAATGCCCTTTTACATGAGGACAGGAAATGGAATATTTAACTGACATGTGTTACATCTTTCAGCAAGACAAAATATCCATTTATAAAGCTAAGCACTGGAGCATAACCTCAAAACCAAGGGTAGGAATTCTAAACGGATGAGATGGGGAGCCTGACATGACATTGAGGGTAATTTGAATAGACAAGGGCGGAACTAACAAATGGCTACTTATGAGGGGCTTTGGATCATTACCGCGGGGAGCTGAAGATTCGCTGCACTGTGATTTAGTTTGCTGGGCTATTTAGATTACTCATCAAGACTTACAGCTGCTTTGTGCCTCACAGGGCATGTGTGGGGAATTCCACTGGGAATCCACCTAATGGTGTTTCCAGATCTATGGCTTGGCATCCAGAGTAACTGCTTTGTCAACATTCTCTTCAACCATCTCTTTCAGGGAAAAGATACGTACCAGTGTTACAGAAATATGTCCAGCAGATGTACTGTTTCCTACAGCCACAAGGAAGCAACTGCTTAACGAGAATAAAATACTCAACAGTTTGACTGATGTTGGAGGCAATCCAAAAAAGTGATACTCAGATGTTTAACTATCAGGCTGATACAGGCCACTGTTCAGTATATGGCACTGTGGGGAATGCTCGTTGTAAATCAACATAATCCTCATAAATTAAATCAAGGGGTATGAACATCCATCACTGTTCAAATGGACATGTCAAGGTTACTCATTTCACTGCTATTCACCAGTTCTCTGAAAATGTTTGCTGACTCCAGCAGAACAATTAGAAGAATAAAATACAGAGTCAAACTTTTCTTGACAGGTAAATGCTGAGGGCAGATCTGCATTGGGCAAACAGAACGTATGTTCCTTTCATATTATAAAGAATATTCTTCATCAAATAGGGTTTACTCCTCACTTTAACATTGAAGTTTGAAGAAAGAGTCACCACAGAGATAGGAAAAATTGTCATAGGTGAAGATTTATGAACTGGTGAACATTAAGCATCACACTTGTGAAAACAGTTATCTGATTGTACTGGGCAATACGCATAAAAAATTGGAGGAACTCAGCAGGTCTGGCAGCATCTAGGGAAATTAGTAAACTGTCTGAGCCCAAAATGTCGACTGCTTATTCATTTCTATAGATGCTGCCTGATCTGCTGATTTTCTCTGCATACGACAGTATAGCACAGGAACAGGCCTTTCAGCTCACAATGTTGTGCCAAACCAGCTAAAACGTAAATCAATAATGCCCTAAAACTGATCCTTCCTTCCTACGCAATGCCCATATCCATCCGTCTTCCTCACACTCACATCTAAACATCTCTTAAAAGTCTCTGACGTATTTGCCCCTACCACCATACCTGGCAGCGCACCCCCGGTATCTTCCACTCTCTGAGTAAAACGTTTATCTCTCATATTCCCTTTGAATCTATCTCCTCTCACCTTCAATGCATGCCCTCTGGTATTAGACATTTCTAACCCGGGAAAAAGATATTCCCTGCCTACTCTATCTATGCCTCTCATAATCGTAACACTCTGTGAGATCTCCCCTCAGCCTCCGCCGCTCCAAAGAAAACAACTCACGTTTGGCCAGCCTCTCATGATTGGACATGCCCTCTAAACCAGGTAGCACCCTGGTAAGCCTCTTTTGTACCCTCTGTAAAGCCTCAACATCCTTCCTGTAGGGGGTGACCACAACTGTGTGCAACACTCCAGATGTGTGTAGCATACCAGAGTTTTATAAAGTTCCCCTGGACTTCCAGCATGCTTAGAATCTCTTGTGTATCTGATCTTACAGTCCAGGTTATGTGGATTGTTCATGGAAAATGTTCCATTGGCACTGCTGTCATTCCCTCTTAGCTTCTTTTTCACCTGCAAGTTCTATCTGATAATCAGGACACATAGTGTCAGGTATCAAGAAGCACAGCTCTATTTATCTGACACACTTTTTGAGGTCTCCATTGGGTTTTAAATGATTGATCATCTTTGGTGTAATCTTGGAGTAACTACAACCCTCTGCTGCAAAAAAAAACTGGGAAAATCATCATGACTGTCTTTATTAATAGAAGTGTTCTTGTTACCCAGTTCAACTTCCCTTTTTCATTTATTCACAGGATGTGGAAACCTTTATTATTCATCCCCAGCTGCCTCTTTTTCAGGAGGCAGTTTAGAGGTACGTGGGTTGAGAGTCACGTACAGGCTATATTGGTGGGGGGGTGGGTGTAAGGACATTAGTGAACCAGATGGTTTTTAGAACAATCTGGTAGTTTCATCATCACTATACCAGTCCATTAAAATAAAACTCCAACTTTATTTAACTATTTGAATTTAAGTTTTCTAGTTGCTGTTGTTGGATTTGAACACAGGCCTTCAGATTTCCTTCTCAGATCTTGTAGTTAAGCCGTTGAACACGATTGCTTGTGGTATTAGTAATTCCAATCTGACCTTCTAATGCCATGTCCCATCCTCCAATGTTTTTAATGTCCTTGTCTCTCTGGCAGCCTTGTCTATCTGTTGCTGAAATTCTCATTTATATTTTTATATCCTCTATGTCTGACAATTCTGAAGCACTTCTGGCCTAGCTACATATGACTGTTTATTAAAAAAACACAAACTGCTGCTTGTATCCTGAATAAATAGTATACTTCAGATGAATATCAATTAAGGTACGCTTAAGCATTTAACGGGTATATTGTCAGACAAAATAATGGAATATAAAGGCTTAGAGTCATGAAGTTGTAGATCATACAGTGCAGTAACAGGCCATTCAGCCCAACCTGATCAAGCTACCCTTTGTATCTGTCCAGATTAGTTATTTACCGATGTTAGGCCCAAAGTCTTCTATGCCTTCGTGATTCAAATATCTTTCTTGATACGTATTACCCATGTCACCTCCTTCCCTTTATTCCTAGGCCTACTGTCCTCTCCTATCAGATTGTACCTTCTTCAGCACTATGTTACTTCCGCCTATCACCTTCCAGCTTCTTATATCATTTCCAACGTAGTACTCCAGGTGAGGACTTTTAGAGCTGCATCATAACTTCCCGATTCTTGAACCCAATGCTTTGACTAATAAAGACAGGCGTGCTATGTGCCTTCTTCATCATCCTATCAAGTATACAGCCAGTTTCAGGTAGAAATGGACTCCAAGATCCCTCAGTACGATGTTGTTCAGAGTCCCACCATTAACAGCATAGAAACATAGAAAATAGGTGCAGGAGTAGGCCATTCAGCCCTTCGAGCCTGCACCGCCATTCAGTATGATCATGGCTGATCATCCAACTCAGAACCCTGTACCTGCTTTCTCTCCATACCCCCTGATACCTTTAGCCACAAGGGCCATATCTAACTTCATTCCCTTTACATTCAAACTCCCAATGTGGAAATTGCAGTACTTCACAGTAGAGTTTGGGTCACCATGGTACTGTGGGTCACCACCATAGCGCAACACCTTTACAGCTTGGGGCGAGGGAATTCAGAGTACAATTCCAGCACCATCTGTAGGGAGTCTGTATATTCTCCCTGTGATGACATGGGTTTCCTTCAGGAGATCCAGTTCCCTCCCACAGTCCAAAGACTTAGTGCTGGTAGGTTAATTGGTCATTGTAAATGGTCCTGTGATAAGGCTGGTGTTAAATAGGTGGGTTGCTGGCTGGTGGATCTCATTGGGCTGGAAGGGCCTTAAAAATAACTAACTAACTAAATAAATAATGTTACATTGGTTGCATTAAACTCCATTTGCCATTTCTCTGCCCATGTCTGAAAATGATAACATCCTTTGGCATCCTTCTATGCTATTCTCAACAGTTCCAATCCTAAAGTCATATTCAAACTTTCTAGACCACCTATCCACATTTTATCCAGTTCATTTATATAGGTCTAGTACAGATCTCTGTGGGACATCCCTAATCAGATCTACCAACCTGGATAAGACCCATACACAACCACCCTCTTATCCTCCAAGGGAATGACAATTCTGAATCTACTCGGCCAAGTCACCATGCATTGATGCATTTTAATCTTCTGGATGAGGGTAGAATAAGGGACTTTGTCAAATAACTTGCCAAAATTCATACCGATAACATTCAATGCTCATTTTCATAGCCTCTTTGAGAACATCAAATTTTAAAATTGAATTGACTTTATTACTTACATCCTTCATGAGGAGTAAAATCTTTACATTACATTTCCGTCTAAATGTACAATGTTCAATTATAGTAACTTATAATAAATATTATGTACAACTGGATAGTCAATATAACATAGAAATATGGTTGTTTCAGCATGAATTAATCAGTCTGATGGCCTGGTGGAAGAAGCTGTCCTGGAGCCTGTTGGTCCTGGCTTTCATGCTGCGGTACTGTATCCTGGATGGTAGCAACTGGTTTATGGTTGGGCCCTTTTTACATACCTGACTTAGTAAATCTAGTCAGCTCCATTTTGGGCACTAGCCTACAAAATATCTAGGATATCTTTAGGGACTGGTGTTTCAGAAAGGCAGTGTCCATTATTAAGGACCTTCAGCACCCAGGGCATGCACTTTTCTCACTGTTACCATCAGGTAGGAGGTACAGAAGCCTGAAGGCACACACTCAGCGATTCAGGAACAGATTCCTCCCCTCTGCCATCCAATTCCTGATTGGACATTGAAGCTTTGGACACTACATCACTTTTTTTAATATACAGTATTTCTGTTTTCATACATTTTTAAAAAATTATGTTTTATTTTATTTATTATTATTATTTTCTCTCTCTGCTAGATTATGTATTGCATTGAACTGCTGGTGCTAAGTTAACAAATTTCATGTCACATGCCAGTGATAATAAACCTGATTCTGATTCTGATTCTAAATGACCTGAATAGTGGGAAATTCACATCTACAGATGTGCTGGGCTGTCTGCACCACTCTCTGCAGAGTCCTGAGATTGAGGGAAGTACAGTTCCCGTACCAGGCAGTGATGCAGCCAGTCAGGATGCTCTCAGTTGTGCCCCTGTAGAAATTTCTTAGGATATGGGGGCTATACCAAACATCTTCAACCATCTGAGGTGAAAGAGGTGCTGTTGTGCCTTTTTCACCATACAGCCGGAATGTACAGACCATGTGAGATCCTCTGTGATGTTTATGCGAAGGACCTTAAAGACGTTCATCTTCTCAGCCCCAGATCCATTGATGCTCTAGGGGTTAGCCTATCTCCATTCCACCTGTAGTCCACAACCAGCTCCTTTGTTTTTGTGACGTTGAGGGAGAGGTTATTTTCTTGACACCACTGTGTCAGGGTGATGACTTTTTCTCTGTAGGCTGCCTCATTATTGTTTGACAGCAATCTGTTGAAACATGATCTGTCAAGCACAAGACTGTCGCTAAATAGGCCATGTTTTTCTAAATGTTCATAGATCATATTCCTCAGAATTCTCTCGAATAGTTTTCTTACCACTAATGTGAGATTCACCAGTCTATAATTTTCAAGAGAATCCCTATTTGCATTCTTGAACATACAAACAAATTTGCTACTTGCTAGTCCTTCTTGATCTCACCGGTGGTGAGAGAGGACACGAAGATCTTGATCAAGATCCCAGTAGTCTCATCTCTCACCTCTTTCAATATCTTTGGTTTTGAAGACCTATCCATTATTTAAGAAGGGAGGAAGGCAAAAGAAAGGAAATTATATGCCAGTTAACTTAACCTCAGTAGTTGGGAAAGTGTTGGAGTCTATTATTAAGGATGAGGTTTCAGGGTACTTGGGGACTAATGACAAAATAAGTCAAAGTCAGCATTGTTTCTGTAAAGAGAAATCTTGCCTGTCAGATCTTTGAAGAACTCTAAGAGTTCTTTGAGGAAGTAACAAGCAGGGTGGGCAAAGAAGAGCAGTGGATGTCATTTACTTGGAATTTAAGAAGGCATTTGATCAGGTGCCACACATGATGGTGCTTAACAAGATAAAATCCCATGGCATTACAGGAAAGATATTGGCATGGATAGAGGAATGGCAGTGAGTGGGAATAAATGGGGCCTTTTCTGGTTGGCTGCCTGTGACTAGTGGTGTTCCTCACAGGTCAATATTGGATTGGGACCAGTGATTTGGACAATGGATTTGGTGGCTTTGCAGCAAAGTTTGTGGATGATATGAAGATAGGTGGAGGGGTAGGTAGTGCTGAGGAAGCAATTAAATTGCAGCAAGACTTGGATAAATTGGAGGAATGGGCAAAAAGTGGCAGATCGAATGCAGTGTTGGGAAATGTATGATCATGCATTTTGGTGAAAGGAATAATAGTGCAGATTTTATCTAAATGGAGAGAAGGTTCAAACATCAGAGGTGCAAAGGGTCCTCGTGCAAGACTCCCAGAAGATTAATTTACAGGTTAAGTCAGTGGTAAAGAAGACAAGTGCAATTTTGGCATTTATTTCCAGGGGAATAGAATTTAAAAGCAAGAAGGCTTTATAAGACACTGGTCAGACTGTACTTAAAGTATTGTCAACAGTTTTGGGCCCTTGACGATGTATTGTCATTGGAGAAAGTCCAGAGGAGGATCACAAGGATGATTCTGGGAATGAAGCAGTTAACATATGAGGAGAGTTTGGCAGCTTTGGGCCTGTACTCACTGGAACTTAGAAGAATGTGTGAGGAATCTCACTGAAGCCTACTGAATGTTTAAAGGACTATATAGGATGGCTATGCAGAAGCTGTTTCCTATGGTGGGGGTATCCAGAACAAGAGCACACAGCCTCCGAATTGAGGTGAAGACCTTTTAGAACAGAGATAAGGAGGATTTTTTTTTAGCCAGAGAGTAGTGAATCTATGGAATGTTCTGCCACAGACTGCAGTGGGGGCCAGGACTGTGGGTATATTTAAAGCAGAAGTGGTTAGTTTTCTGATCAGTCAGGGCATCAAAGGATATGATGAGAAGGCAGGTGTATGGGGTTGAGTGGGATCCGTGGTCAGCCATGGTGGAATAGCAGAGCAGACTTGATGGGCTGGATGGCCTAATTTTGCTCCTATATCTTATGTCTTATGGTCATATGGTGTTAACATTGTTCAAGAAACCCAATATCATCTCTTTCTCTATCTCAAAATGCCCTACATATTAACATGCTCACTATGATCTCATCATTCTCCATGCCCCTCTCCTTGGTGAAAACTTGTACCTTGTTTATGATGTAAAGGTATGGGGTGTCAGGTACTGAGTGACTCACCATTGGATACCCAGTCTCTGAATTCATCTTGTAGCTGATGCAGCAAGAGTTTTTGGTCAATGATAACCTCCGAAGATACTGATGTAGCTGATTTGGTGATCCATTGCCATTGAATGCTAAGAGCAGCTGCTGGAATCCCTCTTGCTGGAAATGGTCACAGCCTGGCATTTTGCAATGCCATTTGCCAGCCTGTGGCTTAATGCTGTCTGGGTGTTGCATGCAAAAATGGTTGACTTCATTTCAGGGGTGGTTACAAATGGAACTGGACATTGTACGATCATCAATGAATATCTGTACCTCCGACCTGGGTGGTTACATGGTTGAAAAGAGATAAATATTTAATGAATATACTGTTGGTGGCTGGTAAAAAGACTCTTACTAGGAAATGGTTATCACAGGAGAGCCCAACTTTAAATACATGGATGGAAATTACAATGGACACTTACAAAATGGAGAAGATAACAGCATCTGTTAATCATAAGCTGGAACAATTTGATTCATACTGGGAAAAATGGTTTAACTACATAATGCCTCATAGGCCTGATTTTATTCTCACAAATCAATGAATCTGTTGTAATCACTCCCTACTTGTACATAGTTTTTCCTTTTGCTTGTTTTTTCTTTCCACTCTTTTCTATAAGTGTATACCCCAGATAAATACTTTGTGGAGATTTGTGACATATATGATTATATGATATATATGTACAATGTCTGAAATACATCTTATGGAAATGTTTGTTTGATGATGAACTTCAATAAAAAAAATAAACTACAAAAAAAAGAGAATGCTGAGTCAAGAACACCCATCCTGAGGAATTCATGGAATGACGTCCAGGGGCTAAGATGATTGAATTCCAACAACCACTTCCCCCTTCTTTTGTTTGAAGACATTATGAAGCTTGCAGGTGAATATCTAGCTGGTGATGCTCTCAAGAACCTGCTGCCTTTGTGCTTCTGAACGATAGAGTTCATGGGCTTGAAATGTACTACTGGTGTAGGCTAGGGAAGCAAATGCTGTGTATTTTAGTTACCTGTAAATCCATGTATATCTCTCAGCAAGCACAGGGTGAAAAAATATTCCATGCAAGTTCGAAAATGAGTTGCAAAACTTTGAATGATAGAGCATAGGCCAAGGAATGTAGTCCAGATGTATATTGTCCTCATAACTGAACATTACAATATGACATTTATTTGCCAGCTAACACCCAAGATGATTGAGAGCAAGAATGACTTAATCTTCATCTCTCTATTCTTTTACTGCCTTAGCTTATAAATTTGCTAGTCAAAGAACCTTCAGGGCACTTTATTCATGTTGCATTGCTGTAATACTACTGTGTACTCCCTTCTATAGATCTTGCTTCCCACCACCCTCAATTCTGCAAGTGCCTGAAAGGGCATTGACCCGTAACTCACCAAGGAGAGCTGTATAAATCTAGTCATCAAAACATGTGGTGGGCTTCACAAATATTTTAACATTTGTGCAGGAATATTTAGATTCGTGCAGGGTTTTCTTCCCCCCTTTCACATCATGCGTACTTACCATGCAGCTGTTACTGAAGGATGCTGGAAGTGGTTTGCTAAATGAAACAAGGAGTGCATTTGAACTCACTAGGTTAATGTTGTGCTGTTACGTACCGCGTAACTGGGTCACTTACCAGCAAAGATAGAGAGGTCTGTTGAAGTCTGATGGTACTATTTTTAACAGTATTTATTGATAAAAATACACAAAAAAATAATATCAATGCAACCATACAGATAATATACGTCGTCAATATAAATCTAAACGCGCGGGTATAATAATAAACAATAAGAAATAACTCTATCGTTGTCTAGGGGATAATGTATTGTCCGATGGAAATATAAAAGTCACCCAAGTTCATTCAAGCTGCAGGCTGCAGCCTTTGGTTGGAGTCAAGAGAGAGAGATTAAAACTTGCCCATTCCTTTTATGATGTCAATCCTTCGAGAGTCGTTGGGGCTGATTTCTCCTTTGTGGTTAGCTAAAGCCGTTCTTCTGTGGCAAGGCCCACCAATTCCGAGGCAAATGGAAAAGGATGCACGTGGCTTTCCACCGGCTTTCGCTATTACGCTGTTACAGGATTTCTAGCGTTTCTTCTGGCGTGTCTGAAGGGGCTGTTCCCCAGACCCTCTTTTATCCCCACTCACGGGGTCTCAGATGTCAATCAGGGTGGAATGATGCCATCCCCCAACCAGCCCACATTGCCCGAGGGCTTCCACGAAGCACAGTACTCAATGCACAATTCCGTCTCCAAGAGACAATGGCCGTTTCCCGTAGCTTTGTATCGCCGAGGGGCCAAGACATTCCAAACGTCTCTCTTTCATTTCCTGGGTCTCCTGACCTGAATTAATAGCGATCTTACGATTCTCAAAAAGGAGGGGGCACAGGCGTAACAGTGCAAAGGAATTTCCATCCCACATCAATATTGTACTGATGGAGTTATAAAGCAGGAATATAGGCCCCTCAGTCCATCAAATCCAGTCTGATCATAAACACACATTTACACTAATCTTATACTAATTCAAAGTCCAAAGTAAGTGTATTATCAAAGTACATACAGTATATGTCACCATATACAACCCTGAGATTTGTTTTCTTGCAGGCATACTCAGTAAATCTGGAAGCATAATAGAATCAATTAAAAATTGCGGCCAACAGGACGGACAAGCAACCAATATGCAAAAGACAACAAACTGTGCAACTACCAAAGAAAGTAAAAGAATAGTAATAATAATAATAAATAAGCAACAAATATCAAGAACATGAGATGAAGAGTCCTTGAAAGTGAGTCCATGGGTTGTGGGAACATTTCAGTGACGGGGCACGTGACGTTGAGTGAAGTTGCCCTGCTGTTTCAAGAGTCTGATGGTTGAGGGGTAATAATAGTTTCTGATTCTGGTGGTGTGAGTCCTGAGGGTCCTGTACCTTCTTTCAGATGACGGCAACGAGAAGGGAGAATGACCTGGATGGTGAGGTCCCTGATGATGGATGCTGCTTTCCTGCAGCAATGCCTTGTGCAAATGTGAACAATGGCATGGGAGGCTTTATCAGTGACGGACTGGGCTGTATGCACTACTTTTTGTAAGATTTTCCATTCCAGAGCTTTGGTTCAATGTTTCCATTTAATATCAGAGGACATATATAGTACTGATGCACCATCAATAACTCTCTGAGACGTGAGACGAGATATCGGCTTTTATTGACTGGAAGAAAGAACAAGCAGCAATTGACCACCACACTACATCCTGGAGACTGAGGCCGGGGCGGTGTCTCCAATCGCCTTTATACCGGGGTCTGTGGGAGGAGCCACGGTCTGTGGGAGGAGCCACAGGAGCAGTCAGCAGGGGGGCGTGTCCAGACAGGTATATGTAGTTCACCACAAGTATATAACCTGAAATTCTTACTCTTCACAGACATCCACAAAACAGAAGAAAAAACCCACAGGATGAATGACAGTAAAACATCAGAAACCCTTAGCCCTTCTCCCCCCTCCAACACACAAGCAGCAGCAAAGCACCAACGAAACCCCACTTGCTCCAGCAAAAGCATCAGCTCCCCACCGCCCACCATGCAAGCAATATCAAAACCCCCAGAGAGCATGATCCAGAGTCCATTAAAAATACACACTGCTCATCCCAACACTTCACCATCTGAGTAACGAGAGAGAGAAAGGTGTCACTCCTGCCACAGCGAGAGGGAAGGCCAACAGCTCGCTGTTTCGATGTTATAATCTACAGCTTTGCTTATTTTGATAGCAGTGTATACTGCTGCCTTGATGTTCTGAACTCCAGCGATGCTTCAGTAAATATCTGGCCATGAATCACACATCTATAGAAGCTTGTCGAAGTTTCAGATGTCATGCCAAATCTTTGCGGTCTTCTAAGGAAGTGGAGGCATTACCATTTCTTTGTAATTGCACTTAGGACAGGTCCACTGAAATAACACTGAGGAATTTAAAGGTTCTGACCCTCTCCACCTCTGATCCCCTGATGAGAGCTGGCTCATGAACCTCCAGTTTCCTCATCCCAAAGTCAATATTCAGCTCCATGTCTTGTTGACATTGAGTGAGAGGTCATTGTTGAGGCACCACTCAGCCAGATTTTCAGTCTCGCTCCTATATGCTGAATCGTCACCACCTTTGATTCAGCCAACGACAGTGGTGTAGTCAACAAACTTGAATATGGCATTGGAGCTGTGCTTAGCCACACAGTCGTAAGTGTAAAGTGAGTAGAGCAGGGGGCTAAACACACAGCGTCATGCACCTGTGCTTATGGAGATTGTGGAGGAGGTGTTGTTGCCAATTTGTATATTTTATTCTTCTCACATACCTATTTTCTTCCCAATGATTCTAACAATTTACAGTGCCCAACTAATGTAATGACCTGGAGCAACAAACAAGTTACTGAAAGAACTCACCAGGTCGAGCAACTTCTGCAGGGAGGGAGACAGATTGTCAATGTCTCAGGTTGAAACCCTCTCGGCCCAAAACAGCAGCAATTTGTTTTCCCCAAAAGATGCTGCTCAACCTGCTGAGTTCCTCCAGCAGATTCTTCCTGTTGCTCCAAATGAACAGATCTTTGACATGCTAAAAAGGGAATTCTTGATCTCTCAATCTATCTCGTTATGGCCCTTGCTCTCTATTTGTCTGCCCGCACTACACTTCCCCTGTAACTGTAACATAATATTATGCATTCTGTTATCCTTTTTACTACCTTAATGTGCTAATGTGGGGAATGATTTCTGTAGATGGTAAGCAAACTAAAGGTTTTCATTGTATTTTGGTACATGTGACAATAATAAATCAAGTCAAGTTTATTGTCATTTAACTATATAAATGTATACCGTTAAACAAGACAACATTTCTCTGGAACAGGGTGTAAAGCACAATAGTACACATAATACACATATAACACATAATAACTCAGGGAATTAAGAATAAAATCTGCAAATGAATTACGCATAAATATTACAAAGTAAAGTGCATAAATTAAATATTGTAAGGTACAGAACAAATTAACTGGTGACACTTCAAATGCGATGTGGCTGGGAGTTCAAAAGCCAAATGGCCCGAGGGAAGAATCAGTTTTCCATCCTGACCATTCTTGCCTTTATGCATCAGAGTCTCCTGCTGACTGGTAGAATGTTAAATAGGAGGCTGGATGAATGGGTGGGATCCTTGATAATACTAAGGGCGCAGATCTACGCAGTGCTTCTGGTAAGTGTCCCCGGTGGATGTTAGGGTGACTCCTATGATCATCTCAGTCATTCTCACCGATGCTTGGCTGCTCCCATACCAGATAGAGATGCAACTTGTCAGGACACTGCAACAATACCAATACCATCTGCAGTCTCCTGCGTCCATGTTTTTGGAATGTGAGAGAAAAGAGGAGGACCCAGCGGAAACAAGTCCAGAGGAATCACAGGGAGAACATGCAAACTCCATACATACAAGAGCTGGAGCTGTGAGGCTGCAGCTTGCCTGACTGCAGCTCTCTGCCATCACTAATCCTATTTCAGTTGTAGATCTAACCCCAGAGTACGCGCTTGATGGGGTAGTTTCATTACAGTTTAATTTCACTTGGCATAGATCGTAAATGCAATGTTATGCCTGTCTATTGAACTCTGTGAACTTAACTGATCTCAGTGCAATGTCTAGAGAACATACTTTCTCCCATTGCAGAGATGCCAATATTTATGTGTCTGACTTGATAGAGAACTCTGCCTGTGCATGTAGGAAGTATGCACAAAGCTTTATCTGAAGAGAACAGATGAATTATTATCCATGAGGGAGCCAAGCAGTCCAAAAGAATAAAAAGATTTATATTGTGCCTTTTATAACCTCAGGAAGTCCCACAGCACATTGCAGCCAATGAAGTATTTCTGAAGCAAAGTCGCTATTGTATTGCAGACAGTTTGTGCACTTCAGGGGCCACAGTCAGCAATGAAATCACCACAGGTTATCACAAGTTTTTATTGAATCATAGAATCACACACACAAAAACTGGCCCTATCCACCCATTTTTTAAAGTGCTGGTTGTGATGCTATCTACACCAATCCCATTTGCTGCATTAAGTCAATATCCCTCCACACCTTTCTTTTCAAAGTACCTGTCTAAATCCCTTGTAAAGGTGGTGGAGTGGAGATACATCTTTGCCAAAGTAGGTGTAAGGCGCCCCTTCCCTCCGCCAGCCTGCAGGTTACCCTTGGGCAAGGTGTAGCACCTACTTAGCAAACCCCCCCACCCCTGATCAGGATCACCTGAAGCCAAGGGATCTGGAGGCGGATAGTCGTACGAGCAGCTGGTGCATATCTCAAGCCCTGGTTATGAGATCACTGAAGCCAGGCAGGCAATCTCTGAAGAAGATTGATAATGGCTGCACTCACCCATCTTGTGAAGACACTACCCAGGAGGAAGCAATGACAAACCACTTCTGTAGAAAAATTTGCCAAGAACAATCATGGTCAGGAGACTATGATTGTTGTGTTTTATGATATGACTCATAATGATGATGATGGATTGTATCTGCCTCCACCTCTGGCAAGTTGTTCCTGATATTCACCACCCAATGACATCGCACCTAAGCCCCTCATAATTTTGTCGGCCTCTGTAAGGTCACTCATTAGCCTCCTATCTCCCAGTGAACATTAACCCAAGTGTGGCTACCAGAACACTCTAAGTGCTGTTTAGCAATGTTATGTACAGATACCACAGCTGTGCCACTCTGTTGAGTGAGGAATAAAGACAAGAGTGCAGACACCAAGGCAAACACTCCTACATTCTACAGGGGGAAAAAAAATGCACCGAATCACACCTTAGACAGCAGACAGGGCCTCAGTCTAATGCCCCAGCTCTCCTGATAGTGCAGCATATGGTCCTACTGCACTGAAGTATCAGCCTAGCATTTCAATTCAAATCTCTGGATTGAGACTCAGATACAGAACTTTCTAACTCAAGAGGTGAGAGCCTCACCGACAGAGTAAGGAAAGATACCAGCCTGGCTAGGATCTAAACTATAAATATTGGAACCTGTGACTTCCAGAGAAAAGGTCAATCTGACCTTTGAGAAGAAGAAATTTTTATAAACTTGCAACATGCTTTCCTATCCCCTAACAAATCTCCCAGATAACCCAGCAAAGCCCATTCATAACTGATGTTTGGTAACCAGTAATGAGGCACCTGGAATGTCTATGATCTACCATAGACCAGGGGTTCGCAACCTGGGGTCCAAAGACCCCTCAATGAGTGGTAGTGGTCCCTGGCATTATAAAGGTTAGGAATCCCTGCTATTGACAGGATGTAATTATTCAGGGCTGCAGATAACCTGATTATGTGAAGATCTAGGGGCAATTATTGCTGTCAATACTTTTAAGGATGTGATTGTACTGGAGAGGGAGCAGAGAAGTTTCATCAGATGTTGACTGGATTTGAGAATTTCAGATACAAGGATGGCATACAAATGGAAGTTTGTCACTGTGTCTCGGCACATGTGACAATAATAAATCAATTCCAGTTTCAGATTGTGTCGACTGGACTTCTTTTCCCAGGCGCAGATGAGGTTGAGGTGTGACTTGATGGAGATATATTAAACAATGAAGAAGACCCCCTGTAGATGGGGTAGATAGTAAAAATATATTTCTCATGGTGGGAGTGTCTAAGGTAAATGGACATAAATTTCATGTGAGAGGTAGGAGGTATAGAGAGGTTCCAAGGGGGATTTTTATTTTGCAACAGAGAGTGGGCTGAAGTGTGGAATGCATTGCCTGAAGAGATGGTAGACACAGAGATAGATACTCTTTAAAAATCTTGCAGACAAGTACATGAATCAGCAAGGCAAGAAGGCTATAGACCTGTTGTGGAAAAATGGGATTAGTATGGTTAGGTACAATGGACAGCCTGGACATGGTGGCCAAAGGACCTGTTCCTGTGCTGTATAACTTCATGACTCCATGACAATGATAGAAGTAAGCTGTTTGTTTTTGTGGTGAAGTCCCGAAGGCTACATCCTGGCCATAAGTAAATGGCGACATTGTGAGAGTGATGGCTCTGTGACAGTTTCAGACCCTGCCATTTTCAGAAGCTTTGGAGGGCTTGAGAATAGAACTATGCCTCAGCAGTGCTCGAAATATACAGGTAAATGCACTCCAGAAAAACATTGGGTTGTCATTCTGCCTTATTCTACCTGCATAGGAAAGAGAGGATTATACTAAATGGGTTATTTTCAGACTGGAAGGGGGTAATTAATGGAGTACCTCAGGAATCAATTCTTAGCTTACAGCTGATCACTATTTACATTAATGACCTGAAGAAAGGGACAGTATGTAAGTTTTTCAAATTTGCTGATGATATGAAAATAGGTGGAAAAACATGTTATGATAGAGTTGCTGTGATTCTGCAATAGGATAGGAATAGATTTAGTAAGTGGGTAAAAGACTCATAAATTGAGTTAAATATCAGAAAGTGTGAGGTTATGCATAGCTCAGCTCTGCATTTGAAATAATGGCACAGGCTTGATGTCCTAGTCATGCTCATATTTTCTTCAGTCTTGTGTGTTTTCTCCAGTGCAGTCACATCCTTCTTATAGTGTAGCAGCTAGAGCTGGCCACGTGAGGGCTGACTAGTGTTTTGGTAAAGTTGCATTATAACATATTGATTCTTATGTCCTGACTTATGGATGCAAGCATGCCATCTGCCTTCTTCACAAACCTATCCATTTGTGTTGCCATTTTTCTGAGATTATTTTTGTATCTAGGGTCTTCCGGGAGGAGCACACAATGTCTGCTGGATTTCTTGCAGACTTCTACGGTCATTAAGCACAGCTGGGACAGGATTATATCCTTAATAGCAAAAACAATATCTTAAATTAACAAAACAAAAAAAGACTGGAAATATGAAAAAAAAATACATTATGCTAGAAACAGCAGTTCTAGTGAAGATCATTTGGCGTGAAACCTAAATCTCTCTACAGATGCAGCCCAACCTGGTAAGTGCTTCCAGCACTTTCTATATATGATGTGAAGTTAAGAATTGTTTTGGACACTTATTTTTTGTTCATGAAAGAAAGTTACTTTGAAGAAAATAGTGCAAACCACAAGCAAAAATTAACTATTACAAGGAGAGTTTGGAGAGTAAAGATCCCTCCAATGTTTTAGAATAAGATCCTAAACTTACTCCATGCTTCAGACAAATTAGGAGTGACATGGTTGTGCATTTAGTAGAGTCACTGCCTCACAGTGCTAGAGACTCAGGTTTAACCCTAATCTTGGGTGCTATCTAGGTGGAGTTTGCACACTCTTCTTATGACTATGTGGTTTCATCTGAGTGCCTCAGTTTCCTTGTACATCCCAAAGATACGCAGGTTGGTAAGTTAAATGGCCAGTGTAAATTGCCCCTTGTGCTTAGGTGAGTGGTGGAATCTGGGAGAGTTGGCGAGAACTTGGAAAGAAAAATAATTGGATTCTTATAGGATTAGTTTAAATGGGTGTTAGTTGGTCAGTGCAGTTGTGACAGACAGATAGGCCTATTTCTGTTCTGTATCTCTCTCAGTATATGTATAAAATCATACACAATCGCTAAAGAAGTAATTATCTTTTAACTGGTGAAAATCCAGTGAACTTAAACATTTTCAATAGAAAATGAAATTGGATATAACTGCAAATAGAAGAACAGTTGACATTCCAATGCTTATATTGTAACTTGTTTAAGAATGTGCTCAGCACTTAAGGAACAATTCTAACTCTTCCTTGATCAACGAGGATAGGAATATGTAATAGTTAAAATAGGTAGGACCTAGTCTTTGCTGATCCGAAACTGCTAATTTGTGCAGAATGTGTATTGCTAACTATTGAAGGGTGTAGTTGGGAGAATCTGTGTTGGGGAATTTTTGAGTGTTTATTTTCTAACAGTACTTCACTGTGAAAGAAATTCCTCTGATTCCTCTCTTTATTTCTCAGCCAATTAATTTGGATTTTCAGAGCATTAAATTTAAGAGAAGGAAAAAAACTATCTGCAAACTTCAACCTCAAGATAAAAGCTGATTTACTTCCTTCCCAATCCTCACATCCTTCAATTACATGACTATCTGTGTTGACTATCCCTTAGTGTTCATCAGCCTGCAAAAGACACTCAGGGACCACTTCTTTAGATACCTCATGTACCTAACAAAGTGGCCACTGAGTGTATGCTTGTGGTCTTCTGCTGCTGTAGCCTATTCACGTCAGGGCTTGACATGATGTGCATCTAGAGATTTGCTCTTCTGCACACCATTGTTATCGTAAAGAGTTGTGATTTGAGTTATTGTTACATACCTGTCAGCTTGAACCAGCCTGGCCATTCTCCTCTGACCTCTCTCACTAACAAGACATTTTTACCCACAGAACTGCCACTCACTGATTTTTTTTTTCTGTTTTTGTATCATCCTCTGTAAACTCTGGAGACTGTTGTGTGTGAAGATCCCAGTTGATCAGCAGTTTCTCAGATACGTAAACCACTCTGTGTGGTACCAACAATCATTCCACAGTTAAAGTCACTTTGATCACATTTCTTCCTCATTCTGATGTTTGGTTTGAACAGCTGAACCTTTTGACCATGTCTGCATGCTTTTATGCATTGAGTTGTTGCCACATGATTGGCTGATTAGATATTTGCATTAACGAGTAGGTGTACAGGTGTACCTAATCAATTGGCCATTGAATGTATATTTCACTGGCCACTTATCTTGAGAAGGGCGAATCATTTTGCATTCATAGATCAGATTTTCCTTAAAATAAGAAACAGAAACTGCGTATTTTGTGAGGAGAAAAGATCACCACAGATGGAGAAGGTAAAAAAAGGTATTAGTTAACGTGATGCTATTACAGCTCAGTGTGTTCTGGTGTTCATTTCTGGCACCGTTCAGTAAGACGTCTCTGTACGTCCTCCTCTTGGAATGCATTGGTTTTCTCCGGGTCCTCTCGTTTCATCCCATTGTCCAAAGACATACCAGATAGGTTGATTGGTCATTGTAAATTGTGCCATGACCAGGTTAGGGTTAATTGGATTTGTTGGCGGTTCCTGGGGCAGCATAGTTCAAAGGTCCAGAAGGGACCACTGCATGCTGTAGCGGTAAATAAATAAATAAATGTTTTGAAAAACAGAGAGGAATCAAGCAATAAGGTTTTAATCTAGGAATTTCAAAGCAGCGATTCAAAATAAGACCATAAGATACAGGAGCAGAATTAGGCCATTTGTCCTATCGAGTCTGCCCTGCCATTTCATCATGGCTGATCCAATTACCCTCTCAGGCCCGGTCTCCTGCCTTCTCTCCATGTCCCTTCATGCCCTGACTAACCAAGGATTTATCAACCTCTACCTTAAGCATGCCTAATGACTTGGCCTCCTGTGGCAACCACTTCCTTAGATTCACCACCACCTGGCTAAAGAAATTCCCCTCATCGCCATTCTAAAAGGGCACCCCTCTATTCTGCTATTCATAGTGTTTCAGAAGAGGCATAGAGTGATACATGTGGGAAAGGCCCTTCATCCCACTGAAACTTTACTGAACAACTGAACATCCATTAACAATAATCCCATTCTATTCTCCCCACATTTCCCACCTACTTCAGGGGCAATGTAGACTGATCTTTATGTATTCTGGAAATCAGAACACCCAGATGAAACTCATGAAGTCACAATAAAAATTTACAATATACATGCACAACATGTCAGGATTGAACCTAGCTGCCTAGAAAAGTCAGGCAGTATCCCCACTAGCCATGAGACAATTATTCACCCTCACTGGCTGATTTCCGAAAAGGTCGACCAAAGAGTTTTATGGCTGAATTTGGGGTGCGGATAAATCATAAAGCAGGGGTTCCCAACCTTTTTTTATGCCATTAATTGAGGGGTCCATGGACCCCAGGTTGCAAACCCATGTCAAAATGGAAGGAACAGTCTTGAGTGTAGTGATATTGAGATCAGTGCTTTGGACAATAGGGAGCCAGCTCGGCTGTTGCTAGAGTCAGTGAAGCCATAGCTTCGGAAGCCAGAGCACGGACAAATGAGGAATTTTAACTGATGAGTGCGTAATTAAGGTTAGTTCAAGATGGGAGGTAAATCAACGAAGAGTGGAGGAAATGGAAATATAAAATGATGGAGATAATCAGCATGCAAACAGCATTGGTAAAAAGAGACACAGAATTCACTTTTCAGACACATAATAAACACAAGAGATTCTTCTGATACTGGAAATCCAGAGCAACGCACACACAAAATGTTGGAGGAACTTAGAAGATCAGACAGCATCTATGGAAAGAAATGGAGAGTTTTGGGCCAAGACCCTTCAACAGGACTGGAAAGGAAGGGGGAGGAAGCCGGAATCAGAAGGCGGGGAGAGGGGAAGGAGTACATGCTGGCAAAACACTACATGAGCTGTACAACACCATCAAACCAAACACCTTGATGAAATCTTCATTGCTGCTGGTGATTTTAACCATGCTAACGTAAACACTGTCCTGTTTAAATTCCACCAGCACGCTGGCTTTGCTGCCAGAGGTGAAAATACACTAGACCTGGTTTATACTGACATACTGTACCAGGTGCACGTAAAGAGATCCCTTGACCCTACATTGGGACCTCAGATCACTGATCTGTAATGCTAATTTCAGTTTACAAACCATTGATCAAACAGGTCAAACAGTCCTAAAGGCGGTGAAAACCTGGACTGAAGGAGCAATCTCAGCATTGTTGCACTGCTTTGAAGATGCACACTGGAAAAACTTTAGTGAGGGCTGCTACCTAGGGCAACCATGTTAACATCAAGGAATATGTGGATTTTGTGAACAGCTACATAGGGAAGTGAACTGAAGATGTTACCATCATGAAACACATGGGGTGAGGGCAAATCAGAAGTCATGGGTCACTGTAGAGGTCCAAGCACAGCTGAGGGATTGTGATGCTGTCCTTAGATCGGGGAATGTGATAGCTCTGAAGGAATCAAGGCTGTGCTTTTCCACTCTGTATGACGGCAAAACAGGAGCATTCTCTGAGGATATACAACTTCTGCGATACCAGGAACACGAGGTTCATGTGGCAGAGAATTCAGAGGATTATAGACTACACGTGACCAGGATGCCTGACTCCCTGAAGGGCTGAATGGCTTTTATGCCCAGTCTGATGCACAGAACAAAGTGCTGGTGAGAAAGGCACCCTCCCCCAAGGAACACAGGCATCCCGTCTGGTTGAAGCTGAGGTGAGGAAGACCCTGGCCAGTCTAAACCCTTGCAAAGCTGTGGGGCCCAATAATATACCAGGTTCAGTTCTGAAAGACTGCGCAGCCTAGCTAACTGAAGTGATGACAGATATATGGAACATCTTTCTGGAACAGTCTACTGTTGTCTCGGTTTTCAAGATGGCAACCATCATTCCAGTGCCAAGGAAGGCAACAGTAACCTGCATAATTGACTATTGTCTGGTGGCATTAACATCAACCATTATAAAATGCTTTGAGCTGGTCATGGAGCACATTAAAACCTCTCTTCTTGCTACATTGGACCCTTTTCAATCACGTTTCACTCAAATTGATCCACTGATGTTGCAATAGCCTCTGCCCTCCACTCTGTCCTGGCCCATCTGGGAAATAGGGTCTCATATGCCAGCCTCCTGTTTACAGACCTCATCTCAGCATTTAATACCATCATACCCCAGAAACCAGTGGGAAAAATGTCCTCACTAGGCCTCAACACCTCCCACTGCAAATGGATTTTGGACTTCTTAACAGAAAGGCGTCAGTCAGTCCATATGCTTAGCAATGTCTCTCATCCCATTATGCTGAGCACTGGCAGTCCTCAAAGCTGTCCGCTCAGCCCACTGCTGTTCACACAGCTGATGCATGAC
Organism: Hemitrygon akajei; assembly: GCF_048418815.1. NCBI lineage: Eukaryota > Metazoa > Chordata > Chondrichthyes > Myliobatiformes > Dasyatidae > Hemitrygon > Hemitrygon akajei. Next base: position 146,214,985 of record NC_133131.1, read on the forward strand.
TGTGTCGCAGGATCCAGCTCAAACCGTGTCATCAAGTTTGTGGATGACACAACAGCGGTTGGTCTCATCAACAACAATCATCAGCCGAAGTACAGAGAGAAAACAGAGTGGCAGGTGGACTCGTGCAAGGAGAACTACCTAAGTTTGGACATGAAGGAGACCAGAGAAATCATTGTGGACTTCAGGAAGGTGCAGACGGGCCATACCCCTCTGCAAATATATGTCTTCTCCATAGAGAGAGAGTAAAGTGCACCAAATTCCTGGGAGTTCACATCACTGATGACCTCACCTGGTCCCTTGATATCACCTCCCTGATCAAGAAGGTACAGCAGCGTCTCCACTTCCAAAGTAGACTGAGGAAGGTGAGGCTCCCCCTGCCAACTTAACTGCATTCTATAGGAGCACCACTGAGAGGGCCCTGACAAGTTGCTTTTCAGCCTGGTATAGGAGCAGTCAAGCATTGGACTGGAAGTTGCTACAAAGGACTGTGACAATGGCTGAGAGGATCACAGGGATCTCCCTACTATCCATCAGGAATGCTACATATGCAGGGCCCTTAGTATTATTAAAGATCCCACCCATCCATCCAACATCCTCTTTGACTTTCTACCATCAGGTTGAAGACTCTAATGAATAAAAACAAGGATGGTCAGGGTGAGAAACAGTTTCTTCCCTTGGGCCATTACGCTTCTGAATTCCCTGCCGCATTGTGTTCAAAGTGTCGCTTGTTAATCTGTTCTGTACCTTTCAATATTTAATTCTTGAGCTTCAGTTTGTTTATTTATGTGTAGTTCATTTGTAGATTTCATCCTTACTTTCATAAGCATTATGTGTTACGTGGGTTATATACTGCATACTCCAGTGCTTTGCACCCTGGTTCGGAGAAACGTTGTCATGATGGTGTACATGTATATAGCTAAATGATAATAAACTTGACTTCACTTACATGCTAGAAGATGATAGGTGAAGCTGGGTGGGAGAGAGGAAATGCTGGGAGGTGATAGGTGGAAAAGGTAACAGGCTGAGAATGGATAAAAGAGGAGAGTGGGCTATGGAAGAAAGAGAAGGAAGAGGGGCATCAGAAGCAGGTGATAGGCAGGTGTAGAGAAGAGAAGAGATAAGAGGGGAGCCAAAATGGGGAAATGAAAAAAAGTGGGAGGGGGGGAAGAAGAAATTTCTAGAAGCTAGAAAAGTCAGTGTTCATCCCACTAGTTTGGATGGTACCCAAATGGAATATGAGGAGTTGCTCCTCCACCCTGAGGGTCACCTCATTGTAGCAGTAGAGGAGACCATGGACTTACTTGCTGGAATGGGAATGGGGATTGGAATTAAAATGGTTGGTCACCAGGAAATCCTGCTAGTTGCAGATGGAGTGAAAGTGCTTGGCAACCAGTCCCTCAATCGAGGAGAGTCTCATGGCTGCAGAGGAGGCCATGCCTGCTCTGACTTTTCAATCCAACATTGACCTAAAGGGGTAACTTTGCTTTGAGTCATGAAGAGGTTCAGGAGCTAAATACCAACAGTTTCATATCAAATTATTGGTGTTTCCCGAGAAGTTTCAGGCTAACATAATAATTCTGTAATCACAAGTGGCACCTGATGATGATAACATTACTGTTCAGACCAAGAAACAAAAACATTGAAAATAGAACAGGTCAGATAGTCATATTATTTAATTGTATTCAGATGACATGAGTTTAACATTGGTAACTGCCAATGGGAGATTCAAAATCAAATATATTTTAGAGGAACTGTATTAACAGAATATCCTGGGCACCACAATAGCCCAGCTTTGGTTTATGGGTTTTACGTAGGCCGTCTAGTATTGAATTTCTCCAATAGAATCAGAATCAGGATCAGGTTTCATATCACTAGCTTACATCATGAAATTTGTTTCTTTGTGGCAGCAGTACAATGCAATACATAATAAAAAAGCAAGAACCGCAGTTCTAAATTAATACATACATTAAAGTGTTAAATCAAATAAGTAGTGAAAAATAGAAATAAAAAGTCATGAGGTAGTATTCATGTGTTCAATGTCCAATCAGAAATTTGATGGCAGTGGGGAAGAAGTTGTTCCTGAATCGTTGAGAGTGTGCTGTCATGCTCTTGTACCTGCTTGCTAATGGCCTGTCCTGGGTGAAGGGGTCCTTAATGATGGATGCTGCCTCTTCCTTGAAGCTGTCCTGGATGCTATGGAGGCTAGTGCCCATGGTGGAGCTGACTAAGTTCACAGCTCCATTCCAAAATCATGTAAAATACATTTATGCTGATAGAATATTTGTGAGTTGCAAATATTCAATATTTGCAAATATATTGCAATGATAAAAATCATTGCTTTTTATTGAATGACGCAATGTTTTCAAGCATTCACTTTAATTAAATAATTTATGTAAGTTGATCTGCAATAATCCAGATAAACAAACTCCTTGTTATACTCAGATTATCACATAAACTAACGCTCTATACTTAATTATTGAAGACACTTCAGTGCCAGCCAAATGGAGAGTTAGAACACGTCTCATTCAGAGGCATAACCGTCCATTGGCAGTCTCCATCCTCCTGTTGACTTGCCAGCTGTGAAGGTTGCGACAACTTTCCAAAGGTTTACTTCATGCATGGAAACTGCCAGCAGGATCCTTGTACTGTTTAGTTCTAATGAGCCATATAATTGCTGTCAGGAAAATCCTACCCATCTCTGTTAGCAAGCCTGAGGTAACCGTGCTTGGCAGGAAGCTGCAGTAAGATGCTAACTCAGTATCTCAAATCCTTTCTCTGTTTTGAGACACGCTTTGTCTAAAATTCAGATTTGATGAGCTCTTGGCCTATTTTGCATGCAGTTTCTGAAGGACTGGAAAATACACCACAATTTATATACGATGCCACATAGGTGAAGGATAGGTAGTAAATGAATTATTATGCTGCACTGTGCAAGCTCAAGTGGAAGAAAGCTGCTGTAGGTATTTTCTTTCATTTTGGGGTAATTGTTAATGACGTTTATGTACAGTGAAAGATCGGACATGGAGAAAAGACCATGATGGAAAGATAGCTTAACAAGAATTTTGTTAGATCGAATTACCCAAATAAAATTTGGTCTATGTATTGGTTTATTATTGTCACATGTACTGAGGTACAGTGAAAAGCTTTTGTTTTGCATGTCATTCAGACAATCTATGCCATACCTAATTACATCAGGAACATAAAAATGAAACAAAATACTGAATTATAGGCAAACAATGTGCAGTTCAGATATATAAGTAAAGTATTAGGACAAATTTGAGGTATATTGGGAGATCAATAGTTCAAGAGTTTATCTTTTAGCATAAGAGAGGTCGATTCTGATAGCAATAAGATAAAAAGCTGAACTTGAGTCTATTAGCTTGTGCTGTCTGTCTGTCTGCCTGATGGTGAAGGGAGAAGATGTTGAAGGAAAGCATAGTGTACTCAAATGTTATTTCATTATTCAAATAAAATGTGGGATACTGCAGATTCATTATCTCTAAGTTAACCAACTAAGTGTTTAAGTATCATTGAACTATAGGAGACCTTTCAGCCCATCGCATTCCCGCAGGCTTAAAATGACATAGCAACCCAGTCCTTCCAGCAGTAATTTGTAGCTCTGCAGGTCAGAGCTTTTTCAGTGCATGGTAAATGTAAATATGAATGTGATCCCCAGATATTGGTGTGTTCAGTGCATGCTGAAACATCGGCTTGCCCACTTCTTTGGACAGAGTGCGGCTACACAAGGAGGAACCTTGTTGCACTACAGTGACATCAATCATTATGCACTTGTTTGTGGTGTCACTACTGCTGTACTGGAGATTAGATGCACATTAAAGAAGCAGTGTGGGTGATGAATGGAATTCTGATCATTGTGTAAGTCAGGCGATCCTCCGCCTCACACCTTCCTAACTGGGACAGTTAGCTGCAATGGTTATATCCGTCTGTCATCAACTTCTTTCAGTTTCTCTTCTTCTGTTCATGGATCTTGTCTCCACGTTCTCCAGCTTTGCCATTTACAACACATTATACAGACTGAATGAGCTCATTACTGCCCCACTTAACTCAAATGGACTCATCTCATTGAAGATATTTCCAATGCTTTCACCATCTTCTCCCCTACCAAAAAAAATTGTTCTCCACTTATGTTCCTGGTTCCAACGAAGGGTCTCAACACCTTTTCACAGATGCTGCCTGATCTGTGGGGTGAGTCCAGCATTTTCTGTTTCTTTTCCAATAGTTGAAGTTTTCTTTGAACTTTCTTTGTTAAAACTTGGTTCTGTGATTAGAGTTTCAGCCATAATCTTTCATCCCTCTAGACCTCGATGCTATGATTGCAATTCTTTTACTTATATTAGAAGATGAGTGTAGCTGGGTGCTTGGTGGTTGTAAGGGTTTGACTCCGTGCTGTGTGGCTTTATGACTAGTTTTTGTATTGTTCTGCCTGTTGTTATGCACTTGCCACATTAACTCTCAAGTAGATTAATATCAACTTAGAGTAGATTTAGCATTTATTTGTCTTTTTTTGTGATGTTGCTGGTGTTTTCTCTTACTGCAGTGAAACAGATTTAAGTAGATAGCACATAAAAGTCTCTGAAGGAAAGGAAGGGGCATGTGAAATGTTGTTGTATAGCGCCACCTGGGGGTCATTGAGCAAAATCGTTTGCCATGCATATGACTGGGTAGATGCAGTTCCTCAAGATTCAATTGCTTAATATCATTTCCAGCACACAAGTGTAAAGCAGAACAAACTAATTGTTACTTATAAAAATAAGATAAATAACACAATAATAATAATAATAATAATAATAATAATAATAATAATAATTAAACACAATAAATAAAAATACATAAGATAGCTCATATACATAGATTGATTGTATGTCCATAAAGTGGTACAAGGCACAGGAGTGTCTGTACATTAGGTGACTAACAGGAACTGATAAATTGGTGGTGGTTGGGGGTGTAGAGGGGTGGGTTAGTGGGTAGAGGAATTGATCTGCTTTATTGCTTGGGGAAAGTAACTATTTTTGAGTCTGGTGGGTGTTGCATGCTATGTAGCCTCCTCCCTGATGGGGGTGTGACAACCAGTTCGTAAGCAGGGTGGGTGGGATCCTTTAGGATGTTACTGGCCTTTGTCAAGCACCTGTCTGTAGTAAAGTCCTTGTTGGTGGGTAGGCTGGTGCAGGTGATGCGCTGGGCAGTTTGATTACCCATTGTAGAGATCTCCTGTCCGCTGCAGTGAGGTTTCTGCACCATACAGTGAAGCAGCTTGTTAGGATGCTCTCTACTGCACATCTGCACAATGACATGAGTATGAATGTGCAGAGTTCAGCTCTCTTCAGCCTCCTCAGAGAGTAAGGGTGTTGGTGAGCTTTCCTGACCACGCAGGACGTGGTCTGGGATCATGAGAAGTGTTGCGAGATGTGCAATCCTGTGTTTCATGCTGTCTGCTGATGTAAAGATGGGTGGGAGTCCTCCTGAAATCAATAACAATCTCCTTCATCTTGTTGACATTGAGGAAGAGGTTCTTTGCCTGGCAGATCGGTTTCACAGATGGTTCATACTATTAGAATTATAGTCTATCCCAGGGTAATGAAGTGGTTCCATTCTTATAGACATCCTTAAGATTAGTATGGCAACTGCCTTGCCTATGACTGCAAGAAATTGCAGAGAGCTTTGGACACTGCTCCTCAATCAGCCTCTCCTCCATGAACTCTGATTACACTTCTTGCTACCTCAGTATATCAATTAGCATAATCAAAGACCCAAACCACTCTGGACATTTTCTCTTCTCCTCTCTTCTGTTAGGTAGATGATACAAACGCTTAAAATTACATACCACCAAACTCAAGGGCAGCTTCTACCCCACAGTTACGAAATGATTGAATGGTCCCCTAACTCAATAAACTAGACTACTGACCTCACAGTGAAATGCCTTCAATCTCACTATCGGCCTCCACTTTATTTTGCTTTCTATTATTGCTTTAGTTTGTATGACTTCAATACACTGATGCAATGAAATGATCTGTCTGTCATGGTCCCGAATGGCAATTCCCCATCTTGCCATTATTTCATTGATTATGCCTTAATTCCTGTCGGCTGATTCACTATGATTGTTAGTCCCATTAATTACTGCATACCTGGTTCCCATTAGCGAACACAGGATAAAACTCGGGCGTCACAGCCATGCTTTGCCAGTTCGTTGGTCGACTTCAGTGTGAGTAAACCTCGTTTCCTGATTCCTTAGGACTGTCAGTTCTAAGCTCTGCATTATTTCCTGAATACTCTACGTAAACCTTGTCTCCGTGTAAAGATTCTCCTGGATACCGGTTCCCTTTTCGCGACGGTGCTAACGCCTCACGACTCTGCCTCTGCGCCTGTGTCCTGCACTTTGGGTTTGTCCTCAGCCTCATCCTTGGAACACTGTCAGGATAACACTCAAGACAAAATTTTTCATTGAATCTCAGAAATGTGATAGTAATAAACCAAATGATCAACTTAGTTTGTCTATAAGCCTGAAAATACACAAAAATTACTCAATATGGTAAACATGCCTTCTCTGGGTGGCAGGATGGAGATATGTCCCTACCAAAGTATGTGTAAGACACTTCTTCCCTCAGCTGGCCTACAGGTCACTCTCGGGCAAGGTGCAGCACCTGTTTAGCAACACCCCCCCCCCCCCCCACCCCGGATCAGGGCAGCTGGTGCATATCACAAGTCCAGGTTATGTGATCACTGACATCAGGCAGTGAAGAGTATTGAAGAGTATTGATAATGGCTTAGGTCACCCGTCTTGTAAAGACACTGCCCAGAGGTAGGCAATGGCAAATGACTTGTGTAGGTAACTTTGCCAAGAACAATCATGGTCAAGCTTATGATCATCCATGTCATTCAACACAGCACATAATGATGATACCGTCACAATTTGTTAATGAATGGTATAAAAGCACATACAGCTGATAAGAAGTGACAATCACAAGAAGTGGAGAGAAAGGAGATAATCTGTGCCATGGTCGGAATGAACATATGTACAGTACATATATCACACTTTCCTATTTTAATTCATATGTAGTTGTGTCTGTATGCCAGAAATTCACAGCCTGATGATAGACAATAGACAATAGACAATAGGTGCAGAAGTAGACCATTCAGCCCTTCGAGCCTGCACCGCCATTTTGAGATCATGGCTGATCAACTACTATCAATACCCGGTTCCTGCCTTGTACCCATATCCCCTGATTCCCCTATCCATAAGATACCTATCTCGCTCCTTCTTGAAAGCATCCAGAGAATTGGCCTCCACTACCTTCCGAGGCAGTGCATTCCAGACCCCCACAACTCTCTGGGAGAAGAAGTTTTTCCTTAACTCTGTCCTAAATGACCTACCCCTTATTCTCAAACCATGCCCTCTGGTACTGGACTCTCCCAGCATCTGGAACATATTTCCTGCCTCTATCTTGTCCAATCCCTTACTAATCTTATATGTTTCAATCAGATCCCCTCTCAATCTCCTTAATTCCAGTGTGTACAAGCCCAGTCTCTCTAACCTCTCTGCGTAAGACAGTCCAGACATCCCAGGAATTAACCTCGTGAATCTATGCTGCACTTCCTCTACAGCCAGGATGTCCTTCCTTAACCCTGGAGACCAAAACTGTACACAATACTCCAGGTGTGGTCTCACCAGGGCTCTGTACAAATGCAAGAGAATTTCTTTGCTCTTGTACTCAATTCCCTTTGTAATAAAGGCTAACATTCCATTAGCCTTCTTCACTGTCTGCCGCACTTGCTCATTCACCTTCAGTGACTGATGAACAAGGACTCCTAGATCTCTTTGTATTTCTCCCTTACCTAACTCTACACCGTTCAGATAATAATCTGCCTTCCTGTTCTTACTCCCAAAGTTCTTGCTCGTCTCGTTTAACAGAATCAAGCAGAACAAAAGTACTAGGTAATCCACTTTTGAAAAGTATCTCAGCCTGTCTTAAAAGCTTTTTATAACTACTTCCATACATTTGAAGTTTGGCTACAGATTTAATTTAGGAATCATGTCACTCAGAGTATGATAAGTTCCTAAAAGCAAATTTCCTATAGATTATCTAATTTGGCGATGATAATTGAGATTTAAATATTAGAAATAAATTGAAATGAGTGCATTGTATTGCTGTGTGACAGCAAATGGCATTTAAAATTTGTTTCGAATATGTGGGCACCATCCACTGTGTATTTATTGCCCACTCCAACTTTCCACTTAACTATGTTCCTGCTGGGCCATTCAGTTAATATAAGTTAAGAATCAGCTGTGTTGTTGTATAACTGGAGCTGAACGTACACCTGACCAGGTTTGCATCTTGTATTAGTTTCAGTCTATGATATTAATGAATGGATATACCACAGACTGCTATAAAGGAAAGCTGAGTCATTGGCCCAACACTTTTTAAAAATCTTATTCTATTTCTCTCTAACAAATAAGGGAATGGAGGCACTTTTCAGAAATAATGGGAAGCTATTTAACCTATAATAACTTTGCTCCAGAACTGAAGTCTATCAAACCTGTGTAAGAATGTTATAGTTCACAAATGACTCTTGCACTGGGCAAAATCATGTGGTGATCTTCAAGTCATACACAGCATACAGTTCCACACGATAGGCTTATTCAGAAGTTTGGCCAGGTGGATTCAGAATTGGCTTGCCTGCAGAAAGCAGAGGGCCGTGGTGGAGGGAGTACATTCAGATTGGAGGGTTGTGACTAGCGGTGTCCCACAAGGATCAGTTCTGGGACCTCTACTTTTTGTGATTTTTATTAATGACCTGGATGTGGGGGTAGAAGGGTGGGTTGGCAAGTTTGCAGATGACACAAAGGTTGGTGGTGTTGTGGATAGCGTAGAGGATTGTTGAAGATTGCAGAGAGACATTGATAGGATGCAGAAGTGGGCTGAGAAGTGGCAGATGGAGTTCAACCCAGAGAAGTGTGAGGTGCTACACTTTGGAAGGACAAACTCCAAGGCAGAGTACAAAGTAAATGGCAGAATACTTAGTAGTGTGGAGGAGCAGAGGGATCTGGGGGTACATGTCCGCAAATCGCTTAAAGTTGCCTCACAGGTAGATAAGGTAGTTAAGAAAGCTTATGGGGTGTTAGCTTTCATAAGTCAAGGGAAAGAGTTTAAGAGTCGCGAGGTAATGATGCAGCTCTGCAAAACTCTAGTTAGGCCACACTTGGAGTACTGTGTCCAGTTCTGGTCGCCTCAGTATAGGAAGGATGTGGAAGCATTGGAAAGGGTACAGAGGAGATTTACCAGGATGCTGCCTGGTTTAGAGAGTATGGATTATGATCAGAGATTAAGGGAGCTAGGGCTTAACTCTTTGGAGAGAAGGAGGATGAGAGGAGACATGATAGAGGTTGTACAAGATATTAAGAGGAATAGATAGAGTAGACAGCCAGCACCTCTTCCCCAGGGCACCACTGCTCAGTACAAGAGGACATGGCTTTAAGGTAAGGGGACGGAAGTTCAAGGGGGATTTTAGAGGAAGGTTTTTTACACAGAGAATGGTTGGTGCGTGGAATGCACTGCCTGAGTCAATGGTGGAGGTAGATACACTAGTGAAATTTAAGAGACTACTAGACAGGTATATGGAGGAATTTAAGGTGGGGGGTTATATGGGAGGCAGGGTTTAAGTGTCAGCATAACATTGTGGGCCGAAGGACCTGTACTGTGCTGTGCTATTCTATGTTCTGTACAAGGTCTTTCACCTATTATCCACAAGACATAGATGCTAAAGGTGGACCACTCCTCACATTTTGGGAGTAACACATTGTGGTGAACTACATTTACCTGTCTGTACATGCCCCCCCTGCTGACTGCTCCTGTGGCTCCTCCCACGGACCCCGGTATAAAGGCGATTGGAGCCTGAGCCCCGGCCTCAGTCTCCAGGATGTAGTGTGGTGGTCAATTGCTGCTTGTTCTTTCTTCCAGCCAATAAAAGCCTATACCTCACCTCATGTCTCCGAGAGTTATTGATGGTGCATCACACATACAAAATGCTGCAAGAGCACTGCATCTAGGGAGAGAAATAGTCGACATTTTGGGCGGAGATCTTTCATCTGGATTGGAAAGGAAAGAGGAATAAGCCAAAATACGGAGGTGGAGGGAGGGGAAGGTGTACAAATAAAGGTGATATGTGAATCAATGTAATCGGGAAAGTTGGTGGGTGGGAGAGGGAGGCTGGGGTGGAAGCCCCCACCTACTTACCTTCCCTCTTATCTGGCTTCCCTTAGCACCTTCCAGCTTATGCCACTTCCCTGCCTCCACCAACTTACTCTGGCTTCTTCTGACCTTCCTTTCCAATCCTGTTGAAGGGTCTCAGCCTGAAACGTCAGCTCTTTATTCCTCTCCATAGATGCTGCCTGACCTGCTGAGTTCCTCCAGCACTTCGTGTGTGTTTCTCTGGATTTCCAGCATCTGCAAATTCTCTTCTGTTTCTCACATCTCGAGAGGCCATCTTACACGAAAGCACCACCACCAGCTACCACATCTATGAAACACTCTGCAGTCTGCTTATCAGTCTCATTACCTACCTCAATATCCGCTATACTGGAATGAGTATAAGTCATCCTCAATGCCAAGACAGTGCCTATCAATAAGTAAAATGGCAGATTTCTTGCCTAGAGAACGTTTGTAAACCGTTGGTTTTTGCACTCAGTAGCAGATGTATTTTATTCCTAGATCTCTATGTAAACTCAACTGCTTTGGTGGGATTCAAACTCCTGCCTCTAGGTTAATAGTTAGGCCTTGCATACTTGCTGAACCAGGACACTAGCAAATTGCACAACAACACAATGCACTCTTTTACATTTATTTCCACACTCGAGAAGTAGACGGCCTGTCACTGTAACATCTCATCTTAAGGTCAGTGTGTCTATCCTCATTGGCAGCCGTAATGCTCAAATCCCTCAGGTGTAACTTATACCTCTGATTCTGAGTTAAAAGTGTTACCAGCTGAACCACTTCTGATAAATATACATGTGTTAAAGATACACAGGCAAGTGTATTGATAGGGATCATCTAAAAAACTCAGGCCATTTATTGCAAACTCTTCTCTTTCTGTGAAGATGGAAGGCTGATTTCTGTCAATCTGCTTACCTTATTTTTGTTCCTGATATATGTTATTCTGACTGCAATAATGCAATGTCAGCATTTTGTTTAGAGAAAAGAGTGATTTGTCGTAGCTGCTGCGAGATCCAAATAGGTTGAAACATCACCTGAATAAGTGTGGTTTCATCATGAAGAAAAACACCATTACATGGTACATGCTCATCATAATTCTTTGGCAGTTTACCCTTTGCCAGACTGAAAATCCAACACTAACAGCTCTAACGTTGGTCTGACCAATCCCCCCCAATTTAAAGTGTCAACACATTAATCAACTTTATTATCCCGCTATTTACATGAACAGGTCAAAAGAAATACACAACCTTCAAAACTGAAAAAGCAGGAAATGCTCAGAAGTCAACAGTTGAAGTTGTTGGCTTTCATCGATGCATGCAACCTGGCTTTCACTCTGGGTGTTGTTATGGAGACAGTTATGTTATAGCTGTCGGTACAGTTTTCTGTGTTCAGAGTCCATCCCAAATAATGATAATAATGATGCTCTGTTCTTTTTTCATTATTTTCTCCATTTCTATTTTTTTTAAAAAAACTATATATCTAAGTTGTTTCTCAAGGACTTACAACGCACCCTTTAAATGGTTTCCAAACCATCTTGACACTCAGGTTAAGAGGGCATCTGCAGGTCCCCCTCCTGCGAGGAACACAGATTCTCCAATTTCAAGAAAAGATTGGCCATGATCATGTGCTGCTTGTGGAGCTTGATGCAGAGGGTTTGTGTGAGGTAACTGATACACAGCATGATTAAGTTCTTCCACAGAAAATAATACAAGCAAGTGGCAGAAAACAAACAAAGGAAACGGAATACTAAGGAGAATTACAGGCAGCTTACTGGATTCCCAGGAGAGATTTTGAGACTCAGGTCCCATTGGGAGGTTCAAATTGCATCACTAATATTGAGCATGAAGCTCAAGTGGGCTATGCTCACCACTGGAATGACCTCAAGCGCATTAAGCGACCACCAATCTTATTTGAACATAATGTACGTTGTTGCCTGTAATTAATTTGTGTGTTCTCCCCGTGACTGTGTGGGCTTCCTCTGGGTGCCTTGCTTTCCTCCCACAGTCCAAAGACATACCGGTTGGTAAGTTCATTGCTCATTGTAAATTGTTCCATGATTAAGCTAGGATTAAATCAGGGGATTGCTGGGCAGTGGGGCGCGAAGGGTTGGAAAGGCCTATTCTGCACTGTAACTCAATAAATCAATACACTTTCTCATTAAAAATATGTCACATTCTGTATGAATCCAACAAGGCAAACAAGTTGCAACCTGACTGGTTGTGATGGGTCACATGATTCAGCATTTCATATCTTATAACATTGGATTCATTGTACATGGAGAGTCAGAAGTTTAAACTCCTTAGAAGTAAATTGAAGTGGGGAATTCCATAACTTCATTGCATTGCTGAGATAAACACTTGGAGTTGATTTGATGACAAGATTAACAGTGAGAATCAATTGTCAGTGACATTTAAAATTGTCAAAAGACTTTAATATAGCAAACCATCAAAGGCAGGAAGGGTGATTTGAACATAGGACATCAAATATATTTATATCTTAGATACTGGTTCAGTTTGGCATGACAGTCAGCTCCTAAGTTGTGTTTGGGAATTAAAGTGGCCACACACCTGAATGGAGCTTGTGCCTTATAGACAATAGACAATAGGTGCAGAAGTAGACCATTCGGCCCTTCGAGCCTGCACCGCCATTTTGAGATCATGGCTGATCAATTCCTATCAATACCCGGTTCCTGCCTTGTCCCCATATCCCTTGATTCCCCTATCCATAAGATACCTATCTAGCTCCTTCTTGAAAACATCCAGAGAATTGGCCTCCACTACCTTCCGAGGCAGTGCATTCCAGACCCCCATAACTCTCTGGGAGAAGAAGTTTTTCCTTAACTCTGTCCTAAATGACCTACCCCTTATTCTCAAACCATGCCCTCTGGTACTGGACTCTCTCAGCATCTGGAACATATTTCCTACCTCTATCTTGTCCAATCCCTTAATAATCTTATATGTTTCAATCAGATCCCCTCTCAATCTCCTTAATTCCAGTGTGTACAAGTCCAGTCTCTCTAACCTCTCTGCGTAAGACAGTCCAGACATCCCAGGAATTAACCTCGTGAATCTATGCTGCACTTCCTCTACAGCCAGGATGTCCTTCCTTAACCCTGGAGACCAAAACTGTACACAATACTCCAGGTGTGGTCTCACCAGGGCTCTGTACAAATGCAAGAGGATTTCCTTGCTCTTGTACTCAATTCCCTTTGTAATAAAGGCCAACATTCCATTAGCCTTCTTCACTGCCTGCTGCACTTGCTCATTCACCTTCAGTGACTGATGAACAAGGACTCCTAGATCTCTTTGTATTACTCCCTTACCTAACTCTATACCATTCAGATAATAATCTGCGTTCCTGTTCTTACTCCCAAAGTGGATAACCTCACACTTATTCACATTAAACGCCATCTGCCAAGTATCTGCCCACTCACCCAGCCTATCGAAGTCACCCTGAATTCTCCTAACATCCTCATCACATGTCATACTGCCACCCAGCTTAGTATCATCAGCAAATTTGCTGATGTTATTTTCTATGCCTTCATCCAAATCGTTAATGTAAATGGTAAACAGCTGTGGTCCCAATACCGAGCCCTGTGGCACACCACTAGTCACCACCTGCCATTCCGAGAAACACCCATTCACCGCTACCCTTTGCTTTCTATCTGCCAACCAGTTTTCTATCCATGTCAATGCCTTTCCCCCGATGCCCTGAGCTTTGATTTTACCCACCAATCTTCTATGTGGGACCTTATCAAATGCCTTCTGAAAATCGAGGCACACTACATCCACTGGATCTCCCCCGTCTAACTTCCTGGTTACATCCTCGAAAAACTCCAACAGATTAGTCAAGCATGATTTACCCTTGGTAAATCCATGCTGGCTCGGCCCAATCCTATCACTGCTATCTAGATATGCCACTACTTCATCCTTAATAATGGACTCTAGCATCTTTCCCACCACCGATGTCACTTATTCAAGGGTGTGTGTGGTGGAAGGGAGTGGGGAAATAAGGATTAGGGCATGTACATTGAATGGAGTGGTAGAGACAGAAAGAAGCAGAGAAATGAGGTCCTGAGGCCAAGGACTGTGATGGATGATTGGATGAAAATCAGAGAGTGTGGGGACAGAAACAACTGTATGGGAATAGGTGGGGCATGGAAGGGATGAGTTTTCTTTGGGATAAAGTTCTCCACTGATATGAGGAGTGGCACTTAAAATGGAGGAGGAGTGTAAGTGGAGGGGAATTGAGTTAATTCTTACCAGAATGGTAGTTTACCAATTATGTTCGATTCTGCAAAGGCACCTAATTCATATAACAACTGGCAAATGTATACAAGAGTAAATTATTGTGGGGATGATTTCAACTTTCGATAGTAATGGGAAACATTTGCCGCAGGAACAGTCTTCCATACTGCCCAATTCTTCAAATGGTGCTTCTCTAGCTGTCCTTTTGGGAACCAGTTTCTGACAATTCGAAGGAAGGTGGCAGAATGGACTCTCCTATATGTTCGCAGTCTTTGGCAGGGAATTGAACTCAAAGGAGATGGCCACCTTTCTAAAGACCAATGACCCCAATAATTAACATGTCAAGTTAAGTCGCTCGCTCACAAATAATTTTCTCTCATTTTACATGAGGCAGCTTTTCTGCAGTGAGAATAGCACTGATTCATTTGTTCTGGAGCAAGTATTTAAAAGGTTTGAAATGCATTGTATAATCTTGACCAGAGAAGACCTTTTAGGGCTGGATAGATGAAGGTCCTGTTCTTCTACAGTAGCTTTCACTTCAAGCTACTCAGCAGTGCATTTTATATTTCATCCTTCCAGAGTGCCAGAATGGTCCTTTCTGAAAGTTAAACTTCTTTTGTCCTGAGACATCACACAGCATCACACAGAAGGGGTTTGTTAGAAAATTCCTGTTTTCAACTGCCCTTAATATTTCGCTTGTCAGACTTCAATATTGGTGGGGAGCAGGAAAAAAGCTCCAAGTCAGTTTAAAATGCAATGATCTCGATTCAGGACTAAGAGGGGGAAGTTAAGCAGTATGAAGGTGGGTGATGGGAAGTGAGAGGTGGTGTGACAGGTTCCAAAATCCCTCCACACACCAACCTCACCGTACAGTTTTCTTCAACTGTGGATTTTGCTCTGGATTCCATCATCTGCACTCACTTGTCTCTCCCATCAATAAAGAATTGCTTAGTTAAAATAAATGCTTGCATATGCAAGCTTTGTGCCTAATTCGCTGCATAAAATTATATTTACTGAGTTGGTTCATCTTAATTAGAAAACAAAGTCAACATTAAATTGAATACAATCCTTATTTCTTGGCCTCAGTATTGGTCTCGTCTGCCGATCCTGAATCTTCATGCCTTTCAAGGTTAAAAAAAAGTTCAAAGTAAAATTTATTATCAGATTACATAAATGTAACCGCCAACAACCCTGAGATTCTTTATCCTGAGGGCTTGCTTCGTAAATCTATAGAACAAGAACTGTAAGCAGGATCAATGAGCAACAAGCTGTGCAAATGTCAAATATAAATAAATAGCGTTAAATAAGGAGAGCATGAAATAACAAGATAAAGAGTCCTTAAAGCAAGACCATTGGTTGTGGGAACACCAGAAGTAGAATGAGTCTAGTTATCCTCTTATGTTCCAGAGCCTGATGGTTGAGGTGTAGTAACTGTTCCTGAACCTGGTGGTGTGAGTCCTGAGGCTTTTGTACCTTCTACCTGATGGTAGCAGAGAGAAAAGAGCGTGGCCTGGGTGGTGAGGATCTTTAAAGATGGATGCTGATTTTCAACGGCAACGTTTCGTGTAGATGTGCTCAGAGGTTGGCAGGGCTTTACCCATGATGTTTTGAGTCAAATCCACTACCTTTTGTAGGATTTTGTAGCTAAAATACATACTGGGAGCACGGGTTTCCCAATTTCAAGCTCAAAAAATCTGTGTCAACATATATCAGAAATAATATACCAACAGTGCACAAGGCTCAGAAACATAGTAAATTATCATTAAATTTTTGGAAAAATTGCTTCCATTTTTGCACAATCTATTCATTATTCTCTGTTTCAAATAATAGTAATTTAAAATAAAAGCAATGGACTCTTCTGTACAGACTTAACCCTAAATAACAAACCAATTGTAATGTCTGAGAAGTTCACAGACAAAGAGTTCCAGTCTTCTAACCCAATAAGTCAATATAAATCTGTCTGCAGGAAATTACAATATACAGTGAAAAACACCCATTCAATACACTGAGGTGATTGTGTTACTATTGCTCTGGGAAGAATAGCCGGAGATTCAGTGTGGGTTGAGCATTCAATCTGATAGCTGCTTAAAGTTCGTTCAAGCCAATGGGTTAAAGAAAGGCTTGCAAGCATTGGCTGAGTGATGACTAAATACAACATTTTAAGCCTCATGATGACTCATTACTTTAAGAAACATTATAAAATCTATTTCCTTACCCAATGTTTAAGTCATCAATCCGAACATCTCTTTCAATGTTAACATCTGTCTGACTCCATAACTACAGAGGGCATTGTGAGTGATTGCTGACGTAATGGACCTTCATGAGTTCAAACTAGTTTTGTAATAAATTCAAAGTTTAAAGTTTAAAGTAAATTTATTATAAAAGTACATATATGTCTCCATATACAAAGCTGAGATTCATTTTCAAATGGACATGCTCAATAAATCCATAACAGAATAATAACCATAATAGGGCAGCGCAGTAGCATAGTGGTTAGCACAATAGTACAGGCGACCCAGGTTCAATTCCCACTGCTGCCGATAAGGAGTCTGTACATTCTACCCGTGACTGCGTGAGTTTCCTCTGAGTGCTCCGGTTTCTTTCCACAGTACAAAGACATCCCTGTTGGTAGGTGAACTGGTCATTGTAAATTGTCCTGTTTTAGGCTAGGATCAGGGGGATAAGCTCCCGCTACCTATGAAATGCTCCCAATGGTGTGAGCCTCAAATAACCTCTGCCAAGTCCATCTCCTGGCCTTCACATGTGACTTAGCTACTAGGCCCAGCGGAACCATTTCTGCTGACAGGAGAAGGAGCAAAGGCGGGTTACTGCCACCTTAAAACCAGTCGCTTTAGGCAAATGGGGCTCATCAGCCATGGATGGCAGCTCATCAAGGAGAAGGAAAACTCTGATCTCAAACCTCCACTGCCTTGCAGCTATGCTCACTCATGAAGAAGTCTTCGGGAGTAATCCTTAGAGGGCAAATCCGGAGCTGGAGTCCCTAAGACAGTCCTACATTGAGTTCAATGTTGACTGTGTTACATACCTGTGGGCATCTTGTGACTGTCACATGACCAGAATGTAATTGAGGCTCTGCTGGGCATGCTGTAATGGTCTTGTGATGGTGGAGTGATGTAATTTTCCAGTCAGTGAGAGATCATGTGGTGGCCTGTTTCAACAGGTATAAAAGGAGAACTCCTCCCTGTGACGCAGATCAGTTCGTGGTTTAATTCGTCAGTGACTCCGTTCTGCTGCGTATTTGATTTTATGACGCAGTTTCATTTTAAAAGTGGAGTTTTAATTTCTACTGTAAGAATTGTTGTGCCGGCAGTTTTGAAAGTCGCTGCCAGTTAAAGTTCAGTTGGAGAGTGAAGATTTATTGAAGTTCGGGAAGCCAAAGAATCGAGGGAAGTTAGTGTTGTTGGTGGTGAAACAGGTTCGACCTTATTTGACCCTCTTTCGGAAGGAATTAGTAACCTGCAATCCAAGATAGCTCCTGCTAAAAGAGCAAAAAGAGCTGGATGCAGGGTTTCGCCAACAAAAAGGTCCGTGCCTTTAAGCCGTTTTATTTCCTTCATCGTAAATCCTTTGGGCAAGGCATACTTCATTTAGGATCAGCAGTAACGTCATGTAAGAGAATTTATTACTTCAAGGGAAGACTCTCTTAACTGATTGTAAATCATTTTGGACTTTTTGCAATACTACTTTAAAGAACTGAGTTCGCATTTCTCGCTTTAAGAACTGTTTGAGCTGCCGTATAGCAGTCCACTTCCGGTTAAGTTAGTCGTTTGTTTACTTTTGGGTTTTATTTAGCGGTGTTTAATAAATGTTTTGTTTGTTATAAAAAACCTGTCTCGATTATATATTCATTGTTGCCATATTGTAACAACTGGCAACTCCTGCGATGCTGCTAGTACCAAACTATTTTGGTCTCTGCCATACATTTGGGTTCATCAGATGCGTGGAGGGGGGGGGGGATCTTGCTACATGGGCAATGGCTTGCTCTCCATATCCTACTGCTCAGGCTTGTGTATCCAGACAGCTAGGATGCAACATCCATAGGCGACCCTGACCAACAGAGCCCTCACTCACTCACTGAAAATTAGGGGACTGTTGGGTGCCTTGGCTTGAAGGGCCGATAGGACCTATTCTGCACTGTATCTCAATGAAAAAAAATCAATGGAAGATTGTACCAGTAGGACGGACAACGAGTCTGCAAAAAAAACCCAACAAATTACAAATACAAAAAGAAAGAAATAATAATAATGATAATTAATAAACAAGCAATAAATATTGAGAACATGAGATGAAGTCCTTGAAAGTGTGTCTATAAGTTGTGGGAACAGTGCAAATATGGGGCAAGTGAAGTTGAGTGATGTTATCTCCACTGATGGTAGAGGGGTAATAACTTTTCCTGAACTAGGTGTGTGAGCCCTGAGGCTCTGTACTGTCTTCCTGATGGCAACAGTGAGAAGACAGCATGATCTGGGTGGTGGGGGTTCCTAATGTTAGACTCTGCTTTCCTGTGACAACACTTTGTATAGATGTGCTGAGTGGTTGCGAGGACTTTACCCATGATGGACTGCATCATATCCGCTACTTTTTCTAGGATTTTCCATTCAAGGGTATTGGTTTTTCCATACCAGGCTGTGACCAGGTGCTGTGTCTCACCGTCGCCGATGTGAGGAGAAACCTGTGCAGGGTCAACCCATGGAAGGCTGCTGGACCAGAAAATATCCTTGGTAGAGTGCTCAGAGGATGTGCAGACCAGCTAGCAAATGTTCTCACTGACATCTTCAACATCTCCCTGAACAGCGGCATTGTTCCAACGTGCTTCAAGGTCGCCACCATTGTCCCCGTGCCGAAGAATTCTTCAGAGTCCTGCCTCAATGACTACCGTCCCGTTGCACTCACATCCATCATCATGAAGTGTTTCGAGAGGCTCGTCATGAGGCACCTGCTGCCCCCCTCACTGGACCTCCTGCAGTTCGCATACCGTCCCAACTGTTCAACAGATGACGCCATTGCCATCACCCTCCACTTGGCCCTAACCCACCTGGACAAAAAAGATACGTACGTTCGAATGCTGTTCATAGACTTTAGTTCAGCATTCAACACAATCATCCCTCAGAAACTGACTGGAAAGCTGACCCCGCTGGGCCTGAACACTTCCCTCTGCAACTTGATACTAGACTTCCTGACTGGGAGATCTCAGTCAGTCCGGATCTGATTCAGAGATTACTGCCTGGTTCAGAAATTGCACCATCTCGGATCGCAAGACCCTGCGGCGGATAGTGAGGTCAGCTGAGAAGATCATCGGGGTCTCTCTTCCCGCTATTAAAGACATTTACACTACATGCTGCATCCACAAAGCAAACAGCATTATAAAGGACCCCACGCACCCCTCATACAAACTCTTCTCCCTCTTGCCATCTGGAAAAAGGCTCCGAAGCATTTGGGCTTTCACGACCAGACTATGTGACAGTTTCTTCCCCCAAGCCATCTGACTCCTCAATACCCAGAGCCTGGACTGACACCAGCTTGCTGTGCCTATTGTCTTGTTTATTATTTATTGTAATGTCTACACTGTTTAGTGCACTTTATGCAGTCCTGGGTAGGTCTGTAGTCTAGTGTAGTTTTTTTCTGTGTTGTTTTTACATAGTTCAGTGTAGTTTTTGTACTGTTTCATTTAGCACCATGGTCCTGAAAAACTCTTTTACTATGTCTCATTTTTACTATGTACTGTACCAGCAGTTATGGTCAAAATGACAATAACAAGCGACTTGACTTGATGCCGCTGGTCAATATACTCTCTACCACACTTCTGTAGAAGTTTGTCAAAGTTTTAGATTTCATGGCAAATCTTCTCAAACCTCTAAGGAAGTAGCTTTCTATGCTTTCTGTGCTTTCTTCATGCTGGGACCATGACAGGACCTCTAAAGTTATAAATGATAATAATTAGATAGATCATGTACAACTTTCTAACTCTCTCTCATTAAAAGTAGAAAGTAGCAACATCCAAATTGCCATACTTCATTTAGGAAACTTGACTACAATTGAGCCTATTAAATCTGGGAGATATCATTTAGAGTTGAACCTTTTCCTTACCTGTGGTGTTACAACGTCAGACATAGAACAGGCGATGGAACAGGCCCTTCAGCTGATCATGTTTGCGCTGAACATGATTGCAAACTTAACCAAATCTCTTCTGCCTCCACACGATTCATATCTCTCCATTCTCTGCATAATCATGCACCTACCCGGAAGCTTCCTGAATATATATAATGTTCTACCACTGTATAATGTTCTACCACGACCCCTGGCAGCCTGTCCCAGGCAACTACAACTCTGTGTAAAAAAAAACTTGCCTCACACGTCTCCTTTAAATTTTCCCCCTCACCTTAAATACATGCCCTCTTGTTTTTTTTTTGACATTTCTACAATGAGAAGAAGGCCCACTCTAGATATGCTTTCACCAGGTCTGCGCTCAGCTCCAGATGCTCCCGAGAAAACAACCCAAGTTTGTCTATGCACTTCTTATAACTCATATGTTCCAATCCAGGCAGCATGCTGGTAAACATTTTTGCACCCTTTCCAAAACTTCATCATGTTTCCTGTCTACTAGAAATGAACACAATACTCCAAATGCAAACCTGACCATATTTTTATATAACCCCATGGCTTCATAACTTTTATATACTCAATGCCTTGCCCAATGAGTTGCCTGGTAACAGAGCTTTGACCAGCAGCCAATCCACACATCAGAAGTTTGGAGAGGAGGGGACTTCAATCAGGTCCACTGCCCAAATATAAAAGGCAGGAGTGGGTCATGGTAGGGTAATAGAGATTTGACCAGCAATCAGTCGACATTTGGGGTTGATTAGTAAGAACAAGTTAAAGGAAGGCAGGGGGCAAATGCAATGGCTATCATCACACTGGCCATCATCTACGTGGACACAGAGAAGTGATCATAAGGCCTTCACTTTTTGAGTCTTCACTCAGAGAAAGGAAAGAAAAGCTCAAGTTTTCTCTTTATATCTGCTCAGCTAGTACAGCAGAGATGCCAGGCAGGATAGTGAAGTGCTCCTCCCGTTGGATGTGGAAAGGCAGGGAGACCTCCAGTGTACCTGACAACTACAACAGCGAGAAGTGCATCCAGCTGCAGCTTTTAACAAACTGCATTAAAGCTTCGGAGCTGGAATTGGATAAACTCTGGATCATTCAGGAGACTGAAGGGGTGATACATAGGGCGTATAGAGAGGTAGTTACACCCATGGTGCAGGACGCAGGAAACTGAGTGACAGTCAAGAAGGGGAAAGGGGTTAAGGAGCCAGTGCAGAGTGCCCCTGCAGTCATACCCCTCAACAACAGGTATATCATTGTGGATATTAATGGGATGGGGGTTGACTTAACAGAGGAAAGTCACAGTGGTCGGGTCTCTGGCACTGAGGTTGCCTCTGTGACTCAGAAGGGAAGTGGGGAGAAGAGGCATGTTGTGGTGATAGGGGATTTGTTACAGGAATGAACAGGAGGTTCTGTGGGCAAGAATGAGTGTCCCGGATGGTATATTGCCTCCCGGGTGCCAGGATCCAGTATATCTTAGATCAAGTCATCAGCATTCTTAAGTGGGGTGTTGAACAGACAGAGTTGTGGTTCATGTAGGTACCAATGACATGGGTAGGATGAACGACGAGGTTCTGCATAGGGAGTTCAGGGCGTTAAGTGCTAAAAGGTTAGACTTCCAGGGTTGTGAACTCAGGAATGTTACCCGTGCTACATGCTAGTGAGGCTAGAACTAGGAAGACTATGCCTGACAAATCTGTTGGGATTTTTTGAAGAAATAACAAGCAGGATAGACAAAGGAGAATAGATTGATGTTGTGTACTTGTATTTTCAGAAGATCGTTGACAAGGTGCCACAAATGAGGCTGCTTAACAAACTTAAGCCTATGGTAATACAGGAAAGATTCTAGCATAGATAAAGCAGCAGCTGATTGGCAGGAGGCAAAGAGTGGGAATAAAGGGAGCCTTTTCCGAGTGGCTGCCGGTGACTAGTGGTGTTCCACTGTTTCTTTTTACATTATATGTCAATAATTTGGATGGTGGAATTGATAGCTTTGTTGTAAAGTTTGCAGATGATATGAAGATGGGTGAGGAGCAGATTGTTTTGAGGAAGTAGAGAGACTGCAAAAGACTTAGACAGATTAGGAGAATGGGGAAAGAAATGGCAGATGGAACACAGTGTCGGCAAATGCATGGTAGTAGAAACGAAAGGGTTGACTGTTTTCTAAATGGAGAGAAAATACAAAAGTCTGATGTGCAATGGGACTTGGCAGTCCTTGTCCAGGATTCCCTAAAGGTTAATTTGCAGGTTGAGTCTGTGGTGAGGAAGGCAAATGCAACGTTAGCATTCATTTCAAGAGGACTGAAATATAAAAGCAAAGTTGTAATGTTGAAACTTCATAAAACACTGGTGAGGTCTCACTTGGAAAAATGAGAGCAGTTTTGAATCCTTTATCATAGAAAGGATGTGCTAAAACTGGAGAGGGTTCATAAGAGGTTCACAAAAATGATTCCAGGATTGGGGGATATATTCGCCAGAATTCATGAGAATGAGGGGTGACCTCAGTGAAAGCTATTGAATGGTGAAAGGTTTGATAGAGTGGATGTGGAGAGGATGTTTCATATGGCGGAAGAGTCTAAAACCAGAGGACACAGCCTCAGAATAAAGGGGCATTCTTTTAGAACAGAGATGAGGAAGAACTTCTTTACCTGGAGAGTGGCGAATCTGTGGAATTCTTTGCAACAGGCAGCTGTGGAGGCCAAGTCTTTATGTATATTTAAGGCAGAAGTTGATAGATTCTTGATTGGTCAGGGCATGAAGGGGTATGGGGAGAAGGCAGGAGATTGCGGCTGAGAGGAAAATTGGATCAGCCATGATGAAATGGTGGAACAGACTCAATGGGCCAAATGGCCTAATTCTGCTCCTATATCTTATCGTCTTATAACCATATAACAATTACAGCATGGAAACAGGCCATCTCGGCCCTTCTAGGCCGAACGCTTACTCTTGCCTAGTCCCACTGGCCCACACTCAGCCCATAACCCTCCATTCCTTTCCTGTCCGTATACCTATCCAATTTTACTTTAAATGACAATACCGAACCTGCCTCTACCACTTCTACTAGAAGCTCATTCCACACAGCTACCACTCTCTGAGTAAAGAAATTCCCCCTAGTGTTACCCTTAAACTTTTGCCCCTAACTCTCAACTCATGTCCTCTTGTTTGAATCTCCCCTACTCTCAATGGAAAAAGCCTAAACATGTCAACTCTATCTATACCCATCATTATTTTAAATACCTCTATCAAGTCCCCCTCAACCTTCTACACTCCAAAGAATAAAGACCTAACTTGTTCAACCTTTCCCTGTAATTTAGGGTGCTGAAACCCAGGTAACATTCTAGTAAATCTCCTCTGTACTCTCTATTTTGTTGACATCTTTCCTATAACTCAGTGACCAGATCTGTACACAATACTCCAAATTCGGCCTTACCAATGCCTTGTACAATTTTAACATTACATCCCAACTCCTATAATCAATGCTCTGATTTATAAAGGCCAGCAAACCAAAAACTCACTTCACCACCCAATTTCACCTTATGAAAGCTAGCATGCTATATGACATTTGTATGGCCCCCTTATTCTTTCATGCTCTGTCCAAGAATAACCAACAGAAAATAGGAGGTAAGGACAGGCAAAAGGAACACTAGATCTGTTATTCCTGTTTTTGTTTCTCAAAGCCTTGAAGCTGTCTGTAGAGACCAATCTGAGTGAGACTCACCATGCTGAAGGTAGACCCCAAAAGTCTGGCATCCATGAGATGTAGGATAAGGAAAGTTGTCAACTATTTGTATGGGGGTAAGGGCTGGTAGTTGAAATAAAATCACCTCTGCTGTTTTCATATGCCTGTCAAAGTCGAGAGGATTCCCTCTAGCCCTTCTCCACAAACTCTTCCATTATTTTATTCATCACCTTTAATTTGTGTTCTGCTTTCAAAGAAATATTGTTCAGTGTCTCTTTGGATGCTTTACTGCACATGTTGTTATTGGTGCCATGACTTGAATGAACATGTCAACAGAATTTTAAAGAAGCTCAGTATACTTTGCACTGAATATTGAAAGTCAATGCAAACAGTTTCAGCTTTCTGATCACTAGGAGAATTGGATTCTAGATGTAGCTCACAGGCTCCTGGTATTTTGTTCCAAAATATGTAACAACATCATTTGTAAAGTCAATGGCAGACTTTTGGAAGCTGCCCAACTGCCCAATTTGGTAAAGCACAGGTGAGGTATACAGAGGGGATGGCATCGATTAATTGATCTCTGTCTTTTCTCTGCCTCAACCACTCTGTACTGCTAATCACAGCAGTTAGACAAAATATATTGATATTATGTAAATTATACAGAACTGTGCTAAAATATTGACATTATGTAAATTATACAGTACTGTGCTAAAATATTAGGGATATAATAAATAATAGTTAGGGTGCCTAAGACTTCTGCAGAGTACTGTATTCGCAGTGCGACTTTGTAAATCTGGCGGAAGCAAAGGATGTTGGGAATAGTGAGGGTGGAGGTGAATGGGACAGGTGACAGACAAGAACTGCCAGGGGCAAGGATTGTCGCTGGAGCAGACACACACAACCCTGAGACACGAGGCAAGGTCATTTGATTCCAAACAAAAGGTTTGTTGATCTTTACAGAATATCTGTCTGGAACTTCATGCTCTATCCTTGCTCCCTTCCCCTTCTCCCAACCATGACTTCCCTCTTTGTCCAGTTCCCACCTCAGTCCACAATAGAGACCCATATCAGAATCAGGTTTATCACATCTGTCATGAAATGTGTTTTTTTTTGAGGCAGCAGTACAATGCAATACATAAACTCACTACAGTACCGTGCAAAAGTCTTAGGCACCCTAGCTATACTGTATATGTGCCTAAGACTTTTGTACAGTATTGTATTCTACTAACATATATTATAAAAGCATAGAAATGTACAAAACAGAAATAGGTTCTACTCCCCCCATGTCAATGCTGACAATCATCCAAAAAAACTAATTTACCTGCACATAGTCTGTATCCATCTAATCCTTGCTGCTATTCACCTTAACATTTGCAGTATGTTTTTCCTTCTGTGACTGACTCATCTTCTGATCACCCAAAATCTTCCCATCGACCTGCAAAATTTAGAGTGAAATTACCATAACTTATTTATATGATATCAAGTTCCATAATACATACATCCAAGATTCTTACGGCCTATCTTTGAACACTGTTCTCCCCGTCAACATCCTGGGGACACAGACTCATCTGGACCAGTCACATACAGTAAATACTGTGGCAATGAGAACAGATTGGAGGCTGCATATACTAGATATTCTACAGTGACTGACTCCCTAACTCTACTAAATCATTGCATTTATCTACAAGCCGCAAGTCAGGAATACTCTGCACATACTTAGAAGGTTTTGTAGATCCTGGAAATTCAGAGCAATACACACAAAATGCTGCAGAAACTCTGCAGGTCAGTCAAAATCTATGAAGAGGAATAAACAGTTCATGTTTTTGTGACAAGAGTCCTTGACGAGGATGGTTTGGACCCAGACACTGGAGTATCTGAAACAAGGATCGAGATACAGTATCAAACTGGATCGAGAACTGAGCAAAAATAAATGCTGGACAAAATCACTCATAAGGCCTACAATTGAACACTGAACCTATGTTCAGGTGTTCTCAAATACTTAACGTATGGTGCCCAAATCATGATTCTCAATTAACAGGAATGTCCAAAGCCCTTAAAGAGGTCATAATAGCTTTCTGTACTCTGGAGAGTTGGTGTGTTACAATCTCAGAAGCTGGCATGTTTGGGAGAGTCTTGTAACAGTTTTGAGCCAAGACCCTTCAGAGGAATAAACAGTCGATGTTTCTGGTCAAGTTTCTTACTGGGAATACTCTCCACTTGCCCAATTGCAGCCCCAGTCTCTCTCTGAGAGCTTGACAGCATCCAGTACAAAACAGCTGATAGAGTGACAACATAAACATTAATTAAGTCCACCAACAGTGCACATATACCTTCCACAAAATGCACAGTAGTCATTTGTCAAAAGTCTAAGTCAAGTTTATTGTCAAATGCACAAGTAGATGTATGCACAGGTGCGATGAAAACTTATTTGCAGCATCATTGTAAGCACATAACATTATATGACCTGCATTCACAATAAGAATGTAAATTAACATAAATCATACACAATTTTTACAGGAAAGAACCCAATTAGAGCAAAGAGAACAAATTATATTTCAGTGCAGAGTGATTAAAATCATTCTAATGTTGAGAAACTGTAGTTGGTTCGGTTTGCACACAATTGTCCACCTGTAGACAGTGAATGTACACACAGATGATAAGACCATTAGATACAGGAGCAGTATTAGGCCATTCGGCCCATTGAGTCTGCTCTGCCATTTCATCATGGCTGATCCAATTTTCCTCTCAGCCCCAATCTCCTGCCTTCTCCCCGTATCCCTTCAAGCCCTGACCAATCATGAACCTATTAAACTCTGCTTTAAGTATATATAAGGACTTAACCTCCAAAGCTGCATGTGGCAAAGAATTCCACATATCCAGCTAAAGAAATTCCTCCTCATCTCCATTCCAAAAGGAAGTCCCTCTATTCTGAAGTTGTGTCCTCTACTCATAGACTCTTGCATCATAGGAAACATCTTTTCCACATCCATGAGGCCTTTCACCATTTAATAGGTTTTAATGAGGTCACCCCTCGATCTTCTGAATTCTAATGAATACAGGCCCAGAGCCCTTAAACCCTTTTCATGTGACAAGCCATTCAATCTTGGAATCATTATCATGAACCACCTTTGAACCCTCTCCAGTTTCAGCACATTCTTTCTAAGATGAGGGTCCCAAAACTGCTCACAGTATTCTAAGCAAGGTCTCACCAGTGCTTTGTAAAGTCTCTATATTATATCCTTGCTTTTATATTCGGGTCCTCTTGAAATGAATGCTAACATCACATTTATCTTCCTCACCATAGACTCAACCACAAATTAATCTCTAGGGAATCCTGCACAATGAATCCCAACACCCGTTGTGCCTCAGTTTTTTGTATTTTCTCTCCATTTAGAAAATATTCAACCCTTTCTTCTACCAAAGTGCATGACCATACAATTCCTGACACTATATTCCACTTTCCTTTTCTTTGCCTGTTCTTCTAATCTGTCTAAATCCTTCTATAGCCTCTCTACTTCCTCAGAACTACCTCCCCCTAACTCTAATGCAAACTTTGCAATAAAGCCATCAATTCCATCATCCAGCTCATTGATATATAACGTAGAAAGAATCAGTCCCGACAAAGACCCCTGTAGAACACCACTAGTCACCGGCAGCCAATCAGAAAAGGCTCCCTTTATTCCCACACTTCGCCTCCTGCCAATCAGCCACTGCTTTATCCACGCTAGACTATTTCCTGTATTACCATGAGCTCGTAGCTTGTTAAGGAGGTTCATGCGTGGCACCTTGTCAAAAGCATTCTGGAAATCCAATTACACAACATCAACCGATTCTCCTTTGTCTATCCTGTCTGTTATGTCTTCAAATAATTCCAACATATTTGTCAGGCAAGATTTCCCCTTGAGGAAACCGTGCTGACTACGGCCTATTTTATCATGTGCCTCCAAGTATCCTGAGACCTCATCCTTAAAAACTGACTCCAACAATTCTGGCCTACTCCTCTCTCATGCCTCTAATTCTCTTCACTCCACTGTAATACTTATACATCTGACTTTGCTTCCCCTTTCAAATTCCAGGATCAATTCAATCATATTATGATCGCTTTCCCCAATGTGCTTTTTTTTGTAATCTTAAATTCGCTAATCAAATCTGATTCATTGCACAACATCCAATCCAGATTAACTGATCCCCGGGTAGGTTCAATCATGAGCTGCTCTAAACAGCCATTTTGTATGCACTCTAGAAATTCACCCTCCTGTAATCTAGCACCAACCTGATGTTCCCAATTTACCTGCATATTTTAATCCCCCATGACTACGGTAACATTGCTCTTTTGGCATGCACTTTCTATCTCCTGTGGCAAAGCACTGCTGGCTTTTGTACTCAGTTAGTGGACCCTTCCTCTCAAAACTTCAGATGTCCACATTGGTCACTTTTTGCATGATGATCTATGTTCACACATAGGAATTGTCTATACCTATGTACGAAGTTAGTCTCAAGAAGGAAACATCTATCATCAACTACCCAGGCCATGCCATCTTCTCACAGCTACTATGAGGCAGGGTGTTCAGAAGCCTGAAGTCCCACACCACCAGATTCAAGAACTGCCATCTCCCTTCAAGCATTCAGTTCTTGAACGAATGGCAGCACCATGATCACCACCTCATTAAAACAGCATGTTGCGCTACGGGGATGGGCTTTGTTTTTTACTTTGTTCAACTGTGTGATTTCTTGTAAAATAATTTCTATTTAATTTGTTTTTCTCTGTGAATAGTGTCTTTGATACTATGTAATGCTGATAATTTCATTGCACCGGTGTATACATGTCAATAAACTGGCCTTTGACGTTGATACAATATGAAGTCATGATTGCAGCATAAAGAACGTTGATTAGGTTCTCACGTGGGTGTGATACTGAGGGAACTTTGCACTAATGGAGCTTGATACAGAGGGAGTGTATGGTG
Organism: Hemitrygon akajei; assembly: GCF_048418815.1. Classification (NCBI taxonomy): domain Eukaryota; kingdom Metazoa; phylum Chordata; class Chondrichthyes; order Myliobatiformes; family Dasyatidae; genus Hemitrygon; species Hemitrygon akajei. Next base: position 146,244,224 of record NC_133131.1, read on the forward strand.
TGCTTACAGTGCCAGATGGTGTCCTCACCTTGACTGTAATCCTAACAAAGTCACCTGCTTGTGAAAATCACACAAAAAAAGACTCGTAGATTCAGGAAATCTAAAACCACATCAGGGAATGTTGGAAATACTCAGCAGGTTAGGCTACACTTGTGAGAAGGGAAACAATTCAAGTTGAATCCCCTTTGTCAAAGAGTGTCCCGTGCTCTCTCTGCTACTAATCTCTAACCAGGAAGAGGAATGATTGTCAGTTTGTTTGTAATAGACCCTCAGCGACCACTGTGTGCAACAATGGATGGTGAGCTGTGAGCCATTACAATCACTTCCAACAACTTCCTTTGGGATGCAGTCCTTGAGGCTTCAGGATTTCAGCAAGCATATTCTTAATGAAATGAAGAGATCTCATTAACTTCCTTCACAGGAGCTTGCACAGAAGAATTATTCCCTGAACACTCTGTTATGAAAATCTGCTGGTCAGATTGCGTGACCTCGGCTTGCTGAGGGAATTAGGCCTGCAGTCCTCAGAGTCGCCTGATGCTGGTGGCCGGAGGTGGGGGCGTCGTAAGCGGTGTGCGAGGAACCGGGCAGGAGTCCGTACCAGGAAAAAAGTAAGCCCTGGCCGGCCGGCTCTCCCGTCCATTTTGCTCTCCAATGTCTGTTTGCTGAGGGAATTGGGCCTGCAGTCCTCAGAGTCGCCTGATGCCGGTGGCCGGAGGTGGGGACGTCGTAAGCAGTGTGTGAGGAAGCGGGCAGGAATCCGTGCCAGGAAAAAAGCAAGCCCTGGCCAGCCGGCTCTCCCGTCCATTCTGCTCTCCAATGGACATTAAATTGGACTACATCTGTGGCAACGAAATACTCGGCAGGAGTACAGAAATGGATGGAATCCCGGGTGCCGCCATTCAGCTGTTTATTTATGTAACAGATTTTGGACTATCAACCTACTGCCCTCTGCTGTGCCTATTGTCTTGTTTATTATTTATTGTAATGCCTGCACTGTTCCGTGTACTTTATGCAGTCTATATTCTAGTGCAGGTTTTGTGTTGGTTTACGTAGTTCAGTGTGATTTTTGTATTGTTCTGAAAACCACGGTCCTGAAAACCATTGTCTCGTTTTTACTGTGTACTGTATCAGCAGTTATGGTCAAGATGACAATAAAAAGTGATTTGACTTGAAATGAACCCTTGAAACAACCCTTCCCCTCACCACACCACCCCTCTCTGTACAAACAGCTTATCCTGACTAGCCTATGTACAATCTCTTCATTTTCTCAATGATGTCTACTGCAACTGGAATACTTACCGTACTAATACATACGAACATGAGCAACCTGATTGGTGTAGAATTTTTAAGATGATCAAGAAGTCCTACAGTACCAATCCTTCCTGTCAATGTGGACTTTTGCAACCAAAAACACCTTCAGAAAGCACCAAAATCAAAGCAACAGGAGAAGAAATCAGCTGGCAGAGAACTCACGATCATTTTAAACAGGATTGGATGGTGAAGTTACTGGAGAGGGGTGTTGGTCCTTGCTACTAGATAACATTAGCTGGAATATTAAGCTCTAAAAAGCTAGGGTTGGTGTCATCAGGCTCTGCGTTCTTCTGGTAAGTGTTTGACCAATATTCCCACTGACATGTTGCTTAATCAGTATAAAGAGTTTATTCATTCGTTATGAGCTGTGTAGTATGTGGGCGATCATGGTCTCATGACCTTAATGTTCTTGGCAATATTTTCTACAGAAGTGGTTTGCCATTGCCCACTTCTGAGCAGAGTCTATACAGTAGGGATGACCCAAGCCATTATCAATACTCTTTAGAGATTGTCTACCTGGCATCAGAGGTTGCATAATCGGGATGTGTGATATTCACCAGCTGCCATATGACCATCCACCACCTGCTCCCACGGCTTCACGTGACCCTGATCGGGTGGCTAACCAAATACTACATTTTTCCTAAAGGGTGACCTATAGGCTAGCAGAGGGAAGGAGCACCATACACTTTCTTTGGTAGAGACAAACTCCACTCTGCTACCCAACATGAAGAGTAGTGTGACTGCAATAAATAAAATGACAATGTCTGCTCGGGCAAAGAGACAATAGACAATAGGTGCAGGAGTAGGCCATTCAGCCCTTCGAGCCAGCACCGCCATTCACTGTGATCATGGCTGATCATCCATAATCAGTACCCCGTTCCTGCCCTCTCCCCATATCCCTTGACTCTGCTATCTTTAAGAGCTCTATCTAACTCTTTCTTGAAAGCATCCAGAGAATTGGCCTTCACTGCCTTCTGAGGCAGAGCATTCCACAGATCCATAACTCTCTGGGTGAAAGAGATGCCAATATCTGGGACCATATTGTAGAGACCCCTCCCACCCTGGCCATTCTATCCTCTTGCTGCTCCTGTTGGGTAGAAAGCTCAAAATCTTGAAAGCAAGTTCCACCAGGTACAAGGTCAGTTTCTAACCTGCCATAGACTTTTGAATGGACCTTTCACACTTGATCTCATCATGACACATGCACTTTATTTGTTTACATGCACTGCTTTCTCTGTAGCTGTGACACCTCACTTAACTTCTATTTTCTTTTTGCTAACTCAATGCATTGATGTACGGCATGATCTTCCTGGAAGCATACAGCCAAACATTTCACTATATCTTGGTATATGTGACAACAATAAACCAATACCAACATGATTTTTGAAGTTCTATGAATATTCTTCTATTAATTAATTATTAACCTAAGAAAACCGATTCTAATGAAGAGTACCTATGATCTGAATTCCACACTGCCTGTGTCAAATGTTCTTACCAAATAACCTCAATGTCATGGAATATTCCTTTTGAACAAAAATTTGTGTTTGTAATTAACATGCATCATTGTTTTGAAAATTAAAGAAATCTATTAATCACATTTGCTGATTACGGGCCTGTGCTTTAAACAATTCACAAGTTTGAAAATATACCATAATTAACACACACAAAGTGCTGGAGGGACTCAGCAGGCCAGAAAGTAAGCATGCAGGTACAGCAGGCAATGAAGAAAGCTAATGGCATGTTGGCCTTCATAACAGGGGGAATTGAGTATAGGAGCAAAGAGGTCCTTCTGCAGTTGTACAGGGCCCTGGTGAGACCAAACCTGGAGTATTGTGTGGAGTTTTGGTCTCCAAATTTGAGGAAGGACATTCTTGCAATTGAGGGAGTGCAGCGTAGGTTCACGAGGTTGATTCTCGGGATGGTGGGACTGTCATATGTTGAAAGATTGGAGCGACTGGGCTTGTATACACTGTAATTCAGAAGAATGAGAGGGGATCTGATTGAAACATATAAGATTATTAAGGGATTGGACACACTAGAGGCAGGAAACATGTTCCCAATGTTGGGGGAGTCCAGAATCAGAGGACACTGTTTAAGAATAAGGGGTAGGCCATTTAGAACAGAGTTGAGGAAAAACTTTTTTACGCAGAGTGTTCTGGATCTATGGAATGCTCTGCCTCAGAAGGCAGTAGAGGCCAATTCTCTGGATGCTTTCAAGAAAGAGTTAGATAGAGCTCTTAAAGATAGCAGAGTAAAGGGATATGGGGAGAAGGCAGGAACGTGGTACTGATTGTGGATGATCAGCCATGATCACATTGAATGGTGGTGCTGGCTTGAGGGGCCGAATGGCCTACTCCTGCACCTATTGTCTGTTGTCTATTGCCAGGCAGCATCTATTAAAAAGAATAAACAGTCAAGGATTTAGGCTGAGAAATGTCGACTGCTTACTCTTTTCAATAGATACTGTCTCACCTGCTGAGTTCCTCCAGCATGTTATGTGTGTTGCATTGCTTTGAATTTCCAGCATTTGCAGATTTTCTCATGTTTGTGAATATACCACAAGTTGCTGGTTTTAGTAGGACAAATCAGATGCAAAGGGTCTGCCTTATTTCAATAACAAATATGCTAAGAGTTCATGATAGGTTACTTTTCATTCATAAAATAAAGCCTGTGTTCCAGGAAATGTAAAGTTCAGTGTATGTCAAAATAGATTGCAACTAACTGTATGCTACATGAATGTGGTTTTAATCTGATTTGATTGATCCATTGGGGCTGTTTTTGCTACCCTGTAAAAAGCTGAACAAGGATTTTACATGTTAACAACAGCCATTATGAATGGGCTTAATAACACTGAATTACATTAGAGAGTATGTAAGGCTAAATAAATTGCTGGCCAGGGGTATTTGTAGGTAATTTTCCTCTTAAAATTTGACAAAAAGAACAGTTTTTTTTGTTTTGTAGAATAAAATTTGTAGATAATTCTGCTCTTTGATTATATTTTAATTCCTGGTATTCTATTTATGATTCTATTACTTAGCATCAGTGTACCACATTACCAGATCCCTCTCTCTGTGTCATTGGAAGAGCAACTCTGATAATAACACTGTCCAGAGACCAGGTCTGAATATTTTGTATAATCATTGAAATTGCTGATTGAGCTGGTGATACAGCAGAAAAGAACATAGGTGCGGTTTGATATAATTAGTTTGAAGCAAGAACATGCAGTGCCTTAAATGCTGGCATGATGTATATGTATTATGTTTAATGTTGAAAGGTTATATTACTTTAATGCAACATGTGATGGATACTCACTATACTGGGGGTCTCTTTTCCTTTCTCCAACCTCAGCTTTCTAAACACTAGCAGCTGACACTTCTAAAGATCAAAGTGTTGCTTTTGAGTAAGTTGAACTACCAACAATTATTCTTTGTTTAGCTTCTAGTCGTAAACAGGAGCAAGACTTCCATTCTCAATGTAAATGGCAAAAGCAATATTCAAGTTAAAAGTTTGAAGTTAAAAAAGGCAGCTGTGCAAGCAAGCACTACCTGTAGAACCACAGACATACTGGCCTACAGTGAGAAGCTAACCGCAGAAGAGGTGCAGTGTACGACGATGGAGTATGTTATTTCAGCTTGTTTCAAAATACATAATGCTGGCTAAGTTATTTAGTTCAAGGAAACTTGCAGAGCAGATTGATATTTTCATTTTGCATATCAAGTGGTTGATGTGATAATAGTTGGAAAGTTTATGTACTCAGTGAGTCAGCTTCACAGCATGAATTGAGGGTACCTGTGCTCTCTGTCTCCAGAAGCTTTTAGACTGTTTGTGTATCTGAAAAACTATCACCTGTGTATGAATTCACCCAGGTGGCTGAAAGGCAGTATAAATGCATAAAGCATTTCAGGGTTATCAGACTTGTCTCAGGAATATCAAGAAAAAATGACAGAAACATGGGATGAATTAGAATCTGTTCCTCTGCCTTCGATTTCTGTGAGGGATGATTGGTTCATCTGCGGCTCTTTGGGTATATTTCTTTAGCTTCTGGGAATGGCACCTGTGTTTTGGAAATCCTTTACACTTTAAAAATGGTTTGCAATTTTGAAGTCTTTTGTGAGATATAAATCCTCTGTGAGCTTTAGTTGCATTTTAAGAATGTTGTTTGAATTTAAGCATATATCACTGAAAATAAATAAGCAGTGTTTAAACTACTTTGTTGGCTGGAAGTATGTCCTCCTTGGTAGGGATGGGGGACCCACCACTCAATTAGTGGGTATGGGCAGCTGAACTCGCCATGGAGGATGAAAAGGGAAGTGAACAAGTCTTTAAAGATTGGGTAGTTACCCAATCTTCAAATTCAATATCCAATCAACAGGACTCTACAACCAAACACATCTTTATCTCCACCCCACCCTCCACTCTCCAGTTTCTGTAGTGATTGATCCCTCTGTGATTCCTTTGTTCATTCATCCCTCCCTCTAATCTCCCTCCTTGCACTTATCCCTGAAAGAAGAAGAAATGCTACACCTACTACATCACCTCTATTCAGGGCCCCAAAGTAGTCCTTCCAGGTGAGACTTGAACTGCAAATTTGTTGGGATCATCTCCTCTATCCAGTGCTCTCAATGTGGACTCTTCCACATTGATGAAACGCAACGAAAATTAGGCGACCACTTTGTTGAGCACCTCACTACCATCCGTAAAATTGGGCTTTCCCTTTGGCCAACTGTTCAGTCCATGACCTCCTCTTTTGCCACGATGAGCTCACTCTCAGGCTGGAGGAGAAATACCTCATATTCCATCTATGTAGCCTCCAAGCTATGGCATGAACATTGATTTCTTCATCTTCTAGTAATTTTCCACTTCACTCTTCTTCATTTCCCCACTCTGGCCTCTCACCTCTTCTCCTCACCTGCCTGTTATCTCCCCCGGTGACCCTTCTTCCCTTTTTTTCATAACCAACTGTCCTCTCGTAACATATTCCTTCTTCTCCAGCCCCTTGTCTTTTCCACCTATCACCTCCCAGCTTCTTATCTCATCCACCTCCCCTACCCACCTGGCTTCACCTACCACCTTATAGCATATGCTTCTTCCCCTACCCACACCCTCTTATTCTGGCTTCTTCACCTTTCCTTTCCGGTCCTGATGAAGTGTCTCACCCCGAAACATCAAATGTTTATTCATTTCCATAAGTGCTTCCTGACTTGCTGAGTTCCTCTAGCATTTTGTATGTGTTGCTCTAATAATGGTAAAAGTTCCTTTCAGCGAGGTTACCCATGGCTATTTATATCAGATAGGGCTTAAGGCCTTCTTTTGAGTTTAGAACCCAATGCTATCACAAACAATGGAGTAATATGAACTTCCCAGCAGTTCCAGTTTACGAGTGCCTAGGGTATTTTGTTATTCCAAACTGGTTGAATTACTCACACTGGACAATGTTAACAATTTCATCCCACTGTGACTTCAAATTGATGTTTTAATTGTTTAATAGAAATAGCCATGGGTGTTCGAACAGCCAAAGACAACACCACTGGCACATGCAAAAGCTTCTCCAATATCTTCTTCTTCTAGATCTAATGACTCAGATTCCTGGGACAGGGAATTTTAAAAATTTTTAAAAATTTAAAAATGTTTAAAATTCACCGATGTAAGAGATTCTGCAAAGGCTGGATATCCAGAGCAACACACAAAGGCAGGAGGAGCTCAGAAGCCCAAACAGTGACTGTTTATTCCCTTCCATAGATGCTGCCTGACTTGCTGAGTTCCTCAAGCATCTTGTGTGTTGTTATGAAAATCTACAATCTCTTTTACCTAGACAAGCACTTCAATCACCAGTACATAGAAGGCTGCAGACCAAACTCTGGAAAATAGGATGATGGCAGAAACATGGCGGCCAGCATGGACTTGATGGAGCAAAATACCTGCTTCTGTGACTCTGAGGAAATTAATCCTTCTTTTAATTTTCAACCTCTTATCCTGAGACATTAGCCTCAATTTCCTGACACATTGGGGGTAATTTCGCTGCATGGCAAATCTTCTCAGAATTCTGTGTGTTTAGAGTCATAGAGTCATAGAAAAGTACAGCACAGAAGCAGGCCCTTTGACGTACCTGGTCAGTGCTGAACCATTTAATCTGCCTACTCCTGTTGACCAGCACTAGGAACATAGATGTCCATACCTCTACCATACATTTACCTATCCAAACTTCTCATAAGCATTGAAATTGAACTTGTCTGAATCAATTGTGTTGACAGCTCACTCCACACTCTCATGACTCTCTGAATGAAGAACTTGCTCCTTATGTTCCCTTTAAACTTTTCACCTTTCACCCTTAACCCATGACCTCTGGTTGTAGTCCCACCCAACCTCAGTGGAAAAAGCCTGCTTGCATTTACCCTATTCATGCCCCTCATAATTTTGTATTTCTCTATCAAATCTCCTCTTAATCTTCTATGTGACCAAAACTGCACAGAGTACTCCAAATTAGGCCTCACCAATGTCTTATACTACTTCAACATAATGTCTCACTTCCTGAACTCAATGCTTTGCTTTATGAAGGCCAATGTGCCAAAAGCTTTCTTTACAACCTTATCTACCTGTGATACCACTTTCAATAAGCTATGGGCCTGTATTCACAGATCCCTTTGTTCTACCACACTCCCCAGTGCTCTACTGTTCACTGTGTAAAACCTACACCGGCTGGCCCTACCAAAGTACAAAACCTCACACTTGACTGCATTATGCTCCATCTGCCATTTTCCCAGCTGATAAAGATCCCTCTTCAAGCAACGATAGCCTTCCTCGCTGTCCACTATAGCCCAATCTTGGTGTCATCCACAAATTTGCTGATCCGTTTAACCACATTATCATCCAGGTAATTGATACAGATGACAAACAACAATGGATTCAGCACTGATCCCTGCGGCACTCCGCTAGTCACAGGTCTCCAGTCAGAGAGGGTACCACTCCATGGTTTCTCCCACAAAGCCAATGTTTAATCCAATTTACTATCTCATCTTGGATGCCAAGCCACTGAACCTTCTTGACCAACCTCCCATTCGGGACCTTGCCAAATGCCTGCTATAGTCCATGTAGACAACTTCCACTGCCATGCCTTCATCAACTTTCCTGGTCCCTTCCTCAAAAAACTCAGATTGTTTAGACTTGCTACTACACACAAAGCCGTGCTAATTATCCTTAATCATTCCATATCTAATGCAAATACTCATAAATCCAGAGCCTTAAAATACCTTCAAATAACTTCCTCAGGCTCACCGGTCTATAATTTCCTGGTTTATTTTTAGAGCCTTTCTTAAATAGTGGAACAACATCTTCCAATCCTTTGGCACCTCACCTGCAGCTAAGCATGATTTAAATACCTCAGTTAGGACCCAGATAGGTTCTTCACTTGCTTCTTTCAGGGTCCTAGGAAACACCTCACCAGGCTCTGGGGATTTATCCACCCTAATTTGCCCCAGGCCTGCAAACATCTTCTCCTCTGTAATTTTTATAGGTTTGGTTGCGACCACTTCTCATTAAGGAAGTATAGACCGGTTTGCTCAATCTGTCCTCATAACATAGCCCTCCCCAGAAATCAAATGAGCTGACATTTGCTGCAACCAGTCGTATGTATTTGTGTCATTGTGCAAGATAACCAGAAACATAAGCAGTACTCCAGGTGAGATCACACCGATGACCTACAACAAGGTTTCCTTATTTTTGCTCTTCATCTGCTTTCCAACAAAGAGTAACACTACATTTTCTTTTCTAATTGTTTCCAGTACCTGCTAGCTTTTTGTCTTTTATGCCAGAAGCAACATTCAAAGCATGACTCCATTTAAATGATACTCTATTTTTCTATGACGCCTGCCATGATAGGTAAACTTGTCTTCACCAACATTATATTCCAATATTTTTGCCACACTCATTTAAATGATCAATATTTTTAAACAGGCATAATTTTCCATCTATCATTGAAGCAACAGTAATCTGGGGTACATTACACACAGTCAACACGAGTGAATCTGCAGATGCTAGAGATAAATAAAAACACAAAATGCTGGCAGAACTCAGCAGGCCAGACAGCATCTATGGGAGGAGGTAGTGACGACATTTCGGGCCGAAACCCTTCATCAGGAGTGAAGTAACATGGGATGGTCGAGGGAGGATAAGAAGTGGGGGGAGGGATAAAGGAGAGCTAGGAAGTGATAGGCTGGAGGGAAATGGGCTAGAGGGAAGGTGGAGAATTATGGGAAATAAAAGAGAAAGTAAAGTAGGGCTGGGGGGAGATAATAGTGAGGGGGGAAAAAGAGAGAGAAAGAGAACCAAACTAAAATAATAGATAAGGATGGGGGTAAGGGGGGGGGGGGCAGGGGTATCAACGGAGGTCTGTGAGTTGGATGTTCATGCCGGCAGGTAGGACGCTACCTAGGCGAGAGATAAGGTTATCTCCTATCTATTATTTTAGTCTGGTTCTCTTCCTCTCTTTTCCCCCCTCACTATTATCTCCCCCCAGCCCTACCTTTCTTTCTCTTTTATTTCCCATAATTCTCCACCTTCCCTCTAGCCCATTTCCCTCCAGCCTATCACTTCCTAGCTCTCTACTTTATCCCTCCCCCCACTTCTTATCCCCCATCGACCATCCCATGTTACTTCACTCCTGATGAAGGGTTTCAGCCTGAAACGTCGTCACTACCTCTTCCCATAGATGCTGTCTGGCCTGCTGAGTTCTGCCAGCATTTTGTGTTTTTACATTACACACAGTCCCTTTTTTAAATCACATTTGGATTTTACATAGCTGATACCCCTACATGGATGCCTGAGGATGTCTATGGTATATTCAATATTCCCAATGAAGGTGATATCACCCCCCCCCCCCCCCCCAGGAGTGGTGGGAGTTTTGAAGAGGGTGATAAAGACAAAGCGGATAGTGGGAAGGTCATTTGGTCGCAAAGGGGCAATGAGGGATACAGGCTTAATTTATGAAATTAATTATATATAAGCATTTGATCCTCAATGCCTCATAATTGATAATAATGATCATGTAATTTCCTCATCTCTTGCTAACCAACCATTCTCTTATTTTTGCTTGAAGCACATTATATATTTTGAAAAGCAATGTGACTCTGCTGTGTTCGGCATATGATGAGAAATCTGAGCTGAAGAAATTGTGTTATTTCTGGGCCTGGCCTGCGTATTATTGTCATTCACTACTGTAAAACATTGTTAGCTAGTATGATTCCCGTGCTTTAATTGCATAGTGACGCAATCCAGTAAATTAGGATATGGTGTTCAATCGGGTAAAGGTCAGAATCAACCCTTTCAAACACTCTTACCTCATCTCTCTACCCCATAGCATTACCGAGATATCGTTGTCTCACGCTATGTGCCTTCAGGTGGAGTATCAGCTTTTGCCTGAGTTGTAACAATATTATGATTTTCCTCTTTACTGATTGCAACATTTGAGGCTGGACTTAAACAACAGGTGATTTACTGTAGCTATTACTCCATGAGAAAAATGGCAGAAGCAGACCAAGAAAAAAAGTATAGACAATATTTTGTGGAGTATCTGAAATATGGATTTATACCAGTATCATGCAACCTACAGCAGCCAATTTGTCTGTTGTGTGGTAAAGCTTTTTCAAATGAGACAATGAAAAATCCTGGCTCCTTGAAGATTTGAAGAGAATACAGTCTGATAAAGCAAACAAGAATGTTGCTTTTATTTCAGTCACTTTGTTAAAACTTACAGAAATTGAAACACTTCAAAACATAAACAAGAGATTCTTCAGATGCTGGAAATCCAGAGGAACACACACAAAATACTGAAGGAACTCAGCAGGTCAGGCAGCATCTATGGATATAAATAAACATCTAATGTTTTGGGCTGAGACCTTTATTCAAGACTGGAAATAAAAGGGGAAGATACCAGAATAAAAAGGTGGGGAGAAGGGAAGGAAGACTAGCTAGAAGATGTTAGGTGAAGACTAGTGGGTGGGAAAGGTAAAGGGCTGGAGAAGAAAGAAATGGATAGGAGAGGAGAGTGGACCATGGGAAAAAGGGAAGATGGAAGGGCACCATGGGGAGGTGAAAAGTAAGTGAAGAGAAGAGATAAGAAACCAAAGTGAGTAGAAGAAGTGGGAAGGTGGTGGGAACAAAAATTACCAGGAGGAGAAATTGATGTTCACTTCAAAACATGTTTGCCCACACTTACAATACATTGATGGCTTGCTTACTTCATACATTTCATTATTCATTGCTAAATCTGGAAAGCCTCATACAATTGGGTAAGAACTAATTTTGCCAGCAATAAATGAGGTTCCGAGTATTGTTTTCTATAAAACACTAGACCAAATAACTAATGTGACACCTCAGCAACCACTCTGTTCAAAGACAAATAAATGAAATGTATGAGAATGTGGAAGACACACCATGTAACATATTCTGGACAATAGAATTTGCTCTGTAGTTGGATGACTCAACTTTGCCAGGCAACAGACCTTTGCTTCTTGATTATGTTTGCTTCATAAAGATTTAAATATGGTTCAAGAGTTGTTAAATGCAGGGGACTAGAAACAGTTATGGAGAGGAGGTCGATATTTCAGGCTATTGAGCAACTTTTCAGTGAGAAAGATGTTCTTCACACCAGCATTGTTGCTTGAGCAACAGATAGGACACCTTGAATAGCAGGATTCTACCATGGTGTAATTGCTTTTTCGAGAAAGTCTGTATCTAACGTATTTACCATTCACTGTGTAATTCACAGGCAACATCTTGTCACAAAACAAGACAAAGTGTTTGTCTGCACAAATCACTAAATACTGCTATCACAGTGGCCAATATAATCAAGTCCCATGCTTTCAATTCTCAACTATTTTGAGAGCTTTGCATTGAGACTGATGAACAGTTTGAATACTTGCTGTTGCACACAGAAGTCAGATGGCTCTCAAAAGAAAACTGTCTGGGATGCTTATATGCCCTTTTTGAAACATTGATTAATTTCTTTGAAGAGTCAAATGCTTCATTCAGTAATCAACTCAATAATATTAGACATGAGCAAACATGAGGAAATCTGCAGATGCTGGAAATTCAAACAACAACACACACAAAATGCTGGTGGAACACAGCAGGCCAGGCAGCATCTATAGGGAGAAGCGCTGTCGACGTTTCGGACTGAGACCCTTCGTCAGGACTAACTGAAAGGAGAGATAGTCCGAAACGTCGACAGCGCTTCTCTCTATAGATGCTGCCTGGCCTGCTGTGTTCCACCAGCATTTTGTGAATATTAGACATGAAATTGCTTATTTGTCAAAATTACTTGCCAAGTTTAATCAATCTTCTATTGCAAGGAAATTATAAGAATCACATCAAAGTCAAATCAGTCGTCTCCACATTTCAGTCCAGGTTACCCCTATTGAAGTGTAACATTGGCCTTTGCAACCTTTTCCAATTTCTAAAGCTTTCTGAGTTGGAAGAGAATAAAAGAATACCAGATGATGATCTTCAAATAAACCTACCTGGGTGAGCTGCAGAAAGACATGTTAAGGAGATTTAAGGATTTCTCTCAACCCAAATCCATTCCTAAACACTTGTAATGATGAATTAACAGGAAGGATGGAAGAACTGATCTTGCTAAAAAATGATTTTGAGATGAAACTGAGGTTAAAAAATCATAACAATAGTTTTGGTTGCATATAGAAATCCATGAACACTATCATGCAGTGTGGAAAAAGGTTACAATGTTCCTTATTGTCTTTCAAACATGATATTTATTGGAGCATAACTTCAGCGCAGTTGCCCAAGCTCTTTCAAAGCAACAAAACAGCCTGCGAGTTACTGAACATGGAGATCTAGAACTCCTTCTGAGTGACACTCAGCCTGATGTTGAGAAGCTGACATCACCGTTCGAAGCCTTTCCAATTCATTGAAAGGCGAAAAAGCAATGAGGTAGTGAATAGTTGGACCACTACCGTACACTCCAAAATTGTTGAGGGAAATTATTTTCACTGTAATTAAATAAATTGTTTTACTTGTAGCTTTAATTAGATATGAATAATTTTTACAATTACTTGTCACTGCTTTGAATTTACAGTTCCTGTTTTCTTTCATTGTGCATCCTAAATCACCATTCTTTATAGTTTTTATATAATGGCTGGAGAGGGGATGGGAGCTGGGAGCGAAGGAAGAGGTAACCCCAAAAGGTTTGGGAACCACTGGTATAATGCATCATCTTCACTGGTGTTAGTCTTACCACTGGTCTGAGAGTCAGCTATAGTTGTTCATATAATGGCCAGCACCAATTTCTACATGGAAGGTTAAAACATTTAGCTTATTCCTGCTCCCTGCAGCTATGATGTCACTTTCCTCTATTCATTATGATACACAATAAAATATTCAGTGAATATGTAGTAAATTCTATTTGTGATGGCCTTTCACTGTTGTACTGCCAGAACACAGACCAGTGCAGCACAGGAACAAGCCTTTTGGCCCACAGGATCTGCATCAAACAGAAGTCTGACTTAAACTCTCCTGCCTGTATGTGATCCATACCCCTCTATCCCTGCAATATTCATTTGCCTAATAGTCTCTGAGGCACCCCTATTGTAGTCCGGCACATACATTTCCTGTGTAAAAACACTTGTTCCGCACATCCCCCTTAAATTTGCCCACTCTTAGCTTAAACGCATGTCCCCTGGTACTTGATATTTCCTGGGAAAAAGATTCTGATTGTCCACTTCATCAATGCCTGTCAGGATTTTACAAACTCCAACAAGGCCTCCTCTCAGCCTTCTTCACAAAAGAGAAAACAGCCCAAATTTGTCCAGCCTTCACTTGTAACTTATCCCCTCTAATCCAAGAAGCATCCTTGTAAAACTCCCCTGCAAATCCACATGGTTCTGCTAATTAGGGGGTTGGAGTGATCAGAATTGACCACAATACTCCACAATATCTTGATCTAACCAAATTTAGCAAAAGTGTATTAAGCTGCAGCATGACCTCCATACTAATGAAGGTAAGCATGCCATACACCCTCTTTAATAGCCTATCTATTTGTGTGGCCACTTTCAGGGAGCTGTGGACTTGGACCCAAGACCATCAATGCTGTTAAGGCTGTTATCAATGGAGTGGAAGTACGGATTATACTTGTGGTTAAATTCCTGGATGAGCTGTCACTGTTTTGGACGATTGATCCAAGGAAGTTTGGACTTCACCTTAGTAACTGGGAAATTCAAAGGAAATGAATTAATAAAAATGAAATTGATGAAATTCTTAAAAAGCTGGCTTCAATCACATTAACCATAAAACTTCTACCAGTAATATTCTATGTGGATATCTGACATTTGATTCCATTTGAATCCAGCATCTGATTGGCTTCCCTAGCTCAGAGGAACTAAGGGAAAGACAAGAAAAGATGATTTTGCCAGCAACATTCATACTCTGACAATATAAAATGCAAGCTGTGAGGTGTGAGTACAAGCTTTGTAATATGTTATGAGGATGAAGTAGAGAATAAGAATTTTAGGTATCAGCTTTGACTGATAAAGGGTTTTTGTAGGTGGTTGGTGAATTGGGTAGTGGCTGATGTAGTATATATGCTTTATGGAATATTGAATGTGTTCTCCTTTCAGAATTGCATTTTGTAACTATAAATATATTGCTAGCATTGAACAAACTGGAACTGATTGCCAGTCAGAAAGGCCTGTAATAAAATACTTCGTGACTCTCTGTAGGTACAACTGTTTAATAAAGCACTTCAACATACCAGCAATTTTCCACGGCCTTGAAGAAAGATGCTGGTAAATGGTGTCAGCCTGCTGGTTAGTGAAAATATAGTATTTAGAATAAATGGTTGATAATTAAGATAGCAGATTGATTTGTATTGAGAGGCAGTAGGGTATGTGATTCAGGTGAGATACTAAGCCATGGAATAAATAAAAGCACTTAAGTCACTGGATTTCCAGTCGCATAAACCATTTACATGGGACAAATGCTAGAAGGAAAAGTTTTCACCTTATGTTGAACTAGCAATATGAGATAAACCAGAACAGACTTAAATAATATTATCTCTCATTGGTCACAAGGGCAGAGAATTGTACCGTTTCATCAAGCACTTCAATGTGAACCTGGAGAATGCATTAGAAGCATCATGAGCACATTATAAGCTACTAAGCAATGAAAGGGCTGACTGCCAGAGAACATAATTGCAGTTTTGTAGATCTGCTGGACTTACTTATCAGAGGTTGATTATTGCTGAATGTGGCTGATCAGCTCAAGCGAACGATAATCTCATGAGAAAGAGCAAGCTCCTGAAAAACATAAGTAGACGTGTAAAGACTGAGAGCTATCCAAAGCCAGGATAGAAATGCCAGATGGCCAGCAGGAGGCAGTACATGCAGTAACGTGAACAATAAAAGCAGTTAAGAGAAGTTGCCAAGTCAGTTTGTTGCAAATGTTACTGGCAGCAACATGAGCAGCTGTTAGAAAAATTGCTCTGCCTTTGGGAAAAGTATGCACGATATAGATTAGAAAATCATTTCAACAGATAGTGCACAATGAAGTTCATAAAGTAGATGAGATGAGCCATGCAATGAAATAGTTTCAGAGTACCAGATGAATATAACGTACCTAATGCTAAACAAAGTCATATCTGTGGAAGGAACATCTGTTGGCTGTTTCTATGCCAGGGAATCGGTGCAAGGGCAACTAATGACTTTGCAACATGACTCAGCAGTAATGTCCACCTGAAGTAAGCCATCAATCTCAAGGCAGTGCAGTTGAAACCAATGATGTTGATGTAGAACATAGAACAATACAGCACAGTACAGGGCCTCCATCCCACAATGTTGTGCTGACCTTATAATCTACTCCAAGATCAATCTATCTCTTCCTTCCTCCCTATCCATTTCAATCATCCATGTGCCAGTCTAAGAGTTTCTTGAATGCCCCTAATATATCTGCCTCTGCCACCATCCCTGGCAGAGTACTCCACACACCCACCACTCTCTGTATAAAAACCTTACCTCTGAAATCCCCCCTATGCTTTTCTTCACCCACCTTAAAATTATGCCCTCTTGTATTAGCTCTTTCTGCCCTGGGGAAAAAATTCTCTATCTATGCCACTTATCACCTTGTACATCTCTATCAAGTCACCTCTCATCCTCCTTTGCTCCAAAGAGAAAAGCCCTAGCTTGCTCAACCCATCCTCATAAGAAATGCTCTCCAATCCATGTAGCATCTTGATAAACCTCCTCTGTATCCTCTCTAAAGCTTCCACACCCTTCCTGTAATGAGACGACCAGAACTGAGCACCATATTCCAAGTGTGGTCTAACCAGAGTTTTAAAGAGGGGCAACATCACTTCTTGGCTCTTGAACTTATTCCTCTGACTAATGAAGGGGAACACACCACATACTTCCTTAACCACCCTATCAACTTGCGTTGCTACTTTCTGCAGTCAAACTGGCTGGAAGATACTGTCAGAAGATGAGGAACCTGAAGGATCCAGAGTTAATTGAGGTGGATTTCATTGTAGTAGGCCATAAAGATGTCAACCCTCATACAAGAAGTACTGCAGTCCAGCAGTTAGAGTCCGATACATCTATGTACCTACATCATGAACGCTACAGCACGGGAGAACAGATCAGCCAAGGATCCCCTTCTCACTGAGAGCTGGAGACACCATGACAATGGACCAGCAGTGAGTGAGGAGAACATGGTGGCAAATTGACATACACTATAGTACAGATCACACAAGGTCATACTGGAAGGAGACGTCTCATATTGGACAGTTTAGCACTGGGTTAGATCTGAAAGAGCAGTCCATTGACCATGGTTTCTGAAGGTCTAAATGTCAAAATAAAGCAGCTGTTGACTGGACAGTTATATTGCATATTTGTTTTCCTCCTATTTTATCATCATAATAGAAGGGATGCAAAAATTTTCTTATGTCATATACATAAGGTGCCTGCCCTTTTAAGAATCAAATCACATGAACGCAAATTTATTCTTACCTCATTAGTTGCGAACAGGCTGGAACTGGCTATCAGTCTGGGAAAGGACCACAGGAAAGAAATGTTTTGGCCCTCTCATGTAGTGTCTTCTTTTTAACAAAGCATTTTGTTCAGTTGACATACTGGATATTCTCCAGACTCTTATTGTGATGGTGAAGGAGCTGAGGCTGGTACTGCCGCTGGAAAGATAAAGCACTTAATTGTTTGAGGCGACTGAGCTTCCTGCGGTGTCTGCTCTCACTGTCTTTCTGACAAATGCGTGAGGAATTCCTACTCCACTGTGGGTAAAAGACTTCTCTCCTACATTTCATCCCATCCATCCATGCATCTTGGAATCGACTTCCTGCCCTTCTGTGCCATTGTCTTCCTTGTCATACGTTATTGGATAATGGCTACCAGCAACAGATTAGCTACAATGCATTGTTGGAGAGTTATACAGCATGGAAACAGGCTATTCAGCCCATCTTGTCCATGCTAGTCAAGAAGTCTAGATTTAGATAGTTTAATATACTTATGTTGGCTTCCCCTATTGAAGTTCCTTGCCAATAAATGTGTATAGCATTAGCAGGACATTACAAAGTGGAAAAGACCATGCAACTCAAAATTGTCACATGGTTTACATTCTACTCAGTGGATGTAGGTTAACCTTGCACCTGCTCTCAGCGTCTTTGCAGTTTTGGTTCATTGATGCATTGTTGCATTATGCATGATCTATTATTGCATTAGTAAATAAACACATTAATAAGAATAAATCATTTTGGTCAATATTCCAGAGCTTAGTGTGTACTTATTATTTATCCAGAGTACTTATAAAGATAAAAAGATAAAGATTGAAACATTCATCTTTGTGAGGCAAATCAAATCAGTGAACATTGTGCTGGGCATCCCGCTAGTGTCTCCACACTTCTGACACCAACATAGTATGTCCACAACTCACTAAACCTAACTCTATATCTTTGGAGTGCGGGAGCAAACTGGACCACCCAGAGGAGTCTCACAAACTCCTTATAGACAGCGACAGGAACTGAGCCCCTGATCTGGTTGCACTAACCGTTATGCTGCTGTACACCCCCCCCCCACCCATTTATTTACTTATTTATTAAATGATACTTATCCACTTGATGTTAAGCACCTTAGAGTAGTTATCATTAATGGGTAAGTTGGATTTTTAGTTTCCTTGTCTCTCTATCCAACATGGGAAGGAATTTTCTACTAACAGAGTATGAAAAAATATTTGCTACGTGAAATTCCCAGTGGACTCAACAAGGCCCGTGACACAAGAAGCACTGAACAACTCTGGACACTGGACAGTGGATTATGACTGTACAAACAGGATTAAAATATTCTAAATTATCTTTGATAGCTTAAGGAATAGAATGAAAGTAACATCTGGATAGGAGTGAAAACTGATCAAGATGACTTAAGACCGTAAGACACTAAGACATAGGAGCAGAATTAGGCCATTTGGCCCATTGAGTCTGCTCCGCTATTCAATCATGGCTGATCCTTTTATCATGGGGAATAAATGGTGTGAAAAACAAGTAACTACATTGAATATGTCATGAGACATTGATTTTGGAGTTGGTATTTGAGCAATTTAAACAATTACCTGCAGGATATCTGTAGTAAAGAATTTTTCCTTCAGTTAGTCCTCTATTAACTTGTGGAGACAGCTGTTTATCTGAATGGACCAATGATTCTCTACCATCTGTGTTTCTTCTCTTTATCTTCATCTTACTTTGCTTAACTCTGGTTTTTTTTACTGATGTTTTTAAATTTTCATCTCTGCCTTGGTTAAGTAAAGCCCTAGACTAACCCAGTTGTTGTGTAAAAATGAGTCACCTTGGCACACCCACTAGCAACAGAGGTAGATTCTCCACATGAACACGAGCTCAAAAGTTACTTGTTAGACCTTACCTGCTTCTTTGTTGCATATTTGTAGCTCTGAAAGGTGAAAGAATCAAAATGTAAATTATAAATAAAAGGTGTGCATGTCGATGCAGTATTGAAGATCTTACCTTAATCTTAATGAAGCATAAGGGATCGAAGGAATTGGGAGGGGTTCCTCTTTGTCAACCTATGCTTCAGTATCTCCCAATTTCTGCTTCAACAATTGCTAAGACCTCTTCCCTGTCTAGGCTCTTGTAGAAGTACTTTCCTTCTGGCCTTAAGTCAAGCTACTTCTCTTGGTGGGCACAAGGCAGGAAACAAATCCCTGATTTTATTTAATTAGCATGTAATGCGTAAATTGTGAGCATTGATGGATGGCCCTATTCATCGCCCTAACTACAATTGATATGAAACGCAGTTTTAAATTTAGCAAGTCTTCCCATCCCTAGCCTCATAACACTTCATCTGTATAAGATTTCTTCCGTATCTTCTCTTAATTTTCTTTCTTTATCAATCTTTTTATTAACTAAAAAAAGTACATATACATAAACAAGAGGAGAATTATCTCAAGTATCTATATTGATAACAATTCATATAAAAAGTAAAATAAACATTATCAAGATCACACACAGTATTAATCTAACGGTATATAATAAAAATAAGATAATCAATTCTCCTCTTATCATTCCATGAAAAGAAGAAAAAAGATAAAGAAACTTTTATAATTTTTATGTACATAAAATCCCGCTAAACAAAAAAAAGGAAAAAAGGAACTGGGCAGCTCATACTGAGAGTAAAAGGGAAAAAAAAGAGAAACTTTCTGATCTATCCAAAGTTTCAAGAAAGTAACTGGAAGAGCAATAAATCAAACCATATGAAAATATTGAATAAAAGGTTGCCAGGTTTCTTCAAATTTAAAGAATGCATCAAATGTCCGACTTCTTGTTTTCTCTAAACTTAGACAGGACGTAATGGAGGTAAGCCAATAAAGAGCAGTAGGTGGATTAGAGTCCTTCCATTTAAGCAAAATGGCTCTCCTAGCCAATAAAGTTGTAAAAGCTATCATCCATTGAGTGGAAACAGGAATATATCCTGCTTCCGGTGGAGTGATGTAAATAAATTCGGTTGTAGGTCCAAATTCAAGACTTTTGATAAAGTTTTAAAGACATCTTTCCAAAAATTATTTATCTTGATACAAGACCAAAATATATGCGTTAAAGTAGCCACCTCAGTATTTCATCTGCTACAAATAGGATTAATATTGGAAAAGATACGGGCTAATTCGTCCTTTGACATATGCGCCCAATGCACTACCTTGAACTGTATCAAGGAATGACGGGCACAAATAGATGAAGTATTTACCATTGAAAAATTTTATCCCATTGATTATCTGAAAGTGACTCTCGAAATTCCAATTCCTATGCAGCTTTAATTTTATTGTTAGATACCATTGGCAAATTCAATAACCATTTATAAATTACAGCTATCAGTCCTTTTTGAAATGGTTTAACCTGAAAAAGAGTATCTACTATATTAGGTGAATAAGCAGAGGGAAAATTTAGAAGTAAACTACTTAGAAAATTCCTAATTTGTAAATATCTAAAAAAGTGTGCATTAGATAAGTCATATTTGTCCACTAACTGAGTGAAAGACATTAAACAATCCCCCATAAACAAGTCTAAAAAAGTTATTATTCCTTTGGTTTTCCAAATTAAAAAGGTCTGATTGGAAATTGATGGTTTAAAGAAATGATTAAGATGGACTTCACTAGAAAGAACAAAGTTATTAAACTCAAAAATCTACAAAACTGAAACCATATTCTTAATGTATGTTTAATAATGGGATTGAGGTCTTGACTACCAATCTTAGAAAGCAAAAAAGGAAGAGGAGCTCCCAGTAAGGAGGCCAAAGAGTACCCCTTCACCGAGTTTTTCTCCAAATCCACCCATAAAGGACAGTCATATATGTCTGAGTAATAAATCCAAAAAGAAATATATCAAATATTAATTGCCCAGTAATACATTCTAAAATTTAGCAAAGCCATACCACCATACTTTTTTAATTTCTGCAATAAAGGTTTACTCAATCTAGCGTTTTTATTGTATTCCAAACATAAGATAGAATTTTAGAGTCTATTCTATTAAAAAATAGTTTAGGAACAAAAGAAGGGATTGTTTGGAATACAAGCAAGAACTTTGGTAACACTATCATTTTAATAGCATTAATTCGACTAAATAATGATAATGTCAATAGACAATAGGTGCAGGAGTAGGCCATTCAGCCCTTCGTGCCAGCTCCGCCATTCAATGTGATCATGGCTGATCATCCACAATCATTACCCCGTTCCTGCCTTCTCCCCATATCCCTTGACTCCACTATCTTTAAGAGCTCTATGTCATAGGAGGCCATTTAGAAAATATTTGTTGCTTGCATTTAATTAATGGAAGAAAGTTATATTGATACAGGTCCTTAAAATTTTTGGTAATTTTAATACCAAGACAAGTAAAGTTATTTTTAGCAATGCTAAAAGGAATTTGATCATATTGATCCAAGTAGTTATTTATAGGAAATAACTCACTTTTGTGCAAGTTATCCTGAATAACTACTAAATTCAGAAAATATAGATAACATAGCAGGAATAGATTTCTTAGGATCTGAAATATAAACTAACAGGTCATCTGTATACAACGAAACCTCATGCAGTTTATCTCCTCTCTTAATACCTTGAACATTGTTGGAGTCCTGAAGAGCAATAGCAAGAGGTTCTAAAGGCAGGTTGAATAACAGCAGACTAAGAGGACAACCCTGCCGGGTACCTCTGTATAGCCTAAAATAAGGAGATCTTCTCTGAATTTTGAATGCATTTTCAGCCTTCTTCCTGTTGTCATTGATTCTATTACACTTGCTTCAAATTATATAACCGTATAACAATTACAGCACGGAAACAGGCCATCTCGGCCCTTCTAGTCTGTGCCGAACGCTTACTCTCACCTAGTCCCACCGACCTGCACTCAGCCCATAACCCTCCATTCCTTTCCTGTCCATATACCTATCCAATTTTTTTTTAATGACAAAATCGAACCTGCCTGTACCACTTCTACTGGAAGCTCGTTCCACACAGCTACCACTCTCTGAGTAAAGAAGTTCCCCCTCGTGTTACCCCTAAACTTTTGCCCCTTAGCTCTCAACTCATGTCCTCTTGTTTGAATCTCCCCTACTCTCAATTGTTCAAGTTCCTGAGGAAGATATCGGTCAAATAAGTGGAAGGCCAACATGTCTGATGAAAGCAACACCCACAAAATGCTGGAGGAGCTCAGCAGGCCAGGGAGAATCCTGGAAAAAAGTACAGTGGAAGTTTCAGGACAGGGCCCTTAGGCAGGATTCGTCAGCCAGAAACGTCAACTGTACTTTCTTCTATACGTGCTGCCTGATCTGCTGGGTTCCTCCAGCGTTTTGTGCGTGTTGCTTTGATTTCCAGCATCTGCAGATTTTCTCTTTTTTGTGATGTCTAATGAAATCAGCAGAACCAGGTATGTTTGACTTCTGAGCATTAGCTGCATACATTAATGAGCTAACAGGCAGGAGGGATCATCAGTAACAAAGACCGAAACAAGGATTCCTTGGGAAAGATCCCAGTCACTTGAGAAAGGGGAGATTCTATAGTTTAAGATGATAAGGCCATAAGACATAGCAGCATAATTAGGCCATTCAGCCCAATTGAGTCTGCTCTGCCATTCCATCATGGCTGATTTATTATCCCTCTCAACTCCATTCTCCTGCCTTCTCTCCATAACCTTTGGCACCCTGACTAATCAAGAAACTTTCAACCTCAGCTTTAAATATACTCAATGACTTGGCCTCCACAACCGTCTGTGAAATAAATTCCACAGATTCAGAATCAGAATCAGGATTAACATCACTGGCATATGCCATGAGATTTATTGTTATGCGGCAGCAATACATAACAATTAAAAAATCTAATGGTTAAGTAAGTAGTACAGAAATAAAAATTTTTAAAAAGCAGAGAGGTAGTGTTTATGGGTTCAACGTCCATTCAGAAATTGGATGGCAGAGGGGAAGAAGCTGCTGCTGAATCATTGAATCTGCTCCTTCAGGTTTCTGTACCTCCTTCCTGGTAGGTAGTAATGAGAACATGTCCTGGGTGATGGGGCTCCTGTTAACAGATGCCACCTTTTTGAGGATGTCCTGGATACTATGGAGGCGAGTGCCCATAATGGTCCAGACCAAATTGGCAAATCTGATTTGATCCTGTGCGACACCCTGCATACCAGATAGTGATGCCACCAGTTAGAAAGCTCTCCACTGTACATCTGTTGAAATTTATGACTGTCGTTGGTGGCATACCAAATCTCCTCAAACTCCTAATGAAGTATATCCAGTGTTCTGTTTCCTTTGTAGCTGCATTGATATTTTGGGCCTAGGTTAGATCCTCAGATATATTGACATGAATATCCAAGTTGAGTGAACTCAGCCTTTTCTCTTTGGAGTGACAAAGGATAAGAGGTGACCTGATAGAGGTGCATAAGATGATGGGAGGCATTGATCGTGTGGATAGCCAGAGGCTTTTATCCCAGGGCTGAAATGGCTAGCACGAGAGGGCATAGTTTTAAGGTGCTTGGAAGTAGATACAGGGGAAGACAGGGCTAAACTTTTCATACAGAGAGTGGTGGGTGTGTGGAATACAATGCTGGTGATGGTTGTGGAGGTGGACACAATTGGGTCTTTTAAGAAACTCTTAGACAGGTACATGGAGCTTAGAAAAATAGAGGGCTATGCGGTAGTGTAATTCTAGGTAGTTTCTAGAGTAGGTTACATGGTCGGTACAATATTGTGGGCTGAAGGGCCTGTAATGTGTCGTAGATGTTTGTGTCCTATGTTTCTATGACACCTGGAACATTGTAGAAGTTTTTGAGTATTTTTGTTGACATATCAAATCTCTTCAAACTCCTGAAGAAGTATAGTTGCTGTCTTGCCTTCTTTGTGGCTGCATCGAGAGGTTGGGACCAGGTTAGGTCTTCAGAGATCTTGACATCCAGGAACTTGAAATTTCTCACTCTTTCTACTTCTGATCCCTCTATGAGGACTGGTGTGCGTTCCCTTACCTTACCCTTTCTGAAGTCCTGAATCAGTTATTTGGTGTTACTGACGTTGAGTGCAAAGTTGTTGCTGCGACACCACTCAACTAGCTGATATATCTCACTCCTGTATGCCCCCTCATCACCATCTGAAATTCTGCCAGCAATAGTTGAATTGTCAGCAGATTATAAATGGCATTTGAGCTATGCCTAGCCACACAGCCATGGGTGTAGAGAAAGTAGAGCAGAGGGCTAAGCACAAATCCCTGGGGTGAGCCAGTGTTGATTGTCAGTGAGGTGGAGATGTTACTTCCGATACACACAGACTGTGGTCTTCCAGTTAGAAAGACGAGGATCTATTTTCAGAGGGAGGTACAGAGTCAGGATCTGAAACTTTTTGATCAGGACTGTAGGAATGATGGTGTTAAACTCTTGAACTATAGTCAATAAAAAGCATCCTGACATAGGTATTCATATTTTCCAGGTGATCCAATGCCACATGAAGAGCCAATGATATTACATCTGCCATAGCTCTATTGTGGTAATAGGCAAATTGCAGTGGATGCAGGTCTTTGATGAGATAGGAGTTAATTCTAACCATAACCAACCATCAGAACACTTCATCACCGTAGTTGTGAGCGCTACTGGACAATCGTCATTAAGGGACCTCACCCTGCTCTTCTTTGACACTACCCTATGGCTAAATGTTCCGACTCATCTCTGTTCTAAATGGGTATCCAGCTTTTATGTGTCACCGTGGTTGATCACTGGACTGGACCCAAGTTTGGAGGAATGGCAGAGTCTGTCACGGTGGATGCTGGCAATGACTCCACCCAGGAGCAGAGGAATGGCAGACTACCCATGCAGTCAGGCATGGCCATAAGTAGCACTGGGGCCCCACAGGGGACTCTATGGCCTCCTTTCCTGTTTACTCCGTATACCTCGGACTTTTGATACAACACTGAGTCCTGGGATCTGCAGAAATTCTCTGATGACTCAGCAATAGTTGGGTGTATGAAGGGAGGACAGGAGGATGAATACAGGGCCCTGGTGGAGAACTTTGTCATATGGTGCAAGCAAAATCATCAGGAGATGGTGATGGACTTTAGGAAAACTAAACCTGCACTGCTTCCTGTTATTATTGATGGTGAGGTCATGGAAGCGGTGAGGACCTACAAGTACCTGTGGGTTCACTGGGTGACGGACTTGAGTGGAGCACCAACACAGAGGCCATGTACAGGAAGGGCCAGAGCGGCCTCTACTTCCTGAAGACTGAGGTCCTTTGCAGTATGCAGGCCTCCCTTTCACATGTTCTACCAGTCTGTCATCACCAGTAGAATCTTCTATGCAGTGGTGTACTCGGGCAATGGCATAAACGTGGGTGATTCCAACAGGCTCAATAAACCGGTTAGGCAGGCTAGCTTTGTTATAGGAGTCAAACTAGACACACTGGAGGCTGTGGTAAAACTAAGGACATGATGGAAAATCTTGGCAATTCTGGCTAATGTTTCTCACCCTCTACATGCCATTTTGGCTGAACAGAGGAGCACTTTTAGTAATAGACTAAGACAACTGCACTGTTCCAAAGAGTGCTATATGAAGTCATTCTTAACCTCAGCCATTAGGCTCTAAAGTGAGTCAACCTATCCAGGGAAGAGACGACCCCCTCCCTGTTTAAGGTATTTTGTTTTAAATGACTCTTCTTACTTCTCTTCTAACATTGTATATCTGCCTGAGTCATTGGTGGAGGTAGATACACTAGTGAAGTTTAAGAGACTACTAGACAGGTATATGGAGGAATTTAAGGTGGGGGGTTATATGGGAGGCAGGGTTTGAGGGTCAGCACAACATTGTGGGCTGAAGGGCCTGTACTGTGCTGTACTATTCTATGTTCCATGTTCTATCTGTGCACTTGCAATGCTACTGTGACACTGTAATTTCTTTTGGGAATCAATATCTATCTGTCTTAACATGGGTGACCTTATGAACCTTGTCAACCCAGGGAACCTTGGAAAAAGTTTTGAACGTAGACTGGAGATGCTCAGAATGCAGCCTTTGGAACACTTAAAATGCAGCTTTTGTGACATGAATTGAGTGAAGAAGACATCCTTGCCTCCAGCCAACTGATATCCAAGTTGCTGCTGTCCTTCCGCTAAGTCCATTGCTGTTGGAGTCATTCTGGCATGATGGTCAGTGTCAGAGCTGGACCCAAGTGTGGAGGAACAGCAGACTCTGTCATGGTGGATGCTGACAACGTCTTGATCCAGGAGTGGAGGAATGGCAGACTTTCCATGCAGAGAAGGAAACAAGATGTTGGACATAGGATTATCAACAGAGCATTGGAACATGACCGAGTGCCACCTTGAGACAAATCATTCTCCAAAAACACACATGGACTCCAGTCAATGTTATATCAGAGTTCCCTTTAAATAATCATAGAATGTGGGAAACCTGTGCCATTGCAATTAACTTGACAAGATTAAACAGGAACACCAGGGCTTAACAGGTCTAACAATTAGTAAATACAGGTGCTCAAAAAGCCTCAAGTCCAATGGTCTATGACAAGTCGCAGAGGTCTGCAGGGCTCATTACAATTCTAAGTCCCATTTCACCTCTGATTTTTTGAATATTTTCCCCATTATGAAAATGGTGTATGCCTTTATTCCTTCTACCAAAATGCATGATCAAACCACATTATATTCCATCCACCATTTCTCTGCCTACTCTCCCAATCTGTATATGTCCTTCTGCAGACATAACACAACCAAACCCTCCCCTTTGTATTGTTCGCAAACTTGGCCACAAAGCCACCAGTTCCATCATCCAAATTATTGACATATAACATGAAATAAGCTGTCCCAACAATGACCCTCTTTCTTCCAATTCTTTGTCTCCTGCCAAAGGGTTTCGGCCCAAAGCGTCAACTGTACTTTTTGTATGTATGCTGCCTGGCTTGCTGAGTTCCTCCAGCATTTTGTGCGTGTTACTCGGATTTCCAGCATCTGCAGAATTTCTCTTGTTGGTGAGTTAATCTTCTCTATATGCTGGTATCTTTCCCGTAATCTTGTTAAGCACCTCTTGTCTGGCACCTTATCAAAGGCCTTCTGAAAATCCAAGGTTACAATATCCACTGACTTTGCCTATCATGTTTGTTATTTCCTCAAATAATTCCAACAGATTTTTCAGACCAGATTTCCCCTTTAGAGTACTATGATAACCGGTTTATGTTATTGTGTGCCTCTAAGTACCCAGAAACCTAATTCTTAATAATGGATTCAAACATCTTCCTAACCACTGAAGTCAGGCTAACTGGCCTATCATTTTCTTTCTTCCGTCTCCTTCCCTTTTTTAAAATGGAGAGTGATATTTGCAATTTTCCAGTCCTCCAGAACCATTCCAGAATCTAGTGATTATTGAAAGATCATTACTAATGCCTCTGCAACCTCTTCAGCTACTTTTTTCAGAAAGTCAGGTTAGGAACATACGCAGTTGAACACTGTGACTGAAAAGGCAATGGAGGAGGAGCTACCGAGAAGCCAGAGGTCAGAATAGAACATAGAACATAGGGATTTACAGCACATTACAAGCCCTTTGGCCCACAATGTTGTCCCGACCATGTAACCTACTCTAGAGACTGCCTAGAATTTCCCTAGCACATAACTCTCTATTCTTCTAAGCTCCATGTACCTATCTAAGAGGCACTTAAAAGACCCTATTGAATCTGCTTCCACCACCGCTGCTGGCAGTGCATTCCATGCACCCACCACTCTGTGTGAAAAACTTACCCCTTATATCCCCTTGGTACCTATTTCCCAGCACCTTAAAACTGTGCCCCCTCGTGGTAGCCATTTCAGCCCTGGGAAAAAGCCTCTGGCTATCCACACGATCAATGTCCCTCATCATCTTGTACACCTTGATCAGGTCACGTCTCATCCTCCGTCGCCCCAAGGAGAAAAGGCCAAGTTCACTCAACCTATTCTCATAAGGTACGCCCTTATAGGATGAAGTAGAATCAGGTTTATTGTCATTGACTTAGATTATGTGAAATCTGCTGTTCTGTGGCAGCAGTACAATGCAAAGTCATAAAAATACTATAAATTATAAACTTAAATAAATAGTACAACAAAAAGGAATTAGGAGGTGGTGTTCATGGGTCCATGGACCATTCGAAATTTGACGATGGATGTTTCTGAATCACTGAGTGTGGATCTTCAGGCCTCCTGTATTTTCCCTTGATGGCAGAAGAGGGCAGGTCCTAGATATTGGAGATAGATAGCAGAATATTTGAAAGAATTTTAGCCCACAATAGTTCTGTTTTTTGAAGGAGTCTGAAATCTAGAAATTAGCTAGTGTGGATTTAATATAACAACTTTTAGCTCAAAAAGGAAGATAAGATGTTTTGTGGTGGAAACGTAATCTGTTGACAAGGTCAATAAAGCAAATATAATTTCAACTGGACTCACAGATGCTATTTGAAGAGGATACAACAAATAATGGTACTAAAGAGGAATTAGGGGGAAATAATCAAATTGAATCATAAGCTGGCTCTACAGTCAAAAGCAGATGGCCCCAATCAGTGAAAATAGGCATCGTTAGAAACCAATGACCTGCAAATTTCATCAGCGGTCTGTATAAAATCATTCTGTTTACATTGCCAATTGTTTTAGAATTATATACCTTATTGTATTACGAAAGATGATTTTCTTCTGTCATGAACAAGTACTGTACATCGCTTCCGTAAAGATAAAAAATAAGACCAAAAGGATCACTAGAACAGGATAATAAATTAAGAGGAAGTTCTAGATAGCTATTAAGCCTCCCGAGCAGGCCAAAGAATGAGGACAATTTCTATTTATTTTATATTTTGGAGTAGGATAAATGAATTGAGAACAAGGTTTAGCCTATTTAGCACTCAAGCCTGTTCTTTCAGGGCTTGTCAAGCATCTATTTAACTCCACCTTTAAAAAAAGGAAGACACCACTTCCACCTCCCTCCAAAGGACTCTCTGAGAAATAGTTTTTGACTCAAGTCTGTTTAAATAGGGAGACCCCAGTTTTGCACAGAGACCCTTGTTTTACATTCTCCCACCAGAGGAAACGTACTCTTCACATCCACCTGTCATGACCCTTCAGGTTCTTGCATGTTTCAATCCCTTGATCTCCATCAACAGGAAGAGGCTCAGTTCCAGTGATTCATCTGGCATGAATCCTGAGATAGTTTCTCACATTCCAGTCCCTTCTGCTAGCCTTGGTTGTTGCCAGGAGACAGCTCTCTGTGTGCAATTTTGCTGGGCTTTAAAAATAGCCCAAGACAATTAATTCTGACCCTTCTCAGAGCCTGTGACACAGCTCTAGCCCTAGATTCCCAGAAAAATGCAATCAAAGGCTGATTGTTCTATGTTCAATGTTCAAAGCTCAGCAGCACGGATCATAATTATTTTACTTCAGCTGTCTGATATTGGGTGAACTTTGAATAGCAAGAAATGTGATCATTATTATTCTTGGGACTATTTATAGTTAAAGAGTTATCCAATACAGAAAGGAATCCTTTTGACCAACTCATCCACCTTAACTAAGCTACCTACCTGAGTGAGCCCATCAGCCAGTTCAGCCCATATCTCACTAATCTAAACCTTCTTATCCATGTACCTCCCTCCACTGCCTTCTGTAGTCAATTCCTAGTGGTTGCTATGCAAGTTCCACTGATGCTTAGTTGAGGGGTCAGCTGTTTCTTCTCCTATCTTCACCTGCACTTTGACCACTGCCAGTCTGTACCTCAACAGAAATGATTCTCATAGAACAACGCACACAAAAAAACTCAGCAGGTCAGGCATAATCTATAAAAATAAATAAACAGTCAATGTTTCGGGGCAAGACCTTTCATCAGGACTAGAAAGGAAGGAGCAAGATGTCAGAATAAAAAGGTGGGGGAGGGGAAAGAGGACAAGCTAGAAGGGGACAGGTGAGTGGGAAATGAGATAAGAAAAGGGGATGGAAAAGAAGGGGGGAATAGGCCATGGGAGAAAGGGAAGAAAGAGAGGCACCATGAAGAATTGATAAGCAGGTGAAGAGAAGTGGTAAGGGGCCAGTGTGGGGAATAGAAGAAGGAAAGAGGAGGGGAAAAGAAAAAAACAAAAAATACCAGAAGGAGAAATTGATGTTCATGCATCAGGTTCGAGGCTACTGAGTGTTTCTCCTCCATCCTGAGAGTGGCCTCACCATGGCAATAGAGGAGGCCATGGACCAACATGTCAGAATAGGAATGGAGATAGGAAGTAAAATGGTTGGCACTAGGAAATTCTGGGGTTTTTTGCAGATGGAGTGGAAATACCTAACAAAGTGGTTCCCTATTTACATCAGCTCTCATCAATTTAGAGGAGGCTGCACTGGATACAATAAATGACCCCAACAGATTTGTAGGTGAAGTGTTGTCTCACCTGGAGGTACTGTTTGGGGGTCCTGAATGGAGGTGAAGGAGGAGGTGATCGGGCAGGAATAGCACGTCTGTCACTTGCCAGGAGGGAGATCAGTGAGGACGGATGATTGGATAAGGGAATCATGGAAGAAGATCTCTGCAGTAAGTGGAGTGTGGGGGGGGGGGGGTGGGGAAGGAAGGTATAGATGTGTTTGCTGGAAGATCCCATTGAGGATGGTGGAAGTTCCAGAGAATGATGTATCGATACAGAGGATCATGGAGTGGTAGGTGAGTGGAACTCTATTCTTGTTAAGGCAGCAGGAAGATGGGTGAGTGTGGCCATGCAGGGAATGGAGATGATGTTGGTGAGGGCAGCATTGTTCTTTGGAGAAGGAGGACAGTTCTGAAGTCCTGTAAAGTAAAACCTCATCCTGAAAACAAGTGTAGCAGAGACTTAAGAGGATAGTCATTTTGACAGGTGACAGGATGGAAAGAGGTGTAGACAAGATAGCCGTGGTAATCAGTGGGTTTATAAAAGATGTAGTTGGACAGTCTTCTCCGTGGATTGTCACTTTGGCGTGGTGGAGAAGCTTGCGTGGTCCTGAGATCCCAAGAGCAATGCCGTCTGGAACTATGCTCCTGGTAGGGTCACCCACGGTGGTAAGGTCGAGGGTGAGGTACCTGACAAAGAACAATTCAACCAAGACCTCAATGGTGGAACAGGCAGATGAAAATATTTCGAACTCAATGGCTGTGAAGGCAGATGAAGGCTGCAGCAAATCCATCAGCTCCAATCGCCATGGTTTCCATGCCATTGGAATCAGTTGGTTGATTTGTGAAGTATCGTGTGCTCTTGGAGTGCAACTTCAAGTACATGTTAAACAAATACATGCACAGGCATCTTCACTCTGTGATAGATCAACGCAATGAAGACCATCATCCTCGAACTCGAGGGATAGCCATGACGATAAGTTAGACAGTTTGTCTCCAGAGATGGAGACAGAGAGATCAAGAAAGGGGGGTGGGAGAAGTGGGGAGAGGTGTCAGTAATGGACCAAGTGCATTTAAGACTAGGGTGGAAGTTGGAGGCAAAGTTAATGAATTGATAAACTCAGCATTGGTGTAGGAAGCAGCATCAATGCAGTTGCCAATGTAGCATACAAAGCAATGGAGAACATTATCAGGGAAAGCTTGGAACATGCTACTATCCCATGCAACCAACAAATAGGCAAGCATAGCTGGGGCCCATGGCTACTTCTTGAGCTTGAAGAAAGTGGGAGGAACCAAAAGTGAAATTGTTGATGTTAAGGACCAGTTCTGACAGACCAAAGAGAGTGGCGAAGCGGAGGAATGATCAGGACTGTTGTCAAGAAGGAAGCAGAGAACTTTAAGGCCTTCTCCATGGAGGATAAAAAGCAAATAGAGACTGGACATTCATGGTGAAAATGAGGAAGTCAGGCCGAGGGAATTGAAAGTTATTGAGGAGATAGATAGCACGTGAAGTATTGTGGATGCAGGCAGGAAAGGACTGAACCAAGGAAGTAGAATGGACCACATGGTTTTCCTCCTGGTGCTCTGCTTTCCTCCCACAGTTTAAAGACATTCTGGTTGGTGGGTTAATTGATCATTGTAAATTGTCCTATGATTAAGCCAGGATTAAGTCAAGGAATTGCTCGGCAGCGCAGCTCAAAGGGCTGGAAGGGCCTACTCCATGCTGTATCTCAATAACTACCGTAAGTACTTCTGGATAAGCGCATGAATATGAGGAAAATAGACAGATATGGAGATTGTGTAGGTAGAGGGGATTAGTTTAGTTGGACATTTGATTACTTTTTTATTTGGTTCAGCAGGATTTTGTGTGCCAAAGTCCCTACTCCTATATTGTACTGTTCTTTGTTCTATGAATGTCATCATAGACCATGCATCCTTTACACTTTCAGACTGCGTATTTCATGTCAAAATTCCCTAATATGTCTATAATAAACCCTGACCTTTTCTGACAAACAGGGGAAAATCTGCAGATGCTGGGCATCCAAGCAATACACACGAAAAGCTGACGGAACTCAAGGGCCAAGCAGGATTTACGGAAAAGAGTACAGATTAGGCTTAGTCCTGATGAAGGGTCTTGGGTTGAAATGTTGACTGTACTCTTTTCCATAGATGCTGCCTGGCCTGCCGAGATCCTTCAGTATTTTGTGAGTCTTCCCTAACCTCTTCTGAGCTTCTTTTCCTGATCACTCTATCTTCTGATGAGCAGCCACTGACCCACTTCAAATGATTTCCTCTGAACCTATCGTAAGCCATCCTGATTTTGAACAACATCCATCTCAAGCAACTTAAAAGACCTTTGGCGTGGAACTGAATCAAAATGGGGCACATCCTTTGCCAATTATTTGAAACCAAACCTGTTTAGGTGAGTTCAGATTTCTGAGTGGATTCCACATTCAACACTTCTTTGATGTGCAGAAGGGAAATAAGCAATTAGATGGAGAAAATTACCTATCACCTTTCATTTTTTTCCTTGTTTCAGGAACAATGCAGCTATTTACTGGCAATGAATTCACTGCTAATGAGTAATCCTTTACAAGGTCTTTATTTCCAACTTGGCAGGTCAGTAAGTGGATGCATATTACCATATTTGTTAAAACATGTACAGCACTTCGATTATTCATCCTTGATAAAATAGTATACACATTTCATCGTTTTGAATTGATTAGGAAGGGTTATGACTGAACAAGCAAAGATGTCTTGACATTAAGTAACTTGTTTGGAAAAAGGAAACAGATTTTCACTGGACAGTAACTTCTTTCATGTGAGTCTCAACCAACTGATTGGAAAATATGAATGGAATCTTTCTCCTATGTTCTGTTTCAAAGTTTTAAAAGAATTTCTCTAAGAATCTGCCAATGGTTTTTGTTCATTTATAACTTCAGAATAGAATTTAATCATCTTCCTTGTCAAATTAGTGAAAGTCTTCACCGTTGCTGGAGAAGAAAAGTTCAAGTTTGAAAAACAGGCTTAGTTTTTTATTTAGTTTTAGTTTTGTAGATTCAGCTTGAGGACACCTGGTAGTTTCAGGTTTTCGTGGTCTGTGATTAGTGAAAAACAGTCCTTAATTTGAACTCTTTAAAATAATTAATACAAACATCCTACAATTAAAAAGCACCAGAGGCTTGGAACCTTAAGCCATCCGGTGTGTGAAGACAAGGCACACTTTCATGAGAAGCTGAAATCAAACTCCTAATTGTTGCACAGAATGAATGCACTGATTGAACTATGTGAGATTTTAATTTATATTGGTTTATTCATAACTGATCTTTGTTAAGTAAATGCTGTCTCAATGATTATTTGTGATCATAGCGCCCCCTCCTTCTCTCTCATAATAAAGCAAGAAGTCTGCCATAGAGATTCTCCATTCAGGTGATTATTTTCCAACCACCTCTGGTTGGAGAATCCTAACTAATCCAAAACAGATCAACCATAGACAAAGGGAGAGTTTTGGACAAATGCAAAAATAAATGTAAATCTTCGACTTTTGGAATAATTTTTTCAGCAGTCACTAGGTCAAAGGTTGAAAATTCTGTCAAGCATGAGGAATACTGATAATGATTTGACTGCACACTGCTAGTAAACGGTCTTTGTGATTCTTGTGCTTAGCCTAGTAAAGCTACTTCGACCTTGACTTTGGCTTTCTGAACTATTGTTCCAGTCCAGAGATTCTTCAGATCTGAAGAGAAGCATGTTCTTGTAAGGACGAAGGCAAAGCTGGTAAGATTACAGAATCTTGGATTCAAGCCATATTGAAAGTTCGATCAGGGAATAAAACAAGCAGGTATAAACAACTGGGATTGAAGTAGTCCTTCGAAGAATATAGTGCAGGAGAGAACTTGTAAAAAGAATTAGGAGGTCAAAGGATGTAATGAAAAAGTAAGTAAGATTAAGGTCAATCTCAAGTTATTCTATAAGAATATCAGAAGCAAAGAACACCTTGTTCCCTTGGGGACTAAAGGGGTAATTGATGTGTGGACTCAACAGTTTGGGTATGGTTCTAAATGAATACTTCTCATCTATATACACCAAGGAAAACAATGTGGAAGCTAGTGAGTTTGGGAGAGGTATGTAGATAATCTGGGACAGGTCTTTATTAAGGAGAAGGTCATGGGATGCAGACAGATTGATAAATCCCCAAGGCCAATTGAAATCCACCCCAGAATGCTATGGGAAGCAAGTGAGGAGATAGGTTGATCACCTACCTTGATTTCCTTGGTTATAACAAACATAATATGATCTTTTATCTGATGTTTCTTTATTCAGGGGAATTTGATGCTATTGGGAAAGGTTTACATTTCCTATCATCCTTAAATACCCCCAAACTAAATAGTATGTTAGTAATTTCAGGGTGCAGTTAAGAGTACACCACATCTGAAATCACATGAAGGCCATCTGAGGTAAGATTTATTTCATTACTTGAATTGAAATTTTCCCCAACACCATAGCAAGATTTAAATTTACTTATCCAGTGAAGCTGTGCATAGTTATAAGCAGAAAGGTCCTGCAGTAGGGAGAGGTAAATGACCAGGCAATCGGCAGATAGATTGAAACTCTGCAATCCCACCACATCGAGTCCTGAATGGTGGTGGGCAACTCAACAGCTAATGGGAAGAAAGTGATCTGAAAATATCCCCACTTTCAACAGTGGTGGAGCCCAGCAGGCCAGAACCTGAACAAAATGGTGAAGCATCCACAATCATGTTTAGGTTCCAAGTGGAAGATCCAACTCAACTTCCTTCATCATTGTCTTTGACCATTTCCGTTTTCTCCATGTTAAATCAGGAAGCGGCTAAGAACACAGGAAAGAGCAAAAGTTACAAGGTCAGACAACATCCCTGCACTTCAGAACAATCTGTGCGTCTGCATAATGGACAAAGCACTGGAGGAATCCAGCAGGTCAGGCAGCATCTTTGGAGGAAATGGATAGTTAATGTTTCAAGTTGTGACCCACTGACTCCAAAAATTGCCTTGACTACACCTCCTTCCACCCTGTCATTTACAAGGATTGTCATTCCCTTTTCTCAATTTCTCTGTCTCCACTGTGCCTGTACTTGTGTTGAGGCCAGCCACTCCAGGGCATCTAAGATATCCATCAATTGTTTTCTTCCACATTGCTATAAATAAAGGCTTCCGCCGCATTTCCTCTATTTTCCATACTTCTGTCCCAACCCTAAAAGCTCCACCCCACATACATTGGGGATTAAGTTTCTCCAAGTCCTCACTTACCACTCAACAGACTTTGCATCCAGACTTCAATGCTGAGCTCTCAGGCAAGCTGCTCAGTGCAGTTACAGCGCTGGCATCTAATCAGCAGTGTGGAAAACCGCACAAGTATGCCTCTTCACAAAAAGCTGGACAGACCCAATCTGGTCAATTTCCCCCCCTCCCAGTTCACTCCCAGTTATCAGCAAGACAATGAAAGCTGTTGTCAATAGTGCTACCAAGTGCACTTACCATCGGTAAGTTTGGGCTTTGCCTGGATCACTCGCATCCAGAACTCATTTCAACCTTGGCCCTGAAATGGACTGAGGAGTTGCATTCCAGAGGTGATATGAAAGTGACTGCCCTTGGCATCAAGGTAACACTTGACCTGGTAAGCAATCACTCCATTGGTTAATTTGAAGTTAACCTGGGATAAAAAGGTAATATTTTATTGTCTGGAGTTATAGGTTGCACAAAGGAAGGTGACTGTAGTCAAAGGTCAATAATCCTAGTTTCAGAATTTTGCTGTAGGAGTTCCTCACACAAGCTCAGAAGTAGGATATTTGGTGATGATTGCTCAATTCTCAATTCCACTCATGAGAAAATAAGGAATAAGGAGCAGGAGGAGGCCATCCGGCCCATCGAGCCTGCCCTGCCATTCAATAAGATCGTGGCTGATCTGTCCGGAAACTCATAACTCTGTTGCAAATAAAGCAACTTACGCCTGTTTACTGTAGGATACAGATATCACTTAAGTATGAGCTGACAAGTGTCATTCATGTCAGATCAGTGCAAAGAATTACTATCTTCAATAAGAGAGAAGTTAATCGTCAAATTCATTGCCATCACTGAGTATTCACTGTTTTATATCTATAGCATTTATATGACCGTTCCAATGGATTGTGTATTTACTGGATCAGCTATATCAATATATTTGGTTGGAGCAGAGACTAGGTACCCAACAGCAGATGAATGTCCTCCTGAAACTCCCAAGGCCCTCCTGCCATCCAAAAGTCACAAATCAGGTGTCCAATAGAACATTCTCCTCTTGCCATAATCAAAATCAGAATCAGAGCTAGATATATTGTCAATGAATTAGAACTTCTTTTTTGTTTTACGGAAGCAGTACTGTGCAAAGACAAAAACGTGACTATAAATTGCAAAAAGAACTAAACAAAGCAAAATTTTAAAAAAGATAACCTTGCCTGGATTAGGGTAATGCCAGCAACTTTACAGAAACTCTACAGCATCCAAAATCAAGGAGACTGCTTGTTTTGGCACCCCACCCAAAATATTTAGTCCTCCATCACCACCTGCAAAATGCACTGCTGTAACTCACTTAGGCTATTCTGCAAGACTCCATGAAGAACAAGGGCAACAGATGACTGCCACTTGAAAATTCAGTTCCAAGTCATATACCACCCCAGGTTGAAAATACTGGCCTTTTATTGTCACTGGGTAATAACCTAGAACTCACAATTCCACAGATTTATGAGAGCCCTTTATTAAGAGTACATTAGAAGGAAGATGGCTTATGTCCAACTTCAGGGGGGCAATAGGGATAAGCAATAGGTGCACGTCTTTCTGCAGTCACCAAATTAACACATCAGTAGTTTAAGTGGCTTTTAGGTAGGCTCATGAATATGCAGAGAATGGAAGGATATGAACTGGTGTAGGCCGAAGGGAGTAGTTTAGTAGGCTTTTAATTACTGGTTTAATCGGTCTGGCTTAACAATGCGGGCTGAGGGCTTGTTTCTGTGCTGTATTGCTCTTGGTTGCATTTTCTTTGAACAGTCCAGGCCTTTGGTTACCATTCGTCTATATATTTAGTACAATACAACAACTTTACACATATTCACACACAGGTAAGTGAATGAAATAACCCCTGACACTAAGCTCCAAAATCCTTCCCAGCCTCTTTATTTTGAAGCTAATCTTTTTAATTATAACTGGATATGATAAATGTAGCAATACAATAGTTTTTTTTGTGTTTCAACAGTAATTGTTTGGTGAATACTTCAAATCTCATTATATTTTATGATTTTAATGCAACATAATTGTTGAGCCAGAGCTAAAGATTTTAACACTGGCATTTCTCATGCAGCACTGCCTGCTCATGTCCCTCGAATCTCATTCATATGCATAATGTGTTTGGATTCAGAGACAGGCTCTACCCAGCTATAATAAAATAATTGCAATCTTTCAATGCTGTCCTTTTAAAAAAATATTTGTAATTATCTCAATGACACTCTGAAAAGTAACTGTCTTGGTCACTTACTCCATATTGCCAAACACTCACATATTGGTTAAATTGGTTTGTTATTGTCATACACACCAACATACAGTGAAAATTTCATTTTACCTGCCATCCATACAGATCACTTCATCATGACAGTGCATCAAAGTCGCAAAAGCAATAAAAATTACAGAATGTAAAAAGTAAAAAGTAAAGTTATTATCAATATGTATACCAGGACAGTCCTGAGATTCATTTTCATATATAAAGAGCTACCCTTACAAAGAAAATGCAAAGCAGGCTAGAAATAATGTGCAAAGCAATGATGAGATAGATTGTGAGGTCAAGTGTTCAACTTATCAGACAAGAGGTCCATTCAATAGGCTTACAACAGTGGGATAGAAACTATCCTGGAGCCTGGTACTACGTGCCTACAGGCTTTTGTGTCCTCTTCTAACGGGAGGGGGAAGAAGTCAGAATGTCTGGGATGCGAGAGGTCTTTGATTATGTTGGCTGTTTTACTGGGACAGCAAGAAGTGGAGCCCGTCCACGGGAGAGGTTGATTTACTTGATGCCCCGAGCGGTGTGAACAACTCTGTGCAGAATCTGTGGTCTTGGACAGATCTGGATAAGATGCATTTTATGTGTTCTATAAAAATTGGTTAGTGCCAATGAGGAAATGCTAGATTTGTTTAACCTCCTGAGCACGTCGAAGTGCTGGTGTGCTTTCTTAGCTATAGTGTCTATGTGCTAGACCAAGACAGCCTATTCATGATATTCACACCTAGGAGCTTGAAGCTCTCAACGCTCTCAATTTCAGTACCATTGATATAAACATGAGTGCGCACATTTCTCCCCTTCTGAAGTCCATGACCAGCCTTTTTGTTTGGCTGACATTGAGGCGAAGGCTTGTTGTTATGGCGCATTGTCATTGCTACGTGTTGTTATATGATGACTAGATTCGAATAATGGAATAAAACCAGAAAGTGCTGGACATCAGTATTACCAGGAAAAATGACATCAGATTAATATTTTATGAACAACCATAAAAAAACTCTTTTCTTTGCTGATATATCAAGAAGCAGAAAGCTGCTGATATTGGAAATCTGAGTTAAGATAAATAAGAATAGGCTAGTCAGGCAGCATCCACAGAAGCAACAACTGATTCACCCTTTCAGGTTATTTGAATTGGAGACATTTAAAAATCAGATACGAAGGTCATAAGGCTTGTCTATTGAAGTCTCTGCTTCTGAGTGATGTCCATATCTGTTTTCATTTATTTCCTGAAAATAGAGGGGAAAAACAAGAATTAAAACTGGATTCTGAGCAAGAAGCATGCATGAGGAATGGCTAAGGATTTCCGGAGCGAAGGTATCTTACTATTCGGGGTAAAAGAGAGGCAAGACTGCGCAGGCGCATGACATCAGCCAGCAGAGCGGGAAAAAGTTTAAAAAGAAGACCGATCCAGCGGGCAGCGTTCGGAGCAGGTAGCGGAGTGAGAGTGTAATAGATTGATAGGGCTTTGGTTCACGGGCTTAGGCAATAATGAAGCGAGGTAGATTTATCTGTGTTAACTGCAGAAAGGAAAAATGTGTGTGGGGCTGGTTTTCCATGCTCGGTGTCAGATGTGGGAGGTCCTGGAGTCTCCCAGCCTCCCGGACGGCCACATCTGTACCTGATGTGTCGAGCTGCAGCTCCTGAGGGACCGAGTTAGGGAACTGGAGATGCAGCTCGATGACCTTCACCTGGTCAGGGAGAGTGAGGAGTTGATAGAAAGGAGTTATAGGTAGGTGTTCACACTGAGGCCATGGGAGACAGACAAGTGGGTCACAGTCAGGAGGGGGAAGGGGAAGAGTCAGGTACTAGAGAGTACCCCTGTGGCTGTACCCCTTGACCATAAGTACTCCTGTTTGAGTACTGTTGGTGGGTGGGGGACAGCCTATCGGGGGGGAAGCAGCAGTGGCCGTGTCTCTGGCACAGAGTCTGGCCCTGTGGCTCAGAAGGGTAGGGAAAGGAAGAGGAAGGCAGTAGTGATAGGAGACTCTATAGTTAGGGGTCAGATAGGCGACTCTGTGGACGCAGGAAAGGAATTCGGATGGTAGTTTGCCTCCCAGGTGCCAGGGTTCAGGATGTTTCAGATTGCATCCAAGATATCCTGCAGTGGGAGAACAGCCAGAGGTTGTGGTACATATTGGTACCAATGTCATAGGTAAGAAAAGGGAAGAGGTCCTGAAAAAAGACAACAGAGAGTTAGGGAGGAAGTTGAGAAACAGGGACACAAAGGTAGTAATCTTGGATTACTGCCTGTGCCATGCAACAGTGAGAGTAGTAACAGAGTGAGGTAGAGGATAAATGCGTGGCTGAGGGATCGGGGCAGGGAATCAGTTTCTGGGTCAATGGGACCTCTTTTGGGGCAGGTGTGACCTGTACAAAAAGGACAGTTTGCACTTGAATCCCAGGGGGACCAATATCCCGGCAGGGAGGTTTGCTAAGGCTACTGGGGAGAGTTGTTGGAGGTGGGAATTGTTGGATTGTTGGAACCAAACTAAAGACACTGGGGAAGTCTCTTTCATCTAAAGAGAACTAGATGAAGAAGTGGAGGGATGGGTTAGTAAATTTGCTGATGACACAAAGGTTGAGGGTGTTGTGGATAGTGTGGAGGGCTGTTAGATGTTACAGCCGGACATTGATAGGATGCAAAACTGGGCTGAGAAGCGGCAGTTGGAGTTCAACCCAGATAAGTGTGAAGTGGTTCATTTTGGTAGGTCAAATATAATGGCAGAATATAGTATTAATGGAAAGACTCTTGGCAGTGTGGAGGATCAGAGGGATCTTGGGGTCCGAGTACATAGGACGCTCAAAGCAGCTGCGCAGGTTGACTCTGTGGTTAAGAAGGCATATGGTGTATTGGCCTTAATTAATCGGGGAATTGAATTTAGGAGCCGAGAGGTAATGTTGCAGCTATATGGACCCTGGTCAGACTCCACTTGGAGTACTGTGCTCAGTTTTGGTCGCCTCACTACAGGAAGGATGTGGAAGCCATAGAAAGGGAGCAGAGGAGATTTACAAGGATGTTGCCTGGACTGGGGAGCATGCCTTATGAAAACAGGTTGAGCGAACTAGGACTTTTCTCCTTGGAGCGACGGAGGATGAGAGGTGACCTGATAGAGGTGTATAAGATAATGAGAGGCATTGATCGTGTGGATAGTCAGAAGCTTTTTCCCAAGGCTAAAATGTTTGCCACAAGAGGACACAGTTTTAAGGTGCTGGGGAATAGGTACAGAGGAGATGACAGGGGTAAGTTTATTACTCAGAAAGTGGTGAGTGCGTGGAATGGGCTGCCGGCAACAGTGATGGAAGTGGATGTGATGGGGTTTTTTAAGAGACTTTTAGAGACATTAAGAGACAGGTACATGGAGCTTAGGAAAATAGAGGGATATGGGGAAGTCTAGTAATTTCTAAGATAGGGACATGTTCAGCACAACTTTGTGGGCCGAAGGGCTTGTATTGTGCTGTAGGATTTCTATGTTTCTATGTTTCTAAAATACTTGAACTGTAAGATATACAAAACACTGAGATGCTAGAAACCTAAAATTCTTAGCAGATCAGATAACATCTGTGGAGTGAGACTGAGGATTAATGGTTAACATAGCGCAAGAGTAATTTGTAGAATTAAGTTCACTGTTTGCAAATTTAGGATAAAAATTTACCCAACTGAAACTTTGACCATCACATTGGGCTCATTCTGCAATACAAAGTTTTAGTACAGCACCAATTTTAGTGAAGTAATGTCTCAAGAAACCTTTCTAGAAGCAGCTAGCTCATTAAAGCCCTATCACTGAAGGAGACTAATTAATACTGTGGAAGTGAAAATCACGCACTACAAAGGTGCTGTTTTTGTTTTACATTTTTCGGTGATCTCTGGATCGGGGGTCCCAATCTTTTTTATGC
This sequence comes from Hemitrygon akajei, assembly GCF_048418815.1. Classification (NCBI taxonomy): domain Eukaryota; kingdom Metazoa; phylum Chordata; class Chondrichthyes; order Myliobatiformes; family Dasyatidae; genus Hemitrygon; species Hemitrygon akajei. The sequence continues at coordinate 146,286,382 of NC_133131.1, forward strand.
CATGGAACAATACCATTAAGCAGGGGTCTGTGGGCTCCAATTTGGGGATCCCTGCTCTAGATCCTGCTGGCTAGTGGACGTCCTAGGGTAGATCATAGTAATTGAACTTTTCTTGTTATTGAATTCTACGTATGGGTAGAATTTAGGAGGTCCATGCTACTGTGATGTTCTGCCCGGTCAGCAACTCTACTCAACCACTCCTCTTACACCGTCTCTATTGTGCTTGAAGTATAACATTGGACGTTGGGATGCTTGTCCTGCATCACTCGCAACCAAGTTCCCGCGATGGTGACAACATTGCTGCATGCACATGCAATGCTCTTATGAACCAGGGCAGGGTAGATACAGAGATAAAGTTCCCACTGATCGTGCTCTCAAAAATCAATGGTCACAATCTTAGAAAAAGGTTTAGCTATTTGGGACTCAGATGATAATTCTTTGGAATTCTCTACCTAGGTTCGATTTTGTCACTTAAAAATAAATTGGATAGGTATATGGACAGGAAAGGAATGGAGGGTTATGGGCCAAGTGCAGGTCGGTGGGACTAGGTGAGAGTAAGCATTCGTCACGGACTAGAAGGGCCGAGATGGCCTGTTTCCGTGCTGTAATTGTTATATGGTTATATGTTAATAGAGGGCTGTGGACACTTTGTCACTGTATAGTCAACATATTAATAATACAGAGATAGTCATTTACAGAGAAAAGCGCAAATAAAGGTTTATCTGCAAGTTTTCAACTTTTCTGAGATAAGATCCAATAAAATACTAATCTCCAAAGGTATTAAGTATACACACAGTGGTAACTTTATTAGATACCTTCTGCACCTAATAAGGAGGCCACTGAGAGTACGCTCATGATCTTTTGCTGCTGTAGCCCATCCACTTCAAGATTCGACATGCTATGTGTCTAGAGATGCTCTTCTGCCCAGCAAAGTTATAATATGCCTTTATTAATGAATATAAAAGAGTTAGAATATAAAAGCTAGGATATAATCTTGAAATTTTATACAGCACTGATGAGGCCTCACTTGGAGTATACCGAGCAACTTTGGGCCCTTTCTCTTAGAAAAGGTGTGCTGAAACTGGACAGGTTTCAAAGGAGGTTCATGAAAGTGATTCCAGGATTGAATGGCTAGTCATATGAAGAACATCTGATGGCTCAGGGCCTGTATTCACTAGAATTCAGAAGAATGAGAGTTGACCTAATTGAAACCTAATTGGATGTTTACTATGGTGGGAAAGTCTAAGACCAGAAGACAGAGCCTCAGAATAGAGAGGCATCCTCTTAGAAAGGAGATGAGGAGGAATTTCTTTAGCCAGAGAGTGGTGAATCTGTGGAAGCCAAGTCTTTATGAATATTTAAGGCAGAGGTTGATAGATTCTTGATTGGTCAGAGCATGGAGAAGACAGGAGATTGGGACTGAGAGGAAAGTTGGATCAGCCATGATGAAATGGCAGAGCAGACTTGATGGGCCAAATGCCCTAATCCTGCTGCTATATCTTATGGTCTGATGTTCTATTTAATTTATTGTTGCCTTCCAGTCAGCTTGCACCTGTCTGGCCATTCTCCTCTGACCTCTCTCATTAATAAGGCATTTTCACTCACAGAATGACCATTTGATGGATTTTTTTTTTGTTTCTCACACCATTTTCTATAAACTCTAGAGAGTGTTGTGTGTGAAAATTCCTGGAGCTCAGCAGTTTCTGAGATACTCAAACCACCCCGCCTCATTTCTTTCCCATTCCAAACAACATTTAAACCTCAACCATATCTGCATGCTTGTATGCATTGAGTTGCTGCCACATGATTGGCTGATTAGATATTTGCATTAACAAGCAGGTGTACCTAATAAAGTGGCCACCGAGTGTACATTTCAATATTATAATGAATGTATTATATATTTCTTGATAACTAACTCGGTATGTGTGTTAAATAGTTAAATTAAATAAATAGTGCAAAAATGGAAATAAAAAGCAGTGAGGTAGTGTTTATGGGTTCAATGTCTATTCAGCAATCGGATAGCAGAGGGGAAGGAAACTGTTCCTAAATTATTGAGTGTGTGCCTTCCAGCTTCTGTACCTCCTTCTTGATGGTAACAACGAGAAGAGGGCATGTCCTGGGTAGTAAGGGTCCTTAATAATGGATACTGCACTTTTGATATATCGCTCCTTGAAGATGTCTTGGATAGTAGGGGCTCATGATGGAGATAACTAATTTTATAACACTCTGCAGCTTACTTTGATCCTGTGACTTAGGAGTCTGGAGATGTTCTTCTGCAAAGCAATGTTATAACGTGTGGTTATTTCAGTTACTGTTGCCTTACTGTCAACTTGAACTGGTCTGGCCATTCTCCTCGGAACTCTCAGCAATTGAAACTGCACTAACAGACTGCAAATTTATTCAACTCCCAACATCAGATGAGATCCCATGACAGATAACTCAAGCCTTCAGGAGGGACTTTGAGACACCAATTTAAAATAAGAACATAAGAAGATAAGAAAAAGGAGCAGGAGTAGGCCATCTAGCTTGTTGAGCCTGATCAGCCATTTAATAAGGGCATGGCTGATCTGCCTATGGACTCATCTCTACCTCCCTGCCTTTTCTGCCATAACCGTTAATTCCCCTACTGTCATCAAATTTCAAAGACAGTTTTAAAAAGTTTACATTTCTCTTCTCGAGGATTATGATGGTTGAACATCAAGAATTCAATCATTATTTTGTTGCTAGCCAATTAAAAAAATATGCTCAAGTTACTCAGTCAGGCAGCATCTGTGGAGACAAAGAGATGGTTAACATTTTGTGTCAAAACTCTACATCAGAAATAAGAATGTTCAGAGGAGACAGTCAGCATAAAGGTGGGGGGGCAGAGAGAGAGAGAGAGAGAGATGATTGGTAAACTCCTCTGTGATTGTCAGAATCAGGTTTAGTATCATCAGCTTATGTCATGAAATTTGTTGATTTTGCGGCAGTAGTGCAATGATAAACAAAAAAAAATCATGTTTAATGAGCTTCAAAGGTTGGATTAATCTCCAATTAACCTGATTGTAACTTTTGAGGAAAGGGAGTTTGTCCCTATGTGTGCTCTTATTATGCTCTTCATTTTGGAGTTCCGTTGGGAATGCTGGTTTGAAGTTTTCCGAGATACTGCCCTGAAAATTACGTATACTTTATCTATTATATTTCACCCATCCTTCATACCTTTTACTTCCATTAAAAACATGATCAACTTTGTTACGCATAATCTTCCTTTGGCTGCTTCCAGTTATTCCCCTTTGGATTGATATTTAGCAATGTAATCTTTAATTAACTATTCAAAATTCCCTTAGTATAGATACTAAACTAGGTATCTTCATTGAGCATGAGAGGGCATTAGGTTTCCTGAAACTGGAAATTTCTATGTTCCTGCTATAGGGCTGTAGGCTACCCCAAATGAATATGAACTACTGCCCTTGGAATTTGTTTGACCTCACCATGACAGTGGAAAAGGCTTTTTCCTTATCTCATTGCTATATTAAACTGCCTTCAATAAAAAATTATATCAACTTAGCAATGAGAAGGGGGATTGAAAAGACCTGCAATTGGAAACTCAGGATGATCACTTCAGTCAGAGTACAGGAGCTCTTTACAATGGTTGCCATGTCTACACTCGGTCTTTCTAATGTAGAGAAGGTCACATCACAAGACTGACTCCTCTAGAGGAGATTGGAGGAAGTGTATGTAAATCTCTGTCTCAGCTGGAAGGGCTTTAAGCTCCACAAGGAAGGGAGGGAAGCCGTGTAGGGGCAGGCGCTGCATTTCTATGGTTTTCAGGGGGGTGGGGTACCAAGGGACAGATAGCAGTTAGTGGAGATGGATAGGAAAACCAGGGAGTCGTGGAGAGAGTGGTTGCTGTGGATAGCAGAAAGGGAGGGAGAGAGGAATATGTGGCTGTTGGTTGGATCTCATTGGAGTTTGTGAGTAAAAGTGTGCTAGATGCAGAGACTAGTGGAGATGAAGATGAGGACCAGGGCAAGTTGATGTTTGTTCTGTGTTTAAAGTTCAAAGTAAATTTATGATCAAAGTACAGATATGTCACCATATACAAATCTGAGATTCATTTTCTTGCGGGCATATTCAATAAATCCGTAATAGAACAATAACTATAATAGAATCAATGAAATACTCCACCAACTTGGGTACTTAACCGGTGTGCAAATGACAATAAACTGTGCAAAATGCAAAAAAGAAATAAGTAATATAAAAAAACAATAAATATCAAGAACATGAGATGAAGAGCCCATAGATTATGGGAACATTTCAATGGCAGCGCAAGTGAAGTTGAGTGAAGTTATCCCCCTCTGGCTCTGGAACCTGTTGGTTGAGCTGTAATAACTGTTCCTGAATCCAGTGGTGTGAATCCTGAGGCAGATATGAGAGAAATGGAAGAAATACATGTGAGGGGTCCTTCAACAATGGCAGAGTGGAAGCCATGCTTCCTCAAGAAGAACATTCCAGAAAAGATGAAGCTTCATTTTGAAAGCAAGTATTTATTTATTTATTTAGTTAGTTAGTTATTTATTTATTGAGATACAGTCTGAAGTAGGCCCTTCTGGCCCAGCAATCCCCCAATTTATCCCTAGCCTAACCTGGGACAATTTACAGTAACCAATTAATCTACGGGTGGAAATTGGAGTACCTGAAGGAAACCCACGCAGTCATAGGGAGAATGTATAAATTCCTTACAGGCAATGGTAGGAATTGAACCTGGGTCGCCTGTACTGTAAAACATTGTGCTAACCATTACGCTACCATGCCGTCCTAGTGCTGTGGAGAGAAAGAAACAGAGATGGGGCAGTGTCCTTAAAGGAGATTGATAGGAGGAGGTATAGTCAAGATAGCTGTGGGAGTCAGCAAGTTTATAACAGAACAGGGAGCCAATGGGGAGGATGGTATGGTAGGAGAGAATAACTTGCAAAGGGAAATAAGCAAAGTGGGAAATGAGACTAAAGGGGTAGCCAGAGAACCAAAATGGAGACAATGGGGCAAATGTTGTCCTTCATTATAAGTATAAGACAGTCTATGCTTTACCCTCTCACGTAACTTTAGTTTGAAACACTGCATTGAGTTCCTGTTGAATATTTCTATCAAGTGGGGTAATGGGCCAATGCAGAGTACAAGTTAAAGTGTGCAAATGGCAAGAAATAATGATTCCACAAAGACATAACAAGCCAAGCAAAAAGGGAATCTGAAAAATAGATGGTACGTGATAGGCGGTCAGTGGAGACTTTAGAAATAGAGATGAGGAAAAGAAAGCTGGTTACAATGGTAGCTTGAATTGTATATCAGCCCCCTGACAGCAATTCTAAAGTGGTAGAAGAATATCGATATAGAAACTGGGCAAAAAACATTATGAAAGCAGAATGGATTTAATAGATTTTAATTTTCATTAATCTTGGATAAGCAGACTGGGTCACATCAGTAAGGTAGTGAAGTTTCCAATTGAGTTCAGTATTGTCTTCAGCTAATCAATGTCCCACATCCAACAAAGGGGTAGGCCATATTACATTTATTTTAATGAATAGATTGGTAAGCCCTATGATAAGGGAAAAATTATCAAAGGATAATAATAAAATATGTAAGTGCAATTTAATATTTTAAAGGAAGAAATCAACTCTATTTCCAAGAGTCTAGATTTCGGTAAAAGATTTGACTTCAATGTTATGAGATAAGTACAAACCATTGTAAAGCTGTCAAATGTGTCAAAGGTAAAAATAGATTTTTTTGGAAGCAGATCAGCAAAGAACTTAATATGACACAGAACCAACTGACACTGCTAAAAGGAAAGAGTTCCACTTGCCAATTAGTAAGTAACAAAGGAGAGACAGAAAGGTAAAGGACAGGATACAACTAAAGGAATAAAATACAAAAATACCAAAAAAAAAGGGCAAGCACAGATTCTGGCAACTGAGAGAGACATTTTGAACAACATGATAAAACAGCTATAACAAGAGACTGTGAAAATGAACAAGCTCAAATCAGGAATTACACTTTTATTAGAAGAAAGAGTGTGGAATCAGGAGGCATATGGTTCCTGTAAAACTGATAATCTGGCTTCTTCCCCTTTCCTTTCCTGTTCTGATAAAGGGTCTTAGCCTGAAATATCAACTGTTTATTCCTTTCTATTGATGCTGCCCGACTTACTGAGTTCCTTGGGACATTGAATAGTTACTTTGCCTCAGTATTTACAAAAGGGTGATATCCTGGACATCCTAATATTAAATAAGGAATAATGACTCAACTTATTTTCAGTAAAGAGTAAATCAATGGCACCAAAGAATGCCCAGCATTTCTTGCATTTGGTTTAGATGCTGTCCATTCACAGGATTTTACTTTAGGCTTGATATAATCCCTAGCATTCACTTACTGAGCTGCAGAAAGCCAACAGAGTTTGAGGAGGATGTGAAGCTGATGGTTTTGTGTGATTTTGCATGGGAAGAATGCCAGGCTGCAGATTGCTGGATTTAATCCCATTCAGTAGAGGTGGGAAAGACACAGAAATTACCATTGCAAAAATCAGTGCTGACAACGATGAAGTCGTGCACAGGATTTCAGCAATGGACTAAAAAATGGAAAGACTTACTGTATAGCATATCAACAATTGTCACAGAAAAATACTAATGTCCCTTTACATTCATTGAATGACTTACAGGTGTTGTGGTGGAAACAGATGCATGAACCTGTGTAGAAAGCATGAAGTGCATTGGAAGGGATTGGTAAGATGTGGATTTTAAAAAGTCTGCTCGATGTTGAACACCTTTCCAATGACATTTGTAACTGTGAAAGAGGAGCTGCACAAAAATAAGTCCTATGTAAATAAAGGCCATCTGGAAATAAATATTTATGAAGATAGGAAAGGGCACCATTCATGACAGAGTCACAGAGATAAACAGCAGAAATTAAGCCTTAGAGACGATCTCAAAACCATGTATCTGACAAGAAGTCAAATTCATTTAAATAACATGAAAACCAGCTGCAAGCTAAGTTTCTTAAACCAACACTGAGGTTGGGCAGCAGAAGGCATCAGTAATAAATGTCCACAGGCATACCATCTGCAAATCATCTGCAGTCTCTGACATTCTCAACTGCATCACAACTCACTCCCTGGGAGGATAGATTACAGGAGAGATGAACAACATGCTAATTCTAGCTGAATCCCCAACCAAATAGAGCTATGCAAACCTTGAATAAAAGGAAGTTTCCAGCATGTCAATGGAATGGCCTTGAAAAGCTGAAAGTGTTTTGAATAGTGCTGGATTAAGATGACTCAAACAATTGCAAGGGATGAACGCATCATGAAGACTAAACTGGTTTATTGTTGTCTCATACATCCAGGTACTGCGAAAAACTTCTGTTGCAAACTGTTGATACAAAATGCATTACAACAGTGTGTTGAGGTAGTACAAGGCAAAACAATAATGTAACAGAGTGCAGAATAAAGTGTTAGAGTTACAGAGAAGGTGCATTGCAGGTAGACAATAAGATACATGGTAATAATGAGGTAGATTATGAGACCAAGAATCCATCTTATCATACTAAAGAACTGTTCATTAGTTTTATAACAGTGGGGTAGAAACTGTTTGTGAGGTTGATGGTATGTACTTTCAGGCACTTGTATCTTCTGCCTGATGGGAAAGGGGGTGCAGAGAGGATGTCTGGTGTTGGTGGGTTCTTTGATTATGGCAGCTACTTTAACAAGATAGTAAAAAGTGCAGAGTCCATAGATGAAGGCTGGTTTCCGTAATGTGCTGAGCTGAGTCCATAAATCTGCAGTTTCTTGCACTTTTAGCAGATCTGTCACTATATCAAGTCATGATGCATCTGCATGTGATGCTTTCTATGGTACATCGATAAAAATTGGTGAGTTCCTTGGCTGTTTCTTCAGTGCGGTTGGAACAACGAAGGGTTATTGGTGATGTTTACTCCTAGGAACGTGAGCCCCTTAATACTCTAACCTCTGTACTGTTGAAATAAACAGGAGCAATTCACCACCTCCATTCCTAAAGACAATGACCAGCTCTGTAGTTTTGCAGACTTTGAGGGAATAGTTGTCAAGATACTATGACACTAGTCATGCAACACGCATGAAATGCTGGTGGAACACAGCAGGTCAGGCAGCATCTATAGGAAAAAGTGCAGTCGACATTTTGGGCCGAGACCCTTCATCAGGACTAACTGAAAGAAGAGATAGTAAGAGATTTGAAGGTGGGGTGGGGGGAGATCTGAAATGATAGGAGAAGTCAGAAGGGGAGGGATGAAGCTAAGAGCTAAAAAGTTGATTGGCAAAAGGGATAAGAGCTGGAGAGGGGAAAGGATCATGCAACGGGAGGCCTAGGGAGAAAGAAAGGGGGAGGGGAGCACCAGAAGAAAATGGAAAACAGGCAAGGAGTGATTGTGAGAGGGACAGAGAGAGAAAAAAGAGAGAGAGAAAAAAAGGGGAAATAAATAAATAAATAGATAAATAAATGGATAAATGAATAAGGGATGGGGTAAGAAGGGGAGGAGGGGCATTAATGGAAGTTAGAGAAATCAATGTTCATGCCATCAGGTTGGAGGCTACCCAGACGGAATATAAGGTGCTGTTCCTCCAACTTGCATGTGACTTCATCTTGACAGTAGAGGAGGCCATGGATAGACATATCAGAATAACACACACAAAATGCTGGTGGAATGCAACAGGCCAGGCAGCATCTATAGGAAGAAGTACAGTCGACGTTTTGGGCCAGGACTTTTTGTCAGGACTAACTGAAAGATGAGATAGTAAGAGATTTGAAAGTGGGAGGGGGAGGGAGAGATCCGAAATGATAGGAGAAGACAAGAGGGGGAGGGAAAACTAGTCGTTCTATCTCCTTCCTGTACTCAGACTCATCTTTATCTGAGAAGTGGACAACTATGGTGGTATCATTTGCAAACTTGTAGATATAATTGGAGCAGAATTAGGCCACACCAGTCAGAGTGTATAGGAAGTAGAGGGCTGAGGATGCAACCTTGTGAGGCTCCAATGTTGGGAATAATCATAACAAAGTTGTTGCTGCCTATACTTACTGATTGTGATCAGTTGGTCAGGAAGTCAACGATCAAGTTGCAAAGGGAGATTTTGAGTCCCAGATCTAGGTGGTGAGTTTGCTTGTACAGTATTATAGTATTGAAGACAGAGCTATATTCAATAAACAATATTCTGAAGTAGATGTCTTTACTGTCCCGATGAGTGGAGGGCCAAAGAGATGATGTCTGCATGGAACTCTTCTGGTGGTGGGCAAACAGCAGGTGTCTTTGTCGTGCCTTTTGCTGTATAGAGTCCAATGTGTCCATGTTAATATTGAAATACTAGATCAAGATTGCATTATCCAGATCTGGGAAATAAATGTAGCTGGTATCCTAGCTGCTTTTGAGGAGTGCTCTAGTATTACCTTTGGAAATGCTCACTGAGGTTTTGCAGTGGTGCTGGGCAGAAAGTTTCTGAGTTTTAATCCAGTGACAATGAAGGAGTTTACAGTAGAAGTGGTACAGGCAGGTTCGATTTTGTCATTAAAAAAAAATTGGATAGGTATATGGACGGGAAAGGAATGGAGGGTTATGGGCTGAGTGCAGGTAGGTGGGATTAGGTGAGAGTAAGCATTCGGCACGGACTAGAAGGGCCGAGATGGCCTGTTTCCGTGATGTAATTGTTATATGGTTATATGACTATATTTCCAACTCAAGTTATTGTGTGAATTATAAAGTGTAGGTGCCCTTGTGCTTCTTGGTGGTAGAAGCTTGGCTTGGGAGGCCCTGTTTGAATAGTTTAGCAAGTAACTGCAGTGCATTTGTAAATGATGCACACATCAGCCACGATACTCTTGGTAAATCAGTTAAATAAATGACCATAAGCTAGTGCTGAAATTGCATTTTGCAGGGGAATCAAGTTGAGAAATGATCTATTCTACATACTGTATCATTAACAAAATAGATGTGCTCATACTATAAATAATGTTGGGAGTAACAGTTGTCCCAGCTACAAATAATTAAAAATAATGAAGCCTCAGTGCAAAACTGCAATTTATTTAAGTGCCCTCTGTACTTAACTTTGCAAATGAAGCAGCATTAACTTAACCATTTACTTTGGGATAAGCCATAAGATCATAAGACATAGGAGCAGAATTAGGCCATTGAACCCACCAAGTCTGTCCTGTCATTCCATCATGACTGATTTATTAACCTTCCCAAATCAATTCTCCTGCCTTCTCCTATCAAACTTTGTTTTAACTAAAAAGTTAAAAGTTTCAAGTAAATTTATTATTAAAGTACATATATGTCACCATATACAACCCTGAGATTTGTTTTCTTGTGGGCATACACAGTAAATCCAAGAAACACAATAGAATAAACTGCACCCAGTGGGACAAATAAATAACCTATGTGGGAAAGGCAAGAAACTGCGAAAATACAAAAGCAAAAAGTAAATAAATAATTAATCAATAATTAATCAAAATCACGAGTCCTTGAAAGTGAGTCCAAAACTTGTGGTAACTGTTCAGTGATGGAGTGAGTGAAGTTATAATTTTTGGTTCAAGAGCCTGATGACTGAGAGGTAATAACTGTTCCTGAACCTGGTGGTGTGAGTCACATTCATCTTACTCAGCCTCTTACTCAATCTCAGCAAGACCAATGAGCTGATTATTGATTTCAGGAGGAGGAAATCGGAGATCTATGAGCTAGTCCTCACAAGGAGAGGGCAAGCAACTTTAAATTTGTTGGTGTTTTAATTTCAGAGGACCTGTCTTGGGTCCAGTATGTCAGTGCAATAATGAAACAGAAGTACAACAGTGGCTCTACTTCCTTAGTAGTTTGCAAAGATCTGGCATGACATCTAAATCTTTGACAAACTTCTGTACATGTGTTGTGGAGAGTATATTAACTGGCTGTATCACAACCTGGTATGGAAACACCAATGCCCTTGAATGGAATATCCCACAAAAAGTAGTGGATAGGGGCCAGTCCATCATGGGTAAAGCTCTCCCGATCATTGAGCACATCAACATTGAAATTTGTCGCAGGAAAGCAGTATCCAATACCTGGGACGTCCGCCACCCAGGGCATGCTCTCTTCTCACTGCTGCCATCAGAAAGAAGGTACAAGAGACTCAGGACTCATACAACCCTTCAACCATCAAGCTCTTGAATCAGAGGGGATAACTTCACTTGCTCCGTCACTGACCTGTTCCCATAACGTATGGATGACTCACTTTCAAGGACTCTTCATTTCATGTTCTCGATATTTATTATTTTTCTTTCTTTTGAATTTGCAAAATTTGAAGTCAATAATCAGCTCCTTGGTCTTGAGTGAGAGGCTGATGTTGTTGCACTAATTCAACCAGATTTTCAATCTCCCACTTAAGTGCCAATTTGTCACCACCTTTGATTTGGCCAACAATATTGAATTCATCAGCAATCTTAAGTATGACATTGGAGCTGAGCATAGCATTACAGTCATGTGAGCAGAGCAAGGGGCTAAGCACAGAGCCTTGTGGTGCACCTGTGCTGATGGAGACTATGGAGGAGATTTATGGAGGAATATGGTCCCGGTGCAGGTCAATAGGAGCAGGCAGTTTGAATGATTTGGCATGTACAAATAGCCCAAAGGGACTGTTCCAGTGCTGTACCTTTCTAAGACAAGGACTCCCACGTCCCTTTGCATCTCTGATTTTTGAATTTTCTCCCCATTTAGAAAACAGATTATGCCTTTAATTCTTCTACAAAAGTGTATGACCATACACTTTTTCCCTACAATTCATTTCATTAGCTACTTCTTTGCCCATTCTTCCAGTCTATCTAAGTCCTGCAGCTTCCCTGCTTCTACAGCACTGCCTGCCCTTTCACCTATCTTTGTATCATCATTAAACATGGCCACAAAGGCATCAATTTCATTATTCAAATCATTGATATATAATCTGCCATCACTGAACACTGTAGAACACCACTAGTCACTGGCAGTCCCCTTTATTCTCATCCCTTGCTTCCAGCCAATCAGCCAATCTTCCATCCACACAAATATAGTTCCCATAATACCATAGGCTCTTATCCTGTTAAGCAGCCTCATGTGTGGCACCTTGTCAATGGCCTTCTGAAAATCCAAACAATATCCACTGAATCTCCTTTGTCTATCCTGTCTGCTATTTCCACAAAGAATTGCAACAGATTTGTCAAGCAAAATTTCCCCTTGAGGAAACCATGCAGCGTGGAAGATCAGAGGGATCTTGGGGTCTGAGTTTACAGGACACTCAAAGTTGCTGCACAGGTTGACACTGTGGTTAAGAAAGCATACAGTGCACTGGCCTTCATCAATTGTGGGATTGAGTAATGTTACAGCTATATAGGACCCACCTGGAGTACTGTGCTCAGTTCTGGTCACCTCACTACAGAAAGGATGTGGAAGCCATAGAAAGGGTGCAGAGGAGATTTACAAGGATGTTGCCTGGATTGGGAAGCATGCTTTATGAGAATAGGTTGAGTGAACTTGGCCTTTTCTCCTTGGAGCGACGGAGGATGAGAGGTGACCTAATAGAGGTGTATAAGATGATGAGAGGCATTGATCATGTGGATAGTCAGAGGCTTTTACCTGGGGCTGGAATGGCTAGCACGAGAGGGCACAGTTCTAAGGTGCTTGGAAGTAGGTACAGACGGGATGTCAGGGATAAGTTTTTCACGCAGAGAGTGGTGAGTGCATGGAATGGGCTGCTGGCGACAGTGGTGGAGGTGGATACAATAGGGTCTTTTAAGAGACTCCTGGACCGGTACATGGAGCTTAGAAAAATAGAGGACTATGGGTAACCCTAGGTAATTTCTCAGGTAAGGACATGTGTGGCACAGCTTTGTGGGCTGAAGGGCCTGTATTGTGCTGTAGGTTTTCTGTGTTTCTATGTAATTTAACTCACTTCATGCGGCCTGAAACCTCGAACTTCCACTATAGTGCTAGTGTCTTTCTCTGTGAAGGCTGATGTAAAATACTTATTCAGTTCATCCGCTGTTTTGTTGTCCTCTTTTGCTACCTCTCCACCATCATTTTCCAATGGTCCAATATCCACCCTCACCTCTCTTTTACACTTTATGAATCTGAAGGAACTTTTGGTATCCTCTTTAATATTATTGTCTAGCTTACTTTTGGATTCAGATTTACCTTCTTATGGATTTTTATAGTTGCTTTATGTTGATTTTCCCACTAGTTCTTCCTGTGTTATATACTCTGTCTTTGTTACCTGGCATAAAGGACATAACAATACCTCTGGACTCATTCTCAATGTTTGTAGATAAAGAAAGTGGTTAAATATTAAAAACCTCCTTAGAACCCCCACCTGTGCATACCCAAGCCTGTTGTTATGACAATGGCAGTTCTGCTTACACCTTCCTTCTTTATACTGGCTCAAGTATAACTCACTCCTGACAAGAATGGTTCTTTTCAAATGGCTCCTGCTTTGCCAAGAAACCCTGGCAGGGAAATTATTTTTTATACGTATATATGCAGAAGTGAGCTTATGAGTCTCTTATCCACTCCATCACAGGCCCACATGGACATACCTTCACATTATTCATTTCAGTGCCTAGATCAGTACACTGGCTACTCATCTCCCCATCCATTCCTCTTCATTTGGACCTAACTACTCTAGGTTCTCCTGACTGGCTTCCAATCCTACAATGTCTGAAAATTCCAGGGCATTGAAATCTCCCAATTTATCCTATTTCATCTGTCACCCACCTGACTCTGCCTCCCAGCATCATTGATCCAACTCCTCCCCACCACCATCCTTCGCCCCTCCTCTATCCACCTATTACCTATTGGCCTTTGTCTCATCCCTCCCCATGTCCTCCTTAATTGTCCGACCTTCCTTCTCCACAGAGACTCGACCTGGAATGTTGACAATTATCCCCACAGATACAGCTCAACCCACAGAATTTCTCCTGCAGTTTTTTTTTGTTGTTCCAGATAATAGCTTCTGCTGAACTCTGTGTCTTTGTGTCCTAAGCTTTACCAGTCTGCATTGGCCCTTCATTCTCCAACGTCACGTATTTTAAAATTAACTTCTTTTAAAAGAAACTTCAGATGCTGGAATCCGGAGCAAAAAAATGCAAATGGCAAGAGGAAATCCATGGGTCAATGATATCTGTGAAGGTAAATAGACAGTAGCCATTTCAGCTGAAGTGTCTCAATCTGAAATGTTAACTGTCCACTTCCCTTCACAGATGCTGCCTAACCCATTGAATTCCTCCATATAACCATATAACAATTACAGCACGGAAATAGGCCATCTCGGCCCTTCTAGTCTGCACCGAACACTTACTCTTGCCTAGTCCCACCGACCTGCACTCAGCCCGTAACCCTCCATTCCTTTCCTGTCCATATACCTATCCAATTTTACCTTAAGTGACAATATCGAACCTGCCTCTACCACTTCTACTGGAAGCTCGTTCCACACAGCTACCACTCTCTGAGTAAAGAAGTTCCACCTTGTGTTACCCCTAACCTTTTACCCCCTAACTCTCAACTCATGTCCTCTTGTTTGACCCTCCCCTACTCTCAATGGAAAAAGCCTATCCACGTCAACTCTATCTATCCCCTTCATAATTTTAAATACCTCCATCAAGTCCCCCCTCAGCCTTCTACATTCCAAAGAATAAAGACTTAACTTGTTCAACCTTTCTCTGTAACTTAGGTGCTGAAATCCAGGTAACATTCTAGTAAATCTTTTCTGTACTCTCTTTATCTTATTGACATCTTTCCTATAAATCGGTGACCAGAACTGTACACAAGTTCCACTAGTTTTTTTTAAATTTTAAACTTGACACCCATTTTTGTTAAACCTGGTCTACCTTCCCCATATAGTTGTCTCTCTCTCCACCCCTCTCTTCCCAACATCCTGGGCCAAAGCCTCAGTATCTTCATTTCTACACATAATCACTCTTTTCTCAGCACTGGTGACCATCCTGAATCCAGAATCCTGAATGACAGTAGTCCCCTCTTATTATTTCCCTTCCCCTTCTGTTTAATAACACACATGTCCTTGGCTAACTTCTCAGCTTTCATATTTTAGTTCAGGTTTTTGTCCGTGCCTGAAACTTTGTGAAGCCTCTAGCACCATGGCACATGTGCTAAGTCAATGAAAATTCTGATTTTGATGTCATATCTGACAGCCTTCTGGACAGCACAACCCCTCCCTTTGTAGCCTCCATGCAACAACAATGTAATGCCTGCCTCATGTCCCATTTCTGTAACAAAAGTGTGTGTAAATCTGAGCCTCAGCTATGTTTGAAGATAATAGGATGGGTGAACAAAAGAGTGGTCAGATAGACAGGTTTTAAGGAGTGCTTTAAAGGAAAAAAGAGAAGTATAAAAGTAGAAAATTATGGGGAGGACAACTGGAAGTATGGTCACCAATAGTTGATTAATTAAGAGAATGAACAAAAGAGAAGGAAAGGAGGATGTGGATATCCTGGAGGGTGGGATTGCTGAAGAACAGCAACAGAAGCACATCTAAACAATGATGAGGATTCTGAGATGGAGGATTATGATTTTGATCATGGAGTAGAATTTGACTGTATATATTGCAAAATTTAAATTTATAAGCAAGTGGTGTCATATCATACCCACTGTTTATTTGTGAATTATTGTAAAATTATAAATATAGGAAGATTAACTCATTTATGCAGTTAATAAGTGTTCTAGATTTTCTGTTAACTGAGATAAGGATCTTTTGCTTTGCAATTACCCCAGTAAGTTGCTGCAGAATTGAGGTGATATGTAAACACTTATTTGTTAATGTGCGACAATAACTTTCAATGGAATCAGTTACCCATTCAACAGAAAGATTGCAAAGGTAAATCGTAGAAAATGTTGATGGTCATAAAGATGGTGGGGACAAGAGGATGCAAGTGTTCATACGTCAGCAGGAAGAATGGGATAGGAATGGATTCTGACGATTAGCACTGGAAAGAAGAAACAATTGAACAAGGATTGCAGATTCTAGAGTAAAATAATTATCAGACATCACCTGAGTTCCAGTTAAGAACTGCATACTGCTAACCATAAGAACATATGCAGCCTATTGAGTCTGGTCTGCTATTCCATCATGGCTAATTTATTACCCCTCTCAACCCCATTGTTCTGCTTTCTCCTCGTAACATTTGACACCCTTACTAATCAAAAATCTATTAATCTCTGCTTTAATATACCAATAACTTGGTCTCCACAGTTGTCTGTGGCAGTGAAGCACTTCATTCTCATCTCTGTTCTAAAGAAATGTCCCTCTATTCTGAGGCTGTGTTCTCTGTCCTAAACTTTCTCACTATCAGAAACATCCTTTCTATGTCCATTCTATATTCGAAGGTTTCAATGAGTTTCCCCCACTTATTCTTCTAAACCCAGCAAGTACAGGCCCAGAGCTATCAAATGCTCCTCACACATTAACCATTTCATTCCCGGGATCTTTCTCTAAACCTCTGCTGAACTCTCTGCAATGCCAGAACATCATTTCTTAGATAAGGGCCTAGAACTGTTCACAATACTCTGTGGAGTAACTGAGGGGTTTTAAATCAAGGGGAAGTGGGATTTCTTCAGACATATCTGGGAAGACAGTTTATGGTAAAGAAGAGAGCAAAAATAGACTGGATGGATACCGCAGAGGGCTTTGGGTGGAGGTGGGGTGGGGGAGGTTATGCTGGTTACCTATATTTTCTTATATTCCTTAAGGGAAGTTAATAACATGAAACTTCGGCCTCAATCAAAAAGTACTAGAATATCAACGTTGATCACATTTTCTTCATGATTCCACTTTCATTTTATAATTTCGGTATTTATCCTTTCAACATAATTAGCAAGAGATATTTTTGTGTTTCTCCCACTCTCTGCCTCTTTCCATTGCCTTTTCATCTTACCCTGACCTGGAAACAAATCCTGAGGCTAGTTCCATAAATGATGCAGTATGTATGGAGCACCAAGTAAAATGGCTGAAGTGGATACCAGGCAGCCTGCCAGACCTCACTACCCGACTAATGGTTCTTTCCTGCTTTTCCTGGCTCTGAAAAATTTTAATTGTACTCTTAATGTTGGTTTATTACTTTGGCATCATTATTAAATAATTGAAGTAAATAATTAATATTGAATCTATGGTTGGTCTTCTACAATAAAATATTGCTTTTCAGCATGTGTTCCCTAGCTGACAGAGGACAATGTACCTCCTGATCAAGGTGCACAACATAGTACATACTACTCACCCACATAAAATAATATTGCCACTGGTAAATAAACAAATAAGCTGCATTTGCGATACAAATTTAAAAGTAAACTTAAAGTAAATTTTAAACTTGCCGCTTCATGCGTGATGAGACCTGGACTGTGGCAGGGAGTTCAGAAGTCTTAAGCCCTAGGGGAAAGAAGCTGATTCCATTCCAAACAGTTTTTGTCCTAATGCTACATTACGAGGTTTCTCATAAATGGATTTATTTGATAATAGAATTAACTTTTTTATTATTCCCATTTAAATCAGTTCTATTAAAGCTTATGATGCTTTTTGCTTTTATTTATTTACGTTTTTACAATAGTTACAATAGTTTTTAATGCTTCTGATTAAACCATACAATACAACAGAGAGTGCGTGCAAATCTAGACTGTGAATACTGTCTGGTCAACTTTGTTTCTCTGAGAAGTTAGTTGGAGATATTGAGGCAAATTATAGCTTTCTTTCTTAACCTCCTGATTGATAATTAGGTGTTATTCCGACCCTTGTAATTCATTGTAAAATTGGGCAGAACAAACCATCGGAAGAAATGACTTTGCTGTTTGAGAGTTTACTTGTCCTTGACATCTCTGCAGCAAGGAAGCTTGTCTGTTTGGTGATGTCCATTAATATCCTCCCACACTGCCAAGATAGGCATCAACTGCAAATTTGGAGATGTTGCCACATGCATTCTCATCCAAGTCATTAAATGCTGGTTCACTAAATGCTGGTAATTTAGTACTCTGCCCAATATATCCCAGAAGTATTCCTTTTCACCATCAGTAAAATCTACAGGAGATGCTAATTCAAGAAGGCAACATCCATAACGAAAGATTCCCAATATCCATGCTATTCTATCTGCTCAGGCATGAGGTACAGAAGCCTAAAGTCCCACACCACCTGGTTTAAGAGCAATGAAGGACATCCAGAGTTGAAGCCCCTGCTCCACGCTTGGAAGCCAGTGACATTGATGGGTGATGTAGCACATCTGAGGATGCTGGGCTGTCCCAAGTGCCATGCGAGCAGAGACACAAGGAGGCACAAGGGAGGCTGTGTGTGTGTGTGTGTGTGTGTGTGTGTGTGTGTGTGTGTGTGTGTGTGTGTGTGTGTGTGTGTGTGTGTGTGTGTGTGTGTGTGTGTGTGTGTGTGTGTATAGGGGGGAATAAGGTGGGAGGGAGGATAGGGGATTGTTTTGCTGTTTTTTTTTCAGTGTTGTGTTGTGTCCTGTGTATGTTTGATGAGCAATGTGGGCATATTATGTTGGTGCTGGAATGTATGGCAACACATGTGGACTGCCCCCAGCACACACCCAGGGCTGTTGATTGTTAATATAAATGACACAGGTCTCTTTATGATATATAAGTGATAAATAAATCTAACTCTGAATCTGAACTACTTTCCCCCAAACATTCAGTTCTTCACCTAACTGGCACAACCTTATTCACTAGAATTCAGCTACACTATAACTACTTTGATCAACTTGACTAAGATTGGCTTTTGTTTTGTTCTACCTGTATTCTTCCTTGTAAAAATTGTGTATTATTTACCTTTTACTTGTGAATTCTGCTTTCACCTCTGGTGCTGTGATGCTGCTGCAAGTCATTTTTTCATGAACTTGAACTTGTGCCTATGATGATAAACCCAACTTTGACTTTGAAAACAAACAGAAACATTCAGGAATCCAGCTCCAGTTCTAAACCTACTGTTGCTCCTGAGCCACACACACACAAAATGCTGGAGGAACTCGGCGAGTCAGGGGTAGCATCTGCGGAGAGGAATGAACAGTCAACGTTTCAGGCAGCGACTGGAAAGGACGCGGGTGGGAAGGCAAGCCCGAATAAGAAGGTGGGAGGAGGGAGAGGAGAGCAAACTGGCAGTTCATAGGTGAGACCAAATGAAGGAGAAGGTTCCCTGGGGAGGGGGGATGATGTCAGAAGCTGAGAGGTGATAGGTGATGGAGGTAAAGGGCTGAAGAAGAGGGATCTGATAGGAGAGGACAGAAGACCATGGAAGCAAGGGAACGAGGGGTAACTAGAGGAAGTTGACTTGAATTCCTCCAGTATTTTTATGTGTTGTTCTAGATTTCTAGCATCTAAAAAAATTTCTTTGTATTATGATTTGTTCATAACCCTCAGTGTTCCCAATCCCAGCTCAGATCTCACACTATTAACTGCAAAAGACATCAAACAGAATACACTGGATGCCACAACAGAGGGCTCTAGAAAAAGGGGCTACATTTACCAACACTCTCAGTAATTCACAATATAATACACGGATACAAGGATAGTAAGTCAGGACGATATACATTAAATGAACTTGTGCTATTAACACCTAGAATCACTCCTATCAAAGCCACCTCCGCCTCCCTCCTGCGTTCCCCCTCTCACCTCCCAGCTTGTGCTCCCCCCCCCTTCTTCCTACCCTTTTATTTTGGCTTCTGCCCCTTTTCTTTCCAGTCCTGATGAAGGGTCTCAGCCAAAATGTTATCTGTTTATATTTGCTCCATAGCTGCTACCTGACCTGCTGAGTTCTTCCAGCATTTTGTGTGTTGATCCAAATTTCCATCATCTGTAGAATCTGTTGTGTCTGTGCCTGTTCCAGTTTTTATCCACTCTAACACTGACATCTTTATCAAGTAGACATCAATTTTGCTGCCCTCTTTCTTGTGCTACTCTTGTCAAATGCCTTCTGAAAATTCAGATAGTTGCCTCCCACATCCCTTTCAACTAGGGGCAATTTGCAGAGACCCATTAGCTTAACACTCCACACAGAAGAGGGAATGGGAGGACCTAAATGAAAACCACATAATCACAAGGGAAACATGGACACTATCACCTCCCACATCACCACATCACCTGAAGTGAGGACAAAAGCGAGATCACTGGACCCGTAGAGCAGTATAGAGCTGATCCTTCTGTGAACAACTTCTCTTTGAAATTTCCTCTTAAGGAATCTAACCAATCTGTCAACGCACACAAAATGCTGGAGGAACTCAGCAAGCCAGGCAGCATCTATGGAAAAAAGTATAGTCGACTTTTCAGGCCGAGACCCTTTGGCAGCACTACCCAATTTCTGAGAACCACTGGAAGTAGCTCGGTGACAAAGATTCCCAGCCTGGGGTCCACAGACCCCTTAGTGGTATTGGTCCATGGCATAAAAAAGGTTGGGAACCCTTACTCTATGGTTTAGAGGAAAGAGAGAGGGACAGCAGAAATACACGCAATGTGCTGGAGGAGCTCAGCAGGTCAGTCAGCATCTATGAATGGGAATAAACAGTTGATGTTTTGGGCTGAGACCCAGGATAGCAGTAACCTTTGATAAGCAGACTGGTGGCGAGGAGTACCACTCCCAATGTACCCCTCTCTATCTTGAGCATGTCAAAGGAATAGGAGGCTATATGTTGATTCAGAATGTATTTTTTGAATTGAGAATTATATCTAAAATTTACCCGGGGGGAAATATTGTTCAGGGCTGAAACTACAGCCAAGAGTAAAAGCAAATTCCTAGTAAAGGTGACAATTTGGACAGATTAACCAAAACTAATGTGATTAATTAAAATTGAAAGCCGAATCTCTTTTCATGCCAACGTAGCAAGAATGTGATAAACTGGAAGTTGGAAATTTATAGTTGCTGTTGGAAAAAATGTTGGAAAATTTACATTTTCGAAGGTTTGTTTCAAGTAATCTGCTCACAAGTATTTGGTCTCAATGGCCACCAGGTGGCAGCATTATGCCAAGAGGCATTTGAACTGCAAATGGCTCTGATGTACAGATAACCAGTGGCATTGTCTGCTACTAGAAATGGATATTTGCCAAGCAGCAAGACAAAAGATTTTGCATTGAAGCACCATTATTTTCCTGCTCCTGCTGACTCGTCACCTTACCCATACTGCAAGTGTGCTTACAATGGAGTACTGAACCAATCCTCAAAGGAAATGGTGTGTCTCAGTGAAGTCTTCAGTGATGCTTCTCCTACTCGAATGGAAGCTAAAGTTTGAATAATTGATGCTGTATTATAGAGTCTAGCCTGCAACTTCTTCCACTGTCCTTTTCAGATGCATGAAGCTAACTAAAGTGGGAATGCTTAAACTGACTAGCTTGCAAGGAGGGGCAAAGTGGAAGCAAGTCATAAGGTACAGGAGCAGAATTAGGGCATTTGGTCCATTGAGATTGCTCCACCATTTCAATTATTATCTCTCTCAATCACATTCTCCTGCTTCCTCCTCAGAACCTGACTAATCAAGAACCTATCAAACACTGCTTTAAATATACTCAATGACTTAGCGTCCACAGCTGTCTGTGGAATTCATTCCACAGATTCACCACCCTCAGGCTAAAGAAATTCCTCCTCCTTTCGGTTCTGAAGGGACATCCTTCTATTTTCATGTTGTGCCCTCTGGTTCTAGACTCATTCACTATAGAAAACACTTCCTCCTCCAATCTATCCACTTTATCTAGACCTTTCGATGTTCGATAAGATTCAGTGAAATCACTTCCTCATTCTTCTAACTCTAGCAAGTACAGGCCCACAGCCATCAAATGACTGCCATACATTAACCTTTTCATTTCTGGAACCATTCTTGCGAACCTCCTCTGGACCCTCTCCAATGCCAGCACATCTTTTCTTTTTTAAGGGGGCCACGATACTCCAACCACAACCAAAAGAAAATCTGCAGATGCTGGAAATCCAAGCAACGCACACAAAATACTGGAGGAACTCAGCGGGCCAGGCAGCATCTTTGGAAAAAGTACAGTTGACGTTTCAGACCAAGACCCCACATCAGGACTACAGAAAAAAGATGAGATGTCAGAGTAAGAAGTTGAGGGAGGGGAGGAAGAAATACAGGAGAGGGGGAGGAGTGAAATAAAGAGCTGGGAAGTTGATTGGTAAAAGAGATAAAGGAATGGAGAAGGGGAATCTGACAGGAAAGGACGGAAGGCCATGGAAGAAAGGGGAGTGGGAAGAGCACCAGAGAGAGGTGATAGGCAGGTAAGGAGACAAGGTGAGAGAAGGAAATGGGAATGGGGAATGATGAGGGGGCATTACCAGAAGTTCAAGAAATCAATGTTCATGCCATCAGGTTGGTGGCTACCCAAATGGAATATAAGGTGTTGCTCCTCCAGCCTGAGTGTGGCCTCATAGCGGCAATGCGGAGTCCAGTTAACATCTGAATGACACCTCCTCTTCCTTATCCCTCAAACAGAAGCTCACTAAGGAGCACCAGGCCATTGTTCCCCACAACATCACTGACCTTATTAACTCAGGGGATCTCCCATCCACTGCCACCAACCTCTTCACTCCCTTAGCCTGTACCTCCAGTTTCTATCTCCTACCCAAGATCTACAAACCTGCCTGTCCAGGTAGGCCCATTATTTCTGCTTGTTTTTGCCCTATTGAACCTATATCTGCAAACCTCGACTCAGTTTTGTCCCCCCTGGTTCAGTCCCTTCCTACCTACTGGATATCTATGACACTTCACACATTCCTGAGCTTTTCAATGCTTTCAAATTCCCTGGCCCCAGTCATCGTATTTTCACTAAGGATGTCCGGTTCCTATACACCTCCTTCCCCCACCAGGAAGGACTCAAAGCTCTCTGTTTCTTTCGGGACGCTAGACCCATTCAGTTCCCCTCCACCACCGCTCTCTTCCTTCTGGCAGAAATGGTCCTCACTCTCAATAATTTCACCTTTAGCTACTCCTACTTACTTCAAACAAATGTCCCGGCTGTGTTTGCCTTTTTGTCGACCAGGGACCAGGTGGAGCAGTCTATGTTTCAAGCCTACACTGGTATCACTCCCCAATTTTTCCTATGCTACATCAACGACTGCGTTGGTGCTGCTTCCTGCAGCCATGCGAAGCTCGTCAACTTCATCAACTTTGCCTCCACCTTCCACCCTGCCCTCAAATTTACCTGGTCCATTTCCGACACCTCCCTCCCTTTTCTCGATCTCTCTGTCTCTGTCCCTGGAGACAGCTTATCTACTGATATATTTTATAAATCCACTGATTCTCACTGGTAACTGCTCCATACCTCTTCTCACCCTGTTACTTATAAAAATGCCATGCCCTTCTCTCAATTCTTCCATCTCCACCACATCTGCTCTCAGGCTGAGGCTTTTCACTCCAAAACTAAGATGTCCTCTTTCTTCAAAGAAAAGGGCTTCCCTTCCTACACCATCAATGCTGCCGTCACCCGCATCTCTTCCATTTCTCGCATGTTTGCCCTCATCCCACCGTCCTGTACCTCACCAAGTATAGAGTTCCTGCTGTCCTCACCTACCACCTCACCAGCCCCGGCATCCAGCACATAATTCTTCGTAATTTCCGTCCTCTCCAACAGGATCCCACCACCAAGCACATCATTCCCTTCCCCCCACTTTCTGCTTTCCGCACAGATCACTCACAGCGCAACTCCCTTGTCACTAACATTCAGGGCCTCAAACAGTCCTTCCAGGTGAGGCGATATTTCATCTGTGAGTCTTTTGGTTCATTTACTACGATCGTTGCTCCCGGTGTGGCTTCTTGAATATCAGTAGGACCCAATGTAGATTGGGAGACCACTTCACCAAGCACCTGCGCTCCATACACTTGAAAAAGCACGATCTCCCAGTAGCCACCCACTTCATTCCTACTTCTTCCCACTCCCATTCCAACATGTCAGACTACTGCCGCAATGAGGCTACACTCAGGTTGGAGGAGCAACATCTCATATTCCATTTGGGTGGCCTGCACTCCAAACTGATGGCATGAACACTGACTTATTGAACTTTACCCTCCCCCCTCCTTTATCATTCCCCATTCCCCATTTCCCCCTCCTTATCTCCTTACCTGCCCATCACCTCCCTGTGATGCTCCTCCTCCCTCCCCTTCTTCCATTGCCTCCTGTCCTCTCCTATCAGACGCCCCCTTCTCCAGTCCTTTCTTTCTTTCACCAATCAACTTCCCAGTACTTTACCCCACTGTTCCCCCTTTCCCAGTTTCACCTCTCACCTTTTACCTTGTGTTTCTTCCTTCCTGCCTCACCCCTTCTTACTCTGCTTCTCATCTTTTTTTCTCCAGTCCTGTTGAAGTGTCTTGGCCTGAAATGTCGACCGTCTACTCTTTTCCATAGATGCTGCGGGGCCTGCTCCAGCATTATAAAACCTTAGCATTATATTCTTGCTCTTATATTCTGGTCCACTCAGAGTGAATGGTAACATTGCATTCACCTTCCTTACCACCAAATTAACCTGCAAGTTAACCCCGTGGGATTCCTGTACCAACTGTCTTTGCACCTCTGATTTTTGAGCTTTCTCCACACCTAGTAAATTGTCTGTACCTTCATTGCTTCTACAAAAGTACATGATCATGCACTTCCCTTACACTATTTTCCATCTGGCACTTCTTTGCTCATTCTCCAAATCTGTCTAAGTCCTTTTGCAGATTCACTTCTTCCTCAGCACTACCTGCCCCTCCAACTGTCTTTATATCATCTGCAGACGTGGCCACAAAGCCATCAATTCTGTCCACCTCGTTAACGTATAATGTGTAAAGAAGCAGACCAATGCAGAACACCACTCCTCAGCGACAGCCACTCAGAATAGGCCCCCTTTATTCCCACTCTTTGCCTCCTGCCATTCGGCCAATATTCTATCCGTGCTAATATCTTTCATGTGATACCAATGGCTTTTATCTTGTTACGCAGTTTCTTGTGCAGCACCTTGACCGGCCTTCTGAACATCCAAATAAAGAGCTTCCACTGATTCTCCTTTCTCTATTCTACCTGTTATTTCCTCAAAGAATTCCAACGGAGTTGTCGGGCAAGATTGCCCCTGAGGGAAACCATGTCAACTTTGGCCTACTTTATCATGTGCCTCCAAGTACCCCAAACTCATCCTTAATAATAGACTCCACTATTTTCCCAACCACTGAAGACAGGCTAACCGGCCCATAATTTCCTTCTTCCTGCCTCCTTCCCTTCTTAAAGAGTGGAGTGACATTTTCAATTTCCCAGTCTTCTGGCACCATTCCAGAATCTAGTGATTCTTAAAAGATCATTACCAATGCCTCGACAATCTCTTCAGCCACCTCTTTCAGGATCCTAGAACATATTCCATCTGGCCCAGGTGACTAACCTACTTTCAGACCTTTCAGCTTCCAAGCACCTTCTCATTAGTATTAGCAATTTCACTCACTTCTGCCCCCTGACACTATTGAATTTCTGGCATACTGCTAATGTCTTCCCCAGTGAAGACTGATGCAAAATATTCATTTCTCTATTCCTCATTACTACCTCTCTGGCATCATTTCCAGCAGTCTGATATCCAGTCTCACCTCTCTTGTACTCTTTATATATCTGAAAACACCTTTGATGTCCTCTTTTATATTATTGCCCAGCTTACCATTGTATTTTGTCTTTTCTCCCCTTATGGCTTTTTAATTGTCTTCTGTTGGTTTTTAAAAGCTTCCTAGCTCACTAACTTCCCAGTGATTTTTACTATATTATATGCCCTCTCTTTCATATTCACTACTGAACATTACTATATAATTTCCCCTGAATATTAACATGGTTGAGGCAGAAAGCTGATAGACTCCACTAATTATTAACAATTAAAAAACTGCTGGATGGAATCAGTGGCAGAGCAGAGCTGTGGGAGGAAAGGAACTGTTGACATTTCAGATCAAAACCCTGCATTGTGCCGGGACTCTGAGTTTTGACCCGAACCGTTGACAATTCCTCTTGTACTCTACAGATGCCGTTTGTTGTCCTAGATTCAAGAAGTTGCAGTTCCCCGTGTCTGCTCTAGTTATTGTATTAAAGATCAAAGTTCAAAGTAAATTTATTATCAAAGTACATACACAGGGTAGTTTATCACCACATACCGGTACTACCCTGAGATCCATTTTCATGTGGGTATGCATAGTAAATACAAAGAAACACACCAGACTCAATGAAAACTACACATAAACAAAGGTGGACAAACAACCAATGTGCATAGGAACATGGGGTAACATGGTAGAGTAGTGGGTAGCACAATGCTTAACAGTACCAGTGACCCAGGTTCAATTCCTGCTGCCGTCCTTATGGAGCTTGTGCTTTCTATCTGAGACAGCATGGGTTTCCTCCAGGTGCTCTGGTTTCCTCCCACAGTTCAAAGACATACCAGTTGGTAGGTCAATTGGTCCTTGTAAATCATCCTGTGATTAGGCCAGGGTTAAATCAGGGAATTGTTGGATGGAATGACTCAAAGGACCAGAAGTGGGTTGTTTCGCACAGTATCTAAATAAATAAATAAAAGACAAACTGTGTTCTCATTTTTACCACTGGGGAGGAGGTACAGAAGCCTGAAGGCAAACACTCAATGATTCAGGAACATTTTCTTCCCCTCTGCCATCCAATTTCTGAATGGACCTTGAATGAACACTAGTTCACTACTTTTTTTTGTACTCTTATTTATTTGAACTATTATATACATATATATGTATGTATATACACTTTCATAGTTTGTTACTGTGTATTGTAATCTACTGCTGCTGCAAAGACAACAAATGCCATGACATATTGTTGGGGATGTTAGATCTGATTCTGATTCTGAATTATAAAGAAAACAAATAATAATAATAATTAAATAATAAATAATATTGATTTGTAGCATCTTTGAAGGTAAGTCCATAGATTGTGGAATATTCCTTTGGTATCAGTACATCCATCATGTGAAAGATTGCCCCCCAATCCCACCACCCTGGTATTACTTGGACTAAGTTTTAATTCGATTGATTGGTGCAGCAATCAATGCCTATGAGGAGGAGCCTCTAAGGGACCACAGCATGGACTCAGGAGCAGTAACAGGAAAGGCTACACATGCCTGCAAAACAAGGCCCGCAGTTTAATGCGGATGCAAGAGTACAGTATCATTTCCCTGACCCAGTGCACTCGCTGCAACCTGCTTTTCCCCATGCACTATGTTCCGAGCTGATATTAGCACAATTCCCTCAGGATAGATCAGCTGTTCCACAGATGGTGATAATTGCAGTGAATTTGTCAGAAATGAGCACTACCCAAGCGTGGTGTTTTTTCTCTCACCTTTGTTTCTATAGAAACTTCAGCATGTAATCTCGTTCTGCAGAATATTTTAATGAAGCTTAAAAAAAAACCCGAAGTGTTGAACAGACCTCTGATATTTTTCACCTCAGGTTCTGTGAACATGAAAGCTCGAGAGCATCTCATGTTCAAAGGAGACAGAATTAAACCAGAATGATGCACCAATAATGGACTTCTGGCAATAAATCCCTCCCACCATCTCTCCCCACTCTTTTAATAACTGACCTACTTTCCTTCTACTCTGTCATTCATAATCCCTGGAGGTTATCACTGAGAGCCTGCTCCTCAGTAATATTCTTCTGTCTGGATAGAGTTGCTTCCTCAGTGAAGTCTGATTTCACACATATCCTTGTATTTCAACAAAGGAACTGGGAATACACAACACAAGAAACTAGCGAAAGAAGCCCACAGTTACTATCAGGCAGGCAGTACAGAACCCTGAAATCCCACCCCACCAGATTCAAGAACAGCTTCATCTCTGTCCTGATGAAGGGTCTCAGTCCGAAATGTTGACTGTTCACTCTTTTCCATCGAAGCTGCCTGGCTAGCTGAGTTCCTTCAGCATTTTGTGTGTGTTACTTTGATTTCCAGCATCTGCGCATTTTCTCTTGTTTCTGGTATCACAAACATCTACTTCCCTTCAGCTATTCAGACTTTGAAGCAACTGGCACAGCCTCTGACACCCTCTGAAATCCCTTAGGGTGGACATCACAGGTAGGTTTTTTTGTGGGTGTTTAGAATGCACTACCAGAGGTTGTGGTAGATGCAGATATACGTAGGAAGACTTAAAAGACTTCACAAGGCACATATGTAGGTAAAAGAAAAATGGAGACCTATGTGGGAGAGAAGATTGTAGACTGACTTTGGAGTAAGTTAAAAGGTCAGCAAAATATCATATGATAAAGAGCCTGTATTGAGCTGGACTGTTCAAAGTAAATTGATTCTCACAGTACATATACTATGTGTCACCATAGACAACCCTGAGCAGGGGTATAAGCACACAGCCTTATGGTGCACCTGTGCAGAGCGACATTGTGGAGGAGATGTTTTTGCCAATCTGAACTGACTGGAGTCTGCAAGTGAGGAAATAGAGGATCCACGTAATTTATGAACAGGTTTATCTTTTACTAACCATCCTACTTCTCCTGCCTGTTCCCAAACCACTTGATTCCTGTAAAATCAAGAAATCCATCAGTATCTGTTTCACACAACCAATGAGTGAGCCTTCGCTACCTTCTTCACTACAGAATTTCAAAGAATCACCACTCTTCCAGTGAGAAAATGTCTCCTTTAAGTTCTAAATTCCCAACCCTTTATTTTGATACTGTGACCTCTAGTTCTAAACTCCTCAGTTAAGGGAAACATTTGCCCTGGTTCCACGCTGTCAAGTCCTCCAAGAGTTTTGAACATGTCACTGAGGCCATCTCTCATACTTCTAAAATCTAGATTATACCCCCTATTCCACTAGGTGTCCCTTAGTAATACAGACCTGCCATCCCAGAAAACTGGTGATTTTTCGCTGTACTTCCTTAGTAAAACTATTTCCCTTGTTGAAAACAAGGAAACAACTCTCAGTTTTCTATATGTGGCCAGTCCAATGCCTCATATATTTATGATTTATTCTTGTTCACCAATCCTTTCGCAAAAAGGTTAGCACTCTATTTGCCACCATAATAGTTTATAGTGTCCGCATGTCATCCTGCAGATGCTATAGCTAGTGCACGTTGAATACCACGCCGCCAAGATCCAATAACACTTCCCATTATCTCATCATTTAAAAATATTTTATGTTTCTATTTTTTCCTAACAAATTTATTAGCATCATTTTTATTGTGTTGTGGGGACATGTATCAGTTACCACCCAACAACTCAATAGACAATAGACAGTAGGTGCAGGAGTAGGCCATTCGGCCCTTCTAGCCAGCACCGCCATTCACTGTGATCATGGATGATCATACACAATCAGTACCCCGTTCCTGCCCTCTCCCCATGTCCCTTGACCCCGCTATCTATAAGAGCTCTATCTAACTCTCTCTTGAATGCATCCAGAGACTTGGCCTCCACTGCCTTCTAGGGCAGAGCATTCCGCATATTCCACAGAGCTCAGGGCATCGGAAATCAGAGTTCAATTCCGATGTCCTCTGTAAAAAAGTTTTAAGTCCGCAAGTGCACTGGTTTCCTCCCACAGTCCAAAGTCGTAAGTTAATTGGTCATTGCAAATTGTCCTGTGATTAGGCTAGGGCTAAATAGGTGGGTTGCTGGGCAGCACAGCTCATTGGGCTGGTAGGGCTATTTCTGTGCTGTATCTCTAAACAAGTATTGTGCATGTTATGCAGAGTGCCTGAGCATGAGGAGTGAGCTGATAGAGGTTTCAAAGTACATTTATTATCAAAGAATGTATAAATTACACAATTTTAAGATTTGTTTGCTTACAGGCAGCCACAAAGCAAAAGAAACCCGAAATAACCCAATTAATAAAAAATCAATGCCAGCACCCAATGCGCAGAGAAAGGGGGAGAAAACACAGGTCTTGCAAACAGCAGAAGCGAGCAACAACATTCTGAACCAAAGTGAGTCCTTAGGTCCGAACCCCGGAGCAGCCCAGAGTAGGCCCAACGCCTCGGTTTCAGTCCATCATATTAGCGAGCACAGAGCACTGCAGCCAGGGGCAGTCTTCATAGCCACAGCACCACTGAGAGAGTTGTCGCCCCCGCTGGAGAGCGAGTGATTTCTTTCCAGTCTATTTGGGCTGGTGTTTAAATTGTCCAAACAGAATATTGTACCTCATACTAGGACCCAGGCCCTGGAGCAATGAAATGCTCCAGGCCTAGATCATACCGTCCAGTGGCCCACTCCAGCTCCAGAATTCACGGTCCAGCCTGAAGCCATTCTTGATTTCTCCAAATTAGCTTGGTGCCCAAATTGATCCAAACTCACACCCGGGCCAGTCGTATGGGGATCGGAACTCCTCTGCCTCGAATTCTTCCTTCCGAATGGCTCACTCCATTTGCGTTGATTCTGCAATGTCTCAACGCAGTTCATCCGTTGAATTCGCTTCATCTTCGCTCGACTCTTCAATGTTTCTGGTGATAATTTACACAGTTTACTTCACAAAAGCTGTTATTAGTAACACATTTAGTCGAATTTCTTGCCTTTTGAACTACCAGTGAGCTGTCGAACGCTTTTGGTAGTGCCATCTTAAACCGGAAGTGCATAAAATCTTAATGATCATAGAGAGGATTGACGCTCACAGCCTTTTTCCCAAGTCCGGGAGTCAAGAACCAAAAGATAAAGGTTTAGGGTGGGGGGGAGAGAGTTTTACTGGGAACGAGGGGAAAGAGGAGAATAATTCATTGATTCATGGGCATTTCAGAAACCTGATGGTGGACAGACAGACAGACAGACAGACAGGCATACTTTATAGATCCTGAGGGACATTGGGTTTTGTTACAGTCGCACCAACCAAGAATAGTGTAGAAATATAGCAAAATAAAACCATAAATAATTAAATAATAATAAGTAAGTTATGCCAAGTGGAGATGAGTCCAGGACCAGCCTATTGGCTCAGGGTGTCAGACACTCTGAGGGAGGAGTTGTAAAGTTTGATGGCCATAGGCAGGAATGACTTCCTATGACGCTCAGTATTGCATCTCGGTGGAATGAGTCTCTGGCTGAATGTACTCCTGTGCCTAACTAGTACATTATGGAGTGGATGGGAGACATTGTCCAAGATGGCATGCAACTTGGACAGCATCCTCTTTTCAGACACCACCGTCAGAGAGTCCAGTTCCACCCCCACAACATCACTGGCCTGACGAATGGGTTTGTTGATTCTGTTGGTGTCTGCTACGCTCAGCCTGCTGCCCCAGCACACAACAGCAAACATGATAGCACTGGCCACCACAGACTCGTAGAACATCCTCAGCATTGTCCGGGAGATGTTAAAGTACCTCAGTCACCTCAGGAAATAGAGACGGCTCTGACCCTTCTTGTAGACAGCCTCAGTGTTCTTTGACTAGTCCAGTTTATTGTCAATTCGTATACCCAGGTATTTGTAATCCTCCACCATGTCCACACTGACTCCTTGGATGGAAACAGATGTCACTGGTGCCTTAGCCCTCCTCAGGTCCACCACCAGCTCCTTAGTCTTTTTCACATTAAGCTGCAGATGATTCTGCTCGCACCATGTGACAAAGTTTCCCACCGTAGCCCTGTACTCCGCCTCATCTCCCTTGCTGATGCATCCAACTATGGCAGAGTCATCAGAAAACTTCTGAAGATGGCAAGACTCTGTGTTGTAGTTGAAGTCCGAGGTGTAGATGGTGAAGAGAAAGGGAGATAGGACAGTCCCCTGTGGAGCCCCAGTGCTGCTGACCACTCTGTCTGACACACAGTGTTGCAAGCGCACGTACTGTGGTCTTCCAGTCAGGTAATCAATAATCTATGACACCAGGGAAGCATCCACCTGCATCACTCAAACTTTCTGCATTTTCACTCAAAGAGTTGAACTGCACGTGCATGTAATGAAAGCATCTTGGACCTCCACAGCAGAGGTGATTGATAAGTTTGTGGCCTAACGTAGAAGGAGATGAGTTATATAGCTCTCGTTACATGCACATGCACAAGAAGGGAAATGTGTGTAAATGTAGGAAAAATAAACGTACTAGGTTTTCTAAAATTGACTCCTTCTACCTTAGGCCACGAAGTTATCAATCACCCCTCATATTCTGCCATCACATTTGACCTACCAAAATGAACCACCTCACACTTATCTGGGTTGAATTCCATCAGCCCAATTTTGCCTCCTATCAATGTCCGGCTGTAATCTCTGACAGTCCTCCACACTATCCACAATACCCCCAACCTTTGTGTCATCAGCAAATTTACTAACCCATCCCTCCACTTCCTCATCCAGGTCAATTATAAAAATCACAAAGAGTAGGGGTCCCAGAACAGATCCCTGAGGCACACCATCAGTCACCGATCTCCATGCAAAAATGACCTGTCTAAAACCACTCTTTGCCTTCTGTGGACAAGCCAGTTCTGGATCCACAAAGCAATGTCCCCTTGGATCCCATGCCTCCTTACTTTCTCAATAAGCCTTGTATGGGGTACCTTATCAAATGCCTTGCTAAAATCCATACACACTACATCTACAGCTCTAGCTTCATCAATGTGTTTAGTAAAATTCCCAAAAAATTCAATCAGGCTCGTAAGGCATGACCTGCCTTTGACAAAGCCATGCTGACTATTCCTAATCATATTATGCCTCTCCAAATGTTCATAAATCCTGCCTTTCAGGATCTTCTCCACCAACTTACCAAGCACTGAAGTAAGACTCACTGGTCTATAATTTCCTGGGCTATCTCTACTCTTTTTCTTGAATAAGGGAACAACATCACAACCCTCCAATCCTCCGGAACCTCTACAATCCTCATTCATGATGCAAAGATCATCGCCAGAGGCTCAGCAATCTCTCCCCTCGCTTCCCACCATAGCCTGGGATACATCTCGTCCGGTCCTGGTGATTTACCCAACTTGATGCTTTCCAAAAGGTCCAGCATATCTTCTTCCTTAATATCTACATGCTCAAGCTTTTCAGTCTGCTGCAAGTCATCCCTACAATTGCCAAGATCATTTTCCTTAGTCAATACTGAAGCAAAGTATTCATTAGGTACCTCTGCCATCTTCTCTGGTTCCATACACACTTTTGAGTGATTATGCAGAAAGTTTGAAGTTAATAACTCATCTCCTTCTACCTTAGGCCACAAACTTATCAATCACCCTTGCTGTGGACACTTTCTGCAGGTCCAAGATCCATATGCTCCACGACCGCTGGACTAAGTGTGTAAATGTAGGAGGGGACTATGTTGAAAAATAAATGTGCTAGGTTTTCTGAAATTGAC
The DNA here is from genome assembly GCF_048418815.1 of Hemitrygon akajei. NCBI lineage: Eukaryota > Metazoa > Chordata > Chondrichthyes > Myliobatiformes > Dasyatidae > Hemitrygon > Hemitrygon akajei. The sequence goes on from NC_133131.1 coordinate 146,319,651, forward strand.
ACCTTCTACCTTAGGCCACAAACTTATCAATCACCCCTCATAAATGGAAATGTATACGTATGGAACAATTGACAGGGATATGTGCAAGATATGGGCAATTGGGATTAGCTTGGTCAGTGCTATGGTTGGCATTGATGAGTACAGATGAAGGGTATGTTTCCATGTTGTATTATTTGTTACCTGAGTTTAAACTTAGGCAGAAACTAAGGCTTAACTGATGTTTATTAAGGTCTAACGAAACTTCTCTGCTCTCATACTTTGAGAAGTAGTGCAGCTAGTTACTTGTGTTACCTGTGTAGATTTTCGTGAGTCTCTATTATCAAAGGAAAGAGGAATGCAATGTGAAGTCACCACCAAATATATTGTTGAAACCACATGTCGGGATGATGTATAGTACTGATCTCGTTATTTAAGACAGAATATAAATGCACTGGAAGCAGTTAATCAAACATTTATTCGGCCATTACCTGGAATGAATTAGCTGCCTAATGAGGAGAGGATGGACAATCTTGGCTTGTATCCAGTGAAGTTCAGAAGAATGAGAGGCAACTTATTTGGAACAGCTAAAATGATGAAAGCTCTTGACAGAGGATGTGAAGAACTTCTTTATGTGGGAGAATCTAGAACTGAGGCTATTATTTAAAAATAAGAGTTAATCTTCAAAACAGAGATGATTCCCGTTCAAAGTTCAAAGTACAATGCAAATTTATTATCAAAGTACATACGAGATATGTCACCATATCTCATTTTCTTGTGAGATTCATTTTCTTGTGGGCATACTCAATAAATCCATAATGGAATAACAACCACAATAGGATCAACAAAAGACTGCATCAACTTGGGTGTTCAACCAGAGTGCAAAAGACAAGAAAGTGCAAATGCAAAAAGATAGAAATAATAATAATAAATAAATAAGCAATATATATCAAGAACATGAGATGAAGAGACCTTGAAAGCGAGTCCATAGGTCATGGAATCATTTCTGTGATGAAGCTGAGTAAAGTTATCTCCTTTGGTTCAAGAACCTGATGGCTGAGGGATAATAATGGTTCCTGAACCCAGTGGAGGTTTTCTCGCAAGATCAGCATTAGGATCAGAAAGTTTTGTGGCAGCAATACAAAGTAAGACATATAAAGTTACAATAAATTACAAAAATAGATAAATAGTTCAAAACAGGTAGCATTCATGAGTTTACAGACCATTCAGCAATTGATGGCAGTGGGCAAGAAGCAGTTCCTAAAGTGTTATTAATGTTTGGAACTTCTTCCTCAAAGAGCAGTGGAAACAGATGGATAAATGCTTCATAGGCAAAGGGGTGATAATTTACCAGGGGTTGGTAGGAATGAGTAGTCAGATCAGCCTTGGACTTATTGCAGACGACAGCTAAATTCAAGGTGTAGTGGACAGCAAAGAAGACGATTAAAGTTGCAGCGAAACCTGGATCAGCTGGAATATAAGCTGAAAAATGGCAGATGGAATTTAATGCAGACAAGTGTGAGGTGTTGCACTTTGGGAGGACAATCCAGGGTAGGACTTACACAGTGACCAGTAGGGCACTGAGAGTATGCTAGAACAGTGGGATCTTTGAAAGGTCATAGTTCTTCAAAAGTGGCATCACAGGTAGAGAGGGTTGTAAAGATTGCTTTCTAGGTTTCTATAACATCCCAGCTCCTGTATTGAGTACAGGAGTTGGGATGCTATAGAAACATAGAAACTTAGAAAACCTACAGCAAAATACAGGCCCTTCGGCCCACAATGCTGTGCCGAACATGTACTTACTTTAGAAATTACCCAGGGTTACCCATATCCCTCTATTTTTCTAAGCTCTATGTACCTGTCCAGGAGTCCTTTAAAATACCCTATTGTATCCACCTCCACCACCATCACTGGCAGCCCATTCCATACACTCACCAGTCTCTGCGTAAAAAACTTACCCCTGACATCTGCCCTGTACCTACTTCCAAGCACCTTAAAACTATGCCCTCTCATGCCAGCCATTTCAGCCCTGGGAAAAAGCATCTGACTACCCACACGATCAATACCTCTCATCATCTTATACACCTTATGTTGAAGTTGTATAAAATGTTGGTGAGGCTTAATTTGCAGTTTTGGTTACCTATAGGAAAGATATCAATAAGATTGAAAGAGTGCAGATAAAATTTACAAGGATGCTGCCAGGACTTGAGATCCTGAGGCACAGGGAACTGTTGAATAGGTTAGAACTTTATTCCCTAGAGCAGAGAAGATTGAGGGAAGATTTGATAAATGCATGCAAAATTATGAGAGGCATAGAGAGAGTAAAGGCAAGCAGACTTTTTCCAATGAGTTTGGATGAGACGAGAACTGAAGATCATGGGTTAAGGGTGAAAGGTGAAAAGTTTAAGGGGAACATGAGGGGAGATTTCTTCACTCAGAGGGTGGAATGGGCTGCCAGTGGAAATGGTGGATGCCGGTTCAATTTTAACATGTAAGAGAAAAAGGGATAGGTACATGGATGGGAGGGGTATGGAGGACCATGGTCTGGGTGCAGGTGTATTGGACTGGGTAGATTAATAGTTTAGCATGGACTAGATGGGATGAAGGGTCTGTATCTGTGTCGATGTGTTCTATGACTCTATGACTCTAAATAGTTGAACTGGCTTGTGGGGCCTAGTGGCTTATTTCATTTCCTAGCAAGTATATGATGTTAGAATAAATTTCTAACCTTCCCCCCCAAAAAAAAAACACTTCTTAAAATTTTCAGGATCCTAGTTGTGATCAATTGCCCTTCAACTTCCCGCCTTCAAAGAATTATAGACCACACTAGCTCCACTTCAGTCCATGAGGTGAGGGAATAGTTAATGGATGGCCATCATCTGGTGAGAGATGAGGAAATAGCTGAAACTCTATAAGCATTTTGTCAGTTTGTCCAAAAGAGATTGATGGTGGGAACAAAAGCCTGGCAGGAGAGGAGCCAGAACAACTCGGTATAACTAGATGTAATGAAGCAATGCTGACATGGATACACAAGCTCTGAGTGATAAGCCATGGGGCTTTAGTGGCATGTATTCTGGAATGGTGGAGTAAGTCAGAAAGGAAATAACGCAATCTTTGAAATATCCCTGGATATGCAGTTTGTACCAAAAGGCTGGATGGCTGCCAAAGTAGTGCCTCCATTCACAAAGGCAGATGTGTAAGCAAGCTGGTCAATCTGACAGAAGTGAGTAAGCTGCAGGATAAGCTCAAGCTAAAGCACTTTGAGAATGACAATTAAGGCCAGCCTGCATGAGTTTTTGTAACGCAGGTCATTTCCGGTGAATATGATAGGCCAATTTTAGAACAGTCTGATAAAGATGTACTCTATATGGATTTATAAAAATTGCCACTTAAAGTTCTGTCTGATGATTTTTATTCAAGTATATATTGAGATACAGCACGAAGTAGGCCATTCCGGCCCTTCGGGCCATGCTGCCCTGCAATCCCCCGATTTAATCTTATCCTAATCATGGGACAATTTACCTACCAATCAACACGTCTCTAGACTGTGGGAGGAAACCAGAGCACCTGGAGGAAACCCATGTGGTCACAGGGACAAGGTGCAAACTCCCCAAAGGCAGCGGCAGGAATTGAACCTGGGCCACCTGTACTGTAAATCATTGTGCTCACCACTATGCTACTGTGCTGCCCTATGTTAAGGTGCAGTGCATTTTATTAAAGGAATTGAAAACATGGATTCAATAATCAACCTAAAATAGCTAAACAGCTTTGTGGTAAAAAGAGAGGTTGGCAGTGAAAACACATTGAAAAGAGAAACAGAATATTATCTATCTTCCCATCTAATCAGACTCACAGTAATTATGCACTGACAAATTTGCAAGTGATTTCAGCTTCTTCCCGAGTTCTCTGCTGGTGCTGCAGCTAATTCAGTTCATACTGTGTGAAGTCAAGAGCCAGCTGAAAGCAGTGAATACAACAAAAGTAGATAATATCTTGACTGCAGCAATGAAGACTTGCACTCCAGCAATTTTGCCAGATTGGTGTGCAAGAAATAAGAAGATGGGGGGGCTACCTTGAAGAACCTTCCAAACGAAGCGTGTATAAAGTGGGATTATGAATGTGCACACAGATTTACCAAGGAAAGATGCACATAATCTTTCCAAAACCCCTAACTCTCCTCCAGCCAAGTTAATCCACTACAATTACAACATTGGCATCTGCCAAACAATGAAAAAGACAGTACTATCCACAGGGGGCATAGAGGAGGACAACAGATGTTGGTCTTAACAATAATGATTATAACCCATACGTACATTTAAAAAGCAATAAAAATGGTTTGAATGGTGAATACATACTAACCTGGAATGTTAGACCTGAATGGTCAGTATTTTTGCGATGTATTTGTTTCGGACTCAATAGAAACCTATGGACTGATAAGTGCCCAGTAACTTTACCTGGAATAGATTCATCCTGCACTATGATGCTAAGGGGCATGGGCAGGAGTATTGAATCAGAATCAGGTTTATTATCACCAGCATGTTTCATGAAATTTGTTAAATTAGCAGCAGCAGTACAATGTAATACATGATAATATAGAAAGAAAAAATCAATCAATTACAGTAGGTATAAATATATGTATATTAAGTAGTTAGATTTTTAAAAAGTGCAAAACAGAAATAATACATTTAAAACAAAAGTGAGGTAATATTCATGGGTTCAATGTACATTTAGGAATTGTATGGCAGAGGGGAAGAAGCTATTCCTGAATTGATGAGTGTGTGCCTTCAAGCTTGTGTACCTCCTTACTGACAGTAACAATGAGAAGAGAGAATGTCCTGGGTGATGCGGGTCCTTAATGATGGACACTACCTTTCTGAGGCACCGTTCCTTGAAGATGTGTCGAATACTACGGTGGCTGGTTGATTGGAAGGAGACAATTCCTCAGCTGATTCCTCTTTGCTGGCTGTTTCTGAAAGAGCAGGGGAATAGTATCTGCCAGTGTACATCATCACTTGTAGATTAGATACAGAATAAAGGGTATAAAGGTAGTAAGGTGGAAGGGCTAAAGTGTGTGTACTTCAATGCAAGAAGCATCAGGAACAAAGGTGATGAACTGAGAGCTTGGATACATACATGGAATTATGATGTAGTGGCCATTACAGAGACTTGGCTGGCACCAGGGCAGGAATGGATTCTCAATATTCCTGGATTTCAGTGCTTTAAAAGGGATAGAGAGTGGGGAAAGGGGGAGGAGGGGTGGCATTACTGGTCAGGGATACTATTACAGCTACTGAAAGGGTGGGTAATGTAGCAGGATCCTCTTTTGAGTCAGTATGGGTGGAAGTCAGGAACAGGAAGGGAGCAGTTACTCTACTGGGGGTATTCTATAGGCCCCCTGGTAGCAGCAGAGATACCGAGGAGCAGATTGGGAGGCAGATTTTGGAAAGGTGTAAAAATAACAGGGTTGTTATCATGGGTGACTTTAACTTCCCTAATATTGATTGGCGCTTGATTAGTTCCAAGGGTTTAGATGGGGCAGAGTTTGTTAAGTGTGTCCAGGATGGATTCCTGTCACAGTATGTTGACAGGCCGACTAGGGGGAATGCCATACTAGATCTAGTATTAGGTAACGAACCAGGTCAGGTCACAGGTCTGCCTGTGGGTGAGCATCTGGGGAACAGTGATCACCGCTCCCTGACCTTTAGCATTATCATGGAAAAGGATAGAATCAGAGAGGACAGGAAAATTTTTAATTGGGGAAGGGCAAATTATGAGGCTATAAGGCTAGAACTTGCGGGTGTGAATTGGGATGATGTTTTTGCAGGGAAATGTACAAAAGTTTGTACTATGGACATGTGGTCGATGTTTAAAGATCTCTTGCAGGACATTAGGGATAAAATTGTCCCGGTGAGGAAGATAAAGAATGGTAGGGTGAAGGAACCATGGGTGACAAGTGAGGTGGAAAATCTAGTCAGATGGAAGAAGGCAGCATACATGAGGTTTAGGAAGCAAGGATCAGATGGGTCTATTAAGGAATATAGGGTAGCAAGAAAGGAGCTTAAGAAGGGGCTGAGAAGAGCGAGAAGGGGGCATGAGAAGGCCTTGGTGAGTAGGGTAAAGGAAACCCCCAAGGCATTCTTCAATTATGTGAAGAACAAAAGGATGACGGGAGTGAAGGTAGGACCGATTAGAGATAAAAGTGGGAAGATGTGCCTGGAGGCTGTGGAAGTGAGCAAGGTCCTCAATGAATACTTCTCTTCTGTATTCACCAATGAGAGGGAACTTGATGACGGTGAGGACAATATGAGTGAGGTTGATGTTCTGGAGCATGTTGATATTAAGGGAGAGGAGGTGTTGGAGTTGTTAAAATACATTAGGATGGATAAGTCCCCGGGGCCTGAATATTCCCTAGGCTGCTCCACGAAGCAAGGGAAGAGATTGCTGAACCTCTGGCTAGGATCTTTATATCCTTGTTGTCCGCGTGAATAGTACCGGAGGATTGGAGGGAGGCAAATGTTGTCCCCTTGTTCAAAAAAGGTAGTAGGGATAGTCTGGGTAATTATAGACCAGTGAGCCTTACGTCTGTGGTGGGAAAGCTGTTGGAAGAGATTCTTAGAGATAGGATCTATGGGCATTTAGAGAATCATGGTCTGATCAGGGACAGTCAGCATGGCTTTGTGAAGGGCAGATCATGCCTAACAAGCCTGATAGAGTTCTTTGAGGAGGTGACCAGGCATATAGATGAGGGTAGTGCAGTGGATGTGATCTACATGGATTTTAGTAAGGCATTTGACAAGGTTCCACACGGTAGGCTTATTCAGAAAGTCAGAAGGCATGGGATCCAGGGAAGTTTGGCCAGGTGGATTCAGAATTGGCTTGCCTGCAGAAGGCAGAGGGTCGTGGTGGAGGGAGTACATTCAGATTGGAGGGTTGTGACTAGTGGTGTCCCACAAGGATCTGTTCTGGGACCTCTACTTTTTGTGATTTTTATTAACGACCTGGATGAGGGGGTAGAAGGATGGGTTGGCAAGTTTGCAAATGACACAAAGGTTGGCGGTGTTGTAGATAGCGTAGAGGATTGTCGAAGATTGCAGAGAGACATTGATAAGATGTAGAAGTGGGTTGAGAAGTGGCAGATGGAGTTCAACCCAGAGAAGTGTGAGGTGGTACACTTTGGAAGCACAAACTCCAAGGCAGAGTACAAAGTGAATGGCAGGATACTTGGTAGTGTGGAGGAGCAGAGGGATCTGGGGTACATGTCCACAGATCTCTGAAATTTGCCCCACAGGTAGATAGGGTAGTTAAGAAAGCTTATGGGGTGTTATCATAAGTCGAGGGATAGAGTTTAAGAGATGCAATGTAATGATGCAGCTCTATAAAACTCTAGTTAGGCCACACTTGGAGTACTCTGTCCAGTTCTGGTCACCTCAGTATAGGAAGGATGTGGAAGCATTGGAAAGGGTACGGAGGAGATATACCAGGATGCTGCCTGGTTTAGAGAGTATGGATTATGATCGGAGATTAAGGGAGCTAGGGCTTTACTCTTTGGAGAGAAGGAGGATGAGAGGAGGCATGATAGAGTTGTACAAGATATTAAGAGGAATAGACTGAGTGGACAGCCAGCACCTCTTCCCCAGGGCACCACTGCTCAGTACAAGAGGACATGGCTTTAAGGTAAGGGGAGGGAAGTTCAAGGGGGATATTAGAAGAAGGTTCTTCACTCAGAGAGTGGTTGGTGCGTGGAATGCACTGCCTGAGTCAGTGGTGGAGGCAGATACACTAGTGAAATTTAAGAGACTACTAGACAGGTATATGGAGGAATTTAAGGTGGGGGGTTATATGGGAGGCAGGGTTTGAGGGTCGGCACAACATTGTGGGCTGAAGGGCCTGTAACGTGCTGTACTGTTCTATGTTCTATGTTCTATTATTTAGAACCAGATGAGCAGGTATGAGTGTAACCACTAGTTGGCATTTTCATGCTCATTTAGTGCTGGGATCAAATGGTAGAAGTTTGGCCCATATAGTCTTTATTCTTTGAAGTGTAGAAGGTTGAGGAGGGACTTGATAGAGGTATTTAAAATAATGAGGGGGATAGATTGAGTTGACGTGGATAGGCTTTTTCCATTGAGAGTAGGGGAGATTCAAACAAGAGGACATGATTTGAGAGTTAGGGAGCAAAAGTTTAAGGGTAACACGAGAGGGAATTTCTTTACTCAGAGAGTGGTAGCTGTGTGGAACGAGCTTCCAGTAGAAGTGGTAGAGGCAGGTTTGGTATTGTCATTTAAAGTAAAATTGGATAGGTAAATGGACAGGAAAGGAATGGAGGGTTATGGGCTGAGTGCGGGCTAGTGGGACTAGGTGAGTGGAAGCCTTCGGCACAGACTAGAAGGGCTGAGATGGCCTGTTTCCATGCTGTAATTGTTATATGGTTATATATGTTATATAGTTTTCCAGCAATTACCCAGAATTCCAAGTTGCCCCCCCCCCCCCCCCAAACAACAGTTCTCTCCACCATCATTAAGGATCAACTCAGGAATTTTCTACTATCTCTGAAGGAGGCTGTACACCACTGAAGGAGGCCATTTAGCCGACTAAATCTGTGCTGGCTCAAAGAGTAGTCTAGCTTGCCCTACTCTCCTCATGGTCTGTTAATATTGTTCCTTTCACAAACTACGCATCCATCCGTGCTCCCACACCCATTCACTTATAAACCCATTGCCAAAATGTCATAGTTAAAAGAAAATTCCCAAGATGACATCTGATCATTCCTTGCCTCCACATTTTCCCCCCACTCGCTTCTGAATCTCAGCGACGCAATACAAACATCAATCATTCTGATGGAAAGTAATCAATCTGGAACATTAACTCCGTTCCTCTGTCCACATGTGCTACCTGAGTATTTCCGGTCTTTCCCATTGATTTAATCTCAGTGAGTGCATGAACTCCTGACTGTTTCGCTGTAGAGTTATCCATTGGAGCTTGGTGATGGATGCGACATCGTCCCAGAGAAGTCCACACTCCACTTAAGGCATTATGCTTCCTGGCTTCAAGTTATGTATAGTTCTGCAGTGATGTGGTTCAGTTTTGAAGGAATGTCAATGTCAAAAGACTCCATTCAAGTGGACAGGGAAATGAAAAAAATAGAATCAGCATCAAGTTTATTATCAGCGACATACGTTGTGAAATTTATTGAATTTGTGGCAGCAGTAAAATGCAATAGATAATGATAGAAAACACTGTGAATTAAAGTAAATATATATATAACATGTTTGTAGTTATATAAAATAAGAAGTGCAAAAATATAAATTTAAAAAATGTAGTGAGGTAGTGTTCATGGGTTCAGTGTCCATTCAGAAATCGGATGGCAGAAGGGAAGCTGTTCCTGAATTATTGAGTGTGTGCCTTCAGGCTTCTGTACCTCCTTCCTAATGGTAGCAATGAGAACAGGGCATGACCTAGGTGATGGAGGTCCTTAATAATGGCTGCACCTTCTTGAGGCACCTTTTCCTTGAAGGTATCCTGGATACTATGGAGGCTAGTGCCCATGATGGAGCCAACTAAGTTTGCAACTCTTGCTCGTGATGGGTCTGGGAAAGCACATCCTTCACTATACCAAGCATAAATGAAAAATGCTGCAAGTACTCAGCAAGTCAGAAAGCATAAATGGAGAAATGACCTTTTATTAGAAATAGAACCATGACCATATACTTGTGCTTTACATTGCTTGGGGGAAAGTGTGTGAGTGAAATGGCAGAGAGACTGTGTATGTTGTACACAAAGTCAGGTTGCTAAGGTAACAAAACATGGCATTTACAAAAAAAAATACAGATACACATTGACAATAACAATCTGAAATGAAGTTATAGTCATATTGAGAAAAAAATGTCATGGTAATCTGAAATTATTAGGCTCATTTTTAAGTTGGGAGGATTGTAATATGCTCAGTTGAGAGATGAGTTGTTCGCTGACCTTATATTGGGCTTCTTTGGAGCAATAGAGGAGATCAAAAGAGGGATCCGATTGAGAATGGGACAGAGAAATAAAGTGAGGGGTTTCAGGAAGCTAAGGTTTGGCCTCATGGTCTGAATGGAAGTTTTCTGCATAGCAGTCACCCAAAATAATCACACAGATAAGTAATGAATGATGGGATAAGGTGCAAGGTCAAGAATTATTTCTCCCATGATTGCCTGAGAAAGTGTCTGATTAGGATTGATTGATGTAGAGAGAAGATAAGTGCCCATCTGATGCCAACACAACCAATTAGAACCCCTCCAGTTCACAGCCAATGCAAACACATAGGTGGCAGCCAATCTGAATCCAAACTGAAGGAGGCCAATCCAAATCTGACCCAAGCCAAAGAACTTTTAAGCCATTTGACTTGGAAATGCATAGATCAGAAGGAAACCAAGCATATGTAGACTCAAATAATGAGGATGTTAACATAGAAGTGAAAGTAGCTTTAATCAACGGTGTGAAAGGTTCAGTCAATGTCATAAAAACATTAACATATGGAAGCAGAAAAATTAATTGAAGGAGTGAAAGGATCATGCTGTATTAAACATGACAGACAGTGTAAAACAAGCATAGGGTATAATTATATCTCAAAGTAAACTGCAATCTTCCACTCAACACATTTTATTCTATTTCTGAAGTGATGTTAGTTTGACACCCTGAGGTTACAGCAGCTATTTCACAGTACCTGATAATCATATTGGAGTTCTGGGAAGTGAGCACTACACTTGAATATAGAATTACCAACAAGATGAGAGCCATTAAATTTGACGAACTTGAAAAGAACTATGACTTCCAAGAAGAAGATGTCAATCACATTGTGGAAAACTTGACTGATTGCACACACACACACACACACACACACACACACACACACACACACACACACACACACACACACACACACACACACACACACACACACACACACACACACACACACACACACACACACACACACACACACACACACACACGCTTTTCTTAGATAGAAACAATGTCAAAGGCACAGAGGTTCCAAACTTAGCCTGTACAGTTGAATATTGATATTTCCCTTCACCTGTGTGCATCTATTACAGTCGCTTTGCTTGTGAAGCTCTTTTGTCAAGTGTTCCCTTTGACAAGTTGGAAGATAAAAACAGGCACAGGGAAAGTTTTGGTGGTTGTTGTGACTGTGAATGAAGTCACCAGAGAGATAGAGAAGCTGGTGATATTGAAGTCTTTAGCCTGCACACCAAGCAGCCACTATTCTTGGAGACACTCTTGGTAGAGGCTCCTTGACCCAATATTACATTACATTTTATATGTTAAAGAACAACGGTAACAACAGAATAGTTTCTATAATTACAATACATTCACAATGCTTCCTTTGAGTTACATATGATTTTCAAACACCTCGATCTTCACACCAACACACCCAAAATGTGTGTTACTCTCCACTGCCTCTGAGCTGCATTCATGCATATGCAGATATCTCAGGTGAATGGGTGTTTCTTGGTTTGGAATAAACCCCAGTCCGCAGTTCCAGGAAGACCCTTTTACTGAGCTGCATTTTAAATTCAATTCACAATCCACATTCAAATCAGAATCAGAATCAGAATCAAAATCAGGTTTATTATCATCGGCATGTGCCATGAAATTTGTTAACTTGGAAGCAGCATTTCAATACAATACAAAATATAGAAGGAAAATAATAAAATAAAATAATAATTATAATAAATAAATAGGTAAACCAATTACAGTATATGTACACCAAATAAATTAAAATTAGTACAAAAAACAGAAATAATATATATTTTAAAAATGAGGTAGTGTCCAAGGTTTCAATGTCCATTAAGGAATCAGATGGCAGAGGGGAAGAAGCTGTTCCTGAATCACTGAGTGTGTGCCTTCAGGCTTCTGTACCTTCTTCCTGATGGTAACAGTGAGAAAAGGGCATCCCTTGGGTGCTGGAGGTCCTTAATAATGGACACTGCCTTTCTGAGACACTGCTCCTTGAATATGTCCTGGGTACTTTGTAGGTTAGTAGACAAGATTGAACTGACTGAATTTACAACCTGCTGTAGCCTCTTTTGGTCCTGTGCAGTAGGCCCTTTCCCCATTCCCCCCGCCCCCATACCAGACAGTGATGCAGCCTGTCAGAATGCTCTCCATGGTACATCTATAGAAATTTTTGAGTGTATTTGTTGACATACCAAATCTCTTCAGACTCTAATGAAGTATAGCAGCTGTCTTGCCTTATTTATAACTGAGTCAATATGTTGTGACCAGGTTAGGTCCTCAGAGATCTTGACACCCAGGAACTTGAAGCTGCTCACTCTCTCCACTTCTGATCCCCCTATGAGGATTGGTATGTGTTCCTTCGTCTTACACTTCCTGAAGTCCACAATCAGCTCTTTCATCTTACTGACATTGAGTGGCAGGTAGTTGCTGTGACACCACTCCACTAGTTGACATATCTCACTCCTGTACGCCCTCTCGTCACCATCTGATATTCTACCAACAATGGTTGTATCATCAGCAAATTTATAGATGGTATTTGAATTACGCCTAGCCACACAGTCATGAGTATAGAGAGAGTAGAGCAGTGGGCTAAGAACACACCCCTGAGGTGCACCAGTGTTGATCGTCAGCAAGGAGGAGATGTTATCACCAATCTGCACTGATTGTGATCTTCCAGTTAGGAAGTTGAGGATCTAATTGCAGAGGGAGATACAGAGGCCCAGGTTCTGCAACTTCTCAATCAGGATTGTGGGAATGATGGTATTAAATCTGACGACTGGTTGCTGTTGCAATTAATATATGCTATATTCTATATGTCCAGAATACTGTATGCCCTGACGGTGGTTACAGTTTCTTTTTCAAGCAGGTTTGTCATTGCTTGCAACACAAAACCACATCAGGCAGCAGGAAGGTAGTTGGCCAACAGGGTATAATAATTGCAAAACCACCAAAACTTTCCCTATCCCTGTTTTTACCTTCCAACTTGTCAAAGGGAACATTTGACAGAAGAGTTTCACAAGCAAGTTGACTGCACAGTATGCACACAAGTGAAGGAAAGATCAATATTCAACTGTAACTGTAAATGTTACAGGGATCCCAAAGATTTATCCAAATGATAGCAAAATGGGCGGCTTTGTCAACCCAGTGGACTTGTGTGGATGTGCTGAATGCTAAAGAAATAATGACAATCATGTTACTTCTAATATTTTGGCATGCTGCTCATAATCAGAGAATTGAGTATAAAAGCTGAGAGTTCGTAATCCTTTTGTGCAAGACACTGGTTACATCACACTTGGAGTATTATATTCAGTTTGGCCAGCCAGCTATAGGAAAATATTATTAAACTGAAAAGAGTGTGGAAAAGATTTACAGGGATGTTCCCAGGATATGAGGGACTGAGTTATTTGGAGAGGTCGGACAAGCTCGGACTTTTGTTCCTTGTAGCGTGGCAGTGGACTGAGTAGTAATCGTACAGAGTGCGTAAAATCACAAGGGGCATAGACAGAGTAAACGTGTACAATTATTTTAAATTACAGGTGAAAGGGGAGAGATTTTAAAGCATCCTGAGGAGTAACAAAGTGTGGTATGCATTTGGAATGAGCTCGCAGAAGTAGTTGAGACAGGTACAATAATAGGTACATGGATTGGAAAAGTTTAGAAGGTTATGGGACCAGACGGGATTAGCTTGCTTGTGTCATCTTGGTTGGAAAGCACCATTTGGGCTGAAAGACCTGCTTCTGTGCTAAATGAATCTACAAATACATATATTTATCTATGCCACAGACCAAAGTTCACCTAGTGGATACTGTGACTCAGTGGGTTATTAAGGGTGGAACCACAATAGTTTTGAGCTGTTGTCTCCCCAGTAAAAGAGTGTGAATGCCAGGAAGTTCTCCTCAGTTAGACTGAAATAGTTCTTCTGAGTCATGCTCAGAAATATGAGCATGAAAATCCAGGCTGGTGTTCATCGCAGTGTTGTTGGAGAACATAGAACATAGAGATCTACAGCACATCACAGGCCCTTTGGCCCACAGTGTTATGCCGACCATGTAACCTACTCTAGAGACTGCCTAGAAGTTCCCTACCACATAGACCTCTATTTTTCTATGCTCCATGTACCTATTTAAGAGTCTCTTAAAAGACCCTATTGTTTTCGCCTCCACCACCACTACCGGCATCCCATTCCATGCACCCACCGCTCTCTGGACCTCTGATATCCCCTCTGTACCTACTGCCAAGCACCTTAAAACTATGCCCCCACATGTTAGCCATTTCAGCCCTGGGAAAAAGCCTCTGACCATCCACACAATCAATGCCTTTCATCATCTTACATACCTCCATCAGGTCTCCTCTCATCCTCCATCGCTCCAAGGAGAAAGGTCAAGTTCACTCAACCTATTCTCATTAGGTATGCTCTCCAATTCAGACAACATCCCTGTAAATCTTAAAATAATGATTAAGAGAAACCGTCGATTATATTTCCAACTTTATGAACAAATATTGATCAAAGGAAACCTTTCTCTTCTCAAAACATTCTTTGCCACTGGTTTCCATTGCCCATTGTGTGGAAGCAAAAAAATTAAGTTCACCTTTTCTAGATGGGAATATGGGAGCTGTAAGTGCTGTTCTGATGTCCACTATGTTCTCTTAGGTGATGGCAAAAGCTTCCAATGCACTGTTTTAGCTAAGAGAAAGGAAGTTTTCCACAAAAAGTGGCGCATACTGCCTAGTCCATCACAGGAAAAGGCCACACCACCATTGAACACATCTACAAGGAGTGCTGCCACAGGAATGCTGCTCAATACAAATATCTAATGTATTTGTGCATCAGAAATGCTCTTCTGCACACCACTGTTGTAATGTGTGGTTATTTGAGTTACCTTCCTGTCAGCTTGAAACAGTGTTGCAATTTTTTTTCTGATCTTCGTTATTGATGCACCATCAATAACTCTCGGAGACTGGAAGTGAACGATAGGCTTTTATTAACAGCGAAAAGGGAGCACGACATCTCAAAGACTGAGGGAGGAGCAGTGCCCCAATCGCCTTTATCCAGGGGTCTGTGGGAGGAGCCACAGGAGCAGTCAGCAGAGGGACGTGTCCAGACAGGTATACATAGTTTACCGCATTTATTATAAAGCAATTTTGCTCACAGAAATGCCACTCACTGGATTTTTTTTGGTTTGTTTTTATTTCACAATTCTCTTTAAACGCTAGAGACTGTAGTATGTGAAAATCCCAGGAGATCTGTAGTTTCTAAGATATTCAAGCCACCCCCATCTGGCATCAACAATCATTCCACAGTCAAGGTCACTTAGATCACACTTCTTCGCCATTCTGATGCTTGATCTGAACAGCAACTAAACCTCTTGACAATGCCAAGATGCTTTTGTGCATTGAGTTGCTGCCACATGATTGGCAGATTAGATATTTGCATTAATAAGCATGTGTACCAGTGTACCTAATAAAGTGGCCGGTGAGTGTAGGCTACGCATTCTTACCCTAACGAAATTGGATTTGTGTGGAAAGTTACTCCAATGGTCAGCATGGACATATGGGCTGATGTGCCTGTTTCTGTGTTGCGTGTGTGAATGGTTCTATTTAAAAAAATAACTGTCCATGAAAGAAAGGTAATTCTTTCCCTTTTTTGAAGTTTTACCTCTCAATTTTCAAAAAGATTCTGTTCCTCCAATCCAGGGGTTCCCAACCTGGGATCCACGGATCCCTTGCTTAATGGTATTGGTCCAAGGCATAAAGAAGTTTGGGAACCCCTGCTCAAATCCATGATTTTCCATTCCATTGGCCTTCAGAGGGATCAAGTAAATCTAATATCAAGTCATCTGAGCTGGGACACTAAATTGTTTACGTCGGGATTTCATGGTAATTCAAAGTTAAGGAATTCCAGGCAAAGTGGCTGTATAAATGGAACAAAGATGATTGAAAATAAACTAAGTGTGGAATCCACATATGGCCTTAATTTATTTGTGTGCTTTGTCAGAGGAAGTTATTTCAGGTTATCAGGAAATTAGCTAAGTACTTGGCTGAAATGAAGCAATCTGACAGGCAGTGAAATTCAGATTTTTATTTTGGAATATGTTAGCTTATTAAATAAAAACCACTTTGACTCATTCTTCCAGGAATTCTCTTTCCTCTAATTGAATTAAATTTAGTGGCCACAAATGCTACTCTACTGCTGCATGCACAGTTTAACAGAGGTACAGAAGCTAAAAGACAGTAATGTCTACTAAATAAGCCAAAATGCTGGATAATTCGCAGCCAATTAAATAATTAGCCATAGTGGATGCAATCTTTAATGATGCGAACTGAATGAAGAATAACTGGTTGCTGAGACTGTGTAATGAGGCTGTGATGTGCAAAAGAATCAAAATGTCTTGAGGGCTGACCACAAGGTCATTGGCAACACAATTTTCCTTGCTGAATTATTGAGGTGGTAAAGATGGAGTAATTCTGGTTTTCCATTGAGGAAGTCTTGGAGGCTTTATGATTTGTCTGAAGAGAGATATCAGTAAAATAATAAACCTATATAGAAATATATTACATTACATTTAGCAAGGGAGAAGGTCATTTGGTTCAAAAGTACATGCTCACATCATCTTCTAGCTTGTACTTCTTCCACTCCCTTATCCTGGAAGGTTCTCCCTTTCCAGTCCTGAAGAAGGGTCTCAACCTGAAGTGTCGACTGTTCATTCATTTCCATAGATATTGGCCGACTTGCTGAGTTCCTCCAGCATTTTGTGTGTATGGTTCTGGATTTCCATCATCTGCATAACCTCTTGTGTTGATGATTCACTCACTGATAGATCTCTATATCACTCACTGTATCAGCTTCCTTTACTTTACTCCTGCACGTTCTCCTGGAGCAGATCAGTGCTATTCCACATTCCAGCCACCTGCTGAGTGGAACGATTTTTCCCTAATCCATGTCTCACTATTTTAAATTTCCCTAAAGTCATTTCCTCGTCATCTATCTTATCAAGCCCATTCCAAAATATAAAGACTTCTGCCTGGCCAAACTCCATTGTATTAAGAAGAGCTGTGAAAATGGACTCATGTCCCGAAAGCTGAATGGCCATCTGCAGACCCCTCCTGACCTACCACGGTGATTCATTTTCGGTAAAACTGAAATCATTGCGGTTCTGTTGGGATCGAGTTTGTAGGAATGCAGCTGACACACTTGTCCCGTAGACCTCCAGCATGATTGGCAGAATGGTTTTGCACTGCACTAGTTGACATTTTTCATCCCATCAGCACTATTTTGACCTGGTAAACTGGAAGCATACACTGTGTGTGTGTTTAATTAAGTACAATTGTGTTCCTCGCATTTGTATGTCTTCAAGACCACATAATTGACAAGTACTTTACAGCCAATTGTGTTGGTCATTGTTACTATATAGGAAACACAGTCAGCAAAAAGCCATACTTCGACAAAGTGGAAACTATAATCTCAAGGAGTTGGAGCAGATCCTGGCAGTGATACATATTTTTTCTTTCTTTAAACTTACTGTTTCCTGTTTTTGTTCCTTCCAATGGACAGCACCATTTGCTGTTTATAAAATTGAAAACAGGTGTGGAAGGAGAGAGGCAACAGAATTCATGGCACAAAACTTAGCAACAAGGTACAGTTTGGATACTTGAAATTAAATTGGCAAAAAAAAACAACAAATAGGGGGGGGATAAGAAATTCTCGCTTGCAAAAATCTGTGTGTTCCAAAACCGACTCCTCAATTACATTATGTGATAATTAGCTGCCGTGTTGCCGATGTAACAGCACTCCAACAGGTTCTCAAAGAAATCTGTTTTGAAACATTCCAGTAATGTGAAGGGAGCTAGAAAAATATCATTCTTTTCCAAGCGTGGCTGTGTTAAGCCTTAAAGATTTGTATCCAGATAAACTTACTAATAATTGAACCACTTCAGAGTTTGTTAACAATGGACAACTAGTAATATCATATATTAACTGAACAATTAAGGAGGATGCTTCATTGCTTGTATAAATATGATTCAGTTAATAACATACATAATAATTCATTTTTATTACTGAAATTAGGATCTATTTCTCTCCATATGATTGCTACCAAGTTCCTATGCCTGGCCATTAATCCCATTTAATGTGTAATTTACTGCACTAACGTGTAATTTCCAATAAAATGCTGAAACCGAAATACAAATTATATGAACCACTGGAGGAAGCGATTAATAGGCATGAATGTTGCCAGGCTTAAGATGTGGAAAAGCTAAGCAATACCGGAGATAATGTGGGGCGCTTCAATAGTCTGAATTTCACTAAGCTGTGTACAAATCTGATGCTGCGTTGAGGAAACAGGCCTTTGGTCCACCAAGTCTATACAGATTCAACCACTCATTCCTCAGCAAACCCCTCCCCAGATCCTACCACAAGCCTACACATTTAGGGGAGATTTATAGTGGCTAATTAACCTACCAAACTGCATGTCAGAGACTGGAGCACCCGAAGGAAATCCACATCATCACAAGGTGAATGTGGAGGCTCCAATCAGACATCACTCAAGGTTAGGACTGAATCTGGGCCTCTGGTTCCGTGAGGCAACAGTTCTACCAGTTGTGTTACTGTGAGAAAAAAGATCATTATAAATTACTATAGTCATGTGCGAAAGTCTTAGGCATGTGTTTATAGTTATGGTGCCTAAGACTTTTGCACAGGACTGTAGTAATTTTATGTATTGCACTGTACTGAGGCCACAAACAAAAAACAAATGTCATGACATATGTGAATGATGATAAACCTGATTCTGATATAGGTTTCGATTGTGGGTTGAGAGTGCGGAATCATAGTTGGTAAAGGGGAAGTGAGAGGGGAGGGAGTAGGAAGCACCAGGGAGACATTCTGTAATGATCAATAAACCATTTGTTTTGGAATCAAATGACTTTGTCAGGTGTCTCAGGGCTAGGTGTGTCAGCACTTGTGCCACCCCAGGCACTTGGCACACCTTCTCTGCTGCCTGTTGCACACCAATCGCACAGTTCTCCATCCTCACCATTCCCCACATCCTTTACATCTGCCAGGTTCACAAACTTGCTCTCCACCCCATGTTGACAAATTCAGTACTGTGCAAAAGTCTTAGGCACCCTTAGCTGTATGTATGTACCTAAGACATTTGCACAGTACTGTATATAGACAGATCAGTTTGCTTATAATAGCAAATCTTCTTAGATACTGATTAAAGCCAATTGTAAGAAAGCAGAAACTAGATGAAAATAGACATAGGGTTTGATTTAGTGCTGTTGGATCTTTTAATGTCAGCTATATCGTGCTTGAATTGAGCTAGGATGGGGGCAATGAAAGCATGGGAGATCTCTTCATGAGTAGCCAAGATCAGGTGTTTCAGATTCTCCATAGGAAGATTTGGTGGAAGAGGTTGAGTCAGGGAGATACCCTTTGTATCCTTGCTTTCGGTAACTCAGACCACATCCACTGGAGTTAGTGGACTGTAGAGGTGGAACTGCTCCAAGTGCAAGTATGCAGTGCAGGGAAAAAAGAAGTTTTTAAAAACTTTACAGAAGTTATCAATGTGAGTGGCCTCATCTTCAAATAACAATTCTCATCCACAGCAGCACTAACTTCATTCAATGCTCAATTCTCTATACCTCCTCACCAAGTTACCAATATCTCTATCAATCACATTCAATAAGGGACCGAGGGTCTAGTGAGATGGAGGAACTGAGGGAAATACATGTTAGTAGGGAAGTGGTGTTAGGTAAATTGAAGGGATTAAAGGCAGATAAATCCCCAGGGCCAGATGGTCTGCATCCCAGAGTGCTTAAGGAAGTAGCCCAAGAAATAGTGGATGCATTAGTGATAATTTTTCAAAACTCCTTAGATTCTGGATTAGTTCCTGAGGATTGGAAGGTGGCTAATGTAACCCCACTTTTTAAAAAAGGAGGGAGAGAAAAACCGGGGAATTATAGACTGGTGAGTCTGACATCGGTGGTGGGGAAAACAATAGAGTCGGTTATCAAAGATGTGATAATAGCACATTTGGAAAGAGGTGAAATCGTCGGACAAAGTCAGCATGGATTTGTGAAAGGAAAATCATGTCTGACGAATCTTATAGAATTTTTTGAAGATGTAACTAGTAGAATGGATAGGGGAGAGCCAGTGGATGTGGTATATTTAGATTTTCAAAAGGCTTTTGACAAGGTCCCACACAGGAGATTAGTGTACAAACTTAAAGCACACGGTCCTGGGGATATGGTATTGATGTGGATAGAGAATTGGTTGGCAGACAGGAAGCAAAGAGTGGGAGTAAACGGGACCTTTTCAGAATGGCAGGCAGTGACTAGTGGGGTACCGCAAGGCTCAGTGCTGGGACCCCAGTTGTTTACAATATATATTAATGATTTAGACAAGGAAATTAAATGCAGCATCTCCAAGTTTGCGGATGACATGAAGCTGGGCGGCGGTGTTAGCTGTGAGGAGGATGCTAAGAGGATGCAGGGTGACTTGGATAGGTTAGGTGAGTGGGCAAATTCATGGCAGATGCAATTTAATGTGGATAAATGTGAGGTTATCCATTTTGGTTGCAAGAACAGGAAAACAGATTATTATCTGAATGGTGGCCGATTAGGAAAAGGGGAGGTGCAACGAGACCAGGGTGTCATTGTACACCAGTCATTGAAGGTGGGCATGCAGGTACAGCAGGCGGTGAAGGCAAATGGTATGTTGGCATTCATAGCAAAAGGATTTGAGTACAGGAGCAGGGAGATTCTACTGCAGTTGTACAAGGCCTTGGTGAGACTGCACCTGGAATATTGTGTGCAGTTTTGGTCCCCTAATCTGAGGAAAGACATTCTTGCCATAGAGGGAGTACAGAGAAGGTTCAGCAGATTGATTCCTGGGATGGCAGGACTTTCATATGAAGAAAGACTGGATCGACTAGGCTTATATTCACTGGAATTTAGAAGATTGAGGGGGGATCTTATTGAAACGTATAAAATTCTAAAGGGATTGGACAGGCTAGATGCAGGAAGATTGTTTCCGATGTTGGGGAAGTCCAGAACGAGGGGTCACAGCTTAAGGATAAAGGGGAAACCTTTTAGGACCGAGATGAGGAAAAACTTCTTCACACAGAGAGTGGTGAATCTGTGGAATTCTCTGCCACAGGAAACAGTTAAGGCCGGTTCATTGGCTATATTTAAGAGGAAGTTAGATATGGCCCTTGTGGCTAAAGGGATTGGGGGTATGGAGAGAAAGCAGGTACAGGGTTCTGAGTTGGATGATCAGCCATGATCATACTGAATGGCCTACTCCTGCACTATTTTCTATGTTTCTATGTTTCTAATCTTTCATTCCCATGGCCTTGATTATACCTATAGCTTGAACATTGACACCAGCTCCGCACTCATAACTCTCGCCTCATACCTACTTCAACTGTTCAATCATGGCAGAAATTTGATCTAAATATATTGAACACACTAATTTTTTTTATATAGAAGAAAATAGTGCATAAAACCTGGTTCAGGAATGAACTGGAGAGGGACTAGTGGAAGCCCTCACAGTAAGGTGAATCACCAAGGCCCTCAATGATGAAGGGAAGGGATGTGAGGGTCAACGCTAAGGCTATCTGTCACTCTAATTCTCATTTGATCTTCCACTTCCCACTTCTTTCTCCTCCTTTTTAAAGTTTCTTCATGGGATGTGATTGTGGTAAATTAATTCACAATAGTCCTATTGGTTCTGCCGAAAGGTTTCGGCCTGAAACGTCGACTGTGCTTTTTTCCATAGATGCTCCCTGGCCTGCTGAGTTCCTCCAGCATTTTGTGTGTGCTGCTCGGATTTCCAGCATCTGCAGATTTTCTCTTGTTTGTGACTTGTTCACATTTGTTGTCTATCTCTAATTTCCCCTGAACTGAGTGACATGCGGGGCCATTTCTGAGGTCAGCTCCGGTAAGTAGGTTCACCAATAGCCCAGAATGGGCCACGATAGAAGATTTCCTTAGAGGGAGTATGTGTTTTTGGTCACCATTATGATAACCCTTTATATTCCTTGAAGTTAAACTCTCCAACTTTCATGGTGGGCTTCAAATACAGGCTCTGGATTTGTCATTCAAACTGCTGATAATAGAGACCACAGAGATAAGGGAATTTAGATCAGAAAATCAAGAACTAGGACCAGGAAAAGAAGTAGAATTAGTAATTTGTAATTGGTTAATTATTGTTACATGTACTGAAATACTGTCTGCGTGCCACCTGCACAGATTATTCCATTTACACTCAGTGGCCACTTTATTAGGTACACCTGTACACCAGCTTGTTAATGCAAATAACTAATCAGCCAATCATGTGGCAGCAACTCAATGCATAAAAACATGCAGACATGGTCAAGAGGTTATGTTGTTGTTTAGCCCAAACATCAGGTTGGGGAAGAAATGTGACTTTGACAGTGAAATGATTGGTGGTGTCAGACAGGGTGGTTTGAGTATCTCAGAAACTGCTGATCTCCTGGGATTTTCACACACATCAGCTCTAGAATTTTCCAGAACCGTTACAAAAATCCAGTGAGTGGCAGTTCTGTGTTCAAAAATGCCTTTCTGAGAGAGGTCAGATGTGAATGGCTAGACTGGCTCAAGCTGACAAGAAGGCGACAGTATCTCAAAAAACCACACATTACAACAGTAGTGTGTAGAAGAGCATCTCTGAAGTGGATGGGCTACAGCAGCAGAAGACCATGACCCTACACTCAGTAGCTACTATACCAGTATGGACAAGAGGTACCTAATAAATTGGCCAGTCAAAGTAGAATAGGTGGTGAATAGAAGAGTGGATGACTAATTTATTGAGTACATATGAGGTGGTTATTTTTAGGCCAGTAGATTGAGAAAAGAGCAAGGACTAAGAAATACTGAATTTAATAGTATACGGTGAGAAAGCATTAATTTATAATGTTTAGAGGCACTTAAGGAGGAATGATCATAATATGATAGATTTTTACATGAAGATTGAAATTTATTTTATGCACTCTGTATCAAGGACCTTAAATCTAAATGAAGCAAATTGGAATGCATGAGGTGTATGTTGACAATGGTGGCTTGGGGAATTATATTCAATGGTAAGATAGCTATGGCTAAGATTTAATGAATCAATATATAATCTACAACAAATCTGTAATGGAGTATTCTGGAGTTATGTGAATATAGCCAATATTAATTCAAACAAGAGTCAGTTTTCAGCTCTTAATGTAAATTGTAATTTGGAAGCAGTAAATTGAAGTTAAAAGCACATCATTACAAATAAACAATACTGTCTGAGCAACACACACGAAATGCTGGAGGAAATCAGCAGACCAGGCAGCATCTATGGAAAAGAGTAAACAGTTAATGTTTCGGGCTGAAACCTTGACTGTTTACGTTTTTCCACAGATGCTGCCTGGCCTGCTGAGTTCCTCCAGCATTTTGTGTGGGTAGCTTGGATTTTCAGCATCTGCAGATTTTTTCTTGTTTGTGATACTGTCTGTGGAGCACTGGCTTGCCCACAACAAGAGGCTGGCTGTTCAAGAGATGAAACGTAAGACAATGGGGTTATGTTAATTGGGCTTGCATCAAGCCAGACAACATGACTAAATTTGCACACCAAATTGATGTTATGACTTAGCACATCAAGTAGTTGATTTATCAACACTTTTGAGTGTCCCTGTCCCCAGGGGCTTTTAGATTATTTGTGTGAATTATTTTGCTCCAGCAAAGGTATTTGAACCTTTTTATTTAGAGGTGTCTGTCATTGTAGAAATGTAATTCAAAGGAAGTTGAAATTCAAAGCAAGTTTATTATCAAAGTAGGTATATGTCAACATATACAACTATGAGATTCAATTTCTTGCATGCGTACTCATTAATTCCATAGAATAATAACCAAAATAGAGTCATTGAAACTACACCACCAAATTGTGCATTCAACCAGTGTGCTGAAGACAACAAACTGTGCAAATACAAAATGAAAGAAATATTAATAAAAATAAATAGCAATAAATATCGAGAATGTAAGATGAAGAGTCCTTGAAAGTAAGTCAATAGGTTGTGGGAACATTTCAAAGATGGGGCAAGTGAATGTCACACCACCGTTCAAAAAAGGGATGTAGGCAAAAGACAGGTAACTATAGGCCAGTTAGTTTAACATCTGTGGTTGGGAAAATGCTTGAAGCTATCATTAAAGAAGACATAGCGAGACATCTAGAAAGAAATGGATCCATTATGCAAATGCAGCATGGATCCGGCAAAGGCAGGTCCTGTTTGACAAACTTACTGGAGTTCTTTGAGGATATAATGAGTGCAGTAGATAGAGGGGAACAGATGGATGTTATTTACTCGGATTTCCAGAAGGTGTTCGATAAGGTGCCCTTATCCATGAGATAAGGATGCATAGAATTGATGATGATGTATTAGCAAGGATAGAAGATTGGTTAGCTAATAGAAAGCAGAGAGTTGGGATACATGGGTATTACTCTGGTTGGAAATCTGTGGTGAGCAGTGTGCCACAGGGATCCGTGCTGGGCCCGCAACCGTTCATGATATACATTAACATTCTAGAAAAGAGGACTGGGTGTAGTGTATGTAAGTTTGTTGATTATACCAAATTGAGTGGAAAAGCAAATTGTGCAGAAGATATGGAGAGTCTGCAGAGAGATATAGATAGGTTAAGTGAGTGGGCAAGGGTCTGGCAGATGGAGAATAATCTTGGATAATGCGAGGTCATCCACTTTGGAAGGAAAAATGGAAGAGAATGGTAAAAGATTGCAGCATACTGCTGTACAGAGGGACGTGGGAGTGCTTGTGCATGAATCACAAAAGGCTGGTTTGCAGGTACAGCAGGCTATCAAGAAGGCAAATGGAATATTGACGTTCATTGCTAGAGGGATTGAATCTAAGAGCAGGTAAGTTATGCTGCAACTGTATAGGGTGCTGATGAGGTCACATCTGGAGTACTGTGTGCAGTTCTGGTCTCCTTCCTTGAGGAAGGATTTACAGGCTTTGGAGGCAGTGCAGAGGAGGTTCACCCAGTTCAGTTCAGAGATGAAAGTGTTAGACTATGAGGAGAGATTGATTCAAACATGCTGGAATTCAGAATAATGAGAAGAGATCTTATAGAAACATAAAATAAGAAAGGGATAGATAAGATAGAGGCAGGAAAGTTGTTTCCACTGGTAGGTGAGACTAGAACTAGGAGACGCAGCCTCAAGATTCAGGGGAGTATTTTTAGGATGGAGATGAGGAGGAATTGCTTTTCCCAGAGGGTGATGAATCTGTGGAATTCTCTGCCCAGTGAAGCAGTGGAGGCTACCTTAGTAAATATATTTAAGACAAGGTTGGATAGATTTTTGCATAGTAGGGGAATTAAGGGTTATAAGGAAAAGGCAGGTAGAGGGAGATGAGTCCATGGCCAGACCAGTCATGATCTTACGGAATGGCGGAGCAGGCTCAATTGGCCAGATAGCCTACTCCTGCTCCTATTTCTTATGTTCTTATGAAGTTATCCCTTTTTGTTCAAGAGCCTGACGGTTGAGGGGAATAAGTGTTCTTGAAACTCGTGGTGTGAGTCCTGAAACTCCTGTACACAATACATCCCATTAATGCACATAAAAAGCTCAGGAACAGTTGTTCCAAGCACAGTTAATAAGAGAAAGTGAAAGATACAGAAAAGGCTTAAAATGTTGCAAAAAAAATCAGAAAACCTAAAAAAAAATTCAATATTCAATAAAGTCAAAAACATTGATAAGGAGAAAAATTAACTCTTCTTGGGCTTCCAGCTGGGTACACGTATCGATTTTAACCAATGTTTTAATGATAATTTTTAATGATAATTTCTGTCATCTTCATCCCCAATGAAGATAGCAGAGTTTGTCATCAAAATATCAGTTAAAATCAATATCTATACCTGGCTGGAAGCTCAAGAAGAGTTTATTTGTCATATACACCGGGAAAGCACTAGATCCTTTTTCATTGATAAGGGGAAGTAAAATACAAGATAAATCAACAGGAAACAACTTTTACCCACCACCACATGAGCCTCTATATCCAGCATATTAATCTCCACAATTTCCACTGCCTGCAACGGGAACCTACCACTAAACACATCATTGCCTCTCCCAAACTCTCCTCCTTCTCCAGTGATTACTCTCTCTTTGCGATTCCCTTGTCCATTTGTCCCTACCCACTGATCTCCCTCCTAGCAATTATTCTTGCAAGCAGAAGAAGTGCTACATCTGTCCATTCACCTCCATTCAGGGCCCCAAGCAGTCCTTCCAGGTAAGGCAACACTTCACCTGCAAGTCTTTCGATGTCAGCTACTATATCGGGTGCATCCAATATAACCTGCTCTACATTGGTGAGACCTAATGTAGACCGGGGACCACTTTAGTGAGCATTGTGGCTCTATCCGCAATAAGCAGGACTTCCCATTGGCCAACCAATTCAATTCCTATCTCCATTCCATTTCCGATATGTTGGTCCATGGTTTCCTTTACTGCCATGATGAACTACTCTCAAGTTGGAGGAGCAATTAGAAACATAGAACATAGAAGCATAGAAAACCTACAGCACAATACAGGCCCTTCGGCCCACAAAGCTGTGCCAAACATCTCCTTACCTGAGAAATTCCTACGGTTACCCATAGCCCTGTATTTTTCTGAGCTCCATATACCTGTCCAGGAGTCTCTTAAAAGACCCTATCATATCTGCCTCCACCACTGTCGCCGGCAGCCAATTCCATGCACTCACCACTCTCTGCATAAAAAACTTACCTCTGACATCTCTGTACCTACTTCCAAGCACCTTAAAACCGTGCCCTCTTGTGTTAGCCATTTCAGCCCTGGTTAAAAGCCTCTGACTATCCACGTAATCAATGCCTCTCATCATCTTATACACCTCTATCAGGTCACCTTTCATCCTCCGTTGCTCCAAGGAGAAAAGGCCGAGTTCACTCAACCTATTCTCACAAGGCATGCTAACCCAATCCAGGCAACATCCTTGTAAATCTCCTCTGCACCCTTTCTATGGTTTCCATATCCTTACTGTAGTGAGGTGACCAGAACTGAGCACAGTACTCCAAGTGGGGTCTAACCAGGGTCTTATATAGCTGCAACATTACCTCTTGGCTCCTAAACTCAATTCCATGATTGATGAAGGCCAATGGACCGTATGCTTTCTTAACCACAGAGTCAACCTGCACAGCAGCTTTGAGTGTCCTGTGGTCTCAGACCCCAAGATCACTCTGATCCTTCACACAGCCAAGAGCTTTACCATTAATACTATATTCTGGCATCATATTTGACCTACCAAACTGAAGCACCTCACACTTATCTGGGTTGAAGTCCATCTGCCACTTCTCCACCCAGTTTTGTATCCTATCAATGTCCCGCTGTAACCTCTGACAGCCCTCCGCACTATCCACAACTACTTCAACCTTTGTGTTATTAGCAAATTTACTAACCCATCCCTCCACTTTTTCATCCAGGTCATTTATAAAAATCACAAAGAGTAGGGGTCCCAGAACAGATCCCTGAGGCACATCACTGGTCACCGACTTCCATGTAGAATATGACACGTCTACAACCACTCTTTGCCTTCTCTCTGAATAGCCTCCAATCTAATGTTATGAACACTGATTTCTCTGACTTCTGGTAATTTCTCCTTCCTCCCCCTTCTCTCTTTCAATCCCCATTCTGCCCCTCCTCTTACCTCTCTTCTTCTCCTCAGCTGCCTATCACCTTCCTCTGATTCCCCTTCTCCTTCCCTTTCTCCCATGGTCCACCTTCCTCTACAATCAGGCTCCTTCTTCTTCAGCCCTTGCCTTTATTGCCTATCACCTCCCATTTGACTTCACCTATCACCTTCTAGCTTGTACTCCATTCCCTCTCCCCCACTTCTTATTCTGGCTTTTCCCCCCTTTGTCATTCCTTTACTCCTTTACATATGTAGAACATAGAGATCTACAACACATTACAGGCCTTTTGGCTCACAATGTTGTGCCAACCATGTGACCTACTCTAGAAACTGCCTAGAATTGCCCTACCACATTGTCCTTTATTTCTCGAAGTTCCATGTACCTATATGAGAGTCTCTTAAAAGACCCTATTGTATCCACAAATTCTATATTTCTATGTTTCTAAAGGTTAATATGGGTTCCTCACAGAATATTCAGGAAAAAGTAAAAATGAGCAATGAGAAAATACTGTTGAAATTAGGCAAATATTTTGTATTGGGCTTCATAGAAGATGACACCAAAACATTTCCTAGAACTAAGTTCAAAGTAACAGATAAACAAGCAATTAAGTAAATGGATAAGTGAATTGAGAATAAATAAATAAACAAACAAACAAACAAACAAATAAATAAATGTATGAATGAATAAATATTGGAGAAATTAATGGAATTGAAAGGCAAAAGATGCCTGAAACCTGATATCCTGTATCCCACCTCCAAGAGGACCACAGTCTTGTCATTGTGTTTGGAGGCTTGCTTGCCTCAATAACCCAGAGAGCAATAGAGCAATGTTGCCTGGAGTCAGGGCTTTATGCTTTGGCTCTTGCTAGGGTCACCCATGCCAAACAGATCAAAAGGTTGAGACCAGACTAAAAGTAGTCCACTGTTCCTCCAGGTTTAGGTGTTCAGCTCAGGGCTAACAACTCTGACTGGTAAATTGTTATGGAAACAGCAACCTTTCTACATCTGAGTGTGACAGTATTCCCATTTGGGACTTCTGTGACTGACAGGAGTGAAAACTGAGAGGAAGCTACTGCCATGATGAAAGAAGCCCTGAACACCACCAGGGATGGAGGACCTTCATTACTGCCCTAAATGTCAGTGGCATAATGGACAATAAGTAAGAAAGTAACCTGGATCTAGGCTTTTGAAGAAGAGGACAATGGAAATAATGGGCAACATAATTGTTACCTTTGAAGGTTCCATATATAATCAACCAGCTCTCTCAGAGTGGAATGTAGCAAGAGTAACATATCTGTTTAAGGAAGAAGGGAGTGAGTAAGATGAGAATTAAAGACTGACATTAGCTATAGCAAAAATGCAATAATCTACTGTTAAGGAAGAGTTAACATGGCACTTGGGAGATAATAGTGGGTGTGGATTATTGATCAGTTAATGAAGAGAAGACAGTCAGTAGGAATAAAAACATCATCTTCAGTATTAGAGGTTGTGAATTATGAGGAGCATTGGTATCAGTGCTACATATCCCAGCTGTTTACCATCAGTATAAATAGTTTGGAATTATTCTATATCCATATTTGCTGAAGATGCAAAGTTAGTTGGAAGTGTGAGCTGAGAGGAGGATATGGAGAGAATTCTAAGAGAGATGAACAAGCCAAGTGTGGAAAATGCAAGGTCTTCCATTTTGGAAAACAAAGCAAAAGGGCAGAATAATTACTTAATAGGTTAATGATGGAAATATGCTGTGTCAAAGGCATCACCGTACAGTATAGTACAGGAACAGGCCCTTCAGCCCACAATGCTGTGCTGAACATAAACTAGTAATTATATGCTGAACTAAACTAATCCCTTCTGCCTTCACAATGTCCATTTTCTTGCACTTTCATCAGCCTATCAGAGAGTCTCTTAAATGCCTTTCTTATGTTTGGCTCCACTGCTACCCCTGGCGGTGCATTCCAGGTGCCCACCACTCTGTGGTTAAAAACAAGCTTTCCTACCCACACCTCCTTTGAGTTTAAACCTTCTCACCTTAAATGTATGCTCCCGGTATTAGACATTTCGACCCTGGGACAAAGATACCAGCTGTCTGACTATGCCTCTCATAATCTTAAAAATCCTCTATCAGGCCTCCCTTCAGCCTCCACCACTCCAGAGAACACTACCCAGGCTTGTCCAACATCTCCTTATAACACGTACCAGGCTGCATCTTGATAAACCTCTTCTGCACCCACTTCAAAGGCTGCATACCTTTACCAGGACTGACTGCAATATTCTGGAGGCAGCCTAACTCTAGTTTTATAGAGCTGCTACGTAACTTCTAAACTCTTGAACTCAATGCCTAATAAAGGCAAACAAGCATATGAAAGGCATGTGGCATGAAGGGAAATGGGGCTGAGATAAAAGATCAGACAACATCTTATTGCAAGGCTGAGCAGGAATAAGGGCTGAATGGCTTACAATTGCTCCATTTGTTTGATGCTCCTCTCTGCTTATCACAAACCAAGTCTTATTTCTTTATTTCCCCAGTACATTGGAGTTCTCAATCAGTAGCGTATTCAGAGACACCATGACTTAATCTTGCATTCACGGCCCAGACTGTATGCACTTACTGGTTCAAACATGCACTCTGCTGTAAGAGGTACTAACACCCTGAAGTCTGGCATTGTGTGCAATTAGATCACATCATTTCAAGGTAATTAGACAAAGAAGACAATGAGGACTCCAGCCCCACCCTGCTATGGTAAAAATGACACAACTTCTCTAAAAAACAAATGAGATCACCTTTCTCTCATTGCATTGACTTTAAAGCTGGTTCTGGCTGGAAGACAGCGGATGTCCAAGTCAGCAGCAAATTGCTTTGGGCTTTTCCCACTGACACTAACACCAGACTGCCCCTAATCCCTTTACTAATGATATTCATTCCAATTAATTTAATATTTCTGGAACAACTGGGCTATGAACCCAGCTAGCAATGCAATATTCTGTGCTGACACTTCAGAGAATCCTATTTATATCTGTTGCTGATGCTGGTGCCGATCTCCGAAGCCCATTCTGTTGGCAGTCCTTTAAATTGTTCTCCGCCGTAAGGTAGTCCCAGTGCAAGCTGGAAAATAGGTCACACACTAACTGCATTGGTTTGCCTATGATTAGTAAGTAGCCCTTTGTTGAAGAAATAGAACTCTTTTAAAAAATTATTCCTTATCATTTTATGTTCAGTGTTTGGATAAACATCCATTGATATTTTAAGTAACAATTAACAGCTTAATGCACTGGACTGATTTGCAAAGAGTACTATCTGGAAGAATCTCTCTGTAATTTAAATTTTAGTCTTTGCATTTTGAGCTCTGTGCTTTGAGCCTGTCCTATTTCTGCTTGGCTGCATTTCTTCTTGTAATGATCATGGTAACAGTATGGTTCTTATAATGTAATAAATCACACCCATAACATTGACTAGCCTTCCCTGATGGCTGTAACACTCCAGCTGTGAAATATTACATTCTAAAGAAACATAACGTCTTTCCTCTAAATGTCGTCTTTCCTTTCAATGTTGCTTAGCTGTCCAAAACTTTCTGAAGGGTTTACAGTGTTTTTGAAGTGTAGCAACTGTAATAATGAAGCAAAAGACAGACATCAAAATGAAACACACCATGGCTAAAAAAGCATTTATATGAACAAGCCTATACTGTATGTTTAACTCCTACTGGGTTCTTTTGTATTCACCTGGGCACATGTTGGGGCTTTGGTTTAATGTTCAAATGTCCAGACTATATAATCTCTGTCAATACTTCTAACACTCCAATTATTTGTCAATGTGGATTACAAGAAAAAATCCTGGAGTAGGGTTTGAACACGCAACCTTCTTGTTCTGTGCCAAACCTATTGAAAGATAAGTCAAACTTTCATAACAGAAAGATTCAGATTTATATCGAAGTAGATCCCATTTGGTAGAAATCTCCTAGAGTGGGCTACTTAAGCCGAGCGAATAATCATTGAAAGTGTGGATGGATCTATATTTGTGCTGAAGGATATTCTTCTCTTAAGCAACAAACACTAATTGGCCAGGATTATTTGTAGGATCCAGCTGCGTACAGAATGGCTGGCACATTTGTCAATACTGAATTAATTAATTTTTAGTGAAGCACTTAGGTTGCTGCCAGAATGTGGTATTCATTCTATCAGGGACCGACTTTCCTTTCTGCCTCATCTCAGTTTACATGAAGCAAGATCACAGAGATCATGAAAATGAATGACCACATTTTCATTGAGGGGGGAATGTTGCTTATGAAAGTACGATGGGACCTTTATCATAAATCTGAAATGGTGTTGATTTAATGTCTGTTCTGAAGAGCAGTTCCTGAACATGGGATTCTCCTTCAGTACTGCATTAAATTGTCAGCCAGGATTACTCCCAGAAAATATTCAGACCTTTTGCCTCGGAGAGAAGAGCAGCACAAATTGAACCAGATTACTGTCTCTGTTCCTCTTGAAGTCAAAATTTACACGCATCTTAAATTCTGAATGTGAACTTATGTTGGGATATGATGAGCAAGACACGGACTATTTGTGAACACTGATTTACCCCCTTCTTACTTTTGAACAGCTGAATATACACTCAGTGGCCACTTTATTAGGTGCATTTGTACACCTGCTCATTAATGCAAATATCTTGTCAGCCGATCATGTGGCAGCAACTCAGTGCATTAAACCATATAGCCACAGTCAGGAAGTTGGTTGTTGTTCAGACCAAACATCAAAATGGTGAAGAAATGTGATCCAAGTGAGCATGGATTGATTGTTGGTGCCAGGAGAGGTGGTTTGAATATCTCAGAAACTGCTGGGATTTTCACGCACAACATTCCCCAGAGCTTACAGAGAATGGTACCAAAAAAAAACCTAATGAGCCGCAGTTTTGTGGGTGAAAATGCCTTGTTAATGAGGGAGGTCAGAGGAGAGAATGGTCAGATTGGTTCAGGTTGATAAGATGGTGGGCTACATTTTACAACATTTGAGTGCACAAGACCATACGTGTTGAATCTTGAAATGGGTGAGCTACAGCAGCAGAAGATCAAATCCACACTCTTGGTGGATATTATTAAGTATAGGAGGTATCTAATAATGTGGCCATGGAGTGTAAGAATCTAAGATAACGAAGCAGAAATAGGCTGCGTGCTTGCTCCACCATTCAGTAAAATCATGGCTGATATTTGACCTTAGCATCACAAGAATACATCCTCAACCTCTTGCTTTACTATGTATACACTCATGACTGCATGGCCAGATCCTGCTTGAACTCCATCTACAGGTGTGTAGATGACACTACCAGAGTGGACCTTATCTCAAATAACGATGAGTTGGAGTACAGGAAGGCGATAGAGAGCCTAGAGACATGATGTCATGAAAACACTCCTTTCCTTACTGTCATTGAAACAAAAGAGCTCTTCATTGACTTCAGGAAATGGGTGGTGCACATGTTTATGTTCTCATCATTGTTTCTGTTGCCGAGTGGGTTGAAAGCTTCAAATTCCCAGGCGTGGACATCACCAATAGCCTGTCCTGGAGTGTCTTGCTGCAATGCACTCTCCCCTGTAAATGGAACACTTCATTCTGCGTTTCCCTCTTTGCACTGCTGTAATCAAATTATTTATAGATGGCATGCAAGACAATGTTTTTCACTGTACCCCAGAAAATACAGCAATAATGAATCAACTCACCAATTTACTTCCCTGAGATTCCAAAATGTATTTGGGGTGAGAACGGACATTGGAGTGCCAGAGGAGACTCATGTGGTCCCAGGGAGAAGTTGTAAGCTCTACATTTAGGATTGAACTTGGGTTTCCGAAGCTGTGAGGCAACCGCTCTATTATTTCTGCCATTGTTCCAAGTCTGCGGTGAATCTGTATTTTTTTGGGGAAATGCTATCATATTGCCTTTAATTCTCTTGAACTTGCAATCTTATTTCATTATCCAAAGCAAGTAAGAAATCAGGGTGCGCAGCATGGGGTTAATATTGTTAACACTGTTGACATTGAAGTCAATAGAGAACAAATCTGGTGCTTAAAACTGAATTCACTGAGCCAGTCTAGTTAAAAGCCTCAACTCTGCAGCATCTGCACCTTAGCAGGTATCAGCTGAAGCATCTCTTAAATCAAAGGAAGGATCCATGTTTAGATTGTGCACTTTACGTTGTCACACTGTTCTCAGCCAATGAGTATATTTGTGTGTAATTACTTGGTGAAAAAGATGGGAAATGGTATTTGTGAATGATCCTTCACGTCGTGCTGCATAACTGAAGATAGAGGATAATTTTTGGTTCACTTCAGGGAAAATAATGTGATGGGCTACAAGGAAAGAGTAGAAGAATGAATATATATTAGCATTGCTGAAATTGTTATGGACTGAGAGTGGGAAGGGGGCCAGGGAGTGTCAATCATAGTTGGGAAAAGGAGAACTGAGTGGGGAGGGAACAGTCTGAATGGTAGAGCACCAGAGACACATTCTGTAATGATCAACAACGAATTTTCTGGAATCAAATGAACTTGCCTGGTGTATCAGGGCAAGTCTGGTCTCTGCACCCGCACCAGTCTTTCTCGGCCCCTCCTACAGTGTTCCATTCTTGCTATTCTCAACATCCTTTGTTCCCACCAGATTTACAAACTCGATCTCCATACCACATTGAAAAATGTGCAAAAGTCTTAGTCATCCTAGCTATATATACTGTATGTGCCCAAGACGGTACTGTATGTACTTTGATAATAAAGCTACTTTGAACTTTGAACTTGGTCGGCATGGACAAGTTGATCCAAAGGGCCTGTTTCCATACTGTTTAACTCTATAACTCTGTTTTATTATATCTATTAATAAATCCCTTGGAGGATAGTTGTTATAAAATGGATAATCTGGCACATTTATTATTTTGATATACTCTACCTACTTCCAATCTGTTTTAAGAGTCAAAAATATTTCTCTATATATGAAATTCAGCTTGCGTTTATTTTACAGTATCGTAGTAATGTTTAAAATAATAGCTTTGTGGTGTACCTTGAGATACTGGTCACAAAATCAATCTATTAACAAAATCCACCATTCTTTCAATTGACAAATTGTTAGTAATATAATCCCACTATTAGCCATCCCATGGTGAACAAACCAGATTAAGACAAACGGCTCCATTAAAAGCAGATGGCGTGCAAAGAAAGTGAGCGGCATGTGGAACTGAACTCTGTTGTTCTTAACCTTGCCACTAGGTGGAGCATCCCGCCTGAGGCTAGAAATGTGGCTTCCTAAGGGAAAATGCTACCTCAGCCAAGCGAAACATAAAGCAGCCTTGGGGAAGTACTCAAGTTGTTTACTCCTGAAGGCTGGGAGGAAAGTACAAAGAAAAAAAAGAAGCGGCATAAATAGGAATGGCATGGTAAACCATCTGACTTGGCTGAGATCATCTGCCACATTCCTATGTGGATTATTTTTATGACAGGTGAGTTTTGGTGTAAAAATAGCCAACACAGGAATTCAGCACAAAGGCATAAATATTTGCACAGCAGCTCGAACGGACACGGGATTCTACTCCGTGAAGCTTAATGCAGAATGTTCACATTCTAGTATGGAATTTCCTATTCTTTGCTATTTCAATTGAATTATTAGCACATTCATTTATTTTTTTAAGGTTTTTGCTGGAGTTTTATGCTGATGCATTATCGATCAAGATTGTAGGAAGAAATTTTGCCTCCTTTCCTAGTTGATAAAAATATCAAAATCTCTGTAGCAATTCAGTACTCATTACTTGACTCCCATCCTTGACTGAAACGAGTAAATATATGTTACTCTGTGTTACTGAGCCAAGGAAGCTAGCACTGTCCTATATGGAACCAAATAAAGCTACCACGTTTATGTGCTTATTGTTCAAATAATAGATTTTGGTAGGTTCAGTGTTTTTAGTTGATATTTGGATGTCTAATATTCTTAAATGGTGGAGAGAAGGATAAAATGCTTTCTATAAATTTGCCAATGACACCACTGTTATCAGTAAAATCTCAGATGGCAACAAGGAAGTGTGCAGGAGTGAGAGAGATTGGCTGGTTGTGTGATGCCACAACATCAATTCAACTATTCAACATTAGCAAGACTAAGGAATTGATCGTGCATTTCAGGAAGGGGAAGTTGTGAGAATACACATAATCTTCATTAAGTGGTGGAGAGTGTGAACAGCTGGGAATCAACATCTTGGAGGATCTCTCCTGGGCCCAACATATTGATGCAGTCATGTAGAAGGCATACCAGAAGCTCGACTTAATTAGGAGCTTGAGCAGGTTCACTATGTCATCAAAGACTCTTATAAATTGCGATTGATGTATGGTGGAGACGATTCTGACAGGTTGCATCATCCCTGGGATGGGGCCTTCAATGTACAGGATCACAAAAAGCAGCAGATGATTGTAAACTCTGCCAGCTCAATCATGGTCACAACCCTCCCCACCACTGAGGACATCTTCAAAGAGGTGCTGCCTCAAGAAGGTGCCATCAAAGTGGAAATACATCTATTATCAAAGAGTGTATAAATTATACAACCTTGAGATTTGTCTGCTTACAGGCAGCCACAAAGTAAGAAACCTGAACAACCCAATTGGAAAAAAAAGAATGACCAAAAGCCACTGCGCAGATAAAGAGAAAAAACACAAATCATACAAACAATAGAAGCAAGCCAACAGCATTCCAAATCAGTCTGAGTCCCCAGATCTGCTCCCAGAGCAGCCAGAGTAGGCCCAGGCCTCGATCTCAGATCAGCACACCAGCGGGACAAAAACACACAACAGCCGGATCAGTTCACAGCCTCAGCACCATGAGGAAAGAATGAACATTCATTGGAGATCAGTGAAGTTAGCCCAACCCTCGCCTCCATTCCCAACACCCAGGCTTCCAGTCTATCTGTGCTAGTGTTTAAATTGTTCAAGCACTGGGTAGTGCTTCGCTGTAGGCCCCAGACCCCAATGCCCTGATACGCTTGGGCTGCCCAACTCGAACCCATTCTCGATCTCACCAAATCAGTTCAGAGCTTGGAACAATCCAATCTCACACCCAGCTTAGGTGGTCAGGCCTCAAAACTCTTCAGCGCTGACTCCTGTCCAAATCGCTCTCTCCATCTCCGGTAGTGATACCAACTGCATCTGCAACCCCAGTTCGAACAGATGGCACCTCGCAATACCCCAGCATGGTTCATCTCCTGAACCGGCCTCTCCTCTGTCTGCCTCTTGATTGTCTGAGGCGATAGTTTAACACAGTTTGCTTCAGAAAATATCTTATAAATAATGTTCTTAGTCGAATCTCTTCCTTTCTGAACTACCAGTAACCCGTCACACATCTTCGGTAGCGCCATCTTAAACCAGAAGTACTGTCACCAGCTGGGACATGCCCTGTTCTCATTACTACCATCAAGGAGGATGTACAAGAGGCTGAAGACCACACCGAGATATTCAGGGACATCTTCTCCCCTTCCATCCATCAGATTACTGAGTGGTCCATGACCCCATGAACACTGCTACGTTATTCCTTTTGTTGCACTATTCATTTATTTTGTAATTTTATCCCTTTGCACCGTGGGCTGTTTCAGAACAACAGATTTCACATAACATAATACAATAATAATAAACCCGATTCTCTTTCTGATTCTGAGTCTGAGACCCAATTTGATCTGAGATCCATCTACCATTTTGGGAAAAATGGTTTAAAAAATAGGCCCCTGAGCAGATTCCCAAACTAGGTATTAAGTCTTATTCATAGACAGTAAGGACAATGACTGGATGTAGCCAGTTACTGCTGAGAGGCAAGATTTGGGAAAATACTTACCTTGAGGTAGACCTGTAAAGAGTACACAGGCTACTGCTATTCATTGTCCCAGCAAAAAATGCCACAGTCTATCCCCACCTTCTATCACTTTAATCTGACCCCAGATTAGCATTCACCAGCCCAATCCTTCTGACTGCTTTCAACTGGTCCCTTGTTGTACTGTCTTTAGGGCTCACTTGAGGTAACTGATGGAAAGAGGAGATGCCTGGATGTATTGTTTCTTTTGCCTGTAGCTGGTTCAATGTTGATAAGGCATAATGTCCGTAGCTGACAAGAACTTCAACAATGTAAAGAATACAATTGTTCATAAAGCAGTTATCAACCTGCTCTAGAAACTAGAGCATACCAAACCCTGGACCAGCATTGACCTGGCTTCTGTAGTTTATTCAACCACGTTTAGAATATTTCTTCTTGTATTGCGAGTCTGACTGAAGGGAGATGTTATAGGGGTATACAAAATTATGAGGTGTGTAGATCAGATGAATCCCCTGCAGCTTGGGTTAGACTATAACTAGAGGTCATAGGTTTAGGGTGAAAGGTGAAATATTTAAGGGGAATCTGAGGGGGATCTTCACTCCAAGGGGAGACACAAGAAATTCTGTAGATGCTGAAACCTTGAACAATATGCCCAAAATTTTGGAGGAGCTTAGCAAGTCAGACAGTGTCTACAGAGGGGAATAAATGTCCAGCATTCTCTTTCAGGATAACGATGAAGGGTCTGAGAGATGGCTCAAGAGATATTGGAATTTCCTAAGATTTCATCATTAACATTTATTGCCAAGGAACAGTGTTATCCAGTAATAGCAGAGTGGGAGGGACCTTTGTCTGGGGGACACTAAGGCCCATGCCTTGTGTGCTTCAGTGAACAAGTCACCCACGGCATTGGCTACATATCAAATCTTTGGTGACTTGAGGTGTGGAAGATGCTATTGAAGGGTGAAAAGCTGGGCATCATTATTATACAGTGATCTGTGCTGGAAAACATGGTTGAACTAGGCTCCCATGAGTACATTTCTCCTGCAGGAATCTGGCTGATACCTGTTGAAACCATGCCCTAGCAACAGGAGTGAGTTCATGCTGATTTGTTAAAGATACGAGGGCACAGTCATTCCACAACCTACCCAATGACATGTGAGGAAGGACAGATGAGCTCACCCTTATTTGCATTGAGCTCCTCATTTGACTAAGCAGAATGATATCACTCTGCCTCAGTGTTCAAAGTGCTGTGCAAATAAACACTCCCAATGACACATCCAGCCACGTAGCACATCACTCCCAAATGGTCGGCTAGCACCTCTTGTGGTTAATCAGTAATCAGATGAGTGAATGACTGCAGTGTGAGTCATGCCAATGTCCTGCAATAGTTGGAATGTAACTTGTGGTGCTTGTCAGTAAACTGGGCTCAAGCTTCTTAAGTTTCTGAAGGTTGCACTCTGTCACCCTTGGCCAATTCAGGAGCTCATAAGAGGTCAACAATGCAAGGAATTGTTGGGGACAGAAGGGTTTGAATGATCCTAATGGTCCCCAGGTTGGAGCTTGCTGCCTTTGCAATCAAAACCTGTTGAAAAGAGCCTATTAGAGTTAGGAAGACTTGCTGAAGCTCTTCCAGCCTAAGCTATCACCTTTGGTACAAACAAAGTAAAATCACCTGCCAGGATTTGGGTTGAAAGAATAGGTCAGGACTTGCTTCTGAAAAGTCATGCGGGACCTCACCCTATTTTAATCACCCCTGAAAGCGTGAAGGGAGTTAAAGTTGAAGACACTAATTTACAGGTGAATTCAAATCTGTTCACAGTTATCAATAGCTAAGAGGGAATTGGAGCCCAGTTTAATTGGGTTAGGAAGGATTGGGTCACTTCCACGTGGCTTGTAGGTGAAGCTGGTCAATTGAACAACAAACAGAAAAGCAGCTGATTATTGCAAATAACAAGAAGAAAAATAGGCAAAAACATCAACTAACAACACTATGGCTTGAAATAGTGTGGAAAAATTTTGCAATAATATTTGAACATTAGACACTTAAAACACAACATAGTCAACTGAAATGGATTTTGAGAAGGGAACAGACTAGGTTATCAAGCACCAGTTTCATAAGATCAAGTTCTGTCTACTTACATTTTAAGATAGATAGTCAACAATTTTGGTTCAAAGACTTAGAATTTCATGGATTTTCTTTATCATCGTATATTTATACAAATGGTATGTAAGCTAATATAGTGGGTGATACATGTGCATGAGGGGTGACCTGCCAAAATATACCTTGTTGAAAACTAGTCCAATTCCAGGCTGGAAATGGGAATTGAATCTTTCCTGTCAATGAAAAAGTGTCATAATGCTTCCTAAAAAATTTGATTTGCCTTTTCATCATCTAGGAAATAGGGTTTACTTTCAGTCTAACCAGGAGTCAGCAAGACACGTTTAGTTCACTAGATGGAAACAAGACCTGAAACACAATTATTGGCACAGGAATTGAACCCAAGGCCTGCTTGTGGTGACCTGCCTAATTCAAGCTCAATGCATTTATCGGTCTCCTGTGCCTTTATGTTCATCCATTGCAAAGTGATGAAATTACTTTTCTAGGAAAACTGCACCCTCATAGTGAGACAATGAGGAAGAAAACAGCTGTAATCCATTTCACCTTGTATAAAGCCAAATGTTTAAAATTTCTGAGGGGAAAATGATTTGCTCTAATTCCTGTAAGCAAGTGCAAGAAACACTCGTTACTGCAGATGAAAACATCTCTTTAGCTGCACTGCATGAAAAACAACTCAAGTGTGAAAGACAAATGTTTAGTTCTGATTCAGATTTTGGACAAATATTTGAGTAGTTATTTTGAAGGCTTGTAACATGCTGTTTATATGTTAATTGGCTTTAGAGAAGGAAAGCTAGGATAGAAGAGTCCAGCACAGTGTTTGTCCCACAGTGTTATGGTGAACCAGCTAAAAAGCAAATCAAAATACCCAAACACTAATCCCACCTACCTACACCATGTCAATATCCCCCCATCTTCCTTACGTCCATGTGCCTATCCAAACCCCTCTTAGAAGCCTCTAATATATTTGCTTCTACCACCATACCAGGCAACACGTTTTAGGGATCCACAATTCTCTGAATAAAAAACATGCCCCTCAAACCCCCTTGAACCTATCCCCCCTCACCTTCAATGCATGCCCTCTGGTTTTAGACATTTCAACCCTGGGAAACTGATAAAATCTGTCCACACTATCTATGCCTCCCACAATCTTGTAAACATCTATCAGATCTCTCCTCAGCCTCCGGCGCTCCAGAGAAAACAACCCAAGTTTATACAGCCTCTCACGATAGCTCACGCCCTCTGAATGAGGCAGCATCCTGGTAAACTCTTCTGCACCCTTCTCCTCCTGCTTTCTGCCTCAGGCACAGTATAGTGATGCACCCAACAAGAAGGCATGCCCGTTTCTCTATTTCGTTAGGAGTTCGAGCTGATTTGGTATGTCACAAGGACTCTTCCAAATTTCTGTAGTGGAGAGCAGTCAGCCTGGTTCATCAATGGGCTGATATGGTGGCTGCAAGCTGTAAGAGTTTGCAGAAGGTTATACATTCAGCCAGCTCCATCATGAGCTCCCTCCTCACAATCGAGGCCATCTTGAAGAAGTGATACCTTAAGAAGGGGCATCTATCATCAAGGACCTCACCATCTGGCATGTGCCCTCTTCTTACTACTACTGTCAGGGAGGATGTCCAGGAGCCAAAGGACTCAGTGAGTTAGGGACAGCTTTTTCCCCTTCACTATCAGATTTCCGAATGGTTTATGAAGCCCTGTAACTCTGTTCTCTTGTGCTATCTATAAGATGGTGGAACAAGAGCTGGTAAGTGATAGACAGATGTTGGAGAGGAGGAGTGATAGGCAGATGGTACTGGCCCCTCCCATTGCTGCTGCTCTCCTGTGTTTACTTAGTCAAAGAACAAGCTGGATCAGGACAACATCCCATGTACCATCAATCTACAGGCCACGCTTGAGCTATATATTTTTTGTGTGCCTATATGTTTTCTGCTTTTGGTACCATATGTGCTATACTGTATGTGTTAAGTACCATGTGCTGTGTGCTGCTGGTAATGTGTTTTGCACCTTGGCACTGTTTTGTTTGGCTATATTCAGGTATGGTTGAATGATAATTAAACTTGAACTTGAAGGTGGAATGGAAAGAGTAAAGTAGGGGAACCAGTGAGAAGAGTGTTCAGGTGAAGGGCAGATGGAGTGAATGAAGGAGGGGATGGGGGCTGAGGTGCGTGCAGGGAAAAACTGGGTAGATCACGAGGAGAGAGAAAAAGGACAAAGGCAGAGCAGGTTATTGAAAGTTGGAGAATTCAGTGTTTATATCATTGGGATGTAGATTACCCAAGTAGAATAGGAGCCATTGATCTTCTAGTGTATGTTTAACTTCACCCTGGCAGTGGAGGAGTCCAAGAACTGACATGTGAGTGTAGGATTAGGGAGGACAATTAAATAGCCACCAATCAGGACCTTCAGATGGTCAAGACAGATGGGCAAAGTGATTGCTGAGTATGTGACTGGTCTCACCCATGCAGAGGAGGAGGCTGAGAGGGAGAGAGGGAGGGTGACAGAGGGAGAGGGATAGAGAAGGAGAGGGAGTGGGGGAGAAAGAGAGGGAGAGAGGGGGAGGCTGATGATAGAATGAGGGAAATGCTGGGCCATGCAATTGCAGATTGTTGTGTACATTTCTCTAGCTACTGATGGTCCACAGTGCCCAGTTTTGAGCTGCGAGGTCTATTCTGAGTTTTTTCCTATTTAACATGATTGTAGAAGAATATGTAACAATGGAGAATATCCATGCTATAAGGAAAGGACTGTGTATCCATGAGGACGATGTGGGAACCATTCGCTGGGACCTGGCCTATCCCATCAGTGCTGCCCTCCCATGTTCGAGTAGTGAAATGACAGGCTGGATTGTGTGCGTCCCCATACTGCCAGGAGACTGCACCATTGATTGCCGAACATTGTCGCTCAGGGTCTTGGACTATATATATATATATATGTGTTTTTTTGAGTGAATATGTCTCCTTGTTCACTATTTTGAGTTCTGTTACTTGCTATTTTGGATGCTTGTTTGCTATTTTGAATGTTTTCCACCTTGGCTCCAGGGGAACGCTGTCTCATTCAGCTGTATCTATGTGTGGCTTGAATGATAATTAAACTTGATTTGATTTGGAAGTCCAGCAATGTAAGCATGGGGACAAAGGACTTCCGTGGCTGCTGATCTGCCCAGGGTGTATGTCCATGTGAGCAGGAGGCATGAGGGGCAGTCAGCTGGTGTGCTCAGACTTTGAGCTGCAGAATCCCTTCATCTGCTGGTCCAGGGATCATAGCTGAATATTGAAGGCTGAAGGTTAATCGGAAATCTAGTGGTAGCTGCCCCATGATGCACTTCTCTGTCTATTTCAATGTAGATGTGATAAATAAATCTGAATCTGAAATCTGAGAATGAGCTCAGGTAGGATTCCCCTTTTGTATCGCTCACTACCTGACTCAACAACAGCACGGAGGAAGCCTCAGCGGACCTACGAGGAAACTTGAAGGATATTTGAGAATGGGGTGGAGGACTGGGCAGGACGAGGAGAGGAGGAGTTAGATAACAATGCTGCAGGATTTGGGGAGAGGTGTGAATGTGGATGGGCAGGGGGTGTAGAAAGGAGTGGTGGAATTTGAGGAAGGGAGATCAAGTTGGAGTCCTGGATGATAGTAATGCTTAGAGCACGGAAACTCCGTGATGTATTCCATTTAGCATTTTTAATCTCCTCTCAGAAAGTCATAGGGTGGTATAACCTGGGAACAGACCATTTGGTCCAACTCATCCCCGGCCACTATTGAGCGCCCTTCTGTATTCATCCCGTCTCCCAGCACAACCCATAGTTTTCTTTGTCTGGGTGATTCAATACTCATCTAGATATGTATCAAACACTGTCAGTAACCCAGCTTCAATCACTCTCTCAGGCAATGTATTCCTGGTACTTATCACTCTCTGGAAGAGGAAAGACTCCTTCATATCTCCTCCAATCCTCTTTCTCCTTACCCTGAATCTATGTCTTCTACCTCAGATGTGAATATGTTTCCTGCAGCATACCCTATCCATGCCCCTCATAATTTAATTTTGTTGTGTGTTGCTGTTTTGAATATTTTCCCTGTGATTGAGCTGTGAAAGACAAGTCAGCTCCACTTGCATTACAAACTTACAGCTCTAAGACAAATGATGCTACTTTTTAAATTTTTATAAGTGCATAAAATATTATAATGTAGTTGGCTAGTGAAGGAAAAGAATTATCATATCAAAATGTTAAATTAGTCTTTGAACTGGGATATTTCTGGAATTTGTAAACACCAGCAGTGAGACAATAACCAGTTAAAATCCACATGATCGACTCAGTGTTTCACAAGCTGCTTCAACAGCAATGGGTTAGTTCAGCTCCCATGCACATCAGAGGGCCCAGATATTATTGATGTCCAGAGTCAATAAGACCATCTCTTTTGAGCTAAAAAGCAATCTGAAACAATGATTTAGTTTAAAACATTTAAATATTTGCTCAGCTGAACTGTGGTGTATTATGTATACCCTACAATGAATCACAGCAAATTGAGTATTCCACAATATGTATTGGTTAGCATTACTTGCACTGCACAAAAGGATATGCGTTACCATAGTTACTTATTTGAAGGAAATAAATCTGACTCAGTGAGCAGGCTGATAATATGGCATATTGCTATCGCAATATTATGAGTATATCTAAGATTGGTCTATTGAATCTTGTGAGTTAGCGTATATTTACTTGGATATTTCTTTAATTCTTAATTTCACAAAAAGAGAAGCATGAAGTACTGTTGCTATGGAAAATTCACCATGGCATTCAACTGGAGGGCTGTTATTTCTTCCAAACTGTATGGCTTACTTATAAAATATCTTAAGTGTTAGGCTGACCAGAAAAAAAAAGTTCTTTGAGGAGACATTAGTATTCTTTGTCAGCATGTGACAGGGTTTGGATCAACTGAAACACTATCTGTTAAGCCCAGCTATGCAAATAGGTTTTGCAGTTCTCCAGCCTGCCCAGAGGAACTGCTCTTTGCTGCCCGACTCATGCCAGTGAGGATATCCTTGTGCTGCAGCTAAATTTAGGCCTGACATGTGACTTGCTAAAAATATCCTTACTGCCATGAGACAGCTGATTTCTACTAATGATGCAGAAATAGCTGGCTGGTGTGAGTTCTAAGAGCCGTGTGATATATAGAACTAAAACTGTAACATATCTGTAGAGCAAATCAATTTTGAGACTGTGATGCAAGTTAAAAT
Source organism: Hemitrygon akajei (assembly GCF_048418815.1). NCBI lineage: Eukaryota > Metazoa > Chordata > Chondrichthyes > Myliobatiformes > Dasyatidae > Hemitrygon > Hemitrygon akajei. The sequence goes on from NC_133131.1 coordinate 146,364,529, forward strand.
CCTCCTCTCACCAACTGACCCTTATTCCTTTACCTTCCTTCCCCCCCCCCCCCCAAATATCCTTCACATTTTACAGGTACATTAACTATTTAGATGAGTTGTCAGGAGTTCTGACCTCATGCCGTTAAAATCTAAAGACATTTGGTTAGCTAATATAGAATTTTATTAGGCTTCTCTGTTTCTTTTAGCTTCCTGTGTCACCCAAATGCAAATTACTTGGAATCATACCTGGTGTGTTAGTCACTGCACAAACTGCACTGAGTAATAAGAAAGGCATTTTTCATTCTCAGTCCACTAACCAGCTCCACATTAAATGAGATAGAAAGCTGAGAGAACAAAAGAAAAAGAAAATCGTTATATATTTACAGTACTTCAGATTAACTATCTCCGTTGACTCACTACGTTGAAATTGTGCTGTCCTAACTTAAACATATCTAATCTTAGTTATGAAATTTATTACATTTTTCCTTTATCTGCCAACCTGGAAGATTTCTTTAACAAAGCACATTTTCATTCCCTGTCTTTTTTTTTGAATTATTTTATCTCTTCCTTTTAACCATGATGATGACCTTTCACCCTGGCTTATCAATTAGAAACAATGTTCTGTCTTCTACGATCAGACAGTAGCCAGTACATAGTTTGCTGCGATCTTTATAGTTCTACTGTCAATCAAAGATTTTCAATACACATTTTTCCCTTTAAATTCTATAAAGAATTATTCACTGTTTCAACTCTTTTCAAAAGAAGATTGGCGATAAATGGATGGGCACTGAACCACCTCAGATCACAGAATTCAGAGTCAGACCATCTCAAACAATTCAACAGTGACAAGTCTAAACACAATGCATTTCTTATGCCAGAGAATGAAAGACTAGCATTAATGAACATCTCTCACAAAATGCTGGTCACCCATAAATATTCTGAGGCTGATGAGGGTAGTAACTGTTTTACGGTAAGAAATGTTGGCAGAAGAATTTAATTCTTGATGTTTTCAGCTCCCGATTTTTGTCTTCTGTTCTGTGCAAGACACTGTGCTGTTCAGGCAATTTAACCATACTTGGTATTGCTACTGACTCAACCAAGTTCTCGATGGTTATTTTGCAGAATTACAGACTGGTCAGCAGGTGTCGCTAGATATCAGTCAGGAGCAGATCATTGGCTGGATTGTTCCCCCCATCTGTCACTTCACATATCATGCATGTCTTCAGAATGAATTCGGGCATAAGTGCATCTCTAAAGTAAAGGTTTATACAGGGCGGTACCTTTAAAACCAGTTCCAAATGGTTTTGAAAGGTGCTGTCCAAGAGATTTCATGTTTGTGAAATTGTTCTGTTGTTCAAGAAACAGCGTTCTGTTAATAGTTTGTTTTTCAGGAAGCAACCAGCTCTGACCAGCTCAGCATTTTTGTTCACCCCCTAACTGCCCCTGAACAAAGTGGCTTGCCAAGCCATTTCAGTGTCAACCGCTTGCTTGGTCAGGAGTCCAATGCTGGTCAGACTTCCTCCCCTTCCGAACGATGGAAGAAGTGTACTTACACCAATCCAGTAATGATTACAACAGCCTCTTAACAAAGAAGCAGTCCTAGATTATGAATTGAATTTGCATTCCATCACTGTAGGATGTGAAGCGGGTTCTCTGAATTACCTGGCCAGTGATTTTAAATCACTATGCCATCATCACTCCAAAACCAGGAGGCCAATAGGATCGCAACACACAAGAGAAAAACACTATGTTCCGTCCTTAAATTATACATTGCGTTACGCAGGTTTCTCAGCCAAAAGCACTGAACTTACTGCCAATTCAGTGGCCAACTCAGTCCCCAAGTATACAGAGGATAAAGAGCCTGGGTGTTATGCTGCACCAGGCTATATATTTGCTGAAAAAATAATTGAGGAAAGTATTTGAATTCTGATATAAATAATGTACATTTAGGAGCACCATTGGTCGTCACTAATGGACCGGTAGCATTGAATGAAATAGTGTAACTGAGCCGAGAACCACAGGGTGCCGGCTTCATTAGAGTTCTCTTTGCCCACTTGCATGGTTAGGGGAGGGTACATTTTACAATTGGTCACAACCAAATACAAACTGTGGTAACTGTGACAAACCAGAAATTACAGAACACTCAACATCCTTACATATTGCCAGAAGCATCATGAGCTTCCTAGATAATTGTATTAAAATCAGACCTCAATTATGTCATTTAGCCTGACCTGCCATCACTTGATATTTACACTGGTAAAATGCTGAAGAATGTACTTGCATACTTGAAATAGCAGTGTTTATGCAGTACTTTTATCCTTCTACTTTGAAGGGTAAAAGACCTAGAAGAAAGCATAAGTCCCATAAAAACAACAACACACACAAAATGCTGGTGGAACACAGCAGGCCAGGCAGCATCTATAGTGAGAAGCGCTGTCGACGTTTCGGGCCAAGACCCTTCCAAAGTCCCATAAGTCCTATAGTCTGCTTTATCATTCTTAACATTTTGCTAACTCCAGGTTTATATTCGGACTGATTTTCCAAACTCTCTCAACTCCAGCTTCAGACATTTTACGCTTTAGAATACCAGCCTTCCATTCAGAACTTCTGGGGACTCGTGCAAGCAGCTCTGCTGAAAATGATCAAAAATGACCATTTAGACAGCTACAGCCATGGACAATACAGTAAGTGGCATCGTTTCAAGGTGATTAGAAAATCTATTGCTATTCAAGGCTGACGAATCTCAGATGGCCTCTGGTCACTGGTGTGGCTCTCCTTTAAGACAGTGGAAGAGAGGACGCAGTGCTGATTTAAAAGTTCATTTAAGGAGATGAGGGTTCGAGCTAGTGCTACCAACTATCCTGCTGGCAAACATACTGTCTGTCTCTCCGTGGTAAATATAATAGATTCTCTAAGAGCAGGATTGCGGTAGCATACGGACATTAGGACCTGTTGTGTTTTTTTGTTTCACAGAGCTTTGGCTATCTCCCGCCATTTCAGGCGCAGTGATACAGCTAGCAGACTTCATAATTAACTGCCAAGATAGGACCGCTGAGTCTTTCAAAGCCAGGGGAAGTGGAGTGTGCTTTATGGTCATGTCTTTGTGGTGTACAAGCATGGTGTCATGCCGGTCCTACTCACCAGACCTGGGACATCTTGCAATCAGGTGTCATCCATTTTTTTCTGTTGCAGGAATTATCAGCTGTCATCTTGGCAGTGGTGCATATTCATTCCACCTGAGACCTGTGTCAAATTAGATGAACTGAGCACCATATTCAGCAGACATGAAACAGCACACCTTTCTGCGTGATCTGGGGGTTTTAACCAGGCCAGCTTGAAAAAATCTCTAAATAATTATTACTAATGTATCACTTGTGGAACCAGAGGACCCAACACACTGGTCAACTGATGTACCACCATCAAGAGAGGTTACTGTGCCATCTCTCAGCCACACTTTGGAAAGTCTGATCAGTGGTGAGGGCCACGAAGGTATGCTCAAGGGAGGCAGTGAAGCATTTATTGACTGCTTTGAGTCATCGGACTGGACTGTATTCAGGGATTCATCTTCGAGTCTGAATGAGTATGTCACAGTTTGTCACTGACTTTATAAAAACCTGTGTGCATGAATGTGTGTGCCTACAAGCATATACTGCACATACTCAAATCAAATGCCATAGATGAACCAGGAGATTTATAGTCTGCTGAGGGTGAGGTCTACGGCATTCAAGTCTCGGGATCAAGGACTATACAAGGCCAGGTACGACATATGGAGGGCTACCTCAAGAGCAAAAAGAACAATTCCAAATGGTGTTTGGAGTCAGATGCATGTCAACTTTGACAGTGTTTGAGGGCCACTACCTCCTACAAAGCAAAACCTAACATCATGAATGTCAGTAATGCTTCACTCCCAGATGAGCTCAATGCCTTTTATACACGCTTTGAAAGGGACAATAAAGCTACGGCTATGAGGATCCCTGCAGCACGCAGCGACACTGTGATCCCTGTCTCAAAGGCTGACGTAAGACTGCCTTTTAAGAGGGTAAACCCTCCCCTGGTGACAGACCCCAATGGGGTACCTGGTAGGGTTCTGAAAACATGTGCCAACCAACTGACAGGTGCATTCAAAGACATTTTCAATCTCTCATTGCTAAGGTTGGACACTCTTACCTGCTGCCTATTCCTAATCATACTATGGCTCTCCAAATGTTTATAAATCCTGTCTCTCAGGATCTTCCCCATCAACTTGCCAACCACTGAAGTAAGACTCACTGGTCTATAATTTCCTGGGCTATCCCTACGCTCTTTCCTGAATAAAGGAACAACATCCGCAACCCTCCAATCCTCCGGAACCTCTCCTATCCCCATTGATGATTCAAAGATCATCGCCAGAGGCTCAGCAATCTCCTACCTCCCCTCCTACAGTAGCCTGGGGTACATCTCATCTGGTCCCTGTGACTTATCCAACTTGATGCTTCCTAAAAGCTCCAGCACATCCTCTCCCTTAATATCTACATCCTCAAGCTTTGCAGTCCATTGTAAGTCATCCCTACATCACCAAGATCCTCTTCCATAGTGAATACTGAAACAAAGCACTCATTAAGTACCTCTGCCGTCTCCTCCGGTTCCATACACACTTTTCCACTGTCACACTTGATCGGTCCTATTCTCTCACGTCTTATCCTCTTGCTCTTCATATACTTGTAGAATGCCTTGGGGTTTTCCTTAAACCTCTCCACCAAAGCCTTCTAATGGCCAATGTCCCCTCTAATTTTTAGTAGTCAGTGTGCGCAAAAATCTTATGTTGTTCAAATTTTTTTCTTGTGACAAAAGTATGTGCGTACTGAATGCATACATGGCACAGTTTATGTAGGTTTACAAAATATTTAACATAAAACTGCACAGAATAACAACAAAATTACATACATATTTAAGTCACTCAGTTTTTTTCTCTCTTCTGTCTTTGATATTTACTCATTCTTTGTAAAATCTATCTAGACTAATAGACCTTCCATCCAATTGATAGCTTTTGATTTTCATTAACATATTCAAATGACATTCACCTAAACGGTTTCTCAGCTTGTTTTTGAGTTGATTCATTAGGCTCAAACCTTGCTCACAGTCCACACTAGATACAAGAAAGGGTCCTCGACATCAATCAACTGTGCAAGGTTGTAAAACTGTTCATTTTGAAGTACAAATACCACCATTTGGGCAAAGTTTGAAATTAGCTTGGATTTAATTTTTTCTTGCACAAAAAATTTGAAATCATTAAACTGTCTAACTATTACAGTATTTTCAGCTAGAAACTTGGTAAGCTATCCACAGGATTTGAAACAGAACTTTGTAAACTTTACAATAAGAACACTGTCTGCCAAAGATGGCTGCTGCCGTGATGCAGCTGTACAAACCGGAACAGGAAAGATGAGGTGATGCAAATTAGTGACATGTATTGTGGTATTTGAAAAACCGACTAACTAGTTTACAGAAACATTTAGCCAAAAGATTATTTTCAATAAATATAATTACTAATTATTACATTATTTTAGGTAACTAATCTTTTGTGCGCACATTAATTTTTTTTGTGCGCTGGTTGAAAAAAGTGTGTGCATGCGCACACGGGCACAGCTTAGAGGGACCATAGCTCATAACCCCTTCTGGCTCTCCTAATTTCTTTCTTAAGCTCCTTCCTGCTATCTTTATAATCTTATAGATCTCTATCATTACCTAGTTTTTTGAATCTTGCGTAATGTTTTCTTCTTGACTAGATTTACAACTTCCTTTATATACCATGGCTCCTGTACTGTACCATCCTTTCCCTGTCTCATTGGAACGAACCTATGCAGAACTCAATGCAAATATCCCCTGAACGTTTGCCACATTTCTTGCATACATTTCCCTGAGAACATCTGCTTCCAATTTATGCTTCCAAGTTCCTGCCTGATAGCCTCATATTTCCCCTTACTCCAATTAAGCACTTTCTTAACTTGTCTATTCCTATCCCTCTCCAATGCGATGGTAAAGGAGATGGAATTGTGATCACTGTCTCCAAAATGCTCTCCCACTGAGAGACCTGACACCTGACCAGGTTCATTTCCCAATACCAGATCAAGTACAGCATCTCCTCTTGTAGGCTTATCTACATATTGTTTCAAGCAACCTTCTTGAACACACCTAACAAACTCCACCCATCTAAACACCTCACTCTAGGGACATGCCAATCGATATTTGGGAAATTAAAATCTCCCACTACAACAACCCTGTTGATATTACGCATTTCCAGTATCTGTCTCCCGATCTAGTCCCTGTTACTATTAGGTGGTCTATAAAAAACACCCAGTAGAGTTATTGACCCCTTCCTGTTCCTAACTTCTACCCACCGAGACTCAGTAGACATTCCCTCCATGTGCTCCTCCCTTTCTGCAGCTGTGACACTATCTCTGATCAACAGTGCCAAGCCCCCACCTCTTTTGGCTCCCTCCCTGTCCTTTCTGAAACAACTAAAGCCTGGCACTTGAAGTAACCATTCCTGTCCCTGAGCCATCCAAGTCTCTGTAATGGCCACAACATCATGACTCCAAGTACTGATCCACACTCTAAACTCATCTGCTTTGTTTACACGCACTTCTTACAGTAATTCACAGTTTTTATTATTTTGCATTGCAACGTACTACTGCTGCACATTTCATGACATATGCTTGTGGTAGTAAACCTGATTCTGATTCTGAACAGTATTTGAAAACCTCTCTGTGAAGAAAAAAGCCTCCCCATGTCAAGCGTAAATGGCAGCAGTCCTATCCAGAGGAAGCATTAGGAGAAATTAAGTCAAATATTTGGCTAAAAGAGATAGGGGCATCTTAAAAGAGGCAAAAGGGGAAAAATGTGAGAATACGAAAGATAGAGGCAGGAATAGGCCATTCAGCCCTCTCAACCGTGCTACACCATTCAACAGGCCTTTTCCAGCTTCATTTCAATATTACTTAATTCCTCAAATACCCAAAAAAAATCAATCACTGAGTTTCCTCAAATCTTCGGAGTAGAGATTGAGGCGGTGATCCCTAGCATCATCAGCCAGAAGAATTCAAAGTTCAAAATCAGAATCATGTTCAATAATACCGGCATATGCCGTGAAATTTGTAAACTTTACAAAAATTTCATCACCCCAGATGGGACACGAACCCACAATCGCTGGCTTAGGAATGTCAATTTATGATCAAAGTGCACATATGTCACCATATTCTACCTTCAGATTCGTTTTCTGACAAGCATTCACAGTAAATACAAAGAAACCCAATAGAATCAGTGAAAACCACAAACAAGACGGGCAAACAACCAATGTGCAAAAGACACCATGCTGTACAAATGCAAAAAGAAAAAAAAAGCAAACAAAATGATAATAATAATAAATATATAAACAATAAATATCAAGAACATAAGATGAAGAATCCTTGAGAGTGAGTCCATAGGGTTGTGGGATCATTTCAGTGTTGAGGTATTTGAGTTGAGTGAAGTTATCCCCTGTGTTTCATGAGCCTGATGGTTGAGGCTCTTGACTGTTCTTTGAACCTAGTGGTATGGGTCCACTACATAATTTGCACATTTCAGTGATTTCACCTCTCATACTTCCAAACTGAGAATAGAGAAATAGCCTAATCAATCTCTCCTCTTATCACTTATGTCACCATCATTTAGTACAATTCCTCAAGTGACTAAGGTGCTGCACAGTTGTATCTAGAGCAGAATAAAGACAAAAAGCTCAGCACTTCAATAAGCTTCCATGGAGCGAGAAACAATCAAAGTTCCAAGTTAATGCAACTCCAAAAGTGGAACATTAATTCTGTTCATCTCTGCAGATGCTACCTGATCTGCTGTATGTTTCCAACATTTTCTCCTTCTGTTTCAGGGTCCAACAGGTGCACACCTTTGCTTCAGTTACTGCATTTATGAGCATTCTTGTAGGACAAATTTAGTTCTGTCGTCAAATCCTCTTGCAAAGAAGGTCAATGTCCCACTGGCCTTCCTAACTGACTGCTATATCTGCATGTTAGTTTTCAATTAGTTATCTGTAAGGTCAAGCAAGAGATCCTTAGGGGAATGAAATTTGGCACCTAGCCCCCAAACAATTGGACAGAGACTTATCCTCTTCTCCTCGAATGGGCTGGGGATCCTTAAAGAAACTTCATAACCTGATGCAATCATATTCTCCTCCATTTCCAATTTGGCCATGTTGTAGATTGTAGATGTGCTTTTGCCAGGCATTTTATTTCAAATAATACAGTCAACATCTCTTAGGATCTATCCTGGATCAATCATACAGAAGGGATATCAAGTTGAGGAGATTTGGTATGCCATCGAAGATCCTAACAAATTTCTGTAGATGCACCATGGAGAACATCTTAAGTTCACCATCTGGCATAGAGGGTCGAATGCACAAGATCAGAAAGCTCCATCATATGCATTGGTCTCTTACGAGCTCTGCTCAAGATGGCACTAGTGAACAGTGATTCCTCAAGCAACATCTTCCAGATAGTTAATTTTTTTCACTTTTTCTCTGTCTTCTACTTATATTTTTTATCTTAATTCTGTTTGGGAAACTGTTCTGCAACATTCAGTTTGGAGTTCGATTGAGTGATCTAGTGCTCAGATGTCCCCAAGAAAATTCCGGGAGAGAACCGCGAGCACAAGCTGCCTCCAGCAGAAAAATAGAGATCGACTCCATTTCTTGCTGATCAAAGTGTTAAGGAAGATCAAAACATTGAGATGAATGTGGAGGAGGCTGGGTTGATAGATGCTCTCCTCAAGGGCCATGTTGGGCTGGTGGTCGGAAGGCCACCGGTCGATGGTCACTTGCCATGGAAGGATTGAGTTTGAGTTATTGGTCTCTCTGATGCTGGTTTTCAAAATTCTGAGACTTATGTGATTATTGGTGTGAACTGAAGTTTATATGGTCTCCTTCAGTTTTCTGTGATTTACTTCTTGCTGCCGTTTTTGGGTGGGCAACATGTTAGTTTTTGTGTGAAGGAGGGGTTGGGGATTTGGGGTCTGATGTTCTCATTGGTATTTTCCCACGTGGGCAATCTGTTTCTTCTTTGTGGGGTGGGGGAGGGGGGTTGGGGGCTGATGTATTTTCTTTCAAAGATTTCCATGTCTTCTCTGTATTTCATGGCTATCTGGAGAAGACAAATCTTAAGAGTTAGATTCTAGGTACATGCTTTGATAATAAAATTAACCACTGAACCTTTGGTCTCCACATTATAGGCAGGAAATATGTTCCAGATGCTGGGAGAGTCCAGTACCAGAGGGCATGGTTCGAGAATAAGGGGTAGGTCATTTAGGACAGAGTTAAGGAAAAACTTCTTCTCCCAGAGAGTTGTGGGGGTCTGGAATGCACTGCCTCGGAAGGCAGTGGAGGCCAATTCTCTGGATGCTTTCAAGAAGGAGCTAGATAGGTATCTTATGGATAGGGGAATCAAGGGATATGGGGATAAGGCAGGAACCGGGTATTGATAGTAGATGATCAGCCATGATCTCAGAATGGTGGTGCAGGATCAAAGGGCCGAATGGTCTACTTCTGCGCCTATTGTCTATTGTCTATTGGGAATATCTTTGAAAGGCAGTGCCTTAAGAATGTGGCACCTATCATTTATGACCCTCACGATCCAGGACATTGCCTCTCCTCATCACAGCCATCAGGGAGGAGGTACAAGAGCCTGAAACTACACACTAAATATTTTAGGTGCACCTACTTCCCCTCTGCCATCAGATTCCTGAGTAGTCCATGAACTTGGGAACACTGCCTCATTACTTTGCTCTCTTTCTGCACTATTTACTTACTTCTTCTTGTAACTTACAGCAATTATTGTCTAACACTGTACTGCTGCCACAAAACAACAAATCTCATCCATATATCAGTTATAACGAACCTGATTCAGAAGTCTGAATTCGAAATAGCCTTGGACATCCCAAAATCTTGCTGAAAAACCTCTTCCACTGGGTGAAATATTGTATCACTGAATATCAACATGTAAATCTGATGATGCAGATAGTTGGTGAGATAATCTTCAATGTCTTCGGGAGGGGTTTCTGGGAGGGGGAAAATACAGCAATCAACTTGTAAACTTGTAACTAACTGGTATATCCTGTGTTTTCTGAACTAGAGTTTGAACATTATAATTCCATAAATCTAAATGCAGCATTGATTTTTCACTAGTAAGACCGCAGCCTTCATCTGTGCTAGTCATCATTGTAAGTTCCCTAAAGAATTAATACCTAATATTTCCTATTTTATAGTATTTTGGCCTGAGGGTAAATAAAGCACTAACAAAGCCATTACCTTTCACTGAGCTGACTGGAAGAGGATGAAAGGAAAGTGTGTACAGCTACTGTAATTCATAAAGTGAAAGTGCTCCCACAGCACTGTTGGGAAAGGCATTTCAAGATTTCCAGTGAAAGTGAAGAAACAGTAATACATTTCCAAGTAAGGATAATGTGTGACATGGAAGGGAATATTTCAACTACTGCATTTGTTGTCCAAGATTTTGGAGATACGAGATTTGCGATGTGCTGCAGATGAAGCCTCAGTAAACAAATGCACATTTGTAATCATAAGATCAGAAGACAGGAGCAGAATTAGGACTTTCTGTCTATAACATATGCACCACCATTCCATCGTGGCTGATTTATTATCCCTCTCAAACACATTATCTTGCCTTCTCCCTGTAATCAAGTCAAGTCAAGTCAAGTCGTCACTTTTTATTGTCATTTCGACCATAACTGCTGATACAATACATAGTAAAAATGAGACAACGTTTTTTCAGGACCATGGTGTTACATGACACAGTACAAAAACTGGACTCAACTACGTAAAAAACAACACAAAAAAAGATTACACTAGACTACAGACCTACCCAGGACTGCATAAAGTGCACAAAACAGCGCAGGCATTACAATAAATAATAAACAAGTCAATAGGGCAGTAAGGTATCAGTCCAGGCTCTGGGTATTGAGGATGGCTTGGGGGAAGAAACTGTTACATAGTCTGGTCATGAGAGCCTGAATGCTTTGTTGCCTTTCCCCAGACAGCAGGAGGGAGAAGAGTTTGAATGAGGGGTGCGTGGGATCCTTCATAATGCTGTTTCCTTTGCAGATGCAGTGTGTAGTGTAAATGTCTGTAATGGCAGGAAGAGAAACCCTGATGATCTTCTCAGCTGACCTCACTATCCACTGCAGGGTCTTGCGACCCGAGATGGTGCAATTTCCAAACCAGGCAGTGGTGCAGCTGCTCAGGATGCTCTCAATACAACCCCTGTAGAATGTGATGAGGATGGGGGGTGGGAGATGGACTTTCCTCAGCCTTCACAGAAAGTAGAGATGCTGCTGGGCTTTCTTTGCTATGGAGCTGGTGTTGAGGGACCAGGTGAGATTCTCCGCCAGGTGAACACCAGGAAATTTGGTGCTCTTAGTGATCTCTACTGAGGAGCCGTCGATGTTCAGCGGGGCATGATCGCTCCATGCCCTCCTGAAGTCAACAACCATCTCTTTTGTTTCGTTCACATTCAGAGACAGTTTGTTGGCTCTGCAACAGTCCATTAGCTGCTGCAACTCCTCTCTGTAAGCTGACTCGTCATTCTTGCTGATGAGACCCACCACGGTCGTGTCATCAGTGAACTTAATGATACAGTTCGAGCTGTGTGTCAGCAAAGTAAACAGCAGTGGACTGAGCACGCAACCCTGGGGAGCCCCCGTGCTCAGTGTGATGGTGTTGGAGATGCTGCTCCCAATCCGGACTGACTGAGGTCTCCCAGTCAGGAAGTCTAGGATCCAGTTGCAGAGGGAGGTGTTCAGGCCCAGTAGGCTTTGACCCTCTGACAATCTGGTTAACTAAGAACCTAGCAACCTCTGCTTCAAATATACCCAATGACTTTGCCTCCACAGCCATTTTTGACAATGAATTTGATTGATTTACCACCCTCTGGCTAAAGAAATTGCTCCTCATCTCTGTCTAAAGGGATGTCCCTCTATTCTGATATCATGCCCTCTGGTCCTTTACTCCCCCACAATTGGAAACAACCTCTCCACATCTACATTATCTAGGCCTTTTATTATTCAATAGGTTTCAATGAGATCCCCCATTCTTATAAACAAATATATATTAACACTAGAAGGTTGGATGCTTAAAGTGATAGATGATTAAACTACATTAGTAAGTGTGTGTGGGGGGGGGGGGGGGTGTTCCACCTTAAGAAGAGAGCTTCCTGTAGGGAGATAGCTTCTTGTTTTCACTCCAGTTCATTCAGAAGCTCAGTAAGGCATGGGGTTGTTATGGCAACACATCATTGGTTAATCATTTTGACTGATGACCAGCTGGGCTCCTCCCACATTCCAGAGGTTGTAAAACAGACAACAGAGAATTTTTTTCTTCTTTTCCAGAAATAAGACTTGCTTGTGTAGTGTGTTAGCTTTGAATGTATAAGCTGGAACAGTAACCATCAGTGAATTACAGTCACTGATTTACATAATCTGATGATAGAAAAAAGCAAAACTTATTGCCTCTATCGAAAAATATTAAGACAATACACAATACAATAAACTAAACAAATAATCAGAATCAGAATCTGGATATTTGTTATTTTGTGGCAGCAGTACAGTGCAAGACCAAGAATTAGTACAAGTTGCAAATATAGTGCAAAGACGAATAATGAGGTAGCATTCGTGGACCATTCAGAAATCTGATGTTGGAGGGGAGAAGCAGCTTGTAAAATATTGAGTGTGGATTTTAAAGTTCTGTACCTTCGCCCTGATGGTAGTAAGGTGAAAAGCACATGTCCCAGATGGTGAGAGTCTTTAATAATGGATTCATTCTTCTCGAGGCAACACCTCTTGAAGACATTCTTCATAGTGGGGGGTGGCCCATGACGGAGCTGGCTAAGTCTTCAACTCTCTGCAGCCTCTTCTGATCCTATGTATCGAGATCCCGTACCGGGCTGTGATTCAACCAATCAGAATGAATGTCCTCCACGGCACATCTGTAGAAACTTGCAAGAGTTTTTGGTGACGTACCAAATTTCCTTAAACTCTTATGAAATAACACCACCGGCATGCTTCCTTTGTGATTACAGTAATGCGTTGAGCCCAGGATAAATACTCTGAGATGTTAATGTTTAGGAACTTGAAGCTGCTCATCCTTTGCCCAGAAACCCCTCAATGATTCCCTTTTCTGCATCTGTTTGTGAGTGTCCAATGAAATGTCCTGAAGAATGTATTCTCTAACTTCAGTGCAAGAACTGCTGTCATCAATTTGTGCACAGTTTCCCACAGATGACTTTGTGATAAAGACCAGGAAATCTCTGTTGATGGTTTTGGATGAGAGATAAACATTAAACAGGATGAACTCTCCTGACCTTCTTTGTAATGGTGCCTGAGAGGTTAGACAGGGGCTTGGTTTCAAATCTGAAGTTGGATTGTGTTGGAATGTTAGCATAAATTACTTATTACAGTCTTTGGGTATAATCTGAACCCAAGACGTTCCAACTAAGGATAAAGAGCTCCCGAAGCATCATGGTCCATCTGAAAGGTGGAGCTGACATGTTCAGATGAGCTGAAGTTCTCGGCCTAAAGAACAAGCAATGAATAGGTTTTGAATTGGTCAAAGTTGGATAACAGGAGGTGTCCAAAATTAAGCCTAGAAATAGTCACTGGAGCAAGTGTAATTTTCTAAGAGGAAAATCCCAGTCAGGAGCAAAGATACAATCTGGAATAAATATGAAAATCTGAAGAAAGATATATCACTATTTTTAAATAGTTTTGACAGCCTCCCTCAGAAAAAGGATCTGTAAGAGTTGAAATCACGTTTAGTAGGACAATGGCTGAAATCTTATCTCCCTGAAAGGAAGGGAAGCCACTGGCTTTGATTAATCACATTTATTTGGCAGGCACTGGGTGAAACTCAATGTGGAGACTGTGGTGGCCTTTCAAAGACAAGTTATCCATTAACCCAGTCACCATGTAGTCTCTAATGTGGCTGGTGCTGGAGGGCATTTGAGTAAACATTGTCCCAAGCAGAACTGTAATCTTTCTTCCAGGAACCAGTGTAACTCTATTTTTTTCCAAGCACAAGTGTAGCTCAACACCAAAACACTATTGTCTCAAGAACCAATGTAGCCACTACCCCATGCACCAATGTAACCTTTGTCTTAAATATTAGTGTCACTGCTGTCAAAAACAACAGCGTAACCATTGTCAAAGCACCAGTATAACTATTGACATGATTCAGAATTCTAGATTGTTTATTGTTAGTCATCAGTACACAGTACTAAGGAGAATGAAATAATTGATACTCTGGATCCAATGTAGCATAAAAAACACAATAAACATAAAGAACACAATTAAAACACAATAAATATAAATACATAAGAATACCTTATATACATAGACTGTATGTCAATAAAGTGACACTAGGTACAGGAGTAACTGTACATGAGGTGAGACTGACAGGAAATATAGACAATAGACAATAGGTGCAGGAGTAGGCCATTTGGCCCTTCGAGCCAGCACCACCATTCACTGTGATCATGGCTGATTATCCACAATCAGTATCCCGTTCCTGCCTTCTCCCCATATCCCTTGACTCCGCTATCTTTAAGAGCTCTATCTAACTCTTTCTTGAAAGCATCCAGAGAATTGGCCTCCACTGCCTTCTGAGGCAGAGCATTCCACAGATCCACAACTCTCTGGCTGAAAAAGTTTTTCCTCAACTCTGTTCTAAATGGCCTTCCCCTTATTCTTAAACTGTGGCCTCTAGTTCTGGACTCCCCCAACATCGGGGACATGTTCCCTGTCTCTAGCGCGTCCAATCCCTTAATAATCTTATATGTTTCAATCAGATCCTCTCTCATCCTTCTAAATTCCAGTGTATACAAGCCCAGTCGCTCCAATCTTTCAGCATTTGACAGTCCCACCATCCCAGGAATTAACCTCGTAAACCTACACTGCACTCCCTCTATAGCAAGAATGTCCTTCCTCAAATTTGGAGACCAAAACTGCATACAATACTCCAGGTGTGATCTCACCAGGGCCTTGTACAACTGCAGAAGGACCTCTTTGCTCCTGTACTCAACTTCCCTTGTTATGAAAGCCAACATGCCATTAGCTTTCTTCACTGCCTGCTGTACCTGCATGCTTACTTTTAGTGACTGATGAGCAAGGACACCTAGATCTAGTTGTACTTCCCCTTTTCCTAAATTGACACCATTCAGATAGTAATCTGCTTTCCTGTTCTTGCCACCAAAGTGGATAACCTCACATTTATCCACATTAAACTTCATCTGCCATGCATCTGCCCACTCACCAAACCTGTCCAAGTCACCCTGTATTCTCATAACATCCTCTTCACATTTCACACTGCCACTCAGCTTTGTGTCATCAGCAAATTTGCTAATGTTACTTTTAATCCCTTCATCTAAATCATTAATGTATATTGTAAGCAGCTGCGGTTACAGCACCGAGCCTTGTGGAAACCCACTAGTCACTGCCTGCCATTCTGAAAGGGACCCATTAATCCCTACTCTTTGTTTCCTGTCTGCCAAACAATTTTCTATCCATGTCAGTACCCTACCCCCAATACCATGTGCTCTAATTTTGCCCACTAATCTCCTATGTGGGACCTTATCAAAGGCCTTCTGAGAGTCCAGGTACACTACATCCACTGGCTCTCCCTAATCCATTTTCAGTTACATCCTCAAAAAATTCTAGAAGATTAGTCAAGCATGATTTCCCCTTCATAAATCCATGCTGACTTGGACCGATCCTGTCACTGCTATCCAAATGTGCCGCTATTTCATCTTTTATAATTGACTCCAGCATCTTCCCCACCACTGATGTCAGGCTATCTGGTCTATAATCCCCTGTTTTCTCTCTCCATCCTTTCTGAAAAAGTGGGATAACATTAGCAACCCTTCAATCTTCAGGAACTGATCCCGAATCTAAAGAACATTGGAAAATGATTATCAATGCGTCCACGATTTCTAGAGCCACCTCCTTAAGTACCCTGGGATGCAGACCATCAGGCCCTGGGGATTTATCATCCTTCAGTCCCATCAGTCTACCCAACACCATTTTCTGCCTAATGTGAATTTCCTTCAGTTCCGCCGTTACCCTAGGTCCTCTGCCACATCTGGGAGATTGTTTGTGTCTTCCCTAGTGAAGGCAGATCCAAAGTACCTGTTCAACTCGTCTGCCATTTCCTTGTTCCCCATAATAAATTCACCCATTTCTGTCTTCAAGTGCGCAACTTTGGTCTTAACTAATATTTTCCTCTTCACATACCTAAAGAAGCTTTTACTATCCTCATTTATATATGGCCTCATATGGAGCCAGTGATCATTAATGGAGAATGTGTGGAGCAGGTTAAGACCTACAAGTATCTGGGAGTACAGTTAGACGAGAAGCTAGACTGGACTGCCAACACAGATGCCTTGTGCAGGAAGGCACAGAGTCGACTGTACTTCCTTAGAAGGTTGGCGTCATTCAATGTCTGTAGTGAGATGCTGAAGATGTTCTATAGGTCAGTTGTGGAGAGCGCCCTCTTCTTTGTAGTGGCGTGTTGGGGAGGAAGCATTAAGAAGAGGGACGCCTCACGTCTTAATAAGCTGGTAAGGAAGGCGGGCTCTGTCGTGGGCAAATACTGGAGAGTTTAACATCGGTAGCTGAGCGAAGGGCGCTGAGTAGGCTACGGTCAATTATGGAAAACTCTGAACATCCTCTACATAGCACCATCCAGAGACAGAGAAGCAGTTTCAGCGACAGGTTACTATCAATGCAATGCTCCTCAGACAGGATGAAGAGGTCAATACTCCCCAATGCCATTAGGCTTTACAATTCAACCGCCAGGACTTAAGAACTTTTTAAAAGCTATTATTAATGCTTTTTGAGATAGTGATTTAGATGCATATCATATTTTTTACTGAGTTAAGTATTGTATGTAATTAGTTTGCTACAACAAGTGTATGGGACATTGGAAAAAAGTTGAATTTCCCCATGGGGATGAATAAAGTATCTATCTATCTATCTATCTATCTATCTATCTATCTATCTATCTATCTATCTATCTATCTATCTATCTATCTATTCTTGGCTAACTTACCTTCACACCTCATCTTTTCTCCCCATATTGCCTTTTTAGTTATCTTCTGTTGCTCTTTTAAAGTTTCCCAATCCTCTGGCTTCCCACTCATCTTTGCTATGTTATACTTCTCTTTTAATTTTATACTGTCCTTGACTTCCCTTGTCAGCCACAGTCACCCCTTACTCCCCTTAGAATCTTCTTTCCTCTTTGGAATGAACAGATCCTGCACCTTCTGTATTATTCCCAGAAATACCTGCCATTGTTGTTCCACTGTCATCCCTGCTAGGGTATCCTTCCAGTCAACTTTGGCCAGCTCCTCCTTCATGGCTCCATAGACCCCTTTGTTCAACTGTAATACTGACACTTCCGATTTTCCCTTCTCCCTCTCAAATTGTAGATTAAAACTTATATTATGGTTACTACCTCCTTATGGCTCCTTTACTTTGAGTTGTGGTGGGATGGGTTAATGGGTGGAGTTGTTGATCAGTCTGATAATTTGTGGGAAGTAACTGTTTTTAGTCTGGTGTGGATGGTGTATGTCATCTTCCCTGAGTGGGACAAATAGTCCATGGGCAGGGTGGGTGGGATCTGTCATAATATTGCTGGCCTTTTTTCAGCTCCTTTCTGTACATATGCCCTTGATGGTGGGTAGGCTGGTGCCAGTGATTCACTGGCCTGCTTTAGCTACCCATTGTAGAGCCTTCCTGCCCACCACAGTTTACAGAGTAATATAGTGTGTTAGGAAGCTCTCAACTGCTCAACTGTAGAAGCTCAAGCATATTAATGTGCATAGTCCACCTTTCTTCAGCCTCCTCAGAAATCAGAGGCGTGGTTGAGCTTTCTTGACTGTGGAAGATGTGTTCTGGGACCATAAGAGTTTCTGTGAGGTGTGCTCTCCCAGAGATTTTAAGCCACTTGCAGTTTCCACTGCTGTGCCATTGGTGTAAAGAGGAGTGTGAGAGGTGCTAGTTTTCCTGACGTCAATAACCATTCTCCTTTGTCTTGTTGTCATTGAAGAAGAGGTTAATTACCTGGCACCAGGCCTTGAACTGTTCCGCCTCCTGTCTCATTGTTGGTTTTGAGCCGCACCACTGTTGTGTCGTTGGCAGTGACACATGGTCCAATGCTTTAGCATGACTGTCTTTGTTCTAAGTATCTGTGTAGCAATTTTAACAAAACCATTGTGCCATGTACATACTTGCGGAGCACGGACAACACACTGGAGGAACTCAGCAGGTCAGGCAGCATCCATGGAAACGAGCAGTCAACGTTTCAGGCCGAGACCCTTCATCAGGACTGAAGAAGGAGGGGGCAGGAGCCCTATAAAGAAGGTGGGGGGAGGGTGGGAAGGAGAAGGCTGGTAGGTGCCAGGTGAAAAATCAATCAGAGGAAAGATCAAAGGGTGAGGGAGGGGATAGGCAGGCGAGGTGAAGAAGGAATTTAAGGCGAAAGCACTATGGGTAGTAGAAGAAGGCAGAATCATGAGAGAGGTGATAGGCAGCTGGAAGAGGAGGCAGAGTGGAAGTGGGATGGGAGAAGGGAGAGGGAAGGAATTACTGGAAGTTGGAGAATTTGATGTTCATACCAAGGGGCTGGAGACTACCCAGACGGTATATGAGGTGTTGCTCCTCCAACCTGAGTTTGTCCTCATCATGGCAGTAGAGGAGGCCATGTATGGACATATCCGAATGGGAATGTGAAGCAGAGTTGAAGTGGGTGGCAACCAGGAGATCCTGTCTGTTGTGGTGGATGGAGCAGAGGTGCTCGATGAAGAGATCTGTGGGGAGGGACGTGTGGACCAGGCAGTCGCGGAGGGAACGATCCCTGCGAAAAGCGGAGAGGGGTAGAGTGGGAAAGATGTGCTTAGTGGTGGGGTCCTGTTGAAGGTGGGGGAAGTTGCGGAGGATAATATGCTGGATCTGGAGGCTGGTGGGGTGATAGGTAAGGACAAGGGGAACATAGTCCCTGTTGTGGTGATGGGAGGATGGGGTGAGGGTCGAAGTGCGGGAAATGGAGGAGATGCAGTGAGAGTATCATTGATGACGGCAGAAGGGAAACCACAATTCTTAAAGAAAGAGGACATTTGAGGTGTCCTGGAATGGAAAGCCTCATCCTGGGAGCAGATGCAGCAGAGACGGAGGAACTGGGAATAGGGAATAGCATTTTTAATTTGGCAGGGTGGGAAGAGGTATAGTCGAGGTAGTTATGAGAGTCAGTGGGTTTATAGAAGATGTCAGTGGACAGTCTGTCTCCAGAGATGGAGACCGAGAGATCAAGACGGGGACAGAAGTGGAGATGGACCAAGATGGACTTGGTCCGAGATGGACCAAGTGAATTTGAGGGCTGGGTGGAAGTTAGTGGCAAAGTCAATGAAATTGACAAGCTCAGCATGGGTGCAGGAAGCAGCACCAATGTAGTGGTCAATGTAGCGAAGGAAAAGTTGGGGAGTGGTACCAGTATAGATTTGGAGCATAGAGTGTTCCACATAACCCACGAAGAGGCAGGCATAGCTGGGGCCCATTCGAGTGCCCATAGCTACACCCTTGGTCTGAAGAAAGTGGGAAGAGCCAAAAGAGAAGTTATTAAGTGTGAGTACCAGTTCTGCCAACTGGAGGAGTGTGGTGGTGTTAGGGAACTGGTGAGGTCTATTGTCAAGAAAGTAGCGAAGGGCCTTGAGGCCTTCTTGATGGGGAATTGAAGTGTATAAGTATTGGATATCCATGGTGAAAATGAAGCCATCGGGACCGGGAAACTGAAAGTTATTTAAGAGGTGGAGGGCATGGGATGTATCCCGGATGTAGGCAGGGAGGGACTGAACTATGGATGACAATACGGAATCCAGGTAGGCAGATACAAGTTTGGTTGGGCAGGAGCAGGCCAAAACTATGGGCCTACCAGGATAGTCAAGGACAGTCATCCAGCATATTATCCTCTCCAACTTCCGCCACCTTCAACAGGACCCCACCACCAAGCACATCTTTCCTTCTCTATCCCTCTCCACTTTTCACAGGGATCTTTCCCTCCGGGACTGCCTGGTCCACACGTCCCTCCCCACAGATCTCCCACCTGATACTTATCCCTGCAAGCGTAAGTGCTACACCTGTCCCTACACCTCCTCTCTTATCACCATTCAAGGCCCCAAACAGTCCTTCCAGGTGAGGCAGCACCTCACTTGTGAGTCTGTTGGGGTCATCTATTGCATCCGGTGCTCCCGGTGTGGCCTCCTCTACATCGGCGAGACCCGACGGAGATTGGGGGACCGCTTCGTCGAGCACCTCCGCTGCGTCCGCCACAACAGACAGGATCTCCCGGTTGTCACCCACTTCAACTCTGCTTCACATTCCCATTCGGATATGTCCATTCATGGCCTCTTCTACTGCCATGATGAGGCCAAACTCAGGTTGGAGGAGCAACACCTCATATACCGTCTGGGTAGTCTCCAGTCCCTTGTATGAACATTGAATACTCCAACTTCCAGTAAGTCACTCCCCCTCCCTTCCCCCATGCCACTTCCACTCTGCCTCCTCTTCCAGCTGCCTATCACCTCTCTCATGATTCTGTCTTCTTCTACTACCCATAGTGCTTTCCCCTTAGATTCCTTCTTCACCTCTCCTGCCTCTCCCCTCCCTGCTTCCCCTCCCTCACCCTTTGATCTTTCCTCTGATTGGTTTTTCACCTGGCACCTACCAGCCTTCTCCTTCCCACCCTCCCCCCACCTTCTTTATAGGGCCCCTGCCCCCTCCTTCTTCAGTCCTGATGAAGGGTCTCGGCCCGAAACGTTGACTGTTCATTTTCATGGATGCTGCCTGACCTGCTGAGTTCCTCCAGCATGTTGTCTGTGATGATTTGACCACAGCATCTGCAGTGTACTTTGTGTTTTCTTGTGTAGCACCCCTTGTTTCAAGTATCAGAGTAATTCTCCATATCCTATAAACAATATAACCCAGGTGTCCAAAACCTGAAGACTTTTAATAGCTGAAAATTAACTCACATTAAGTCAAAAACTTTAAGAGAATGACTATCTGCACCTTCATCTGTAATCCTTGCTGTCTTGGGAGCCGTTCTTCAGCTAACTTAAGTTGTCTCCTTTGGTACTCGGCCATTATGGAACATGTTGGACAGAGCAAACTTTACAGATGCTGACCACATGCTGACAGGAGCGCAGGAAGCAACACAGGGTATTCTTCAGTGACTGGAACATGTATAGCAGAGAAATAAAACATCAAACTGATTCACTGCAGATGCACTCTGCTATTTTCTTAAAGGATGCAGTTCATTGAAATCTTGCTCAAATCCAAACTGTGCCAAAACAAACTCAGCATATAACCAAATCATATTTTGCATTTACAAAATTCGTTTTGGATCCATTTCTGTCAGTCTCTCAGGATGCCCTGAAATGTTTTAATTAATGCCAGATGTGACTCTAGACCACGAAGGTTCTGCCATGCAAATGTTGGCCATCAACTTCCTCGAGGCAACAATTTGTTTTGAATGACTTACTGAAGCCTTATTTACACAGAATAATCTGAGCGAATTCCAATCCATTTCATTAAAGTGTACTTTCACCATTTCAGCCTGGTGTTGCATTTAAAGTGGATGGATAAGGTCAGAGGCTTGACTCCCAAGAGCAGTGCACAGACCTCTAATGGCATATTGTCAACGTTGCCACATATGTGTCAACGCACACATTTTCACTATCAGCGGATGCAAAGCAGGGCATGACTTCATCTGCTTCCCCACTGACCCTGGAAGGAATCAGTCAAAGGCATAGTCTGACATGAATGAGCTCAAATCTGCCAACTCTCACACCCAGCACTCTTTTATTCTGGTGTCCATGTCTGTTTCACCATTCATGAAGATCATGGCTGTTTTTAACCTCAGCAACAGTTTTCTGCCCTTTCCCTTTATTTTGATATTCCTTTAATATCCAGATATCCACTGACTACTATTTTTACTCAACTCAATGACTGATCCCTTACTGTTGATGGATGCAGAGAATTCCAGAGATTCTGCAGCATCTCACTCATTGCCAATAAGACCAAGGAGCTGATTGTAGACTTCAGGAGAGGGAAACCAGAGAGGTCCATGAGCCAGTAGTCATTGAAGGATCAGAGGTGGGGACGATCAGTAAGTTTAAATTCCCAGATGTCACTACCCCAGAAGACCTGTCCTGTCTCCATCATACAAATACAATTGCAAAGAAAACTCAACAGCACCTCTATTTCCTCAGGAGTCTGCAAAGGTTTGGCATGTCATCAAAAACCTTGACAAACTTGGTGGAAGGGTGCTGACTGGCTGCATTATGGCCTGGTATGGGAACACCAATGTCTTTGAGTGGGAAATCCTACAAAAGTGGTGGATTTGGCTCGGTCCATCACGGGTGGAACCCTCCCAACCATTGGTCACATCTACATGAAACAGTGCCATAGGAAAGCAGCATCCATTATCAAAGGCAGAAGGTATAAGTGCCTCAGGACCCAGACCACCAGGTTCAAGAACAGTTACTACCCCTCAAATCATCAGGCTCTCGAACAAAAGGGGATAAGTACACTCACTTAAGGACTCTTTTATTTTGTTATTTCATGCTCATTATTTATTGCTATTTATTTAATTCTGCTAACTTACACAGTTAGTTGTCCATTGATAAAAACAAAGGGGCTTCCCTTCTTCCACCATCAACTCTGCTCTCAAACACATCTCTCCCATTTCCCGCACATCTGCCCTCACCCCATCCACCCACCACCCCACTCGGGATAGGGTTCCCCTTGTCTTCACCTACTACCCCACTAGCCTCTGGGTCCAACATATAATTCTCCGTAACTTCTGCCACCTCCAACGGGATCCCACTGCCAAGCACATCTTTCCCTCCCCCCTCTTTCTGCTTTCTGCAGGGATCGCTCCCTACACGACTCCCTTGTCCATTTGTCCACCCCATCCCTTCCCACCGATCTCCCTCCTGACATTTATCCATGTAAGTGGAACAAGTGCTACACCTGCCCTTACACTTCCTCCCTCACCACCATTCAGGGCCCCAGACAGTCCTTCCAGGTGAGCCGACACTTCACCTGTGAGTTGGCTGGTGTGGTATACTGCGTCCGGTGCTCCCGGTGTGGCCTTTTATATATTGGTGAGACCTGACGCAGACTGGGAGATCATTACACTGAACACCTACGCTCTGTCCGTCAGAGAAAGCAGGATCTCCCAGTGGCCACACATTTTAATTCCACATCCCATTCTGATATGTCTATCCATGGCCTCCTCTACTGTCAAGATGAAGCTACACTCAGGTTGGAGGAACAACACCTTATATACCGGCTGGGTAGCCTCCAACCTGATGGCATGAACATTGACTTCTCTGACTTCCATTAATGCCCCTCCCCCCCTTCTTACCCCATCCCTGATATATTTAGTTTTTTTCCTCCCTCTTCCTTTTTTTCTCTCTCTTTCTGCCCATCACTCTGCCTGTTCTCCATCTCCCTCTGGTGCTCCCCTCCCCCTTTCTTTCTCCCGAGGCCTCCCATCCCATGATCCTTTCCCTTCTCCAGCTCTGTATCCCTTTTGCCAATCACCTTTCCGGCTCTCAGCTTCACCCCACCCCCTCCAGTCTTTTCCTATCATTTCACATTTTCCCCTCCCCCCTCCTACTTTCAAATCTCTTACTATCTTTCCTTTCAGTTAGTCCTGACGGAGGGTCTCAGCCCGAAACGTCGACAGCGCTTCTCCCTATAGATGCTGCCTGGCCTGCTGTGTTCCACCAGCATTTTGTGTGTAGTTTGTCCATTGATCTTGTTTACAATTACTGTTCTACAGATTAGCTAAGGATGCCTGCAGAGAAAGAATCTTAGGATTGTATGTGGTGACATGTATGTACTCTGGTAATACATTTTACTTTGACAATGACTATGACTTGATCTGTATGAATACCTTTTTCCTGATTTCAGTTTTTAATGGTTAACTAATTTTCTAAGGCTATGACCATCCAGTTCTGGATTTCTCAGCCCAGAGAAGCATACTTTTCAGGTCTAATGAAGGGTCTCGGCCCGAAACATTGTCTCTGTGTTCCTTTCTATAGATGTTTCCTGACCTGCTGAGCTCTTCCGGCATTGTGTTTTTTTACTATTAATTTACATATACATATTGGAATGACAAAATTTATTGAGAAATCACAGTAGTAGGTCCTTCAGATTACAGTGTTTATGCCAATCATCAAACACCTTTTTATGCAAATCTTACTTGTTTATGTTTTCTGCATTCCCGTCAACTGCCTCCAGTTTCCTCCACTCACATGCACCCGAGGAGCCATTTACAGTGATTAATTAATCTACCAGCCCACAGGATCTGAGAGGAAAATGGCGAGGAAGGACACACAATCACAGATGTACAAGTTCCACATGGACAGAGCTGGAGTTTGGAATTGAACCTGACATGTTAGAGCTGTGAGAGAGCAATGCCTCTCATCATCTTGTACAATTCTATCAGGTCACCTCTCATCCTCCTTATTTTTCTTTCTATATTATGATGTATTCTACTGAACGGCGGCTGCTAAGTTAACAAATTTCACGACACATGCTGATGATAATAGACCTGATTCTGAAATCTGAATTCTGAATTCATAATTTTTCCACCCATCACCTCATAGCTTCTTATGTCATCTCTCCTTCCCCCACTCACCCACCTGATTTCACCTATCACCTCAGCTTGTATTACTTACTCTCCCCACCTTCTGATTCTGGCTTCTGCCCCTTCCTTATCAGTCCTAATGAAGTGCCTTAGCCCAAAACATTGACTCTATTCTCCCCACCATTGATGCTGCCTGACTTGCTCAATTCCTTCAAGATTTTGTGTGTGTTGTTCAAGATTTTCAACATCTACAGAAACATTAGTGTTTAGAATCTTTCAACAAACTTTTTACTGGCTGACTATAGATTTTACCTTCTGTTGCCAGCACTGAAAAAATGTTGGAATTGAAATTGATATTGAGGTTGAATTGGAACTGAAATTGGTTTATTATTGTCACAGGCACCAAGATACAATGAAAAGCTTGTCTTGCATACTTTTCATACAGATCAAATCATTACAGAGTGCATTCAGCTGGAAAAGGGTAAAACAATAA
This sequence comes from Hemitrygon akajei, assembly GCF_048418815.1. Classification (NCBI taxonomy): domain Eukaryota; kingdom Metazoa; phylum Chordata; class Chondrichthyes; order Myliobatiformes; family Dasyatidae; genus Hemitrygon; species Hemitrygon akajei. Next base: position 146,389,743 of record NC_133131.1, read on the forward strand.
CAGAATGCAGAATAAAGTATTACGGCTTCAGAAAAAGTGCTGTGCATGTAAACAATAATATGTAATACCATAATGAGGTAGATCGTGAGGTCTAGAGTCCATCTATCATACTGGGAACCATTCGATGGTTGTATAGTGGTGGAGCAGAAGCTGTAATTAAGCCTGCTGGTCCACGTTTCAGGCCTTTGAATTTTCTGCTGAATGCAAGAGAGGGAAAGGGAGAATTTCCAGGGCTGCGTGAGTTCTTTGATTATATTGGCTGTGTTGCCAGAGGAAGCAAGAATTGCAGAAAGTGTCCATGGAGAGGAGGCTGTTTTTCATTATGTGCTGAGCTGTGCCCACAGCTCTCTAAGGGTGCTTGTGGTCACGGGCAAAGCAATTGCCCTACGAAGCCTTGATGCGTCCAGAGAGGATGCTTTCTATGATGCATTGATAAAAAAATGATGGGATGAAAGGGACATGCCAAGTTTAATTCGCCCTGAAGTGTAAGTCCAAAAAAGCGGTGAGCTTTCCTGGGTGGAGTAAAGGTCTGCATGAGCTTTCTTGCCCACGAAGGGTATGTTCTTTGGAAAAGGGGAGGCTGAGGAAAGATTTCATTATAATGTATAACTTGTAATAATAATAATAATAAAATTATCTGTGGAGCATTTTTCATACAAATGCTGTAGTTCAAAGTAGTCTACAATTGGATAGAGTGCAAACATATAAAATCAAAAATGATATTAGTTAAAAGCAAGATTAAATAAATAGGTTTTGAGCTGGTATTTAAACGTCAACTGAGTCTGGATTCCTTGTAGATTTGGTTCCACAGATTAGGAGTGTAGTTAAAAAAGCTGGTGGTGTGGAGTCAGTGCCTGAAACACCATCATGTTTAAAGTGTCTTCTTGAATCAGACTCAGAATCAGGTTTATTATCACTGATATAATGTCATGGAATTTCTTGTTTTGTGGCAGCAGTAGAGTGCAATGCACTATATATATATATGTTGCAATAAGAAATATAGTAAATATATAAAATGAATAAGTAGTAGAAAAAAAGAACAAAAATAATGAGGCAGTGTTCACGTGTTCATGGACCATTCAAAAATCTGAGGGCAGAGGGGAAGAAACTATTCCTAAAACATTGAGTGTGTTATATTGACTGTTCTGTTGTACATGCTATTTATTGCAAATTAATATAAATTGCACATTGCACATTTAGACGAAGATGTAACGTAAAGATTTTTACTCCTCATGTATATGAAGGATGTAAGTGCTAAAGTCAATTCAATTCAATTCAGGCTCCTGTACCTCCTCCCTGATGGTAGTAATGAGAAGAGAACACGTCCTGGCTGGTGGTGGTTCTTCATATTGGACGTCGCCTTTTGAAGATGTCTTTGTTGCTGGGGAGGCTAGTTCCAACAATGGAGCTGGCTGAGTTCACAACCCACTGCGGCTTTTTCTGATCCTTTGCATTTGCCCCGACATATCAGGCAGTGAAGCAACCACTCAGAATTCTCTCCAGGGTACATCTGTAGAAATTTGCTAGAGTCATTGGAAACATGCTAAATCTCCTCAAACTCATAACAAAATACAACTGCTGGTGGAACTTCTTCATAATTGAATCAGTATGTTGGGCCTGGGATAGATCTTCTGAGATTCTGACACCCAGGAACTTGAAACTGCTTATGTTTTCACTGCTGACCCCTCGTTGATGCTTGGGGTATGTTCTCTTGACCTCTCCTTCCTGAAGTCCTTATTCAATTCCCTGACCTTGTTGATGTTGAGTGGAAGGCTGTTGCTGCAAACTTACTCAACCAGCCGATCTATCTCAGTCCTGTATGGCTCCTCACCACCATATGAGATTCTGATGACAACAGATGTTGTTGGCATATTTATAGATGGTGTTATAACAGTGGACTGGGCACACATTCTTTATGTGCACCTGTGTTGATTGTAAGTGAAGAGGAGTGTTATTTCCAGTCCACACTAACTGTGGTCTCCCGATGAGGAAGTCAAGGCTCCAGTTGCAGAGGGAGGCACAGAGACCCAGTGTTTGAAGCTTGGTGATTGGTGATTGTTACTGGGGTGTCTCAAAGTGCCATGCTATGTTTCCATTGTGAGAGGTGGAAAGGGGCAAGGTCAGTCAACAGGGCTCTGGTGAAGCTGTATAGGCCAATCCCCTGTACTGTGGATACAATGGATTACAGAAATATTGAAGAACTTCAACAATACCATTGACTTTGGGTGATGAAGATGGAAGGTCATCAATGGCTGATGTTCCACTGGGTTATGAAGGCCCAAGAAGAAGCTTAGTATTGAGGGGAAGAGCTGTGACCTGGAGGATATGGACCAAGTGCTTGAATCTAGAAAGACACTGAGTAGCTCATTCTCAACCAACACAGCAGCAATGGGCTGAAGGTCCTCCTATGGTTTTGCACATTCTATTATTGCATTTCTCAGTATTTCTTGCCCCTCTACTTTTTTCATCCCTTCTATTAAGTCTCTTATGACCCTTGTTCTCCGATATCAAATGCTATTGCAGAAGCCTGTTTTAATTAAGGGAGTCTCAAGGATTCTTAAAATAAATGAGCAAGTATGAATAAGATCAAGCATGCAATCTAATGTAATGTAAAGAAAAGTTTGTTTTGTTTTTTCTCAGCGAGGAAAGAATTCCATAACTGAAGAACTTATTTCAGACTGATACAATTCTAGATATGTTGGCTGGGCTTTTTGCCTTGAAATACTTAGTTCTAATGTTAGCCTATTTTCTGTAATAAGACATACTTGTTGTTAAACTGGGGTTGGTAATTATACAAATTTAATATAGATCTGGGAGTATATTTGTAACATGGAGGGAAAGTAAACAGATGAAATAATAGGAGCTCTGGTCTTTATTCTGGACAAATAGAAGCCAGAAATAATTCAACCCAGAGCAAAAATAACTCAGCCAAAATGGGCTTGCTCTTGTACTGGAATTTCCAACGTATCCTCTGAGGTTCTAAGGTTCTATTTACTGGTCCTGTCTGAAATGTGTTCTTTGTTAGAGCAAAATGATTAATCACCTCCTTCCCTTAGTGGATACTCTGGCATTCCAACTAATATCCTCGCTCACCCATCTCCACCCAGTTCATTGGCCTCCAGTGGCTTGTTGTTAGAAAGAAACAGCTTGAGATACTAGAAATGGTCTGCTCTTGTCCACAAAGCATACAAAAATAATTCCTAAAACATGACCTTGTTCCTCTTTCCCAGTTACACCCACTCTGCTTAGGACTGGACAGCTGCCCATGTACTTCCCACTTGTACATAAGTTTCTGCAATAAGAAACGAACACAGCTGTTACCCATTATCAACCACATCCGCGCCAATGGAAATGCCTGCGAGAGAAGGAAACAGTTTGGGAAGATTAAGTTTGATAAAATATGGACAATGTGAACAAGTAGAGTTGCTGATTCACTGGCTGTTAAGCCCTTCCAGAAACTTACTGAACATGGGCTCTTGCATCAGTTTCCACTGTATCTCCGCTTGTTGGAGAATTCCAATAGGGATTTGAAATAAAAATAGTAGAGACAATTTTTTAGGGGTGACAAGCTGGAAAATCTTCTACATGGAGAGGGCTGCTGAAATTTACATCTTTCCCTGTCATACAGCAATTGATGTCTGGTTAATTGTTCAATATAAAGTTGAGATCGGCACATTTTTATCAAGAGAATAAGGAGTAAGGAAAAAAAGCATGGGGTTGGGTCACAGATCACACATGATCTAACTGAATAGTGAAACCAGTTTGAGTGGTTACTGGGCTTCCCCCAGACCCATGTCTAGAAATTGCTCTCAGCTTACACTTTGTCAGTGTGGTGTGTCACGGTCACACTGTTCTTTCCGAAAGAGGAAAAGTTACATTGTGAAGTTTCACGAGTAAAAACACAATCTGGATTTCTGTGTTACATTGTACTCAGGTTGGCACTACTAGCTTCGATACAACGTTCCATATTGTTGTTTTACAAGTTCCAGCATGGAGCAGGTATTATAACCGGTAACTCCCAGCAGGAGTTTGCCAAGGATGTTTGTGTCAAGACAAGAATGCATTCAGTGAATGTCTGTACTTAGGGGAAGCCTAATGCACAAGTCTACTTCGTCTTCTTCTTTGATCAGAAGGAAAAGCATAAATCTCCTCTCCTTGACTAGGGTGCTTGTGTGACCTCCTTAATGCAGGAGTGAACAAACTGTGAGCTGTTGCAGTAAACAGCAGTCAGTACCAATAGCCTAAATTGATGCTGAGGTGTGGAAGCTGAAAATGACTGCATTATTAATCTTCATGGGCTAAACAGTCAAGATGCATGTTTGAGATCACTGGGGTGAAAAAATGAGTGTTTCCCTTTTGACAAGGCTTTACAATGTTTCTGAATATCCCAAATCCACTAAAATTAAAGAAGTAAAATAAACAATACAAGAGTCAACCAAGACACTTAAAAATACTTTCATGTAATTAAGACCAATAAACCAAACACCATAATTTAAAAAATACCTTTGCCCAGAAGTTTGAGCTCACTTTTTTGGTGTGCTAAATTTTTGTAGGTGGCACAGTAGCATGGTGCTTAGCACATACCTTTACCATGCCAGTGATTAGGGTTCAATTCCCACTGCTGTCTGTAAGGAGTTCTTACATTTTACCTGTAACTGTACCTGTAATTTTACCTTTCGGTGCTCTGGTTTCTTCCCACATTTTAAAGGCATATGCTTTAGTTAGGGTTAGCAAGTTGTGGGCATACTATGTTGATGTTAGATGCATAATGACACTTACGGGCTGCTCCAAGCTTATGCTCAGACTGTGTTGGTTGTTGACGCAAGCAATGCATTTCACAGTTTTTTTTTTATGTTACAATGTACAATGACAAATAAAGCTCATCTTTGATATGGGGAGAGGGCAGGAACGGGGCTGATTGTGTATGATCAGCCATGATCACAGTAAATGGTGGTGCTGGCTAGAAGGGCCGAATGGCCTACTCCTGCATCTATTGTCTATTGTCTATTGTCACTCTGACCTACTGAAAATAAATCACAAAATTGGACAAAATATATTAAAAGTGGGTTTAAGACATTGATTCAGGTGCTAAAACAGGAGATACACTATTTCCATCAGGAGCTGTATGTAGAGATCGCTCCAGTCATGTTATTGCCATAATGACAATTTGGAATGTTTTGACTCCTAAAGAACACTTCTCCATGGTAACTAAGTTTCCACAGCAGAGAATCACAGGATCAGCGATCACTCCTCTAAGCTCAGAAACAATTTACAAACAAATAACTGAGATTAGATCACCACTGACTACTGCTACATAATTCTGTGGACAAACAGGAGCTGTGTGCAGAACGACAATGTGGAAGTACAAATTCTTCAGTTGTCACCTCATTCTTGAACCTATGCAATGTTCACTGAGCTGACATGTGAGTGAACAAAGAAGAAGTTTCCTTCAGCAGCTTCAACTTCTGATGGCAGTTGAAGAATGCGCACTCTCATTAGGTGCATAAACAAATGTCAGTATGGTGAAAGGAAGTGCACCTAGAAATGCTTTGGAAAGTTGGCCACTGGCTCAATATAACTTGCAAAACCACTTCTGTGTATCATAAATGGTTCCAATTTCTACGCTTTCTTCCCTGTGCCCCCACAATCCCCATTCAGATGAAAGCAGTTGACGGGAGAGTAGATTCCCCAGTATAGACACAGACTGTCCATTAACTGTTATTTGCATATATCCCATAGTAATTAACCATTAACACATGAGAAAAAGATGCAAACAATTTGATGCAGACATCAAGTAACCTGTCTGCAGACACTAACACATGCTTATACCCACATCCATCAGCTGGCTTCTCATCAGTTTGAAGTGCCTTACAGAAGCTTTGATGTATCATTAAGATATGCTTACTTCAAATTAGTCTTGATATAATTTGTCCAAGGGAAAGAAAAGATCGCGACCATAATTTTACCAGAGGTAACTTAAGGCTCTTTCATGGAGAATGAGTGGAGGATTGAAACTCGATGTATTCATGCATCGTACATGGAAATAATAAAAGAGTAGACTATTTGGCCCCTTGCGTCTGAACATAGAGCATAGCACAGAACGGGCCTTTGATGTTGTAGTGATATGTAATGTACTTCACAATCAATTTAACCCTTCCATTCTACACAGCCCATAATCTTCCATTTGTCTTTTGTCCATGTGCCTAAGGGTTTCTTAAATATCCTAATATATCATCCTCTATCACCACCCCTGGCAGTGTGCTCCAGACATTTACAACTCTGTGTAAAAAGCTATCCCTAAACTTTCCTCCACTCACCTTAAAAGGATGTTCTCTGGAAATAAGTGCTGGCTGTTCACTCTATCTACATCCTTCATCATCTTCTACGTCTCAACACCTCTTTCAAGTCACCTCTCATTGTCCTTCACTCCTATGAGAAAAACCTTATCTTACTCAACCTTTCCTCATAAGACATGCTCTCCAATCCAGACAGCATCCTGTAAATCTCCTTCTCACCTTCTCTAAAACTTTCACATCCTTCCTATAGTGAGGTGACCTGAAATGGGCACAATTCTCCAAGTAGTGCTGTGGCATTTGATTAAAATTATAGCTAATTTATTACCTTATGACACTTCCCTGCATTAATCCCAAAGCCTTCCATTCCTTAATATCTTCTGTTTGAATATGAATAATATTCAGCCTTCAATAGCCTTCTAGGGTAGGGAATTCTAAAGATTTACTGCCCTCTGGTTGGTGTAATTTCTCCTTAGCATAGTCTTGAATGACTGACTCCTTACTCTGATCTATGAACTACAGATCTGGAGTATACCAGGTAAGGAAATATTACGCCTTCAACCCTTCAAATCCCATTAAAATTAGGTATCCTTGAATAACATCAAGACTCCACAAATCAATGAAAATACCAACCAGTGTTCTGCCAATCAGTTGAACTGGATGATCACTGAAAATCCTGACGGATATCAATCATGGCTCACTGACAGTACTTTAGTCGGTAATTTATGAGTTATGGAATCTAGGCTAACACTATGGTACAGAGGTGCCATTAGAAATGGGCATAAAGAACATGAGAAATTGGAGCATGAATAGGTCAAAAAGTCTCTTGAGCCTGCTCTGCCATTCAAAAGTATGATGGTTGATTTGATCTTGACAGCTCTATTTTACTGATATTTCCTTGTAACTGTCAGCACTCTCAAAAGCAAAAAGCTGTTAATATTGGCTTTAAATATATTCAGTGATTTAGCCTTTGCATGGCTCTAGGGCTGAGTTCCATAGCTCTATGAGAGAAGAAACTCTTTTACAACACTTTCATCAATTGGTGATGCTTTATGCTGAAATTCAAGGTTCCCTTACAAGGTGAAGCATTGTTTCAGCATCTCATTTGTTCTTTGTATGCTGTGTCATATGATGTGGGTGATCATGTTCTTTTCATGACCATGATTGTTCTTGGCAAATTTTTCTACAGAAGTGGTTTGCCATTGTTTTATTCTGGGCCGTGTCTATACAAGACAAGTGACCCTAGCAATTATCAATACTCTTCAGAGATTGTCTGGCATCAGTGGTCGCAAAACCAGGACTTGAGATACGCATCAGCTACTCGTGCGACCATCCATCTCCTGGTCCCATGGCTTCACATAACCCTGACTGGAGGGCTAAGCAGGTGCTACACCTTGCCCAAAGGTGAGCTGCAGGCTAGCTGAGGGAAAAAGTGCCTTACAATTTCTTTGGTAGCGATACGTCTCCACCTTGCCAGCCATTTCAGCATCTACCCAGCTAAATACCTCATAATCTGAATTTCAATAACATCATCTCTCATTTGTCTAAATTCCCATTATTCATGGTGAATTTTTTCTGCACTACCTTCAACTTAACTATAGAACTGCTGAGTAAGAGCCTAAAGCTATATATAATAAACCAGTGTCACTTCACCAATGAAATGTACACCGCTGTCATGACTGCCATTGTGTTGTATTGGATCTGGCTTGTGATTTAGGCCAGCCATTCATTTGCCTTCCCAATATCTTGCTGTATCTAATGTTACGCATGTGCCCCCTCCTTTTTGAGAATCGCAAGATCGCTATTAATTCAGGTCAGGAGACCCAGGAAATGAGAGAGAGACATTTGGAATGTTTGGCCCCTCGGCGATACAAAGCTACGGGAAACGGCCATTGTCTCTTGGAGACAGAATTGTGTATTGAATACTGTGCTTCGTGGAAGCCCTCGGGCAATGTGGGCTGGTTGGGGGATGGCATCATTCCACCCTGATTGACATCTGAGACCCCGTGATTGGGGATAAAAGAGGGTCTGTGGGAACAGCCCCTCAGACTCACCAGAAGAAACGCTAGAAATCCTGTAACAGCGTAATAGCGAAAGCCGGTGGAAAGCCACGTGCGTCCTTTTCCATTTGCCTCGGAATTGGTGGGCCTTGCCACAGAAGAACGGCTTTAGCTAACAACAAAGGAGAAATCAGCCCCAACGACTCTCGAAGGATTGACATCATAAAAGGAATGGGCAAGTTTTAAATCCGTCTCTCTCTCCAACCAAAAGCTGCAGCTTGAATGAACTTGAGTGACTTTTATATTTCCATCGGACAATACCTTATCCCCTAGACAACGATAGAGCTATTTCTTATTGATTATTATTATGCCCGCGCTTTTAGATTTAGTATTGACGATGTATATTATCTGTATGGTTGCATTGATATTATTTTTGTGTATTTTTATCAATAAATACTGTTAAAAATAGTACCATCAGACTTCAACGGACCTCTCTAGCTTTGCTGGTAAGTGACCCAGTTACGGGGTACGTAACACTAATGCTTATTCCTCTCACATGCGTAAAGAGGAAGCCAAAAGAGAATAGAATCAAAATGAGAATCAGGTTTATTATCACTGACTTAAATGACATGAAATTTGTTGTTTTGCAGCAGCAGTACACTGCAAGGTCATAAAATTACTATAAATTACAGAATAAATGAACAGGGCAAATAAAAGGAATAATGAAGTATTGTTTGTGGATTCTAGAAAATCAAAGCACGATGGGAATGAAACTGTTCCTAAATCATCGTGTGTGGCTATGCCAGGCTGACACTGGAGGAGCTGAGTACTGTGATGAACAGTCATGAGATAATGCACCTGATGCCTTCCAAATTATCACTTCATCCAGGCCAGCCTGAAGAAGTCTTTGGCAAACTACCACCAACGTGTCACCTGCAGAACCAGAAGAACAAACACAGTTGATCACTCTGACACTTATCATGCCATCCAATGCCTGCACTTTGGAAAGTTTGATCACCTGGTTGTACTTCTACTCCCGTCAAGGGTGGAGGAGCAGCATTTACAGTACTGCTTTGAATAGCTGGACTAAGTCACATTCAAGGATTCATCTTTACAATTGTATGGATGAGTTTGTGTCTTTGAGACCGTGAGTGAGTTTTCCCAAACTAGAAGCCTTGGATAAATCAGGGAAATTAACAGTCTGCTTCAGGCTTGATTTGTGATGGTCAAGACCTGTGAATCAGGATCATACAAGAAATTCAGATGTGACCTATGGAAGATCATCATGAGAGAGAAACAGCAATTCTGTATGACATTAAAGGCACAATTGGATGTACATCAGCTGCGGCAGCATTTGTATGCCATTACTTCCTTTAAGGAGAACCTTAACAGTATAAATGGCTGTGGTGTTTCATGCAGTGATGAGCTCAGCTCCTTGTATGCACACTTTGAAAGGGAAGATAACACTACACTTGTGATGATCCCCACATCAGCTAATGTTATGTTTAGTGTCTCCAACATTGATGGCAGAATTTCCTTCAAGTGGGTATACCTTTGCAAGAAATTAGGCCCAGAAGGTGTACCTGGCCGAGTACTGAAAACCTGGGCCAACTAGCTGGCTGGAGTGTTCAAGGCCATCTTCAATCTCTCACCGCAGTAGTCAATGATTTCCACCTTCTTCAAAAGGACAGCAATCATACTAGTGCCCAAGATAAGCAGGGTTGGCTACTATAATAATTACCTTGTATGTCTATTCTTTTCAACTTTGAAGGTTCAAAAATTACCTTCCCACCAATACTAGCAATTGTAGCTGTAATGAACTTTATTTTAGTCAACTATTATAGATTCTAAGAAGTTGAGACACAATAGTACTCCCTGCAGGACAATACTGGTTAAAGTTTGCTGACCTAAAGACGATACATTTATATTGGCTGTGTGTTTTCCTAATGATTAACCAGTCCTTGTGTATCCTAATATATTACCCATAATCCAAAAAGAGAAAGCTCAACATCACCTTCAAGTAGCTACAGTCTATATGAGTTGCAAAAAAAATGAGCAAGGAGATCTCTTTAATAATCCGATCAATATTAGTCCCTCAGTTAACATCATCAAAATAGACAAAGTGCTCTTTCCTTCATTGCTGTTCATGGAACTTTATCCACTTGCACTGGGTGCCATATTTCATTTTAACTGCTTATATCTCAGAAATAGTTAACCATCTTGTTTTGAGAGAGCCATGGTTTTCAAGGGATATTGGAAACTTGGTTCGGACAAAGAGAGATATCTACAATAAATATAGGCAGCATGGAGTAAATGAGGTGCTCGAGGAATATAAAGAATGTAAAAAATCTTAAGAAAGAAATTAGAAAAGCTTAAAGAAGATACGAGGTTGCTTTGGCAAGTAAGGTGAGAATAAATCCAAAGGGTTTCTACAGTTATATTAATAGTAAAAGGGTAATGAGGGATAAAATTGGTCCCTTAGAGAATCAGAATGGACAGCTATGTGTGGAGCCAAAAGAGATGGGGGAGATTTTGAACAATTTCTTTTCTTCGATATTCACTAAGGATAAGGATATTGAATTATGTAAGGTAAGGGAAACAAGTAGGAAAGTTATGGAAACTATGATGATTAAAGAGGAGGAAGTACTGGCACTTTTAAGGTATATAAAAGTTAATAAATTTCAGGGTCCTGACAGGATATTCCCTAGGACCTTGAGGGAAGTTAGTGTAGAAATAGCAGGGGCTCTGACAGAAATATTTCAAATGCCATTAAAAACGGGGATAGTGTCGGAGGATTGGCATGTTGTTCCATTGTTTAAAAAGGGTTCTAAGAGTAAACCTAGCAATTATAGGCCTGTCAGTTTGATGTCAGTGGTGGGTAAATTAATGAAAAGTATTCTTAGAGATGGTATATATAATTATCTGGACAGGGTCTGAATAGGAACAGTCAACATGGACTTGTGCGTGGAAGGTCATGTTTGACAAATCTTATTGAATTTTTTGAAGAGGTTACTAGGAAAGTTGACAAGGGTAAAACAGTGGATGTTGTCTATATGGACTTCAGTAAGGCCTTTGACAAGGTTCCACATGGAAGGTTAGTTAGGAAGGTTCAATCGTTAGGTATTAATATTGAAGTAGTAAAATAGATTCAACAGTGGCTGGATGGGAGATGCCAGAGAGTAGTGGTGGATAACTGTTTGTCAGGTTGGAGGCCGGTGACTAATGGTGTGCCTCAGGGATCTGTACTGGGTCCAATGTTGTTTGTCATATCCATTAATGATCCGGATGATGGGGTGGTAGATTGGATTAGTAAGTATGCAGATGATACTAAGATGGGTGGCGTTGTGGATAGTGAAGTAAGTTTTCAAAGCTTGCAGAGAGATTTAGGCCAATTAGAAGAGTGAGCTGAAAGATGGCAGATGGAGTTTAATGCTGATAAGTGTGAGGTGCTACATTTTGGTAGGACAAATCAAAATAGGACATACATGGTAAATGGTAGGGCATTGAAGAATGCAGTAGAACAGAGTGATCTAAGAATAATGGTGCATAGTTCCTTTAAGGTAGAATCTCATGTGGATAGGGTGGTGAAGAAAGCTTTTGGTATGCTGGCCTCTATAAATCAGAGCATTGAGTATAGGAGTTGGGATGTAATGTTAAAATTGTACAAGGCATTGGTGAGGCCAAATTTGGAGTATTGTGTACAGCTCTGGTCACCAAATTATAGGAAAGATGTCAACAAAATAGAGAGAGTACAGAGAAGATTTACTAGAATTTTACCTGGGTTTCAGCATCTAAGTTACAGGGACAGATTGAACAAGTTAGGTCTTTATTCTTTGGAGTGTAGAAGGTTAAGGGGGGACTTGATAGAGGTATTTAAAATAATGAGGGGGATAGATATAGTTGACGTGGATAGGCTTTTTCTATTGAGAGTAGGGGAGATTCAAACAAGTGGACATGAGTTGAGAGTTAGGGAGCAAAAGTTTAGGGGTAACACAAGAGGGAACTTCTTTACTCAGAGAGTGGTAGTTGTGTGGAACGAGCTTCCAGTAGAAGTGGTAGCGGCAGGTTTGATATTGTCATTTAAAGTAAAATTGGATAGGTAAATGGACAGGAAAGGAATGGAGGGTTATGGGCTGAGTGCAGGTTGGTGGGACTAGGTAAGAGTAAGCGTTTGGCATGGATGAGAAGGGCCGAGATGGGCTGTTTCTGTGCTGTAATTGTTATATGGTTATCTTGAAACAGTTTGACATTGTGAATCGTGCATTGGAAAAGCAAGCTATTTATTTTATTTCTTAAAACATAACAGCCTTTGTAGGGAAGAACGTGGCTAGAAGGCTGTCAGTGGATTTGAGACATAATTCAGTTCTCTTCACTCCTGGGTTATTTGATGCCTCTTCAATATTCATCAGACTCCTACCTTCAGAGATGATTCTGGAAAGCGATACTATCTCTATGGAACTACCTGTCTTCAAAATTAACATTTAAATAATGTTATACATTCAGTATTTATCTACCTTATCTTGACAACACCAAAGCAACAACTGGAATGAAAGTATTTTTGACAGTGAGGCTCAAAATGTTATATTTTCATCTGGAGATATGAGTGTTTCTAGAGATAGTTAAGTGGATAATGCCTTTCACTGGTTGTTTTGTTTGATTTATTTGCTTTGCTCCTTTAGAGAAAACAATGACAAATTTGACGTTTGGCTAGCACAGGTTTTCAATAATACTCTTTTTCTGTGATTAGAGAAAACAGTTTGTGTTTCTCAAACATGTTTCATATTCCTACTATGTCAAAATGTACATTATTGGCAGCTAATTATTTTTGAAGTGTAGTCTCTCGTAATATTGTCAACGACTAACCAATTTACAAATGCACTTAGTGGCCATTTTATTAGGTAAATGTATGCACCTGCTCATTAATGCAAATATCTAATCAGCCAATTAGACCTGGTTAATCAGACCTGGTCTGAACAACTCAATGCATAAAAGCATGCAGACATGGTCAAGAGGGTCAGTGTTGTTCAGACCAGACATCAGAAAGAGGAAGATCGAAGCGACTTGATGCAGGATTATTATTGGTGCCCGAAAGGGCGGTTTAAGTAGCTCAGAAACTGCTGATCTCCTGGGATTTTCATGCACAACTTTCTCCAGGGTTTACAGAGAATGGTGCAAAAAAACAAACAAAAAAAAAAATCCAGTGACATCAGTTCTGTGTTTTAAAACACCTTGTTAGTGAGAGAGGTCAGAGGAGAATGACTAGACCGATTCAGAATGAGAGGAAGGAGACAATAAGTCAAATAGCCATGCATTATAACAGTGGTGTGCAGAAGAACATCTCTGAGTACACAACATGTCAAACCTTGAAGTGGATGGGCTACAGCAGTGGAAGACAATGAATATACAGTCAGTGGCCACCTTATTAGGTAGAGAAGATACCCAACAAAATGACCACTGAGATTAGGGTCCTTTGAAAAGAAATAATTCTGCTGGGATGATATTTGGCTGAGAAATCCCATTGGCAGATAGGCAAAGAAATAGCTGGTAGCACTTAATTGCAACAATTGTGAGATTTATGCACTTTGTCAGGGCTAATAAGGGTAGAACTGACAGCATGAATGGTCAGGCCCTAGAGATTCCTGAAGAACATTTGGAGCTCAGTGTACAAGTCTACGAATCCCTGACAGTCACACAGTTAGTTAAGGTGTTGAACAAGACACACAGTATACTTACCTTCATTGGTCAGGTTATAGAATATGAAAGTAGTGAGGTATAAGGACAACTTTAATGTTTAGACTACAGCTAGAGTACAGGGCACAGCTCTGGTTGCTGTACTTTTGGAAGGACATGATTGCACTGGAGAGGGAGCAGAGGAAATTGGAGTGTTGCATTTCAGACATGAGGAAGCCTGATATGTTTAGTCTGTTTTCTTTGGAGACAAGGAATATAAAAGTGGAAACAAACTGATGTATACAAAGTTATCAGGGCATAGATAGAGTAGATAACCTAAGAATATTGCCTAATTTAAGAGGTTTAGGGTAAGAGCTAAAAATTTAGAGGGAAACCAAGGAAGAATTTTTACATGCAGAAGGTGGCTGGAATCTCGTACACACTGCCTGAGTGAGGGGTGCAGAGAGTTGCTCTTGTAACATTTAAGCATTTAGAGAAACCATTAAAACACCAACAGACAGAAGGCTTTACACTCAGTGTAATAATAGAGATTGCTATAGACAGAGACTCGATCCTCAGCATGGACATGGTGGACTGACGGCCTGTTTCTGTACTATAGCACTCTGTGACTCCGGTTACTGAGGGCATCCTAGTTAACTTCACAGCAGTGTACTAAGGCCTTAAGTGTCAACCTAAATAGTCAATCTAAATTAATTTTATCTCCTGCTCAGGGTCCGTATCTCTCTCTGCCCTGCCTGTTCCCATGTCTGTGTTAAAGATTCTTCAATGTTGCTGTTGTTTCTGCTTCAATCACTTTCTTGTCAGTATGTTCCAGGCACCTGCCATCCTCTGTGTAATAAAGACTTGCTTTGTAAATATATTTTAAGCTTTACCTGTCTCACCTTACAGCTATGTGCTCCAATATTTGACATTTCCATCCTGGAACACCATGCATAACTCTCACCCTCTCTTAATTCAATATACTTCTAGCAGGACTCTTTGCACCCTCAACCCCCAGCAGCCTACAAAACTCCAGCAAACACAACTCAAATTTGTCCAAACTCTCCTTGTAGCCAGTACTTTCCAATCCAGGCAACAGCCCGTTGAATCTCTTCTACACCCTCTCCAAAGCCTCAGAATACTTCTTGTAGTGTAGCAAACTGAACTAGACACATTGTGACCTAAATCGATATCTATTTTGCTCCTTAATCAACTGAACACTTTCAGTATTTTCTATTTCATAATTCTCTTATCTGCAGTATCTTGTTTTGAGTGTAAAATCTGCCTATCACATCCTTGGCTCAGCAAACTCACTTTTCAGCAGTAAAGAAATTCCAAGTATCACACCTTATCCTCTGTTAATTCCTCTGACTCTGATCATGGCCATTAAGTAAAGCATTCTAGCAACACACACAAAATGCTGGTGGAACGCAGCAGGCCAGGCAGCACCTATAGGAAGAAGCACAGTCGACATTTCAGGCCGAGACCCTTCGTCGACAGTGCTTCTTCCTGTAGATGCTGCCTGGCTTACTGCTTTCCACCAGCATTTTGTGCGTGTTGCTTGAATTCCCAGCATCTACAGATTTCCTCGTGTTTGCGTTTTCAAAAGGAAAGCATTCTCACTGCTTTCACAGTGTTAAACTATCTCAGAATCTTGTACGCTTCAGTATGAATCACCTTTTGTTTCACTTGTTGACTCTGGAGCACAATGGACAATTCTCCTCATTGTAAGATGATATTTTGAGATCATAGATTGATTTATGTCTGGGTGATGACAGTGAAGTTTCCAAATTTAGTCCTAATTTCTTATATTTATATTTTGGAGATGCAAGTTACATTTAGTAGAAGCTATGAAATCCATTCCAGCTCTCAGAACAGAATCAGATTTATTATCACCGGCATGTGCTGTGAAATTTGTTAACTTAGCAGCAGCAGTTCAATGCAATACATAATCTAGCAGAGAAAAAAAAATAAACAAAATAAAAATGATATTAATCAATAAACAAGTAAATCAATTACGTATATTGAATAGAGTTTAAAAACGTGCAAAAACAGAAATACTGTATATTAGAAGTGAGGTTGTGTCCAAAGCCTCAATGTCCATTCAGGAATCAGATGGCAGAGGGGAAGAAGCTGTTCCTGAATCGCTGAGTGTGTGCCTTTAGGCTTCTATACCTCCTATCTTCTGGTAACAGTAAGAAAAGGGCATGCCCCGGGTGCAGGAGCTCTTTAATAATAGACGCTGCCTTTCTGAGACACCGCTTCCTGAAGATGCCCTGGGTACTTTGTAGCTTAGTACCAAGATGGAGCTGACTAGATTTACAACCTTCTGCAGCTTCTTTCGGTCTTGTGCAGTAGCCCTTCCATACCAGACAGTGATGTAATCTGTCAGAATGCTCTCCATGGTGCAACTATAGATGTTTTTGAGTGTATTTGTTAACATGCAAAATCTCTTCAACCTCCTAATAATGTATAGCTGCTATTTTGCCTTCTTTATGACTACGTTGATATGTTGGGACCAGGTTAAATCCTCGGACATCTTGACACCCAGGAACTTGAAGCTGCTCACTCTCTCCACTTCTGATCCCTCTTCCTCAACTTATTGCACCATGCCCATTGATACCCCTGATTGTCCTATCATCCCCCTGCTTTAGGGGTATTTTACAGCAGCTAATGAACCTCCCAGCCAGAATATCTTCAGTATGTGGGAGAAAGCCCATATAGCCATGGGCCAAACATCACAAGATTGTGGTGGAAGTCAGGATTGGAGTGCGGATAAACTAATTGCTGCTTCTTCATTGTCCGGATTTGGATATGAGCTTTTTTTCTTCATGCTCCCTTCAACATGACCAATGCCAACTCTCAGCTGCCACCTCATCACCATCCCTTCTTTCAGCCAATCACAAAGCCACTGGGAAGGCAAGGAAGAGTCCAGTCTTGATACTCCAGACATTATGATGAAGAAACCAGCTTGAAGAGCAGCAGGTCTTTTCCCACCCATTACATTGTGCATCTTGTGGCAGGCCTGCAGACCTGAGGTTCAGTGTTTCTCATCTTCACGTGTGGCAGAACCAGGTGAAACACAAAAGTGTTTGGCAATCTGTTGCACCATCTGCACATGGAATAGTTGGAAGTTGTTGGCCATGCATATAAAGACATAGTTAAAATTGTTGGCTTCAAGCCAAGAAGAATTCTACAGTTCTCATCAACAACTTGGAATTCATCACCATTACCTGATATTAATTAGCTGTCTAATGCATTCCTGGCACCTAACAGGCATATTTTCCAATTTCACACTGCCAGTGGGAAGTTTTGCTTGCATTGCTGTTGGAGATGAAAATACTGAATCTGCACACATTCTGATCATTCAGACGAGACAGCTCTTTAATTTCAGATGTATGATGCTGGTCAGCAAGATTGGAAAATGACCCCAAGGGCCCTTCCTCCACTTCATTGCACCTATCAGTACTTCTGGCGTGCATGGACAGAAGGCAATGAGAGTCATTTTACACCAAAATTGCACACCTGTAAGTGTTATTTCAGTCGATCCTTATGTGCTCAAAGCAACGAGAAAAACCGAAAGAATTTCAGACACACGATGCCTCAAAATATGAAAATACATAACTCTCTTGGCATTTATAGATTTCCTTTTAAAATGGTAAGCTATAATAAAAACACAGAAGATACTGCTGATGCTGGAAATCCAGAGAAACACCCAAAATACTGGAAGATCTCAGAATTCAGGCAGCATTGCTAGAGAGGAATAAATAGTTGACCTTTAAGGCTGAGACTCTTTATAAGAATCCTTCATCAGCTGTAATAAAAAAAATTGTAAGATAGCCTGCGTTAGAAGGCTTACTCCATCAGATAAATACAGAGGCAATAGTATGTTTATTTTGTGAGTAATCTTCAGTTACAAGAGGTTTTTGTTGAGGAAGTTCAATTTGTTCTATAAATTCTGCAACAGGGAAGCTCATTGGAGCAGGATCATTAAGAGAGTTAAGCTCTTGAAAACAGATGGCCTATGGCTGAACAATAATTAGGTTTACATAATTTTTAATGCACTGACGCTTACTTCTAGAGGCTGATATGGATTATTGAATCACACAATTGAAATTGTCAGCAATTGAATCAAAGTTGAAAGGAAAACTGATGAAGGTGCATTTTTTTAAAAACGTGAGAATAATTTATTGGATGGAAGGTGTCATTAAAGACATTACAATTCTTAGACCAAAAACAGGAAATGCTAGCAATTCTCAGAACTCAGGTGAGGCAGTATCTGTAGCAAGGGAAATAGAGATAAGGTTTCAGCTCAGTGATCCTTCATTTGAACAGATCACTCTAATGGAAGTTCATCAAGCTGAATCTGGAACTCTTTCTCCCTCCAGACAAGCAAGCTGCCTGAACTGTTGAGTATTCCCAGCATTGTCTGTTTATATATCAGGTTAACAAAATCTCTAGTTTGTTGTTGATTTAGGCTCTTGGAAACTGCAGAGGCAAACTGGTAAATTGATAAATTTGGTAAAATGGTCAGTTGGTGTAGTGTATTTTGTCACATGTACAGTGAAAAGCATTCTTTTGCATGTCATCCAAACAGACCATTTCATTACAATAGTACAAAGGAAAAGAGTAAGACTGCAGAACAAAGTATTACGGACAAAGTGCAGTGTAGGTAGACAATGGGGTGCAAGGCCGTAGCAAAGTCGATTCTGAGGTCAAGAGTCTATCTTATTGTGCCAAGGGGCCATTCAATAGTCTTACAACAGGTGGATAGAAGCTGACTTTGAGCCTGGTTGCACATTCTTTCAGGATTTTCTATCTTCTGCTGAATGGGAGTGGGCAGAAGAGAGAATATGTGGAGTAGGAGGGGGTCTTTGATTAATTCGATTGCTTTAATGATTGAGATCCCATGGAAAGCATCTGGCCCAGAGGCAAGCAACCATTCCCACCACCGAACCAATTCTTGAACAACTCAGATCCAGGCTACTGCTCTAATATTAATTCTGGTGTTTGCCATCAGGGACGTATATTTCAAAAATGTAGCCAAAAAAGAGTCCAGCAGTATCATGAAAGATCCCACCCACATTGTTCATTAACATTTTGTCTCACTCCCACTGGGGAGGAGGCAATATAACACCATGCCAGGATCACCAGACTCAGAAACATCTACTTTTTCCAAACAGTAAGACTGATTAACACCCTCACCCATTAACCCATCCCTCCACACCCACCAGCATCACTACCTTATCATTTTCTGTCAGAGTCACCTTATGTACAGATAATCCTATGCCTAGCATCACTTTATGGACATACAGTCAATTTATATAAGCTATCTTATATATTTATATTTTTTGTGTTTTTTTTAAGTGTTATTCCTTTCCTGATTTGGATTGTTGTTCTATTTCTAATTACTAAATCACACTGCCTACTTGTGGGTTTACTGCTGTTGTTGACTACTCATTATCGCATTGTTAGTAATTAGATTTCATCATCAGGGTGGCCATTTTATATCATTTATACATTTCATTTAGCAGTCAGAAGTACTTGTTAGAAGTCAAAGGAATTTTAGTCAATATTTGTAACTGCTTTTTGTTAGAACGCCGAGAAGTACTGTCTTTTTACATCAGCTGCTTGTGTACTGTAACAAAACCATGTTCAACTACGGCTATGACAGGACTGGAGTTACCTGTCTGTCTCGGTTAAGAAAGTGGGGAAAGCTCTTGAGCAAACGCAGAATATTTAGTTTAGCATTATTTATCGTATTGTGTTCTATTTTTGTGCTGCGTCAGATCCAGAGTAACAACTATTTCATTCGCCTTTACACTTGCGTACTAGAAATGATATTAAATAATGTTGAATAATTTATGTACATAAAATAAATCTACATGTATAAGCTATCTTATGTATTTATATTTATCGTGTTTTTCCATTGTGTTCTCTCTCTTCTCGCTGCTGCCATTAAGAAGAAGGTACATGAACCTGAGGCCCCTCACTGCCAGGCTCAGGAACAGCTATTATCCGTCAACCGTTGGGCTTTTGAACCAGAGGACATAACTTCACTCATCCCAAAACTGAACTGTTCCCATAACCTATGGACTCACTTTCAAGGACTCTTCATTTCATGTTCTTGCTATTTATTGCTTATTTATTTATTATTATTTAGTTTGTTTTATTTTGCAAATTTGTTGACTTACGCACATTGGTTGTTTGCCCATCTTGTTGTGGGCAGTTTTTCATTGATTCTATTATGTTTCTTTGTATTTACTGTGAATGCCTGCAAGAAAATGAATATAGTGATATATATGTACTTCAATAATAAATTTACTCTGAATTTGAATTTTGAACTTTATTGTGTATTTTTGTGCAGCATAGAATCTGGAGTAACAATTATTTCGTTCTCCTTTACATGTGAAATGACATTAGACATTAAACCAACCAAACAAAAATAAAACAAAGCAAATACAACTTATTTGATTTGGATCTAGGATCTAGCTATTGTAGACAATGTCCGACATAAAGGTGTCGTGAACCTTGAATAGAATGGTTTTGTTACCACAACCTCCCCCTATTCTGTTATGTCTCATGTCTTCAGCATCAGCCACAACTCAGAGCATGGAATATTCACCTCTGTGTCAAAACATTGTGGTATCCACATGACATTTTAGAGATGAGTGGGGCAAGATCCAGTTTAACACTTTTGAGCTGCAAGTGATCAAGTCGAGGCTTTCCAGATGAGACCTGCGGCTGCACATGGTGGAACATCACTCCACAACACATAATGTAAGTTTCAGTTCTCATTCGTGGATTTTTATTCCTGCACCTACCACACAATCAGACTTCTAGCCTGATCATTATTATTGGCAGTGTTCTGTACTTTACAAAGTAACGAAGACATTTGTAAGGGTAATATGAATCCTAAAGCTCTTTGGGTGAATCTGACATGAAAGATATATTATAAATAATGTCTTTCTTTTTACAATAGTTCAATGCAATTCAATCTGCATGGAGGTCCATGACCAGTGGTGTGCCTCAAGGCTCTGTTCTGGGACCCTTACGCTTTGTGATTTTTATAAATGACCTGGATGAGGAAGTGGAGGGTTGGGTTAGTAAGTTTGCTGATGACACAAAAGTTGGAGGTGTTGTAGATAGTGTGGAGGGCTGTCAGAGGTTACAGTAGGACAGTGATAGGATGCAAAACTGGGCTGAGAAGTGGCAGATGGAGTACAACCCAGATAACCTTTCCAGCTCTTAGCTTCATCTCACCCCCTCCGGTCTTCTCCTATCATTTCGCATTTCCCCCTCCCCCCACTACTTTCAAATCTTTCCTTTCAGTTAGTCCTGATGAAGGGTCTCAGCCCAAAACATCGACAGTGCTTCTCCTTATAGATGCTGCCTGGCCTGCTGTGTTCCACCAGCATTTTGTGTGTGTTGTAAGTGTGAAGTGATTCATTTTGGTAGGTCAAATATGATGGCAGAATATAGTATTAATGGTAAGACTCTTAGCATTGTGGAGGATCAGAGGGATCTTGGGGTCTGAGTCCAGAGGATGCTCAAAACAGCTGCACAGGTTAACACTGTGGTTAAGAAGGCATATGGTATTATATTGGCCTTCATCAATCGTGGAATTGAATTTAGGAGCTGAGAAGTAATGTTACAGCTATATAGGGCCCTGGTCAGATCCCGCATGGAGTACTGTGCTCAGTTCTGGTTGCCTCACTACAGGAAGGATGTGGAAAGTATAGAAAGGGTGCAGAGGAGATTTACAAGGATGTTGCCTGGTTTGGGGAACATGCTTTATGAGAATAGGTTGACTGAACTCGGCCTTTTCTCCTTGGAGCGATGGACGATGAAAGGTGACCTGATAGAGGTGTATAAGATGATGAGAGGCATTGATCATGTGGATAGTCAGAGGCTTTTCCCCAGGGCTGAAATGGTTGCCACAAGAGGACACAGGTTTAAGGCGCTGAGGAGTAGGTACAGAGGTGATGTCAGGGGTAAGTTTTTTTACTCAGAGTGTGGTGAGTGTGTGGAATGGGCTGCTGACAACGGTGGTGGAGGCGGGTATGATGAGGTCTTTTAAGAGACTTTTGGATAGTACATGGAGCTTAGAAAAATAGAGGGCTATGGGGAAGTCTAACAATTTCTAAGGAAGGAACATGTTCTGCACAACTTTGTCGGCCAAAGGACCTGTATTGTGCTGTAGCTTTTCTATGTTTTTACGTTTCTTCTAATTCTTGAGAATGCTGCTTATATGATGCTATGTGCCTGTGATGCTGCTGCAAGTGAGTTTTCCATTACACCTGTGCGTACATGCATATGACAATAAACTCGACTTTGACTTTGAAACCGATGGGAATGTTATAGGAGGAAAGAGTTCTTTGAGGTGGTTTGAACTTGACACGCTACAATGATTTCCCATCTTGTTAGGAAATATGAAGTACAATTCCTTCAAACCAATGTGAAAATCATAAATAAAGATTGGAAGCATTCAACAGTTCAAACAGCATCTGTGTAGAGAGGAATGGAGTACATATTTCCCTTCGATGACTTCTCATTGGAAATGGCAAATTTGTGAAATTACCCTTCCTTCCACCGTCCGTCATTATAGTCATGAATTCCTCAGTGGTGGGCACTGGATTATTTGTTGAACAATAACAGCAGGACAAACAAATAAAAATGACATTCAGGATCCAGGACTGTGATGTGAAACCCCCCGCTGTGGTCCCAATGACTCGAGAAGAATAAGAAACCTGGAGCAGCAGCAGTCGATATGGCCTTTACAAGTCATCATGGTTGATTTAGCCTCAACTCAGGCAGACATGCAAATTGCAGAGAGATGTAATAAAAATAGGGTTAATGTACTGAGAGATTTCAATTTTCCAAACATTAACTCTGATGTTAAGGACTCAAAGTGACTAGAATTTTTAAGGCGTGTCCACGAGAGATTTTTGATGCCGTGTGGAGATGGACCAGCAAAGAAAGGAACATTACCTTATTTTGGTGAATATATCTGATCAAATGCAAGGAAGGTCAGCAAGAGATTATTTTGAGACAGTAAACATAACTGTAAACTTTAAAGTGGCTCTGGAAAAAGAATTGGATAAACTAGTAATTAAGGTCTTAAATTGAGAGAAGGGCAATTCCACTAACTTCAAGGATGACTTGTCAAAGGTAGGTTAGAGGAATCGAGTTGCATGTAAGTGTATATTTGCCATCTAAAGGAAAGTAGGATGAATTCAAGGCCACCATATTTGATTAAGGGTAAAAGCCAAGATTATTAAGTATTGGAAATCCTGTGTGTTGAGGGATATTGAGCGTTCGGTAAAGAGAAAAAAGGAAGCATATGTTATTTGTTGGGAATTAATGATGGAGTGGACACTCAAGAATATAAGAAGTGTAGGGAGATACTTAAAATGGAAATTAGGAAATCTAATAGGGGTAAAGAGAAAACACCAACAGACAGGGTTAAAGTAAATCTAAAGGGGTTCTAGAAGAATATAAGTGTAATTGCTAGGGAATAAATAACTAGGGTCCATTAAGGTGACATCAGAA
This sequence comes from Hemitrygon akajei, assembly GCF_048418815.1. NCBI lineage: Eukaryota > Metazoa > Chordata > Chondrichthyes > Myliobatiformes > Dasyatidae > Hemitrygon > Hemitrygon akajei. The sequence goes on from NC_133131.1 coordinate 146,413,258, forward strand.
ATTTGTGTATGAAGCCAGAAGGTATAAGTAAGGTGCTAAGTTAATATTTGCATTGGTATTCACATAGGAAACTGGCATTGTAGTTGGAGAATTCAGTGACAGGGAGGTAAATATCTAGTGCTTATCTCCGCAATCAAAGTGGATCTACTCATGCCTCAGGTTTAAAGCTGGATGAATCCCTAGACTGGACAGTCAGTTATCCCAGGATGCTATAGGAGATGGGGAAAAGGATTGCTGGGGCATTGGCTGAGATTTTTATGTCTTCACTCATCACAATTGCCAGATGAGTAGAGATCAACACCATGGGCCACCTTTCAAGAAAGTCAGCCTAGAAATAATGGAGATGTAAGCCTAATATCAGTGATGGGGAATTATGCTGGTAAAATTGTGAGGGATAGGGCTATTGATTAATTCAAAAGGCAGATATTTCTTTGTTGAAAGCAGATTCACTCTGATCAGTTTTTAAAAATTATTTGAAGAGGTAGCCAAGTGCAACAGATACGACGTAAACATATTTTAGTAATGCCCCACAATGGGAGACTGGTTCAAAAGGTTAGGGCCCTTGAAATTAAGAAACAGTTGGCAAGCTGAATCCAAAATTTGTTTGGCAACTGGAGTCAGAGGGTGCTAGTAGAAGATTACATATGAGATTAGTCACTTGTGATTAGCAGTGTCCCACAAGCATTGGTGCTGGGACCCTTGCTGTTCATAATGTACATTAATGATATGGAAGATCATCTTAGACTTCTAAGTAATATTGATGTACTGCTGAAATAGGTGAAGATGGCAGATGAAGTTAAATACAGCATTGAGGTGATGTACTTTGGAGTACTAATTGTGGTGAACTACCTATACCTGTCTGGACACGCCCCCCCCTCCCCCCCGCTGACTGCTCCTGTGGCTCCTCCCACAGACCGTGGCCCCTCCCATAGACCCCGGTATAAAGGCGATTGGAGGCATAGCCCCGGCCTCAGTCTCCAGGATGTAGTATGGTGGTCACTTGCTGCTTGTTCTTTCTTCCAGCCAAAAAAAGCCTATATCTCGCCTCACATCTCCGAGAGTTATTGATGATGCATCACTAATGAGGCTAGGAAATATACCACGAGTGGTAGAATCTTAGAGAACTGAGGAACAAAGGGAGTTTGAAGTACAAGCACATTGATCCTTGAGGTTGCAACATGTGTTGATATAGTGGTAAGTAAGGCATATAGGATACTATCCTTCATTCAATTAGGTATTGAATGCAAAAATAAAGAGATTATGCTCCAACTTTATCAAACCTTGGTTAGCAAGACAAAAGAGATAGCCATTGAATCCAGAAAACAGGATTGAGGACACACACCTGTCTGTATCAATGGTGTTGAATTGGAGATGGCTGAGAGCTTCAAGTTTCCCGGTGTAAATATCATTGATAATTTGTCTTAGTCCAGCTACATGGATGCCAGGGTCAAGAAAGCACACCAGTGCCTCTACTTCCTCAGAAGGTAGCGTAGCAGTTAGTGTAATACTTTACAGAACCAGAAATTTGGGTTTAATTTCCCCAGTGGTGTCTGTAAGGAATTTGTACATTTTCCCTCTAACCACATGGGTTTCCTCTGGGTCAATGACTCTTACTCTACTATCCCATAATGCTTGATTTTCCTGTGGTCTATATGTCCATCTCAGATGTGTAATGCTGCAGGGCACTACTATATTACGCTCCTATAGGAAAAATAAGAATATGTTTTGTTTAAATGGTGATAAGACTGCAGATATGCTTAGCCAAGGTCAGAAGCTTCAGAAGCTTCTCAAAGTTATTAATCTATTTCCCCTACTTCCTTCTTGCTCAACTGACAATGTTGGAGAATTTCACAATATGTCCTTTCATAATTTCCTGTATTTAAGCTCAGCCTAAAGGTGAGCGGCATTCACTGACTCAACACCTGCACCTCTCTGGGATGGGTATTTAAAATCCTCTGAGAAAAGCAAGTCACCTCTATCCGAGTGGTAAGTCCTGCCAATGGATCCCACAAATGGAATGCAGTTACTGGCAAGTGGGATGAACAACAAAGAGCACCCGGTACCATGAACGTCTTGCACAGTGCTGTTGAGTAATTGGAATGCCACCCTGTTGAAGCAATAAGTTAGCCTGTACTAGGTCAGGTTAAGCTCAGTTCAACTCTGTGCCAACCATGTAGTAACAGCTGGCTGTGTGTTGAAGAGATGTTGTGCTGGATATCTGGCAGGATAGATAAGCTGGTGAAGTAACTGATAGCCTGGATGTACAGAGGAGAGAATTGTTCAAATCTCTCCATAATAGATGAAAATTATTTGAATTCAGTTAATAAAGTGGAATTTAAAAAAAGAACTTGTCATGAGGCCTATGAAAATAGTTTATCAGAAAAATGTATCAGCTTTATTAATGGCTGTCAGGAAAGGGAAGTTGTTGCTTTACCTCATCTGATTAGATTCTACTCACAAGGCACATTTTGTATTTAGCCATTTATTTTTGTTGCTTGTTCCAATTCTCAGCTGACATCCCCATAAATGTTTTCCAGTGCAGGTCACTAGCTAATGACCAAGACAAAGAACTCTGTCTCTTTATAAAGCAAGGCTGAAGATCTTCCAGCTGTTTGATGTGAGTGTCCCTGCTGTGTAATTTTGTCTCTGTACCACATTGATCCAATTCAGCTTCCCTTCGATTCATATGTTTTAGCTGAGTTTTATTTTGTTGAAAAATAAACTGCAACTTCCACATCCTGAGTGAGACAGCTGTCAAATCTGTCGGGTTCTTGTCTTATTCTTCCACAGTTTCAGGTTACACAGAAACATCCTTAAACTTTCGCAGAGCATGTCATGTGATTCTTCGGCCAAAAGCCACAATGATGTCAGATAGTGTAAACTTGGCCTTACTCAAGCATTTTTTAAAATTGACATGTGGTTGACACGTAACAGGTTTGTTTCATGAACTGCTGATGTTCTCAGAACATTATATTTATTTTGAGCTTCCTAGGTGGAATTAGAAAAATGTGTAAATATCCAAGGGGAAACATATTGTTGCTAGGCATTCCAGATGATAAACAGGAAGACACTTTGCCAAACATTAAGGAAAATTGAGAACCTATTACCAGGCCAACAGTGGTACGATGGCATCAGTTTACCCAAGAGGACTTACAGTGAATCCTTTGAAACCTGTCCCTCCATCAAGGTGAAAGTCCAAAATCAGCTTCCTTACTTTTGTACTTTTAAACTATATTCTCAAATAACAGAATCGTTCTTATCATCACTGACTTAAATTACATGAAATTTCTTGTCTTACGGTAGCTGTACAATGCAAAGACATAGAATTACAATAAATTACAAATAAATAGTGCAAAAGAAGGAATAAGGAAGTAGTGTTCATCAATTCATGTGGTAGTTCTCAACAGCCATTAGTACAATAGCACAGCCTGCTAGGTAGGAATGGGATAAAAGATTGGCTACTCCAACAGAGTACAGTACAACGATGGAACATGATCCATGATTCCTGTACAGGCCATGACATCAGACTAAACAAATCCCTGATGATCTATATCCCTTCATTTCCTGCATGTTCATGTACTTGTTTAAATACATTATAATCATTTCTTGAAAAATATTGTCCAGATGACCTCACCAATCAGTCTTGAAGAATTATCTCACAATTGTAGGCAGTGTGTGTGGGTATGTTTTTTGTTTTCTATTAATAAGAGAAATTTGCACCTGAAGGTATTCAAACTTGGCATCTTTCAATGATTGAATTGAATTGACTTTATTATTTACATCCTTCATAAACATGAGGGGTAAAAATCTTCACATTACATCTCTGTTCAAATGTGCAATTTCTAATTATAGTAATATATAATAAATATTATCTACAATAGGATTGTCAATATAACATTAAAATACAGTTGTGTCAGCATGAATTAATCAGTCTGATGGCCTAGTGGAAGAAGCTGTCCCGGAGCCCATTGTCCTGGCTTTTATTGTGTGATACCGTTTCCTGGATGGTAGCAGATGGAACAGTTTGTGGCTGGGGTGACTTGGGTCTCTAATGATCCTTCGGGCCATTTTTACACACTTCTCTTTGTAAATGTTCTGAATAGTGGGAAGTTCACATCTACAGATGCACTAAACTGTCCGCACCACCCTCAGCAGATTGAGGGAAGTACAGTTCCCATACAAGAAGTAATGCAGCCAGTCAGGATGCTTTCAATCGTGCCCCTATAGAAAGTGCCTAGAATTTAGGGGGCCATACCAAACTTCTTCAACTGCCTGAGGTATAAGAGGTGTTGTTATGCCTTCTTCACCACATAGCCGGTATGTACAGATCATGTGAGATCCTTGTTGATGTTTACACTGAGGAACTTGAAGCTTTTCACCCTCTCAACCCCAGATCCATTGATGTCAATAGGGGTGAGCCTGTCTCCATTCCTCCTGTAGTCCACAACCAGCTCCTTTGTTTTTGCGATGTTGAGGAAGAGGTTGTTTTCTTGACACCACTGTGTCAGGGTGATGACTTCCTCTCTGTAGGGTGCCTCACTGTTATTTGAGATTAACCCAGTCAGTGAAGTGTCATCAGCAAATTTAATTAGTGGATTGGAGCTGTGGGTGGCAACACAGTTTTTTGGTATACAGAGAGTAATGGAGGGGGCTTAGTACACAGCCCTGAAGGGCACCTGTTTTGAGAGTCAGAAGGAACAGAGGTAAGGGAGCCCACTCTTCCCATCTGCCAGCAAGCTGGCAGGAAGTCCAGGATCCAGTTACACAAGACAGGGTGAAGGCCGAGGTCTCTGAGCTTCTTGTTGAGCCTGGAGGGAATTATGGTGTTGAATGCTGAACTGTAGTCCATTCTACATAAGCATTCTCACATAAGCATCCCTCATCTCCAAATGTGTAATGATGGTGTGTAGAGCTGTGGCTATTGTGTCATCTGTCAATCGGTTGTGTCGGCTGGTAAATTGTAGGGGGTCCAGTGTGGGTGGCTGTAATGGTCCCTTCTGGCATCTGGCTATCTTCCTCAGGAATTGGGCCTCAATCACCTTGTTTAGTTCCCAGTCATTCCCAGGTTCCACTGACTACAGACACCTGCTTTCCATCAGCAAATGCAGTATAAAAATCCTGTGACCACAACTAGGAGCTGCCAGTTTGTTGACTTGTGTACGAGTAACCTTGTTCCATCGTTCTTAGGACTATCAGTTCTAAGTCTAGCATTGTTCCTGAATTCTCTACTAAAACTGAAACTCTGGGTAAAGACTCCCTTGGCACCCATTCCACGTTCGCTATGACTGTAATGCCTGCTGACTTGGCCTCCGCTCCTGTGTTCAGCACTTGGGTTTGTTCCACCGCCACGTCCTTGTAACAGAGGCAGTATGCTGCAGATGTAGTCCTTGATCAGCCTTGAGTGCGACAGAACATGGAGACACAAGGGATTCTGCAGATGCTGGAAATCCAGAACAAAGTACATGCAAAATACTGGGAGAACTCAGCTGGTCAGGCAGCATGTACTGAGAGGCATAAACAGATGGCACATCAGGCCGACCCTACATTAACACTGGAAAGGATCGAGGAAGAGTACAATCTGGCAAGCGGTATGAGGCTAGGTGAGGGAGAAGGTAGTTGGGTGTGGGAGAGGTAATGAAGTGAAAAACTGGGGTGGGGGGGTGATAGGTGGGAAAAGGTAAAGAGTTGAAGAAATCTGACTGGAGAGTGGACCATGTGAGAAAGGTTTTTAAATGATTCTGATGTTTCATTGCTGCGAAAGTGAAAACAAGGGATTATGTTACAGAAATTTAAGAATCAAATCTGTTAAAATACCATTCTCTGATTATATTTTTAAATCACTTTCCAGAAAAAAAGAATCCACCTTGCAGCCATTGAACAAACTGCTAGATGAAGCTTCAGGTTTGATTCCTGTGGTACATAAATTGTCAAATAAAAGCAGATCCATAAACTGTATAGCAGCTTTCTCTCCACTTTTCTAACTGCTTCTCTTTCTTGTCTTTTATTTTCACCCATTGCTGGCTACAGCTCCATCAGCTGGAGTATGAAATTATGAAATGATGAAACTGTGGTTAAGACATCACATTGTTGTCTAGTTCCTGGAAATGGTCCCATGTAAAGACTAGGAATTTCTTTTTATTTCTGATGTTTCTTCATCAAAGAAAAATCAACAAAAGGCTGCTGTGACTTTATTTTAGGGACTTGGCTGCTTTTAAATTAGATTTTGTGTTTTTGTTTCTTTGGTAAATATACTGTGGTTTCAGCACTTTCAAAGAAATGTATATATTATGTAAATTGCACACCACAGATATCTGATCTAACGTAGAAAGCTCAGTTGAAATAATAAATTTACTAAAGTGTAGATGCCAGTTTAATAACGTGTCTGATCACATTCACAGTAATCTAAACACGTTTCACGTCCAATGCTTGTAGTTTGAAGTAGAATCGCCATTTTGTCAGTAAGTTGGCAGCCAATTCACAAGCTGAAATGTCCAATAAAAATGAGATAAGTAACAACTCAATCTGTTTTTGTTTGGGATGTTGCAAGTTGCAGAGGTAATGCCATCATGAAATCATTCTCACTCATCATAAGAAATAGTAGAAGTTTCAGTTGAGCTCAGAAGTCAGTGTTTTTGACAAAGCAGCTCCTTTAATAATGAACAAAATAAAATCTTTGTCATCTCATGAACTCTGGCTTTCATAACACTAGCTTTCTTCTCCTGTACCTGAAATATTCTTCCATTACCATTTTAACAGCCAATCTTTGATTGCACTTTACTCTGACGAGATCTCCTCATAGCCCATTGAAGTATCTTCCATTCAGTTATGAAGTCTTAGCTCAGATAAATCCTTCTCCTTCTGTATTACATTTTAAGCCTTAAGACGCTACAATCTTTATGTGTGGAAATAAAATCAGTGAGGATTTCCAAATGGGCATTCAAAAGAAGCTGGAGGGAATATTGTTCTTTGGGGCAAAAGGAATGAGTGGGGGACTGAGGTCAACCGGATTGAACTGGCATGGATTCAATGGGGTAACTGCACTTACTAGACCACTTACTAGTCTTACTAATACCTCTACTATTCTAAGAAGAATTAGCAACCTGAGACCTTGTGCTTAGCTGATGGTTATATACTCACCCGCTCTTAAACAGACTCTTCCAAGGTCACTAATATAATTGATCATTTTAATTATATAGTTCATCCCATGAATCTCTATCCTATAATATAAACTTCATCCAATGCTATTGATTCAAGTTCAGTTTCAGATTTATTTATCACATATGTGAAAGGTGATGTATACAGTGTACAATATGTGTACAGTGAAATGTGTCATTTGTGTCAACAACCAACATATTGAAGAATGTGCTGGGGTCAAACTACAAGTGTTGTCACACATTCTGGTGCCAGCATATTGTGTCTGTAATTCTTGGCAGAACAATGCAGAACACAACAAGCAGCAAAGCAACAACAGCAAATCAAGTCCTGCTCCACCTGTCCCCTCATGCACATCCACAGCCCCCTGTGCCCAAGATGGGTTGTTCTCAGCCTCCAGCGGACTCATGGATTCGGAGACACAGGGCTCCGACTTCCCCCGCAGACTCTCAGTGATTCACGAACTTGTGGCTCTGGCTATCAGGCCTCTACTTCTAGTCTTCCAAACAACCTCCCGGCTTCGATTGCGGATGAAAAAATCAACCCTTGGGCCAATGATTTTACCTGTTCTCCCTCCTGGTGAAACCTACAGTCAATGGAATGAATTTAAGAATCAGAGATCATCCTGTTGATGTGACTGTTTTAGCACCATTAAACAGAAATGAATCTCTAAGGGCATGTTCCATAAAAATGGTTTAATTGATTCTGCTAGGATCAGTTTATCCGAATGTAAAGCCGTACCTAATACTATCACCTCAGCCTGATTCAGACAAGTAAGATTCTTATCCAAGAAACTGAGATGTGATAAAAGACTAATAATCCTAGCCTTAGTCATGAAGAATAATCAAATGTTCAACTCTTAAATTACACCATCATTAACCTAGGTTGATTGGTGGATGCTGAAAGACAATTTCCTCCAAAATGGGAGTTGTTAAAGGGATTGCCACTTAGAACTGAGAAGAAGAGGATTTTCTGTTCTCCAGAGATTGTAAATCATTAGAATTCTCTACTTCACAGGGCTCTGAATACTCCATTTTCCAGTTTGTACAAGGCTGAAATAGATTGATTTCTGAATACTAAGGGAATCAAGAGAGCAGGGCACTGAGTATTAAAGTGGATGAGACATGATTGTATTAAAAGGTTGAAGATCTCCATGGGCTGCTATGACCTCTCCTTGCACCATTTACTTATGTTCCAATATTTTCTGAATCCTAACTCTATCATATCAGACAAAGCCTGTTTAGAATATTGCTGTCGTAGATCTGAGTGAAGACAGCATTTTCCTGTCCAACAGCCATTATCAAACTGAGAAACCTCATCTGCCAACACACTAGTATGACATCTGGAGAAAGCACTGCTATAAAACAAAACTAAAGCCAAATGACCCTCTCAAAGTTTCAAACGCTTATAAGTAGAAATAACAAACATTATGTTGCTTATCAGGACTGAATCCAGTCTATCATTGGGCTCTGCATTTTGTTTTTGGTAGTGATTAGATACTTGAACAGAAAACTACATTCATTTTGGAAAGGAAAGCTTGGATGACAACAGTTACAGGGCCAACAGCTACAAGAACATAATAAAATCATATCCTGATGAAGGGTCTCTGCTTGAAACATCAGCTGTTTATTTCCCACCATTGATGCTGCCTATCCTGCTGAGTTCCTCTAGTATTTTGTGTACGATGCTCAAGATTTTCAGTCTGTGAAGAATCTCTTGTGTCTTCATTATAAATCAGCAAATGTTTGATATTTTCAACACCTAACAGGTCTTATTTTTATTGGTAGATCAGAGTATGTAAGTTTGTGTGAAGAACTTTGGGCTATGTAATTAAAACTTATCAGCTATTAGCTCTACAGTTTTTTAAATTTCTTAAATAATATCCATGTCATATTTCATAGACTATTCCTATGACCTTGACTCTGACAGTGATCAACCCCTGTGGGAAGAAATGTCTGATAATTACCCAAAGCCTAGGTCTTTTTTCCTTTCCCTCTGTCATATATTGAAGCATTGTTCTATAGGCTGATATCTCTGCTTCTTCAAGCATCAAATACCATTGCAAGATTGGACCTTCTCGTTACTACATCAGGAAGAGGTACAAGAGCTTGAAGATCCATGCAGAGAGCTGTAGGAATAGCTTTTTACACTCTGACATCAGATTTCTGAATTGTCCATGAACCCACGAAAATTATTCCTCTTTCGCTCTAGTTATTTACTGATTGACTGATTGAAACATTTAGTAACTTTTATGTCTTTGGACTGTACAGCTGCCACCAAACAACAAACTTTATGACAAATGTCAGTGATAATAAACCAGATTCTGATTCTAATTCTGATAAATCGTATATCCTAGAAATGGACTTTATGCATTTTTAATGTCCTAAGTGATGGTTATGGAAAATGATAACATGCAGTATATGAGTGAAAGAGCAGGAGAGGCCATTTGGCCCCTTGCACCTGCTCTGCAATCCAACAAGATCATCGGCTGTTCTACTTCAGACACCATTTTCCTACTCTATCCTCGTATTCCCAGAAATCTATCAGTCTCAACTTTGAATGCAATCCATGAGTTGAAACTCCAGACACCACTCTGAATGAAGAAATTTCTCCTCAGTCCTAAAAGACCCTCTTCTTATTCTGAAGTATTAATTGAATAAATAATATTTAAATAGCAGCTTTCATAAACACCACTTGCAACCAGAGAACCAAAATATATTAGTGAGAGATTTGTATGTATTCCTTTGTTGAGATCACACCCAAATTCTATGTACAGGTTTGGACTTTATACTAAAGGAAGGAAATATGTTGATGGGAGTGATTCCTAGATTCTTATTTAAGTTAAATGGTGAGCAGGGATTTTATGGAAGCTGGTGAAATTCTAAAATAGATAATAGAGTCAAGGAGCCACAGAACAGGTCCCTCGTCCCAATCTGTCCAAGCCAACCAAATCCAGCTAGTCCCATTTGCCTGTATCATATTCCTATAAACCTTTCCTGTTTATGTACCTATCAAATGTCTTTTAAATATTGTAACTGTACTTACCTCTACCACTTCATTTTGCAACTCATTTCATATACCTATAACCCTTTGTGAGAGAAAAATACCTCAGAATCCCTTCAAATGGGAGTGAGATTGAGAATTAAAGTGGCGTGCAAATATTATTACTTTTTAATTGTTTTGTTTTTCTTCTATCATAATTAAAGGTGCTATCATGTGCTGTGTGCTGGTCTGACTGTTGGTTCTGTGTTTTGCACGTAGGCCCCAGAGGAACGCTGTTTCATTTGGCTCTATTCATGTGTATGGTTGAATGACAATTAAACTTGAACTTGATAAGCAAGCTGAGGATCATCCCTCAAACTGAGTGCAAGTGCTCTAGAAGCAATCACCTAATCTGCAATTAGCTTCTTCAGTGTTGAGGAGGCCCAAGGTGAACATAAAATACCCTAGGTTAGAAGAATCATGTTCTTCACGTTGAATGAATCCTGCTTCACATTGAATGATTGTTGATTTCCTGGATAGCAGGAAGGGAAGGCAATAGGAATCAGGTTTAATATCACTGGCATGTGTCGTGAAATTTGTAAGCTTAGCAGCAGTGCAACAATGCAATACGTGTGAATACAGAAAGAAGACAATAAGCAAATCGATTGCAGTAAGTTTACATATGTAAACTGAATAAATTAAAAATTGTGCAAAAACAAATATATATTCCAAAAAAGTGAGGTAGTGATCATAGGTTCAATGTCCCTTTAGGAATGTGTGGCAGAGGTGAAGAAGCCATTCCTGAATCGTGTGCCTTCAGGATTCTGTACTTCCTTCCTGACGGTAGCAATGAGAAGAGGGCATTCCCTGGGTGATGGGGGTCCTTAATAATGAACGTTGCCTTTCTGAGGCACCACTCCTTGAACATGTCTTGGGTAGTATGGAAGCTGATGCCCAAGATGGAGCTGACTAATTTTACAAGTTTTTGTAGACTGGTCCTGTACAGTAGGGCAGCCCCCCCCCCTACCACGCCCCCCCCCATACCAGACAGTGATGCAGCCTGTCAGAATGCTCTCCACAGTACATCTATAGAAGTTTTCGAGTGTTTTAGTTGAAAATCCAAATCCCTTCAAACTCTGAATGAAATATAGTCACTGTCTAGCCTTCTTTATAGCTGCATTTATATGTTGGTTGCAGGTTAGATACTCAGAGACCTTGACACCAAGGAACTTAAAATTGCTCACTTTTTCCACTTCTGATCCCTGCATGAGGACTGGTTTGTGTTCCCTCATCTTATCTTTCATGAAGTCCACAATCAGTTCTTTTGTCTACCAACATTGAGTGCAAGGTTGTTGCTGTGACACCACTCAACCAGCTGGTATATCTCACAATTTTACACCCTTTCATCTCCATCTGAGATTTTGCCAACAATGGTTACAACATCGGCAAATTTATAGATGGTATTTGAGCTATACTGAGTGCACAGTCATGGGTATAGAGGAAGTAGAGCAGTGGGCTAAGCACACACCCTGGAAGTACGCCAGCGTTGATCGTCAGTGAGGAGGAGGTATTATCACCAATCTGCATAGACTTTGGTCTTCCAGTTAGGAAATTGAGAGTCCAATTACAAAAGGAGGTACAGAGGCCCAGGTTTTGAAGCTTATCAATCAGGACTGTGAAAATGATGGTGAGAGATGGAGATGGAAGAGGTGGGGTTTTCTGTTCAGGAAGGCATTGCATCTCGTCTGTTTGCATAGGAAGATAAGTTGGGATGAGGAGCAGGAAGGGACGATAGATCAAATCAGGGAATCCCAAATATGTCAGACCCTGCCCAATTTAGCAAGGGGAGGAGAACTTTTGGGCTGTGAATACTAGATCATCAAACATATTCAAGTCTGAAATACATGGACTTTTGTTTATGAAGGGGATCAAAGAGTTTTACATTCTGTCAGGAATGCAAGTAAATTAAAGGACAATCAGTGGTTTTGTTGAACGGTAGAGGAGCCTAGAGGGGTTTGTTTAGAGTATACTTGTTTCATTTTGTTGTGTTAAGTTAGCAGGTCAGCAGTTCCTATAGATTCTCTAAAGAAACCAATGGAAAGAAACACAAATTTGTCGGGCACTGAATCAATCCGCAAATTGCTCACATTTATGGCTTTTGAGACAAAAATCCCAGGGTATTTCCACACACCAGGCACAACTGTAGTCCAACATAGTCCTGGATTCAAAACATTCTAACAAATACAATCTAACTCACTTTCATCACTCAGTTTACTTTATTTTCCTTAACCAGTTACACATCCATGAACATGAACATATAATATGAACATATAACATGAACATGAACACATCCATGAACATATAATATGCAATTGGTTCATAAAGATGTCTTTCCTATGTTTATCAATATTCTTTAGGAATTTAGGCCACATTATTATCTTGGGTTATTTTTTCTTAATGGTTCCAACTTCAAAGAAGTATCTAAAGTTGATAGTTGAAACCTATCTTAAAGTTGCAACTGAAAATGTTGGAGACATTCCACAGGCTGGCCAGCATGGAGAACAGGAGAGAGTTAATGTTTCAGGTTGATAAATTCTCGTCAGCACTAACAAATCTGGAAAACCAGTATGTCTTAAACGGCAGAGATGTCGCGGAAGTTCCTGTGATCGACTGGTGAACAAGAAAATCCAAGTGTTACTAATGTTGCTAAGGTACATACGTAATGAAATTAATATTCATCTGTTTGGAAACATGAAAATAGAGTAAGGTAAATGAGGGAAACAGAGAGAAAATAATCATACCAGTACAAAAGACACAAATTCTATGAATCAGAAAGGAAAATGCTGGAACTCCTTAGATCAGAGAGAGAATAAAATAATGCTACTTGTTTGTTGCAAACAAGGGGTAGCGTAGTGGATATTGTAATCCTTTACAGTCCCAGTGACCTGAGTTCAATTCCCACTGGTGTCTGTAAGAAGTTTGTACGTTGTCTCAGTGACCGGTTGGGTTCCCTCCGGGTGTTCCAGTTTCCTCCCACATTCCAAAGTTGTAAAGGTTGGCAGCTAAATCGGTAACATGGATGTAATTGGGCTGTGCAGGCTTGTTAGGCTTGAGGGCCTGTTACTGTGCTGTATCTGTAAATAAATTAAGAAAGAGCTGGCTATCAGAAATTCAATCATTAATGAAAAGGAAAGGCATTTCAGAAGTATTGAGATGGAAGGTCTCATTATAAAACCAGTTAGAGTGGAGCTGAAGAAATTGAGAGAGTGGAGCAGGTTGCGAGGAAACAGAATCAAGATAGCTGCAGGAACATGTGGGCCTGCAGTGAACGTTGGCAGCTGACTTACAACTTGAGGTGGAGATAGAGATGTCAAGAAATAGGAAGGAGGAATCTGATATGGGCCAGCAGAGCATGGCGGAAATTAGCAGCAGAGATAATGGGAAGATTGAATTCGGTATGAAAACAAGAGCAGCAGCAATGCATCATTGCTATAATAGGAAAGAGTTAAAGGAGGAGACCTGAATAGGACTGAAATAGCAACTGTTCTACATTTGTCACACGCTGAGACTGGCACAGCCTGGGCTATGTGAGTGTCCATAGCTACAACTCTGACTTGGAGAAAATTAGTTGAATTAATGGAGTTCTTCAATGTCAGAACAAGTTTAGCTGGGTTAATGGGGGTGGTAGAGTAAGGGGCAGGTTGTGCCTCTGTTCAAAGAAGAAATGAAGAGCCCTCAGAAAATGCTGAAATGAAATAGAGATATGGAAGGATTGGGATTCTATGGTTAAGATGATCTGACTGAAATACATGATTGTCAGGGGAGGTTGGTATTATAATTGCTGGGGATGTAAGTGGGAAGGGATTGTCAATTTGCCATTTGTGATTTTACTATGGCCTCTTTGTGATTTACATACTCTTTTTTTGTGAGATGGCTACCAGGTATAGCTTTAGGGTTCTTCACAACAATCCCATTTCCCCAGAGTCATCTTTGGTCCTGTTAAACATTTCCTGTGTTCAGTTATTGCATCGGTCAATGTTTGACTACAGAGAGCTGTGAATAAACTAGAGTTCTATATTTTATATTCTATGTATTAAAGATTCATGCTTCTGATTTTAGATCAAAGTTCAAAGTAAATTTATTATCAAAGTACGTATATGTCACTATATACAACCCTGAAGTTCATTTTCTTAATATAATTTAAGGACTATATGCTAATATAATGGGAGCAAATCTACCTATACTTAAACAAAACTGTTCTATTTTTTTAAAAAAAGAAACTTCATCAATTCCTCTTTGCTTCTTCTGCTGAATGGAACTTGACTGATTGGTACAGAAGAGTTCCTCGGGGCCAGTTGCTCACCCATCTGTGAGACGAGGCTGCTGAGTTTTGACCACCAGTTTAACACAGAAGAGGAAGAAGGGGTGTTGGCTGTATGCAAGTGGCTGGAGGAGAGGCTGGTGTAATGCAATGTTGGTTGGGAGTGATGAACGTAGAATAATGAATTATATCCAACCCTGATACTTTTCCTTGTTGACATTATCACTTGTGAGTAGAATCATGCCAACTGAGTCACATGTTTCTAAAACCTTTGCAAAATCATACTTGGGTTAATAGCAACATTATTGCAGGCAAATAAAATCTTGCTAATAAACTTGCATTTAAATATTGTGATATTAATTTACATTCTTAGAATTTTGACTGTTAAGAATACAACATGGAGTGTTTCAGAAGGAAAAAAAGAAGATCCAGAATATATAAATCTATTAAAAATAAAACTGAATTGGAGGTGTGAACAGATGGTTTTCTGAATGTTCTGCCATGAAACACAAGATGAATGGAGGTGTGAAAAAGTGATAACTGTAACAGCTGGTGTTATTCAATGTGAAAATGTGCCTGGTAGGCCAAATCCTCCTGAGTACATTATTGAGTTGAGGGTGTTACTTGGTGTCTAACATTATTATTTAAGTCCATTCAAAAAGGAACATGTTAAGGGAAATCATTTTTGTTTTAGTAATTGGTTCTTTTCATAAATAGTAGTTACGCATGACAGTACATTTTCTAATATTAAGTCCCATCCAACTTGGATTTGAATAGTTTCCAAAATGTTTGATTTTACTGTTCACTCCATCTACTCCCATTCCAATTATCTAGAATTTTAAGAATGCATTTAGTGTTTTAGATTTCTGCAAAGCATCAGTTGGAAATTAGACAAACTCAAATTCCAGATATAAATTTATTGGGAGATATGTCTCATGATATGGCTGACTGCGATTAAAATAAGTTGCATAAATAAATATTGCAGCCTACGTTTTGCCCTGAATTTTCCAAATGATCTTGAAATATCATAAAATTTTAAATACAAATTTTTTTCAAAGACACTAGTATATATTTGTTCAACCTGTTGCAACCCCATATGAATTAAGTTTTTTTGGTTCTTTCTATCTGCTGGGCTTCAAGAGGAATCCAAAGTTGTAAGTATTTTTCGGTGTAGAAAAGTGAGTTCATGCATTTTGGTTAAATTTATTTTTAATGAATGAATTAATCATCATGATCTATTATCAGTAAATGATTCTGTATAGTGTTTAAATCAGTTTCATTTGTTTAAAAACCAAGTTAATCACAGATGGTGGGTACTGGTTAACATGAGTTTGTAGTGTGAAAATCCTATTTTCAGTTTTATTAATCAAATTGCACCAAGTCACAACTTTTAAACATGTTAAACAAGCTTTAGGGAGAAGTTTGCTCCCTTAATTGTATTCTAAAATTTTGTAGAATTCTGCTGTTTCATGACAGATATTTGGATACATCCACAGGCAAGCAAAATTAAATGGAATATTGGGGAAAGAATTCTTAAATATTGTGCCATTTTGCATGAAATACTTGCTCAGCTTATTGACTGTGGCAGAGGTGAAACTCTACCTATCTACTTTGTTGATTCACGGAAACGAATTTTGATGAGGATAAAAACCCAGACAAACTAAGTTATAAGCTATAGACTGTTCCTACGCACAGGAACAGAGAAACGCATGAAAATACAAGGGTCTGAAGGGAATTGTGGACTCAGCACTCCACATCATTGATCGCAACTTCAGGAAGCACTGCCTCTTGATGCCTCATGGCATCTCAAAGTTCAAGCTTGAACTGTTATTAAGGATCCCTGCCACCTTGGTCATGCCCTATTCTCTTTCCTATCATCAGGCAGGTGCATTGGTATTGGTTAATTTGTGTCCAATGTATCAAGATACAGTGAAAAGCTTGTCTTGTGTGCCCTTCATACAGATCAACTCTTTACACAGTATATTGAGTTACAATAAGGTAAAACAATAATAATAATAATGCAAAATAAGTTGTAAAGGCTACAGAAAAAGTGCAGTGCAGGCAGACAATAAAGTGAAAGATGGGGCTTTTATGGCATTGGTCAGACAACTCTTGAAGTATGTGAGCAGATTTGCGTCACTTGTCTAAGAAACGATGCTGGCATAGGAGAGGATCCAGAGGAAGTTCATGAGAGTGATACCAGGAATGAAAGGCTTATGGCATGAAGAGTGTTTTAGTGACTCTGGGCCTGTGCTCACCAGAGTTTATAAGAGTGAGAGGGGATCTGAATGAAATCTATTGAATATTGAAAGACATAAATCAAGTGGATGTGGAGAGAATGTTTCCTATAGTGGGGGAGTCTAAGATCAGAAGGGATGGCCTCATAATACAAAGGTATTCTTTTAGAAGAGAGAAGAAGTGAAATTCCTTTAGCCAAAAGAAAGTAAATTTGTGGAATTTATTGTCACAGACAGCAGTGGAGGCCAAGTCATTGGGTATATTTAAGGAGGAGGTTGATAAGTTCCTGATTAGTAAGGCCATCAAAAGTTACAGAAAGAAGGCTGGATAATGGGGTTGAGACAGATAATAAATCAGCCACGATGGAATGTCAGAGCAGACTCAATGGTCCAAATGGCCTAATTCTGCTCCTATATCTTAAAGTCACAATGAGGTCAGTTGTGAGGTCAATAGCCCAAAGAATGTTGGGAGTGGTTGGGGACTTTGATTATGCTGGCTGGGTTACTGAATCCTGAAGTCCCACACCACCAAGTTTAGGAAAAACTACTTTCTACAGTCTTCAGGATCTTGAATGTTACTGCACAACCTTAACCCGATTTCAGCAATAGAATAGTATTAACCACCTCTGGCACTTCCATAGACATGTCTTCATTTGCATCTTTCTTTATCACAAGATGCACAGTCTTATTTTCACTTGTCAATTTTATGTATAATTTATGTGCAATTTATATTTTGTTCATTGTATATATCTGCACTCAATGGCCACTTTATTAGGTACTTCCTGTGTTTAATTAAGTACACACTGATTGCACTTTGTGGTCTTCTGCTTCTGTGGCCTATCCACTTCAAGGTTCGATGTGTTGTACATTCAGAGATGCTCTTCTGCACACCACTGTTGTAATGCAGGTGATTTGAGTTACTGCTGCTTTCCTGCCAGTCTGAACAAGTCTGATCATTCTCCTTTGACTTCTCTCATTAACAAGGTGCTTTTTGTTTGCGCACAGAACTGCTGCTGGCCGGATGCTTTTTTGTTTGTCGCACCATTCTCTGTAAAGTACAGAGACGGTTGAGTGTAAAAATCCCAGGAGATCAGCAATCTCTGGGATACTCAAATCAACTCTCCTGACACCAACAATCATTCCACAGACAAAGCCACTCAGATCACTTTCCTCTTCCATTCTGATGTTTGGTCTGAACGACAAGTTTGGTCTGATCATGTCTGCATGATTTTACAAACTGAGTTGTTGCCACATGAATGATTAATTTTAGATGCTTTCATTAATATGAAGGTGCGCCTAATAAAGTGGACAATAAGTGTAATGTAAAATTGGGAGAGAATTGGCTTTCAATTGTTCTGGTAAAGACATGCAAGACTATTGGGATCAATTGTGTTTTCTTCTGCATATTGCTTTTGATGAATCGGAATAAGTGAAGGTGATTATAAATAGCAAACAATGTTCCAAGCATGTATTTAGCTACGTTACCTGTCTTATACTAACATGGCACACTAGTAATTACAATGTTATTGTGGTGCACATAGGTTAATATTGTAATTTCGCAGCTTTCAGAGTCTGAGATATATTTACAAAATGTAGCTACAACAGAAGCCATGAACTGTTGTGTCAACCCCATGATTAGTCATAACTCAGAATCACATGGGCTGAGCATATTCAATCTTGTCCCAACATGACTTAAGTACAGATTTCATGTGATCACTTTTAATTTTTTTATCCAAGTTTCCCAGTCAGATTAAAAGACTGCTCATCAAGTATCACGGGATTTGCTTTTTATTGTTAACCTCAGCCAAAACCCAGATTCATGCTAATTAATTAGGTCTAACAAAATATCAGTTGCATTTCAATAATTATATTATTCAGTGTGATTTTTACTCGGAGATATGTAGACACATTTTGGAATAAGTCTATCGTAACTTCTGACTAGATATATCAGAGCTCACCAGAGCTCCAGACACTGTAACTCAACGAACTCAACTGGAGTTAGCTGAGGATGTACAAAATGCTGGAGGAACTCTGCTGGTGAGGCAGCAGGTATGGAGAAGAATAAAGAGCCGACATTTCGGGCCAAGACCCTTCATTAGGTTTCCTTTGTTCCTCTACATAGATGCTGCTTGGGCTGCTGAGCTCCTCAGCATTTAGGGCTTGTTACGTTCGATCTCCAGCATCTACAAAATCTCTTGTGTTCATTTACCTGTCCCTCCAAAGGGCTCAAAGCTAGTCTGTGGACATGTAGAGAATTTTGAATAAAGCATAAATGAACTAGTTTTTATACACAAGTCCCATTTCCAGTTAGCTAAATCCCAAACATTGTGGCAAAAATGCTTAGCCTAATAAGAATCGTTACAAACCGACTGGGTTTAAGATTTGAATACAAATCTGAAAACCTCCTACAGCTTTCACCCAAACAATTTTCACGTTCAGTGGGTTACTCTCCACAATTTCCAACACCTATGAATGATAGTACCGCCAGAAATATCACATCCTTTCTTCCTCTTTCAGTGTTCTGCAAGGACAATTCTTTCTGGGTGAACAACCGTCTCTAGCATTTACAGAAAATGGTGCAAAAATCATAAGACATTCAGTCAGCAGCAGTTCTATGGGTGAGAAAACCTTGTTAATGAGAGAGGTCAGATGAAAATGGTCAGACTAGCTCAAGCTGACAGGAAGGTGACAGTAACTTAAAGATCCTCTTGTTACAACAATGGTGTGCAGAGGAGCTTCTCTGAATGCACAGCACTTCGAAACCTGAACTGGACGGACTATAGCAGCAGAAGACAATGAACATACTCTCAGTGACCACTTTATTAAGTACCTCCCGCACTTCTCCTTTTATCAATCTTTCTTACTTTCCCCCATGTCACTTAATTTAACCTGTCTTCTCCCTATGGAAGTCTTGCCCCATAATTTTCTGTCTTCCTCTACACATATGCTCAGCTATGCTGAGAAATGAGAACAGCTGGGAAAATCCAAGTTGATTGCTTAAGCTTATTTCCCTGAATGCTGAGATGCCACTGATGGGAACAGATTCCTATTTTTCACAGTTCTGTAAAATCTTTCATTTGTTTCTTGTTATGTTATGGCTACTGGCTGTTGTTTAGATGACACCACCTTTTGTAAGTTAAAACAGGAAATCTCCAGGAACATGGGAATACCAGCATGGGGTTTCCCACAGAGAAAGGCTTTAGTGTGGAGCACAAAAGCAAGGCTGTTATAGACTTATCAATCATGGGTTAAGCACCAGTTGATGCATTTTCTACAGTTACAAGCAGCACACAACAGGAAGGATGTCAAGTCCTTGCTTGCAGAAATTTGTTGGGATGACAGGGTAAGTCATGGAAAGAGACTGCAAATGCTCCTATTTAAAAAAAAGATGACCCATGAAAAATAGAGGCATTCGGAATCAAGATTTTTTTTGATAGTGTAAATAGTGGGAAATTTCACCTGCTAGAAGGGCCATCAATCTAGAAAATAGATAAAAATAAATTGGCTGAACGAAAAAAAAGATCATAGAATCGTAGAGTTACGGGACACAGAAACAGGCCCTTTGTCTCAACTTGTCCATGCTGATCATGGTGCCTACCTAAGCTAAACCAATATGCCTGCATTTTTCCCTATATCTATCTAAACTGGTGATGTTTTGTTGTGTTCCCTTCATTCCTTGTGTGGGGGGAGGTATTGTTTGGGATTCGATGTTCTGTTAGTTATTTGTGCGGGGGGAGGAGATGTTTGGGGATCGACGTTCTTGTTCCATTTTGTGCGGGGGAGGGGTTTTGGGGCTGATGATCAAGATGCTCTTTTTTGTGCATGGAGGGTGGGTTGGATGGTTCTCGCTGAATGACTTTCATGTTCTTTCTTTGTTTCATAGCTATCTGGAGAAGGCAAATCTCAGAGTTGTAATTGGATATACACTTCGATAGTAAATGAACCTTTGAACCTTTCATTGAATATGAAACAGAGAACAGTACAGAATAATGCTGGGGCTTCAGCCAATGATATTGTGCTTATCGGTATAAATTTATTCTACTGTCAATCTAGCCCTTGCCTCCTACACAACCCATAACCATCCATTTTACTTACATCCATGTGCCATATCAGAGTTGCTTAAGCCTTCCTATTGCATCAGTCTCTATCATCACTCACTAGCAGTACATTCCAAGCACCCAGTACTGTCTGTGTAAAAAGCCTACCTCTGACATTTCCCACAAAACTTTCCTCTACTCACCTGAAATAGATGTCCCCTGGAATTGGATGTAATCACCCTGGGAAAAAGTTTTTTCTTCAGGGTCGAATGCGCGTTTACCAGTGAGCACAGATTTGTTGGCTCACACTGATTTGCTCAGAGTTGGGTGTGTAGGCAGATTCGGGGATGCACACTGACTTGTGGAAGCCGTTGGATTTTGAAGAGTATCGAGTCTCAAAGTTGTTCCGTTTATGCAGACTTCAATAATAAATGCAATATGAACTTTGACTTCTGTTCTTGCTTTTGCTAAATGGAGACAGACAATTTGTGAAGTACCTGTCAAAAAGTATTTTAAATGTAATTTTACCAATCTCTGCCTGCTTATTCCAGATATCACGTACCCGCTGCCCTCTCTGTAAAAAAAAAACTTGTCTTTGAATTTCTCCAGGAAGCAAAACTTTATTGACATAATGAGTTAGGATATGGATTGCAATTCCTTGATGTTCATTGCAAATTGGATGTAAATTTAAAAAATAAAGAACAATGCAGAAAGAGCTGTAAAATAGGTGATTTATTATAGACAGCCAGCAGAAACATTGCAATGTTACTCTGTGATTCCGATTTTTGCGTTGTTAGTGCAGAATATCTATCTGAATTCCAATCCTATATCACCAGATAATAAATCTGGTGGCATAGGATTGGAAGATGTACAATCCTTGTGGGTAGAGTTAAGAAATTATAAGGGTAAAAAAGACCTTGGGAGGAGTTATATACAGCCGTTTGAATAGTTGAAAGGATGTGGAAAATAAGTTACATTGGGATTTCAATATGTAGGTAGACTGAGAAAATCAGGTTAGCGCTAGATCCCAAGAGAAGGACTTGTTAGAATGCCTATGAGATTTTTTTTTTTAAAACAGCTATGAGTAATTCTGGATTGGATATTGTGTCTTGAACCTGATTTGATTAAGGAGCTTAAGGAAAAGGAATCCTAAGGAGACTGTGATCATAATATGATAGAATTCACCCAGCAATCTGCGAAGGTGAAGATAAAATCAGGTGTATTAGTACTACACTGGAGCAAAGGTAATTACAGAGACATAAGAGAGAAGCTGGCCAAAGTTGATTGGAAGGGGACACTAGCAGGGATGATGGCAGAACATCAATGGCTGTAGTTTCTGGCAGCAATTCAGAAGGCAAAAAATAGATACATCCCCAAAATCAATATATATTCTAAAGGGAGGATGAAGCAACTATGGCTGACAAGGGAAGTCAAAGATAGCATAAAAGGAAAAGTGAAGACATATAATATAGCAAAAATTAGTGGGAAGTGAGAGGATTTGGAAACCAAGAGAAAGAAACTGCAAAAGCCATATGGAGAGAAAAGGTGAAATATGAAGATAGGCTAGCCAATCTAATTCTGTTTCATTAGCAGTTTGCCAGAAATTCAAGAGTGTCAGGAGACAGAGTGAGCATAGTTACTATTACTAAAGAGAAGGTGCTTAGAAAGCTGAAAGTTCTGAAGGTAGATAAATCATCTGGACCAGGGTTCTGAAAGAGCTAGATGAAAAGATTGTGAAGGCATCAGTAATGAACTTTCAAGAATCACTAGATTCTGGAATGGCTCTGGAGGATTGGAAAATTGCAAATGTCACACGACTCTTTAAGGGAGGAAGTCATAAGAAAGGAAATTATAGGCCACTTAGTATGACTTCAGTGCTTGGGAAGATGATGGGGTCAATTATTAATGATAAAAGTTTTGGGGTACTTGGATGCACATGATAATATAGGCTAAGAACAGCATGGTTTACTTCAAGGGTAATCTTGCTTGAAAATCTGTTGGAATTCTTTGAGGAAATGATGGGTAGGATAGACAAAGGAAATGCAGTGAATATTATTTACTTGGATTTTCCGAAGGCCTTTGACAAGGTGCCACACATGAGGCTGCTTAACACAATAAGACCCCATTGTAATACAGGAAAGATATTGGGATGGAGAGAAGTTTGGCTCACTGGCAGGGAGCAGAGTGCAGGATTCCCTAAAGGTTAACTTGCAGGTTGAGTCAAGTGCAATGTTAGCATTCATTTTGAGAGGACAAGAATATAGGATCAAGGATATAAAGCTGAGGCTTTATAAGACATTGGTCAGACTGCACATGGGGTATTGTGAGCAATTTTTGGCCCCTTATCTAAAAAATGTGATGGCCTTGGAGGTGGTCCAAAGGAGGTTTACAAGAATGATTCTGGGAATGAAAAGGTTAACACACGAGGAGTGTTTGATGGCTCTGAGCCTCACTGGAGCTTATAAGAATTGGAGGGGGGTGGGATCTCATCGAAACCCAATGAATATTTAAAGGCCTAGATAGAGTGGATGTGGAAAGGATATTTCCTATAGTGGATGAGCATAAGATCAAAAGGCACAGCCTCAGAATAGAGAGATATCTATTTCGAATAGCGATGAGGTGGAAGTTCTTTAGCCAGAGGGTGGTGAATCTGTGGAATCCATTGCCACAGATGGTCGTGGAAGCCGAGCCATTGAGTATACTCAAAGTTGAGATTGATAGGTTCCTGATTAGTCAGGGTGTCAAGGGTTACAGGGAGAAGGTAGGAGAATGGAGTTAAGGGGGGTAATGTATCAGTCATGATGGAATGCTGCAGCAGACTCAATGGACCGAATGGCCTATTTCTGCTCCTCTGTCTTATGATCTTATGAATTGTTGTTGAACATGAATTGCATCTTTTTTTCACTCAGCATCAGTAAAACTAAAGAGTTGATGGTTGCCTCCAGGAAGAGAAAGAGGGTGAGAACACACCAGTCTATATTGAGGTGGAGAGAGTCAGCAGCTTTAAATTCCTGGGGGTTAAAAATCAGGTGATCTGTCCTGGGCCCTGAACATACGTGCGATCACAAGAAAAACATGCAAACTGTTTACTTTCCTAGAAAGTTAAGGGGGTTTGGCTTGACACAGAACAATCTAACTTCTCCAGATATACTGTTGTAAGTGTTCTGACTGGCTGCATCATAATCTGATATAATAATCAAATATGCAAGAACATAAGTAGCGACACAGAGTAGTGGACTCTGCACAATATGTCACGGAAACATGCATCCCTATCATCGGTAGTATCTACAACTCATGCTACCTTAAGAAGACAATGTCCATCAAATATCCCCAACACATAGTTAGTCCATGCAATCTTTTCACACCTGTCATTGAGTAGGAGGTACAGAAGCCTGAAGTCCCACATCGCCAGGTTCAAGACAGCTACTTCCCTTCAACCATTCAGTTCTTGAACCAACCGGCACAACCCAAATTGCTGGAGTTTACAAGCACTGTGCCTACTTTAATCACATTGTACTAAACTGCACTTTTTTTCTTTAACTCAACAGATTCTGCAGATGCTGTAAATCTAGAACAACACACTGAGGATGCTGGAGGAACTCAGCAGGCCAGGCACCATCTACGGAAATGAATAAACAGTGGATGTTTCAACTCAACACCCTTTTTCAGGACTGTTCAAATTGTGAACAAACTTTCTTTGTTCAAATTGTGTTCTTTCTTGCAAAAAAAATATGCTTAATTTTATGTTTTTCTAGTGAATGCTCCTGATAAGATACCATGTGGCTGTGATGGTACTGCAAGTAAGTTTTTCCTTGCAGCTGTGCATAGATATCCTTGTGCTCATGACAATGAACTCAACTTAGACTTTGATATCTCTTTGTTTTCATACTATTAGATTCAACGTTGATGACGATTGCATTTTCCTTATTATTATACTATCTCAATTGAACCATACTTGTTAGGTACAGATCAGAAAGGACCCAGGTTAATTTAATCCACCATCTGTTGCTTCGTGGATTACAGTATTGGTAGAGACATTATAATTGATCTTTACATTCCCGAACTAATGACAGTGGAAAAACAATGTCTCAGAGTTTTGTTCCTGCTCATCATTAACCTCTGTATAGAACCATAGAACACTACAGCACAGTACAGGCCCTTCAGCCCTCCATGTTGTGCCGACCCATATAATCCTTAAAAAATAAGTACTAAACCTACACTACCCTATAACCTTGCATTTTTCTTTCATCCATGTGCCTGTCCAAGAGGCTCTTAAAAACCCCTAAAGTTTTAGCCTCCACCACCATCCCTGGCAAGTCATTCCAGGCACTCACAACCCTCTGTGTAAAAAAAAACTTACCCCTGATGTCTCCCATAAACTTCCCTCCCTTAATTTTGTACATATGCTCTCTGGTGTTTGCTGTTGGTGCCCTGGGAAACAGGTGCTGACTATCCACCCTATCTATGCCTCTCATAATCTTGTAGACCTCTATCAAGTCCCCTCTGATTCTTCTACACTCCAAAGACAAAAGTCCCAGCTCTGCTAACCTTGCTTCATATGACTTGTTCTCCAACCCAGGCAACCTCCTGGTAAATCTCCTCTGCACCCCCTCCATAGCTTCCATATCCTTCCTATAATGAGGTGACCAGAATTGAACACAATACTCTAAGTGCGGTCTCACCAGAGATTTGTAGAGTTGCAACATGACCTCTCTACTCTTGAACTCAATCCCCCTGTTAATGAAGCCTAGCATCCCATAGGCCTTCTTAACTACCCTATCAACCTGTGCAGCGACCTTGAGGGATGTATGGATTTGAACCCCAACGTCCCTTTGTTCATCCACACTCTTAAGTAACTGACCATTAATCCTGTACTCAGTCTTCTGGTTTGTCCTTCCAAAATGCATCACCTCACACTTGTCCGGATTGAACTCCATCTGCCATTTTTCTGCCCAACTCTGCAGCCTGTCTATATCTTCTTGTAACCTTCAACCACCTACAGCTCCATCCACAGCTCCTCCAATCTTCGTGTCATCTGCAAACTTACTTACCCATCCTTCCGCCTCTACATCCAGGTCATTTATAAAAATCGCAAATAGCAGGGGTCCCAGGACAGATCCCTGCGGCACTCCACTAGTCACCGACCTCCAGGCAGAATACTTTCCTTCCACAACTACCCTCTGCTTTCTTCCTTTAAGCCAATTTTTTATCCAAACTGATAAGGTTCCACTTATCCCATGCCTCATGACTTTCTGGATGAGTCTCTCATGAGGGACCTTGTCAAATGCTTTGCTAAAGTCCATGTAGACCGCATCCACTGCCCTAACCTCTTCAATTTCTTTTGTTACCTCTGTGTATGTGATGAATGAATGATCTCAGTAGTCCATCAGGTTAATATTCAGTGACTAGATCAGGACATCAAAAATTGACAGTTTATTAATGGAATATAATATCATTAGCTTCAGCAGATGAAACTTCCAAAAAAAATCAAAAGATGAAGCATGAGTCAGTGAAGATTTTCTTTGCATAAAGAACCATTCCTTAGAATTAATCAGCAATCACACATATGTGAAAACATCTCTGCAATGACATTATGGATTGCCTTCCACTTCACTAATAGACAATGAGACAAAGCACTGTGATAAGCACTCCCATTTCCGGAAAACATGGGTGAGCCTGGATCAGAGGCTGGTTCAGGCTTTTGTGAAAATCTGGAATAAGGAATGAGTGAAGATATAAAGTAAACAGATACCTCCCATTGTTAGATGTATGACTGTGTGGTGATCTCACTTCCTCTTCCACTCAGGATATTGATCAACGAATTCTCTGGTAACAGTTTGCAATCAGAGTATTAAAACATTAGAATTTTATTTTTATTTATTTTATTTAGAGATAGAGCACAAAATAGGCTGTTCTGGCTCATCGACACATGCCATCCCAGCAACCCCTGATTCAACCCTTGCCTAATCATGGGACAATTTACAATGATCAATTAACCTACTAAGCCTTTTGTCCTTGGACTGTAGAAGGAAACCGGGGTATCTGGGGAAAACCCATGCATTCTACAGTGAGGAAGAACAAACCCCTTTCAGATGACATCAGAATTGAACTCCAGACTCTGACACCCTGAGCTGTAATAGCATCATGCTATTGGCTACATTACTGCGGCACCCATAATGGTAGGCAGATAGGTGTTTGGGTTGCTGTCTATAATGTTCTGAACTCAAATGAAAATCTTAAGCTATGGGCACTCTCACTAGAGGGAGATTATACTGTAGCCTCCTATTCTTCAAGGCCTCAATCCCTTCCCTGTTTATCCTCTATGGCAATTTTAGAGGATTTCTATGTTATTAAAGATTTCCAAATTACAAAATCATTTCTAAAACACAAAAGATTTCCAAAGCACTGCTTGGCCGAGCACCTATACAACCGTGTAACAATTACAGCACGGAAACAGGCCATCTAGGCCCTTCTAGTCCGTGCCGAATGCTTACTCTCACCTAGTCCCACCTACCTGCACTCAGCCCATAACCCTCCATTCCTTTCCTGTCCATATACCTATCCAATTTTTTTTTAAATGACAAAATCAAACCTGCCTCTATCACTTCTACTGGAAGCTCATTCCACACAGCTACCACTCTCTGAGTAAAGAAGTTTCCCCTCGTGTTACCCCTAAACTTTAAAACCCCTAAACACCTACGCTCTGTCTGCCAGAGAAAGCGGGATCTCCCAGTGGCCACCCATTTTAATTTCACTTCTCATTACAATTCTGATATGTCCATCCATGGCCTCCTCCACAGTTGTGATAAGGCCACACTTAGGCTGCAGGAACAACTTAAATTTTGTTGTGGTAGCCTGCAGCCTGATGGCATTACATTGATTTCTCAAACTTCCAGTAATACCCCCCACCCTCCTCTCCTTCACCATTCCCCATCCCCTTTTTTATCCTCTTATCTTATTCTCTCCTTGCCCGCCCATCACCTTCCTCTGGTGCTCTTCCCTCCTTTTCTTTCTTCCATGGTCTTCTATCTCATTCACCAATCAACTTCCCAGCTGTTTACATCATCCCTCTCCCTTCAGTTTTCACCTATCACCTTGTGTTTCTCTCTCCCTTCCCCCACCTTTGAAATCCACTCCTCGGTTTTTTCTCTAGTCCTGCCGAAGGGCTTCAGCCCAAAACGTCAACTGTACTATAGAGAATGGCTAGTTTTGATGGTACCAGAAATGATCTGGAAAGTGTGGATTGGGACAGGCTGCTTTCTGGTAAAGGTGTACTTGGAAATGAAATTTTGAGAGTACAAAGTTTGTATGTGCCCATCAAAGTAAAAGATAAAGATAACAAGTGTTGGGAACCTTGGTTTTCAAGAGATACAGAGGCTTGGTTGAGACCATAGGAAGTGCATAACAGCAAGTAAGAACAAATGGAGTGCTTATGGAGTACAAGAAACACAAGAAAACACTGAGAAAGAAATCAAGAAGGCATGAAGTTGCTCTAGCGGACAACGTGAAGGAGAATCCAAAGGGATTCTACAGGTATGGTAAAAGCAAAAGATTGTTAGGGACAAAATTAGTCTTCTGGAAGACGATAATGGAATCACAACAGATGGGGGAGTTCGCAAATGCATTCTTCACATGTGTATTTACTTGGGAGATGGATACAGAGTCTGCATGTACCCTGTACAAATTACAGAGGAGGAGGTGTTTGCTACCCTGAGGCAAATTAGGGTAGATAAATCCTTAGGGCCTGACAAGGTGTTGTCTCAGATCCTACGGGAGGCAAGCGCAGAAATTGCCAGGGCCCAAGCAAAGTAAAACATCCTTAGTGACAGGAGAGGTACCAGAGGATTGGAGGATAGCCAATGTTGTTCCACTGTTTAAAAAAATCTCTAAACAGAAACCAGGGAATTATAGGCCAGTGAGTCTGAAATCAGTTATGGAAAACTTATTGGAAAGTATTCTAAGAGATCAAATATATAGGTATTTCGATAGACATGGACTGATTAAGGATAGTCAGCATGGTTTTCTGTGTGGTAGGTCATGGCTAACCAATCTTATGGAATTTTTAGAGTTTCTCGTGGTGCAATTAGAGATTGGTTAGTATGACATTGTGGGCATCACTGAGTCGTGGTTGAAAGAAGGCCATTGTTGGCAGTTTAATATACTTTGTATCAAAAGGACAGGCAGGAAGGCATAGGCAGTGGTGTGGTTCTGTTGGTAAGAGATGGAATTACATCTTTAGAAAGTGGTGACATAGGGTCAGAGAGCGTTGTATCTTTGTGGGTGGAGTTAATAAACTGCAAGCTTAAAAAAAACTTAATTGGAGTTCATATATAGGCCTCCAAATAGTGGCCAAGATGTGGGGTTGAGATTGCAGTGGGAGCTGGAAAAGGCATGTAATCACACAATTGTAAAGGGGGACTTCAATATGCAAGGGGATTGGGAAAAATCAGGTTGGTGTTGGATCGCAAGAGAGGGCATTTGTTGAATGTCTATGAGATGGATTTTTAGAGCAGCTTGTGCTTGAGCCTACTCGGGGAAAGGCTTTCTTAGATTGGGTGTTGTGTAATAACCCAGATCTTATTAGGGAGCTTAATATAAAGAAACCCTTAGGAGGTAGTAATCATAATATGATTAAATTCATATTGCAATTTGAAAGGGAAAAGCATAACTCACATGTACCTGTATCACAATGGAATAAAAGGAATTGCAGAGGCATGACACAGGAGCTTGCCCAGGTGGATTGGACCAGGATACTGGGGGGGTTGATGGCTGAGGCGAGATGGCTTAGGTTTCTAGGAAGAGTTCACAAGGTGTAATAGATATGTCCTACAGTGGAAGAAGTTCTCAAATGATAGAGATGCACCAATGGCTACATGAAAGATACTGGCATGGATAGTGAAATGGCTGACAGGCTGGAGGCAGCAAGTTGGAATAAAGGGGTATTTTCTAGTTGACTGCCAGTGACCAGTTGTGTTCCTCAGGGGTCAGTATTGGGACCATAGCTTTTCACGTTGTTTGTCAATGATTTAGAATTTTAGATAATGGAATTGATGCCTTTATGGCAACATTTGTGGATGATACAAAGATAGGTGGAGGGGTAGGTAGTGCTGAGGAAGCAATGCAATTGCAGTTAGACTTAGACAAATTGGAGGAATGGGTAAAAAAGTGGCAGATGGAATACAGGGTTGGGAAATGTATGATAAGGCATTTTGGTAAAAAGAAGTATAGAGTACACTATTATCTAAATGGGGAGAAGGTTCAAACATCAGAGGTGCAAAGGGACTTAGGAGTCCTCATGCAAGACTCCCAGAAGGTTAATTTACTGGATGAGTCTGTGGTAAAGAAGGCAAATGCAATGTTGGCATTTATTTCAAGAGGAATAGAATATAAAAGCAAGGAGATAATGCTGAAATTTTATAAGACTCTAGTCAGGCCACATTTAGAGTATTGTCAACTGTTTTGGACCCCATATTTCAGAAAATTGTTGTTGTCATTGGAGAGAATCCAGAAGAGGTTCACCAGGATGATTCCAGGTATGAAGGAGTTAACATATGAGGAGTGTTTGGCAGCTTTGGACCCGTACTCACTGGAATTTAGAAAAATGTGAGGGCATCTCATTGAAATGTACTGAATATTGAAAGGACTAGATAGGGTGAATGTGGGGAGGATGTTTCCTGTGGTGTGGGTATCCAGAGCTGGAAGGTACAGCCTCAAAATTGAGGGGCAACCCTTTACAGCAGAGGTGAGGAGGGATTGTTTTAGCCAGAGAGCAGTAAATCTGTGGAATGCTCTGCCACAGTCTGCAGTGGAGCCCATATCCGTGCCTATATTTAAGGCAAAAGGTGATCGTTCCCTGATCAGTCAGGGCTTCAAAGCTTATGATGAGAAGGCAAGTATATGGGGTTGAATGGAATCTGGATCAGCCATGATGAAATGGCAGAGCAGACTTAATGGGCTGAATGGCCTAATTCTGCTCCTCCGTCTTATGGTCTTATGGTCCAAGTTGTCAGGAAAGTGGACAAAGGCAAGGCAGGGAATGATGTCTACATGGACATTTAACATAAGGCTTTTAAAATGGTCCTGCACTTGGAGATAGGTCAGGAAGGTTCAGTCACCTGGTATTCAGTTAGTAAATTGGATTAACATTGGCTTTATGGGAGAAACCAGAGAGTGACAGAGGACATTGATGAAGCCTATCATGGCTAGCAGAGGGATTTGCATCAACTGGAAAAATCGACTGAAAAATGGCAGATGGAATTTAATGCAGACAAGAGCGAGGTTTTGCAGTTTGGTAGGACCAATCAGGGTAGTTCTTACGCAGGGAATGGTAGGGCACAGAGGAGTGTAGTAGAACAAAGGGATCTGGGAATACAGGTACATAATTCATTGAGAGTGGCAACTCAAGTAGATAGGGCTGCGAACAAAGTCTTTTGGAAAATTGGCTTTCATAAATCAATGTATTGAGTACAGAAGAGGGATGCTATGTTGAAGTTGTATAAGATGTTGGTGAAGTCTAACTTGCAATATTGTGTGCAATTTTCATCATCGACCTACTGGAAAGATGCAAACAAGGTTGAAAGAATACAGAGAGAATTTACAACGATGTTACCAGATCTGAAAGACCTGAGTTAAAGGAAAGATTCAACAGGTTAGGACTGTATTCTTTAGAACACAGAAGACTGAGAGGAGATTTGATAAAGGTATATATAGTTATGAGCGGTATAGATAGGTTAAATGCAAGCCGGCTATTTCCACTGAGGTTGGATAGGACTACAACCATAGGTTATGTGTTAAGGGTGAAAGATGAAAAGTTTAAGGGAACATGAGGGGAAACTTCTTCACTCATAGAGTTGTGAGAGTGTGGATTGAGCTGCCAGCACAAGTGATCCATGTGAGCTTGATTTCAATATCATGTTGCAGGTCATTAAGCGTAGGCAGTTTGTATGGTTTTTGGTATGGACTAGATGGTTGTACTGTACTTCTCTCTGACTCTGTGACTCTATAAGCTGCAGACAAACGAGTCACCCATTGAAGAAACCAAAGGCAGAGAAATGGATTCTAGTTTACTCCATCTTCTTGTATTCTTCTTGTCATCCCTTAACCATTTCTATGAAGCCTGACTGCTCTCTTAATTTATATTGTTTTATTGCCACCTGTGTGACTTCACATGCAAGTGATATATTTTCAGATACCTTTTCACACAGATGTTCTAAAAGCTTCAGGGGTCATAGATCTCAGACACCTAAATTTAATGTTGTGAAGGCTGACTACACTAATTTTGCAACTATTGATAGATCAGCTTTTTGATGTGCTATATGATGGTATCAGTCTGGTCTGCAAGCTTCCTTGAACTGAATAAATTAGCCAGTGTTGTCTGGTTTGATGATAACATACCTAAATGCCTTGCACTGCATCTCCAGAGCAGTCAGCCTCGTACTGTGGGCCCGCAGTCCATGCTCAATACACAGCTGTTTGTTTGTAAAGCTGTCCTTTTAACATTAGACTGATTTTGCTTACAATTTACATTAAGAATTGAAGACTGGTTTCAATTTATGACAAGAAGCTGAACGAAGAATATTGGTTGGAAATTTAACCTATTCAAAACAATTTGATCTCGAGAAGTGTCAGATGCTGTGTTAGAAAGCTGACCTTGGCAAAGAGGCCTTCTGGGCCCTGGACAGTGAACATCCATCACATAGCCCACACTTTTTTAGAAATGGTACACATTGACATCCTTAATGTCATGAGGTGAATGTCTAGGAGCTCACCATCTTACCTTCATAGATCATGGAATCATAGAACCACACAGCATAAAATGAGCCTTTCAAACCATCCCATCCGTGCTCACCATAATGGCTATCAACACTAATCATATTTGCCCACATTGAGCCTGTATCCCCCTCAGCCTTTCCTATCCAACTACCTGTACAATACCTTTTGCATCTGCCTCTGTCACTTTCTCTGAGGCTCATTGCAGATATTCAGAACTGACTGCGTGGAAAGCTGGCCACCCAGGTCTCCCCTCACCCCTCACCCCTCAAATACTGATCAGAAAATAAGACTGTAAGGCGCCAGGAACAGAATTGAACCATTCAGCCTATCAAGTCTGATCTGCCTTTCGATCATCGCTGATTTATTATCCCTCTCAATCCAATTCTCCTGCGTTCTCCCTGTAACCTTTGATCTGCATACAAGAACTTATCAACCTTCACTTTAAGTATATCCAATGACAGCCTCCACAGCCGTCTATGGCAATGAACTCTGCAGATTCACCTCCCTCCGACTAAAGAAATTCCTCCTCGTCTCTCTTCTAAAGGGATGTCCCTCTATTCTGAGGTTGTTCCCTCTGGTCCTTGGCCCCCCTATAATAGGAAGCATTCTTTCCATGCCTTCTCTGTCTAGGCCTTTCAATATTCGATAGGTTTCAAAGAGATTCCTCTTCACTTTTCTGAACTTCAGTGAGTATAGGCCCAGAGCTATCAAAGGCTCCTCATACAGGAAACCTTTCATTCTCTTTTGCAGACATCCTTTGGATCCTCTCCAATGTTGGTTTGTTGCACAGTTGTTTGTAAGATCAATTGGTAAATTCGGCTTTTTATTTTAAAGGTAGATCCACTGAACCTTGTTTTGATTCTTCTTTGCTCTGCAGTTTTCAAATATTGAACACATCTCCATTCCTGACAGTACCTTGTGTGCATTGATTTTGATTTTGAGGCTTAAGTATGTTGGCTGATAAGTTGAACCCTGTAAGGTGGAGATACTTCCACCCAGTATATCCGGAGAAAGGGCACGTGTGAAGACTCAGCAAACTTGAAAGTGCTGACAATTTTTTGAATGACCTGGTTCAGTTCTGACATGTGATGCTGAATTAGAGTTTGTAGATTCTTCCTACAACCTGGTCGGTTTCCTCTGTGCGCCATGAAGATGTGCAATTTTTAGGTTAAATTACATAGATGGCAACTGGGAGAATGGGGGGGTGGGGGGGGGGGAGAGAGCGGCTCTGTTATTGAGCAAGGTTGAAAAGTTAGATTACAGGGAAGAAAATTGATTGATGGAATTGTTCTGAGAGCTATTATAGAATTGATGTCCCTAAAGTCCTCCTTTTATGTCATAGAAAATACCCACCTATAAGTTGTAGCATCAACAGCTAATTTTGCACTGAAGTTACAAAGGGAAAATGAATCAGGCTACTGTCTGGCTACTGGAAATTGGATCTTTGAGGCCAAAGTACATTGTTACCTCCAGGGGCACAAAGAGGAATTAGTTCCTGAGATGATTGTCTCCATGACAGGGAGCTTCACCTTGTAATAGGACCCAGGCTAAGTGGAGGAATTTAAATTAATTTTTAAAAGGTATCTGGATCTGGATTTGGATTTGGATCTGTCTTCTGCCTACTCCTGCACCTACTGTCTATTGTCTATCGTCTATTGTCTATAATGACCATTTATATGCAAATGCATAACCTCATTGGACATTGTGGATTGGATGTGTGATGATCCCTGCTGGTCCCCAATTCTGTTGCACTAGTTCAAGTTCAAGTTCAAATGTAATAGTCATTTAACCATACACATGAATACAGTCAAGTGAAACAGCATTTCTCCGGGTCAACGGTGCAAAATACAGTACTAAGAGTCACACATAACACACACCATATATGGCATATATGGTTACAATAGCAGAAACACACTGTCACCAAGAAGTAATGTTGCCAAAGTTCTTGAGTGGCATGGCCTGTAGACTGATGGTGCATGGGATGTTGTCCTGGAGCCACGTTTCTGCAAGAATAAGCACGTGGCAGTTCTTCATCGCGCATTAGAACTGCCGCCGACAAACACAACCAGCTTGTCTTCCGCTGAGCAAACACTGGAGATGGCACAGACAGGAAGGAGCAGCCGCTAACCCCACACAGACTCCAGCATGCATGCCACACCTCTGCTCTCTCCCACATTGCCTCCAACACCTCCACCCCTGGGCGTCACAACAGGCAACGTCACAGCAAGAGGGGCTGGACTGTTGAACAACTGATGCCACGCTCCCCAAATTATAAACCATTGCTGGCTATGGTATTGAACTGTGAATGCATCACCAAGAATCCTGACTCCACAATAATTTCTGACCAGCCACATTACTTATGAAGCTATTTCCTTGACAGAAATATCCTGCCAAATTAATGATAAGGAGTTAATGCTTTTGTTAATTTAAATCTCAAATGGTACTGATGGTTACATTAGGCCTGAATTACAAAGAATGCACATTGGTTTCGTCTGGATGTTTGAGACCGCTTGTAACCACATTAAAAAATAATCTGATCTGAAGTAAGACTACTAACAGGAACAAGTTGTTCTCTAGCAGGGTGACTCATACAACCAAACAGTGTAAGGTCTGGTCATATGATTTTAATGTGATGAGGATCCTTGCATATAAAAAGCTTGTTTGTAGCGTTAGTTTTTATTGCTATGAAAAAGCCAGGAGAATTATGTCATGTTCGTATGAAAGGGAAGTGCGCTGATGCCAATGGTAAGGATGGGCCAGCACTGTGCAAACAGGAGCCATCCTGGAAAGAAGTCATTAAATCATACAGTCCTAGAAGTTCATGGCAGAGGAGAGGACCTTGCAGCCTACCATGTCCATCAACGCTAACTATGCATTTGAACTTCAGCCACTTCTTACCGCTTGGTCTACAGTAATGTCAATGATGGTTTTCCAATTGTTCATCATAGATGCAATGATGTTTTTCCCCTTCAGGCAATGAATCCCACGCCCCCAGTACCTGTGAAGTGAAACATATTTTCTTTAACTCCTTTTTATCACCCAATCAATAACTGCACATCTATGTCTGTTGATATTTTCCACTCTGCCAATGGAAGAAGGTCCTTGCTGCTCAGGCTTCTGACACCATTATGTCAATCACATCTCCCCTCAGTGTTCCCACTGCTTTCTTTCATGGCACAGATTTATTACTCATTTGTTTCATAAAAAGCTTATGACCTAAAGACTAAATATCCTACTGTGACTGTCAATGAAGTGACCAGAAAGACACTGAAGCTGGTGGACATAGAAGTCTTTAAACAGCAAAACAACAGGCATCATACTTGAGACACTCCTGGAAGAAGAAGCTCCCTCGTCCAACATTACATGACAATTTTATGTGCTGACGATGAAAGGTAACAGCAGGACAATTCTATAGTTACAACGCGTCCACAATGCTTCCGTTGAATTACATATAATTTTCTAACGCTTCTGTCTTCGCACCAACACTCCAGACTCCCAAAATGAATGTTAATCCCAATTGACTCTAGGCTGCATTCAGGCATCTCAGGTCAAATGGAGAGTTCCTTTGTTAGTAATTGACTTCAGCCGGCAGCTCCAAGAACACCATGGTTCTGGGTACATTTTAAACTCAATCTACAGTCCACATTAATCTATGAAGAATTGTTGCTGTTGAAATTAGTATTTGCTATATACCATAACTCCAGAATACGCCCTAACATACCCCAATGCTTAAATATGCAGAGATATGGGAAATATGGTGTTGGAATATGTAATTAATGCCAAATCAGAAAGGTGGGGATAACGTGGCAGGTTGTAGCTAATCACAAAGAGGAATACAGCAAAATACATGACACATAAAAAGGCTTGCAAAGTATGGATAAATGTTAAATGAATTTCACTGTGAGCAACCTAATCAGTAACTAGCACAATTTTTGTTGGGGGATAAAGAGGCCATGTGTTCCTTGGAAGATAAAATACTAAACAGAAAAGAGAAGGAAAGGTATATGAGAACAGAAATACCTGAATATTAAAGGTAGCAGAATAGGTTGCCAGGGCTGTAAGGTGTCTAAAGCAAAATCTTGAGTTTTATATGCAGATGAACATAGTACACAAGCAATGAGATACTGTTAAATTCATACAGAAACTAAATTGGGTACTCTATTTCTGACCACCATAATGAAATAAAGTTACCACACCCAAAAGAAGACAATAATTAGAGTGCTACCAGAATTGAGAGGGAGCAACTATCAGGTAAGATTGATTTAAATTGAGTTCTTTTCTCAGAATCTGAGTCAGAATCATGTTTAATATAATTGATAAATGTCATGAAATATGTTGTTTTGCAGTACAGTGCAAAACATTAAAAATACTCTAAATTGCACCATATATATAATTAAATTATATACAGTAACTAGCACAAAAAGAGAGCGAAAATGGGTTGGTTCATTGTGCATTCAGGAATCTGGTGATCGAGACGAAGCTGTTCCTAAAACTCTGAGGCTTCAGTCTCTGAGGCTCCTGTAGGTCCTCTTTGATGGTGGTAATAAGAAGAGGGCAGGTGCTGGGTGATAGGCCTCTGAGAAAGAGTTTAAGAAGACACATGCTTAAGAATTTTCAAATCGTGAAGGGCTCCAGGTGATTTGATGCGGATGCATTAGGTTGGAACCTCCTTGGCCATAGTTGCTAAATGTGGGATATGAGGCATATATACTTTGAACTCTGCTTCTGAGATTCCTTTAAAGTGAATAGAAGTAAATTTTGGAAACAAATTCAAGAGGGAGTTCCATTTACAGTGAATTTCTGCCCCATTTTTTCCCACCATATGCATAATAAGGCGGCATACATATATATCTACATAGAGCGTTGTCACAGGAATGGAACATCTATCATCAAGGATCCCCACCACCCATGCTCTCTAATTGCTACTGCCATCAAGAAGAAGGTACAGGAACCTTAGGACCCACATCAGCAGGTTCAGGAACAGTTATTACCCGTCAACCATCAGGCTCTTGAACCAGAGGGGATAACTTCACTCAACTTTACTCACCCCAAGCTGAACTGTTCCCAGAAGCTATGGACTCTTCATTTCATGTTCTCAATATTTATTACTTATTGATTTATTGATAGTACAGTATTATTTTTTCTTTTTTCTCTTTGTTTTTGTATTTGCAGTTTGTTGTATTTTGCTCATTGGTTGTTTGTGAAATTCAAGTTCAATATCAAGTTTACTTGTCATTCAACCATACATGAATACCCAAGAATACAGCCAAATGAAACAGTGTTACTGCAGAGTCAAATTGCAAAACACAATACTAACAGTCACGCGCAGCACAAAGCACACATAACACATATAAGATAGCAAGCATGATACAGTAAAACACAGCCACACAAAAAATACAGTCCAAGACCCTGAATCCATGAATATTGCAGCAGTATGCAGTCAAACACAATGCAACGTGTCTTCTGCCAAGCGAACACTGGGGGCAGCACTGACTACAACTGGGCAATGTTCTGCACTACCTTTGGTGCCTTTCTCCTGGGCGTCTGTACGCAGGATGTGGTCTTTCATTGATTCTGGTATGTTCCTTGCACTTACTGTGTATGCGCACATCAAAATGAATCTCAGGGTTGTATACGTTGACATATATGTACTTTGATAATAAATTGAAATTTACTTGGAATTTGGAATCATATGCCCAAACTGAGCAAAGAGCAGATTGGGGAAGCATTTATTTACGTATTACTGGCAAGATTATTGAACTCCTTGTTACATGGGGTGACAGGAGTATTAATCAGACATCTAAAAACTAAACTGATTTTACCCAAGGAAGAGAAGAACTAAAGGGATGACGTAGGTGAGGTGAAATTATTATGTGGAAGAAGAATAATCTGAATAAGGGTGTCAAAGATTACAGGGAGAAGGCAGGAGTATAGTATTAAGAGGAAAAATAAATCAGCCATGCTCAAATAACAGAGAGGACTTGATGGGCCAAATGGCCTATTTCTGCTCTGATGAATTATGGTTTTGCTGTCTCATAGATTTTATTGGGTAAGTAATTAAGGAGAAAAGAGCAAAATTGAATAAATATCTGAAGATTATCAATGATGTAGTTGAGGAACAACATGGGTGAATTGCCTCTTGCTGTTCCTGGAGCAATGACCTCCTCCCTTTTACTCAGGTGAATTTTTTTCTTGTCTGAGCATCATAACAATTTAATTCATTTTCTTATAAGTGCAACAGTTCTGGTTTTTTTTTTGCTAAAAACATGAAAGTCAAAACTTCACTCTTTTAGTGTGGAGAATTAACTCTCAGAGTTAACAGTATCCTTCCATTACCTCATGATCTTATTTTCATTTTCTCAGCCAATTTATTGGAAAAACAAAGCAGAAATGGTCTAATGCAGGAAATGCTGGTATTGAAAATCACTTTCATAAGAGGGAATTTCAACTATAATGACATTTATTCTGTTTTATTGAATGAAGCATAGTGTGAATCAGTTATGGAACCAGTATACAAAGGTCAAGGCTATTGAATGATGTGGGTACTTCAACAACAGTGGGACTTAAAGTTAATCAATTAGTAATTAAATAAATCTGGAGTTTCAATAAAACCTAATCTTAAAGGAGATTATTTGGTATAGTCCCTCAATATATTCATGGTATTTCTCCATCAGACCAACATGTAATTGCATTTGTTACATTATTGGCCAGAAGGGCTATTTTGTTGAAATGGAAAGATGTTTCTGCTCCTAATTTGATACAATGGTTTACTCAGGTAACGTTATATCTTAGTTTGGAGAAAATCAGGTCGAACTTTCGATCCTCGATTTGATTTTGAGAGAAGTTGGGGTTCATTCGTCCTCTACTACCATTTGATTTGAGTTAATTAATATGGTTTCCTTCCGATTTTTCTTTAAATGGATTTGAGTTGGCAGATTGATGTTTTTTTTTAATGGAAGTTTGTATGATGTATAGCTCTGGGGTTGTGCTCCCAATGGGTTTTTTTGTTTGTTTTTTTTTCCAGTTAGTAGGGTTTTTTTAGTTAGTAGGGGTTCTTTTTTTTCCTTTTTCTTTCAAAAAAATATTCTTAACACTTTATTTTCTCTTATTATTATTGATATATTGCTGAGCCTTGTTAATTAGTTATTTGCTAATTTAATTCCTTATCGTATATAATGACATATTGACTTAATGTATCTTTTTTTGTTAATCTTCAATAATATTTAATAAAAATATTTTAAAATGAAAACCTGATCTCTTGGTAAAAAACAAACATGAAACTGTTGGTTTGTTGTGAAAACTTACGTACTATTGACATCTGCCATTTTATTCCACAAGTAACTGCAAATCCACCATATTTTTGACGCTTCAATGCCTCTGTTCCACAGTAGGTAATGATGGCCGATATCTGTTAGCATTGTCTATTATATACACATCCTGTGAATAAGACTAGAAACAAGCTGAGATATCATTGCTTTCTAATACTTGTAGATATGTTAGACAAGCAGCTGCTGCTCCTGTCGTAATTTGTGGCTCAGATACTTTGTGATAATGGCACTCACAGTGGGCATGAGTAGCCTGTTTGGTCCTGAAGATCAGTGTGTTGAACTGCTGTGACCATAGATACTGCAACAATCATCAACCTTTTCCTTGTCTCATCGTTTGATCAATCCTGCATTATAAATTGTGCAGCAAATAGAGCTCCAGTGACTCTGGATTTCCAGCATCTATACAATCTCTTGTGTCTAGTGACTTGGATGCAGTTCTGAACTCAAGTAATATCTGTGTGGAGTTCACATGTGCTCCCTGTGACTGCATCTGTATACCCCGATTTCCTCACAGATCCCAAAGGCCCTCAGCTTGTTGGATTAATTTGCCTTTGTAAGTTATTCTGAGAGTGTAGCTGAGTGCAAGAGACTGAGGAAAGTTGATAAGAATGTCAAAATCTA
This sequence comes from Hemitrygon akajei, assembly GCF_048418815.1. Taxonomy (NCBI): domain Eukaryota; kingdom Metazoa; phylum Chordata; class Chondrichthyes; order Myliobatiformes; family Dasyatidae; genus Hemitrygon; species Hemitrygon akajei. The sequence goes on from NC_133131.1 coordinate 146,453,708, forward strand.
ATTAGAGTAGATTTGATGTAAATTGGCCCTTGATAATTAGTGCAAATTTGTTAAGTCAAAGGGCCTGTTTCCTTGGAGATGCAAGTGACAATAAATGCTGGAATCTGAAGCAACAATATGCTGGAGGAATCAGTGGGTTGACAGCATTTGTGGAAGGATAGAAACCATCAACATTTCATGAAAACCTGCATGAGGACTGATGGCCAGTTTAACGAGGAGACGGAGAATGGTGAGATGGTGGTCCGAGGTGATTAATGGACAGAAGAGGGTGATAAATGAAAGGCTGTTCCAGGTAGGGGAGGGGTGGTTCGGGGGGAGGAGTGCAGTTGGAGATAATAGCTTATTTCCATGCTTTATGATACTATTACTCATTTACAGGCAGAACAATAATTCTCTGGATTACTTGAATGGAGCTTACTTGCTCCATGACTAATGGAATCACAGGTTCATGGAATCATATAGCATTAATACAGGCCCCTTGGTCCAACTAATCCTTGCCAACCACAAAGCCAATCAACTAGTCATAATTTCCTGCATCCCATCCATATCCCTTTAAGTTCTACAACTCCATGTAGCTATCCAAGTGCTTCTTCTAGTTTAACTGACTCATCCACTTCTTCTGGCAACTCGTGCCATATAATTACCACCTCCTGTGAAAAAAAAGTTTGAAGTTCAAAGTACATTAATTATCAGGTTATGTATACTATATGGAACTTGAGAATTGTCTCCTTACAGGTAGCCACAAAACAAAGAATAGTCAGCATGGCTTTGTGAAAGGCAGGTCATGCCTTATGAGCCTGACCGAATTTTTTGAGGATCTGACTAAACACATTGATGAAGGAAGAGCAGTAGATGTAGCGTATATGGATTTCAGCAAGGCATTTGATAAAGTACCCCATGCAAGGCTTATTGAGAAAGTAAGGAGGCATGGGATCCAAGGGGACATTGTTTTGTGGAGCCAGAACTGGCTTGCCCACAGAAGGCAAAGAGTGGTTGTAGACAGGTCATATTCTGCAAGGAGGTCAGGCACCAGTGGTGTACCTCAGGGATCTGTTCAGGGACCCCTACTCTTCGTGATTTTTATAAATGAACTAGATGAAGAAGTGGAGGGATGGGTTAGTAAATTTGCTGATGACACAAAGGTTGGGGGTATTGTGGATAGTGTGGAGGGCTGTTAGAGGTTACAGCAGGACATTGATAGGATACAAAACTGGGCTGAGAAGTGGCAGATGGAGTTCAACCCAGATAAGTGTGAGATAGTTCATTTTGGTAGTCAAATATGATGGAAGTATATAGTATTAATGCAAGACTCTTGGCATTGTGGAGGATCAGAGGGATCTTAGGGTCTAAGTCCATAGGACACTCAAAGGTGCTGCGCAGATTGACTCTGTGTTTAAGAAAGCATGCGGTGCATTGTCCTTCATCAATCGTGGGATTGAGTTTAGGAGCCGAGAGGTAATGTTGCAGCTATATAGGACCCTGGTCAGACCCCACTTGGACCCCATGTGTGGTTGCCTCACTAAGGAAGGATGTGGAAGCCATAGAAAGGGTGCAGAGGAGATTTACAAGGATGTTGCCTGGATTGGGGAGCATGCCTTATGAGAATAGGTTGAGTGAACTTGGCCTTTTCTCCTTGGAGCGACGGAGGATGAGAGGTGACCTGATAGAGGTGTATAAGATGATGAGAGGGATTGATCGTGCGGATAGTCAGAGGCTTTTTCCCAGGGCTGGAATGGCTAGCATGAGATGGAACAGTTTTAAAATGCTTAAGTAGGTATAGAGGAGATGTCAGGGGTAAGTTTTTTACTGACAGAGTGGTGAGTGTGTGGAATGGGCTTCTGGCAATGGTGGTGGAGGCGGATATGATAAGGTCTTTTTAGAGACTGCTGGGCAGGTACATGGAACTCAGAAAAATAGAGGGCAATGAGTAACCCCAGATAATTTCTAAAGTAAGGACATGTTCGGCACAGCTTTGTAGGCCGAAGGGCCTGTATTATGCTGTAGGTTTTCTGTTTCTATGTTTCTAAAGCTGGTAGAACCCATTTTAAAAAGACCATCACACACCCAATGTGCAAGAAAAAAAGTTTGTTTAATTATTGTTTAACCATACATAAATACCTATGAATACAGCCAAACAAAACAGCATTCGTCTGGAGGAAAGGTTCAAAATACAATACCAACCTTAGCACACAGCACAAGGCAGATATGGCACATATAAGATAGTAGTAAACATACAGTCACGCAAAGAAATATAATATAGCCCAAGTTCCTGAGTTACATGCTCTGTAGATTGATGGTGCGTGGATAATTGTTAGCAAGTACAAGAACTCAGCATTACACACACACACACGCACGCATGCACAATCCACCTTGACTTTCACTGAGCAAACTCTGGAGGCAGCACCAACAGGTGGGGCATTCCCCCTAGCCAGCATGGGCACCATGCCACACGGCCTGTGGCATCTCGTCTCCCAGGCGAGCCCGTGGCATGAAGCCTAGTCCACTCTACGACCGAGGCCAAGGAGCTTCCCTCCCATTGGTCTTGCCAATAAATCAGTGAACCCAACTTGTAAAATTCTACTTAACTAATATCTCGAGATCACGGGAAAAATGTCCAAGACAATCACTCACTATTAGGCAGTATGCCGTCTTGCTGTACTGTCTCCGACATCTTTCTGTAGCAGGCGGCAACGTAGTCAGCAACAATTCCAGCTCCGCAAGGTCCCCCGCTATCGAGCAACTGGCTGATGGAATAGACTTGCAGTACCTGAAGTTCTTAATATTCAATTATAAAAGAAAGATGTTTAAAAAAGACAAAAACACCCTTGTTTGGCCCCGGAGAACCTGTTGTGTCCTAATGAAATGCCATCTTACTGGAATAGTTGCCCTTCAGGACCCTTTTAAATCTTTTCCCTCCCACCCTAAACTTATGAACCCTAAGTTTTGACTCCCCTACACTAGGAAAAAAACTTACCATCCACCCTATCCACGCCTCTCATGATTTTTAAGTATTCTATAAGGTCACCATTCATTCTCCTGCATCTTGTTTTTAGTTCTACTTGATGTCCACATTTTGGTTTGCCTTGGTAGAATCACAGGTTTCATTGCGTGCAACCTACCTCGGGTGAGACTGGTTAATGTGGTTCACGTGGCAACAGGTAAAACAACAAGAAGGCCTGGCCTGCTTTTCTAAAACAATGTGTCTATTGTCAGCCATACAGTTGCTTGCTCTGTATGCACCCTGCCATGACCAAGGAGGAATGCTCTGATCTGTACAAATAAATATCACCCAGCTAATGAGTGTTTAAATTTGTGTTGGCTGATATTTTGAGGGTAATCCATGCATCTGCTAAAAATTAAAGATTCTGTGGTGCTAGGGCATGTCCAATTGGCTTCACGTGGAGCCATAGAGAAAATACAACACAGATACAGGCTCTTTGACCCAGTGAATCCATGCCAATCACAGTGCCCACCCAGCTAGCCCCAAATTCCTGTTTTCCTTCTATACCCCTCTAATCCCCACCTGTCTATGTACCTGTTAAATGATACCACTGAATCTGCCTCAACCACTTCCTCTGGCAATTCATTCCTCATAATGACAACCTTCTGTGTGAAAATGTTGACCCTCAGGTCACTTTTAAATCTTTCCCCTCTCCCTCTAAACCTATGCCGCTTGTTTTAAATTCCCTTACTCTGGGGAAAAGACTGTTAGCATTCACCATATCAATGCCCATATTCTAGTCCATTGTAATAATGAGTCTGTCTCTGGAATTCCTCCATTTACACCAGTAAAGGACTAAAACGCTACTTGGAAAATATTAGCAGGCCAAAGAAGAATTGATCAGCTGATGCTGAATTGAACTTTGTATATTATCCCTGTAACCTTGCCTGTTTCCATTTCCCAAGATGTACGTGGGAGATACTGGATACGATTCATAACACTGGACAACAATTTTTTTTTAAAAGCGTTGCTTCCTCGGAAATTTCTTTTTTGCTTATTATAGAACACTTGAAGCTGAACAGAAGTATAATTTCAGGCCACTTGTATCACATAGGAATTTGGAGAAACAAGAAATAAGCTTTCATTGAATATAATGCATTTAACTGCAATACACTGCTGATGCTTTGCAATAGTTCCACGAAGCTAAATGTGTTTTATTGATGATTTTCATTTGCCACTAAGTGTCTGAAGCTTCTCACCCAAGTGTCCAACAATGAACAGCCAGCATTGATGGGTTCCAGTTGCCCAGATAACTTTTCCCCATGACCGCAACACCCTGGTGAAACCCTTCACCATGCTCGTCACTGACAGCGCCAAGATTTGCAGGGAAGAATTCTAAATGGAAACGCAGAAAATGCATCTTGAAAAATACTGGAAGGAAGTATTCCAAACTTCCTCTGTACTTTTCAAAGTAAATTTTAAGCCTAACCCTTTGACTGCCTTATTCGGTATTGTTGGAGGAAAAGATCTCATTTTGGAGACATCTGATCTGCACATTTTGGCTTTTATTTCTCTTATAGCTAGGAGGGCGCTCTTGCTTAAATGGAAGGATGTCATTCCACCTACTCACGCTCAATGGTCACGTGATGTTATGTCATGCTTAAATTTAGAGAAGATCGGTTGTTCAATTTCTGAATCTAGTCAAGACTTTCAAACATTGTGGGAACCATTTTTGAACTATTTTCAAAATCCTTTATTTGCTCTTAAAGTACAGATGTTGGCTAATAACATATTTCACTATATGATAAGGATTTTTTTTCTTTTTTCTTTCTTTACCAAACAGCTTCAATCTTGGTAGTGGGCTTAGATTCCTTTATTTGTATAATAAAATTATCACCTTTCAATATTGCGATTTAATTTAATTTACATGAATATAGGGTACTGAGATTCCAAGTATGACTGAAATATTATGTATTTGATAATATTTTATCCTTTTTTTGACTTATAATATATATCTTCTTGTACTCTATTCTTCTATGTAGAAATTAATAAAAATATTGAAAGAGAAAAGGAATCTTTAGTGACATGTTGCACTTCATGGTTTTTGTATGCTTGAACCATGTTGTCAACCAAGTGCATGTAGTCTGGTGCTGAAGCTGCCAGTTGAAGAAGGCGAGTGGCTGCAACAGGCCTCTGACCAACCCGTCGCGCAGTCTCAAGCATCAGTGGTCATTGTTATGGTTGCAGTGGGAGATGGGTGTACCAGTGGAGACACATTAGAAAGAGCTCATCTGGTGTCATCAAATACTCTAGTCATGTCCGCAGACCAGTCAAGCTTACGATTGAGGAATTGCCTTTAAGGCCACGATACAAGGGGAGCATAAGTTCTGCAGCTCATGGAATGAAGTGATGATGGAAGTTCACTGTACCTAAACGATAACTCTTGTGGTTTTTTAATAATACGGGGCAGTGGGAAATCCATAACAGCAGCGGGGTTTTGCACCTTCTGTGGAGATGTGATAGCTGCAAAAGTTAATGATCGTCAACCCAAACTGGCATTTAGCAGGATTAATAATCAACCCATGTTGGTTTAAATGTGTGAAAATTGTGCTGTGATGTGTGTGATATGTGCTTGGACAAGTATGTCTTTCAGCTAAGCAAGAAAATCGAAGTCTTTTCAGACAGAGTCCATCAGCCAAAGTCTGTGCCACATTTTTCACCCCAGATGCCAGGAGCAGCAACTCAATGAGGCTAAATGGGGTTATCACAACCATCCTGAGAATGTCCTCCAAGCACACAGGCAGCTGATGGTAGCTAGAACTAAACCAGCTTCAGAAAAATTAACTTTCCAGCTAAACACGCTGAAAAGTCTTGGCTATGTGGGACAAGGTAATGATCGGGGGTGGTGACCATGTTAAGGCGTTGGTAATCACCATATGGACAGCAACCACCATCAGACTTAGGGACTGTGTGGAGTGGTGAACCCAGGGGCTATTCAACCTGTGTATAATACCAAGACTTTCCATGTTGGCAAACTCATTGTTCACGGTTGCCAGCTTTTCTGGGTCCAGTCTATGAGTTGGACAGGGACTGATGGGTCAGTTGTGGAAATGTGGGGCTCAACCCCATGCTTTGTGACTGTAGTGAAGATTTTGAATTTCACCCAGCATTCACACGCGGTGGTGTATGCACTTGTCAGAGTCATTGCGGGGAACTTACTGGGGAGCAGGGTAATGATCCTAAGTGCTTGACATCCACAAGTGGGCAGTTCGTAAGATCACCCAATAGTCCTTGTGCACACAGGAAACTTGCACTCAGTAGAGGACGAAGCCACTTTTGCTAGGACAAAATCCCATCTGTAACATCGCCCACTGAAGCAGAGCGTCACTCACTGTGTCCCATAAGTTCGGATCCCGCTGGCATTGGCGGCCGCCAGTGAGGTTTTATCACTCTTTGCCTTCCCATCAATAGCCGATGCAGGCAGCACACTCATCTGAGGACCTGTGTCACCTAAGAAGCATCACCCAGAAAGGGTAACACACACACAATGCTGGTGGAACGCAGCAGGTCAGGCAACATCTATAGGGAGAAGCACCGTTGACAGCGCTTCTCCCTGTGGATGCTGAGTTCCACCAGCATTTTGTGTGTGTTGTTTGAATTTCCAGCATCTGCAGATTTCCTCGTGTTTACCCAGAAAGGGTGTCCGTAATGAACAGTAGACCATCCTAGCAGCAGGAACCCATGTTGTTCATAGACCTCTGATGCCCCGATGTGCTGGCACTGTCAAAGCTGAAAGGCAGTTGGCACTTACTGGTATTTGTAACAAAGCAAGCCTGGTAATAGCACAGACCCAGCATTGTCTGTTTCACAACCACCTGAATGCATGAGTTGGAGATCCTGCTACTGGGCTTATTGATACAGGGAAAGAAGGAGGAATGATGCATCTCTGCCTGGCTGAGTAGAGGCTATCAGCTTTTAGCAAGCTGTCTCCAGTCCTTCACAGGTGCATTAGTGACGGCTATGTGAGCTTGATCAGGCATTTACTGCATAGAGAGTTCTTTTAAAAAATAAAGCAAAGATGGTGATATCCCAGGAGAGACGGGATGTGATCCATTCGCTCCGAAGGCCTAGCATCCCCCAGGCCCGACAAGGAGAGCAACTGTTTGCCGCACTCAGATTTCAATAGTCCAAATGTCTGTAGTAGGTGAGTTTCCAGCATGCTGTACTTGTGGCATTCAGGCAGATGTTCAAACAGACTCAACACTGTCACTGCTGTGGAACAATGTAGCAAGATCTGGTACAAGCCCAGCGACGGCTTCTTGCTCCCAAAGCTCCATCAGCTTCAAAGGGATTTTAAATAACTCTGAGATTGTCCTAGAACATCGGGGTCACCAATGTAAGTTTTCATAAATAAAATGGCAGAGGTGTTTTAAGTTTAAGGGAAACAGTAACAACTCCTTTATTGTCCACCAAACACAGAACACAGAACAGCATGGTAAAAAACTTCACGTCATTATGTCATCATGTCAGAGCAGCCTCTCAGAGTGAACACCAACTCAATGTTGGTGGTTGAGAATTATGCACTACATTACCCTACAGTACAAACTTCTTACAGGCAGTGCCAGGATTTGATAATGGGTCGCTGGTACTGTAAAGCATTGTTCTTACCAGTACACTACCATGATGATACTAAAATAGGTAGTGTTATACTGTATACAGTGTAGAAGGTTATTAACAACTAAAGGGAGGGATCTTGATCAGCTAAGGGTGTGGGGTGAGGTCTGGCAAATGGATTTTAATATAGATAAATGTGAGGTATTGTATTTTGGGAGAACAAACTCGGGTAGGATTTAAACAGTGAATGATAGGTCCATGAAGAGTGTTATGGAACTGAGATATCCAGGTGTGCAAGTGCACAGGTGGATGGGGTGGTGAAAGTATTTGGCACACTGGCCTTCATCAATTGGGGCATTGAATATAGAGTTGGGAAGTTATGTTGCAGGTATATAAGACATTGGTAAGGCTACACTTTGAGTATTGTATAGAGTTTTGGTCTCCTGTTATAGGAAAGAAGTTATCAAACGGTAAAGGGAGCAGCAAAGATATACAAGTACATTGCCTGGACTTGAGGGCCTAAGTTAAAGAAGAGATTCCATAGACTAGGACTTTATTCCCTGAAACGTAGGAGATTGTAGGATGGCCTGACAGAGGTAAAAGAGCCAGGTGGTTTGATAAAGACAGGGTGAAAGCACATAGTCTTTTTCTCCAAGGATGGGGATGCTTAAAACAAGGGAGCTTAACAAATAAAGATTTCTCAGGCTTCCAGCCAGGTACAGGTACCAATTATAACCGATGTTTCAATGGCAAACTCTGCCCTCTTCTTCACAGTGAGTATAAGCTTAAGATCAGAAGTAAGCGATTTTAAGGGGACATTACAGGCAGCTTCTTCACAGCAAACATGGCGTGTATTTGCAATGAACTGCCATAAATAGTTGTTGAGGTTGGCACATTAGCAGCATTTTAAAGCCATCTAGATAATTACATGGTGAGGAGAGGTTAAGATGGCCATGGGCCAAACATGAGCAGTTGGGACCAGCTCAATGTGCAACACAGTCAGCATGAATGAGTTGTATCGTATGGCCTGTTTCTGTGCTGTACGACTCTATCACCATCAGAGCATCTGCCTTAACTGGCTTGGGATAGAGCCTAAGGCTTTTCTTTCCTTTTATATGTCTGGCAAAGACTGTTTATATATAATTCATCCAATAAAGACTGGTGGGTAAATTTCTGTCTCATTTGATGCATTAGACATATGGGAGAAGTATAGGATTTTACGTTCAATGAGGGAAGTCTGCATTTTCCTGATTTCCTCTTGAGTTTCCACCTTCTTTCTCTCTTGTTACAGATCCCTGGATTTTTTAGGATGAACAATGCAGCCAAAAATCACTGGAAATGCCTGAACAACCTTAGCAGTTGTGTTTCTCTTGGCCAGTGCACAAACTCCTAGCGATCCAGTGTCTGGCCATTTATCAGAGGTGGGAGGCTGGCTAGCTGGAGTCCGTCTCTGGAGACCTGTGAGAATGATTGTGCAGTAGAGGTCAAAGGGGCAGTGATTCTGGAGAGAGGGAAAGGACAACTGCAAAAACTGTGGAGGCTAAGAATAGATTGGCAAGAGGGAATACCCTCATTCAACACTAAATAACAGATTGTCTGTTCATTATCAAAATACTGGTGACAAGAGCTTCCTGTGCATGAATAAGGAATTGTAACAATTAGCTTACTTCAAAAGTACTTTGTGACTGTAAATTGATTTGAAAAATCGTATCAGTCTTTCTTTTAACTTCATACTTGTTTTTTAAATGTCTCTTGCATTCACAATCACTTTCAATATATTTTCATATTAAAAGCCTGGATATCTGAAATGAAAGTAGAAAAAATAATGTTAGAACCCATGCCAACAACTGAGAATAGGAGAGTCAAGCTAGTGTCAAGATTGACCTGGCACTCAATCTATTCTCATACATACAGTTCTTGAATGAAAAAAAAATTGCTGTTTGCCTTTACTGTTTTAACTTAAAACTTCAATCCACAAACATAAATTGAATGCTTGATTTATTATGAAATGGCTGTTCTCAAATGTTTCTTTGAAGAAAATCATGGAACAATGGTGTGACAATTGTTATTGCATCTTCACGCTAATAGCTGCAGTTTTTTTTTGGGAAGGTGTACTGTGTGACCAAAACAGGAATCTACTCTATATACACAAGATATTCCACTCGTGTGGCCTTTGGCCACTGAGTTCTGTTTATTGCGGAATTGAAGTGAACTATTGCCATTTCAAGATCTACTTCCCCGACTTTCTTCTCACTGCTGTCCGAAGTTCTTCGTAACTTTGTACCCCAGTGCCTACTGGAGTGGACCCAGGTTACACTACGACACCGGTAAACCACAAAAATGGTCATAGTGTCAGTGGAAATACTTTCACCATGTGGCCATTCTGTTTACTCTAAACTGCAGAAATTGTGATTAACATAGAATGATGCCTTTCAGTGTGGAGTGCAGGTTGTATACATGTTGACATTTAAAGCCATCTTCATATGTATAGCAGTCACAGAGTGCTCGGAATTGTAGGGACTGTAAATATTGCTATTGCTCTGAACGTCAGGTTTACAAAACACTCGCACGAGGAACTGAGTGATAATTGTTTTATATTATTTACTTTGGAAGACCTTGACAATCCCCTTATAAATGTATTGCCGGTAAGGAAACCTGGGCACTGGACTGTAAGAGATGAGAGCTAGGATGAAGGAGAGCTAGAGATCAGAATCTAAGATTTAAAGTCTTTGAAGAAGTACAATTAAAAGTACAGCAAAACCTCTGCTGTGAAGTTACAACCTTGTCAGAAGAAACAAAAGTTGAGGCAGAGGTCAGTGTGGAGATATTTAGAGCACTAAACTTAAGTCAACACCTTAAGTCTTTTCTGTTAGAAGTAACTACTGATGCTCTCAATTTCGAGTGACTATATTATATCATCTGTATTGTATTGTCACCACTTCATGAGGTACTCCTGTCCACCAGCTCGTTAAAGCAAATATCTAATAAGCCAATCATGCTGGATCAACTCAATGCATAAACACATGCAGACATGATCAAGGGGTTCATTTGTTTTTAGGCCAAACATCAGAATGGGGAAGAAATGAGATCTAAGAGACTCTGACTGTGGAATGACTGTTGGTGCAAGATGGGGTGGTTTGAGTATCTCAGAAACTTCTCTTTCCATGGGAATTTCATGCACGGCAGTCTCTAGAGTTTAAGGAGAATGGTGCAAAAGACAAAAAAAAAACATCCAGTGAGTGGCAGTTCAGTGGGTGAAGATGCCTTGTTAATGAAAGAGGTCGCAGGGATAGCCAGACTGGCTCATGCTGACGGGCCAGAAACAGTAGCTTAAATAACCATGCATTACAACAGCGGTGTACAGAAGAGAATCTCTGAATGCACAACATGTCGAATGTTAATGGGTTATAGCAGCATAAGGTATGAGCATACAATCAGTGGCCAATTTATTAGGTACAGGAGATACCTAATAAAGGACCACTGAATGTATATTCCATTGACTACTTGCCTAACTCTTCAGACACTTTCTAATGATAATCATTATTTTGAGCAGTGGACCTCCCCTTGACCGCGTATAGCAGGGGTGTCAAACTCATTTTAGGTCACGGGCCAAAGATAATTCCACCGCGGGCCGGATTTGGCATATTTGAGTTTGACATATATGACGTATAGGATACTTCCAGCTCCTGAAACAGATGAAGTACAGTTTTAAATTAACCATATTTTATTTTGGAGAACAAATGCGAACAGAATTCTGATTTTACAAACGATTTTTAAAACGCAAGTACAATTGTTACATAACAGAAAGAGCACACCACTGCGTAGCAGATGAGTAAGTTACCCCTCACAGGAAGAAGGCTTTAAGAAGAGGTCCAACTTGGGTCAAGGTTGAGAAGTGGGTGTTATGTCCTCTTCTCTGTAATTCCTAACAATTTTCTAATTTTTTCACTTATTAATATATTTTTCTTTACTAGTCATCGAGTGAAAACCTCATCTGTGTTTATGTTTTGTGGTATATTTCCTGATCAGTTCAAGTGAGTGAGAGATCGTCATCCTAATCAGGTCAACGTAGTTAGTAAGCTTTCTTTAACTATATAAAGTAGATGGGCAGAAGGGTACAAATCAGAAGTCTAAGCTAATGTGTTATCAACAAGCAAAGCTTGGACAGTTTCTGCTATTGTGCCAAAAAACAACAAACATTTTGGAAATCAACAGTGCATATCTACAAAGTCAGATCTGTTTGTTTTCCAAGTACCTGACAAATTCGTAGCTTGTGGATTAATCACTTCTTCTGCCTTCATCTGACTGCTTTCAGAGCCAAGCGAAGCAAAGCTGCATAACCACCCATAAGGATAACCCATAGCTGCAGAGAAGGGCCTGTGCTTTCTAGAGTCAGGGTCAGGTCAAGAGCAGAGCAGAATTCACAGAAAATGTGTGATTGCACTGGACCCTCAATGCACAGTGTAGACTTATAAGGAGTAGTGTACAAGGCTTGTGAGGTATGTCAAGCCAAGTCACTTTTTATTGTCATTTCGACCATAACTGCTGGTACAGTACACAGTAAAAACGAGACAACGTTTTTCAGGATCATGGTGCTACACAAAACAGTATAACAACTACACTGAACTACGTGAAAACAGCACAGAAAAAAACTACATTAGACTACAGACCTACCCAGGACTGCATGAAGTGCACAAAACAGTGCAGGCATTACAATAAATAATAAACAGGACAATAGACACAGTAGAGGGCAGTAAGTTGGTGTCAGTCCAGGCTCTGGGTATCGAGGAGTCTGATGGCTTGGGGGAAGAAACTGTTACATAGTCTGGTCGTGACAGCCCGAATGCTCCGTTGCCTTTTCCCAGATGGTAGGAGGGAGAAGAGATTGTATGAGGGGTGTGTGGGGTCCTTCATAATGCTGTTTGCTTTGCGGATGCAGCGTGTAGTGTAAATGTCCGTGATGGCGGGAAGAGAGACCCTGATGATCTTCTCAGCTGACCTCACTATCCACTGCAGGGTCTTGCGATCCGAGATGGTGCAATTTCCGAACCAGGCAGTGATGTAGCTGCTCAGGGTGCTCTCAGTACAACCCCTGTAGAATGTGATGAGGATGGGAGGTGGGAGATGGACTTTCCTCAGCCTTCGCAGAAAGTTGAGACGCTGCTGGGCTTTCTTTGCTATGGAGCTGGTGTTGAGGGATCAGGTGAGATTCTCCGCCAGGTGAACACCAAGAAATTTGGTGCTCTTCACGATCTCTACCAAGGAGCTGTCGATGTTCAGCGGGGAGTGGTGGCTCCGTGCCCTCCTGAAGTCAACAACCATCTCTTTTGTTTTGTTCACATTCAGAGACAGGTTGTTGGCTCTGCACCAGTCCGTTAGCCGTTGCACTTCCTCTCTGTATGCTGACTCATCATTCTTGCTGATGAGACCCACCACGGTCGTGTCATCGGTGAACTTGATGATGTAGTTCGAGCTGTGTGTTGCAGCACAGTCATGGGTCAGCAGAGTGAACAGCAGTGCACTGAGCACTGTCATGCTTCACAAATTTTCTGTTGAGATCTGTGACGCAAGGTGTTCTGCAAGGAGCAGTACTGGGATCTCTAATTTGGCTGAAAATGTACTGTACTGTGCAAAGTCTTAGGCTTACACAGGGAGGGTGTGGGACAGGTGACAGTGAAGGAGTACCAGGGTGAGATTAGCGCAGATGCAGGCACGCCTAGCCCTGAGACACCCGGCAAGGTCATTTGATTGCAAACAATTGGTTTATTGATTATTACAGAATGTCTCTTTGGTGCTTCCTGCTCCCTCTCCTCTCTCTTCCCTTTTCCCAAACATGATTCCCCTCTTCCTGCTCCCTTCCCACTCTCAGTCCACAATAGAAACCCATATCCGAATCAGGTTTATCATTACTCACATGTCATGAAATTTGTTCTTTTTTGATGCAGCAGTACAGTGCAATACATAAAATTACTGCTAACTATAAATATGTGCCCAAGACTTTGACCAGTAAATTTATTAATGGCTTTAAAATTGGCAGAGTTGTGAGTACTAAGGATGGTTGTCAAAAGGAGGCAGGATATATATCAACTGGAAAAGTAGAAGATAAATGGAAGTTGGAGTTCAATTCTAGGCAAATGTGAGGTGAAGTATTGAAATATCAAATGCATAATATATAGCAGGATTCTCAACAGCATGGTAGTATCTTGGCGTACATGTCCACAGTTCCTTAAAGGTGAGAAACCAAGAAACAGCATGATAAAGAATTCTCACCTTCATTGGTTGGGGTATTAAACATAAAAGTCAGCAAGTTATGTTGCAATTGTATAAAACTTTGGTTCAACCACATTTGGAGTATTGTACAGTTTCCGTCAGCATACTCTCGGAAAGATGTAGAAGCTTTGGATGGATGCAGAAGAGAGAAACCGGGATGTGGCCTGGATTGGAATTTCATTAGCTATAAGGAGAGTCTAAAGTAATTTGTATTAAGTTCTCCGGAGCATTGGTGGCTGATGAGTGACCTGATAGAAGTATAAAAATTTATGAAAGTCATAAATTAAGTAGATAGGCATTTTTAGTCCAGGGTGGAAATTTGAGATACTAAAGGGCATAGGTTTAAACTGAGAGGAAAGAGAAACTAAAAGAAGACAGAAGAGTTTAAAGGAGATGTGCAAGAGAATTTGTTCAAACAGGGAGTGATAGGTTCCTGGAACACACTGCCTAGAGAGGTGGTAGAAGTAGAGAAGACAATGGCATTCAAGAGACACTTACACAGAGATGTAACTAAGCAGGGAATAGAAGGATATAGACCATGAACGGGCAGATGAGATTAGTCAGATTGGCATCATGGTCAGTTCAGACATCATAGATCAAAGTGCCTGACCTTGTGCCATTCTGTTCCATGTTCTATATCATCTAGCTAGCAGAAAGTATAGGTACAAAAATCTTTACTATTTTTTCTCAAGACTGAGTTCTCAAATACCATGGTACTCACTTGCAGAAATTTGAGGAAATGAGAGAAGCTCAGATGGATATCTTAGTTCACTTGGATGAATTGAGCCAAAGGTCTAGTTTTTGATATGTATAACTTTATGACTCTAAAATTTGTAGCAAAGGCGGTCAAATGGAAAAAGTTACCAGAGATGACCATTGGAGCAGGTAGCAAACATATGATGAGGAAAGTGCATTCTAGGCAATTTCATATCAAGGTTTTGAAGAGGTGCTTAATAATGTGGATTTGAAATCCATTTGATGAAGAGGTAACATCACTGGGAGCATCAAATCTAATATGTGAAGACATTTTCTGTGAGCTTGAATGCTATTTGTTTGTCACGTACTTATCCCTATTTCTTAAATGCTATCTTTTAGGCTCTCATCTTCATTCATCTAATATGTGTGGTTGAAGTTACCACATACACTTCAGGGTGTTTGAAGCTGGTAATGTCATCCTGCTTCAACGTACATCATAAATTGAACCAGGTCAGAGGTGATGGTAATGCTGTGCAAGAGCATCAAATCTGGGAGATGCTGACCCAAACCAAATGATCATGGTGCAAGCAGACCCTTAATGATGCACAGCCAGACTTTCAGTCCTTTGTCCCTAACTCATTTCAACTTTCTGCAGGGGATCCGCTCCAGGTTGGCTATTGATTGAAAGCAGTCTTCAAATGCAATAGCAGGTCACTACGAGGTCAAGCTGAGACTCAGACACAGGTGGGTGCGCCTTTTACTGACATAGAATCTTTTCAAAATAAAAAGAGAGGTTAAAGTCGGCTGTAACCTTTTAAAACATATTTCAAAAGCACAAATACTTGAGGCTTTGAATAATGCCAATAATAACAATCCACTCGGGCTGTTCAGGATGATAAATGTGGATGTGAAAACAACTGGGAGAACTTGGAGAATTTCAATAAATGTGTGTGGTATATTGGTAGGGAAACACAAGCTATGTTCAAAATATAAAGGAGCCCTGAGTGGGGATTTGGATTAATTTCAATTTCAATTAACTTTGCTGCATTTGCATTTTTTTAGCTCAAATTGACTCCTAATCTCAAATTTGGCAACATCAGTAATCTTGTCTTCAAACAATAAATTCAAAGTCAAATTCATAATAAATTGTTATTATTATTGTGGCAATATATCAGAGGCCTAATACTGAATGTAAATTACCATGAGTTCAGGAACAATACAGGTTGAACAGAATCTGTCTCTTCAGATATATTACATAATGTTTACAGTGAGATCATAATCTATTGGCTTTATGTTGTAGTCGAAGACATTATGTTTCTTTGCCATCTAACTACACCCCCAAGGCAGTACCTGAATGAGTAGATCTCTCTGTTATAACAGCGTGGTTATCTAGGATCATGAAGGAACCTACTTTCACTCATGTAAAAGAGATAAATTATTTAAATTTTGTTATGTTGGTTCGATACATTTGAGGAATATAAGCAGGAATCGAAGGAGAATTGGCTGGTACCCTTCAAATAGTTACAGGAATACAAATGTAAGTTGTGTAATGAAATGCCTGGGGTTATTTTCCTCGCTGAAACTATCCTGATGCACACCTTGCAAATAAAAATTGTGTCTAAGTTAGTCCGTTTTCCATGCTTATGTCTTTATCAATATTGCACTTTTAGTTATTTTTTGTATAATTCCTATAGCTGGAACTAATTCATTCTCAGTTCTGTCCAGTTTATAGGCAGGTTTCTGAAAGGATAACAAACTTAGAACACAGTACAGTACTAGACAGGCCATTCAGCCCATGGTATTGCATCAATCTCGACACCAATATATGCTAAATGTCTTCCTCCTGTGTATCCCTCCATTTCCTTCATATTCATGTGTCTATCTAAAAGTCTCTTAAACTCCACTGAAATGCCAGCTTCCGTACTACACCTGGTAGCCCAATTCAGGTATCTCTGTGTAAAAACTTCCCCTCCCATCACCTTTAAACTTCTTCTCCTCTGGTCTTAAAAACGTGACCTCTGGTTTTTGACACTTCTGCTTCAGGGAAAAGATTCTTACTGACTACTCTATTTATGCCTTCCATAATTTAAAAAGTCCCATGGATCTTTATTCTGTTAAGTCAACCTGCCATGACAGACCTTATCAAATGCCTTACTAAAATCCACTGCCTTATCCTGATCAAGCACCCTTGTTATCTCCTCATGAACCTTAATCAAGTTTGTAAGGTATGTGTCTGCCCCACAAAATGCCATCCTTACTGTTCCAAAGCAGGCCATGCCTTTCCAAATACATATAATTTTTGTCCCTCAGTATCTTCTACAACTGCTTCCCTATCACTGACACAAGGCTCCGTGGCCTGAATTTGCCTTGATTATCCCCATTTCTCTTCTTGAGCAAAGGCAATTCAGCCCATCTTCTTCACTCCAGTCCTCTGGGACCGCCTGTTGCTAGTGAGGACACAAAGATCTATGAGGGGTGATTGATAAGTTTGTGGCCTAAGGTAGAAGGAGTCAATTTTAGAAAACCTAGCACACTTATTTTTCAACATAGTCCACTCCTACACATACACACTTAGTACAGTGGTCATGGAGCATACGGATCCCTTCTTTGTAGAAGTGGTCCACAGCAGGGGTGATTGTTAAGTTCCTGGCCTAAGGTAGAAGGAGATGAGTTATTAACTTCAAACTTTCTGCATAATCACTCAAAGAGTTGAACTACACGTGCATGTAACGAGAGTGTGTTGGACCTCCAGGTGGTCCACAGTAGGGGTGATTGATAAGTTTGTGGCCTAATGTAGAAGGAGATGAGTTATACAGCTCATACTGCACGTGCAGTTCCTTCTACCTTAGGCCACGAACTTATCAATCACCCCTCATATGTCAAAGCCCCAGCAATCTTCTCACTTGCTTTTTTAAAATATTCTTGGATATAAAAGTATGCTATCAGATCATGGGGACTTATCCACCTTAATGGTTTTCAGAAAACCAATCACTACCTCCTCCGAAGGGCGCTGAGTAGGCTACGGTCAATTATGGATAACTCTGAACATCCTCTACATAGCACCATCCAGAGACAGAGAAGCAGTTTCAGCGACAGGTTACTATCGATGCAATGCTCCTCAGACAGGATGAAGAGGTCAATACTCCCCAATGCCATTAGGCTTTACAATTCTACCGCCAGGACTTAAGAACTTTTTAATAGCTATTATTAATGCTTTTTGAGATAGTGATTTAGATGCATATCATATTTTTTACTGAGTTAAGTATTGTATGTAATTAGTTTTGCTACAACAAGTGTATGGGACATTGGAAAAAAAGTTGAATTTCCCCATGGGGATGAATAAAGTATCTATCTATCTATCTATCTATCCTTAATCTCAAAATGTCCCAAAGCATTAACATTCCCCACTTTGCCTTCACTTTTCTCCTCGGTAAATACTGACACAAAGTACTCATATCTTCAAAAATAAGCTTATTCTTAAAAAATCTTGTTTTTATCTAAATCTGAGGACCTCTCACTAGCATAGTGTTGTGCTCTGTTAGAATTCTTGCAACGTCTATCTCACCCATATTGATATCTTGTTCATAGTGTGCGTGTGCGTGAAATGAAAATATTGACTGCAAAAGAGGTAAATCACACATATTCCAATGGTTTTATGCTTCTGCCATTAGATAATGTCTCCAGTGTTTCAGTAATATCAGTAGATAGGAGGGAAAGTGATTTCATCTTCATCTATCAGAGCAACACTCAAGTATTGCTATCTGATCTGATGGTGGGGTGGATCCAATAGTTTGTGTTTTATTATAAATTTCTAGCATTAACTGTGATATTGGAACATAAAACCTAGACTAATATAGTTCAGCACAAGCCCTTCACCCAAGATGTTGTGCCAACTGTTTAACCCTACTCCAAGATCAATCTAATTTTTTTCACCCACATAGTGCTCCATTTTTCTTTCATCCATCTGCTATGCTAATATTTTTTAAATAGGCTTAATTTATCTGCCTCTCCCACCACTCCTTGCACAATGTTGCATGCACTTCCCATTCTCTGTGTAAAAAACCTAACTTTGACATTCCCCTCCATACTTTCCTCCAATCACTTCAAAGTTATGCCCTCTCAAATTAGTCATTGCTGTTCTGGGAAAATGGTACTAGTTGTCCACTCTTTCAATATCTCTTATCATCTTATACAGCCCTATTGGATCATCTATCATTCTCCTTCGCTCCTAAGAAAATAAGCTCCAGGTCACTCAACTTTTCCTCCAATGACTTGCTCTTTAATCTGGGCAGCATCCTGGTAAATCTTTTCTGCACCTTCTTGAAAGCTTCCTCATACATGAAACTCAGAAATATAGAGGGCTATGGGTAACCCTAAATAATTTCTAAAGTAAGTACGTGTTCGGCTCATCATTGTGGGCCGAAGTGCTTGTATTGTGCTGTAGGTTTTCTATGTTTCTATACTTCATATAATGAACAACCAGAACAGAACTCAATACTCCAAGTGTGGTCAAATCAGTTTTATAGAACTGCAACATTACCTCATGTCTCCTGCACTCAATTTTATAACTAATGAAGGGTAATACACCAAATGCCTTCTTAGCCGCACTATCAATTTGTGCAGCAACTTTGAGGGATTTTATGGACATGAACCCCATAATCACTCTGTTCCTCCACATTGTCAAGAAAGTTGCTATTAATTGTACTCTGCCTTTAAGTTCGATGTTCCAAGGTATATTACTTCATAATTCTTCGGATTCAACTCCATCTGCCACCTCTCAGCTCAGCTCTGCATCCTATCAATGTGCCATTGCAACCAACGAGAACTTTCTACGCTATCCATAACAACATCTGTTGCATATAGTTTAAAAGGTTGTTGTAAATTACCATATCTTTTTTTGCTTTAGTACACAATTATGAGGCCTTCTTCTAAAGTATTGTGAACAATTATTACAGTGTACAAATTAGATATTAACCAAAGGAGAAAGTATACAGTAAATGGCAAGACCCTTAACACCATTGATCTGCAGAAGGAGACACAGTTGACATGGGAGCTGTGTAGCCTCAGTTGTAGCAAGAGCTAGGCCTCAAGCTGGGGATTGCCTGCTGCTGTAGATCAGGTGATTGATGCAGAAGCGCTACAGTGTGGTTGAGCTCAGCTGGGACCTGGCCTCGCCTGTTGGTGCTACCTTCCTGTGTTCGAGCGCTGGCATGGCAGGTTGGACTAAATGCATCTGTACACTGCTGAGGGACCCTACCATCGATTGCTGGACATTGCCACTCAGGATCTTGGACTATATATATGTCTTTTTTTAAAGTGAATATAATTCTTTGCTCGATATTGTTGAATGTTTGCTTGCTGTTTTGAATGTTTTGCACCTTGGCCCCAGATGAACACTATCTTGTTCAGCTGTATCTATGTAGGGTTTGAGTGATAATTAAACTTGATTTGATTTGATTTGAGGTGCAAATCCATAGCTCCATGGGAGTGACAACAAAAGTAAGTAGAATGGCAAAGAAGACAAATGGGATGTTTGTCTTGATCAGTTGTAAGTGTACGAGCCAGGAAGTGATTTTGCAACAGTATTAAACTTCGGCTGGGTCGCACTTAGAGTACTGTGTACAGTTTTGGTTACCCAGGTGCAGAAGGGTTTCATTGGGATCTCCCCTGGGTTAGAAGGTAATAGCTATAAGGAGAGGCAAAATTTTGATTGTTATCCCTGGAGCATTGGAAGCTGAGGGGAGACCTGATAGGAGCATATAAAAGTATGAGAAACATTAATGCACTAGCAGTCAGAACCTTTCTCCTCCAGGTTAATAATTTCAAACGCTAGAGGGTATAGCTGAAAGGTGACAGAAGAAAAGTTTAAAGAAAATGTGTGGATGAAGTATTTTACAGAGAAAGTGGTAGATGCTTGGAATGTATCACCAGGGATGGTGGTGGAGGCAGACATGAAATCTTTTAAGGTTCAAAGTAAATCTATTATCAAAGTACATATAGGTCACCATATACAACCCTGAGATTCATTTATTTGTGGGCATGCTCAACAAATCCAGAATAGAATAATAGGTATAATAAATCAATGAAAGACTGCACCAGTGTGCAAAAGACAACACACTGCGCAAATACAAAAAATATATAATAATAAATAAGCAATAAATATTGAGAATATGAGATGATGAGTCCTTGAAAGTCAGTCCATAGGTTGTGAGAATATTTCAATGATGGGGCAACTGAAGTTGAGTGAAGTTATTCCTCTGGTTCAAGAGCCTGAATGGTAATAACTGTTCCTGAACTGGTGGTGTGAGTCCTAAGTACTTTCTTCCTGCTGTCAGCAGCATGAAGAGAACATGTTCTGGATGGTAGGGGTCCCTGATGATGGATGCTGCTTTCCTGTGATGCTTCATGTTCTCAATGGTGGGGAGGGCTTTACCCGTGATGCACCGGGAGGTATCCACTGCTTTATGTAGGATTTTCTTTTCAAGGGCTTTGGTGTTTCCATTGGTGTGTCTTTTAGATAGACAATTGAGTAATACAAAGAATGAAGTTATTAGATCATGTTCAGGTTAAAGGAAATAGAATAATTTAGTAGTACGTTTGGCATAGACATCATGAGCCAAATGGCCTACCCTGTGCTGGTCTAGAATCAATCTGTATATATCTGAGCAAATACTGACCCACAGATTAGCAGTTCATTCACTGGTACTTCTGCATAAAGCAAAAGCTCAACATTGCATTGAAGTGCAAACCAAGAGTATGTGGTCTGGCCTATTTATTCCTCAATCAGTATTATTAAAACAGCATCTCATCGGCACTGGTGACCTTTGGTATAACATGGACAGTGCTATTTATATGAAAGAGCTTGAAATCTTCATAAAGAGTCTATAACTATGACGTAAAAGCTTTTGTGATGTTAGTCACAAGCAGGCTGTGTGATGTAGTGGTGGGATATGAGGCAATAACAATCATTAAATTATTATGGCACAGACTTACGTCATTCAGTCCTGTGTCAGGTTCTTGAATCACTCCAACCCTGCCCATAGTCTCACAAGTTACTTTCCTTAGGTACACATCCAATTTCCTGTTCAAGCCCTGAAGGACTTTGCTTCTGTCACATTTTTAAGCAATGAGTTCCTCGTCATATCTACTCTGAGTAAAAAAGTTTTTTTTCTCGTATCTACATTTTAGATGTAAGTGTATGTCCCCCACTCCTGGAACTAAACACTAATGGAAACAGCTTCCTTAAAACAGTCATAATCTTGCAAAGCTCTGTCAAGCCTCCTCTCAAGTTCCACTGCTTCAACAAATACTTCTGTTTTATTTTGATTTCATGCCATACATCATCGTGGGAGGCACAGAGAAATGACCATACTTACTTTCCATGGCGAGTAGGGAATTCGGGTGTGGTGTTGCAACATAACCCTTCAAAGACAGCAAATCTAATTTTGGACTGTATCCTGTGTCCCAACTTCGCCACTCACCACCCTCACTGCAGAAGCAGCAGAGTACACGGGACATCGGGAATACCACACCCCTTGGCATGGAACTGGCGCTGCTCACAGGCAGCGACAATCTCATGCAAGCACAACAACATAAAACTGCTATACATAAACGTGTACCTCTCACTTTATGTCAGCCTGTCAATCTTCAGGCCACGCCACTCAGGGTCTTGTGCTAATATTATTCTGTGACCCTATGTGCTGGATTGTAACTATATTGTGCTGTGTGTGACTACACATATGTACCTTGGCCCCAAAGGAACAATGTCTTGTTTAGCTGTAATCATGTGTATAGTTGAAGACAATAAACTTGAACTTGAACTAGATGATCAGAGAGCAAACCATCACCAGGGTGTGAACCAATAAACAATGTATTCAATTAAAGTATTGCAATAAAATAAACATATCTGCCTTTAAAAAAATAACACTTTTGATACTGTGGCTTTAACAGATACCAGTTGATGTTGGACCACACAACATGACACTAGGTTACAGGAATTTAGTGATATAAAGGCAATAATCCACTGCACCATAAAGAAAATATTGTGCAAATGAATGCCAATAGGTTAAAGTTTATTAAAGAGACAGCATAAAATGAAAATAAAAAGGATTGAAAGGAGAAAGCATTGGCTGTGTGTGACCTGGTAGCCTAGGCCCCATTAATTTCCTGACAATTTAGAGACTGAAATTATCATTTGCTCTGAGAAATATTCTACGTTGAAAACAAACTGTCAAAGAAATACCAAGAGCAGGTTTGCAACTCAGTGCCTAGGAGCTAGAAACTGAGATGACATAATGGCCAACTATTGTAGAAATCACCCGATCTGCATTCCACTGGTTGGAACAGGTAGATTCTGACTGTTTCTATACAAAACCACTGCACTGACTTGATTTTACACCAAAATAGAAGTTTACAACATTTTGTCTACTTACTCATGAATAAATGACTTCTCTTACTCATGAATAAATTAATTCAAACAATAACATGAAAACATTTGGCAGTATTTTACTTTCTTTAAAATAACTTGCACGTTGCTATAACATAAACAACAGATGCCAGATGATATGACACGAGGTTACTACAACCCTAAGGGGATTGTATTGAAAAGGATATTGTCTCAGAGCAATGACAAGGATCAGGGCAAAAATGATATGTTTCCACACATGTGAAAATCTAGAAATTCTTCTCAAGTTTCTTAACAGGAGGAGAGAAATGGATAATCGCATCCAAGAATGTACTGCTTCAAAGTCCATGTAAAGGTACAGTAGTCAATTTTGACTTGTGTGGTGGACTTTACAGAATAGTTCTGTTACGTGATATCAGTGAGATTCATCTTGCTTGCGTGTATACTGTTCATACATGTGTGTGTATATGTGTTTACAGATTTGGCATATTACCTAAAGTTTTGACAAACTTCTATAGATTCGCAGCAGGGAGTATCCTGACTGGTTGTATCATGGCCTGGTATGGAAATTCCAATGTCCAGGAAGGGAAAAGTCTGCAGAACGTGCTGAATACAGACCAGTCTATTACAGACAAAACTCTCAGCACCATTGAGCATATCTACAGAGAGTGCTTCCACAAGAAAGCAGCATCTGTCATCCAGATCATTGTCCCCACCATAAAGACCATGCCCTCTTCTCATCTCTACCATTAAGCAGAGAAAACAGAAGCCTTAGGTCCCACACCACCAGGTTCAGAAACGGTTATTACCCTTCAATCATTAGGTTCCTGAACCAGGATGAATAGTGTCTGGTCCTAGTCTCTCCCACTATAGGAAGCGTCCTCTGAATATCCACTCTATCTAGGCCTTTCAATATTCAATGTTTCTCAATGAGATCCTCCTCCCCATTCTTCTAAATTCCAGTGAGTATAGGTCCAGAGCCATCAAACACTTTTCATATGCTAACCTTCTCATTCCTAACAACATTCTCGTGAACCTTCTCTGGATTTTCCCCAATAACAGCACATCTTTTAAATAAGGGGCTGAAAACTGCTCACAATATTCCAAATGTGGTCTGACCACTGCCTTATAAAGTCACAGCAATACATGGTTGTTTTTTTTATATTCTAGTCCTCTTGAAATGAATGCTAACATTGCAGTCATTGTAGTATACGGTGACATACTACATTTTGATAATACATTTACTTTGACTGCGTCCAATTCTTTGTACACAGAAGGGAATTTTCTTTAATGCTGACTGCTGTTTGGGCCTTTGCTCTGATCCAAATTGTCTGCCTGGATAGAAACAATCCCAATATTTGTCCAGTGGAAATGATGGGTGATACACCATCAATAACTCACTCTGAGACGTAAAGGCGAGATATCGGCTTTTATTGACTGGAAGAAGGAACAAGCAGTGGTTGACCACCATACTACATCCTGGAGACAGAGAGGCCGGGCTCAGACCTCAATCGCCTTTATACAGGGATCTGTGGGAGGAGCCACAGGAGCAGTCAGCAGGGGGCGTGTCCAGACAGGTATATGTAGTTCACCACAATGGGTGACCCTTGTCAGCAGGTGATGAGTTGAAAACTTGCTCTTGGTATTTGATTGCTGTGGTTTGCGCTTTTTGGTGTGCTATGCTGGGTTCAGTTCTGCTCGCCTCATGCAACCCACTGACACCGATCAAAGCTTAGCGGTGGGTTACATAATCTGGTGGAAGTAGTGAAGGCTGCATTGAACCCTATCTCAGGAAGTAATGAAATGCTGCAGATATTGGTGAAATCTGGTGAAATAAAATCAGATAACAAAGAATTAAGCTCCAATTTCCACCCTTATGGTGTTTTCATTGTTAAATCATTAGTTTGTGGCCTGGTATGAAAACAGCCAAGACCTTTAATGGAAGGCCTACAAAAAGTAATGGAAAAGGTGATACCTCTCTATCCCTTGTTAGGGAGAGAGAGAGAGAGACAGAGCTTGTGGCATGTCGAGTTGTTGGGTGAACAATTAGTTTTTGTTGGACTGTAGATCATGGTCTCCCTTTGGAGGCTTTGCTATTGCTTGCCTGGTGGGCAGTGGGTGCTGATGTTTCCTGCTGAAATAAGCGGGGGAGGGTTGATGCTTTGCTGATGCTAGTAAATGGGAGGGGGAGAGGGGGCTTTTGGGTTCTAATGTTTTACTGTCATTGCTTCTGTGGGTTCTCTTCTGTTTTTGTGGATGTCTGTGAAGAGCAAGAACCTCAAGTTGCATATTGTAACATTCTCTGATATTAAATGGAACCATTAACCTATTGGATACAGCCCCGTGCATCATGGGTAAAGTCTCCCCACCATTGAAAACATTTACACAGAACATTGTTGCAGGAAGGCAACATCCATTATTAAGGACCCCCACCACTCAGGTCATGCACTCTTCTTACTGCTGTCTCAGGCCTCACACCACCAGGCTCAGGAACAATTATTACCCCTCAACCATCAGTGTCCTGAATCAGAGTGCAAGAGGGGATTACTTCACTCAACTTTGGTTACCCCATCACCGAACTGGTCCCATATCCTATTGACTCACTCTCAAGGACTCCTCATTTCATGTTCTCGGTATTTATTGCTTATTTATTATTATTATTATTATTATTTATTTTTTACTTTGTATTTGCACAGTTTGTTGCTTTTGAACACTGGTTGTCCACCCCATTGGGTGCATTTCTTTCATTGATTCTATTGCTTCTTGGATTTACTTCGTGTGCCCACAAGAAAATGAAATTTGTAAGTGTCTTTTGTGACATACTGTACCAAATCTCCTCAAACTCCTAATGAAATATAGTCGCTGTCTTGCCTTCCTTGTAATTGCATCAATATATTAGGTCCAGGGTAGATCCTCAGTGATATTGACACCCTGGAACTTGAAACTGTTCACCCTTTCCACTTCTGATCCCTCAATTAGGATTGGTGTATGTTCCCTCGACTTCCCCTTCCTGAAGAACACAATCAATTCCTTGTAGTGAAGCTGATCTATCTTGCTCCTGTATACCTCCTCATTACCATCTGAAATTCTGCCAATAATAGTTGTGCCTTCGGCAAACTTAAATAAGGTGCTCGAGTTATGCACAAGCGTGGGTGTAGAGAGAGTAGAGCAGTGGGCTGAGCACACATCCTTGATGTGCAGCAATGCTGAATGACAGTGAGGAGGGGATGTTGTTTCCGATCCACAGACACTGTGGTCTCATGGTGAAGAATTCTAACATCCAGTTGCAGAGGGAGGTACAGAGGGCTAAGTTTTGGAGCTTGCTGATTCTAATCAACATCTGCATATAATGTCAACCAGTCGCAAAACAGTATAAACGTTAGAAATCTTTGGGGATTGTTAAGAATGACAGAAAGACAGTGTGACAGAAAGAAGAAATAGAATTCATTCCTCAACTGATTTCTGCAATGTATGACCCACTCATCAGCAACTCATTGGTATGTTCTTTTAGTTAGTAAGGAATAGTACCTGCATTTGGAAATCCTTGTAGTCTATAAGTCTTTTGTAATTCTTAAATCTTTCATAAATCAGAAATCTTCTGTGAGTTTTAAGTGTAAGAACTATTTATCTAAATTTCAGTGTGCAGCATTAAAGATAAAAGAAACTGTGTTTAAAATGCTTTGTTAGCTGGAAATATCTGCTCCCTCAGGAAGAGAGGACCCAACACTCAAATAGTGGATATTGGCAGCTAGGCCTCACCATAGAGACTAGACAGGGGACTAAGCTAGTCTTTGAAGCATATCATCACAACACAATGTATGTACAAAAACAAGTCAGAGACTAGGAATGCTGTGGTGAATAACACACTTCCTAACTCTCCTCAGCCTGTCATTTCAGAAGATGGAATGCTCCCTACTTGCCTAGGTGAATTCCTTTTCAACAACACTCATTAAATTATACATCAAACAGGACAAAGCGGCCTAGTTGAGAGAACGCCCATTCCCAACCACTGCCGATGCACAGTGTCAGCTGTTTGTACCATCTACAGGATGAATTGCACCAGCTCACCAAGACTCACTGGACAACACCTTCCATAACCTCTTTCAGCTGGAGAGACAAGTCAACAAAAGCATGGGAGATCCAGCATCTGGAAGTTGCCCTCCAAGTCACATACTATCCTAACTCAGAAATCTATCACTGTTCCTTCACCATTGCCAGGTTAAGATCCAGGAGCTCCCTTCTTCAAAGCATTGTGGGTATACCTGAAACTCGGACGGAAGAGGTTCAACACAACAGCACGTTCTCGAGGTGATGGCTGCCTGTCATACCTGACGAAATGATGGCAGAAGAGTTTGTAAAGTGGAAAAGCTGTTGCACTCTCTCAGCCTCGGAGGTCTGTGTCCAGTGGTAAGAGTAATAGTAACAACTGGGGTCTTCCGTGCTTGCAGTGGATGACCATACCTTCATCTGTGCCTCATCATGCCCCTTGTTCTCCATGGAGTGCTTTAGAACTGCCTCGTAGCTGTTGGATCTCACTGTAGATCTCATCCATGCAGCCCACCGGAGCTGAATTCAACCATCTTGAAGGTAATTAGACCATAGACCAAAAGACAAAGTGGCAAAAATAGGCCATTCAGCCCATTGAGTTTGCTCTGCCATTCCATCATGGCTGATTTATTATCACTCACTCACTTAACATCATTACACTTATAACTGTAAGGCTAAACACAACTCCAACACTATATTACAGTTTGCTTATGACACTACTGTTGTTGGCCAAAACAAAGCAGTAATTAATCAGCATATAGGAGGGAGATTGAGAATCTGGCTGAATAACACCACAACGCCAATTTCTCACTCAATGTCAACAAGACCAAGATCTGATTATTGACTTCAGGAAGAGAAAACTAGAGCCAGTCCTCAACAGAGAATCAGAAGTGGCAAGGGTCAGAAGCTTTAAATTCCTCAGTGCTATTATTTCAGGGGATCTGTCCTTGTCCCTCACGTAATTGCCATTACAAAGAAAGCACACCAGCACGTCTACTTTCTTAGAAGTTTGCAAAGATTCAGTACTTCATCTAAAACTTAGACAAACTTCTATAGGCATGCAGTGGACTGTATATTGATGGTTGCATCACGGCCTGGTATGAAAATACCAATGCCCTTGAATGGAAAGTCCTACAGAAAGTAGTGGATACTGCCCAGTCCATCATGGGCAAATCTTCCCCCACCACTGAGCACATATACATGGAGCACAGTTTCAGTTAAGCAGCATCCACCGTCACGGACCCCCACCATCCATGTCATGCTCACTTCTCGCTGCTTCCTTTGCTGAAGGTAAAGGAGCCTCAGGACTCATACCACCAGGTTCAGGAACAGTTATTACCTCTCAACTATCAGGCCCTTGAACTGGAGAGGATAACTTCACTCAACTTCAGTCACCCCATCACTGATCTGTTCCCATAACCGATGGACCCACTTTCAAGGACTCTTCATCTCATGTTCTCAACATTTATTGCTTATTTATTATTATTATTATTATTATTATTATTATTATTATTATTATTTTGTATTTGGACAGTTTGTTGCCTTATGCACATTGATCTTTGTCCATCTTGTTGGATGTGGTCTTTCATTGATTCTTTTGTGCTTCTTTGTATTTACTGTGAATGCCCACAGAAATGAATCTCAGGGTTTTATATAGTGATATAGATGTTTCCTGATAATGCATTTACTTTGAACTTTGAACTCTCAGCCTTGTTCTCTTACCTTCTCAATGTGACTTTTGACCCCCTTACTAATCAAGGACCTATCAACCTCTGCTTTAAATATACCCGATGACTTAGCATCTGGAGCCATCTGTGGTGATGAATTCCACAAATTCCATACCTTCTGGTTGAAGAAATTCCTCTTCATCTCTGTTCTAATTAAGAATGGGCAATTAAATATTGGTTCAGCTTGTGAAGCCCACATCCCTCAAATGAAGAAAAAGAATTAAAAAGTAATTAGAAGTGATTTAATAATAAGAATTTCGAAAAAATAAAAAGCAAACAAAAATCATGAAACCATCAGACTGTTGTAAAAACCCATCTGGTTCATAATGTCTTCTGGGAAAGGAAATCTGTTTTACTTATCTGGTCTGACTAATATTTGATCTAGACCCACCTATGTGATTGACTCCTTACTGTCTCCTGAATTCAGGCCATTGGGAGTGGGTAATAAATTCTGGCATTCCCAGTGATGTCTGCATCCCATGAGCAAATCCGTTAAAAAACAGAGCAAGACTCACCAATCTGGAGGCAATTCTCCAACCACCACCCAGGTGTAATTCAAAACACCGACATGTCTGCAGATGATTATCCTTGCTTTACATGAATGCAGTTTGCAGCAACTTATAATGCATCAGCTAGGCAGCTCCATCTGGAGGAAATTACTTCACTAAACCTAACCTTCTTTCTCTTATTACTGAATGACCAGAAACGTGATGGCCGTGGCTAATTTTGTTGTAGGTGACCACCAACATTTAGCCATGCAAAACTGTAGGTTCCAGACTTTCACCCCACACGGAAGGCCATCTTGAGGGTGAAAAGTCAATCCTGTTTGAGGTTAGAGACACAATTGGATGCACGTCAGCTGTGGCAAGGTTTGCATGGCATTACTTCCTGTAAGCTGAAATATAACAGCATGATTGGCAGTGATGCTTCATTCCCTGAGGATCTCAATGGCTTTGATGGATGTTTTAAAAGAAAGAATAAAATCACATCTGTGCAAATCCCCACAGCATCTGGAAGCCCTGGATACTCTGTCAAAGAGGTTGATGTCAAAACATCCTTCAAGAGGGTACACCTGGCAGCGTACTGAAACCTTGTGCCAACCAATTGGCAGGAGTGTTCACGGACATCCTCAAACTCTCACTGCTGCAATCGGAGGTCTCCACCTGCTTTAAAAGGGCAACTATCATACCGGTGCCCGAGAAAAGTAGATTGAGCTGCCTCAACAGCAATGGACCAGCTGCAGTTTGCCTACTACCACAATAGGTGCAATTGCACTGGCTCTCCACTCGGCCTTGGACTCCCTGGACAACAGCAATACTCATATCAGGCTGCTGCTTTCAATTACAGCTTGGTATTCACCACCATCATCCCCTCAGTACTAATCAAATAGTTTCAAAACCTGGACCTCTGTACCTCCATCTGCAGTTGAATTCCTGACTTCCTCATTGGGAGACTACACTCAGTATGGATTGTTAATAACAGTTCCCTTCTGGCAACAATCACAGGCGTATCTCTACAATGTGAGCTTTGTCTACTGCTCTACTCTGTCTGCACTCATACCTGTGTGGTTCTGCATATTGGCTGTTGACACTACTGTTCTCACAATAACCTTAACTGGCAATGAGGAGGCATATAGGATGAAATAGATAAGACAGATTTGCAGATGCTGGAAATCTAGAGCTCCACACAAATTGCTGGAGTAACTTAGCAGGTCAGGCAGTATCTATGGAGGGGAATAAACTGTTGACCTGTTGAGTTCCTCCAGCATTCTGCATGAAAAAGATGGTCTGGTTTATTGGTGTCACAACAATTTTTCACTCAATGTCAACAAGACCTAGGAACTGGTTGTGGACTTCAGGAAGTGGAAAATGATAGAACACACACACCAATCAATCATCAAGAAGTGGCCGGCAGTGGAAAGGGCGAGCAGGTTCCAAGTTCCTGGGCATCAAAATCTCAGTCGATCTACCTGGGGACACCATATCAATGCAATCATGATGCAGGCCCACCAGCAACTCTACTTGATTAGGAGTTTGAGGAAATTTGGTATTTCACCATAGGCTCTTGCAAATTTCTACAGATGTACCATGGAGAGTATTCTGACTGGTTGCACCAGCATCTGGAATGGAGCCGATAATCCACAGAATCATAAGAGACTTCAAAGGGTAAGATTCAGCTAGCTCCAATATTGGCATATGCCACTCCACACTCAGCACTTATCCAAAAGGCAATTCCACAGAAGAAGTGCTTTATTCTCATTAATACTATCAGGGTAGAGGGACAGGAAGTGAGGGAGGAGGTGAAGGGGCAAGTGTAGCACTTGTTCTGCTTGCAAGGATAAGTTACAGGAGGGAGATCAGTGGGGAGGGACAAATGGACCAGGGAGTCCCTGTGGAAAGTAGAAAGTAGGGAGGAGGGAAATATGTGCTTAGTGGTGGGATCCCATTGGATGTGGCAGAGATTCCAGAGAATTCTGTGCTGGATGCCCAACAGTCTTTCCAGGTGAGGCAATGCTTCACCCGTGGCTCTGTTGGGGTTATATACTGTGTCTGGTGCACCCAGTGTGGCCCCTGTGAGACTCGACGTAGATTGGGAGACCACTTTGCTGAGCACCAATGCCAGAAGAAGAAGCAGGATCTCCTAGGGACCACCCATTTTAATTCCACTTCTCATTCCATTTCCGATATTTCAGTCCATGGTCTGCTCTACTGTCACGATGAGGCCACACTCAGGTTGGAGGAACAACACCTTATATTCCGTCTGGGTACCTCCAACCTGATGGCATGAACATCGATTTCTTGAACGTTCAGTAATGGCCCTCCCCCCACCATCATTCCCCATTCCTTTTCCCTCTCTCACCTTATCTCCTTGCCTGCCCATCACCTCTCTCTGGTTCTCCTCCCCCCTTTTCTTTCTTCCATGCTCTCTGTTCTCTCCTATCGGACCCCCCCCCCTTCTCCAACCCTGTTTCTCTTTCACCAATCAACTTCCAAGTTCTTTATATTATCCCTCCACTTCCCAGTTTCACCTACCACCTTGTGTTTTTCTCTCCCCTCCTCCACTTTTTAAAATCTACTCCTTAACATTTTTTTTCTCCAGTCCTGCCAAAGGGTCTCAGCCCGAAACGTCGACTGTAATTTTTTCTATTGATGCTGCCTGGCCTGCTGAGTACCTCCAACATTCGTGTGTGTTGCTTGGAATTCCAGCATCTGCAGATTTTCTCCTGTTTGTGATAATACTAACAATGTAGGATTTTGTGAATGTGCTTAACAAAAGCCACAGCCCTTTTCTTCCATTATGAGAAAAGCAAAAATACAGTCACTTTATGCTGGTGTCATTACTTCAGACACTGTTTCTTAAAGTGAGCACAACAACTCAATGACAGTGTTTGTGAATAATGTAGAACAGTTTCTATCATGAACAATATGTGTCATCGTCACCCATTACATTATCCTACACAGGCCCGTCCAGAATTCATCAAAACCAACATAGTGAGTCAGTTGAGCCACCCAGCTCTGGTCCTGTGGGTCTTGCTTGGAATAAGAGCAGGTGCCTCTGGCTTCAACATTATGCTGCCAGAATCTTCTTTTATCTATGATTCAATTATGTCTACGACATCATACTTGCCAAATTGTAACTGCGCCTCAAGTTTATGGACCTTATTCCGAATACCGCGCATATTCAAATAGAACATCTTCAGTCCTGTGTTCACCCTTTTCAATTTTGTCCACCTTTTATGTTGCAACTCATCCTGTTGACTGTAATTTTGCCCTATCATCACCCGCTCCTTGCTAGGAGTCTCAATATACATTGTCTCTGTTTATTCACTACCACCCCAATTCCCACCCCCTTGCCAAATTAGTTTAAACCCACCCGAACATCCTGCCCGCAAGGATATTGGACCTCCTCCAATTCACATGTAATTTTTGCATGGATCTTACCTTCCCCAGAAGAGATCCCAATGATCCATAAATCTAAACCCCTACCCCCTGAACCAATTTGTCAGCCATGGATTCCCCTGCCTAATCATCCTATTCATACCCTCACTGGAACATTGCACAGGCAGAAATCCAGAGATTACTATCCTGGAGGCTGTGCTTCTCACCTTTCCACCTAGCTCCCTAAAATCTCTCTTCAGGACCTCCTCACCTTGTCTCTGTTCCTCTGACTAAGGAATCTCCTAACAACACTGCACTCCTCTTCACCTCTCTACTCTTCTGAGACACAGCACCAGACTCGGTGCCAATGACTCGGTCACTGTTGCTACCCCCTTCTAGGTCATCACCTTCAATAGTACCCGAAGTTATATACTTAATATCGAGGGGACCGGCCACAGGTGTACTCTGCACTGGCTGTGCATTCCCCTACTTCTCCCGACAATCACTCAGTTACCGGTCTCCTGCAACCTAGGCGTGACTACCTCCCTGTAGCTCTTGTCTATTACCTCCTCATTCTCCCGAATGAATTGAAGGTCGTCGAGCTGCAGCTCCAGTTCCTTAATACGTTCTCTCAGGACCTGTAGCTCGGTACAGCTGGTGCATATATGTTTATCTGGGAGACTGGAGGTCTCCCAGACTTCCCACATCCCACGTACAGTACAAAATACTGCCTCTGGATTCATTCTGACTATACTATGCACTAATAGGAGAGGAATGAATAATAAAGAAGAATACAGACAGAGTAACTTACACGAAAATCTACCATACTCAAGCCTGATGAGCCAAAGCCACACTAAAGACTGGCACACTCTAAAGATTGGCTGCTCAAAGAATGGTACCTCTACTTGTAGCTGCATTACTTATAAGCCCCCTTTCTAATGAGTCCTTCTTGCTGATTGGGCACTCCCTACCTCAGAGAAACTGTTGTGAAACTCTGCCTTTGAAATCCTGATCGCCACCCTGATTAAAAAAATAACTCCTGTCAAGCACCCCTGGTGTGGATTGTCCGACGCAGATAAATCTGGCATGAAGCTCTGCTTCTTAAATCTTGAACATGGACCTGACTGAAAGGCAACTCGTTTTACACAATGCCTCTTGCTGATTGGGCGTTCCTCAACTCAGAGAAACTGCCGCAAATTTCTGCCTTTGACATCTCGATCGCTACCCTGATTAAAAAGTAACTCTTTCCACGCACCCCCTGGTGTGGATTGTCCAACTCATGTTGATGATAATTGGGCAGAGATTTGTACAAGCAAGCCTGACTGAAGTTGCTAACATTGATTTGTGAGGTGTCGGGATAGGCTGCTAGGCTGACTCTTCTTTGCTGATGACAGCACTCAGTACTTTGAGTACCTGCTTACCATTGGCCTTTGGTGGCATTTAATCTGTGGATTACGGAGGAGAACTTTCTTGGTAAGTGGAATGATTGGCATTTAATCATTAGATGTTCCAGATTGTGTGATCAAGAGTGCAACAAGACTGCTGTGTCTGAGCACAACAAAGAATTTATCATGAAACACAGACTTCCACATGTTACTTTCTCTGAATCTGTAGTCTAGTCCATCCAGTGTATTGATAAACCCTCAGGTCCAATCATTGAATCCACGTGTCTTGAGTTAGCCATGCCTCAGTGAAACGCAGACTCAGCAATCCCTCCTTTCCGTTTGATACAACAATCTTGTCCTTTGGTCATGAATCTTGTTCTTCAGAGACTGTACATTTGCTAACAAGATACTGTACTGGGTAGAGGAAATTTCATACGCAGGCATTTCAGTCTGCCTTGTCCTTCTCTCCTTCTCTGTCTTCCATCTGTGGTGATGTGCCTTTGTCCACTTCAAGGTGCCGTATATGCATTCTTCAGAGATCATAAATTTACTAGATTTTTTAAAGTTGGTTTAAAAGTACATTGCTTAAAGGAAAATTGCAGGCTGTAGATTGTAGCAATAGTAGATCAGAAGAGGTATATCGAGATTTTTTTTTGTGCAGCCTGCAAAGCGTCACCATGAATCACCATCTTGGATCTTGTAGGAGCTTAAGGACAAACAATCAACGCTTTAGGAATATCTTCTTCCTCTCTGCCATCAGATTTCTGAACAGGTCATGAACCAATGTGCTCTTCCTTGCTATTCCTCTTTGGTATTGTTTATTCATTATTGAAACTTATAGCATTGCTATGCCTGCACTGTAATGCTGCCATGAAAAAACAGATTTCTCAACTATTTTCAGTGACAATACACCTGATTCTGATTCTGACATGTAGATTATTGTGTTTCTGATGTTCAAAGGATTTGGTTAACATAGTGTACAAATTACTGAATGATAACAAGCAAGTCCAGCTGGCAGTTTGGAGGGCAAGAAGTGTGTTGGCTTTAATTGCAAGAAAATTTCAGGACAAGTGTTGAGGTGCCATAATAAATCTGAAGTGAAACCACACCATAAGTACTGTGTAGCATTTGGTCTTGTTTCCTACACAAAGGTATACTTGCAGTAAAGGGAATATAGTGAAAATTCATAGACCATTTCCAGAAATAGCAGATTAGAAATACTAAACTCTATCCTCCAGTGTTTACTAGACTGAATGGGGACCTTATTGACACATAGAAAGTTCTCTGTGTGCTCAGAAATGAGGAAGATGTTCCCTTTGGCTAAGGAGAATAGAACCAGAGTCCACCATCTTGATCTAAGACCACTTAAAATGAAATTAGGATTTTGTGTTTACAGATGGTAGTGAATGTTTGGAATTCTTAAGCTCTGAGGGCTATAGATAGATAGATAGATAGATACTTTATTCATCCCCATGGGGAAATTCAACTTTTTTCCAATGTCCCATACACTTGTTATAGCAAAACTAATTACATACAATACTTAACTCAGTAAAAAATATGATATGCATCTAAATCACTATCTCAAAAAGCATTAATAATAGCTTTTAAAAAGTTCTTAAGTCCTGGCGGTAGAATTGTAAAGCCTAATGGCATTGGGGAGTATTGACCTCTTCATCCTGTCTGAGGAGCATTGCATCGATAGTAACCTGTCGCTGAAACTGCTTCTCTGTCTCTGGATGGTGCTATGTAGAGGATGCTCAGAGTTATCCATAATTGACCGTAGTCTACTCAGCGCCCTTCGCTCAGCTACCGATGTTAAACTCTCCAGTACTTTGCCCACGACAGAGCCCGCCTTCCTTACCAGCTTATTAAGACATGAGGCGTCCCTCTTCTTAATGCTTCCTCCCAACACGGGGTCTGACATGAATTGAATCCATACCATTAATTTCTGAGTGATAAAGGAATTGAGAAATATGAGGATGGACAGCAACATGGTGCTGATTGAGATCAGTACAGTTTTATTGAACGCTGGAGCAGGTCCAAGGAATCCAAATGGTTTAGTACACCCCTATTTGCACTTAAATAGACTTTTTCTTTTTCTCTTGCTCTAATTCTGGCTTTATTTGCTCAATTTTGCATAATATATGTTGTTAATTTTTTTGATGTGCCTGTGATACTGCTACAAGTAAGTTTTTCACCACAGCTGTGCATACAGGTACTTGTGCATATGATAACAAGTTCGACTTTCAACTTTGACTTTGATTTCTTACACTCACATGTAATTGTATATTTGGAATTATTTGTGCTCAGAACCAATATACTGGATACTATTCATGCCTATGGGCAGAGAGTCAGTGAGGTAAAGTCTTAATTCAGAGACAAGAAAACACTGAGGGAGATCTGAACTGTCAAAAGAACTGATTTTTAATGACAAAATTGTGCCTGCCCACCCAATAGATGTACAGTCTCTACAAGCATATTTTGAAGAAGAGGAACACGTTTCCATTGTCCTAACTGACATCTATCCCATGATCAACAATAGATAGTTTGGCCTTTATCTTATAGCTTATTTTTAGGAATGTTCCATACAGATTGGCTGTCATGCTTCCTACTATAGAACACTGAAGCATTTTGTAGGCTGAAAGTGATTTTGGACATCACTGGGCTGGAAGCATCATTTCTAGCCTAGCTTTATGGAAACCAGTGATATAATCAAGTATCATGGGCAGGAGGGTGAGAGATCTGTTCATCAGCATTATTTCATTCCATTGAATTACAGTTGAAATGGTACTGCAGAGAATAAAGCTTAAGTTGACACCATAATAAATTGATTCGTTACTCCATGGCTAACTATCTTGCACTGTGTTGGAGGGTGGCCAACATTTTATTTCTATCTATATTTTTTGGCACTGAGAAAAGAAATTTCTATAAGAAAATTTATTGCACACTAAGTATTATAGCTTAGTGGTTATGATTCAAATCCAGTAAACTGGAGATCTGGAATACTGATATAGAGGCATGAATTCAGCTCCCACCAGGACAGCAACGGAAGTTAAATTCATACTATTAAATTGCTGCAATGAAATATATGGGAATTCTAATCATGAAATGGCAAGGTCATATTTCAAAAAAACATTTGTTCCAACTAGGATAAAAAATTAACTTTCCTTAACCAGTCTAGTCTACATGTGACTCCAGCCACACAGCAATGTTGTTTACGCTTAACAACAATTTAACGTAAACTAGCAACAAATTCAGTTTGAAGGTAGTGATAAATGGGAAATAAGTGAAAATACTGATGGTGACAACTACATCAAAAGAATAAATGTTTAAAAATCCAGACAAATAAATTTATATATACCCAACGTGTAGGTGTTTAAGTTTGTTCTGCCCATGTTATTCTATTGGGAATACTATGACCATAGACCCTAAAAAGAATGAGTGTAGAGTCATGGAATCATATCATAAAGTTGATCGAGATGCCTGTTTGCCAATATTTCTCTCTAAACCTTTCCTATCTATGTACCTGTCCAAATAGATTTTGAGTGCTTTTAATGTACTTGTCTTAACCACTTTCTGTCACAGCTCATTCCACACAAAGATCATCGTCTGGATGGAAGATTTGCTCTTCAGATTTCTATTAAATCACCCTCCCCACCTTAAATGTGTGTCCCCTAATTCTTGTTTCCACAGCTCTGGGAAAAAGACTATACACCGTGACTCTATCTTTGCCCCTCACAATGTTATACAACACTGTAAACTCACCTCTCATTCTCTTTTGCTCTAATGAAAACAATTCCAACCCACCAAGGCTCCCTCCATAACCCAGTCCTTTGAGTCCCAGCAACATCCTCTTAAATCTCCTCTGCACTTTTTCCTGTTTAATTACATCATTTCTTTAGCAGGATGACAAAAACTGAAAACAATATTCCAAATGTGGTCTAAACAATATCTTGTGTAACTGCAAAATAATTTCCCAACTTCTGTGCTCAGAATCTGACTGATGAAGGCCAGCATTCCAAAAACCTTTTGCATCACTATGTTTACCCATGATACCACTTACAGAGAACCACATACTTGTACTCCTAGATCTTTAGAGTGTAAGTATTAGTTCATTAAGAAGAGGATTCAAAGGTTACAGTAAATATTATATTTCTGTATTTACTTACAGCATGTCTTTATGAGTCCATTTCCATTGGCATATTTCCATTTATCACCCATCTCTAACACCTCCCTCTCCTTTCTTGGTGTCACTGTCTCTGTCTCTGGAGACAGAGACGCTGATCTACTGATATCTTTTATAAATCCACTAACTCTCACAACTACCTGGTCTATACCTCTTTTCACCTTGTTACTTGTAGAAATTCCATCCCTTCTCTCAATTCCTCCATCTCTGTTGCATCTAGTCTCAGGATGTGGCTTTTCATTCTAGAATGACAGAGATGTGCTCCTTCTTCAGCGAAAGGGGCTTCCCTTCCTTTACTATCAACTCTGTCCCCAACTGCATCTCTTCCATTTCGAGCATGTTGGCCCTCATCCCATCCTCCCACCACCCTACCAGAGATTGGGTTCCTCTTGTCCTCACCTACCACCCACCAGCCTCCACCTCCAGCACATAATTCGCTGTAACTTCCGCCATCTCCCTTGTCCATTTGTTCCTCCCCACTGATCACTCTCCTGGCACTTATCCTTGCAAGATGAACAAGTGCTACACTTGCCCCTACACCTCCTCCCTCACTACCATTCAGGACCCCAAGCAGTCCTTCCAGGTGAGGTGACGTTTCACAAGTGAGCTGTTGGGCTCATATACTGTGCCCGGTGCTCCTGGAGCAAGCTGCTGTTTATCACTGAGATCCAGCATAGATCAGAAGACCACTTCGCCGAGCACCTATGCTCCATCTGCCAAAAAAAAGCAGGATCTCTCAGTGATCAATAATTTTAATTCCACTTCCCATTCCCATTTGGACATGTCAGTCTATGGCCTCCTCTACTGCCGGGATGAAGAAACACTGAGATTGGAGTATCAACACCTTATATTCTGTCTGGGTAGCCTCCAACCTGATGCCATGAATATCAATTTCTTGACTTTTCAGTAATGGTCCTCCACCCCCTTCACCACTCCCCATTCCCATTTCCCTCTCTCACCTTTTCTTCTTACCTGCCCATCACCTCCCTCTGGTGCTCCTCTTCTTTCCCTTTCTTTCATATCCTTCTGTCATCTCCTATCAGATGCCCCCTTCTCCAGCCCTTTATCTCTTTCACCAATCAACTTCCCAGCTCATCACTTCACCACTCCACCCCCCTCCTGGTTTCTCCCATCACCTGCTATCTTCTACTTCTTCTTCCTCTCCCCCCACCTTCTTCCTCTGGCTTGACATCTGTTTTCTCCAGTTTTGTTGAAAGGCCTTGGCCAGAAACATCAACCGTTCACTCTTTTCCAAAGATGCTGCCTGGCCTGCTGAGTTCGTCCAGCATTTTGTGTGTGTTCCTGGATTTCCAGCATCTGCAGATTTTCTCATGTCTTTCTTTATAAATTGTTGTCTCTATGACTATATGTGTAGAAAAAGTCCATTTGCACTCTGATTTTCCATAAAATCTACACTTACCCATACCACATTCCCATCAATTCTACCATCTGCACTATGTGCAATTCTACTTTGGGTAAGTAGCCTGCTCACGCCTTTGACATGCAGGAGGATATTGGAGCACTCGGCAACAGGGAGAACTTTTCATTTCCTAAAACCAACCTGTTATATTTCTCTCTCAGCAGGGACACACACAGCCATTAATAATTACCAATCATATTTGGATATATGTGTATGTTTGTATATATGTACAGTGGATGCAGATGTTCAGTAGACCCTTAAAAATGTAATTTAATTTAATTTTTGTACATATCCTGCTTCAAACCAAAGGGGAAAGTAGAGAGCCAAAAAGATCTGCTAGAAAATGGAGAACAGCTGTTAATTTGGACCCAACATTGATTTACAGCCAAGGGTATTAACAATGCTCAAGTGAGATCATTTTATCTCTCAACAGGTGCATTCAAATGCAAGCTATATTGGTGGTAAAAGGACCCTAATAAATTATAACACACAGCAAGGACCATGATGTCACCAGTGATCATTAGGGAAAAACTATAGATTGATTTCTTTTGAGTGGTAATGTTTTGAATCACAAAATATCATTCTGGAAGTATTTTATAAGTAAAGTATTAAACATATCATGATGAGTTGCATCATGGCCTTGTATAGAAATTTGAGTGCACATGATCATAAGAGAGCAGTGGACTTGGCCCAATAGATCAGGACACATCCATCTGCACCATTAGTAATATCTACAGGAGGCACTATCTCAAGAAGGCAACAAGGCAACATCTCGCATCAAAAGGGCCAGGCCATCTTTTCGCAGCTATCACTGGGAAGGAGATACAAAACCTGAAGACCCACAGCTCTATGGTCAAGAATAGCTACTTCCCTTCAACCATTCAGTTCTTGAATTCAGTTCTTGAACCAACCAGTAAAACCCTAATCAATACAGTTTAGCAACACTGACACTTTGATTTATCTGCATTACAATGATGATTTTTTTGTTCTAATTGTGTTCTCCCTTATAAAAATTGTGCATAATTTGTGTTTTTTGTGAATGCTGCTTATATGATGCTATGTGCCTGTGATGCTACTGCAAAGTAAAATTTTCATTGTATTTCTACATACTGTCAATGTGCAAATGGCAATAAACTCGAACTTATAATCACCCTATCATTTACACAAGCTGATTTTAGATATCACCTCTCTGAAAGAGAGACTTTTTTGGGGGATAAAAACAAATTGTATTTATAATAGTGT
Source organism: Hemitrygon akajei (assembly GCF_048418815.1). Classification (NCBI taxonomy): domain Eukaryota; kingdom Metazoa; phylum Chordata; class Chondrichthyes; order Myliobatiformes; family Dasyatidae; genus Hemitrygon; species Hemitrygon akajei. The sequence continues at coordinate 146,494,518 of NC_133131.1, forward strand.
CTTCACACTGGCCTTCTTTGTTCAGGGCACTGGGTTGGGATGTCATGTTATGGCCGCACAGAGTTCTGTATGCAGTTCTGGGTGCATAGCTGTGGAAGAGATGTCATTAAGCTACAGTAGCTGCAGGAAAGATTTTCAGGGATGTTACTGGGACTTAACAGATTGAATTCTAAACAGAAACTGGACGAGACTATATTTTTCTGGAGTGTCGGATGCTGAGGGGCGATGGTATTTAAAATTATGAGGGTAATGCATACAGTAGATGATCACAGTCTTTTTCCTGGAATGGTGGAGACTAAAACTAGAAGACATTGGTTTATGGTGAGAGGGAAATTTTTAAAGGAACTTTGAGGGACAAGCTTATCACATGGGGGGTAGTGGGTATGTGGAATGCAATGCCGGAGTAAGTAGTAGAAGTGGAGATAATTACAACATTTAAATGGTAATTAGACACGTACATGGATTGGAAAGTTTTAGAGGGAAAAGAGGCCGACAGGGACAGATGGGACTAGGTCAAAAAGGCACCTTGATTGGCATGTGTGAGTTGAGATGAAGGACCTGTGCCTACAGAATGATTCACACAGCATAGACATAGATCACAATTCTACAGTATGACTCCATTTCATGACTGAGATTCGCTTCAAACCCTTTACGGCAAATGTCAAGTTTCAGATTTAAACTTAGATATTTATTGAAACGTACAGTGAAATGTGCCACTTGCATTAACAACCAATACAACCTAAGGATGTGCTGCAGGCCACCCGCAAGTGTCATCACAGAACATGGCACCAGCATAGCATGCCCACCAGTTTCAGTGGAAGGACAACTGCAACACAATAGCAGGAAAATACGCCCCTTTCCTCCCTTCCGTCCACACACCCACTCAAATACAGTCCAACAGCAGACAAGCTGCATCCGGGCCTCCAGCCTCCAGACCATCCCTATGAATTTAAAAAGCAACTAAGAGCAGGCCACAACCTTGATGCAGCTAGGCTTCATCTTGACCGCTAGTCCTGGAGTAGCAAACACAGCAACCATTTTCCATGGAGATATGATTTCTGACAGGGATGGATAAAACCCAAGTATGAACAAGAAATTGGGAGATTTTGTCAAATGCTGGATTCAAATATCAATGACTGTTTGGGTCTCCAACTATATGCGTTTACAATGTGTGTTTTCCAAATGAATGACACAGAGAAGATTAATGAGATTTAAGAATCAAAGCTGGGAAAGAAGAGAAATGAATTTTACATTTTTCCAATGCCCTGTCATTTCTCTCATTCACACTCATTTCATAGCTTGTTGCAAATGCAACGAGACTGAGATTTGTATTCAGGCTGCTTGTTGCATTAGTCTAGCTAATGTACCAGGTGGTCTCCCATCTAAGCACTATCTGATTTTAACGGGACCCTCACAAGACAGGAAAACAGAATGCTGATCCTCCGCTCCCCAGGAGGTTGTCAAGATTAATGACCAGTTGATTATCTGCACATTTGCAGCAGAATGCTGCAAAATGAAGACAGCCCAATGCCTTGAAAAGCAGAAGGGCACCTTCGATGCAACTGTGGGCAATTTGCCCTTCTCACTAGCGATCTTCCTGTCTTGCAGATCAGTCTTTGGTAGAGGAAGCACAGGAAGGCAAAGCATGAAACTGAGGAGGAGGTTGTGTAAGAAATGAAGTTCAACTGTTGGAAAAGCAAAATTGAACATACACTAGAAATCAGAAACGAATAAAGAAAATGCTGGAAATGGTCAGCAGATCAGGTAACACTGATGAAGAAGCAGCAATAACTTTTTAGTTTAATAAACTTAAATTAACTGAAGAGTACCCTAGTTAACCATGCAGATACCAAATTAAATCCCAAATGAAGAGGCAGACTGCTGCTCTCCTGTGACATCCTGCAAAGGAATCTTAAAAAAGGCATCCAGGGTCTCTGGCTACCTGGAACCTTCTTAACGCCAATGAGTTACTGTGAAGTAAAGCAACTATCCAAAAGCAGGAAATTTACACTCAATCTATGCTGTTTTCTCCCCTAATAACAACTTGGAAATCATTCCACATAGCTCCTGTAAATTAACCCTCCCCCCAGGGAGGTGAGAAGCAGGAGAACTACCTCTCACTAGTAGTGAGATTTACTGGTTACATGAATCACATTAATCTTCCAGACCTCAAGAATGATACTTCAAAGTTTGGTTCAGAGACTGGAGAGTTACAAATTGCGCCAAGCAGTGAGCTATACATTTTCCCCTGTAGCATAAGAAATCGTGGATTAATCTTGCAAAAATTTTTCAAATCATGAGGGGAGGAGATAAGGTGAGTGGCCTCTGTCTTTTTCCCTAGACTGGGAAGTGACTGACTATAAGACTTAGATTTAAGATGAGAGGGTGTGTCTTGCAGTAAAATGGCAGCCCGCTCAGATGCAGCGGCCTTCCTGGGGCCGACCAAAGTGTTTTCTTTTGTCTTTTTTACTATCACAAAATAATGCTAGACATTAAGAACTTCTGGTGCTGCAGATCCACCCCATCAGCAAGTTGCTCGTTGGCGGAGGGGCTGGAGGAGCTGGACTTGGCACGGACTGTGACGGCCCGCCACAGAAAGGCGTTGGAGTTGGTGCGTGAAGGCGATGTGCAGTCCAACAGCAAGGGATTGTCTTGGATGTTTTTCTTGTGATTGCAGACCCCGTTAGACATTGGCAATGCAAAATACTGCAAGTACGGTTCACTGGTTTATTCGCGAGACTGACGGCGGGGCGGCTGCATTGCCTTGGTGGTAGTGAGAAATGGGCTTTATGTGACAACCTTACCTGTCGCAGACATCCAGGAGGGGAGATACTGGAGTGGCGTGGCACTCATGCTGGCCCTGCCCGTCAGTGCTATCCTCCACTGTTCGCTCAACGGAAGACAAGCAGCATTGCATACGTGCGTAAGTTCATCTGCGGACTGCTGAGAACTACCTGACATTACCCATGCACCATCAGTTTATGAGACATGTCGCTCAGTGACCTGGGCTATATACTATTTAAGTGAGCGTATGTTTACTGCTATTGTATACGTACTATATGTACCTTGTGCTGTGTATGTCTGCTGGCACTATGTTTCACACCTTGGCCCTGGAGGAAAGCTGTTTCATTCATGTGTGGTTAAATGATAATTCAACTTGAACAATGACCAACTCTTTTGTTTTGCTTGCACTGAGGCAAAAAATTGTTGTTATGACATCACAACACAAGCCTCTCTTTCTCCTTCCTGTACTCCATCTCACTGTTATTTGTGATCTGGCTCACTGCAGTGCAGACAGGCTCTTGAGGGTGTAGGCTAAATGCAGACAAATGGAACTAGCTCAGGTAGACACTTTGGTCGATATGGACAAATTGGGTCAAAGGGCCTGTTTCTGTATAATGTAACCCTACAACAAGTTTACATTTAAAAGAAGAAACCTTCACATTTATTCAGACACTAGCAATCCAGCTGCCAAAGAGTTTGCATCCACATGATGGGCCAAAAAGCCTCTTTGTCTGCTGCATCATTCCACGACTTTATATTTAAACAAGAACTTCCCATCCCAGTTCATGACTTCTATTTGGCTCCATCTGTTGTCAGTAATTGAAGACAGCTGAGCAGTGCAGAGAAAAAGTGATTTTCAGTTGAGAGATGGGTGGAATGCAGACTGAACCCAAGAGACAATGAGATTGAATTTATTTAAGAACAAAATGTTCTCATCGGCCTTGCTCTATGCCTCCAGTATTTATCAACTAATAATAAATGAATCAAGTTCTAGCGCTATTGTTAACAGTTCAGCTATCATTTCAGGAAGAAACATAAGAATGGAGAAGAATAGGGGCAGAAGTAGGCCATTAATACCTCTGAGTTTACAGTGCCATTCTACAAGTTCATAAATGATCTACATCCAGTGCCACTTCCACACCCTCTTCCCAAAGATTTGAATAAAAGAAAGGTGGAAGATTTGAAGTTATTTTTGCTGTACTTTGAGAAACTTCATGTGGCGTTGGAGACTTATGCCAGAAGTAGGATCAAACACTAAGCTGATAGGAGAACACAATAGGTCAAGCAGCATCTGTGGAAGCAAAAGGATAATTGACATGTTCTGATGGAAGATCTTGATCCACTCCTTTGACTCCACAAATGCTGTTTAACCAGTCGACTAATTCCAGCCATTGATTTTTTGTTTCACATGTGATTGTTAATTGACTTACTATGTCCCTTCACAGGAGAATGGGAGGAGTTGTTATAGAGATATACACAATCATGAGGTGTATAGATGGAGGGTGAATACAACATATCGTTTTTCCTCTCAGGTTAAATGAGACTAAAATTAAAGGCCATAGGTTTTGGGTGAAAGCTGAATTATTTAAGGGGAATTCTAGAGGAAACTTCTTAATGCAGAGAGTGTTGCAAATGTAGATGAGATACCAGTGGAAGCGGTAGATGCAGGCTCAATTGCAAGGTTTGAGAAGTTGGGATAGGTTCATGGATATGAGGGGAGGGGTATGGAGAGCTATGGTCTGGATGTGCATAGATCAGGCAGATGATCAACTTGGCATTGACTAGCTGGGCTGAAGGGCCTGTTTTTGTGCGTAGTACTCTATGACTCTATGATTCAGTATGCAATTCCTGAGTAAAAACAGAAAATGCACTTTTTTTGTTTTTCAGTGCAGTCTCTGAACATTAATTATTTTGCCTTCAATTTGCCTGGAACTTAACCTTTCTGTGAACCATTCACAAATGTTCTTCCTTTTTCAGAGGCAGCATAATTAACTTGCAGTTAGCTTCCTTCTCAATTAACTGAAGCTGCAAATGATAGAAACATAGAAAACCAACAGCACAATACAGGCCCTTCAGCCCACAAAACTGTGCCAAACATGTTTTTTGTGGCCAGCATTTTGTGTGTGTTGTCTGAATTTCCAGCATCTGCAGATTTCCTCGTGTTTGCTCTCCAAATATGTCCTTACCTTGGAAATTACCTAGGCTTACTCATAGCCCTCTATTTTTCTGAGCTCCATGTATCTATCCAGAAGTCTCTCAAAAGGTCCTATCTTTTCCGCCTCCACCACCGTCGCCAGCAGCCCATTCCACGCACTCACCACTCTCGGCATAAAAAATTTAACCCTGACATCTCCTCTGTACCTACTTCCAAGCACCTTAAAACTGTGCCCTCTCGTACTAGACATCTCAGCCCTGGGAAAAAGCCTCTGACTCTCCACATGATCAATGCCTCTCATCATCTTGTACACCTCTATCAGGTCACCTCTCATCCTTTGTCACTCCAAGAAGAGTCCGAGTTCACTCATCCTAATCTCGTAAGACATGCTTCCAAATCCAGGCAACATCCTTGTAAATCCTTGGAAACCCTTTCTGTGGTTTCCACATCCTTCCTTTAGTGAGGTGACCAGAACTGAGCACAGTACTCCAGGTGGGGTTTGATAAGAAAGATCCTAAACATTCTAGTGGTGTACCTGAGTTGGTGAGTCGATGGGCACCACAGGAGAGTATTTCTGAACTTTTTGATCATAAAATTCAAAATTTCAAACTGCAAAGTGCACTGAGCAGTGCTCTGCATGCAGGATGGGTCTGGCTGGATCTGTGCTGTTATTGTTGGATAGGGAATTGTATGGCAGTGAGGAAAATACTGGAGAGAAGGAATTGTTCAGACGAGTAGATTGAATGTGATTGTAATGTTAGATGTGGCAGATCATAGCCTTTGAATAAGGTGACCACAGGGTTAAAGCTGTAAATCTGGGGGCTGGCTGGCAGAGTCAGATAGACCACTGGATATTAAGGTGTGGTGGGGAATTGGTATGGTGCTGGTAGGGCTGCAGGGATCAGCTATGCCGGATTGTTGTTATGTAATGAACCAGATGTGATTAGGGAGCTTAAGGTAAATGAACTCTTCGGAGGCAGTGATCGCAATATGATTAAGTTCAACTTGAAATTTGATAGGGAGAAAATAAAGTCTGACATAGCATTATTTCAGTGGAGAAATCGAAATTACAGTGGCATAGAGAGAGGAGTTGACCAAAGTAAATTGGAAGGAGCTGCTGACAGGGATGACAGCAGAGCAGCAATGGTGTGTGTTTCTGGGGAAAATGTGGAAGGTGTCGGATGGATGTATTCCATAATCAAAGAAATACTCAAATGGCAAAATAGTACAACCGTGGCTGACAAGGGAAGTCAAAGCAAATGTAAAAGCAAAAGAGAGGACATACAACAAAGCAAAATTAATGGGAAGACAGAGGATTGGGAAACTTTTAAAACCCTACAGAGAGCAACTAAAAGAATCATTATGAGGGAAAATATTAACTATGAAAGCAAGGTAGCAAGCAATATCGAAGTGGATAGTAAAAGTTATTCAAGTATGTAAAGAATGAAAGAGAAATGACAGTGCATATAGAATCACTAGAAAATGAGGCTGGAGAAATAATAACAGAGGCCAAGAAGATGGCAGATGAATTAAATGAGTATTTTGTTTCAGTCTTCACTGTGGAAGACATTAGCAGTGTGCCAGATGTTGAAGGGTGTGAGGGAAAGAAATGGGTGCAGTTACTATGAAGTGGGAGAAGGTGCTCAAAAAGCTGAAAGAAATAAGGGTACTCAAGTCAGCTGGACAAGATGATCTCCACCCTAGGGTTCTGAAAGAGAAAGCAATAGAGGTAGTGGAGGCATTAGTAATGATCTTTCAAAAATCATTTGACTCTGGCGTGGTGCCAGAGGACTAGAAAATTGCAAATGTCATGCCACTCTTTCTGAGAGGAGGAAGGCAGCAGAAGGGAAGTTATAGACCAGTTAGCCTGACCTCAGTGGTTGGGAAGATGATGGAGTCAATTGTTCAGGATCAGATTATGGAGTACTTGGTGACACAGTACAAGATAATACAAAGTCAGTATGGCTTCCTTAAGGAAAATCTTGCCTGACGAACCTATTGGAATTGCTGAGGAGGTTACTAGTAGGATAGATAAAGAGAATGCAGTGTATGTTGTATATTTGGACATTCAGAGGCATGTGACAAGGAGCCACAGATGAGGCTGCTTATCAAGTTAGGAACCCATGGTATTTCAGGAAAGTTACTGGCATGGTTAGAGCATTAGCTGATTAGTAGGAGGCAGTGAATGGGAATAAAAGGATCCTTTACTGGTTGGCTACCAGTGACTAGTGGTGTTCTGCAGGGGTCGGTGTTGGGATCGCTTCTCTCTGTACTGTATATCGGTGATTTAGATAATGGAATAGATAGTTTTGTTGCCAAGGTTGCAGATGATCTGAAGACTGGTGGATTGCAGGTAGTGTTGAGGAGACAGATAGGCTGCAGAAGGACTTCGACAAATTAGGAGAATGGGGAAGAAAGAGGCAAATGAAACACAATGTTGGAAAATGCATGGTCATGCATTTTGGTAGTAGAAATAAACATGCAGACTATTTCCTAAATGGGGAGAAAATCCAAACATCAGAGATGCAAAGGGACTTTGGAATCCTTGTGCAGAACACCCTAAAGATTAACTTGCAGGCTGAGTCTGTGGTGAGGGAGGCAAATGCAATGTTAGCATTTATTTCAAAAGGGCTAGAATACAAATGCAGGGATATGATGCTGAAGCATTATAAGGCACTGGTGAGGCTTCACCTTGAGTACTGTGAAATGTTGTGGGTTCCTCATCTAAGAAAAGATGAGCTGGCTTTGGAGAGGGTTCAGAGGAAGTTCACAAGGATGATCCCAGGAATGAATGGGTTATCATGCAAGGAATGTTTGATAGCTCTGGGTCTGTACTCACTGGAATTCAGAAGAGCGAGGAGAGAATTTCATTGAAACTTTTCGAATGCTCTAGACAGAGTAGATGTAGAAAGGATGTTTCCCATGGTCGGGGCATCAAGGACAATAGGGCACAGCCTCAGGGTAGAGGGACATCCATTTAAAACAGAAATGCGGAAAAATTTCTTTAGCCAGAGGGTGGTGAATTTGCGGAATTTATTGCCCCAGGCAGCTGTGGAGACCAGGTTGTTGGGTATATTTAAGGCAGAGCTTGATAGGTTCTTGAGTGGATATGGCATCAAAGGTTCCAGGGAGAGAGCCAGGGAGTGGGCTGAGGAGGGGGAAAAAATGATCAGCCATGATTGAATGTCAGAGCAGACTCGATGGGCCAAATTACCTAAATCTACTCCTATGTCTTACGGTCTTATGGAACCCTAAAAGATGAACAGACTTACCTGGCTGACATCCTAGACTGCTAGGAAGAAGAAGTTGTCCCTCAAGTGTCCAACAACAGATAACATCAACAAGGTTCCTTTGTAATGCTCCAAAGGGAATTTTGCACAGGGAATTATGTCATCCTCTTGTATCTGGAGAAACTGACAGCCATTATATTTTTAGCTGCATGTTGCTGAAAATAACTGAATTATGATTATGAATTTCTGCACATTAATTCTGACTTTCCTCAGATTGTTCCTGCACTGCTCCTTGAAGCCTCAGTTCCACACCAGCACTAATGGTAGCATTTAGTGACCTTTATTTTAAATAAAATTCATTCATGTGGAACATTGTCTGAAAATTCAATTGCTTTGTGTCAGAAGTTCCGCTGCATATTTTTTGTATTATTTATAAATAAGTTAAAGTGATGACTCTACTTCCAAAACCGAGTCTTTCTGGTTCACATCAGATAACCCTCCATTGACACTTTAGAATAAATTTCCAGCATTCTGAATGGACCTTTGCAAATTTCTCTCTCCATTCACCCTTACTCTTAGGTCCTAAGTCTGTAAGATTCCAGACATGCAGAGATTCACATTATTCAATGCAATTGAATTTTAACCTTAAACATCTTGCGTTCAAAATTCTCTTCCTTAGCAGCACACAACAGGAATTAGTGAAAGTAGCTTCTCTGTTAACACTGGCTTTCACTAAACACTATTTAAAAACAGAACCACAGTTGATAGCAATTTTATCATAAACCAAAGGTGATTTTTCATCTCAAAATCCCACTTCCAGATCTGCTTAAGCACACTGAAGTTTTCTTTCTCTCTCCCCTCTATAATATGCTAATAAAATTTTACAGTGTTGAAGTACCTTTCAGATTCCCAAATACTTCAAAACCAAAGAAGAACTTTGTAGCATGTTTACAGCAAACTTCCATCACAAACTATACTGTTTTAATGACCAGTTAACAAGTTTCCGTGACATTCCTTCGAGGAAAACTATTGTCCAGGACACCAGAGGTAACTTCCTTACTCTACAAAATTATTTGTATGCCTTTCAAATTAAGCAACTAGTTGAACTCTTATCTGAGAGAACAGACAGTGCATTGATTACACATGTCTGAAAGACAACATTTCCTCTGTAATGCACTGAATTATCAGCCTGGATTCTTGTGGTCAAGTGGAATTTAAACATAATCTTCAACTCAGAAGAGTCGTACAGAACTGAACCATGCTGACTCTGCTTAGATGCACTCATTTTCATTTCATTCTGTTAATCATCCCGAGCTTCAATTAATTATGTTAATCTTGAAAACGTTTCACGATATTTAAAAACTTATGTTTTTCCAGCAATATATACGAAATAATTTATTTCAGATCACTTCTTAATCCTATGATATTTGCCGTTCAAATCTTCCAGCTCTGTTTTAGCAATCACTGGGATTAAGAGATCTCATATATTGGTTTAATATGCTCATTTAAATCTGCATGTTTGCAAACTTCACATTTTTCATAGCTGCCTTTATTCCAAATAAGGGAATGAATTGCTCCAATAATGTAATAGGAGATTTTTTTTCAAAAACGTTCCTTTTGTGAAAGCTTCTCGTACTCAGATAATTTCATTATTTGCTGGGTAACATGTTATGTGGAGATGTTAAGCAAGATTGCTCTATATTCACAGAAATTATGAAGAATGAAATATGATCTCAGTCAAACATGTATTTCGAAAGGGGATTGATAGAAAAACATGCTCAGAAGCTTTTTTTCTCCTTTCGCTGGTAAATCTGGAATTAGGGGAAACAGGCTCATGATAAAGTGTCAGCCATTTAGGACTAATATGAGGAGATAGTTCTTCAGGCAGGGTTGTAAATCTTTGGATTTTTCTACCCTTGTGACTCTGAAGGCTCACTCATAGACTATATATAAGTTATGAATCAATAGATTCTTTGGATACTAAGGCACTCATGGGGATTGGGTGAAAAAGAGGACAAGGCAGAGGATCAGCCATGATCTTATTAAATGTCTTGACAAGGCAAATAGCCGATTTCTGCTTCTGTATAACTGTGGCATTCTTATAAAGACACTTCGTGGATCTGTTTTGAGTTTGCTTTCCACAGTATATATGCTGCTTTATCTTATTTTTCCTTCTTCCCCTTGGCTGTTATTTTAATCTGATTTTCTACCTTCTCTCCATTTACAGTTAAGCAAAAATTTTGTGCAGCTCAGCTTATAGTTTTCATTATAAATCCACACAAGCCAACAAAAAAGTCAAGGCATTGTTATGTTGTCATTGTTCCATTTTAGAATGATATTGAAGTCAAGAAGTTATGCTACCAGTGTGGTAGTGGATGCCTGTGTCAAAATGAGTTTGAAAACAGCCAGAGTTCTGGACTGCTAATCAGGAAATAAATTCCTCTCTTACCATGGATAATGAAACATGTTAAATATCTTAAACAGAATACTTGGATACTTGAGAATTTTTGAGTCAGGAGTTCAATATTCAAGACTGAGGTCAATTGCTTTGGTTATTTAGGAATGTCAAGATCGACCAAGAATAATTCATTTGTGAGATGAGACTGAATAGGCTGGATTTGAATCCTATGGAGTGAAGGATTCTGAAGGGGACCATAAATGAGGAACACATAATTAGGTAGGATAAATAATAAGAATCTTTTCTCTACAGCCGAGGTGTCTAAGACTAGAATACGCAGTCTAAGTTAAGGACTAGGAAGTTTAGAATGTGTCTGAAGAAGAGTTTTCTTGGTGCTGGAATCTGGAACACATTACATGAGTGAGTGGGGGAGGCAACATTTAAGAGATACTTAAATAAACATGATCTCAAGTGCTGGTAAATGGTATTAGAATTGATGGGCCAAGTGTCCTGTTTCTGAGCTGCATGATTCTATGATTCTATGTAAATCAGGTATGATATTATTGAAGGGACAGCGAACAGGAAGCACCAAGTATTGTTGAACCTTTATATGTTCCTGAAGAAGAATTTCAGGATGTATATTGGATACGTTTCTCTGACATTAAATGTGCCATTGAAACCTATTGTTTATTTAAGTATTTTTGTTAAGGTGACACTGCATTTCCCATGAAGCATTGATACACCTTGGACATAATTTGGAGCAGATAATCCCATGATATATATTAAAGTGGCTTTATTTCACCAGTAAAAGAGAGATGAAGATCCATATGGTTCCCAGATCCATACTGGCAACTCCTCCAGGAATCCAACAAATGTTGACGGAAGCCATCATGTACCCTATGGCGCAGACGCCTTGCAACCCTCCATTGTAAGCCAAAAAGACCATAAGAACCATAACAGAAGAATTAGGCCATTTGGCCCATCGAGTCTGCTCTGCCATTTCATCATGGTTGATTTAATATCCCACTCAATCCCTTTCTCCTGCCTTCTCCCTTTAACATTCTTGCTAATCAAGAACCTATCAACCTCAGCATTAAATATGCCCAAATGATGGGGCCTCCATAGCCATGCATGGCAATAAATTCCACAGATTTACTACTGTCTGACCATAGAAATTCCTCCTCATCTCCAAACTAAATGGATGTCCCTCTGGTCCTAGACTCCCCAACATCCTCTCTACATCCACTCTACTTAGGCCTTTCAATATCTGAAAGGTTTCAACAAGATCCACCCCCCACCTCATTCAGATATGTACAGATGAAATGCAAAACTTACATGCAGCACATAGCATCATGTAAGCAGCAATCACAAAGAAGCATAAATTATGCACTTCTTACAAGAAAGAGCAAAGTTAAAGCAAAAAGTAGTAAATTTTAGTGCAAAGTTATCAAAGCAATTATAGTATAAACTATAATGATTAAGGTGGTGCCAGCTGGTTCAAGAACTAAATAGTTGAAGGGAAGTAGCCGTTTATGAACCTGGTGCTGTGGGGCTTGAGGCATCTCTACCTCTTGCCCAGTTGTACCTCCAGTGCTCGCTGGTGAGGATCTTTGATGATGGACGTTGTCTTCTGAGCAACACCTCCTGCTGATACAACAGATGGTGGGGAGAAATGTGCCAGTGATGTATTGGGCAGAGTCCATTGTTCTCTGCAGCAATTTGCATTCCTGCAAATTTGAATTCTGCATCAGGCCACGATGCAACCAGCTGGGAAACTTTCAACAGTTCATCATTCCAAGGTACCAGAGTACTGCCACCCATGAGATTGGACATCATGGCTTCAGCACCTCAAAGAAAGGAGGAAAACAAGAAAGGAAGTCCTGCTGCAATGGGCATCTGTGTTGTTGAATAATATGGCACAGGCCTTCTTGTGTCCCCATGGTCCTGCTCTAGTACTGAGTTATAACATCCTCCCTCATTGCTGCAGTACAGGTGAAAGGGGTGAGCTGCACCTGTTCATCCCAGCACGAGTTCAGAGAGCAGGGTTTTCTTGACATCAGTAAAAGTCTTTTCCTCAGCTGTGTCATCATCCTACTTCCTCCGGAGGAGGTTTCCCTCCTTTAATCAAGGTCTATATCAGGGCCACTAGTCCTGAGAACCCTGGTATGAACTTACAGCAGTAATTGAATAGACCCATTACCTTCCTCACTCCCCTTACATTTACTGGGTGGGACTTGAAGCTGACTGTGGAACATCTGCCATCTGACATGTCCTTCCTCCCCTGGGGAATGGTGAAGCATTGATACTGTACGGTTTTCTTTCCTATCTGAGCCTTGTGTGGACTGATTTTAAGCCCCTAGTCTCACAGTATCTCTAAAACATTGGCTATTGCTCCTAAATGACCTGCTTCATCTTCCGAAGCAATTAGTAGATCATCTTCATATTGCAAGATGGTCGACTGGGTAAGGCGTTAGATTGAGCTTTACCAAAGTTTGTGCAATGATCTTATGAAAAACTGGCTGGGCTAATCCCTGAAGGAGTCTGGTCCATGTGTACTGCCGCCCACCCAGGGGGAAGGCAAATTGGCCTTGGGACTTAGGTGCTAAGGGGAACCTCTAAGATCCATTCATGATATCCAGGACTGAAAGAACTGAAATATTCTGGAGACAGACCATTCAGGATTGTTGCAGGGCACACCACAATAGGATGTGATCTTGGCGTGGTCTTATCAAGGGCGGTATAGTCTATGCTTTACTGGCCATATAGTTGAGTTACTAGTTGCCGCAGTCTGTCTGAGTATCCCCTGGTGTTTTAGTTCCTTCACTATACCCTGAACAGTGGTCAGTGTGCCTGTTTTTATCAGATACTGCTTATGGGGTTTAAGCAGGCCTCCCTCTATTTTAGCTGGGTTTATCTCTACTCGACCACAATTTTGTGTCTAGCCCACACTGCTGGGAACTGCTGTCAAAGTAACCCATAGACACCATTCAGGCTCCAGTCTCTGACAATCAAGGCAGCTGCAGCTAAGCTGGCTAGGTTGTCTGGTGAATTTCAACCATTTCCTCAAGCTTGCACTAGAATTCCAAATTCCCACATACAGCTTTAAATGGGGACACTCTGACAAAATGCTTGGATTCCCCCTTATGAATGGTCGTAATCAGGGTCAAGGGCTGCCTCAGATCATCAGGATTCTCGACCTGATGTTGTCTGACCTCAATAGATGCCACCTTGACAGATGGGTAAAACTTCTCCCCGAAATATCATCATACTAATTCCCACACTATGCAAAACATAAATGATGGGTATTAGTTAAACAGTGCAAACGTAAAACCGCAGAGCATGTACTCCGCGATCAGCCACTTTTGAGCACCTGAGCTCATGGTGGCTGCTGTATTCTTTTGCATCTCATTGTTACACGAAGATACACGTACACACTTACAAGACATATATGCTAAAATGCAGCTCCTGAAATGAGGATACTGGCATCCCGAACCTTCAATAACAACCCTTTGCAACTGGTGGCTCCATCTCGCCAAATTAACACACAAAGTTTCACCTCTTACACAAACGCTACTTTTATATCTACCAGTTCATCTCTCCGTGTTCATGCTACCTCACGTTCCTGTGCAACACCGACACGAATATGTCCAAGTGTAAGTGCTAACTTTAAAAATACTCACACACTTAGACTGCTAAGCTGGCTGGTCACACGATGGTTGCAACTCCTGACATGACATGTTTTTAGCGTGAATGTAGTCATGGAGAGAAGTACTGGTAGCTGTGAAGCAGCCGCTTTAGTTGACACAGTGAGGTACAGCAGACATTATATTGACACAAACACGAGGAAATCTGCAGATGCTGGAAATGCAAGCAACACAACAAAATGTTGGTGGAACGCAGCAGGCCAGGCAGCATCTATAGGAAGAAGTACAGTCAACGTTTCGGGGTGAGACCCTTTGTCAGGACTAACTGAAAGAAAAGATAGTAAGAGATTTGAAAGTGGGAGGGGGAGGGGGAGATCCAAAATGATAGGAGAAGACAGGAGGGGGAGGGATGAAGCCAAGAGCTCGAAAGTTGATTGTTAAAAGGGATACACTGCTGGAAGAGGGAAAGGATCATAGGATGGGAGGCCTAGGGAGAAAGAAAGGGGGAGGGGAGAGCAGGCAAGGAGTGATTGTGAGAGGGGCAGAGAGAGAAAAAAGAGAGAGGGGGAAAGAAAAGGGGAATAATAATTAAATAAATGAGGGATAGGGTAAGAAGGGGAGGAGGGGCATTAACAGAAGTTAGAGAAATCAATGTTCATGCCATCAGGTTGGAGGCTACCAGAAAGGAATATAAAGTGTTGTTCCTCCAACTTGAATGTGGCTTCATCTTGACAGTAGAGGAGGCTCATGGATAGACGTATCAGAATGGGAATGACAGTAGAAGAGGCCATGGATAGCCCTTACACTTCCTCCCTCACCACCATTCAGGGCCCCAGACAGTCCTTCCAGGTGAGGCAACATTTCACCTCTGAGTTGGCTGGTGTGATATACTGCATCCAGTATTCCCTGTGCGGCCTTCTATATATTGGTGAGACCCGACGCAGATTAGGAGACCGTATTGCTGAACACCTACGTTCTGTCCGCCAGAGAAAGCAGGATCTCCCAGTGGCCACACATTTTAATTCCACGTCCCATTCCCATTCTGATATGTTATTAAATTGAGACTCTTTTTGGTAGAAGAACGTTTGCTTGGCCCAATTCTACACAGTATTTTATATACTACAGATCAAAGAAAATTCAGGACAATTCAAACAAATCCATATTTACAATGTCTCCTTTGAACTATGCACCCCTTTCACACCTCCCTCCTTCACATACAAATACACACAAATTACAAATTTAAATCAGCATTGTCAAGTCTTCCAATTAATTGTTGTGTCTTCCAATTAGCTTGGTTCACAAGTCCTACAAACTCATTATTCAAAGTTGCACTTTAGATTTAATCTTCATTGCACAATTCATATCTGAAGGTTGGTCGCTGAAGCCAATATGTCCTTTATGCCCTAACCCCAAAAATGCCCTAACAGTGAAATTTTTTTAAAAAAATACAGAAAAGGGGAAAGTAAGAAGACCTGAATGTGGAGGAAACAGAAAGATAGTAATCAAAGCATGAAAATTATAAAATAAAGATGCAATGAAACCGGAAAAAATATGTATTAATAAAGAAAATATGTTTAT
Organism: Hemitrygon akajei; assembly: GCF_048418815.1. Lineage (NCBI taxonomy): Eukaryota > Metazoa > Chordata > Chondrichthyes > Myliobatiformes > Dasyatidae > Hemitrygon > Hemitrygon akajei. The sequence continues at coordinate 146,510,307 of NC_133131.1, forward strand.
AGATCTGGAGCTCCTCCTATGCCAAAGGTCTTACTCAGAGGGTGTTAAATTAATCTGCATGACCTAAAAAGCAGCAGATGTGTGCTCTTTTTTTGCCAGCTATCTCATACAGCATAACACAGAGAAGCATAACACCACCTTATTGTGTCAATACACACATTTTTATGATCTTCTGTCAAACAATTTTTTTCAGATGAGGCAAATTCCAAAGGAAAAGCTCTGATGCAGCACAACTAATTGCTTCTTTTGTTATTGATTTCTGATAAGATCAAGTTTGTCCCACAGTCAACAGCTCAGCTGTATCCTGTTAGACCAATAAACAATCTGAAGCGCCATGTGTGAAACATGAAACTGCACCATGCGTTCATTGATGTTCAAAGCAAGAGCAAGGAAATAAACGAATAACACATTCTTGAACAGAACTGCAAAGGCAGGAAGAATGCATGTTGCTCAGAGGAATATATTTTACAGCTGTACACAGTCCTTCACACCCTTAGGTGATCAGGAAAAAATAGTTAAAAATTACACTTAATCCTTTGTTTCATTGTCAAATTCAGTAGCTATAATGCAGGTTTCCATTAAATGGCAGGTTTCTGTCTGCGTTAGGAGCAATTTAAATGTCCTGCTATGTTCATATGCTATGTTCTAATGACCTAAACCCAGAAAGCTGTTGATGAGCTCTGAAGCAGAAGGGACCTTCATTCAGTTCATTGTTCATGTGGTCTAATCCTGTCTCCCTGTCCATTCTGTTCAATATAATATTTTTTTTAATGAAGCGATCATCTCCATCCCTAGCTCCTTGCAGTAATGCACCCTGCATTGTAAAAGGTCGGAAATGTTGAGAGAAGTTTCTTCATATAGAAGGTTATCTGACAAGTGAAAGGCAACATTACGGAGAACATCACTGAGGCAAAGATCTGTGCATCTTTGAGGAGGACCATTAGAGGTTAGCATTCAGAGTATACGAACATGGGAACTTTGCAGGAAAGTAAGATTTATTTTAGTCAGATGGATCTGAAGGAACGTGATAAAATGAATGGCCTTGTAACTTCTTTGATTCTAATTTGTGTACAGTAAAAAACCTTATCTAATTTCTCCTTTATCCATTAAATGAACAATCCTGCATTTCAGTTTAAAGAGAAAATTTTAAAAATAGTCCAATGCTAAAACAAGAAGGCCAAATAAAGTACAAAGTCAAGCCAACATTGGGGAGCTGTATTTGATTCATATCTTGGCAGCAAATAGAGACACAAACAATATGAGCATAATCATATCATTTAGAATCAATGGATAGGGTTTCCACTCCACTGTCCTGTATTCTCTAGACGCAATTCAGTCAGAATTGGCACGACACGCGTCAAAGATCTCACAATTCCAAATGCAACTTACATTCAATCAAATTCAAATCCTTTTTGCAATTATTCTAAACCCATTGTGCTGGAAGCCTCCACTGCTCTTTTGAGCATTAGGACTTTAATTGGAGCATTTTAAAATCTTTTGAATGTATCATTTTTGAGGTTTTTTAAGGAAATGAATACTGCATTACAAAGCACCTTGCGAAAGTCCTGGCATATTTTAGATCAATTTTCAGTAACTTAAGAAACAAAAGTTTTAGGGGGCTATACAGAGTTCAAACAAAGGCTAGCATAGATGGGCATTTAGGCCGAAGAGCCTGTTTACACGTTGTACAACTCCATGACTCTGCACCATTAAATACATCAAAGAATGCTTTAAGAAATAAACATTTTTAAAAAAACAGGTTTTGAAAGATTTCCTGACTGCAATGGCTCAAGGCAGACATGTCTTTACTGATATGCAAAGAGATTTGAGTATAAATTTTAAAGGGGGTTAATAAAAACATTTTTCAAAATGGGTGGGATTTGGACAGTAGATCTGGCAGGCTATTCGACTGTGTGTGCTTTCATAGCTGAAGGTGCCCTGAATTTTACTTTCCAAGATTAAAATTACAGCTATTTGTGGAGTTAATAGTGAGGTCCAGTAGCATTGCAGGGATCTGTACTAAAGATGAAGGAGGACTAATGCATCACACTGCAACTATATATAGTAGATCATCGGGAAAAGGTTCACAACCAGGCAATCAATCAAAATGCAATATAGAAAATGAATTCACCATACTACTGAGCATTAATACATTCCTTGTTTATAATTCATGTGTGAAAACAGCTTCCATCTTTCAAACGAGAAAATTACTGACAAATTGTTTTGCTTGCCTTGGCGTTGTGGCTGATGGCAGAATATAGCTCCAGTGGGACTCGATGCAGACCAATTATCATGCCACCAAAGACCCCAAATAAAAGTCTGAAGTTGATGGGCATCCATCACTGGATCAGTGGGAAATGGGATATATATTAATTGCTCACAAATTGTGCACAAGTCGGCAGTCAGAAGCCTATGTTTCCTCATGAGCATACCAGCTGCTAATTAAAAGTGTGAACCTCTTCTTTTACACATCCGTATCAAGCTTTGACCCTTAACCACACACAATTTGAATTGTTTGGAAGTTAGGTTAACTTTTCTATTTTGATTTTTTTTGGAGTTTCAAACAATGGGCAGAACTGTGTTAATCTGGATAGAGCCGCGTCCTCTGCGATATACACGAGCGTTCGGATGCGCATTCAAAAGCACTTTTAGACCGCACCTCAATGTTCACTGTTACTCAAATGGAAATCAGAGAGCAGTCTCAAATCGCTGCATATGCTGAGATGAAATATGGAAATTAGACAGCCCCTGTTGTAATGGTCTTGTTGCATGAGGGTGGAGAGAATTAGCATTAAAATATGTGAACTGGCATGATACAAGTCCATTAAGCTCAACAACAAATTGAGACTGTCCATTCAAGAGTGAGTAAAGTTTTAAGATTCATTTATTAAGGTCCCTAATATTAATCTGATATAGAAGATGTCTCTTAAAAGTGTGATCTTATTCCTTTTTATTTTAATTAGCATAACTTTTAAATAAATGAAGAACACTATAAATAGTTTTCTTCGGTTTCTGTCACATTACTCTCTAAGTTCTTTCTTATTTTCCTTCTACATCATTTTGTGTACATAATTTACACTCAGTAGCCACTTTATTAGGTACATCTGTACATGAGCTCACTAAAGTACCTAATTAGTCAATCACGTGGCTGCTATTCAATTAATAAAGACATGCAGACATGGTCAAGGTTTGTTATTCACACCAAACATCAGAATGGGAAAGAAATGTGGTCGAAGCAGACTTTGATCATGGTATAAATGTTGGTGCCTGACAGGGTTGCCTGAGTATTTCAGAAACTGCTGATATCCTGGGATTTTCATGCACAACAGTCTCTAGAGTTTACAGAGAATGGTGCGAAAAACAAAAAAAAGTACTTAGTTAATGAGAGAGGTCAGAAGAGAATGGCCAGACTGATTCAAGCTGACTGGAAGGTGACAGTAATTCAAATAACCGTCTGTTACAACAGTGGTGTGTTGGTGCGTGGCCATGTGGCTAAGGCATTCATCTAGTGATCTAAAGGTCACTCGTTCGAGCCTTGGCTGAGGCTGCGTGTGTGTCCTTGAGCAAGGCACTTAACCACATATTGCTCTGCGACGACACTGGTGCCAAGCTGTATGAGTCTAATGCCCTTCCCTTGGACAACATTGGTGGCATGGAGAGGGGAGACTTGCAGCTTGGGCAACTGCCGGTCTTCCATAGAAAAAAAACCTTGCCCGGGCTTACGCCCTGGAAACTTTCCAAGGGGCAAATCCATGGCCTGTCGAGACTAACAGAGGCCTACACACTACAACAGTGGTGTGCAGAAGAACATCTCTGAACACACCACGCTCCAAACCTTGAAGTAGATGGCTACAGCAGCAGAAAGACCACGGACATGCACTCAGTGCCCACTCTTAATGTACAATATGAGGGACCTAATAAAGCAGCTACTGAGTGTGGTATCAGCTGTCATTCCTCTGCTTAGACTCTGCTTAGCTCTGAAAGAAAGCTTCGTTTTAACTTAGGAGACTCACAGTTACTTTCCCTATTTACACAAGCCTCGGATAACCGGGAGAAGGTCATGTGTAGTGCTCAATTTACAAGGCTAAGAGGAAAGGACATCGGATTGGAACCAAATAGATAATTGTAGAGGAAGCAAACATAACCCCAATAGGCTGAAATGCAAACTTCTGTGCAGTAAAAATGCTTTAATTATATACTTTCCAGTTTTTGTCAGTTCCAACATAATGCTTTTTAATGAATAAGCCACACATGCTGTAAAAGCCAAGCCAATATTTTGCCATAAAACTGTAACTTTAGTCTAGGCCAGATGACGTTTGGGTGTTAGATTTCCTCTGCTGAGGGACATCGGTCAATCAAATGGGATTTCACAACAACATTTCACTGTCCTGTAATCAATGCTGCTAATGACTAGTGTGTTATTATGTGTGTACATAATAAAGAACTTCAGTTCCCAGTGTGCAATGCAGGTGGTTCTCCGGGAAAAGGAAGCGACGCTGGGATGACCTGGGAGCACACGCTAAAGTATGGAGGGAGAAGCCATGACTGTCTTCTGTTAATAAATGTGTTAGCCTTTCAACCCATGCAAAGTTCATCTTATATCAAGAACAAACAGAACAACTATTCATAATTGAATTTAAATTCATCAGCTGCCATACTGGGAATTAAACTCAGGATTACTAGTCTGGTAAATTTAACACTGTACCATACCAACTCCATACTCATACTTTGAATGATTCACTTGGAATGTGTTTCAGCTTGTAATTGCAGCAGCTCAGTAGCTAGCGATTAGCGTAATGCTTTACAGCACCAGCCTTCAAAGTTCAATTCCTGCTATACTCTGTATGGAGTTTGTGACCTTGTGGGTTTCCTCTCACATGAGATCGGGTTAGTAAGTTATGGACATGCTATGTTGGCACCAGAAGCCTGGGAACACTTGTGGGGGGCCCAGTGTATCCTCAGATTGTGTTGGTTAGTGATGCAAAATGACGTATTTCACTACATGTTTTAATGTACGTGCAACAACTAAAGCTAATCCTTATCTTTAAATTAAAACACCTTAACATTGCTTGTGCACTGTTCTACTCCAACTCCAGTATACCTGCTGCATTATTCTTCCCTATTATAATCCCCTTATAGTAGGGCTATACCTAAAATCATTGATTGTTAAAGGAATTATGTTGAATTATGGGCACAGATATTAGGGCAACTATCTTGGATCAGAAGATGTGGTCAGATTTCTTGCAGATGAAGTCAGGATCATCAATAGAATCAGACAACAGAATTCAAGCTGTGTGTGGATACAGCACAGTGAGATCTAACTGACCTAAAACACAATTAGTTGGAAGATATTCGCAGAAAATTTGTGCAGTTCTGGTCTCCCAGCTAGCAAATTGATTGCCCATTCATTGTCAAAAAAACTCTAAAGTTAGCACCTGACAAAATGAAACCTAAAGACTTCCATCAGCTCAACACTCCTCTGCAGATTGAGTACGTGATTTTAAACCTATTTATTCAACATGGCTGTCACTGGCAAAGCCAGCATTTACCATCCATCCCTAATTACCCACCCCTCCCCCAAGTGATTCATCTTACCAGCTCTGAAGGATGTTAAAAATCAATCATTTCAGTAGGTCCGGTTTACACCTGCAAAAGGATTTCCTTCCCTCAAAGATGTCAATGAACTAGACAGGCTATTAACAACAACCCATGACTTCTCACTTAATAATATTGATAGAAGATTTTTTAAGCCCTGAGTTTCTTCCATTACCTGAACTCAAATTCAACGACTCCATGCTAGTTTTCAAATTCCTGTTCCCTTGGTCAACAATTTGGGCCTCTGTACTGTATATGAATACAGTTTAAACACTATGGTATCACATTCATATAAGCAGACCAGTCAGCACGACTACTGCTGAGACACAAAATAATTTTGGATTTAAAATTGCTTTTTTCTAGGAGAGACTATTAAATATGCTATTCACAGAAACCAAATGCTGATGGTTGGTGAATCACGAGGCATTACATTTTTCTATTGAATTGAGCAATTGATAGATTAAGATTTTCCACTGGATCATATTAGAACCATTAATCCATCGCTTAAATGTCCCAGTGTGACTGAGTTGTAAAACCATACAACTGGATTAAATTTTCTTTGTTTAACTTGTCACCATCCCTGTAAGGAAATAAAGCACCAGTCACTTATTTCATAAGATTGAACATTGATTCATATTTCACAGATTCTTTTTATAACATCGGTAATGCCAATGTTAGTTTGGGATTCTCCTGCGATCACAAGTAACCTTTAGCTATAGAACAGCCTGCCCTTTCTCTGGCTCAATTTACACAATCAAGCTCCATTGTACACAAAATCCGCGCTTCTTAAGCTGCATTGCAGATGGGTCAGCTACCATCTGCTTCTTGTTCAAAGTCTTTGACACGAGTGAAGTTAAAAAAAAGGTCATGGTTGGAATGAAAATCAAGCCCCATGCACTCATCCAATTGTCACATAGGAAGCTTGCTCTGTAGCTCTCTACACCCATAGCTTGCTTGTTTTCCAGAGTGGTTGTAGCCATAACCAAGTGTTGACCTAAATATTTCTTATTTTTGCTCAGATTTCAGAATCAGAATCAGGTTTATTATCACCATGTGTCATGAAATTTGTTAATTTAGCAGCTGCAGTTCAATGTAAGACATAATATAGAAAAAGAATAAATAAATAAATAGCAGTATACGTATGTTGAATAGATTAAAAATCATGCAAAAACAGAAATAATATATATTTAAAAAGTGAAGTAGTGTCCATGGGTTCAATGTCTATTTAGGGATCGGAAACCAGAGGGGAAGAAGTTGTTCCTGAATCACTGAGTGTCTGCCTTCAGGCTTCTGTACTTCCTTCCTGACGATAACAGTGAGAAAAGGACATGGCCTGGGTGCTGGAGGTCCTTAATTATGGATGCTGCCTTTCTGAGACACCTGCTCCTGGAAGATGTCCTTGATCACCTTGATCATCTGTATGAAAAAAAGTTGCAGATCATCTTCATCTTATCATTTTTTTCCCCAGTTCTAAACCAGATTTCACATGCAAGTCTTAAATATCACTTAAATGTACCACATGGCAAAAAATACCGAAGCATTCGGGCTCTTACGACCAGACTGTGCAAAAGTTTCTTCCCCCAAAGCCATCAGACTCCTCAATACACAGAGTCTAGACTGACAGCTACATCATTTATTATTATATTGTAATTTGTCCTCTACTGTGCCTATTGTCTTGTTTATTAATTATTGTACTGCCCTACACTGTTTTGTGCACTTTATGTAGTCCTGTGTAGATCTGTAGTCTAGTGCAGTTTTTATGTTGTTTTACGTAGTCTAGTGTAGCCTCGTGCTGTCTCACATAGTCTTGTGTAGTTTTGTGTTGTTTCATGTAGCACCAAGGTCCCAGAGGAACGCTGTTTTGTTTTTACTGTGTACTGTACCAGCAGTTTATGGTCAAAATGACAATAAACTTGACTTGACTTGATGATGATAACTTTGGAGATGAATCATGGCCATCAGGTATTAGTTAGCATGTTTATATTTGGAGTCATAAATAAGAGTGATGATACAGGCAAAAATCAGAAGGAATTTTACTTCTTCAAGGTCGACATCTAGAGGTTCAAAATTCTATCAATTTAAAATTGTTTGTAAATGGAGTTGTAGAACAATACTGAACCAAATATTGCTCCTTTGGCCTGAACCCATTTCTCCATGTATCCATCCAAATGCTACCTACCCAAGATACATAATCCCAATAAATGGGTCCATAACTGAGGCAATATCAGAAATATCAAATAAGGCTGCATTATTGTCCCAACAATTTTCTTTGATCTATCTTGCTGCGATGCTATACTTTCAGCGTTTTTCTAGTGCAATAGAAATAATATTCAGGACGAGTGTACAATGTACTGTGTATGTTAATCAAAATGGCTTCTTTGTTTTGTTAAGAGTAGGAATGCTTCTTTGTTATGATAAGTGCTTTCTCTTGCAGTTGTTTAGCTTTAGACTTGCTGATATCGGGATTGTATTCATTCATTATTCAATGGGGAAATGTTATTTTGTCTTGTGGGTCTGGGAGCTGGGGGGGGTTTCGCGGTCTTTTCAGGGGAGTTGGGGAAGAAGACGCCAAGGAAGGTGGACGTGTGCGGCACTGCTCGGTCGACCACCAGGGTGGTCCCAGGTGCAAGGACGTGGAGGTTGGAGGAAAGCGACGAGGGGTCGAGTGGTTCGATGGTTGAGCTCCAACGATGTGCACTAAACTGACTGAACTCTGATAAGTTTTGGCGCCTTTTTATTTTATTTTCTTTTCCTTCATATATACTGTATTGTTACTAACCTTTTAGTTCTAGTAAAATCTTTAAATTATATTCTGTAACGGTATCTGGTGTGAGTTTGATATTGTGTGTGTGACACGGCATTAACTTGTTTTCCACAGCACCTGCGTGTACGGGAGGTGGGGTTGGAGAGTGGCTGGAGTTCTTCCCCTAGACGTATACCAGTCAGTTGGGCAGGTGTTACACGAGCATGAACCATTTTAGCCTACAATGCTGGCACAAAACAATAAGGGTCTCTACTGAGCTGCAGCATACGTTCTAACATTGCATTTGCAGGCATTCGGCGACCGATCTCCAAATCATTATGCATAACGATTCAGAAGGGACTGCAGATGCTATAATCTGAAGAAAACAAAATAAAATGCTAGAGTGACTCATTATGTCGGGCAGGCAGAGGAATGGCTGGGACACAAAGAGATTGACATTAGACTCAGAACTGAAATGCTGACGTTTTCTATTAAACTGTACCTAATGGACAATGCTGTCTTCTGACCACTTTGACAAATTTGCACTACAGAAGATAAAAATTATGTAACGTATATGTTTAGACTATGTATCCTTCCTATTTCTGTGTTCTTCCTATATTGACTCAGTTGGCAAACCCTCCATTATTTTGTTTCTGAGTGCAGCTGTAATATTGTCCCTGATTAGTAGTGCAACTCCCCACCCTCCTCTTTTAGCTCTCTTCAGGTTTTTCTAAAACATCAAAACTCTGGAGCATTAAGCACCCATTCCTGTGTCTCCCTCAACCTCTGTAATAGCCACAGTATCATCGTTCCATGTACTGACCCATGTTCCAAGTTCATCACCTTTACTCTTAATACTCCTAGCAGTAAAACACCCACACTTGAAACTATCTGTCCTACAGTATCTATTACTTTGCTCCTACCTGTTTTTATTGGCTCTGTAATCTACCTTCCTTTCCATCACTCTACTTTCTGACCTGCTGCTCTGTTTCCCATCCCTCTGCCAATATTTTCAGACAATATTTGATATCAAGCCAAATAAAAAAAAACCTGGCTTAGATTTTGGTTGATGGTTTCAAAGAAAACAGCTGACATTAACCTCTCTGAATGCCAGCAGATTCAATGTGTCTGCAAATGTGCAGTAAAACATGAAAGCCCTGAACTTATTCACTGCTAGTTACCATTTTATCTTTCAATATGCTCCACCAGCGGATCCTCCATGGAGCTTTGCATCACGGTGAAATCTATTCTTGGGTTCATTGCTGGGTTAGATATTGGTCCGATGTCGACGACAGGGTTGTGGGGAGGAAAGAGGAACATAGATTCCTTTATCTAGACAGACAGACAGACATACTTTATTGATCCCGAGGGAAATTGGGTTTCGTTACAGCCGCACCAACCAAGAATAGTGAAGAAATATAGCAATATAAAACCATAAATAATTAAATAATAATAATAGTAGTTTAGGGATTGACCCGTGCCTTTAATTATCTAAAAATGTGCATATTTGGTTTTTATACTGAAGACTGTACTCATTATTTTGTTTTAATTTGCTAAGTTTTCAATAGTTTTTCAATATTTCTGAACGTCAAAGGCAATTATTAAGTTTCAAGTGCCACAGGCTCTCACCTCTGTTTACCTAAGCTTGTAAAATGGTAGGCAGAACACACAGAGATAAGAAGAGAATTAGTGGAAAACAAAATGATGCCTCTATCCAATGATATACAGACCCAGAATGTGTGATGCTGCCACACACAAGGAACTATTTTCTGTCTGTATATGCCTGTTGGCAGAGCACAAGCAAACCTCAGGTGACCTAATTTGGACCTCCCTCCAAATGTTGCAAATGAAGATGAAAATTTTTGATTAGCCTTTAGCCTATAGTCCTTCCTCTGATCTTCAGCAAATATAAACAAATCCCTGGAGTGTGATTAGCTTTAATATTTGGTCGCAATCCTAATATAGAGTTGAAGAGCTTAGATGAACAGCAACATCAGAGGTAGACAGGCTAATGAAGAAGGCTTTTGCTATGCTGGCTTGTATCAGTCAGGGCACTAAGTACAGATATTGAAATATCATGTTGCAGTTACACAGGACATTGGTGAAGCAGTATTTGGTATATTGTAAACACCAGAGATTCTGCAGATGCTGGAAACACAGAAAATACACCTGAATTCATTCAGCGTTTTGTGTATGTTGGTGGGGAATAAGGATTTGTTGTTCCAGGCTGAGGCCCTTGAACAGGATTTCAATGAAGTTATGTGTGCTTGGAATATTGTGTTCAGTTTTGGTCACTCTGCTATAGAAAAGCTGTCATTAAAATGGAAAGAGTGCTAAGGTAGTTTATGAGGATCAAAGCTCAAAGTACATTTATTATCAAAATATGTATAACATGAACAACCTTGAGACTCATCTTCTTGCAGGCGGTCACAAAAAAAAGAAACACAGTAGAATCCACGAAAAGAGAAACCCATACAACATGGGCTGCCAAACACCCAGCGGGCTAAAAGAAAGAACAAATTGTGTAAACAATAAAAAAGTAAACAAACAGAACACAGAACATGAACTGCAAAGTCCCCCAAAGTGAATCCACAGCCACATAGCCAGCTTGGGGCAGGCCACAGCCACAAAGCCAGATCAGCACTGTGGCTAGGCCGGACGTGAGGGATAGAGCTATAGGAAGAGTTTAAGAAGGTTGGGACTGCTTTCAACGGAGCATCAGAAAATGAGGGAAATGGGTAAAACTGTGAGGAGCATAGACACAGTATGGCCAGTGCGCACAATCTTTTCCCCAGGGTTAGGGAATCAAGAACTAGAGGCTTTGGGCTTACGGTGACAAGGGAGAGATTTAATAGTAACTTGAGGGGTGATTTGTTCACTCAGATGTTGGAATGAGGTCCCAGAGGGCATGGTTTGGGTAGGTACGTTTGCAAAATTTAAAAGGCACTTGTATAAGTGGATGGATCGGGTAGTTTAGATGGTCAGCAGTGACCAGATGGACCAAAGGGATTTTTCCTGTGCTGCATGACCCTATGATTTTATAACTACAAAGAATATATTAGGGGTAGGGACCTATATTAGTTTGCTGCCCATCTCCTTCACCTTGCATTGCTGGTCTGTATGGGGCGTGGTCACCATTAAATCAACCAATATTGATCACTAATCTATCAAATAACAAATGCTAATCCATTACCAGCCAGCCTAATCTCACAGACTCCAACTCCCAGTACATTAAAACTCACATATATTAATTACATTAATATTAAATTAACATTAAATCACACATGAAACATCTCTTACAAAAATTCAGCCACCAATACTACATTCTGAAACCTAATACATACCAACTCCTAAACTACTGGACCTTAAGCACACTAACATCTAAATATAAGTGAATTTATATCACTTAAGTCCTTTGAGTGTGGTCTACTTTTCTAAAGGGTCTATACGGCTTTTGATCTTGCAATTAAAAGAGAGAATTATTTGAATCTCACACATAAATAAAAACTTTGAACCCACTTGATCGGAAACACTTGTTCTCTTCTAGAGGTAGCAATATTAGCTATTGCTGATCATGTTTACATTCACTTGACTATTTGCATCAACCACAACCCGCGATAAACATTTTTGATACTTCCTTTTCTCTGCAATATTTCCTCGAATAAAAAGATTTACAGTTACATTAAGACTTACACAGACATGGGACCTCCCAAAGGCTTCACAGCAAACAAAGTACATATGAAGTGTCCCCCGATCATAAAGTAGGAGAATGAAAATGTCAAGTTATAGACAGCAAGGTTACACAAACAGCAGTGAGATAAATTGCTGGATAATCTGTCTCGGAGAAATTGCTTGCAAGATAAATATGAGCATCATAAAAGTCATACTTTCCTGCCCTTCTAGTGCCTTTAGATTATTTGCAAGAGAAGAAGCGAAATCTCTGTCTAATATTTCATTTTATAGGTTTTATACGTTCATATGGCTGGAGTACAGATATAATTTAATCTGAAATTAGGTGATAATTTTCTACAGGTATTGATTGAAATATGACTTCAATTCATTCATGATCCTTCCTGAGGAATTGAAATGTAATTTAATTAATAGAAAGAGAAATGAAAATGTTAAACAATTTCAAAAATAGTAAAAATCTTCCCGTGGCAAAGGAGTCAATGTACTTCAGAGTAAGCTTTAAAAATAGGCATCATTGATTTATGAAAAATATCTCCTGTCTGAAAGCAGAGATTTCTTTTACCTTTAAAAATATATACCTGGCTTCAATAATACATGTATTGGCATAACTTCATGTAATTTTCAAAATGCACTATTACAAAGAGAGGCTATTTCATAGAATTTAAATGTATGACCTTTAGCTCTATTCTGCTTGTTATGGTCAGGTGGAAATAAAAGGTCATATCATCATATCATGCAAAGATTATAAGCCATTTGTAACTGGAAATTCTTCTGTCTAAGAACAGAATATGATCCGCATGTGGAAATGTGAGCTCTTATTTCAAATTAGTGAACAAATGGTGTTATAATCAAACTTCAAATTTCAAGCTAAATATATTAACATAGTGTGTACACTCAGTGGCCAGTTTATTGGATACATCTGCACACCTGCTCGTTAAGGTAAATACCAGTTTATCACATGCAGCATCTCAATACATAAAAGGCATGCAGACATGGTCAACACGCAACACGAGTGAATCTGCAGATGCTGGAAATAAATAAAAAACACAAAATGCTGGCAGAACTCAGCAGGCCAGACAGCATCTATGGGAGGAGGTAGTGACAACGTTTCGGGCCGAAACCCTTCATCAGGAGTAAAGTAACATGGGATGGTCGAGAGGGGATAAGAAGTGGGGGGAGGGATGAAGTAGAGAGCTGGGAAGTGATAGGCTGGAGGGAAATGGGCTAGGGGAAGGTGGAGAATTATGGGAAATAAAAGAAAGAAAGGTAGGACTGGGGGAAGATTATAGTGAGGGGGGAAAAGAGAGAGTAAGAGAACCGGACTAAAATAATAGATAGGAATGGGGGTAAGGGAGGGCAGGGGTATCAACGGAGGTCTGTGAGTTGGATGATCATGCCGGCAGGTAGAAGGCTACCTAGGCGGGAGAAAAGGTATTGCTCCATCGACCTGTGTGTGGCCTCATCTTGACGGTAGAGGAGGGTATGGACAGACATATCGGAGTGGGAGTGGTCTGTGGAATTGAAGTGTGTGGCCACAGGGATCCACCACCTCCTACGGGATCCCACCACCAGCCACATCTTCCCCTACCCCCAACCACGGCTTTCCGCAGGGATCGCTCCCTACGCGACTCCCTTGTCCATTCATCATCCCCCCCCCATCCCTCCCCACCGACCTCCCTCCAGGCACTCATCCCTGCAAACGGAAGAAGTGCTAAACCTGCCCCCACACTTCTTCCCTCACCATCATCCTAGGCCCCAGACAGTCCTTTCAGGTGAGACACCACTTCACCTGCGAGTCAGCTGGGGTGATATACTGTATCCGGTGCTCCCGATGTGGCCATTTATACATTGGGGAGACCCGCCGCAGACTGGGAGACTGTTTCGCTGAACACCGGCGCTCAGTCCTCCAGCAGTGGCGGGATCTCCCTGTGGCCACACACTTCAATTCCACAGACCACTCCCATTTTGTGTTTTTTTTTGCAGACATGGTCAGGAGGTTAGCAGTTTTTCAGACCAAATATCAGAATGAAGAAGAAATGGGACTTTGACTGTGGAATGATTGGTTTGAGTATGTCAAAAGCTGCTGATCTCCTGGGATGTTCACACACAACAGTCTCTAGGCTTTCCAGAGACTGGTGTGAAAAACAAAAAGCTTCCAGTGAGCAGCAGTGCTGTGGACGAAAACACCTTGTTAATGAGAGAGGTCAGAGGAGAATGGCCAAACTGGTTCAAGCTGACAGGAAGGCAGCAGTAGCTCAACGAACCATGTTTTCCTGCTGTGGTGTGCTTCAAGTGAATGGGCTTCAGCAGCAGAAGACCATGAACGTACACTCAGTGGCCACTTTCAATATACAGGCGTGGCCTCTGAGTGTATATGTCATTATATAGTACCTTTGAGTTTTATTTCCTTTCAAGTATTCACAAGAAAATAAAGATAAACAATAGAATTTATGAAAAACTATACTTAACAAAGACTGGCAAACATCCAATGTGGAATGTTAACCTCATTGTTAACATTGTTGCACATTGTTAACCTCAGCACCATACCAGAGGCATGTAGCCATTTGAAGAATCAGAGCACCTAACGTTGACCATGAAGCAACCTAACATTGAAGGTTATAGATCTTCCATTTCCAGGGTTCAGAGTTTGTCTTGTGCCTGCAAAGGTGCTGTACGTACAGCCAATCAGATCAGGCATCAAACCAGGAAGCAAAAGCAATTATGTTTGTTGTGCTAAAGAAATAATAAAGCAAGTGACACAGCATCTACAGCTGTTTCTATGCAGCTTCAGGGAGTAATGTTCAGTCCTGACCACTGGCAATGTCTGTGTGGAGTTTCCCTGCGATGGCGAGGATTCTGTTCTCCTCCCAAATCCGAATGACTTGGGGGCTGGAAGGTGAATTGGCAACCATAAATTGCCTCTGGTGTGTAGGCAAGTGGAGAACTCTAAGGGGATTTGATGGGGATATCAGGAGAGTAAGATTTGATTAAAGTAGGCTTAATATCAAGAATCAAGGATCAACTTCATTCACTATATACAATTATATGTAGTAGGAATTTGCTGTGGTGTGTTGCAAGAATAAAAACAACATTCAATAATTATAAGAATTAAGAATTATATAAAAATAGAGTTAGAGGTTAAAGTATGGACATAGTATAACTTGTGCATAAATGGATAGTTAGCAGGCCAAAGGATAGGTTTCATATTGTATGCCTCCATGACTCTTAACTGAAATGAAGAATATAGATACACAATGATTAAAGTAGAAAGCAATATATCTAGAACTCATTTAAAGAACAATAAAACTAAATGCTCATTTAATAATCAATAGGATTTTAATGTAATTATTCATTTTCAAAGCTTTGTGAGGTAGTCTAGTAATAATTGTTTATTATGTTACCAAAATCTCAATTGAACCTTGTTTCACATTAGACAATATTATTCATTGTTACTATTACTCTTACGAGCCAGAAAAGTGCATCAAAAATTAAACGTTCCCGGCAGTTCACTAATATTATGTTCGCTGCCTTTGTAAAGAATGCGGTGAATTGAGGAATCACTAACAGTATGTTAGTATGTAACTATTCGTACTACAGAAGTTGTTGTCAGACTCCCTCCATTATAACTGCAAACACTGGGTACTGGCATAACACAAAAATCCATTAAACAGTGAGTCTCTCCATAAGGAAAATATCATTCTAACAGGAGTCGCAAGTATAAATTTGAGAGAAATTAAGTTGCTTACATCTAGGACAAGTGACTTTGCACAGCGTCATGCCCCATAACAAATTTCTTATAAACATTCACAATTGGAGTATGATTTACTGCCAGGGCACTATCAAAAATAAGTCCTGGAGATGGTGAAAATTCTACTTCCAGAACAGATCAGAGCAATAAATCACCTCCTCTAACAAATCACCAATACTTTTTCCTATTCATGTTTTGACTTTGCAAGAACATAAATCATTTATGGCAAAGGTTCAGCTGTGTCTGAATTCTATTTATGCCACTGGGGTACAGTTACTCTTCAACTACAATTGATGGTGTATGGGTGATGGGTGATATGAAACTGATTTAACATCTAAGATAATTGAATTTTTCAATCCATCAGTATTCGTCTAGTAAACCAGTTCTCATATATAATAGGAGTTTAAAAAAAAGGTTAACAAACAAGTTAGCATAGATCACCCCAGTGGCAATGACATTTTGTGGTCCAGTCCTAATACAGTAAATACATCTTAAGTTCCTCCACCAGACCTTACTCAGTAATGCCTCCAGCATTTTGTGTGTGTTGCTCAGGAAATAGTTTGAGACCTAGAATAATGCAGACATTTCAGAAGAGAATATCATCTGGTCCTACAGTGAATGCGGGATTCCTGTTCTCCTATCTTGGACACTTGTTTGTTGTTTCTGAAAGTTTCAAAGTATGTATAAATTATACAGCCTTGAGATTTCTCTGCTTACTGGCAGCTACAAAGCAAGAAATCCAAAAGAACCCAATGCGATGCGCATTGCACAGAGAGCGAGAGGAAAAAAAGCACAAATCGTGCAAACAATAAAAGCAAGCAACAGTATTCGCAACCAAATTGAGTCCATAGACCCGGAGCCCAGAGCAGCTGGTGTAGGCCCATAAACTCAGTCAGTTTGTCACACAGCAGGACAAATCACCACGAAGCTCGTGGACACAGAGCGTGGCGCAGCCGAAGAGGTCTCACAGCCTCGGTGCCACGGAGAGAGGAGTAATCGTTGCAGAAGATCAACCCAACCTCCGCCTCTGGTACTGACACCCTGCCTTTTCAGTCTATCTGGGCCATTGTTTAAATTGTCTAAACTCCAGGTCATTCCCCGTACGAGGACCTTGGCCCCGCTGCCGCAATACACTCTGGGTCTCCAATTCATTCACTCCAACTCCATCTCCATCTAGGACATGCCTTGACTTTGCTTCTCCTCAAACTTGCCACACCCTGACTTTGGCAGCTCATTGGCAGTTGTAGATGCCTAAGCACCAGGATTTACTCCCTATCGATAACTTGTTTCATAATGTACCATCTATGCTATTTTAGAACAATACAGGTACTATGGAAACATGTTGTTGTTACTGACTTTCACAGCCAAGAGAGTGCCATCTGATCAATTGGTATCCTTATGCTTGGCTCAGTCCACTGGAATATGAAGATCTGAAAATCTTCGGACAGCTTCACCATATGGAGACTAAGGTCCTCAGAATCAGATGGGTCCATGCAAGCAGAAGGCATGGGGAGGCACGAGGCTAATCAGTCAACAGAGAGTTTGAACTTGGAGTTCAAGGTCCCGCCATTGGCTAGTTCGGGTGTCAATACTGAAGATCAGAACCTGAAAATTAATCAGAGGTCTGAACTTCAAAGTTTGCAGATTGGAGGCTGGATCATCTGTCCATATATGTATGAGAATGGGAGGGAAGAAAGGGGCTTATTTTGCTGCTGCTGTTTTGTTGTTTGTTGTGTTCTGTTTTGTTCTGCCAAACATTGTAGTCATGTCACATTGGCATCAAAGTATGTGACGACCCTTGTGGACTGTCCTCAGCATATTCATAGGTATGTTGATTGCTAACAAAGATGATGCATTTCACTGTAGGTTTCAATATATATGAGATTAATAAATCTGAATCTGAACCTACAGTAAATTTGAAATACTACTTGATATCTCCACCATTTTTCCTATTGCTGCACCTGCCAAGTACATGTTCCCAAAGCCTAACAAGGATGAAGGAGGTCTCATAATTCTTGTATGAAATGGGAAAGCTTTAAGTCAGATCAGTTTAGAATTTTCCTTTAACTCCAGACACAGAACACCCTGGGTCATAGAACATGCATGAACTCAATGAAGTTTGGTTAGGCAATAAAAGAACCACATTTTGAATTAGTGAGATGACATTTTTAATGGCTTGACCTATGACTACAGGGACACTACCAAGGTAAAGGATTAGCAGATCATGCTAGGTAGGGGCTGGACAGTACTTGATGAATCCTTTGTACTAAGTTGGCAAATGGAAAGTATCTCAGCAAGCAGGAGCAGGTTATCTTTGTTAATTCTGTCTCTAAGTGGTTTGTTGATCCATTGATCGTGGCCTTTTTTAAAATTTCTTATTATTTTTTTCAGAATCTTGATTGCCAAACTCTAGGTTGACCTTTATAATTCACACTGCTTGGCCTTGCAACATAATCTCAGAGTACAGTACTGTGCAAAAAGTTCAGGCACGTATACATAGTTATGTTGTCCAAGACTTTTGCACAGTATTGCATTTGTCAATGTGGGGCGGAGAGCGAGTTTGCAAATCTGACAGGAGCAAAGGTCATAGTTGGGAATAGTGAGGGTGGAGTGCTGTGGAATGTGTAAGGGTGGGACAGGTGGCAGAGAAGGAGTGGCTGGGGCAGGTAGTGGTGCAAGTGCAGACACACCCAGCCCTGAGACACCAGACAAAGACAATTGATTCCAAACAATTGGTTTATTAATCATTACAGAATGTCTCTCTGGTGTTTCCCAGTTTCCTGCTCCCTCCCCTGTCCCTTCCCCTTTTCCCAACCATGATTTCCCTCTCCTTGTCCCCTTCCCATTCTCAGTCCACAATAGAGACCCATATCAGAATATGTAATTTTTTTTTGCAGCAGTGGTACGGTGCAATATATAAAATTACTACAGTACAATGCAAAAGTCTTAGGCACCCTAGCTATATACAGTATATGTGGCTAAGACTTTGGTAGTGTACTGTATGTCATTTGATGTGAACATTTTGAAGGATAACAAAATTGTTTATAATACTTTCAAAGACTTAGAGTTGTCCTTGTCCTTTTCTTCCTGTATTAATTTCAGCTGATGAATGTCATATTATAGGAAGTACATATTGTTTCAAGTAAAGATAACTAAATTTTGCATCCCTAAAGATATACACATCATTTGCAGTGGATGATATGTTCTCAATTAGACAGGGTGTGAAAGGTTACAGGAGAATGGGGTTGAGAGAGAAATGGATAAAATGGTGGAGCAGACACAGTGAGCCAAAAGGCCTAATTCTGCTCCAATATCTCATGGTCTTACGATCTGAGTCCTCGAAAGTGAGCCTATAGCTTTTAGGAACATTTCAGTGATGGGGCGAGTGAAGTTGAATGAAGTTACCCCCTCTGGTTCAAGAGCTTGATGATTGAGGGGTAATAACTGTTTCTGAACCTGGTGGCATGAGTACTGAGGCTCCTGTACCATCTTCCTGATGGCAGCAACTAGACAGCAGCATAGCCTGGGTGGCACGGACACTTGAAAATGAATTTGGCTTTCCTGTGACAGTGCTCCATGTCAATGTTAGGGAAAGATTTATCTGTGATGGACTCAGCCATATCCATTAATTTTTGAAGGATTTTCCATTCAAGAGCATTGGTGTTTCCATGCCAGGCCTTGACATAACCTGTCACTATACTCTCCTCTTCACTTGTTTTGAAATTTGTCAATGTTTTAGATATTATGCAGAATCTTCATAAACTCCTAAGGAAGTAGAGGCACTGTTGTGCTTTCGTCATAGTTACACTTATGAGCTAGGCCCAGGACAGCGCTTCTGAAATGAAAACACCAAGGAATGTAAAGTTGCTGACCCTCTCCATCTCTGGACTGGCTCATGAACCTCCAGTTTCCTCTTCCTGAAGGTAATAGTCAACTCCTTGGTCTTGTGGACATTAAGTGAGAGGTTGTTGTTGTGGCATCACACAACCAGATTTTCAATCTTCCTCATATACTGATTCGTCACCACCTTTGATTCAGCCAATGACAGTTCTGTTGTCAACAAACTTTAATAAGGCTGTCAAAGCATTCAGATATGGCCCAAATGCGGAGAGAGAGAGAGACTGAAGTGGATCGATAGTTCAGAGACTTTAATGTGAACAGGATTTTAAGGGAAAAGAAAACAATAAATGCTAGGCCAAACAGGGCTGTTAACAAAAAACTCTCAAATGAAATACTAGATGCCAACTCCGTGGCTGAAAGGAATACCTAAATTTAAGAAGAATACCACTAGTCTCCAGCATCAGTCTACTTGATAGTCCACTTTCTCAGGCAAGTCTGAATATAAGCAAGCAGTGTAATGTTGCTGTGCTTTGTTCAAGTCTCGACAAGACTCCAGTGGAAAGAAGGGAGTTAAATACTGCTATAATGAAATAGTAATTAGGTGACACGTGCATATTTGCGAGCTCAATTGCCAAATCTGCTGTGCAACTACTTTGCAAGGGTGTGTATGCGCTACAGCAGAGCCCATGGCTGTGACTAATGCATTGGAGCTGTGCTTAGCCACGCACTCGTAAGTGTAAAGCGAGTAGAGCAGGGGGCTAAGCACACAGCCTTATGGTGCGCCTGTGCTGATGGAGATCGTGGAGGAGATATTGTTGCCAATCGGAACTGACTGGGGTCTGCAGGTGAGGAAATTGAGGATCCAGATGCACAAGGAGGTATTGAAGCCAATGTCTTGAAGCTTATTGACTAGTTTTGAGGGGATTATAGCACTGATTGCCAAGAGGTGGTTTAATAAAGGCCATCCTGAAGTATGCACCTTTGCTGTCCAAATGCTTCAAGATTAAGTGAAGAACCAATTAAATGACATCTGCTCTGGACCTGTTGTGCTGGTAGGCAAGTGGGAGAGGATCGAAGTTGCTTCTCAAGCAGGAGTTGATATGTTTCCTCACAAACCTCTCAGAAGTATTGGATGTAAGTGCTGTTGTACAATACTCTTTGAGGCAGGTTGCCATGTTCTTCTCAGGCACTGGTATAATTGAATGCCTCTTGAAGCTGCTGGGTGCCTCAGACTGCCAAAGAAAGCGATTAAAGATACTGGTGAACACTCTAGCCAGTTGATCAGCACAGATCTTTAGTATTCAATCAGGTACCCCATCTGGGCTGGATGCTCGTTGTGGGTTCACACTCATGAGGAATACTCTCATGTCAGCCTCAGAGTCTGAAACCACAGGATCACTGGGGGCCATGGGAGTTCATGAAGGTTCCTCCATATCTTGAATGTCAAAGAGAGCATAGAAGATAGCAAACCCTGTCATCACCTATGTCTCTTGATATCAAAATAAGGCTGAAAATAAAACTTGACAATTGACTTCAGGACTGCTTGATGATGGACAATTTTGGTTCATAAATATAGACTTATAGAAAGTAATCACGCACAATAACCCAGTAAAGTTTTCATCTCTTCTTTCATTGGCACGTTTGCATTCCCTAAGAGTCTACTCATTTGGGATGTTTTCAAAGTTCAATAGAATCTGAGTCCAAATGAAACAATGCAATATCTGTGACAAACACTTTAATTTGGTTTGTGAATTTCTTTCCTTAGTTAGTCATTTTCGTAGTAATATTTTACCAATAATTTTCTTCGGTGCTGTCACATTGAAGTTTGACCCCATATTTTTTACTTAGCAAACTCATTTTCTTCTCTTATGTTAGATCGCAGAGAAATTTGAGTCTTTTCAGGGATAACAAAAATGTACAAAGATCTGTTTTCAATTTTGCATTCTTATCACACCAGAATATCGCCAGGCAAAGTATGTCATGCCTTTATCAGTCTCAAGTGTGTTAACAGGACCTCGGTCACGAGCTTGTGGTCTGGATTCACAGTGATTAAAAACATTGCCCTGGATTTGATCTGTTTACTGTCAGCTGACCATCTGCCAAGCAAGTTGTGTCATCAGTGAAAAAAAAATTGCTCTTAGGGTTAGAAATTCTGTCCAGCAAGATAGGAATCTCTGATAAGATGTGGTATATAACAGGGTTACACATGTGGTCTGGAAAATTACAAAAATGTTGCATCAATTTTTTTTTCTCTGCGATGAGCTTGGCTCGTTACTCTCGTATTTACTGCAGCAGAGCATTGTGGGGGCAACAGTGAGGTCATGGACTGAATGCGGATTACAGAGAAGACGGTGCTCGCTGTGGGGAAATTTGGGGTGGTTAAATCCCTTGGGCCTGACAAGGCGTTTCCTCAGACCTGGTAAGAGTCTAGTGCAGGAATTTCAGAGACTCTGGCATCCTTAAAACATCCTTAGCCATTGGTGAGGTCCCAGACGATTGGAGGATAGCTAATGTTGTTCTGTTGTTTAAGAAAGACTCTAAGAATAATCCAGGAAATTATAGGCCAGTGAGTCTGATGTCAGCAGTGGCTAAGGTATCGGAAAAAAATTATTAAAGAATGAGATGCATAAGTATTTGGATTGAGAGAGATTGATTAGGATAGTTATCTTGGGTTGCTGAATACTAGGGTCATGTCCAACCAGTCTTATTGAGATTTCTGAGGCGGTTACCAGGAAAGTTGATGAGAGGAAGTCAGCGATGTAATCTACATTGATTTTAGCAAGCCCTTTGACAAGCCATTCAGTGACTTTACATTCAGGATGAGGTGGAAGAAGCAAGATAGTAGTAGAAGCTGGTTGCCTCTCTGACTGGAGACCAGTGACTAGTGTTGTGCT
Organism: Hemitrygon akajei; assembly: GCF_048418815.1. NCBI lineage: Eukaryota > Metazoa > Chordata > Chondrichthyes > Myliobatiformes > Dasyatidae > Hemitrygon > Hemitrygon akajei. The sequence continues at coordinate 146,532,817 of NC_133131.1, forward strand.
GCAAGGACTGGTGCTGTGTCCATTGTTTTTCATCTATATCAACAACCTGGATGATAACGTGGTTAACTAGAGCATCAAATTTGTGGATGACACCAAAATTGGGGCTGACAGCGAGGAAGTAGTGGAGAGCAAGGAAGGATATCAAAGCATTTCCTGCGGAATCTGGACTAGCTAGAAGAACAGACTGAAAAATAGTAGATGAAATTTAATTTAGACAAGTGTAAGGTGTTGCACTTTGGGTGGACAAATCAGACTAAGACTTATACAGTCAATGGTAGGGCACTGAGGAGTGTGGTGGACAGAGGTATCTGGGAAAAAAAGATTCATAATTCCTTGCAAGTAGTGTCACAAATTGATAAGGACGTAAAGAGTTTCTGGAACATTGGCTCTCATAAATCAAAGTACTGAGTAAAAGAGTAGGAATGTTAAATTGGATTTGTAAAAGACAATGGTGAGGCCTAATTTGGAGTACTGTGTGTAGTTCTGAACACCTCCCTACAGAAAAGATGTAAAAAAGATTGAAAGAGTACAGAGAAACTTTACAGTGATGTTCACAGGACTTGAGGATCTGAGTTGAACAGATTAGAACTTCTAAGGGGATTTGATAGAGGAATATAAAATTATGGGTGGTATACAGAGGATAAATGTAAGCAGGCTTTTTACACGGAGGTTTGGTGAAACTAGAGTGAGAGGTCATTGGTTAAGGCTGAAAGGTGAAATATTGAAAGGGAACATGAGGGGGACCTTCTTTACTCAGAGGTGGTGAGTGTAGAATGAGCTGCTAGCAGAAGCAGAAGGTACAAATTCAATTTAAACATGGAAGGGAAGTTTGGATAAATACATGGATGGGAAGGGTAAGGAGGACTATGGTCAAGGTGCAGGTCAATGGGACAATAGTTCATCACAGACCAGTTGAGCCAAAGGTCATGTTTCTATGCTGTAGTGCTCTGGGCTCTGTGAGCCTTCAGTTGAACTCAGAGCAAAAATGTGAAGGACAGAGAAGGGCAAAAAGCAAGCCCAGCATATACATTCTTGAAAATTCTGTTAATCTCGGAAAGCCATATTGCACCATGAGCTTCTTTCATTTTCATGAGAGGCTTTAATTCTCCTTGAATTGAGAGAGCCTCAGAAATGCATAGTAAGGGAAAATGAATAAGGATGATGAATAGCATCCAGCTCGGCTTTGAAATAGGGCGTGAAAGCAATCTGGCTGAAACATCTGTCACACTTTGATGATGAGGGTTGATTTTTGCTGATCAGGTCGGTTCACTGGACAGCTGACTTTCCTGGAAGATATATACACATTCCACCCTAAACTCAATACCTTGTGGCCAAGGGCAACGTCTGCTGCAGTGAACTTCACACTTGCCCGTGCAGGGGATGCCCTGCAATTATTGCTAGTATCCTAAGGATCCTCTGCCCTAACAGTGCAGAAAAAATGCAGCATAACCTTACTGAAAATTGCCTGTTATCATACTGTAAACGCAAGTGTGATTGTATCATTGTGCTCCTGCACTTAGTATCTTTTAACCATTCAGTCTCTGGGCTAGATATAGATACAGGGCTTGTACTCGCTAGAGTTTAAAAGAAAGAGGAGGGATCTCATCAAAGGCTATCAAATATTGAAAAGCCTAGATAGAGTGGACTTGGAGAGATGTTTCCAATAGTTGGGGTGTCTAGGACCTGAGGACAAAGCCTCAGAATACAAGGACGTCCATTCAGATGAGGAGGAATTTCTTTAGCCAGAAGGTTTGAATCTATGAAATCATGTTTGAAATCATATTTACAATAGGAGCACGCTGTGGCTGACGAGATACCACTCAAATGCCTTTTGCTGGGCAAGAGCAATTTACAAAGATGGTTTTAACATTTTTGTTGACAGAGAACTCAGACGTCCAAACTGAATTAATGAGCCCTGATCATATATATAATATCCCAATTATTGATAAACACAGCAGGTCTTACCTATGATAATTTTGATGTGCTAAGTGATTGAATAGCTTAGCTAGTGTCTGATACTTGGATTGATATAGGCCGATCAACATGGGCCCATTGTATAATATTTGGCTCTTGCATGCAAATAAGTCAGTTGATTGCATCAATCTCTTGAGAGGCCTTCTGCTCTGTAGCACCGTTTGTTTACAAAGCTGTACATTTTTAATTTCAAACTAACTGCTTCTTGCAGTTTTTTATTAGAACCAGTTTCCAAAGGGATGGTTCTTGTTTGTATTAATGTCTTCTATATCCACATAGGTCCCAAACTCCTGAAGCCAAAACAAGAACATAGAACTTAGAATTTATTTAAATCATACATCCATCCATCCTTCAACGTGAGGGAATAAAAATCTTAGCGTTGCATTGTACAGACATGTGAATTTACAAGTCTAATGACTTGTAGAAAGAAGCTGTCGTGCAGCCTGTTGGTCGTGGCTTTAATGCTGCGGTACTGTTTGCCAGACAGAAGCAGCTGAAACAGTTTATGGTTGGCGTGACTGGTGCCCCCAATGCTCTTCCAGGCCTTCATTCTGCACCTGCTGCTGTAAATGCCCTCAATGGAGGGATGTTCACATCCACAGATGTGCTGGGATGTCCATACTACTCTCGGTAGTGCCCAGTGATCAAGGTTGGTGCAGTTCCCATACCAGGTAGTGATATGCTCTCAATGGTGCCCCTGTAGAATGTCCTGAAGATTTGGGAGCCCATGCCAAACTTTTTTAGTCACCTGAGATGGAAGAGACGCTGTTGTGCTTTTTTTGCATAACAGAGGAAATCAGAACAGGAGAACCCATCCAGGCCTTTGAGATGGCTTTAGAGGCCACTGGTTGAGATCATGACTGATATTTGACTTCAAACACCATTTTGCTGTCCTCACCTCATTTCACATGAATCTTTTAAAATCCAGATTACTCTCACTCTCTGCTTTGACTTCAGTTTCAATGACTGGACCTTTGTATCTTCCTTCTTTAACAGACTTACCTTCTGCATCTCAATCACCTGAGAAGAGAATTCCAACCTTACCTGTATTCTTCTCACTATCCTGGAGGAACTCTGCAGGCCTGGCAGCATCTTGAGTGTGTTGCTCAGCCTTCCAGCACTTGCAGATTTCCTCTTGTTTATGTCTTCTCACTGTCCTTGTTGGTAAGACCTGCAAGAATTTTTCTATATCTCAGTGCTATCAACGGTCTTTTTTCTCTGGAGTCCTAGAAAATTCAATCTCACTTGACATGCAAGGCCCACTATCTCAGTCTGCTGAATCTTGGCAGCATTCCCTTAGTATGCAGTATAGCCTTTGAACTGAACCTGGGTCGCCAGTGTTATAACAGTGTTACCCTAATCGCTATGCTAACATTTCACACTTACTACCAAATGAATGCAGAGCTGGAAGCCAGATCTCTAAGGGAGTCAAATCTGCAGAAGAATCTCTTTTCCTTGGCTCTACATAAATGACTCAGCTGGGTGGACCATGTGTATTCAGATGTAGAATTAAATGCTGAGAACACAAAGAATCTGCAACGGGATTCTGTTAGGTTAAAATTAGTTGCTGAAAACCTGGCAGATAGGTTATAAGGGCGTGATGATGCACTTTCCTTGGTAAACTAGGAAAATAGATTATTTTATTTAAAAAAGAGAAAGGACACTGCAGATTGCTGCTGGACAAACAGACCTGGTGTCTGGATACATTAAACAGGAAGACGATGTGTAGGCATGGCAATAACTAGGAAGGGAAACTCCTGGGATATGGTGGATGCCTTATAAAGGAATAGTTGGCCTTTACTCATTGGATTTTAGGAGAATGAGAAATCATCAAAGTGATTCTAATAGGAGACATAAAAGAACAGAGTTGCTGGAATTTGGATCAACACACAAAAGGACTGGAAGAATTCAATGGGTCAGGCAGCATCGATGAAGGAAACTGTGCAGTCAACATTTTGGATTGAAACTCTTCATCAATTAAAGTTTCTCCATTATTTTGTGAATTGTGAAAAGGTTTGAAGAGGTTATTTTCTCCAAAGGGAATGACGTAATCTAGAGCTAAGAATCAGTTTCAGAATGAGGGCTCACCCACTTAAGAGAGAGAGATGAAGAGAAATTTCTTATCTCAGAAGGTCGTAAATTTTTGGAATTTTCTACTTCAGGTAAAAGCAAAAGCAGGGCCATTGAAGATACTCAAGTCTGGGACAGGCAGGTATTTGAACTTGAGGGATTTGTTGCTCACGTGGAACAGGGGAGACAGTGAAAACATCAAACATAACGTAGAGTCTCTGTGGTATACATGGTCTCTTCCTGCCTATGTTTCTCTCTCCATAAGTGTTGTCTAAATTGTTGAGCATCTCTTGCATTTATTATTGCTATTCCAGATTTGCAATATCTGCATTTTTTTGTATCTAACAACACTCCACTAAATTTATACAAATGAACGGTGGAGACCATTTTGACTGGCTGCATCACCACCTGGTGAAGTGACTCCAATGCTTAGGATCACAAGAGGGGTTATAGACTCAGCCAGCTCTGTCATGAGCACAAGCCTCCCAACATCAAGATTTCTTCAAAAGATAGTGCTTCAAGAGGCAGCATCCATCATTCAGGACCTTCACCACCTGCCATATGCCCTCTTCTCATTACTACCATCAGGAAGGAAGCACGGAAGCCAGAAAGCCCGCACTTAATGTTTTAGGAAAAGCTCCTTTCCTTCTCTCATCAGGTCTGTAAAGGGCCCATGGATCCATGAGCCTATTGCTATTCTTGTATTGCACAATTTCTTTTAACTTATATTTACGTTTGTCCTGCACTGGGCTGCTGCCACAAAATGACAAATTTCATAACACAGGTAACAGGGAGAAGGCAGGAGAATGGGGGTTGAGAGGGATGATTAATCAGCCACAATGGAATGGCAGAGCAGACTCAATTGGCTGAATGGTCTAATTCTGTGCTTTTGTCTTTTGGTCTTATAGGTTCGTGATAGTAAACCAGATTCTGATTCTGATTCTGATTCTGATTAACAGGCTGTTGTAATGGTGAAATAATACTGTGTAAAAAAGGTCTACTGTTTTTTCACTCTGATAATTCTGCTATCAGTGCTGGTCCATTCTGTCATTTAGACCCAGATCCAAATTTGTCACTTCTCCAATGGCATCATTATATTGTTTCAACAAATGAGCATAAAAATGGTTTCATAAACCATGTAAAAAAACATGTGCATTTGGCATTTCCTCAAGTGCCACTCTAATGAAGATATTACCTCACTAAATAAACAGCTTAATGCCACTGTTAACAGAGGGACATTAAGCATATGCACACAGTAATTTGACAAACAATTATTCATAAGCTGTGTTTAATGCTGTACCTTTTTGTAGCTAAGTTCCAAAACCTGCCAATTATACGACTGCATTACAATATCGAGTTTACTAAGTGGGTGTTCAATACTACTTGGGTGGTATCATAATTGTAGAGTCAGAGGAAACTATAGCACAGAAATACACCCTTTGGCCCATCTAGTCCATGCCAATCAATTTAACTTGCCTTGACCCACTGAGCTGCACCTGGACCATAGCTATCTGTATGCCTCCCATCCATGTACCTACCCAAACTTCTCTTCAACGTAAAATCAAAATCACATCCACCACTTGTGCTGGTAGCTCATTCCACACACTCACCACCCTCTGAGTGAAGATGTTTCCCCTCATGTTACCCTTAAACATTTCACCTTTCACCCTTAACCCCTAACCTCTAGTTGTACTCTCACCCAATCTCAGTGGAAAAAGCCTGTGTGCATTTAACCTCTCTGTACTCGTGTTAATTTTGTGTACTTCTATCAAACCTCCCTTCAAACTTCTAAGATCTAAGGAATAAAGTTCTAACCTATTCAATCATTCCTTATAACTCAGCTCCTCTAGTCCCAGCAACGTCTTTGTAAATTTTCTCTGTACTCTTTCAATCTTATTTACACCTTTCCTGTAGGTAGGTGTCCAAAACTGCACACAATACTCATCAATGTCTTATACAACTTCAACATAACATCTCAACTCCTATACTCAATACTTTGATCTATAAAGGCAAATGTACCAAAAGCTTCCGTTATGTCCCTATCTACCTGTGACACCACTTTCAATGAATTATGGATTGTATTCCCAGATCCCTTTGTCTACAGCACTCCTCAGTGTCCTACTGCTCACTCTGTAAGACCTACCCTGGTTGGTGCTCCCTAAGTTTAACACCTCACACTTGTCTACATGAAATTCCATCTGCCAATTTTCAGCCCATTTTTCCAGGTGATCCAGATTCTGCTGCAAGCTTTAATAGTCTTTCTCACTGTCTACCACTCCCCTATCTTAGTGTCATCTGCAAATTTGCTCATGAATAAACCTCATGATCAACCAGATCATTGATATAGATGAGAAGTAACAACAGACCCAGCACTGATCCCTGGGCAATCCAATAGTTTCAGGCCTCCAGTCAGAGAGGCAATCATCTTCTACTGCTCTCTGTTTTCGCTCACTAAGCCAATATCTAATCCAATGTATTATCTCATCCGGAAAGCCGAGAGACTGAACCCTCTTGAACAATCTCCCACGCAGGACCTTGACAAATGCCTTGCTGAAGTCCATGTGGTCAACATCCACTGCCTTGCTTTCATTAACTTTCCTGGTAACCTTCTTGAATTGAATACCTTCCAATAACTTTCCCATTACTTGTGTCAGGCACACTGGCCTATAATTTCCTGGTCTATTCTTAGAGCCTTTCTTAAACAGCAGAATAACATTGGCAATCCTCCAATCCTCTAGTACCTCACCTGTCACTAAGAATGATTGAAATATTTCTGCTAGGGTCCCAGCAATTTTCGCACTTGTCTCCCGCAGAATCTGAGAAAACACCTTGTCAAGCCCTGGGGATTTATCCACCCTAATTTGCGTCAAGACAGTGTACTGCATATGTTAATCAAAATGGCTTCTCTGTTTGTTAAAAGTAAAATTGCTTCTTTGTTATGCTAACTGGTGAGAGAGTGCTTTTCTTGCAGAGCACTCTCGAAACTTCTCAAAGCTTGTTTGGGTTAAAGTTGCTGATAATGGGGATTGTATTCATTTGTTAACCAATGGGGTTGGATGTTATTTTCTCTTGTGGGCCTGGGAGCTGGGCTTGCGCGGTCTTTTTGGGAGTCGGGAAGAAGACGACGAGGAAGGTGGATGGATGTGGCACTGCTGGTCGATCACCAAGGGCTTTCCCAGGTGCACGGGTCGTGGAGGTCGGAGAAGAGCGAAGAGTGGTCAGAGAGTTCGATGATTGAGTTCCAACAATGTGCACTAATTGACTGAACTCTGATAAGTTTTGGCGCCATTTCTTTATTTTCTTTCCCTTCATATATATTGTATTGTTATTAATCACTTAGTTCTAGTAAGATTTATAAAGTGTATTCTGTAAGCGTACCTGGTGTGAGCTTGATATTGTGTGTGAGAGTTTGTATTAGCGTGTATTTCACAGCATCCACGTATACGGGAGGCTGGTGGACAAATTTTCCCCTAGACATACACCAGCCGGTTGTGTAAGCATTTCAACAGCAAGCTCCTCCTCTGTAATCTGTACATGATCCATGATCTAACTGCTTCACTTCAATAAACTTTGTGTCTGTCTCCTGGGTAAATACAGTTGCAAAAAATCCTTTTAAGATCTCCCTTATCTCTTTTAGTTCCATGCCTAGATTAATATTCTGATCATTTAGAGGACTAAGTTTGTCTCTTGCAGTTCTTTCGCTATATCTATATAAGCCCTTGGGATTCTCTTTTACCTTGTCTGCTAAAGCAACCTCACACCTTCTTTTAGCCTGCCTCCTTGCTTTTGTTAGTGTTCTCTTGCATTTCTTATAATCCTCAAGTACCTCATTTCTTCCTATCTGCCTATATCTGCTATGCAACTCCTTAACCAGGGTCTGAATATCTCTCAAAAGATAAGGTTCCTTAAACCTGTTACCCTTGCCTTTTACCCTGACAGGCACAGACAAGCTCTCTACTCTCAAAATTTCACTTTTAAGGGCCTGCCACTTACTAAGTACACTTTTGCCAGGGAAACAGCCTGTCCCAGTCCACACATGCAAGATCTGGGCTGCGAAGTGGCAGATGCAGTTCAACCCAGATAAGTGTAAAGTTAATTTTGGTAAGTCAAATATGATGGCAGAATATAATATTAATGGTAAGACTCTTGACAGTGTGGAGGATCAGAGGGATCTTGGGGTCCGAGTCCATAGGATGCTCAAAGCAGCTGCGCAGGTTGACTCTGTGGTTAAGAAGGCGTATGGTGTATTGGCTTTCATCAATCGTGGAATTGAATTTAGGGGCGGAAAGGTAATGTTGCAGCTATTTAGAACCCTGATCAGACCCCACATGGAGTACTGCGCTCAGTTCTGGTCGCCTCACTACAAGAAGATAGATAGATAGATACTTTATTCATCCCCATGGGGAAATTCAACTTTTTTTCCAATGTCCCATACATTTGTTGTAGCAAAACTATTTACATACAATACTTAACTCAGTAAAAAAAATATGATATGCATCTAAATCACTATCTCAAAAAGCATTAATAATAGCTTTTAAAAAGTTCTTAAGTCCTGGCGGTTGAATTGTAAAGCCTAATGGCATTGGGGAGTATTGACCTCTTCATCCTGTCTGAGGAGCATTGCATCGATAGTAACCTGTCGCTGAAACTGCTTCTCTGTCTCTGGATGGTGCTATGTAGAGGATGTTCAGAGTTTTCCATAATTGACCGTAGCCTACTCAGCGCCCTTCGCTCAGCTACCGATGTTAAACTCTCCAGTACTTTGCCCACGACAGAGCCCACCTTCCTTACCAGCTTATTAAGACGTGAGGCGTCCCTCTTCTTAATGCTTCCTCCCCAACACGCCACCACAAAGAAGAGGGCGCTCTCCACAACTGACCTATAGAACATCTTCAGCATCTCACTACAGACATTGAATGACGCCAACCTTCTAAGGAAGTACAGTCGACACATCGAAGGATGTGGAAGCCATAGAAAGGGTGCAGAGGAGATTTACAAGGATGTTGCCTGGATTGGGGAGCATGCCTTATGAGAATAGGTTGAGTGCACTCGGCTTTTTCTCCTTGGAGTGATGGAGGATGAGGGTTTTTTAAAAACGCAAACACAAGGAAATCTGCAGATGCTGGAAATTCAAGCAACACACACAAAATGCTGGTGGAATGCAGCAGGCTAGGCCTGTATTGTGCTGTAGGTTTTCTATATTTCTATGTTTCTATCACTTCTGATACCATCAAAATTGGGCTTTCGGCAACTTAGAATCTCATCCTAAAGACCAGACCCACCCTCTTCCGCAATTACATTGAAACTAATGGCACTATAATCTCTAGATGCAGAGCGTTCCCCTACACAAACTTCTGTCACCTACTCGGTCTCATTCCTTAATAAGAGATCAGATATTGTACACACTCTCATTGTGACTTCCATGTACTGATTAACGAAACATGCCTGAACACATTTGACAAACTCCATCTCATGTAGTCATTTTACAAAATGGGAATCCCAGTCATTATGTGGAAGGTTGCAACAATCTGCAATCTCTTAACAATTTTTTCCCTCTAAATCCTGTGGATTATTAAGTGATATAGCTCCATTAACAATGTCATTCATTCCTCAGTTCTACCCATAAAATCTCAATGGACAGGTTCTCCGGTCTGTTCTGATTGAGCACTACCGTGACATTTAGCTTGACTAGTAATGCCACCCCTCCTCCTTTAATCCCTCCCACTCTGTCACCTCTAAATCAATAGAACCCTGGAAATTTGAGCTACTGGTCCTGTCCCTCCTGCAATCAAGTCTCACTGATACCTACAATATTATAATTCCATGCATCGATCCACGCCCTGAATTCATCTGCCTTTCCGATAATACTTCATGCATTGAAATTTACGCAACCATAGGATATTAGTCCCTCTCCAGATTGGGTGCAAACTGTCACTTCTGTCACTTCTGGAAGAGAGCCCAATGATCCAGTACCCTCTGCTACACCAACTCCTTAGCCATACAGTAAACTGTATGATCTTCCTACGCCTGGTCTCACTATCATGTGGCACAGGTAGTAATCCTGAGATCACAACTCTGGAGTCCATGTCCTTTAACCTAACTCTGTGAACTCAATTTTCAGAACCTTATTCCTCTTTCTACCTCTGACATTGGTACCTATATGGACCACGACTTCTGGCTGCTCACCCTCCCACTTAAGAATGCTGAGGACTCAATCCAAGATGTCCTGGACCCTGGCAACTGGGAGGCAACATACTATCCGGGAATGTCAATCTTGTCCACAGAACCACCTTACTGTTCTAACTGTGCAATTATAAAGAAGGAACCAATAAGTAAAGTGAACAAAATCTGCCTGTGGTTTTTTGTCTTCTTTCACTCAGTCCTCTCTTCTCGGAAGCCTTGAAGAGGTCAACTCTCAATTCCCCACTCCGCACTGTCCACTCCAACAAAGGCCACTTGGTTTGCCTCTGCCTTACTTTTATTTTCCCTGCTAAGGAATCCTGATTCCCAATTGGCCGCTGTTCAAACGCTGATATTCCCACGAAGAGCTACTTCTTAATGCATACTCGCCAACCTCTGTGAGTGACCTCATCTCTCTCTCCCAGTCTCTGATTAGCCACTGTTTAAACCTGAGAGAAATGTGAGGTGAGAATCTTTATATGTCGATTACAGAGCCCTCCGCATTCCCTTCACCAGACTTTGCACTGAGACCAATAAGGAATCTTGTGGAAGAGCTTGAAGTGCATATAAAATTAAAAGAATACTAATAAAAATCAGGAAAGCAATGTTTCTTAATACCAGTATTGCATGAGCATTTGACAATCAGCTCCATAAAGTTATCCAAGATCATGTTGAAAATCGAATTGGAATTGGAATTGGTTTCTCATTGTCACATGCAGCAAGATACTGTGAAAAACTTTTGCCTTGCATACTGTTCATTCACATCAAATCTTTACACAAAGAACAACAGAGGGAAAAAAAAAACAATCTGGAATAAAGTATAACAGCTACAGCGAAATAGCAGTGCAGGTAAAAAAAAAGTACAAGATTATAATGAGGTTGCCAATAGAGATTGTGGTCCATGCAGTCCTCGGCAGTCAAAACTAGACCACATGTCAATTTCACTTCCCAGCTCTGCAGCTGCCTATCCAGGGATCTCTAAATGCAGCGAGAGTTATTGCCTTCACTATCCTTTCAGGAAGAGAGTTCTAAACTTCCAAACTTAGTGAACTGAAATTGTTTTTTTTTCCCACAACTCCTCTCTAGTGCTTATAGCGTTCTTCCTTAGTTACTGACTACCTTGCTGTGGGATTTTGGTGCCTTCAGGCAGGCTGTGTCATAGTTCAGCACTTTACATAGAGCTCTGCAGTGTCAGCAACCCAGTTCATTCACTGTAATGACAGTCCTGATGAAGGGTCTCGACCCGAGGCGTTGACTGTTTACTCTTTTCCAAAGATGCTGCCTAACCTGCTGAGTTCCTCCAGCATTTCGTGTGTGTTCATGTCGGTAAGGCATTTGTATGTTCTGTCTCATCTTTCCGACAGTACTGTTGCTTGCTTTGATGCATTTGAATCAACTGATTTTGAGTTGTCAAGCCCTCCTCTATGGCCACTGTTCTCAACCAGCTACTGCTTCTAGATTGCTAGATCCAAACTTTACCTTCATGAACCTTCTTTCAAGGTTTATTGGGGTATCGACCTGCTGAAGCTCATTGGTCTGTGAAGAATGCAGTTGCATTCTTAGCCCTCGGCTAATCCATTCCATCCTCTGATTGTTTTCAGGTGTTCAAAGTAATGTTCTTTAAGCAACAAAACAAGAAAGCCCATTCAGTCCTTTGCATCTGTTCTGTCAAAACCTGCCCTGGTTACAAGAAGGTAGGCCCGATTCTGGAGGACTGGAAAGTTGTAAATGTCACTCCACTCTTTAAGAAGGGAGGGAGGCAGAAGAAAGGAAATTATAAGCCAGTTTGCCTGACTTCAGTGGTTGAGATATTGGTGTCCATTTGTAAAAAGGAGGTTTCAGACTACTTGGAGGTAGTCTACAGATTGTGAGAATGGGCAAAGAAGTGGGGGATAGAATATAGTGTAGGGAAATGAATGGTCATGCACATTGGTAGAAAGAATAAGGGCATAGACTACTTTATAAATGGGGAAAAAGTTCAAAAATCAGAGATGGAAAGAGACTTGGGGGTCCTTGTGCAGGATTCCCTTAAAGTTAATTTGTAGATTGAGTTGCGGTAAGTGTGGAACATGCAATCTTAGCATTCATTTCAAGAGGACTAGAATATAAGAGCAAGGATGTAATGGTGAGGTTTTATAAGGCATTTTTCATATCATATTGTGAGCAGTCTTGGGCCCCTTATCTAAGAAAAGATGTGCTGGCATTGGTGAGGATCCAGAGGAGGTTCACAAGATTAAAGGGTTAATGTATGAGGAGCCTCTGATGGCTCTGGCCCTGTGCTTACTGGAGTTTAGAAAAATGGGGAAGGGTGATCTCATTGAAACACATTAAATATTGAAAAGCCGAGTTAGAGGAGATGCGGAGGGGATGTTTCCTTTTGAAGGTGAGTGTAGGACTAAAGGGCATAGCCTTAGAATAGAGGAAAGTCCATTTAAAAAAAGAGATGAGAAGGAATTTCTTTAGCCAGAGGGTAGTGAGTCTGTGGAATTTATTGGATGGCTGTGAAGGACAAGTCATTGTGTATATTTAAAGCAGAGGTTGATAGGTTCTTGGTTAGTTAGTTCATCAAAGGTTACAAGGAAAAGGCAGGAGAATGTGTTTGAGAGGGGTAATATATAGTCTTTATTGAATAGTGGAGCAGAGTCGATGGGCGAAGTGATTATTATTCTGGCATTCATGATGTTTAGATATATTTCCATGCAGATGGATTTTATACTACCTTTGGTAAATTAAACACGATCTAACTTAAAAATATAACTATTCCATGAGTAATATAATTATGTAGTTTAACTAAAATTGCTGATAAAAATACAGTGGATACCGGTTAATTTGGACGCATTGGGACCAGTACATTTTGGCCCAATTCAGTGGCTGTCCCAATTAGCCGAAGCTTCATGGTATAAAAAAGTCAAGTGCTCTGAGCACAATGTTGTGTCTAACAGTCACACAACTGCACACAACTGACGCTAGTTAGAAACTGTTTGGCAGCAGTCTCCTGCCACAATTAAGCGTCATGTTGTCCTAGACAAACAAAGGTAATCCCAGCTACTTTCTTGATTTTGTTTTTGTTGTTTGAGAGTTGTCCAGATAAACAGCGGACCCAATTAACTGATGGCCCATTTATCCAGAATATGCTGTATACTGAAATAAATACAGTATGGGTACAAAAATTATATTTAATGTAGTTCTCTTTAAATGGGTGTGTATCTTTGCACGTTGTGTAAGTTTATTGCAATATTTAAATGCTTCAGAATGCACAAAAAGATGATCACTGCTTTCCCACTAGTCAGGTTATGGAAAATTATCCTGAGAGATTTCTCAAAGCACTACCTACGATTTTTAGATACCAGAATAAAATTCTCTCTTATGTGAGCAATGGGAAGAAAAGTAAATAAATGAACACAAAATTTATTTTTATTTTCAATCCATATTTCTTGACGTGTGAGTAGATGAAGCAACTTTGCATTACAGAAAATCATAATGTACCGTCGACCACTTGGAATTGGTTTATTATTGTCACATGTACCAAGATACAATGAGAAGCTTGTCTTGTATGCTATTTATACAGATCAAATCATTACACAGTGCACTGAGGTGTAACATGGTAAAACAATTAACAGTATGCTACAGAGAAAGTGAAGTGCAGGTAGACAATATGATGCACAATCAAAATGAGGTAGATTATGAAGTCAAGGTCCACCATATCACACAAGGGAATCATTTAATTGTCTTATATCAGTGGGTTAAAAGCTAATTTTTATAGGAATGCAGTTCTCTTCCTCAAACCCCCAGTCCCACTTTGAAAGAATGCAAGGTCATCTGTATTTCTCTCTTTTGAGTCAGGTCTAAAAATGTATGGATTATTTTTATCTTCAACTATGGGCAACCAATACATAACTGAGCATGGGAAAAGTATTGAGCTTCAAGATTAAGACCAACAACTTAAATTGATTGTCCTTGTGCTTTGTTGAACAGGGAACAGATGTCATTTGAATTAAGGAAGCATCGTAAATGGGATAATTGGCATCCAAAAGATTAAGTTTTTTCCTCAACAACATTACCAGTTATTATCTGACCTACGCGTGGTAGGATTATTTTGAACTGATATATAGTATGTTGCATAGTATTGCTGGATCCAAGCTCCTGAGTAACATGATTTGAATTCCTCTTTCAAGTTTAAGATTATGTGATTGCACACCAGATGGTGGCAGAGTGTTTAAAACTTCAATATGAAAATATACAGTCTCATCAATATTTGTCACATTGTCAATAGATTTATATTGTACAGGTTATCCAGGAAATTTTGAAAGGAAGTCATTATTCACTGTGTCACTCTTCAGTAGTAAATTTGCTCTTTCACACGGATACTGCTAGTTCAAATGGGGTTCATTGACACTTGGGAAAACAATTTGTATGGGATCATTAACTGATACAGCAACTCAGCCCAAGCTTTTTGTCAAAATCATTCCTGTTAGATTTTGAAACTGAATTTCCTCATTTCTTGATTTGAGTAAATACAAAGCATCTACCTCAACTATCAGGCTCCTGAACCAGAGGGCAAATCTATACAACTTCACTTGACCCATCACTGAACTGTTCCCACAACTTACGGACACTCTGTCAAAGACTCTTCATCTCATGTTCTCAATATTTATCGCTTATTTATTTATTAGTAGTGCTTTTCTTTTATATTGTAGTGGTGCTACAACAACAGCCTCTTACACAATGTCAGCAAGACCAAGGAGCTGACAGGAAGAGGAAACCAGAGGACCATGAGCCAGTCCCAACCAGGAGATTAGAAGTGGAGAGGGTCAGCAACTTTAGTTTGCTCAGTGTTATCGTTTCAGAGGACCCTGTACGTAAGTGCAATTATGAAAAAGGCACAGCTGTGCCTCTACTTCCTTAAGGTGTTTGCAGAAATTCAGCGTAATATATAAAACTTTAACAAACTTCCAATGATGTGTGGTGGAGAGTATATTGACTGGCTGCATCTACAGCCTGGTATGGAAACACCAACGTCCCTGAACAGAAAATTCTACCAAAGCTAGTTGATATGGCTTAGTCTATCATGAGTGAAGTCCTCCCCACCATTAAGCATATCTACATGAAGCATTGTCACAGGAAAGTAATATCCAACATCAGGGACCCACACCACCCAACACCTAGGGCACACTCTGTTCTACTGCTACCGTCAGGAAGAAGGTACAAGAGCCTCAAGACTCACACCACCAGGTTTGGGTACAGTTATTACCCCTCAACCACCAGGCTCTTCAACTAAAGGGGATAACTTCAATTCCCCCTATCATTGAAATTTTCCCACAACCTATGGACTCACTTTCAAGGACTCTTCATCTCATGTTCTCAATATTTATTCATTATTTTTTATTATTATTACTTTTTTATTTCTACATTTGTATATTTTGTTGTCTTTTGCACATTGGTCATTTTGTTGCGTTTAGTGTGGTTTTTTAATTAGATAAAAAAAACTGTGTATGCCCACAAGAAAAGAAACCACAGTGGTGTTGTATGTGGTGACATATGTGTACTTGGATAATAAATTTACTTTGAACTTTGATCTATGATTGCACATCGGTTTTTAATGGTAACATGCAACATTTTCACAAATATATAATGCTTCAGTACAGGCTTTTGTACCTTATGGAATGACTGGTAGCATTTGATGAAAATCTCTAACTGGTTCTAAAGTAACACCTCCTATTAATTTATCATTGTATTTATGATTACAGTGTTTAATCTACTGCTTCAATAGCTGCTTTGTAAGCAACTGTATATTCATTCCAGGCAATACAATTACAGTCTTTTGGTTTGTTAATTATTAAATGTTGGATCCTTACTGTTAGAGAGTTTAAAAGCCAAATGGACAGTCCTTCTGCCTGTCACATGTGTTGACGCCATGCCCAATGATGACATAGCTAGGGAAAACATGTTTGTCTTCAAACTTTGGGCAAAAGTAGATTAATCAGGAAAGATTAGGAAAGGGCATATGTACAAAATTAAGGGAGGGAAGTTTAGGGGAGACATCGGGGTAAGTTTTTTACACAGAGGGTTGTGAGTGCCTGGAATGACTTGCCAGGGATGGTGGTGGAGGCTAAAACATTAGGGGTATTTAAGAGCCTCTTGGACAGGCACATGGATGAAAGAAAAATGGAGGGTTATGGGGTAGTGTGGGTTTACTACTTTTTTTAAGGATTATATTGGTCGGCACAATATGGAGGGCTGAAGTGCTGTACTGTGCTGTAGTGTTCTATGGTTCTATTTTCCCATTGCACCAGTAGCATCGAAGCAAGTGTGATTTCTTGGTCTTCGTAAATAGTCTCTTTGATAATATCCAGGGTATTTCATTGGTATATCACTATAATTTTGGTTCTTTTTCTCAGATATACTGTATTTATCTAGCTGGTTGAAATCATAGCTGCTCTCCCAGAGTAATTTTGGTTTCTCTTTGTAGTATAGTTAGACCAAAAGTACTTACCGGTAGTTCAATCCATTGAAAGAGTTAGTGCTTCAAAAATAGATCTGAAAAAGGTATTAATTTTCAATAGATAAAATTAAAATTAGGCCTTTTTTGGGAAGTGGAAATACTTCCTATGGTGGTGGTGGGGGGGTGGTGAAGTTAGTAACATTAAGAGTGCAGTGTACATTCTTATGCTAAATCTAACTTAGGGGGATAAAGTTCATATCTTTTGGTTGTTTTGTTACTGAGCAGTTCTGCAGGAAGCATAGACATTCTACTTTATTATTTATCATTAGATGATGCTGCACTGAGGCCTCCTTCGGTCAGGGTTGACCTTGGATATTGCGTCCTAGCTGTCCAGATAAGCAGGCCTGGAAAGTACGATGTGGAGACCAGCTGTTGTCCATGTAGCAAGCTCCCCTTCTCCATGCAACTGATGAACCCAGAGGGACGGCAGAAACCAATATTGTTTGGTACCAGCAATGTCACAGGAGTTGCCAGTCAACATTGAATTAATGTGCGACTGCCTTAGGGAATCCAGCTCTGAAATTTTCCTCTCGGAATTTACTCCTGAAGACTTCCCCATGGTGGGTACAGCCACAAGGCAGCGGAGATTTGAGATCAGAGTTCTCCTTCTCCGGTATGAGCTGCCAACAATGGCTAGCGAGCCCCCTCTACTTGAAGGGACTGATTTTATGGCACCAGTAACCCACCTTTGCCTCTTTTCATGTCAGTAGAAATGGTTCTGACTGGCTTAGTAGCTAAGCTACGTGTGAAGGCTAGGAGCCGGACTTGGTTGTCAGAGGCTATTTGAAGCGCACGCCATTGGGAGCATTTAATAGAAAGTGGGAGCTTGCTCCCTTTACCACCCCCCGGCTATAACAACCTTACGAAACCTATTAGATGGTAATGGTATTATTAAAAGTTCTTGTAAAATCTGTGTTGGCACCAGAATGTATGACAACACTTGAGAAATGCCTCCAGGACATCCTTATGTTGTGTTGGTTGTTAATGCAAACAATACTCTTTACTATATGTTTAGATGTGCATGTGATAAATAAATGAATCGGAATCTAAATCAGTTGAACCATAAATCATTTAACTTCAAAGTGTGGCTAAACCACAGAGATCTGTACATGAGCACAGAAAGCTTGCTGTAATTGCGAAGTGTAAATCAATTCCTATACCTCTTTTACGGTTCAAGTTTGTTTTGAATCCATACATTTTGTGAAAAGAGGCAATAATAAAAATAAGCCATAATTAATAAAGGTTGAAACTAAGTTTTATAACATATTCAATCCAATCTGGTTGATCTTTCGTTGATCCTGATATAGTCATTATTCTATGGATTTGCTGAGTATGCCTACAAAAAATGAATCTGAGGGTTGTATATGTACTTTGATAATAAAATTTACTTTGAACTTTGATACTCATATTCTTTCCTGCAAATATAGTCACTCCTAAGGATTTTACAAACTCCAATCGCTTTAGTGGAAAATGAAGTCAATCTCAAAAAGGGGCTTTCCAAATTGTGTGACACTCTTCCATCTGCAAGGTCTAATAGATTAAGAACATCACCATGCGCCTTAAAGGAAAATCATTTGGGGAAAATATAAACACATAAGCTGGACGTTCCATTTTGAAGAGCGGTATTGAACACTGCTAATGCCGGACGTTAGTGATGTCCATTACTTTCTTAATAGGAAGGAAAAGAAGATTTGCATTATCTATAGGATCATTAGAACTTCAGTAGGCCTCAAAGAACTTTGAGATGATTAAGCTTGTACTGAAGTACATGTATAACTGTATTGTTGGAAAACATTGAACTGTTCTAGGAAATAGGCCAAAATGTGACCTTAATTCGAATTGCATGCAGAGCTCATGACTACTTACGATGCCAAAGCCTGGAAATTGTATAGCACATGGTTACTTGAATAAATGGTTGACACACTGAACAAAAAACACTTTGTTCAGAAGGCTGTTACTGCAAAATTCTGTGGAACAGGAGGTCCAAAGCACAGGGCAGCGTAGCATGGGTCTTGCCGTCTGCCTTCCCTTTCTGCACACTACCACTGAGAGCTCGGTGAAGGCAGAAAGGCAGTATTTATCTGGATCATGAAGAGAGAGTCCCAGGGTGGGGAAAAGACCAAAACATTTCTTTTTTGTGTGGATCAACATCCAAGGTATCTTGGGAGTGAGTGGGGTCTGTGCAAAGGGACGTGACTGGAGATTGGCTGATGAGGTTGAGATAGGCGATGATAGGCTTCACCGCAGAGACAGGGAAAGAAAAGTCCAGGATCAGGCCAAAATGTCCGCTTCTGGCACTACTCCTGGTAACCCATTTCAGGCACTGAAAACTCTGCATCAAACCTTTTCCCTCCCATCACCTTTAAACTTCCTCCCCTCTAACCTTAAAAGCATGACCTCTGGAGCTTGACATTTCTACCTCGGGGAAAAGGTTCTGCCTACCCCATGCCTTGAATTAAAAAACCTCTATCAGGTCTCATATCAGTCTCTGATGGTATATGGAGAACAAGCCAAGGTTATCCAACCTTTCCATGTAACTCATACCGTCAAATCCAGGCACAATCCTGGTAAACCTCTTCTGCACCCTTTACATAGTCTCCACATCCTTCCTGTTCTGGGGTAAGCAGAACTGTAAGCAATACTCCAAGTCTGGTCTGATAAAAGTTTTATATACAGTAGCTGCATCATGACTTTCTTACTCTTATACTCAACACCCTTACCAGTGAAGGCAAGCATGTGAAACACCTTCTTTACCGCCTTTTCCTTTCAGTGAACTATAGACTTGGATAAGATCTCTCTCTACTTCATTGGTATTAAGGGCCCTACCATTAATTATATCCTACACTTTATCCTTGCCTTTCATGAGAGAACAGGTTATATGGAAATAAGCTGGGTGAATGGAACCATTAAGGACTTGTTGGAGTGAATGGTCTCCTATTTGTAAATAAAAATATACAGCTCAACTCTGGTATACAAAAAAATAGACTAGTTCAGCTTTCAGACAAAAAATAGTGTACAACAGCTTTGAACAGAACTGATCATATTACATTTTGTAAATTGACTAGCAGTGTGCAGTGCAGATTAATGGATTTATTACTTGCCATATTAGTATGACTTATATTAATTACATAATGTATTACAATGAAGCTTCCATGCATTTTAAACGATTAGTCAATGGGATGGGCAACCAAGTACATAATTCATTTAAAGAAAGAAAAAGGGAAATTGTCAATTTTTTTTTCCTTTAATTCCTGCGATATACAGATTTTGGAAAAATCCATCCAATATAAAGGTGTACAAAAATAATCCCACTGTTCTTCTACAAGGAGACTCAAGTTCCATTCAGACAAAGATTGAATGCAATCTTTCTGATTAAATTTGAGTAACTGTGACATTTTCTAATCGAAACACATTCACAGAATAAAACTGGACATAATTAAAACAAATTGCTAGCCTTACAGAGACAATACAGGAATAGTTGTTATGGTTAACAAAGATAACACCCGAGGAAGCCCGTGATTGTTCTGAATTGGAGGGTAGTCTCAGGGTTAGCTTCACATCTGAACATTAATGATGTTAATGATGACTTGACTACATAGGAACATTTCTGCCTTCTATCTTTAAGTTAAACAAATATCCTTTCCCGTTGTGCAAAGCCAGTTACTGTATGTGTGTTGACACAGCTATTGATATTTCCTCCATGTACATCTGAGATTTCAAATACTGCACGCCCCCCCCCCCCCAATGTATATAGTGTTGTTTCAAACATACTGACTTTCAGATTGTAAAATCGCAGAGAAGTTGATAGAAATGCAGGGAGAATAAAATGGGATTTGTGTAAATGCATTTATTTCTATGCGATGTGACTCTCTAGTTAACCAAGCTTAATTACTTTAACTTCTTCTACTTTATACCTTTATGCTCTGTGGCCATTTTAATTAGGTACACCTGTATGCCTGCTCATTAATACAAGTACCTAATTAGCTAATCATACAGCAGCAACACAATGCAGACATGTTGAAGAGTTTCGGTTGTGGTTCAGACCAAATATCAGAATGGGGAAGAAATGTGATCAGAATGACTAGGACTCCAAAATGATTGGTGGTGCCAGACAAGGTGGTTTCAATATTTCAGAAACCACTGATCTCCTGCGATTTCCACGCTCAACATCTCTAGAGCTTGCAGAGGATGGTGCAAAAAAACAAAAAAAAAATCAAGTGAGCAGTAGTTCTGTGGGTGACGAGGCCTTGTTAATGAGAGCATTAAAATAGTGGGGTGCTGAAGAGCATCCCTAAATGCACAGCACATTGAACCTTGAGGTGGATGGACGAGAGCAGCAGAAGCCCTTGAACATGCACATTAGGTGTAGGAGGTACCTAATAAAATGGCCACTGTGCGTATATTTCCCATTATCCTGCCCAGCTGTTACAGTAGTTGCTTGAGAGTTAGTTTTCACTTGCTGCCAAGGTTTCTCCAAGTTAAAGAAAGGAACAGAATGAGCAGTTAATTTCTTATGCTAATCAATGTATGTTCAATAAATTGTCATATTGATGTTTTAGTTTCTTCCTGAAGATAATGCAAGTGGATTAATTTTACAAATCACACAGACTTTGAAGTCATGGATGTTTTGATTGAAATAATGATGGTAATTCATTCAAAACTGGTTGGCTACACCTGACACCGCAAATAGACACTAGTTATGTCAACGTAGTAAAGTTATTGTATCAGTACCCAACAACTTAACCCGCTGGTTTGAGTGCAAGTGTTCATGTACCACCATGATAACTGGACCAATTCAAGAAATTAAATAATCTAGAACTAAAGAGTTTAGAGGTTAACATATCACAAATAAATAATATTTGTGGAAGACTGTGTTCCTACCATTTATTTTCTGTAGGATCCTCACACACAGATATCATACTCATTGTATGATGTCTGGCCACCTTATTCACACAACCATAACATGCATGACACTCAGACTTAACACTAAAAAATTCTGCTTAGAAAGAATGGATTAACCATAGGCTTAATATATTGCTTTGACTTTCATAAACACAGGCACAAAATAATTGCTCAGCTATCAACTTTATTTACCTAAACCAATGCTCAGATTAAATATTTTGCAAAACCATATGTCATCTGAAGATAAATGGTTGGGCTTGCTGTCTATGTGCAGAATGGTAGAATTATGTTCTCTGAGAAAGTCACTCGGGTACTTAGATTGCGATGTCTTAATTTCAATAAAACACGTATGCATGAGAGAGAAACCATTTCACTGAAGATTTTCACATCATAATTTCAAAGCTTGTCAACATGGAGCCACATAATGGTTCACTGAGCTTGTTTAGTGAGTAGATGTGACAAATGTATTGGGTATGGTGTAAAAATGAACCCTAATCTCTGCCGACTTACCTGATTAATGTCAACACAGCCCAGGAGGTGATTTATTTCCCGTTGTCAGAGCATGATGAAACCATATGTGATTCCTACTCTGATTGTAATTTCAAGTCTCCTGCAAGTTACCCTCAATGGAAGGAAGGATAGAATTAGGCTCTGTTGTGGTCCCTAACTTCTCAGGTAGCTTGCTGATACAGTGCTAACTACCAGGCCTGATAATAATGTTCATTTGCCTGAGGTACAATCTAGCATTCAGGGCTGCATGGAATAACTGTTTAGAAAGGAGTTAATGATTGGTTATTTGGAGCGCATCACCAAGCATCGTAAGGAAAATTGGCATCGAAATTCAGTAATGTCGCATCTGTACAGATACAGACTAGGTGTGATATATACTGCAACATGTCATTGGGAAACTAAGAAGGGGAGTTGCAATGACACGCAAATAGTAACTTGGGATGGTCATTGTGAAAGGAGAGCAGGTACTCTGTGAGTTGGTCAACTAGGAGGTGATTTATTTTTTAATCAACTTTTTGGCTTCATCTTGCTAACGCAGAAGAGAAAACATGAAGTATACCAAATGCAGTGCAGAGCCAACAACCTGTCTCTGAATATGAACAAAACAAAGGAGATGGTTGTTGACTTCAGGAGGGCACAGAGCGACCACCCCCCACTGAACATCAATGGTTCCTCAGTAGAGATCATTAAGAGCACTAAAAGCCTCAACACCAGCCCCATAGCAAAGAAAACCCAGCACCAGAGCATTCAGGCTCTTACGACCAGACTATGTAACAGTTTCTTCCCCCAAGCTATCCAAGTCCTCAATACCCAGAGACTGGACTGACACCAATTTACTGCCCTTGACTGTGCCTGTTGTCTTCTTTATTATTCATTGTAATGCCTGCACTGTTTTGTGCACTTTATGCAGTCCTGGGTAGTCTGTAGTCTAGTGTAGTTTTTGTGTTGTCTTACATAGTTCAGTGTAGTTTTTAAACTGTTTCATGTAGCACCATGGTCCTGAAAAATGTTGTCTCATTTTTACTGTGTACTGTACCAGCAGCTATGGTCAAAATGACAATAAAAAGTGTTGTGACTTGACTTGACAGTAGAGGTTGGAGAAGGTGCATGTGAATCTCTGTCTCACCTGAAGAGCCTGTTAAAAATCTGATGTTACTTAAACACTTTCCTAAACTGCCCTGCAATCTTCTCTGTTCAGAAAGTGTTTAAGAAAGCTTTTAAAAATGCAGATGAGATTAGTAGACAAAAAAAAAGAGCACAAAGTCACGATAAATTTTATTGAAACATATCAGACTTGAACCAAAATGTCGACAGTTTCTTTCTAGCCACAGAGCCTACTCAGCCCAATGAGTTCCTTCAGCAGAGTGTTTGTTGCTCCAGATCTCTTTCGTCAACAACATTGCATCTATTTCTAGACATCACATATTGGAAGGATGGGTATTTATTTCTAAACTGTGATTCCTAATTCTAATGAAGAAATATCCTTTCTAAATCCAACTTGTCAAGGCCACCCAGCATCTTACATATTTAATTGTTACTTTTCATTCTTCTAAACACCAGTGAATGGAAACCTTTCCTATCCAGCCTTTCCTTGTAGGCCTTCACGCTCAATCTGGGAATTGTAATAAACCTCCTTTGAATCATTTCCAATGCATTAATGAAGATGTTGACTCACCAGTCAACTGAAACTGAAACATAACTGTTTTACTTTAGTATTCAAATTCCCTCACATAAGCAATGACATTCTGATTGCTTTTCTAATTACTCATTGTGTTAGATTTTTTTTTCACTTTTCCTTTAACATGGCCAACTTCAACAATTATGCACTACTTGCAAAATCTGTCTCACTTAGCCTTACCATATCCCATTACTGCCTCTTCTTGACGTCCTCACAATAGAGCCTCCTACTTATTTCTTGTCATCAGTAAGATTTATCAGCAATGGGATCTCTATAAGAGATTCACCCTTGCATTTGTGAGGCCAGTGCTAAGGTGAGAGAGGAGAAAGAGCTGTGCCCTTCGCTAAAGTGAACAAGTATCTACCAAGGAACAATATAATTCCAGAAGGATGTATTCAAATGAGGATTATGTAAATTGAAAATATGTAAATGATTTGCTGCATTTTATAAGTTAGGAATGACCAATGGGAGATCTCACCCCCTGATGCATCATCAATAACTCTCGGAGACGTGAGGCGAGATATAGGCTTTTATTGGCTGGAAGAAAGAACAAGCAGCAAATGACCACCACACTGCATCCTGGAGACTGAGGCCGGGGCGGTGTCTCCAATCGCCTTTATACCGGGGTCCGTGGGAGGAGCCACAGGAGCAGTTAGCGGGGGGGGCGTGTCCAGACAGGTATATGTAGTTCACCACACCCCCAAAAAAATAAGTTAGTGAATATGGGATTTCCTGATGTGGAGCCAGGAGCAGGAATGCAATAATTACCAAGCTCTCCTCCCTCACTGAAACCTATACCCTGCTCCCCCTCATCTTGCAACCACCTCACTATTTTGAATTACAGATGAATGAGACAGCTTTCCAGGACTAATATAACAGTAAGAGAGTTAGTGTTAAAGTGCCATAGAGTAACACAGCACAGAAACAGGGCCAACATATCCAAGCCATCCATGATGCTCTTATAAGCTTATTCTATTTTCCCACGTTTTGGCAAATTCCTAGACATTAACAAATCAGACGACATGTCCTGGGTCCAGGGCATAGATGCAATCAAGAGGAAGATGTGTTAGCATCTTCACTTTCTTAGACAGTAAAGGAGGTTCAGCTTGTCATCAAACACTGTAACAAACTTCTTCAGGTATACTGTTGAAGTTTGATTATAACGTTATGAATATATGTACTGCATATGTCAGCAAACTCAATTTTCAGCAGCACATCTAAAGAAGATTAATGTGAAATTTGAATATGACATTAAACTCAACTCTGAACAGTATATCTAAAGAAGAACTCAAGATATACAGTACTCTTGTAGATATCCTGACTAGTTGCATCATGGTCTTGTATGGCAATTTTAATATGTAGGAACGTAGTGGACTCAGCCCAGTACATCCCTCCACATCATCGGTAGTATCTACATGAGGTGGTTCTTCAAGAAGATTGCATCTATCATCAAAGATTCCGATTATCCAGGCCATGCTGTCTGGTCTAGCATCAAGCAAGAAGCTCAGAAGCCTGAAGTCCTGCACTACCAGCTTCAAAAACCAGTTATTTTCCTTCAAACTTTCATATCTCCGGAATACTATGGACTTTGTTTATTTTCAGATTCAGATTCAGATTCAGTTTATTGTCATTTAGAAACCACAAATGCAATGCAGTTAAAAAATGAGACAACGTTCCTCCAGAATGATATCACAAAAGCATATGACAAAACAGACTACACCAGAAAATCCACATAACGTTTGGCAATCCCTAATCCAGAGTCTGGAGAGGCTGCTGCGTATTAATATCGCGCTACCGTCTTAGCGCGTTCCCCGGAAAGGAGCTCCAAATCCACCAGACAAACAAGACCAAAAACTAAAGCTACAAGACCTGCACAAAACCACATAATTACAACATATAGTTACAACAGTACAAACAATAGCATAATTGATTAAAAAAAACAGACCATGGGCACAGTAAAAATAGTCCAAAGATGTTAAAGGACTATAAGTTCAAAAGAAATCACCACACAGTTTCCACAAGTCCCCAGGATCCCGACAGACTCGCCATCCCACGCCGGCGGCAGAAGGGAATACCCCCCCCCCCCCCCATGGACTTCCACGGCGCCGCCCGATTCAGCCTCGCAGACGCAGCACACACTGAAAGCGACCTGACTGCAGCAGACTCTGAGTCCATTGAACCTCCAAGCCGACAACCATCCCCTCCGGCACAGCTTCTCCGAGCACCATCCTCTGCCAAGCGTATTAAGACGCCCCTGCCAACGGCCATCGGCAACGCGACCCTGAGGACTGGGGGCCTGTTCTTCCCAGCAGAGACCCGGACCTCACAGCAGCAGCAGCAATGAAGAAGGTCTTCCTGGAGATTTCACAATGTTCCTCCGTACTCCCACGTCCGTTTTCAATCGATTATGATTGCACACGGCACCCCGCTTCACAAATAACAGATAATCAGCTCCGGAGTGGCTGCTGCAAGCTGCGCCATTTTGGTTCTAATAATTTTCCTTCTTACATGATCTTGTATAATTTATGTTTAAATTAAGTTTTATTTATTCTGGATATGCTGTTCCTAGTGCTACAAGTCTGTGCTGCAAGTAAATTTTTCACTTCACTTATAATACACGTACTTCTGTATATGATATTAAACTCAACTTTGAAGCCTTTCCACGTACCTGTCCAAATGTCTTTTAGATGTAGTTTTTGTACTTGGCAGCTCATCCCATATATGCACCACCCTCTGAGGGAAGGAGTTATCCCTCAGATCCCGCTTAACTCTTTCCCATCTCATCTCCAATTTTTGATTCCCTTTCCCTGAAAAATGAATGGTGTGCATTCGCCCTCTTGATTCTCACACAATTTTATAGATCTCTATGAAGTTGCACCTCTGTGTCCTCTGCTCCAAGGAATCAAGCCCTAGCCTACCCAACCTCTCTTTATCACTTCAGCCCTCGAGTGCTGCCAGCACTCTTGTAAGTTCTGCCTGGACTATGTGTTAGTAATGCTACTGAAAGCACGTTTTTCATTGCACTTGTGTATACATGAACTTGTGCATATGACAATAAACTCAAATTTGACCTTGACTTTTAAATCCTCTTTGTACTCTTTTCAATTTTTTCATAAGAGAATGACCAGAATTGCACACTATACTCCATGTGTGGCCTCACCAACTACAAGATAATGTCCTAACTCCTATACACAAGTTAGCCTTCAGCTCCATATAAGTGTTATCTTAATGGCATCTCCTACATACTAGTGGTATGCTGACAAACACTGAAGCCTGAGGGCTGGCTTTGAGAGAGCTTGAGCCCTCTGACCACGAATCATTGCTCTCAGCAAGCTGCCAATTCCATGGAATATGGAACCAGCATGGAAAGAGGCAATTTTTCTCTTCAAGTATGTGCCAGCTCTGTGTAGAGCAGTCCAGCTGGACCAGAAAACAGACTGAAGTAAAATCATGGGTTTAACAGAATTTCATTCATAATTCTATTGCAAGCAATTTCTATTATTTGTTTTTAAATGTCTGGATCAGAATCCATAGCATACGGACAAAAGCAGTGAAATTCAAGCAAGTTGTCTCAGAGGCCGGCATGCCAAAATAACAGGGTAAGTTTCTTAACAAAGTACCTTCTTTTTAGAAGGCATAAAATCACTGTAAAATGTGACTTACACATCAGCTTGCCCCAACCGGTAAAATGAGCAGTTTAAAAACTATTTTCCATATGCATGTCGGAACACTTACAGACACATTAATCCAACTAATTTGTGGTTAGGTGGATCCTATTTAGGCATTAAGAAAATAACAACCCAGGGAAAAAATAAACCCAGGTGCCAAAGAGTTTTCTGATGTTGCTTCAGAATTCTGGTGCTGTAGAAACAATCCTAAGGTTAGGTTTCACAATCAAAGTCAAAGAGAAGTTTATTGCCATATGGTCAAGTGCCTATATGCACAGGTGCAATAAAAAACTTGATTGCAACAACATCAAAGGCACATAGCACCAAATAAGCAATATTTACTAGAGGGAAAACATGCGCTCAGTGGCCACTTAATTAGGTACACGTGTACACCTGCTTGTTTATGCAAATATCTAATCAGCCAATCATGTGGCAGCAACTCAATGCATAAAAGTATGTAGACGTGATCGAGAGGTTCCATTGTTACTCGGGCAAAACATCAGAATGGGGAAGAAATGTGATCTAAGTGACTTTGACCGTGGAATGATTGTTGGTGCCAGACAGGGAGGTATGAGTATCTCAGCTAATGATCTCTTGGGTTTTTCTAGATTTTACAGAGAATGGTGTGAAAAGCAAATAAACTGACAATGTGCAGCAGTTCTGTGGGCAAAAATGCCATATTAATGAGACAGGTCAGAGGGGAATGGCCAGACTGGTTCAAGATGACAGGATGGTGACAGTAACTCAAATAATCATGCGTTTTGACGGTGGTGTGCAGGAGGGCATTGCTGAATTCACAACCAGCGAATCTTGAAGTGGATGGATTCCAGTCCTGTCAGCTAAGAACAGGAAACTGAGGCTACAATTGGTACAGACTCACCAAATCTGGGCAGTTGAAAAATGGAAAAACCTGGCCAGGTCTGATGAATCTCGATTTCTGCTGCGACATGCGGATGGTAGGGTTATAATTTGGTATAAACAACATGAATCCATGGATACATTCTGCCTTGTGTCAATGGTTTAGACTGGTGGTCGTGGTGTAATGGCGTGAGCAATATTTTCATTGCACACATTAGACTCCTTAACATCGATTGAGCATCGTTTAAGTACCACAGTCTATCTGAGTATTGTTGCTGATCATGTGGATCTCTTTATGGCCACAGTTTACTCATCTTCAAATGGCAATTTCCAACAGGATTATGCGCTGTGTCACAAAGCTGATATCATCTTAAGCTGGTTCCATGAACATGACAATGAGATTGATGTACTCCAATGGCCTCCACCAGATTGCAACCCAATAGAACACCTTTACGAAGTGGTAGAATGGGAAATTTGCACCATGAATGTGCAGCTAACAAATCTGAATCAGTAGCCATTGCATGATGCAATTGGAGCAGAATTGTACCACTCGGCTCATCATGTCCAACGCAGCTGAATTATTATCCATCTCAATCCCATTTTCCTGCATTCTCCCTGTAACCTTTGATGCCCTGACTTTGAAGTCACCATTGACTTTGAAGCAAGATCCTATCAACCTCTGCTTTAAATATATTTAATGACTTGGAAATCCCAGCCACCTGTGGCAAATAAATCTCAGAATCACCACTCTCAGGCAAAATAAATTCCTTCTCATCTCTGTTCTAAATGGATGTCCCTCTATTTTGAAGCTATTCTAGACTCACAAGCTATAGGAAACATCATTTCCACATCTACTCTGCCTGGACCTTTCAATATTCAATAGGTTTCAATGAGATACCCCATATTCTCCAGTGAGTACATGTGTAGCGATTTCAAATGCTTCTCAAACATGATCCCTTTCATTCCTGTCATCATTCCCGTGAATCTCCTCTGAACCCTCTCCAATGTCAGCACATTTTTTTTAGGAAAGGGATCTAAAACTACTCACAATACTCCAATATCTTAAAAAACCTCCGAACAGAATCTCTATGGAATGCTTCCAGTACATTGTGGAATCGATGCCATGAAAAGTTCAGGTGGTTCTGGGGAAAAGTGGGGTCCTACCCAGCACTAGAAAGGTGTACCTAATAAAGTGGCCACTAAGTGTACATATAGCTGAATAAACAGTCAATGTTTCCGGCTGAGATCATTTATCTAAACTGGAAAAGAAGGAAGTGGCAGCCTGAATAATAAGGTGAGAGGAGACGGAAGAATAAGGATGGAGGGAGAAACATTACTGGAAACCAGAGAAATCGACATTCATGGCATCAGGTTGGAGGGTACCCAGGAGGAACATGAGGCAAGAAAATACTGTAAAAGTACAAAAGCAAAAAAAAATGAAGTGCTGAAACACTAAGTCTGTTTTTCTTTGCATAGAAACTGTTTGACCTGTTAAGTATTACCAGCATTTTTTATTTCTAAATAATAAACATTTTACTTGCCTTGAGTGGCCAGCGAGTTCAGCCTACCCAAGAAACAAGTTCAACATTTCCAGTTCCAGCAAAGCTCCAATGTTCAAATTTCAAAGTAGATTTATTATGAAAGTACATATATGTCACCATTACTACCCTGAGATACATTTTCTTGCAGGCATTCACAGTAGAACAAAGAAATACAATGGAATCAATGAGCATTGGTTTAGGATAATACTCACAAAGACTGACAAGCAACCAATGTGTAAATGGCAAACTGTACAAATACAAAATAATAATAAATAAGCAAATACATAAACCAATAAATAATGCTGAGACCATAAGTTGGAGAGTCATTGAAAATGAGTCCTTAGCTTGTGGAGTCTGTTCAGTGTGGGGGTGAGTGTTGTCACCCACACTGGTTCAGGAGTTTAGTGGTTGAAGGCTAATAACTGTACCTGAACTTGATGGTGTGAGACCTAAGAATCCTGTACCTCCTTCCAGATGACTGCAGTGAGAAGAGAGCATGGCTTACATAGCTGTGGTCCTTGATGATTGATGCTGCTTTCTTGTAGCAGTTTTCCAATGACCAAGCCTTGTATTACAACATCTTCTGGTGCATCACAGGGTTTCTAGTAATGGCAAGTCCTACACTGTTTACTCTGCAGGATTTGCAGAATTAATGTAAATGCACAATAACTGAATTTAGTCAGTAAAGATCTTCAAATCTAATCTTAGCTCCTTGTAAACTCTGATCCCTAAAGTAATCTTGCAAAATTCCTTTGGCATAGATGTTAATCCAGTTATATTAAATTGTACAATGTAAAGCAACAGGACAAACTTTGACATTCTTACATTTGTTGACAAGAGTTATCAACTTCTTTGATATTAAAAAGCCTCCAACTCCCAATGGGAATTTAAATTCGTGTTTAGCCTGTGGATCAGAGTTAGAATGTCTGCGATTCCCCAAAGAGGATATCATCAAACTTGTGTATCAACCTATCAAATGTCAGATTCAAAAACCACAGCGGAGACACAAGAGACAGCAGAACCTAGAATCTGGGCCTAAAGGATGTTGGAAGATCTCAAAGTGTCAGGCAGCGGTCATGAGGGAAATGGACGGTCAATATTTTGGGTTGACAACCTTCATTGGGATTCAGTTTCTTCATGCAACCCACCATTTCCATGCTACACCCCTTCTATTATTCAGGATAAAACTGACATCGTGTAACAGAACATGCCATTGGACCAGCATCTTTAAATCAAATCAAAAGCTATCAGCTAGCAGTTTTTCAGTTGGCAATTGCTGTGGTAGTGTTCCGTTATATAAAGCTGGTCAATAAGAATATTAAGAGTGGAATATTCTTTTCTTGAAGAGATTTGGTTTGTTACACAAAACACTTGAAAATTTCTTTTGGTGTACTGTGGAAAGCATTCTCACAGGCTGCATCACTGTCTGGTACAGGAGGGAGTGCTACTGCACAGAACCGAAAAATACTACAGAACATTGTAAAGTTAGTCAGCTCCAATTTGGGTACTAGCTTCCATAGTATCCAAGACACCTTCAAGGAGCAATGCCTCAGAAAGATGACGTTCATTATTAAGGATCCCATCATCTAGGACATGCTCTCTTCTTATTGCTACCATCAGGAAGAAGGAAGGAGGAACAGAAGCCTGAAGGCACACACTCAGTGATTCAGAAAAACCCCTCTATCATACGATTCATAAATGGACATTGAACCCATGAACACTACCTCACATTTTTTAATATATATTATTTCCATTTTTTCACAATTTTTAATCTATTCAATATACATATATATACTTATTATCACTTATTTCCTTATTTATTTACTTTATACATGGTCATGTATTGCATTGTACTGCTTCTACTAAATTAACAAATTTCTTGACATATGCCAGTGTGTCAAACCAGATTCTGGTTTTGAATCTGATGTGATTCTTACTTGATTACCAAGTTCCCAAATCACATAAAGCTAACATAAAGCACAGTTACCTCAGCTCTGAGTAGCATAATGGCCTCATCTATCAAAATAAATTTACCAACAACTGGAGTTTTTCAATTTTTTGACACTTGGTGTTTAATTATATTCCATTGGCAGAGGGGATGGGGAGGAGAGAGAGAGAGAGAGAGAGAACTGAAGGAAATGGAGGAAAGTGGAAAGAAACAGAAGGGAATGAAAGGTGGCTGGGAGAAGGAGTGGAGACAAACTAGGAGGGAACAAAGAAATGTAGGAGCTAAGAATGGGAGAGAGAAATAGTATAGAGGTAATGAGGAAAATAGGATGGCAGACAATGGACAAGGAGAGAACCATGTAAGGGAGAGCAAGGAAAGAGAAATCAAGAGGAGACAGAGACAGAGAAAGAGAGAGAGAGAGAGAGAGAGAGAGAGAGAGAGAGAGAGAGAGAGAGAGATAGAGAGAGAGAGAGAGAGAGAGACAGACAGAGAGAGAGAGAGACAGAGAGATCAAAAAGAAAAAGCGAGGGAACACAAGAAGAGGAAAAAAGAGAAGACCAGAGAAAATCAGATCAAATAAAAAGAGAGCAGAAAAGATGATGGAACGCTTACGCGACTGGCTGGCGTATGTCTAGGGGAAAATTCGTCCACCCGCCAAACCGTCCCTCCCGTATATGTGGATGCTGTGAAATACATGCTAATACAAACTCGCACATACAATATCAAGCTCACACCAGGTACGTTTACAGAATACACTTTATAAATCTTACTAGAACTAAGTGATTAATAACAATACAATATATATGAAGGGAAAGAAAATAAAGAAAAGGCACCAAAACTTGTCAGAGTTCAGTCAATTAGTGCACATTGTTGGAGCTGAACCATCGATGTCTTCTGTCAACTCTTCGATCTTCTCCGACCTCCACGACCCGCGCACCTGGGACCACCTTCAGTGATCGACCATCAGTGCCGCACTCATCCACCTTCCTCATCGTCTTCTTCCCGACTCCCAAAAAGATCGCGCAATCCCAGCTCCCAGACCCACAAGAGAAAATAGCATCCAACCTCATTGGTTAACAAATGAATACAATCCCCGTTATCAGCAACTTTAACCGAAACAAGCGTCGAGAAGCTTCGAGAATGCTCTGCGAGAAAAACACTCCCTCACCAGTTAGCATAACAAAGAAGCAGTTTTACTTTTAACAAACAAAGAAGCCATTTTGATTAACATACACAGTACAATGACAAAAGACAGAATAGAATAAAGAAAAAGAAGGAAACACAAAGTGCAAAAAGAGGTAGAGGGAAAAGAGCAAAATAAAAGACAAAAGGATGGGGAGCAAGTGAGAGAGAGTGGAGAGCTGGGAAGAGAGAGAGAGCAACAGAAGTGAGGGAGCAAAGGAAAAGAGGGCAAGCTCTGTTCATCAGCCTGATTTGGAACGCGTCCAAGTCCCATGCAGGGCAGTGAATGAATCAATACTTCACACCTTCTATCTTCACACTGTTGCTATTATTATCCAAACCGAAAAAAAAACCCATTGACATCCATTTAACTATAAATACGTTAGCTTTATTTGACTCAGGTCCAAATAATATCAGTACAATTCAGCTGTTTTGCTCTGGAGAGAATCTGGATTCATTTTAAATGGAGTTTATGTGTCTAGACCACTGGAATTGAATCCAAATCACACCAACACAGATTTTGGAGCTAGATTGCATGTTCCAAAGCTGATGTATCAATTATGCGGATTTCTATGCATAGCAAAGATCTGGTTCAAACAACTTGCTTCCAAAGACTAAGTGGATTCTGCTAGCTGACGCCATTAACTTTCTATTACTCAGAGGAATGAGAAATTGGTACTAATGTTGTTAGCTTTGGAAGAGGGTGATGACTGAGAGTCAGTACTTGGTATAAAATAGCTACAGAGAAGAATTTATGTTGATCTCTGTAACCAAGATAAAGAACACATGAATTACTTGAAATTTATGCATTTATGGGGCTAGAGTTCAAGTTCACGTTTATTGTAATTTCAAATATGTACACGTATACTGCCAAATGAGACAATGTTCTTCTGGACCAAGGTGTGTGAGTTACATGGTATGTATAACTCACATACAACACATAAAGTATTATTACCACAAATAAATTAACATATAATAAAGTACATTCATGTCACAAGTTAAAAAAGTAAACAGTATAACACCCGATGAAGGGTCTCGGCCCAAAACGTCGACAGTGCTTCTCCTTATAGATGCTGCCTGGCCTGCTGTGTTCTACCAGCATTTTGTGTGTGTAGTATAACACCACAGCCACTTCAT
Organism: Hemitrygon akajei; assembly: GCF_048418815.1. Taxonomy (NCBI): domain Eukaryota; kingdom Metazoa; phylum Chordata; class Chondrichthyes; order Myliobatiformes; family Dasyatidae; genus Hemitrygon; species Hemitrygon akajei. The sequence continues at coordinate 146,566,967 of NC_133131.1, forward strand.
ATATGGTGAAGCCTGGGTGGTGGCAGGTAGTTCAATGGACTCACAGCCAAGGGGAAGAAGCTGTTTCCCATCCTAAATGTGCTTGTCCTAATACTATGCTATTTCCTGCCTGATGTAGGGTGCCAAAGAAACATTTTGGATAGATGGAAAGTATCATTGACAAAGCTAAGGGCCCTGAGTACACAGTGCTTCTGGTAAGTGTCTAGAATGGGTGGAAGAGAGACCCTGATTATCCTTTCAGCAGTCCTCACAATCCTCTATAGCAGGGGATCCCAACCATTTTTATGTGAAGGACCCCTACCATTAACTGAAGGGTCCATGGACCCCAGGTTAGGATCCCCTGCTTTATAGAGTCTTGAGGTTTAGATGCCTTGCAATCCCTGTACCAGACGCTGATATAGCTGGTCAATCAATCTTATCGGCGCTCCTGGAAAAATTGGTGAGAATGGCGGTGGGATGGGGGTGTGGAGGGTAGCAGTTGCTCGTGGACCCTCAGTGGCCTTAATCTCCTCAGGTATTGGAGACTCTGCTGTGCTTTCCTGACTAAAGGGGCAGTGTTGAGGGACCAGGTGAGATTGTCCATTATGTGCACTCCCAGAAACTTGTTGCTCCTGTCGTGGTTTCTCGTGCCCCACAAATGACCAAGAGACGCAGAAGATTCTTCAAGAAGGGTTAAACTTTAATTTGCAAATCAAAGCTGAGACAGTCATTGAGCTAGTCGCTGATTGCCCACCGATCCTCGGACACAGCATTTTTATAGCAATCTCCTGGTCCAGTTGCATTAGCATATCCAATTGGTCTATAGTTGCGTATCACACGTACATCTTGCCACTATTGTTTTTACCCATTGACTTAATCATGTTCTAATCTACATCTCTTAGCTACCTCTCATTAACACACCATTGTCTTCTACATTTTTAGGATTTCAGTCTCCTACTAAATTGGGTGCATGCATAGCAAATAGCAAGTTTAAAATTTATACTTTTATACTCCAATACTCCTAGCTCTCTCCACGGATGAGCTGAGTATGTGCGGAGAGGTGCGCACCTTCCTCGAGCCCACAATGCTCAAGTTGTATGCTCGTCCCATCCTACCAGCCACTCTACCTCACCTGTGTGCACTGTCCCGTCACTGTACTTGGTGAGGCCTCCCATGGTTGTGCCATTCGCGAACTTGATGATTCAGTTGGAAATGAATCGAGCAGTACAGCCATGTGTGAACGGCAGCGGGCTAAGCACGCAGCCCTGGGGAGCACTGGTGCTCAGCATGATGGAGCTAGAGATGCTGCTGCCAACACAGACTGACTGTGGTCTTTTTATCAAGAAGTCACAGTAGCACTACCGTTGCATCGCAAATAGCACAATGCTCGGGGTGTTGGAGTTTGGAGTTCAATCCCAGCGTCCTCTGTAAGGAGTTCGCACGTCTTCCACATGGAATGCATGGTTTTTCTCTGGGAGCTTCGTTTCCTCCCACAGTTCAAAGAGGTACCAGTTAGTAGGTTAATTGGTCATTGTAAATGGTCTCGTGATTAGGCTATGGTTAAATTGTGGTTTGCTGGTGGGATACTCAACACTGTATCTCAAAAAATAAATAAAATAAAATAAAGTCCAAGATCCAATTAGAGAGGTGTGGAGACAAAATGAGGGCAGTTTACTGACCAGCTTCTGAGGGAATGACCATACTAAACAGCCAGCTGAGGTCAATAAGCAGCATCCTGGCATATGAAGCATTGAATTATTTTCCAGGTGCGACAGGATGGAGCAGAGGGCAGAGGCATCATCAGTGAACTGATTTGAGTGATGAGCAAACTGGAAAGAGTGCAATGTAGCAGAATGATGGGATGTAATGCGATTCATAACCAGCCCCTCAAAATACTTCATTATTGTTGAGGCCAGTGACAGGTTATTGACACCCTCTTGGGCACTGGGATAAAGGTGGTTGTGTTGAAGCAAACTGGAATAATGGACTACTCCAGAAAGATGCTGGAGATATTTGTTAACTGGGCTGCACAGATTTTACTTCAGGGTTCAAATCAAAGAGAGCTTCATTTAAATATTTAAGTATATTGAGTTGTCACTAATGGGAGAGTCTAGAATAAGGGGAAGTATTTATAACTCATAGACCATCCATTTAACATAGGAATGCATAGAAATACCTTTGTGCAGAAGGTGGTGAATCTCTGAAAATTTCTATCGCAGAGTTTGAGAGGTGAGTCATTAGAAGTATTGAAGATAAAGTTAGATAAGTTTTTGAAAGATCGGGGAATTAGGGATGATGGGGAACTGACACCGAGGAAAACCTAAGGCCTGGGGTAAATCAGCCACAATCAAATTGATTGATGGAATTGACTTGAGGAGCCAAATGGTCTAATCCTGCTCCAGTTTTCTGGTGTTCTTGTGAATTTATTAACACACATTAATTTTCATAATTCTTGCTTGGAGTGAATTTTTATCTGTGAAGTGAGTGATAGAAAAAAAAACATTCTAGTTTAACTAATGTAAACATTGTTACAAAGTGATCCAATATAGCTTAGAAAAAATTCCAGAATGTTGATTTTTTTTTTAACTTTTAGGTAGATAGATAGATAGATACTTTATTCATCCCCATGGGGAAATTCAACTTTTTTCCAATGTCCCATACACTTGTTGTAGCAAAACTAATTACATACAATACTTAACTCAGTAAAAAATATGATATGCATCTAAATCACTATCTCAAAAAGCATTAATAATAGCTTTTAGTTACATCTTCTTGTTAAGAAATGTGTTGATCAATAGCACTAATATCACAATAGCACTGTTTATTGCTTTCAAACATTGAGTAAAGCAACATGCAACTCGGTTGTATAGCAGTTTAATATCAGTTCCCCATAGCCCTCAGCTTCCGGAACTCGATAATCTAACAGTCTGGGTGACTAGTTTGGTGAACACTTCCACTGAACCTGTGGGGATGATCCCGAGTTAATCGCTGTCTTTCTGCTGTCCAGGCTTTGGAAAACCCACAGTTTTTGCAGTAGGCTTCCCAAGTGCTTTTCCCTGAGCTCTCTTTAAACAGATTGCAACCTTGTTTCCCATACTCTCTTTTAACTCACTAGGGGCCAGATTCCTCTACTCACTTTAAACTGAATGGGACCCTATTTCATGTACTTCTTTTAAACTCACCTGAAACTTGTTTCCCACCATTCCTTTAAATTCACTCAGGCCCCATTTCCTACACTGACTTTAAGTTCGCTAGTATCCCCATTTCCCCTGCTCAAATTAAACTTGCCAGCATCCTGTTTCCCATATTCCGTTTAAATTCACTGGGGCCCCATTTCCAACATTCCTTTTAAATTCGCTGGGTCTGGTTCCCATGCTCCCTTTAAACTCCGTGGGTTCATTCAAAAATTTATTATGCCACATTTTAAAAAAGTGAATTTAAAATATGTTAGAATATTAATACAGTAACATCCAGTAGTTTGGCCAAATAACTGTCTAGCTCCACTGAAATCTGGTGCACCAGACAAATAGATTTTTATTGTGACCAACTGCTTCCATTTGTATGAGAGCCTGCTGGTTCTCATGCAGGAACAGACCTTTACCACCCCTCTCTCAGGCATCATCTCTGCCATTGACTTATTCCATCACTTTTGCTCTCCAACCTATCATAGTTCCTCCATTATTTCTCTCCATGTGCAATTCCCCAACTTTGCTATAACTAAAAATATCCCAGATTTTAACAAAACTATTGGCTTAAAGCATAAACATAAGACCTGCTCATAAAGCCTGCACATGCTGAAAATTCAAAGTCCTGAAGACGAGTCTCAGCCTGAAACATCAACTGTTTATTCTTTTCCATAGATACTGCCAAAGCTGCAGAGTTCCTCCGGTGTTTTGTGTGTGTGTGTGTGTTGGTTTGGCTTAAAGCATTAAATCTTCAGCCCTCTCCACAGACGCTGCCTGATCTGCTGAACATTTCTAGCATTTCTAGCTTTTATTTCAGATTTCCAGCAACTACGGATTTTCTTTTAGCTTTGTGAGTACATTCTATATTTCCATGGAGAAATTGCCTCACAATATAATTATTCCCTGTCCTGTCATGAGTACTGAAACCAAGAAAGATGAGGAGTATTAGCTGGTATTCAATTCTCATTAGATAAAATAAAATGTCAGCAGGAAGCAGGCAATTAACATCAGTGTAACAAAATCTCAGGTAATCTCATACCCTAATATTAAGCTTTCTCTAGAACCTGTAGATTTTTAGCTTGGCACAGGATGTGAAGGAGATTTCAAGCTGAAAACCATTTGAGGCTTATTTCAGAAAAATTTAACTGCCTTCCAAGTGAACAGAATGACAGTTGCATCAAAAATATGGTACAAGCAGAGACTCAATTATAAACTGAAGCAGATTAGGCATGCAAGAAAATTAGTGCTAGGAATTAAGCTGGGAATTGAGTCTGCTAGGCAGAGGTAATCAGGATCGGGAAAGTCTGAGATATTTTTACTTTTATCCCGAAAGCTCAATGCTGTAGTTGCTGGAAAACTGAACTAAAAAACAGAAAACGTCAGAAATGGTCATCAGGTTAGGCAGCGCCCATGCAAAGGAAAACTGGGGAAAAGATAAATGCTTTAAGTTGGAGAGAAATCAGGGCAGAGAGGAGAGAACATGAAGTTAGAGTGGAGAGCTGGAGAGGCTGAATAACAAAAGCCCCTTGTGTTTTTTTCTGACTCACAAAGTTTGCCCATGAAAGTCATAAGCACTGGTATTACCTGGCTGATCAACTAGCTTTTGTTCAGTTTTCCTATATCTGAGCTCCTGAAACAGTTAGGGTTCAATGACAGCAGAGATAATACCTTGACAAATTTCTCAGGAGGAGCAGATTTCCATAGTTGCAGGGGAAAGTATACTGCCTTATACTTGACTGGAGAATCAGAGACACGGTGGAGTGTTGTGGGTATGCCAGTCTGGGAGTGGTGGACCTATTCAAATCATGGCACATGAGAAAGATTTAAGGAAAGGGGTTGTTGCTCTTACAAATAGGCTAGGAAGCTCAATGGGCCAAATGGCAACATTTCCACTGGGAACGCTACACTGAAACCAGAAATATAAGTTTCAGAATGACAGAGAAGACACAATAATATTCTATGAACTTTGCAATTGAAATTCTGTTTATTTACTAGAGTTTTACCAACAGAATTTAACTAATTTGCAATACTATTTTAACAAAGAAATAAGTAATATGCAGCAATTTCTAGGTCTTTATTTTTCCGCTATGCATTTTACTCTTTCATCCATAATTCCAACATCCCGAATATTTTTTTTCTGTGGATAATAAACAAAAAAAGAGACCTCTTACAATCTCCTTTCTTCCTCTTTTGGAAAAAGAAGCCTACCTTAAGTACACTAGAATTCATCTGAAGTTCCACCAACCTCCACAGTTTTCAGAATGGTCCTTGCTAAGAAGGAAAACTGTCTCCTCTTGATGTTTTTTGTGCAGACTTCTGAATATGGAAATAAATGAAGTGAGGAATAATGGTTCCAGACTTTAGCACTAGGACAACAGAAAGCTCCCCAACAGTGATGGAGCATTGTGAAGGAATGACAAATAAGATGCCAATGCTGGATCAGAAGGTTTTCTGCACTGGTGTATAAAGTGCTCCAAGTGAATAAGAAATGGTTTTTGATGACAATAAGACTTCTAAAACAATCACATCATTCACACCTCCTTCCCAGCAGTGCAGCCACATTCTTGGACTCTTTATTCTAACTCTCTCAGTTGTTGTGTTATTGCCACTTTAGTATTTCCTGCACAACTTCAGACTACAGTTATTATAATTGCACCTTGTTGTTTTATTTAGTGTTGTATTTATTATAAGCTTGGAAAGTGGTTACACCACGAGTTACACAAGTGCAAGGAATTTCATTGCACCCTTGTGTATATGACAACAAATTAAACAAATCCAGTGGAAAGCGGCCAGTGAGTGAGTGGGACAGTGAAGGAGTGGAGCTTTGAGGCCTTGACTCGAGAGGCTTCGACAAGAAGCCTAGTTCTTGGCGGAGGACGAGCTTGCTCCCAGTTAGGCTATACAATGCCTCCTGAGACGGTGATATGCCTCTCATGTGAGATGTGGCAGTCTTGGGGGATCTCCCCTCTCCCGCAGAGTCACATCTGCCAGAAGTGCTTGTGGCTGGGCGATCTGGAAGACCGTGTAAGGAATCTGGAGCAGCAGATGGATGACTTTTGACTCATAAGGGAGAATGAGGCAGTCATAGATGACAGCCTCATAGATGAGGAGGTAGTCACACCTAGGCTGCTGGAAGCAAGTTGTTTGGTGACAGTCAGAGGGGGGAAGTGAAGGTGGGTAGACAGGTAGTGCAGAGCACCCCTGTGGCCATTCCCCTGAATAATAAGTATACCGTCCTGGATACTGTTGGCGGGTTGACCAACCAGGGGTGAGCCACGGTGGCAGGGCCTCTGGCACTGAGTCTGACCCTGTGGTGCAGAAGGATGGGACGGAGAAGAGGAGAGCTGTCATCATTGGAGACTCTATAGTCAGGGGAGCAGACAGGAGATTTTATGGATGTGAGAAGGACACCCACATGGTTTGTTGCCTCCCGGGTGCCAGGGTCCGGGATGTCTCTGACCGGGTGCATGACATCCTGGTATGAGAGGGAAAGCAACCAGACGTCGTGATACATGTTGGTACCAACGACATAGGCAGGAAGAGGGATGAGGTCCTGAAGTGTGAGTTTCAGGAACTAGGCAGAAGGCTGTAGAACAGGACCTCGAGGGTGGCGTTCTCAGGATTGCTGCCAGTGCTACGTGATAGTGATGGTAAGAATTGGAGGAGATGACAGTTGAATGCGTGGCTGAGGAGTTGGTGCAGGGAGCAGGGTTTTAAATTTTTGGACCATTGGGATCTCTTCTGGGGAAGGTGGGACCTGTACAGACTGGATGGGTTGCACCTGAACTCAAGGGGGAGCAATATCCTTGCAGGTAGGTTTGCCAGCATGGTTCGGGAGGGTTTAAACTAATTTGCAAGGGGGATGAGACCCGGAGAGATAGAGCAGTGCAAGAAGTGCATGGAATAAAGCCAGATCTAACATATAGAGAGGCTTTGAGGAAAGAGAAGTGGTATAAAGGGTATAAAGGTAGTAAGGTGGAAGGGCTAAAGTGCATGTACGTCAATGCAAGAAGCATCAGGAACAAAGGTGATGAACTGATAGCTCGGATACATACATAGAATTATGATGTAGTGGCCATTACAGAGACTTGGCTGGCATCAGAGCAAGAATGGATTTTCAATATTCCTGGATTTCAGTGCTTTAAAAGGGATAGAGGGGGGGGGGGGGAAGCAGAGGAGGGGTGGCATTACTGGTCATGAATACTATTACAGCAGCAGAAAGGGTGGGTAATGTAGCAGGATCCTCTTTTGAATCAGAATGGGTGGAAGTCAGGAACAGGAAGGGAGCAGTTACTCTACTGGTGGTATTCTATAGGCCCCCTGGTAACAGCAGAGACACCGAGGAGCAGATTGGGAGGCATATTTTGGAAAGGTGCAAAAATAACAGGGTTGTTATCATGGGTGACTTTAACTTCCCTAATATTGATTGGCACCTGATTAGTTCCAATGGTTTAAACGGGGCAGAGTTTGTTAAGTGTGTCCAGGACAGAATCCTGTCACAATATGTTGACAGGCCGACTCGGGGGAATGCCATACTAGATCTAATATTAGGTAATGAACCGGGTCAGGTCACAGATCTCTCAGTGAGTGAGCATCTGGAAGACAGTGACCACCGCTCCCTGGCCTTTAGCATTATCATGGAAAAGGATAGAATCAGAGATGACAGAAAATTTTTAACTGGGGAAAGGCAAATTATCAGTCTATAAGGCTAGAACTTGCGGGTGTGAATTGGGATGATGTTTTTGCAGGGAAACGTACTATGGACATGTGGTCGATGTTTAGGGATCTCTTGCAGGATGTTAGGGATAAATTTGTCCCAGTGAGGAAGATAAAGAATGGTAGGGTGAAGGAACCATGGGTGACAAGTGAGGTGGAAAATCTAGTCAGGTGGAAGAAGGCAGCATACATGAGGTTTAGGAAGCAAGGATCAGATGGGTCTATTGAGGAATATAGAGTAGCAAGAAAGGAGCTTAAGAAGGGGCTGAGAAGAGCAAGAAGGGGGCATGGGAAGGTGGCGAGTAGGGTAAAGGAAAACCCCAAGGCATTCTTCAACTATGTGAAGAACAAAAGGATGACAGGAGTGAAGGTAGGACTGATTAGAGATAAAAGTGGGACGGTGTGCCTGGAGGCTGTGGAAGTGAGTGAGGTCCTCAATGAATATTTGTCTTCAGTATTCACCAATAAGAGGGAACTTGATGACGGTGAGGACAATATGAGTGAGGTTGATGTTCTGGAGCATGTTGATATTAAGGAAGAGGAGGTGTTGGAGTTAATAAAATACATTAGGACTGATAAATTCCCTTGGCCTGACGGAATATTCCCCAGGCTGCTCCATGAGGCAATGGAAGAGATTTCTGAGCCTCTGGCTAGGACCTTTATGTCCTCGTTGTCCACGGGAATGGTACCGGAGGATTGGAGAGAGGTGACTGTTGTCCCCTTGTACAAAAAAGGGAATAGAGATAGTTTGGGTAATTATAGACCAGCGAGCCTTATGTCTGTGGTGGGAAAGCTGTTGGAAAAGATTCTTAGAGATAGGATCTATGGGCATTTAGAAAATCATGGTCCGATCAGGGACAGTCAGCATGGCTTTGTAAAGGGCAGATCGTGTCTAACAAGCCTGATAGAGTTCTTTGAGGAGGTGACCAGACATATGGATGAGGGTAGTGCAGTGGATGTGATCTACATGGATTTTAGTAAAGCATTTGACAAGGTTCCACACTGTAGGCTTATTCAGAAAATCAGAAGGCATGGGATCCAGGGAAGTTTGGCCAGATGGATTCAGAATTGGCTTGCCTGCAGAAAGCAGAGGGTCGTGGTGGAGGGAGTACATTCAGATTGGAGGGCTGTGACTAGTGGTGTCCCACAAGGATCTGTTCTGGGACCTCTACTTTTTGTGATTTTTATTAACAACCTGGATGTAGGGGTAGAAGGGTGGGTTGGCAAGTTTGCAGACGACACAAAGGTTGGTGGTGTTGTGGATAGTGTAAAGGATTGTCAAAGATTGCAGAGAGACATTGATAGGATGCAGAAGTGGGCTGAGAAGAGGCAGATGGAATTCAACCCAGAGAAGTGTGAGGTGGTACACTTTGGAAGGACAAACTCCAAGGCAGAGTACAAAATAAATGGCAGGATACTTGGGAGTGTGGAGGAGCAGAGGGATCTGGGGTTACATGTCCACAGATCTCTGAAATTTGCCTCACAGGTAGATAGGGTAGTTAAGAAAGCTTATGGGGTGTTAGCTTTCATAAGTTGAGGGATAGAGTTTAAGAGTCAGGAGCTAATGATGCTATAACACCCTGGTTAGGCCACACATGGAGTACTGTGTCCAGTTCTGGTCGCCTCACTATAGGAAGGATGTGGAAGCATTGGAAAGGGTGCAGAGGAGATTTACCAGGATGCTGCCTGGTTTAGAGAGTATGCATTATGATCAGAGATTAAGGGAGCTAGGGCTTTACTCTTTGGAGAGAATGAGGATGAGTGGAGACGTGATAGAGGTATACAAGACATTAAGAGGAATAGATAGAGTGGACAGCCAGTGCCTCTTCCCCAGGGCACCACTGCTTATACAAGAGTACATGGCTTTAAGGTAAGGGTGGAAAGTTCAAGGGGGATATTAGAGGAAGATTTTTTACTCAGAGAGTGGTTGGTGCATGGAATGCACTGCCTGAGTCAGTGGTGGAGGCAGATACACTAGTGAAATTTAAAAGACTACTAGACAGGTATGTGGAGGAATTTAAGGTGGGGGGTTATATGGGAGGCAGGGTTTGAGGGTCTGCACAACATTGTGGACCGAAGGGCCTGTACTGTGCTGTACTATTCTATGTTCTATTTAAATCAGAGCAAATGCAAGCTAAGCTTGGTATTCAAGAAAATGAACCAAAAAGAGATAGAGTCATAGAGTCAAAGAGAACTACTGTACAGAAGCAGGCTCTTTGTCCATATTGTCTGTGCTGAACTATTATTCTGCCAAGATATTTTTAATTTTTCTATCAATGCTATTAATGGAAGCATGGATGCCTAAAGGTCAACCCAACCATTTATTTACTTTTGGGACTTCTTCCAGAGTAAGCTGACAGAACACTGAGGGAATATACTGGACCCACTGAAAAACATCTGTGTGAAAATAAAGCAGAAGGTATTTCATCTGCAAGCCCACGAATGTGGTAAAAATGGTACAAAGTCAAGACCAAAAGCTCTTTATCTGAATGGCACAGCAGCCAAAACAAGATCATTCAACTGGCCATAAATAAATGTGACCTGACAGCCATTGTAGAGGTGCATTTATGAAGTGGTCAGGTCCATGAAGTGATATATTCCAGGAGTTGATATTTCAGAAGAATATACAGAAAGGAAAACGAGGTGGTAATAAAGTATGAGATCAGTCCAACGATGAGAAGTTATTTTGGTTCAGAATAAAGAATATAAACCTGTACAGTATAAGAACAGGCCCTTTGTGATGCCAATCCAACCTAACTGCATCTGAAACACACGGTCTATATTCTTCCATTTCCTGAAGCTGTAGATATAGAACTAAAATGGATTGAGATAAGGAAATCATAGCTGGGAGTAGTTTATAGTCTTTCTAACTATAGCCACACTATAGAACAAAAATTCAAAGATTCTAAGTACGTTTATTATCAAAGTATGTGTAAGAACACAACTCGTCCCCCTGCAGGCAGCCACAAAATGAAGACACACCATGGAACCCGGCCAAGAATACATCAAACACCCAAAGTGCAAAACAAGGAACAAATTGCACAAACAGTAAAAAGCGAATCGAAAACATACAGAACATCAACATCAAACCAGGAGTCCAGGGGTATTCAGTTTAGTTTAGTTCAGCACCATGCTGCTAGCACACTGCAGCCCGCAGAGCCATTCTTCGCCGAAGCACCCCAGTCGCATCGATCGTCCCGATTAACCTGCTCAAAAACAGCAAAAAGAAAGAACAGAGTAACCAAAATCTAGAAGCGCACGCAACAGAGCAGAAATCAAATCAAAGATTATGGGGACTGGCGAGAAACATTTTGCTGTCATCACGAGCAGCTTTGATCTCGTACGCTGTAGACTGAGTAACTCAAAACAGCAAATGCAGTTTGGGGATAAGTTTGCGGGAAATATTCAGGACCATATAAGTGCTCTACTTTCTAAAACATACATAGCACAGGTCTGGGTTGTCAGTCCAACAAGCAAAGCCAGGACCCTGTCCGTGATCCTTGTTGAGATCACCCTACTCCTGCTTCTCCAAGCCATCACTACTCTTCCAGGACAACCTTTCAGCAATTCTAGGAATCTACTGGAGGCCAGGTTCTAGGCTGAATGCTAATTTGAAAACTACTGCTTCTAATGACATTGCCTGCAGGGAAACAGAGCTTGTGTGGGAAGCCTCCAAACTTGTAAGGCAGATGGCTAAGCTTCTGCTGTAACATGCAGATATTGGGTGGTATCTGTTGGTTCTGCCATAGGAGTCGAAATACTATACACCAGTCACTTTGTCATTTTGAGCACGAGTGAATTAATAGTGGTATTTCCCACTTCCTAGCAGAATTAGTTTCACCACCACAAAATTCCAGTGACCTACGTTCCATCCTGAACTCGGATGGAGGTTTTATCTTCTCCTGGTGACCGCTTGGATTTTCATCAGATGCTCACATTTCCTCACAAACACCAAAGACTTGCTGGTAGATTTATTAGCTGCTGTAAGTTACCGCGTACGTAAATGGATGGCAGGAGAATCAATCGGAGAGTTGACGAGATGCTGAGGCGGAATATTTAACAGGAAAATACTGTAGATAGTGGAATGAAAGTCTTAGAGCTGGAAAAGGTCTCAGTCTGCTGAGTGGCCCCCTGTTTCATGGGGAAAATATGAGAATATGAAATTCTGTGCAAATTCTATGCAATGTAGGTGTTAGACTGTTTTGTACCCCTTGACACTGTACACTTCGTTGACACTTTATTAGGTATGTACATTTGTGGTCTTCTGCTGCTGTAGCTCATCCAGTTCAAGGGTCGACGTGCAGAGATGCTCTTTTGCACAGCTCTGCTGTAATATGTGATTGTTTGAGTTACTGTAGCTTCCTGTCAGCTTGAGCCAGTCCGGCCATTCTCCTTGACTTCTCTCATCAACTAGGCACTTTCATCAACAGTACTGCCGCTCACTGGATGACTTTTCTTTTTGGGTTTATTTTGCACTAATCTCTGTAAACTGCAGAGACTGTTGTGCATGAAAATCCCAAGAGATGGGCAGTTTCTCAGATACACAAACCACCCCATCTGGCCCCAATAATCATTCCATGGTCAAAGTCATTTAGATTGCTAAGAAGTATTCTGGAGTTATGTGAATACAGCAGATATTAATTTAAACAAGTCTCAGTTCTTAATGTAATTTGTAAATTGCAAGCAGCAAATTGAAATTAAAAGCACACCTTGCGAGTAAACAATACTGCCTGTAGAGCAGAGTCTGGTCCATAGCATGAGGTCGGCTGTTCAGGAGATTCAACATAATATGATGGGGTTGTGTGAATTGGCCCGCATTAAACCGGGCAACTATAGGCATAAGTAAATTGCATCATTGTAAAGAAATTCAAGGAAGCTTGCAGACCAGATTGATACAATCACTTGGCACATCAAATACTGGAGCTGGTCTATCAAATAGTGTACTCAGAGAATTAGCTCTCACATCACTAATCTTGGACATCTAGCTCTCTGCCTTCGGAAGTTTTCAGAATATCTCTGTTAATTAGTTCATCCCAGCAGTCAAGGAGGGGTAGGGGGTGATTGTTTGAACATTCAGAGGTGTCTGAATATTCAAAGAAAGCATTGTCAACCCTAACTATTGAAATAAACCATGTCATTGTAACCATTGAAACTGTATTGGATCACCTACTGTTACCTTTGATTTTAAGGTATAAAATGTGATGTATTTTTGTGGGGTTTCCATGGGTCTTGAGAAGAATGCCTGCTAATCTTGATGAATAAAGCCTTCTGTATCGCCAACTTTAATATTTCTCTAGTGACACAATCTAGCCACAAAATTTGAGGTCTCTTCCTTGTTACATTCCTGACCCACTGTGTGGCAAGTGACCTTAGCAGTCTAAATGAGTGAGTTTTTTAAGAGTAAAACCCCTTGCTTTGGTCTGTTCAAGTCAACAAGCATGGGATAATGACTATCAAGCAACATAGCAGAGAGCTGAACTGGTAGCTATAAATGTCTGTGTGCACATGTGAAAAGGGATAGTAACACACACAAAATGTTGGAGGAACTCGGCAGGTCAGGGAACATTTTTGGGGAGCAATTAGTAATTGATGTTCCAAGAACCTAGATCAAGACTAGAAAGGAAGGGGCAGAAGCCAGAATAAGAAGATGGAGGGGAAGGAGTACAAGCTGGCAGGTGATTGGTGAAGCTAGGTGAGGGGAAAGGTAGGTGAGTGGGGGAGGGGAATGAAGGTAGAAGCTGGGAAATGATAGATAGAAAAGGTAAAGGGCTGCAGAAGAAGGAATCTGACAAGAGAGGGCAGTGTACCATGTGAGAAAAGGAAGGAGGGAAGGGTGCCAGAAGGAGATGATTGGCAGATGAAAAGGGGTGATAGGGGAGCCAGTCTACAGATTAGAATAGGAGAGATGAAGGAGGGGGAGAATTTACCAGAGGTTTGAGAAATCAATGTTCATGCCAACAGATTGGAGGCTATCCAGATGGAAGCTGAGGAATTGCTCCTCCAACCTGAGAGTGACCTCATCATGGCAATAGTGCAGGTCACAGATCAAAATATCAGAAAGGGAGTGAGGAGGGTAATTAAAATGGTTGGCCACCAGGAATTTGTTTCTGTTGGAAGGTGCTCGACAAATCAACCCCCCCATCTACATCAGGTCTCGCTGATGTAGAGAAGGCTGCACCCAAGGGCACCAGATACAGTAGATGACCACGACAGACATGTAGGTGAAGTGTTGCCTCATCTGGAGGGACTGTTTGGGATAGTCAATGTTTTGGCCTGAGAGCCTGCATCAGGGATCAGCCCAGATCACCGACTGACCCTCTGCCCCTACAGATGCTGTTGGTTTTCCTCCTGGATTATGTTTTCACACCAGCATCTGCAGACTTTCTCTTAAATGTGAGTGAACACAAAAGTTAGCAAGTTAATTTGTAGCCTAAGGGCATGTTTCTGTTCTATATGTTCTACATAATTCAATAGAGCCATACTGCATGAAAACAGGTTCTTTGAGCCATTATATTTGCATTAACAATCGAGGATCCATTTACACTAATCTTGGTAAATTGGTAAATTGATTTATTGCTGCCACATGTAGAGTGAAAAGCTATGTTTTGCATACCACCCATACAGATAATTTCATTACATCAATGCATTGAGGCCATATAGGTGAAAACAATAAAAGAATACAGAACAAATTGTTACAGTTGCAGAGAAAATGCAATGCAAGCAGACAAGGCCTTAATGACGTAGATTGTGAGGTCAAGAGTCTACCGTATCATACTAGTGGACCATTCAATATTTTGATAACAGTAGGATTGAAGCTGTTATTGAGCCTGGTGGCTCTGGAAATATGTAGCTAAGTGGTCAACCTGTAAGGAATTAACATGGGAAAATTAAATGGGATTCATTGAAGAGCTGGCTATTGACCTTAGGAAGTGTGTGGTATACATGCTCGTGTTTCCACTAACACTGCTAAGATCAAGAGGAATGAAAGTTTCAAGTTCCTAGGAATGAACATCACCAACAGTCAGTCCCACTCTAACCATGTAGATGCCATGGCCTAGAGAGCTCACCAGTAACTCTATTTTCCCATGAAGCTGAAGGAATTTGGCATGTCCCCTTCGACCATCACCAATTTTTATCAATGCATCAGAGAAAGCTTCTATCCAGATTTACAGTGGCCAAGTTAGCCACCAACCTGTATAGCTATGCAATGTAAGAGGAAGGCAGAGCGCTCAGACAGAACACATGGTCACAGGGAGAGCACAACACAGACAATGCGTAAAGTCAAGTTGGAACCCAGATCACTGGAGCGTGAGGTGATAGCTTCATTAACTTTTGAACAATGCACAGTTGTTTAATACATCAGATTTCTTCAGTAAAATCTCAGTCCTAATGTAATTTCTCAAGAGAACAGATGTCAGCTTTGGAACACTAAAAACAAACTGAAAGCAAGTGAAGAACTTTCCTTTTATTATGCATGAACATGCTGTCTTTATCCATCTATTCTTATAGAACATTTTATATGTTTGGGTGCAAAGCTTAAGGTCAATCACAATGTGATAAAAGACATTGGAAAAAACCTGTGTGTGTTGGTTAGTCTGAAATCTGTTAAGATTTGTTGCATTGTGCTGCATGTCATCTGTTGTTTAATAGTTCTTGTGGAATTCTTTGGGCCCCAACAACACAGCTCTGAAGGCATTATCTCAAAAGATAATTTCTTTCCGAATAGAAGGACACCTGCAGAATTTATATTTAATGACCTCAAGTCACTTTATTGGACCTCAGTGATCATTCCTTTCAGCCTCAGAGACTTTCTTTTTCTTTGTCGCATTCTAAGGTTGTCATTCATCAACTGGAAGAACATTTATTTCAGTTAAAAAAAAAGTCAGTTTTAAACAAGGTGATCTTGGTGGTATGAGGAGGCAAGTGGTGAGGGGCATGTAGGTAGGTTAGCAAGGTTGTCATGTGTATTCTGGGAAGTCAGCTTCAAGAAGTAAATAAGACCCTCTCAGGAGATAGTTCCATGATACTGTGATATTCATTAGATTCCAATGCAATTTTAATCCTGAATCCCAAACAACAGTCTCAACTGGGCCTGGGAAATCCAACTCAGATGTAAACACCCGGGCTGCGGAGTGCCTGAGTTAAGTGTCATTATACATTCTCCTCTTTCTTCCATCTGTAGCAATGAAACAAAGCAAGTACCAACTCAGAAGAACCTTGTGTCATTTTCTTTACGGAGTCTCTGGAATATCTGGAATACTGACATAACTGAACAACTTAGCAATGCTTCCCTGTATATTTTTCATGGGAATTAACTGACCCCTGATTTTATGTCTGTTTTCACAAGATGTCTCACTGAGTTGCACATTTCAGCAATCAAAGTAAAATTGCACTTCTGATCATCAGTTTGGTGATGCCAACGTTTGAACATTCTTGCGCTAGTGCGGCCTCTTCTTGGTCCTTAAGACATCGTTTAAGCTTACTGTGCCATGATGCTTTCTTCCACTTTCCTAGAAAAAGTAACAACTCAGTCTTTGCCGCTTCAGGACTTGTTCCTCAGCTGAATTGTTGGGAGAAGCCTGATCCTGGGAGATAAATTGATCATGTTTAGCAGCCACTAGTCAGTTGTTGCCAAACATCTCAGGCCAGTGAAACACCTCACTGATGCCAGTCACCTTATTAATGCCTGGATGAAGGTCTCACTGTAGAGACCAGCTAAAGCAAATCATACTAATCCACCTGGTTCACTGGACTCACTTGTAAAGAAAAGTAATGGGTCCTTTGGTCCAATTCCTCCATGCCAACTGTGATGCCTACTGACACCAACCCATTTACCATAAGACTATAAGATACAGGAGGAGAATTACACCATTTGGTTCAGAGTTTGCTCCACCAATCAATGAAGTGTGAATCTTTTAACCCCATTTTACCTCATTCTCCCATTTATCAATAACCTCTTTATATATCAAGGGCATATCAATCTTTACCTTAAATGAACTCAAAGAATTGGTCTTTGCAGCACTTATTGGCAACCACAGGTTCACCACCCTCTAGCTGAAGAATTTCCTCCTCACCTCAGGTTTGAAGGGCTGTTCCACTATTCTAAGTGTGTGCCCTTGGATCCTAGGCTCTCCTAGAAATGGAAACATCCTTCCACATCCATTCTATCAGGCCTTTCAGTACTCACTAGATTTAAATGAGATCCTTTCTCATCCATCTAAACTCCATTGAGTTCAGGCCCAGTGATATCAAACACTCCTCATGTGTTAAGCTGTCAGCCATAATCCTTGCAATCCAGTCAGTTCATGGGCAAGGAAGAACAGGCAACCTTGCCAGCAATGCTCATTCCCTATAAACAGGAGCAGCATTTCCCCTCTCCTTTTATTTGAGCTGGAAGAACATTGCACCTCTTGCCAGAGATTTTTTCCTCTGGACCAAAATCTCTAATGCAAGACGCACAAATTTAAGATCTCCCAGTGGCCACACGTTTTAATTCCACGTCCCATTCCCATTCTGATATGTCTATCTATGGCCTCCTCTATTGTCAAGATGAAGCCACACTTAGGTTGGAGGAACAACACCTTATATACCGTTTGGGTAGCCTCCAACCTGATGGCATGAACTCTAACTTCTGTTAATGCCCCTCCTCCCCTTCTTACCTTATCCCTGATTTATTTATTTCCCCTCCTTTTTTTTCTCTCTCTGCCCATCACTCTTTGCCTGTTCTCAATCTCCCTCTGGTGCTCCCCTCCCCCTTTCTTTCTCCCTAGGCCTCCCGTCCCATGATCCTTTCCCTTCTCCAGCTCTGTATCCCTTTGCCAATCACCTTTCCAGCTCTTAGCTTCACCCCACCCCCTCCTGTCTTCTCCTATCATTTCAGATTTCCACCTCCCCCTCCCACTTTCAAATCTCTTACTATCTTTTCTTTCAGTTAGTCCTGATGAAGGGTCTCGGCCCGAAACATCGACAGTGCTTCTCCCTATAGATGCTGCCTGGCTTGCTGCATTCCACCAGCATTTTGTGTGTGTTGCTTGAATTTCCAGCATCTGCAGATTTCCTCGTGTTTACAAATTTAAGGTGATTGGATAAATTATGGGGGGAGGTCAGCAGTACATTTTTTTACACAGAGAGTGGAAGGTCTGTGGAACACCTTGCCAGAGGTGGTGGTAGAGGCAGATACATTAAGAATATTTAAGAAACTCTTAAATAGGGACATGGACAATAAAAAGAAGAGCTACAATATGTCGGAGGGAAGGGTTAGATTGATCACGAGTGGGTTAAAAGGTTGACCTAACATCATGGACCAAAGGGCCTATACTGAGCTGTAATATTCTACTGTATAATCTACTGTAGACTCTATACGATTCCCTCCATCTTAAAACCTTGCTTACATTATTTCTTTCTGCAGGGAAACCACCGTCAAAATCAAGATCAATTGTGTCTGAAGTGAGCTGAGTGGATTGTGATAGGGTTTTAGAAAACAAGACAGAAAGTAAATGGTATCTCATTTCTTCCTTCGTTCACTGATGAATTTCACTATCAGGATGATATGTAGGGTACGGAATGTGGGTTAGTGAGTCTAAATTATTTATTATTAATGAGGTGACAAGAATTTAGAAGGAAAGAAGATAATTAAAATGTTCCAGCAGTCTTTTAGGTTTATAGAGGATTTATGAGACTGGCCTTCAAATGACTATGGTTTAGATCAGTGTACAGGAAAGCTCAATTTCAGACAAGAATGGTAATGTCAGCATTACTGCGGGCAGTAATTTAATACATCTTTAGACGTAGACTGAAGGGAAAAAATAGCTTGATCAATGAATAATAGCTCCACAGCCTGTAATGCTGCCTCCAGAGATTGGAGTTAAAGGTGGAACATCAAGTGATTATAGAAAAAGATCATTTAGAATTAAGGTTATGCGAAGTACATAGGCACACTCATGAACCTACTGACTGTTCTTCCAATGTTACTGCAAAAATCTATGTTAAAATAAACAGGTCTGTGGGAACCAAATACATCAATACAAGCTGTATAATAATTGTTCCGTAGCTGGCCTTATAAATTGACTTCACTTTACTGTTAGTTAACATGTTAAGGAACTGCAGCTGCAACTCAATGACATTTGGCTCATACCAGGTGATAGACAGGAGCTGCAGGATGTAGTCACCCCTAAGTTGTAGGGTTCAGGTACCTGGGTGACTGTCAGGAGATGGAAATGAGAGAGCTAGCCAGTGCAGAGTAACCCTGTGGCTGTTCCCCTCAGTAAAATGTATAACGCTTTGGATTCTATTGGTGGGGGTGTGACCTACCAAGGGGAAGCTACAGCACTGTGGCACTGAGTCTGGAACCGTGGCTCAGAATGGAAAGAGGCAGAAGAGGACTGCAGTCGTGATAGAGGATCCCCTCATTACAGGAGTAGACATGGCATCCTGTGGATGAAATAGAGGCACCCGGGAGTATGTTGCCTCCCTGGTGCCGGGTTCAGGAATGTCTCAGGTCAGGTTCACGGTTTTCTAAAAGGGGTGGGTGAGCAGCCAGTAGCCTTAGTACATATTGGCACCAATACATAGGTAGGAAAAGGGAGAAGGTCCTGAACAGAGCATTTAGGGAGCTAGGTAGAATGCAGAAACACCCACCCTCCACCCTCTGGATTACTGTCTGTGCCACACAGCAGTGAGGGCAATGATGAATTAGCAGATGGATGCGTGGCTGAGGAATGGGTGCAGGGAGCAGGGTTTCAGAGTTCTGGTTCATTGGGATCTCTTCTGGGGAAGTTATGACCTGTACAAAAGGGACAGGTTACACCTGATCCCAAGAGGGACTAATGTCCTTGTGGACAGGTTTGCTAGAACTGTGGGGAAGTTTTAAACTAATGTGGCAGGGGATGGGAAACTGAGTGGTGGGGCTGAGGATGGAACAATTGGTATACAAGCCGAGGCAGTGTGTAGTGAGAAAGTCAGGAAGGACAGGTGGATGATAGGGCAAAATTGCAGTGAGTGGGATGAGTTGTAGTGTAACATGCGGCCAAAATCAAAAAGGATGGCAAATACAAGACTGAAGGTGTGATATTTGAATGAATGCAGTAGATAGAATAAGGTAGATGAATTTGTAGAGCAGTTAGAGAGTGACAGGTATGATGTTGTGGGCGTCAGGGAGTCATGGCTGAAAGAAGATTATAGCCGAGAAATATATATTATATCAAAAGAAACGGCAGGTAAGCAGAGGGCGTGGCATGGCTCTTTTGGTAAAAAATGACATCACATCCATAGAAAGATGTGACACAGGATCAGAAGATGTGGAATCATTGTGGGTAGAGTTAAGGAAAAGCATGGGTAAGATGGGATGTATGTAAATGCCTCCAAACAATTCCCAGGATGTGAGGTACTAAGTACAATGGGAGATACAAAATGCATGTCAAAAGGGCAATGTTGCAATTGTCATGGGGAATTTCAATGTGCAAGTAGATTGGAAAAATCACACTGGCGTTGATTTTGGATCCCAAGGGAGAGAATTTGTAGAATGCCTTAGAGATGCCTTTGTAGAGCAGCTTGAGGTTGAGCCCACTAAGGGATCAGCTATTCTGAATTTGTTGTTGTGTAATGAACCAGTTTTGCTTTGGGAGCTTAAGTAAAGGAACCCTTAAGAGCCAGTGATCATAATGTAATAAAATACAATTTGAGACGGATAAGCTAAAGTCAAATGTATCAATATGACAATAGAGTAAAGGGAATCCCAGAGGTATGAGAGAGGAGCTGCTAAAGTTGATTGTAATTGCAATGGCTGGAGTATCTGGGGGAAATTCAGAAGCCACAAGATATACATTACAAAGAAGAAGTTTTCTAAAGGTAGAATGATGGAACCATGGCTGACAAGGGAAGACAAACCCAAAATAAAAGCAAAAGAGAGGGCACATAATAGAGCAAAAATTAATAGGAAGTTCAAAATCAGGAAACTTCTAAAAAGCAACAGAAGGCAACTAAAAAGCCATAAAGGAGGAAAAGATGAAATATGAAGGTAAGTTAGCCAATAGTATCAAAGTGGATACCAAAAAACCTCGAAAATTAGTGTTAGTAATGGGGTGAAAGGAAATGGTGAACAAACTGAACAAGTATTTTGCATCAGTCTTCACTGTAGAAGATGCTAGCAGCATATCAGAAGTTTGAGAGTGTTGGGGGTGGGGGACAGAATGAGTGTAGTTGCTATTACTAGGGAGAAAGTGCTTGGGAACCAGAAGTATCTGAAGCTATATAAGTCACCAGAACCAGACGGACTGCACCTTAGAGTTCTGAAAGAGGTAGCTCATGAGACTGTGGAGGTATTAGTAATGATCTCTCAAGAAACAAAATATTGTAAGATGTTCCAGAGGACTGGAAAATTACAAATGTCAAGAGGGGAGAGAGGCAGAAGAAAAGAAATTATAGGCCAGCTAGCCTGACCTCAGTGGTTGGGAAGTTGAAGGAGTCCTACTGTAGCCTCTCTACTTCCTCAAAACTACCTGCTCCTCCACCTATCTTCATATTGTTTGCAAACTTTGGAACAAAGTCATCAAGTCCATCATCTAAGCCATTGACATATATTGTAAAATGAATCGATCCAACACAGACCCCTGTGGAACACTACTAGTTGCTGCCAGTCAGCCAGCTAAGGCTCCCTTTATTCCAACTCTTTGCTTCCTGCCACTGCCTAATCTATGCTGGCATCTTCCCTGTAATACAATGAGCTTGTAGCTTGTTAAGCAGCTTCATATGTGACACATTGTCAAAGGCCTTCTGAAAATCCGAATACAAAACATCAACAGATTCTCCTTTGTCTATCCTGCATGCTCTTTCTTCAAAGAATTACAACAGATTTGTTAGACAAAATTTTTCTTTGAAGATAGTATGTCAGATAATATGATTTGGTAACATAATTTGATAAAGTACCCCATGCAGGGCTTATTGAGAAAGTAAGGAGACATGGGATCCAAGGGGACATTGTTTTGTGGATCCAGAACTGGCTTGTCCACAGAAGGCAAAGAGTGGTTGTAGACAGGTCATATCCTGCATGAAGATTGCTCAGCAGTGGAGTTTAGGGATTGCTCAGGGATCTGTTCTGGTACCCTAACTTTTCATGATTTTTATAAATGACCTGGATGAGGAAATGGAGGGATGGGTCAGTAAGTTTTCTGATGACACAAAGGTTGGAGATGTTGTGGATAGTGTGGAGGGCTGTCAGAGGTTACAGCGGGATATTGATAGGATGCAAAACTGGGCTGAGAAATGGCAGATGGAGGTCAACCCAAATAAGTGTGAGGTGGTTCATTTTGATAGGTCAAATATGATGGCAGAGTATAGTATTAATGGTAAGACACTTGGCAGTGTGGAGGATCAGAGGGATCTTGGGGTCCGAGTCATTGGACACTCAAAGCAGCTGCGCAGGTTGACTCTGTGGTTAAGAAGGCGTACGGTGTATTGGCCTTCATCACTCGTGAGATTGAGTCCAAGAGCCGAGAGGTAATGTTGCAGCTGGAGAGAACTCTGGCCAGACCCCAATTGGAGTACTGTGCTCAGTTCTGGTCGCCTCACTACAGGAAGGATGTGGAAGCCTTAGAAAGGGTGCAAACGAGATTTACAAGGATGTTGCCTGGATTAGGGAGCATGCCTTATGAGAATAGATCGAGTGAACTCGGCCTTTTCTCCTTGGAGCGACGGAGGATGAGAGGTGACCTGATGGAGGTGTATAAGATGATGAGAGGCATTGATTGTGTGGATAGTTAGAGGCTTTCTCCCATGGCAGAAATGTTTGCCACAAGAGGACACAGGTTTAAGGTGCTGGGGAGTAGGTGCAGAGGAGATGTCAGGGGTAAGTTTTTTACTCAGAGAGTGGTGAGTGTGTGGAATGGTCTGCCGGCAACAGTGGTGGAGGCGGATATGATAGGCTCTTTTAAGAGCCTTTTGGATAGGTACATGAAGCTTTAAAAAATAGAGGGCTATGGGTAAGCCTTGTAATTTCTAAGGTAGGGACATGTTCGGCACAACTTTGTGGGCCAAAAGGCCTGTATTGTGCTGTAGGTTTTCTATGTTTCTATGTTTTTAACTACGGCTTATTTTATCATGTGTCTCCAAGTACCCCAGAACCAAATCCTTAACAATCGACTCCAACACCTTCCCAATCACTTTGGTAAGACTAATTGGTCTATAATTTCCTTTCTTCTACCTCTCTTCCTTCTTGAAAAGTGGAGTGACATTTACAATTTTCCAGTCTTCCAGTTCCGATCATTTGGCGCGCTTAACGAGGAGGTTGATAGATTCTTGATAAATCAGGGTGTGAAAGGTTACAGGGAGAAGGGAGAAGGGAGGAGAATGGGTTTGAGAGGGAATTGGATCAGCCATTATCAAATGATGGAGCAGACTCAATGGGTCGATTGGCCCAATTCTGCTCCTATGCCTTATGGTTTTATTTCCTGGATATATGAACAAATGTAATTGTTTCATTAATATTACAGTTTCAAAATAGTTCAGATCAAAAAAACTGAATATTGTGGAAAAAATGCAATACTCAGAAGATGCTTTAGCCCACGTATTTATCATT
This sequence comes from Hemitrygon akajei, assembly GCF_048418815.1. Classification (NCBI taxonomy): domain Eukaryota; kingdom Metazoa; phylum Chordata; class Chondrichthyes; order Myliobatiformes; family Dasyatidae; genus Hemitrygon; species Hemitrygon akajei. The sequence continues at coordinate 146,590,418 of NC_133131.1, forward strand.
GGCAACTGAAGAAATTTTACCCCTGATACAAAAACAGAAATGCTGGAAGAACTTAGCCTGTTGAGTGACATCTGTGGTAAGAGGAACCAACCTATGATACACATCTGTGATGCTTTCTCAGAACAGGCCCCAGATGTATCCTCTGGAAGGGTTCTGATCCAGAACACTGACTGGTTTCTCTTTCCAAAGATGGTGCTTCACTGACCAAGTTCTTCTAGCATTGTTGTTAGTGTTTCAGATTCCAGCATCTGAAATTTTATTTGTTTTCCTTTTATTCCCAGCTCCTCATCTAACTGGTGTGCAACAGTAACCAAAGTTTGCAAAGCAGCTAAAATGTAGTGACACACCCACATGGGATTTCAATGGAATGAAATCATAAAAGATAGCGACGTTTAATCAAAAAGGGAGGCAATTGTACAGGAGGCATGAGATTATACAGAAGGGCTTAAATTTGTACAACCATACAAAATTCTATACACTTATTTCTGTCCTCCTGTGCACTCTTCCATTTCTTTGTTTTTGCAAGATATCTCACTGAAGCTCACATTCTTCCATCACTGAACACTTGTGACCGTTTTTTCAGCTGCAGTGATCTGAAGGACAGGAATTTTAATGACAGTGCATTGTACCTTACCTCTGAAATTTTTACTGTGCTCACAGCAAGCACAGAGTATGAAATGACTCAGCTACTCAGTATAATACTATGAAAATTTATCACCATGACGCTTATTTTTTCCATTGATGCTGCTGAACCTGTTGAATATTTTCAGTATCTTCTGTTTTCTTCAAAATTCTAGCGATGCAATACTCTTGATACATGCTGTATTGTGTTTTTCAACAAACATTGGATTCTCTCTCTCCTGTCTTCATTAAACCATTCTGTAAAATCTACCGTTTCTTTACAGGTTAAGAACGAATTGATATAGCAACTCTATATGTGTCTCAGTATTACATGTTGGTAAATAGCTTCTCTGTGAAAACTCTGAGATATTTTTTATTACACTAATGTAATAATGTAACATTAATGTAATAATTAATGCAATATTACACTAATGAACTTGGAAAGCTCAGGCACCTGGGGAACAACTACAAATATGGAGTGAGGGAAATAAGAAATACAAAGAAAAACAGGAATTGTGGGATGTCAAGTTCTCAGAAGAGTGAAACTGGAAAATTGATAAATTGAATTTGTATTGCTGCAAGGACTAAGCTGTAGTGAATACTATCCATACAGATTATTTTGATACATCAATACATCAAGCTAATACAAGGAAAAGGCAATAGAGGAATGCAGAATAAAGCATTTTAGTTAAAGTGCAATTCAGTCAGACAATAAGGTGCAAGGCCATGATGAGGTAGATTGTAAAGTCAAGAGTCTATCTTAGTGTACAAGAGATCCTTTCAGTACTCCTGTAACAGTGGGATGGAAACTCTCTGGGCCTGATGGTACACGGATTCAGGCTTTTACACCTTCTGCCTGATGGAAAGGGGAGAGTAAGAGAGACATTTCCTCATGTTGGAGAGGACTGTGATTCTGTTGGCTGCTTTACCAATGCAGTAAGACATGTACACAAAAGCTGTGAAGGGAATTCTGGTTTGGTCATGAGGCTCTCTATCTCCTTCCAGTACTCTGACTTACTGTTTTTTGAGATTTGGCCCTCAACGACGGTGTCATCTGCAAAAGTGTAGATGGAGTTAGTGCAGGATGTGGCTGCGAGTCTACAGGGACTAAAGTAAGTGGCTGAGGATGCAGCCTATTGAGCAGCAGTGCTGAGTATAATTGTGGTCTTGTGGAATTTTAAACCTTCAAGGTTACAGAGAGAAAAGGCCATGTATTTGAACATTAGGGTGAGCATTTTCAATTTGATACTATTTAGTTCAGTGGACATAAGGGTGATAAAGTTTATTTTTATCTCCAATCATGAAATCAACCACTCATGTCTCTTCTGACCACCCAGTAACCACCTATTCTGATCCCATTTACCAGCACCTGGAAAGGATCCCTCAGTGAGTGTCCTAACAGATGCATTTCCAGTGCAGCAACATCATAATCATTGTTACTGATTCAAAAGAGTTTCAAAATAAGGATTCCAAATTTATATAATCAACGGAATGTAATCCTCCATAGATTCACATATGTGATTCTTGGTTTTGTTCTTTGGGTTACTAATCTACTCATACACTTACTTTGTTTCCTTGCCCTGAAAAAGAATAACAGAAGTCAATGAGGAGATGAGATATTTCAGCTACTTCTGGATTTCAAAATAGGACATTTCAGGACTGTTTATTCCTCTGCCTTGATGCTGCCGAATCTGCTAAGTTCCTTCAACATTTTGTATGGGCAACTCACAAATTTCCAGAGATAAATAAAGCACTAGGGAATATTTAATACGTTCTATCTCCCTCAGTATTTCTCATATAAGAAACTTGTAAATCCTAATTTTATCTAATCACTGCTTATCACCCACTGTGCTTTTATTATTTTCAAACTTGATCATGTCTGGTGCCTGGGATTATGGTCTTAATTTCACTTTTCAAGAAAGCAAATCCTATAAGTACTATCAAGAAGTAGCCTCAAATTCAGCAGGAACTGAATTGATTCTGGTGCCTTAGCACTGGAATCACATCACCGACAATGGTCCTGCTCACGATTGCTTATCTGGATGTTAAAGAGTTGCAGGAATCTCGTCATGATTCTTTCAGTATCACCAATACTGAATGCCAAGTTCATGAGTTGGGAAGGTGTCAGAAGAGTCATAAAGTGGAGAAGGAGGCAGTGCTGCCCATTTATTAGACCACAATGATTCCTCTGACATTCTCCCAGTTCATGATCTTTGCATTCACTGAAGACATGGATAAGTTCCCAGGGCCTGACCAGGTATATCTTAGGAAGCAAGGGAAAAGAATTCCAGGACTTAGGCAAAGGTTTTTGTAACTTTGTTAACCACAGGTAAGATACCGAAATACTGGAGGATCACAGCTGTTCTTTATTTAAGAAGAACAGCAGGGATAATCCAGGGAACTATAAGCTTGTGATCCTTACATTACAGAATGTAACTTGTGCCAACCAACTGGCAGGAATATGCAAGGGCATTTTCAACTTCCCACTGCTACAGTCAGAAGTTCCCACCTTCTTAAAAAAGGCAACAATTATACCAATGCCTAAGAAGAGTAGTGTGAGCTGCCTTAATGACAGTCGTCCAATAACACTCACATCTACAGTAATGAAATGCTTTCAGAGTGTGGTCATGGCTGAAATCGCCTCCTGCCTCAGCAAGTGCCTGGACCCACTGCAATTTACCTAACGCCACAATAGGTCTATGGTAGACACTACCTTCAATCAGCCTTAGATCACCTGAACAATACAGACATTTATGTCAGAATGCTGCTTGTTAATTATAGCTCACTATCATTCCTACAGTCCTGATCAATAAGCTACAGAACTTGGGCCTCTGCAAGTGGATCCTCAACTTCTTAAACAGAAGACCACAGTCTGTGCGGATTGGTGATAATATCTCTTCCTCGCTGACAATCAACACTGGTGCACCTCAGGTGTGTGTGCTTAGCCTACTGCTCCACTCCATTGTACTCATGACTGTGTGGCTAGGTATATCTCAACTACCATTCATAAATTTGCTGATAATACAACCATTGTTGACAGAATCTCAGATGGAGATGAGAGGAGTGAGAGATCTCAACTGGTGGAGAGAAGGAGCAACTTCAAGTTTCTGGGTGTCAAGATCTCTGAGGATCTAACCTGGTCCTAACATATCGATTCAGCTATAAAGAAGGCAAGACAGAGGCTATGTTTCATTAGGAGTTTGAAGAAATTTGGTTTGTCGATTAAAACACTCAAAATCTTCTGCAGATGTAATGTGGAGAGCATTCTGACAGGCGGCATCATTGTCTGGTATGGGGAGGGGGGGCGTTACTGCACAGGACTGAAAGAAGAAGTTCCATCTTGGGGTACTAGTCTCTGTAGTATCCAAAACATCTTCAAGAAGTGGTGTCTCAGAAAGGTGGCGTCCATTATTAAGGATCCCCATTGCCCATGACATGCCCTCTTCTCATTGTTACCATCAGGAAGGAGGTATAGAAGCCTAAAGGCACACACTCAGCGATTCAGGAACAGCCATCTGATTACTAAATGGACATTGAACCCACGAACACCTCCTCACTTTTTAAATATTATTTCTTTTGCACACTATTTTTAAACTAACTAATATATATACTTACTGCAATTGATTTACTTTTTTTTCTTTCTACATTATCATGTACTACATCATACTGCTGCTGCTAAGTTAGCAAATTTCATGGTACATGTCAGTGTTAATAAACCTGATTCTGATTCAGATTTATTAGTGTTGGGAAAATTACTGGAAAGGGTTCTGAGAGATAGGACTTCTTTGAAAGGAGTGTGCAGGGATAGCTAGAATAGGAAGGCTGGATATCTATTTTGAAAAATTCAAATTAATGTACTAGCATCTTATAGGGCTCAATAGCAAATACCAGCACATTATTTACCCTGGCTGAGGAATTTGGAACGCAGAGTCATGGTCTCAAAATGAAAATTATGTCATTTAGAACTAAAAGAGGAAAAATGATGGTGACATTTTGGAATGTCTCAAAGGGCTGTTGAAGCTCATCACTGATTTTATTCAAAACAGATATTGGCAGAATTTTGGCTAATAGAGGAATCAAGGGATATGGGGATTGGGCAGGAAAATGGTCCCAAGCTGGAAGGTTAGCCAAGATCTTCTTGAAAGACAAAGCAAGCCCAAGAGTCTACATTGACTCTTCATGCTTCCATTTCTTTTCTTTTAATGTTTCGGCCAAAAGTCACTCATCAATAAATTATCATAAATTAATCACAAAATATATCTTGCTTTGCTTTAATGAGACTGAAAATTCATTTTTGCTTTGCAGAGCAAAACGTAAAGCACCTACTTCTGGGTCACTTTGCTTGACTCTGCATACACAATAAAGTACCTCAGAATGTGAGATATTCTTGTGAATCAAGAGAATTTTGTGAGGCAAAATCATATTGGATGACATCTTAGCTACAAAAACCTGAAAGCCAATCCCAACAGACTCAAGGAAATTTTCTATGCCATTATTGTGAGACTATTGAAGGCACTCCTTCTATGAGAACGATGGCCAATTGACATCACTGTCTGCTCTCTAATGGTCCTTGCACCTTACTGCCTAACAGCAAATTCTGCAATCTGTTATTGCTTTTCTCTTGTGTTAAGGGAGCTAGGGCTTTACTCTCTGGAGAGAAGGAGGATGAGAGGAGACATGATAGAGGTATACAAGATATTAAGAGGAATAGATAGAGTGGACAGCTGGTGCTTCTTCCCCAGGGCACCACTGCTCAATACAAGAGGATATGGCTTTAAGGTAAGGGGTGGAAAGTTTAAGAGGGATATTAGTGGAAGGTTTTTTTACTCAGAGAGTGTTTGGTGTGTGGAATGCACTGCCTGAGTCAGTGGTGGAGGCAGATACACTAGTGAAATTTAAGAGACTACTAGACAGGTATATGGAGGAATTTAAGGTGTGGAGGGGTATATGGGAGACAGGGTTTAAGGGTCAGCACAATATTATGGGCCGAAAGGCCTGTACTGTGCTGTATTGTTCTATGTTCTATATTAACTCAATGTACCTATGCATGAAATGACCTGTATACAATCTGTACTTTGGTACAAGTGACAATAATAAAGCAATTACCATTTAGCGTCAAACACTCCTTTCAGAGAATTGCAGGGGCAACTCATTAAGTTGCCAAAAATGGACAGTAACAGTGACCCAATAGGACAATAGGAGTTAGACCATCCAGCCCATTGAGTCTTCTCCATCATTTGCTCATGGCTGATGTATTTTCCCTCTTAATCTTATGTTTCTGCCTTCTCCCATACTAATTTGATGCCCATACTAATCAAGAGTCTCTCAGCTGTTACATTACCCATCAATGTTACCCATCATCATCTTCCCAATCAAGGTCCGAACTATATATTCTCCCTGAGACACCAATCTTCTGTAAGATTGGACACCAACACCAATCCTCCCCCTACACCAATCTCATGATCCCATTATCCACAGAGGCTCAGTCCTAAATTGCTAACCATCCACTCTTAGGATCATGCAATCTGCAGTAGTCCCTGATGGAAATGTTGTGTTCCCAATCAACAGTTGAAACTTGTCCAGCCCTAATCCTTGGGCACGTCCGCATTTCCAACATAAGGAACAAGACTACTGACCTTCCCCTTTATCTCTGCCCCCAACACACACACACACACACACACACACACACACACACACACACACACACACACACACACACACACACACACACACACACACACACACACACACACACACACACACACACACACACACACACACACACACACCACCCCCTCCCCATTATACAGCCTGAAATACACAATTCTGGATTCAATGAGTCAAGCAGCATCTGTGAAGGGAAATAGACTGTCAACATTCTGCATTGAGACTGAACTAGTCATCTGAATCTTCACCAGGCCATATGAAGGATCTTGACCTGAAATGTCAACTGTACATTACCCTGCATAAATGGTGCTTGACATTCTTCATTACTCCATCATCTTGTTTTTGCTTCAGATTGCAATATCTGTTTTTCTTCATGTCTCCATTGCATAGGCCCAATCGGCTCTGCAAACATCAACCATCCTGATCTCCGGAAACCTGGTTTTGGACCCAAGGTGGTAATGCATATTGGACGATGAAAATACAATACTCATACAGTCTTGCCACAGAGATTTGCTGCAATGGCAAATATTCTTGACCTAATCGCAACATGATATTGAGAGCTTGTTGTGTGCAAATGGGATGCTGTGTTTTCAACTTCAAAAGTAAAGTGCTTCAGAACATTCTAAACAGAACTTAAAGATCCCCATATAAATGCTAATCTTAGAGATGATAGAGGGTCACCTGAAAATTGGACAACCCTTTATTGGAATAAAATTGGCTCTTTGTTGTTTTGCAGACACTGATAAATTAGGCTGTAAACAAATAATCTTCTTGCAGCTTTTTTACTTGAGTAAGAGTTATACAACATTACAGCACAGAAATAGGCCCTTCAGCCCACCTAGTCTATACTGAAATTCTGCCTAGTCCCAATGACCTGCACCTGGACCATAACCTTCCCATCCATTTACTTATCCAAACAATTCTTAAGTGATGCAACTGAACCCACATCCACCCCTTCTGCTGTCAGCTCGTTCCGCACTTGCACCACCCTCCGAGTGAAGAAGTCCCTCACACCTTTCACACTTAACCTTTGACCTCCAGCTTTAGTCTCTTCCAGTCTCAGTGAAAGAAGCCTGTTTGCACTGCTCATAATTTTGTATTCCTCCGTCTAATCTCACATCATTCTCCTACACTCCTTTTCCTATAACTTAGGTCTTCAAGTCCAGGGAACATCCTTGTAAATTTTATTTGCACTCTTTCAATAGTGGATTGGAAGATGGTGAATGTCACAACACTGTTTAAAAAAGGATGTAGGAAAAAGGCAGGTAATTGTAGACTATTTAATTTAACATCTGTAGTTGGGAAAATGCTTGAAGCTATCATTAAAGAAGAAATAGCGAGGCATCTGGAAAGAAATGGATCCATCAGGCAGACTCAGCATGGATTCAGCAAAGGCAGGTCCTGTTTGACAAACTTACCAGAGTTCTTTGAGGATATAACAAGCGCAGTGGATAAAGGGGAAGAGATGGACATTACTTACTTGGATTTCAGAAGCAGTTTGATAAGGTGACACATAAGACATCCATAAGATAAGGATGCATGGAGTTGGGGGTGATGTATTAGCATAGATAACTAATAGAAAGCAAAGAGTTGGGATACATGGGTATTACTCTGGTTGGCAACCAGTGGTGAGCTGTAGCATGGAGGCTGATTGGTTGGACCAACACTGGACTATTTTAACACTGGCCACCTCTTGTTTCAACTCCTCCAGGATGGAGGAGTTGTCAGACTTTCCAAGCAGTGGATAGAAGAGCACTTTGTAAGCATTGCGGAAAGGAGAATAACAGTGGTTGTGTATGCTATCTCCCTATACGCTCACCTGTATGTGTTAATAAAACTGGAGAGACTTTAGTCAGTGAGGCTCCGGCAATGATGAAAGCAGCCTCTGGGTGTGTAGTCTCCAGGGTACTGATGGTTTCGTACAGTTCATCGAGAGCCAGGTCAGTATCAGCCTGAGGCGGAATATACACAATTGAGATAATAACAGCCATGAACTCCCTAGGCAGCCTGAAAAGTCTACACAGCAACTCAAGGTACTCCAGATCCAGAGAGCAAAAGGATCTGAGGACACATTCCAGGGGTCGCACCAAGCATTATTGACAATGAAGCATTTCCCCACCTCCTTTACTCTTCCCAGAAAGGCTTTTCGACCTGTCCGCCTGGAACAAGGAGAACTCAGAGGGCTCAATGGCATGATCCGGTATCTCCTTCGTCAACCAGGTCTCCACAAAGCACAAAACATTATATTCCTTTGTGTCCCACTGGTAGGAGATTCTGGCTCTCTGTTTGCACAGCTTGTTGTCCAGGTACTGAAAGTTATCCAGTAGTATGCTCGGGAGCCGCAGCTGATTAGCATACCTTCTCAACCTCACCAGGACGCCGGCCCTTCTCCCTTGCCTTTGGCACTGCATCCAAGGTAGCAATGGTGTAATAAATGAGCCTCCTGTGGATTGTGTAAGCAGGAGTTCCCAGTGTAGAAAAAGCAGCACGTTGCTCAGAAGAGTCAGTCGATCATATCTGATGTGATTATCAGCTTCTTGAACAAAAATGTGAAGGAAATTGGAGAAATTAGCAGTTTACTGTGAAGTTGATACGGAGCTGCTGTATGTGGAGCCATCTTAGCAAGCTTGGCCACACAGCCATCAACTCCATTATCGAAATCATTGACAAGCAACGTGAAAATTAGCTGTCACAACAATGACCCCTGAGGAACACCACTAGTCACTGTCAGCCAACCAGAAAAAGCGCCTTTTATTCCTACTCACTGCCTCTTGCCTATCAGCTATTCCTCTATCCATGCCAGTATCTTTCCTGTAATTCCATAAGATTTTATCTTGTTAAGCAGATTCATGTACGGCACCTTATCAAACGCGTTCTGAAAATCTAAGTAAATAACATTTACTAGCTCTCCTTTGTCTACTCTGCTTGTTATTTCCTTGAAGAACTCTAACAGATTTGTCAGGCAAGACTTCCCTTCACAGAAACCATACTGACTTTGACTTATTTTATCATTAGTCTCCAAGTACCTCGAAACCTCATGCTTAATAATAGACTGAGGTTAGGCTAACTGGCCTATAATTTCCTTTCTTTTGTCTTCCTTCTTAACTAGTGGAATGACATTTACAGTCTTCCAGTCCTCCAGGAGTATGCTGGAACCAAAGAAGTCTGCCATTTCTTTGTCTCCCATTACTACCTCACCAGCATCATTTTCTAGCGGTTCAATATTAACTTTCACCTCCCTTTTACTCTTTATAGAACTACAAAAATCTTCTGGTATCTTGCTTTATATTATTGGCAAGTTTCCCCAATATTTCATCTTTTCCCTTTTTATATCTTTTTTAGTTGACTTTTTGTTGGATTTTATAAGCTTCCTAATCATCCAACTTCCCACTCACTTTTGCTACCTTCTATGCCCTTTCCTTGGCTTTGATGCTGTCCTTAACTTCCTCTGTTAGCCATGTCTGCTCTGCTGTCACCCTGCCACTATCCTCCTCCAATCCACCAGGCAAGCTCCCCTCTCATGCCTCTGTAATTCCCTTTAATCCATTGTGATACCAATACATGTGAATTAGGCTTCTCCCTCTCAAATTGTTGTATGAATTCAAATATATTACGATCACTTTTTCCTAAGGGTTCCTTTACATTAAGCTCCTTAATAATATTCAGGTTATTACACAACACCCAGTCTAGGGTAGTCTTCCCCTGAGTAGGTTCAAGCACAAGCCATCTCATATGCATTCAACAAATTCCCTCTCTTGTGATCGGACACCAACTTGAATTTCCCAATCCCCTTGCATATTGAAGTCCCCCATTACAATTGCGTCATCGCCCTTATTATAAGCCTTTTCCAGCTCCCTTTGCAATCTTAACCCTCCATCTAGGCTACTATTTGGAGACCTATGTAGGATTCCCATATATTTTTTCACCATTGCAGTTTCTTAACTCTTGTCACAAAGATTCAACATTCTCTGACCCCATGCCACTTCTTTCTAAGGATGTAATTCCATCTCTTACCAACAGAAACACACCACCACCTATGTCTTCCTGCCTGTCCCTTCAATACAAAGTATATCCGTTAATGTTAAGCTCCCAACTGTGGCCTTCTTTCAGCTACAACTCAGTGATGCCCACAATGTCAAACCTACCAATCACTAATTGTTCCATGAGTTTCTCCACCTTATTCCGAATGCTAAGCACATTTAAATGCAGCACCTTCAGTCTGCATTCTTTGCCCTTTTGAATTTTGCTTCTGTGGTACAATTAACTCTTTACTTGGTCTGCACTTGTACCCAATCATTGGCTCGTCTTCCTTACATTCACGTTACATCCGTCATCAACTTGGAAACCTGCTGACTTGCAAACCTGCTACTTGTAATCAAGGTTCTTAATTAGACATGGCATCAAGGATTACGGGGAGAAGACTGGGAACTGGGGTTGAGGAGGAGATTAATAAAAAGGATCTGCAATGATTGTATGGTGGAGCAGACTTGTTGGGCCAGATGGCCTAATCCTGCTCCTATGCCTTATAGTCTTATGGTGTTATGGATTAATTCTGAGCTCTATCATACTGGTTCCCATTCCCCTGCCATATACCTTCTTCCTGATGATAGCAGCAAGAAGAGAGTATGTCCTGGGTGGTGGTGGGCCCTGATGATGGATGCTGCTTTCCTGTGTATGTCCTCAATGATCCGGAGGGCTTCACTTGTGATGAGCTGGTCCGTATCTGTTAACTTTTATAGGAAACTCACTACCTCATCTACAATACTCTTACATTGATATGGTTGCAACTCAGATCATTACTCCTACCATTTTCAATCTTTCTGTTCCTGTCTTTGTATGTAGGTTTAGCATCTGCTTTCTTCACAACCATGCCACCACATACCACCAGGTGCCCTGGTACTCTGGCACTCATTTCCCTGCGACTTCATTTTAACCCCCAACCCCCTAGAACAACACTATCAACTCTTCACACAAGGATAGTGTATAAAGCTTCTACATTCCCTGGATGAGAGCCCAAGATCCAAACATCTTTCACCCCTGCACCATCTCCTTAGCTATATGTTCAACTATATTATCTTTCAATTTCTAGCCTCACTAGCAGCTGGTATAGGTAGCAATCTTGAGTTCACCACCCTGGAGATCTTATCCTTTAACTTAACACCTGACTCCTTGAACTTATGAGGGGTCATTGATAAGTTCATGGCCTAAGGTAGAAAGAGTCAATTTTAGAAAACCTAGCACAATTATTTTTCAACATAGTCCCACTTAGTACACACTTAGTCCAGCAGTCATGGAGCATACTGAGCCCTTCTTTGTAGAAGTGGTCCACAGCAGCGGTGATTGATAAGTTTGTGGCCTAAGGTAGAAGGAGATGAGTTATTAACTTCAAACTTTCTGCAGAGAAAAGTTGAACTACACATGCATGTAACGAGAGCATCTTGGACCTCCAGGTGGTTCACAGCAGAGATGATTGGTAAGTTCGTGGCCTAAGGTAGAAGGAGATGAGATATACAGCTCTCGTTGCATGCACATGAAGTTCAACTCTTTGAGTGAAAATGCAGAAAGTTTGAAGTTAATAACTCATCTCCTTCTACCTTAGGACACAAACTTATCAATCACCCCTTCTGTCAACCACTTCTGGAGGTCCAAGACGCCAACTTCTACAAAGAAGGGATCTGTATGCTCCATGACCGCTGGACTAAGTGTGTAAATGTAGGAAAAATAAATGTGCTAGGTTTCCTAAATTAACTCCTTCTACCTTAGGCCACAAACTTATCAATCACCTCTCGTACTTTGCAGAACATTTGTCATTGTTGCCAATGTCACTGGCCTCTAGAGGCTCATGCTCCCACTTAAAGGATGCTGTGGACTTGATCCAAGATGTCCTGACATTCCCACTCACAGAATTACGTTCCCACTCACAGAATCTTCCGTATGTTTCCCTAACCAATAAATCCCCTATCGCTACTTCTCTCTTCATCGCCATCCCTTCCTTCTGAGTCACAGAGCCAAATTCAGTGCCAGACACTGTACTTGACAATGGCTTTCTTCTTTTAATTTTTCACCCCCCCCCCCCCCCACCACCAATGCATATTTTTGAATGGGTTAGCTACAGGGGTACCCTGCACTGGCTGCCTATCCCCTTTCCCTCTTCTGATGGGTCCACTTTACACTGCTGTTCTGGCATCATCTTTGCCTGTCTCCTTTTCCAATCAATTCTGGCCAACTCCTCCCTCCTGCCTCTGTAATTCACTTTACTCCACTGTAACACCGATATATCTGACTTTAGCTTCTTCTCCTCATATCCCACTATCCTGACTGTCATTCCCACTGTTCTGTGTAATAAGAAATTTTTTTTTAAAAAGAAAGAAACCAAAAGAAGGAAAGAAAGGAAGTAAAGAAGAAAAAGAGAAAGGAAGAAAGAAACTTCAATGTAAATAAAACATAAGCAGGAATCAGCAAGCTATTATGTATTGAAGATTAAGTGTAGTTAATACAGAACAATTAAGGGAAGCTGTCAATAAGCAGTTTATTTGCTTTATGTTCATCAATGCAATAAAATATTCAATGCTAGGAACTAGTTATTGGTTGATTGAATGTTAGAGGGCAGAATTGTTCATTGCCATTATTGCATTTGGAAGATGTAGTGATTTGACTGTAAGAATCAGCAATTCAGTTTATCAGTTCTGCAAAAGTTATTGCTACAGGACCATTCTTACTTATATAGCTGACAAATTAGAAAAATATTTTTAAACAGCAAGGATCTGAGACATCATCAGGGCATTTGTCTTGGATTACTTACCAAGATAAGTACCTTTCAAATGAGGCTATTTGGGCCTAATAACTCATCGCTCAGGAAAACCCAGCATTATGAATGAGTCCCAATTTCTTTCCCCTGCTAATCTACTCAGAAGGTAAAATTAATATCCTTTATGTGGAGAAATGCTTCTGAACATCAGTCTTTGAACTTAACCTTTTATCATTTACTATAGTCATGGGAAAATTATGAATGTCAATAGACCGACCTATAAAATTCATTCCAATGATGCTGTAGGAATAGCTTCAGTGCTCTGCTGACACCTGCTACAGAAAGTATGGTTACTGGGAATTGTTAATGGTCCATTATTGTCACAGGTATCAACATAATGTGGAAGTCTTTGCTTTCCCTGCCTTCCACACTATCATTTCAAAACATAAGAACGCACATTGAGATGCTATAAAGGACAAAACAAGAAACAAATGCAGAGTACAGTGTTAGAGTTACAGAGAAAGTGCAGTGGACACAGACAATAAGGTGCAGGGCCCACGATGGGGTAGCAACACACACAAGATATTGGGGATATCAATTGGTCAAGCAGCATCTATGGAGGGAGATGAACAGTCAACATTTTGAACTGAGACTCTTCATTAGGACTAGAAAGGAAGGATAGAAGCTAGAAATCTGCAGCATCTTCCACCATCTGCAGAATCTCTTGTAATGCACACCAAGTGCTGGAGGAACTCAGCAGGTCAGGCAGCATCTATGGAAATGAATAAACAGTCGATATTTTGGGCTGAGACCCCTCCTCAGGACTGAAAAGGAAGGCAGAAGATGCCAGAATAAAAAGATGAGGGGGAGGGAAAGAAGGACTAGCTAAAAGCTAGTAGGTGTAGACAGCTGCATGGAAAAGGCAAAAGGCAGGAGAAGAAGAAATCTGATTGGAGAGGAGAGCTGACCATGGGAATAGGAGAAGAAGGAGTGGCTCCAGGGGAAGGTAATAGGCAGTTGAGGACAAGAGGTAAGATGCCAAAGTGGGAAATAGAAGAAGAAAGAAGAGGAGGAAAGAATGCCGGAAGGAGAAATCAATTTTCTTGCCATCAGGTTGGCTTGATGCAATATGAGGGGTTGACCCGCCACCCTGAGAATGGCCTCATCATGACAAAACAGGAGGCCATAGACCGACATGTTGGAATGAGAATGGGGATAGGAATTAAAATGGTTGGCTACTTGGAAATTCTGCTTTTGGAGGATCAAGCCGAGGTGCTCGATAAGGCGGTCGTGTAATTTACATCGGGTCTCACCAATGTAGAGGAGGAAGCATCGGAATCCATGGATACAATAGATGACCACAGCAGGTTCACAGGCAAGGACCTGGAAGGACTGCTTGGGGCACTGAATGGAGGGAAGGGAGGAAGTGAATGGGCAGGTGTCGTTTTCTGTCATTTACAGGAATATGTGCCAGGAGGGAGATTATGTGGGGAGGGACAAATGGAAAAGGGAATTACGGAGGGGGCAATCTCTACAGAAAGCAGAGAGTGGGGGAGGTGTAGGTAACAGAATTTAATCCAAACTCTAGAATGCCTCAAGCTGAAATAGCCTCACACTAGCTGTTGTACTACTGTGGCACCCTACTGTATCATTATGTAGCTTCGTGACGATGAACATAGTTTGTGCAAAAGTAATGCCCCACCACTAGGGGCAGCATGGTAGCGTAGTGGTTAGCACAACATTTTACAGTGCCAGTGACCTGGGTTCAATTCCCACTGCTGCCTGTAAGGAGACTGTACGTTCTCACAGTGACTGCGTGGGTGCTCCAATGTCTCCCACAGACCTACCAGTGTATCAGTTGGTAAGTTAAATGGTCACTATAAATTGTCCCATGATTAGGATAGGGTTAAATTGGAGGTGTCTGGGTGGCATGGCTCGAAGGACCTTCTCTGCACTGAATCTCTAAATAAATAAATACTACTACTTTATAATTTCCTGTCAGTCATCTTATGTACAGACAATCTTCTCCCTAATGTCACTGAATGTACATATAATAATTCTTTGTACATTTATATTTATTAGTGCTTTATTATTATTATGGTCTTTATCTTAGTGTGTTTTTATATGCTACATGAGATCCTGAGTATCAATTATTCTCCTCTACAATTGTGTACTGGAAATGGTATTAAACAATCTTGAATCTTGAAAATGTCACTACATAAAATATGGCAGGTTGATGCTACATAAATGCAAAAGCTGAAAATGTTGAAAATACTCAGCAGACAAGGCTATATCTGTGGGAACAGAAATAAAGTTAATGCTTCAGATTGGAGACTCTTTCCAGTTCTGACAAAGAGCCTCTGATCTGAAATGCTAGCTCTGCTTCTCTTCGCACAGATGTTCCCTCACCTGCTGAGTATTTCCAGCATTTTCGTTTTCTGTTCCTGCATCTTTGTTATATAAATGTAGTTTGCTTTTGTAAAATGATGTGCTATAGTATGAAGTGTGTCAGTCAGAATTGTGGTTTGCCAGTGTGATGTATATACAGAATGCAAATGATAGATAGAGGATTTTGTAGACCAGGCAACCTCTTCCTGTTCATCCGCGAAACAGCGTATTCTTCTTTTCCCATGTCTCTCTTTTCATCTTAAGATGGCTGGTGTTCCGTCGGAGTCCATGATCTACAGCTACAGCTCAAACTATGGTCCTCTGCGAGCAGTCATGCAGCCTGGAGAATTGATATCTCCAGGAGTGGCCTGGAAGACGTGAGCCTTCAGGGTGCATTCCCGTGGACAACCTTATTCCTCACTGACTTCACCAACTGAAGCATCATGGGAGACTGAATCATTGGGACAGTAGGTGTACTGTTGTTGGAAGAAGGCCCCTGCAGTCGAGTGATCTTCCCTCTCTCTGTCTTTCTTATAATGGCGAGTGAGAGCCTGTTGGCATTGAGTTGGGGGGAAAGGCAGTCTCGGAGAAAGACTCTTACATCGGAACAGTGTGCAGCAGGTCTTCCAGTCTTGTTGTTTCAGGAGAGAACTCCTTCTCCCTCACAGGTGAGGCAGAGCCTGTCTGAGATACTGATGTGCTAGGTTATGGACTGTAGTTTTTCATGGACTCTTGATCAACATCTTTTGGAAGGCTTTTGCTATTGCTTGCATGGTGTGAGGTGGAATTTCTGCTGGTGCAAGTGGGGGACGGGGAGAGGGAGGGTTAATACTTTTGCCACTGCTAGTGTGTGGGAGGGGGAGGGGGCTTCGGGGCTCTGATGTTTCCGTCATTCATTCTCTTGGGATCTTTTGTTTCGTAGATGTCTGTGAAGAGTAAGAATTTCGGGTTGCATATTGTATATATTCTCTGATATTAAATTGTACCATTTGAACCATTTGAATAGGCAGATTCTACCTAAAGTGTGGTTTTTGGTGGTACATAAAATTCGAGAGACTGACAGTACACAAAGTGCAGAGGAACGCTGCTGCGTAAAATGTGGTGATCTGATCCTACACAGAGTGTGGCAAACTGACACTGCATCATGCGTCTTAGGTCAATGCTACATAAAAATCTGGTAGGCCAAGTGCTCAACCCTACCAATTAGGGAAGACATTTTAGTTCCTTCTCTGACCCAAACAATTCGACAAAACAGATTTTTCGGGAGATTTCCATAAAGGTTTGAGTGAAACAGCTAACAGCAGATATTATTCCTCATGGAACCAAGTCCATTTTGAGGAACAATCACAGATTTATGGAGTGGATAATGAAAATGCATAATAAATTATATAAAATTGTTGCTCCCTGGAAAGTTAGACACAAAGGACCCAAGTCATTAGCTCAGTATACCTCAAAGGTTTCTAGGAAGCTATTAAGGGATTTCATTTGGACTTCTGTTTATCTTTGGCTTCTCTACGCTTTACTCCTGTGGCCTTCTCAGTCCCTAGGAGTTCTTTCGGTTTAGATATTTGTTGAGCTCAGCCAGTTGTAACCCTCTATAAGCATCTCCCTGTCCCATTAATGCCACTGAAGTATTCAAACCACTCTCAGCAACAATTGATAAATTTTCTGCGTACTGTAATAAACAGTAAGATTATACAAGTTCCAAATTGAATCTATTCAAAGGCAGCCATTTAGCAGAATGCTATGGTTATTCTTTAAACAAATACCTTTATGGAATCCGCAAATATTCTTAAGCTATTAAAGTCAATAAGCTTTCCTGCAGCAATATTTATGTTTCAGGTCATTTATGTGCAGAAGACAGTGGTGACCTACGGCCCTTCATCTCCAGTCTATTGTTGCAGTTGATATGGGTCCTTTGTGGGATTATGTTGAAACTACCTTGAGTAACATACTTCCAATTACACTGCCAGCCTTTATGAATTATGACTCTGTTCGTCGGGTATTATTAGCATGCAGGATTGATACACAGTACTGAAATGGTCTGTATCCTATTCTGTCTTTGTGTCTGGGTCAATATACATTAATATGATAATAGCAAAATTTGCTAGTGTGCTTTATGCTGGAAAAAAAGCAAGCTGCTTAAAACATAAGCAATGTCCTTAATTACTTTTCAGCAATCTCTTTTGAGGGTATAACGTGCCAGAATATTAATTATTACCATGGTTATTATGGTTGCTGGTTTGACTCAGCAACCTTATTAAAAATAAGATATTTTTCCGCTGAAAATGCTTTTAGTTGCCACCAGTGTAATCAAGTTTGTTGCTTTGGTCAGTCTTGGCGTACAAGCAATCTCTCATTTAACAGATTTTACATAAGCAGGCTGCCGAATAAGATAATGATTTCACCCCAACTTGCAATACACAAAGAAATTAACTGAATTCTACTTTTTAAAGAAATTATTACCAGTTTCGATGGTAAGTGATATGAGGCTGAAATGGAATTCTGAGATACTCTGTTCCATTATCCCTACTAAATAGCTGAACGGTTTCTACCACGTACGTTAAGCCAGCACCAGAGTAAAGGCAGCTTCCTTGGATGCTCACAATTGAGAGGGCTAGTAGACTATGTAAAAATAAAAACAGGAAACAGATGTTGACTGATTATGTAAGTGTCATAAGAGGACTGTACCGTGCATGTATCATTAGAGAACAGCTGTTTCCCAATTAAAGTTAAGACAGCACCAATTATTCTAATGTGATAATCAACCAAATGAGAGGAAAGAAAACGTTTTATTTTCTTTTATGGGACAGTTGAGTCCTTTGTTAAGACTTAATAGCTCAGGAGTTTATTGTTTAAAAATTCGATGGAGAAAGAGGCAACTGGTCTCAGTGGTGCTAGCTTTCAGTGCACAATAGCTTAATCCTGCCAATTCTCTCAACATTTTCTTCCTCAAATGTTTATCGAGTTCTCCCTAGAGTACCATGACTGACCTGGACTGATTGGACACCCGTGGGATTGCAACAGAATGCATAATACATTGCTCAGCAACAGAACCTGTAGCTGCTCAGAATCATTATGGAAAACAGTGAACAGTATGGGAAGTGATATGCATTTCTCTGAAGACAATAAATCCTTCGGTCACTCCCCACCCCCTTCCAATACTATGTTAACAAGTAGAGCGTCCATTTGTTCCATAAATCATACCATTTTATTGCACTCATGTTTTGCAGTCTATTGAATTTATGATTTTGTTAAAGTCTACAGGCCAGTCGTGACCAGTCGATTTATGGTTAAGCTCGTTAGACATAAATGGAACATATAAACTGAAGCACTCTGCAGTAGTCCCGGAGGAGCAAAATAAATATTTCCTGTCAGTTGCAAAGCTAGTGTCAGGATCTGTACAATATCTTTACCATTTAATATTTGTTCAAATCACATGTAAGGGAATAGGAGGCCTCTGAAGTAATTTCTACCCATTGATTTCAAGTCAAGTTAGAAAAGTTACTGTTTAATTGTGGTCCAATTGCTACTGGTCACAGCACTAGATACCAACAGAGAAAGCATGATGTTGGATTTGACTTCACAGAATTGCAACTCACTTGCAATAGTTCAGGTACACTGCATTAGTTTCAGTAGAACCATTCTGAATATAGAAACTCGGAAGTTGGCCAAAACCAATTATATCCAGTCATCCTGTAACCAATGTTATCAGGCAGGGCTTCTGGGAGATGATATCTTTTCTTGACCCCGAACTCCATTTAACCAGTAACTTACTCTCTTTAATTGGAAATACTAATTTCTTGTAGGTTTTTTCCAAAAGATTTCAGCAATTCTCCATGCTGGTTTATCTGTTCAACACACTTCTGCTACAAAGAAAGAAATCCATCTGGTATCTAACCTAACTTCTTACTGCAAGTTTTAAGTGCATGGACTCCGATATTACCATCATTATTCACCTCAGATTGCCTTTTTATCTAAGCTTGTCATAAATATATTTGAATATATCGGGGGTGGAGATGATCCTTGGCATATTATTGTTGCTATTCTAGAGCAATTCACATCTGGTTCTCCCAGTGATTCAAGTTTTGTCGATTAGTGCCTGGATTGAAAATTTCAGAAAGGGAAAAGGACATCCTATACTGATAACATGAAGCAAAAAAATTAATACATAAATATTTCTATTTTACTATTTGTTACATTCATGTTATATCTTCATTTGTTAATACTCAGTGAAAACAAAAATTTTGATTTTTAAATGAAAATTATGCATTATATTTGGCTTCTGTAAAGAAAGAAATAAGAGCAACAACACTAGATTAGATGATATCTGAAAAACTTTTTTTGAAAATATCTTAATATTACTTCATGAAATTACAAATACCTTCTGTTTTTCTTCCAATTTCTGCCTTTAATTCTTCCGAACTTTTTCACCGATTCCGCAAGAGGATTGGGTGCCGTAAGCAGGCTGCTCTTTGGTTAAAAAAAGCAAAGTGAATAAATATATAAAACTCTGCATGATGGATAGCTCTTACTGCAACAGTGTTTCATCATTTAAAAATGATTGTCACACAGATCATCTATTGGTTTTATTTTTCCCTTATTAATCAGATAAAACAGAAAAAAAGGGAAAGCACTAAAAACAGGGTGCAATATTTAATAAAGAGACCATTGATAACCTACCATTTAACTGCTAAGTCAGAAGTGATGTTCTGCAAGTGCGAGGGTTTTAAAAGTGAGATAGCGAGAATTCAGCATCAGCATCTACCATTAGAGGGAAGGGAAGGCGAGCAGGAGTCGGAGAATCCTGGATGACAAGAGATTTTCGGATTCAGACCAAGGAAAGTGAGGCATATATCAGGTATAGTCAGCCAGGCTCAAGTGAATACTTTGAGGAGAAGAGGGGGTGTAGGAGAACACTTAAACTGAAAATTAAGAGGGGAAGAAGAGGGTATGAGACTGCTTCAGCTGTTAAAGTAAAGGGGAATGCAAAGAGATTCTAGAAGTATATTAGGGGCAAAAGAGTTACCAGGGGAAGAATCTGGCCTCTTAAATATAGGCAAAGTCATCTATAAATGGAGCTATAGGAGATGGCTGAGGTTATCTCTAATCAGTATTGATTGTGGAGAATGACATGATGCTAGGGAACTCATCAAAGTTGTTGTTGATGCCCAAAGAAGAGGTATTGGAGATCTTAAAATTCCCAGGACCTGCTCCTAGGACATTGTGGGAAGCATGAGGAGAAATTGTGGGGGCCCCTGGCAGAGATATGTGATTCACTGATAGTCATGAATCAGGTGCTGGAAAACTGGAGGGTGGTTAACGTTGAGCCTTTACTTAAGAAAGGCTGCATTGAAAAGGCCTGGTGACAGAGCTAAGGACAATTCTTCTGGCAAGAAGAAGAACTTGCAGTGGGAGGGGGAGGAGCCTGTGATAACAGTCTATATATATACTCATGACAAAGCTATGATGAGGAAGGAAGTTCCACTGATGGATAAAGAAGAGTTTGGGGCTAAACTGAAAAGCAAAACAACCGTGGTGATAATCTCTGAACTATTATCAGATGCAAGTTGGCAAAGGTTAAAGAGAATTAGAGAGACATGGCACAAACCATGGTGTAGGACACTGCCACCTGTATGGGGAAGGAGATAGATGACTCCTTGAATAGTTAAACCTGAGTTCTGCTGGTAGCAGAGTTCTGACAAATTACATAAAGAGTTTTGTAGACAGGGCTTTAATTAGATAAAAGGGTGTGGTTTCCAAACATGGAATGCTTAATAAAGAGGAAATGAGAGAGGGCAGTGGGAGGAGAACTGGCAAGCAAAGTGTCCACTTGTTCTCACGTTCAATCACGTGACTATCCTGGAATTCAAACGATGGCTGTTAGCTTTAGGTCATGGGGAAGAGTTGCTAACCATCCAATGAACTTATTTATTGCTTGATATTTAGCTAGTTTTCTAAAAAAATAACAAGCACAAAGATTAGACCTGTCTACAATCATCGTGGATCCCATATTCACTTCAAAGCTCACTTGAGCGTTGTCTCCATTTGTATTTCATTGATTGTTGCATTCTATTTTTCTCCATTTCTCTTGATAAAATAGTGCACTTTCCTTGACTCCATTCACCAGAAACAGTGCAGTAGGTTAGTCAGGCAGGATTTTCCTTTCAGGAAACAATGCTGGCTTTGGCCTATCTTGTCATCTGCCTCCAAGTACTCTGTAATCTTAGCCCTAACAATCGATTCCAACAACTTCCCAACCACTAATATCAGGCTAACAGGTCTATAGTTCCCTTTCTGCTGCCTCCCACCTTTCTTAAGTAGTGGAGTAACATTTGCAATTTTCCAGTCTCAGAACAACCTACCAGCTGATTTTATAAAAATGCACAATTGTGTATGTAAGAGAATTTATTCAGTTTTAAAGACTAAGGCTGGTCACACCAAATATTAATTTGATTTAGTTTTTTCACTCTTTATTGCTCTTTATAGTAATCGCTTTGATATTTAGAAACTTTTCATTTTATTATTTATGAAAGCATCTTCACTTTACAGAATGTTATTTACATGTGCCTAAAACATTTGTACAGTACTGTAAACACAATACTCAAATTATACCTGATCTGCCTGGAGCAGGCATGAGCAAAAGGACGTGATTTATTTTATTGATTCAAGGGATATAGCTTTCACAGCATCTAATTGTCCATCTATAATTGCCCTTAAAAATGAAATGGTGAGCTGCTGTTTTGACACGCTGCAGTTCCTAAGATGTGTGTATTAGATAGAGAAAAAAAAATATTGGTGGAATGGTGAGGTACTGGAGATCAGAAATAAAAGTGAATGCTGGAAATATTTTGTTCTCTTTGTTTCTGTCTCTGTGCTGCCTTTATGGCAGTTATTTAGTTTATAATATTTTTGCTTAGTAATTCGTTTGTTAGCATTTTTTAGTTAAAGTTAGGATTGTTTAAGTAAATTCGTCGTCAGTAATATATCGCGGCATGTGATGACGTCACATCCGGTTTCGCTGCGTCTTGTGGGAAAATACTGGTTTGGGAAAGACGGAAAGGTGGGGGCACACACATGTGCGAGTCCAGCGCAAGAAAGGTTGTCTTCTACGCATTAGAAATCACAGTGGAGCAACGCTGTAAGTTCATAGATAATCGATATGTTGAATTAAAATGTTAACGCTTATTCTGTTAAAAGTAACGACGGTCGATAAGGTTTATGTTTTCGTTAGTTGAAGAGTTGCGTTGAAGTGTATTTAAAGTAGTCAATGGCGTAAGTAGATTCTGACTGTATGCTGCACTTTAATGTAATGTAGTTGTTGTAGTTTTACCTTTGCAAGTATTTACGATGTAAGTGTGATATCTAGAAGGAAACAAATACTGTACCAATCTTGTATTGTTTTATCAACAGTTTTCACCATACATTAATGTGGAAGAGTGAACAGTAAATGGTTAATCTTACTGCGACCCTGTTTTCATTAACGACAGTTTACCTCGGTGTTTAGTTCGGGTTCCGTTACACCCGAGCGAGAACACTACAGTGAAAAGGCGGCATTATCAGGTGTTTCAAGTGCTGCAATGACAACTCGGTCCAGCATCAAGTGGTTGCCATCCAGCGACAGGGGCAGTAGGGCATCATCAAGTAAGGCCGCCCAAGCATGAGCTAAAGCAGAATCCGCCAAGGTGCGAGTACGCTACGCCAAACAAGAAGTAAAATTGAAGATGGAAGCAGCTGCCAGAGAAGCCGGAAAAGCTGCCAGAGAAGCCGAAAACCAGAAGGAAGCGGCTGCCAGAGAAACCGAAAACCAGTTGGAAAGGGCAAGGATAGCGGCAGAGTTAGAAGTGCTGACGCTAGAAGGAGAAGAAGAAGCTGCCAGGGTGGAAGCAGAGTTAATAGAAGATGCTGAAGGAATGCGTGATCCGGTTGACGTAAAATCTACTTCAGAAAAGATCAGGTTGGAACGCACAAGCGACTATGTCCACTCTCAAATAGACTGGCAGACTCGTCCTTCCTCTCCATACTTATCTGATAATGTCCCACGTCATGAGGAGCCTCAGAGAGGCCCGATCGCATCACATCCATCCGAGGAAATCAATTTACGCTTGCAACTCCGTGACGAACTCAAGAATGAAAGGGCTCACGACAAGTACTTCTCGACACCAAACTTACCAGATTTGGGGAGAAGAGAGGCAAAGACCGAATTCAGAACAGCAAATTCCATAACAGATGTACGCCCTCAGTCGTATACCCGCCGACGTATTTCCCCAGCCCACATGCCACTTGCAGTCGAACCCGTAGCACGGTATTTAGCACAACGGGATCTCGTCACTTCAGGACTATACCAGTTCGACGATAAACCTGAAAATTACCGTGCATGGTACTCCACATTCACCAACGCTATCGACGGAGTCCAGCTCAGAGCAACCCAGGAGTTGGATCTTATGGCGAAATGGCTGGGAAAAGAATCATGCGAACAGGTGAGACGCATACGTTCAGTGTACATCAACAAACCCGAGCTAGCCTTGAGCAAAGCATGGGAGAGACTTCGGGAGGGCTATGGGGCCCCCGAAATTATTGAAGCGGCGCTATACCGACATCTGGAAACTTTTCCTAAGGTGTCAGCCAAGGACCACATTAAGTTAAGGGAGCTCGGAGATTTACTCATGGAGATTCAAGGCGCCAAAGAAGATGGCTACTCAATTGGTCTAGTATACCTAGATACTCCATCCGGGATTAGACAAATCGTGGACAAACTTCCATTTGGGCTGCAGGACAGGTGGTTGTCTGTTGCCTCAGAGTACAGGGAAGATCGCAGAGGTCGATTTCCTCCCTTTGAGTATTTCACTAGGTTTGTGTGCAAGGAGGCGAAGAAGCGAAACGACCCTAGCCTCATGGGTCCAGGAAGCAGTACAATTTATACCAAGCCAGATAAATCCTCTTCAAATAATTTCAACATTAATAAACCAGTCTCAGTGCTTAAGACTGAAGCCTTTACAACTAACAACGACCCTAGCAAGAATTGTCCATTGCAAACAAACCCCACCCCCTCAAAAGATGCAGAACGTTTAGGGAAAAACCCCTTGAAGCGAGGATGGCCCTTCTCAAGGAGAAAAGAATATGTTTTAAATGCTGTTCCTCTACCTCTCACCTTGCTAGAGAGTGTACAATCGCCGTGAAGTGCCCGGAATGTAATAGCACTAATCACGATGAGGCCATGCATCCCGGCCCGTTACCGCAAACCGACAACGCTCCTTCACCCCCACAACAGGACGGCGGGGAGGGAGAAGCTCACTCCAGGACAACTGTTGTCAGCTCGAGCTGTACAGAAGTTTGCGGTCAAGCTCAGTCAAGCCGTTCTTGTTCAAAGATCTGTCTCACTAAGGTGTACCCTAAAGGAGCCAAAGACAAGGCCATCAAAGCCTATGTAATTCTGGATGATCAGAGCAATCGCTCACTAGTCAGTCCAGAGTTCTTTAACTTGTTCAACATTGAGAGTGAGCAGTTCCCATTCTACCTTAGAACTTGCTCAGGCAACATGGAAACTTATGGAAGGAAGGCAGAAGGCTTCCAGATCGAGTCCCTGGATGGTAAAGTCGTCATCTGTCTCCCTCCACTCTTAGAGTGCAATGAAATCTTGAATAACCGCACTGAGATCCCGACGCCAAGTGCGGTGCTACACCAGCCACATCTCCACCACATTGCCAAGCACATCCCAGAACTGGATCCAAAAGCAGAAATACTCCTGCTATTTGGGAAAGATGTTCTCCGGGTACACAAGGTTAGGCAGCAGGTCAATGGACCACACGACACCCCCTTTGCGCAATGCCTGGATCTGGGCTGGGTGGTGATAGGAGAGGTGTGCCCTGGCAATGTACACAAACCAACAGTTAACACACTCAAGACCAACGTGCTAGAGAGTGGCCGCCATTCAATTTTTCAACCCTGCACAAGTTTCATGTGTATCAAGGAAGCACGACAAGGCTTTAACAAATGTAAAGTAACCGACAAGACGCTGGGTCAGTCAGTCTTCGCTCAAACTGAGCACGATAATAAACTTGCTCCATCAGCTCAGGACGTCATTTTCCTAGAAATAATGGACACCGAGGTCTTCAGAGATGAAGCAAATAATGGGGTCGCCCCACTGCCTTTCAGAGAACCACGCCAGCGCTTGCCAAACAACAAAGAGCAGGCAGTCAAGCGTTTATGCCCTTGCAAAAAACTCTGAAAAGGAAACCTGAGATGCAGCAACGTACCCGATTGACCCACGAGGTACTGTGCACACTAATGGCAGAGGTCACACCCATTATAAATGCACAACCACTCCTACCTGTGTCTTCTGACCCGGAAAACCCCTTCATACTCTCGTCATCAATGCTCCTTACGCAGAAGGCAGGAGCTGCCCCTCCACCAGGGGACTTCTCTGATAAGGATCTGTACACAAAGCAATGGAGACAGGTCCAGGCCCTGGCAAATCGGTTCTGGTCTCGTTGGAGACAGGAATATCTACCTTTGTTGCAACACAGACAAAAGTGGACAGAACCCCACAGGAACCGGCAAGTTGGAGATTTAGTCCTGCTCAGGGACAAGCAAATCGCCCGCAACTGCTGGCCAATGGCCAGAATCACTGCCACATTCCCTAGTCGGGATGGACATGTCAGGAAGGTCGAGTTGAAAACTACCGACCAAGGCGATGTGAAAATTTACCAAAGGCCAGTTACAGAAGTCATTCTACTTCTACCTAATGACTGATTTAGAGACTGAAGTTTTATATTATGTTCATTGTGACCTTACGAAGGTCAAGCGGGGAGTGTGCTGCCTTTATGGCAGTTATTTAGTTTATAATATTTTCGCTTAGTAATTCGTTTGTTAGCATTTTTTAGTTAAAGTTAGGATTGTTTAAGTAAATTCGTCGTCTGTAATATATCGCGGCATGCGATGACGTCACATCTGGTTTCGCCGCGTCTTGTGGGAAAATACCGGTTTGGGAAAAATGGAAAGGTGGGGGCTCACATGTGCGAGTCCAGCGCAAGAAAGGTTGTCTTCTACGCATTAGAAATCACAGTGGAGCAACGCTGTAAGTTCATAGATAATCGATATGTTGAATTAAAATGTTAACGCTTATTCTGTTAAAAGTAACGACGGTCGATAAGGTTTATGTTTTCGTTAGTTGAAGAGTTGCGGATAGTGGTGTTAAAGTGTATTTAAAGCAGTCAATGGCGTAAGTAGATTCTGACTGTATGCTGCACTTTAATGTAATGTAGTTGTTGTAGTTTTACCTTTGCAAGTATTTACGATGTAAGTGTGATATCTAGAAGGAAACAAATACTGTACCAATCTTGTATTGTTTTATCAACAGTTTTTACCATACGTTAATGTGGAAGAGTGAACAATAAATGGTTAATCTTACTGCGACCCTGTTTTCATTAACGACGGTTTACCTCAGTGTTTAGTTTGGGTTCTGTTACACCCGAGCGGGAACACTACAGTCTCCCTTTTCTCTCTTCTATTTTCTGGGTGAAGATAGAGCAGCTGCAAAGGCCAAACACCCAGATTTAAAGTAAAGCTTCTTCCCCACTGCTGTTAGACTTCTGAAACAATCGACCCTTTCACCTCCCTTCCTGATGGTTCTACCACATTCTCAGGTTCTGAATTCCATCTCTCTCATGTATTCAGTTATTGTCACTTTCATATTTCTTTTTGTACTAACTCAGTTTGCACTACAATCTCTGCACTATTCTGTTTAGTGCTCATCATTGTATTTATTATTACCATCTATACTATTTGCTCTGTGAGCCTTATGCTAGCAAGGAATTTCACTGATGTGTATGACAAAAACATTACCTGAATATTAATCTTAAACTCAACTCATTTTTAAATTCTTATTGAGATTATTTTTCTGTATTTAGTTTTAGGGATTACATATTCCTCATTCTAGTTCACCATCTTTCCATTTTTCTATTCTCTACCAGAAAAAACAGGACTATTGAAATTCATTGAACATAGAAAGCCTTACTGCCATAGAGTCTTACAGCACAGAAACAGGCACTTTGACCCAAGTGTGCACCAACCATCAACTCATGTACATTAATCCCACAGTAATCCCATTTCATTCATGCCAACTCCCCCCAAATTCTGCTATAACCATAGCATCATGAAGTCATAGTTATGTACGATGGAGACAGCTTTTCCCACCCATCTTGTTCATGCTAGTCAATACACTTAACTGAGCTGATCCATTTGCATGCATTTGGCTCATATTCCTGTAAACAGGTTCAAGAATATTGTCATGGACATGCATCCCCAGATTATTAACGCCATGAAAATCAGCTTTATTTTGCAGCAGTGGCAGCACAGTACAATACAAAGCAACAAAGGGAAATTAACATTGTGTAGGCCTCCGTTAGTCACGATAGACCATGGATATATGCCTTGGAAAGTTTCCAGCACACAAGCCCGGGCAAGGTTTTTTTTTATGGAAGACCGGCAGCTGCTGAAGCTGCAAGTCTCCCCCCTCCACGCCACCGATGTTGTCCAAGGGAAGGGCGTTAGGGAAATTAATATTATCTTATATTAACATAAATTGTAAATAACTTATGCAACGAAATAAACCAAAAGTAAATCTAATGACATGAGTGCAAATTAAGGGAAATACAGACTGTGGCAGAATTAAGGGTTAGTTAGCCTTTTAAATGCCCTAACTGTATTCACTTCTTCCACTTCTCTGGCTTCTTCAAAGTTGCTTATGCTCATGGACCTGTCAAACTCCCTTTTAATTCAATCTCAGAATCAGTTCCATTATCTTTCCAGGTAGATTATGTCAATCCACCACAGTCTGTTTACAGATCTCTCCTCCACCTTATGAAGTATTTTGGAGTTTTGTTTTGTAAAGTCTAGATTTTCAAAGCTGTGTCTGAACCCTTCAGGAAAAGATGTGGTATACTTAGACAGGGGAGGGAGAGTGCACATATGATTATATTAACATTAGTTTATTCAGTGTTATTTATTGGAGTGAATAATAGGTCAGTAGCTAGCATGTGGAGTGGATGACATTGAAGAGAAGAAGCATTTTTTCTTGAATTGTAGACACCAAACGATAGCTGTCCTAGAATGTTATTTCAGTAGCATTACTACTGTATATCCTGTTTAACAACATTCAAATCTGATGTAAACAGACTGATGTTTTATATACAGTAACTCATTTTCAAAATGGAGGATTATCAGAGAGTCAAGGAATAATACAGTGTGGAAGCAGGCCATTTGGCCCATCGTCAACTTCCCATTTTCATGAAAAAATCACATCTTTTATTCTCCCCACTTTCTCATCAACTACCCCCAAATACTACCACTGTTTTGCACGCTAGGGACAATTTACACTAGCCACTTATCTTACCAAACATCATGACTTTGGAATAAGGCAGAAACCAAAGCACCTGGATGGCAACCCACATGATTACGGAGGGAACGTACAAGCTCCATACAATCAGCTTCTGATGTCAGGAATAAGATTTCTAGTCTTAAAAGGTTCAACCAGCTCTACCATTGTTCCATTCTAAATGGCTGGACCAATGGACAAGGATGCAGTTTTAAACTGAATTGTGTTGGTGTGATTTGATGGGAAGAAAATAATTTGGAGATCGGATGAGTGATTGAGAGGTAGGATTTGAATGAAGAATAGGCCGTCCAAATTACAGAGCAAAGAACATATTCCAAGATACCCACTGAAGGGTCTTGGCCTGAAATGTCAACTGTTATTTCCCTTCATCAATGTCGCTTACCCACTGAGTTCCTCCAGCATTGTGTGTGTGTTACCCTCTCCCTGCCACCTTCCCACTTTCAGTCCACAACAGAGATATACAAATCAGAATCAGGTTTATCATCACTTACATATGTTATGAAGTTAGTATTTTTTGCAGCAGTGTAATACATAAAATTTCTACAGTACTATGCAAAAGTTGTAGGCATCCTAGCTATATATATGTGCCTAAGACTTTGGCACAGTACTATATTTTGACCAATTAATACTATATATACTTCTTAACAGAATGCAATTCTATTTTAAAATATTATGCTGTTAAACAGGGGCAATAGAATGTCTTCCAGAAATGAGTTTTAATCATTCTTTCAATCTGAACTGGAAACTGAAATATATTTATCTTGAACTATCATGATTCAAACAGAATAGCTGTTCGTTATCATTCTAATATTAGTGGCAACTTGCTGAGCTATCACATTCCTCAGATATCAACAGTGGCTGCATTCCAGAAGTATTTAATTAGTAGTATGTCCTTTCACACCACACCTCTGACTTGGAAATATATCAACACGCACTCAGAGTTATTAGGGCAAAATCAAATGCTCCTTTTAACAGCACTGAGGGATTAAGTTTACCACCCAAGCTACAGTAAGTTTGGGCAGTGGTGGAAGAAAGTCTCCGTCATTATCAAAGTTCAAATTCACAAATGCATTTAGGGATGGACAATAAATGCCATTTTCGTTGGCAATATTCATGTGTCGTAACTTAAAACAAAGAGCTTTTACTCTCCTTTTGTTTTGCTTTGAGGCAATTTCAGTCTACTATTGAATTTTTGAGGCACTCATTTGCTGCATTTTAGTTGATGAACTGCAAGTCCACATTGTACTTCAATCAATTATTTAAGATTATATCTCCAGAAGGTCGTGTACCATAATTTGGGGAGCTGAAATAGGACAAAAAAAGTAAAGGAGAAAAGTCTTAGGAGCAGAGATGAAAAGTATATTTCAAAGACAACCCTACAATCCTAACATTCCAACACTGACCATGTTTTAATGAGTAAAGAGCTTTGCTTAAACATAACTTGGTCCTTTGTGTTTTCATTCCATACTTATTGTAAACTGTGAGGCATTTATTAATAATGCTTTCATTTAGAAAACCTCAAAATACCAGAACATTTTCATATTCTTACAAATAGCTTGCAGTATGCCGAATTTCATTCAATACGGCCAAATTAAAAGTAAGGAAAACTTAGTCATTTACAATTACTCTCAGTGTGATACAAAAAGAGAGAGTAATGCAGATGAACCCATAGCCAAAGAGATGGCATAGGATTTAGATTTTTGAGCTCCTGTGGTCACCTCGGGGTAGGGCCTATACAGGCATATAGATTCTTGCCTTCAGTTTTGTGATTACTGTTGGAGGTTGGAAAGATAAATAAGGATTTGTAAAGGAAAGAAAAACAAATCTGATCATGATAAATCAGGGAGAGAGTTTGAAAGGCCAAACAGAGGTTGGAATTAGTGGAATGAAGGAGTTGGTTTGAAACAGCAAGATGCTGGAGGTATAAAAGAAATTAGCTGAAGGAATTAATTGAATTATAGAGCTGTGAGAAGAGGTGATGTGTTGGCAGAGTCATTAAATGAAGCTGTGTAATGCAAAGTAAGAACAAAAATGGGAGCAGTAGCACTGTTGGAATTAAGCCAAACAGTTCAGAGGAATTTGAAAAGAAAATCTGTAGGCAAATTTCTGATAAGTGAAAGAACACCAGAATAGTAATAATGATGGATTCCGATTACACAATATTAACTGGGAAACAGTCAGTGTAAAATATAGACAGCACAGGATTTCAAACTTACTTTGAAGATGATCTGTCCATCTGTCCAATAATCTCTTTGACCGCCTACCATCAGGCAGTAGGTACCATAATATTGGGAACAAAATGTATTAGGATGTGAAACAGCTTCTTCCTGTTTCTGTAGGAGCTACAGGGAGGTAGTCATCCCAAGGCTACAGAAGACAGATAAATGCGTGACTGTCAGGAGAGAAAGGAAGAACCTCAGATAGTGGAGGGCAGCCATGTGGCCATTCCCATCAACAATAAGTACTTCATTTTGAGTCTGGTTAAAGGAGACGACCTACCTGAGACCTGACCACAGGTGTGTAAAAGACACGTGGATGGTAGTTTTCCTCCCAGGTGCCAGGGTCCGTGATGTTTCTGAACGCGTTCACGAAATCCTGAAAAGGGAGGGTGTGCAGCCAGAAGTCATGGTACATATTGGTACCAACGACATAGTTAGAAAAAGGGAGGAGGTTCTGAAACAGACCACAGGGAGTTAGGAAGGGGGCTGAGAAGCAGGACCTCAAGTGGAGGTGCCACGCAACAGTGAGGATAGGAGTAGAATGAGGTGGTGGTAACTGTGTGGCTGAAGAATTGGAGCCAAGAGCAGGGATTTAGATTTCTGGATGATTGGGACCTCTTCTGGGGCAGGTGCGACCTGTATAAAAGGGATGGGTTGCACCTGAATCCGAGGGGTACCGACATCCCTGTGGGCAGGTTTGCTAGAGCTGTTGGGAGAGATTTAAACTAATATGGCAGGGGGATGGGAACCAGGATGATAGAGCTGAGGATGAACCAGCAGGTTTACAAGTAGATTATGTAACATGTTGACATGGTCCGGTCTGCGAAGTCTGCGTTCCGGTTCATGGTCCGGTCCATGGTCTCCAGATTCCGGGTCTTCTGGCTGTCCGTTGTTTCAGTTGGGCTTAATCTCAGGCACCTGATTCTCATATTGGGGCTGGAATATAAGTGGCCCTGGGTTTGAATGTGGTTGCTGGTTTGTCTTGTTAGTATCCTGTCCTTGCCTCTGTGGGGTAAGTCAGGCTGTCTTTGCTGCTACCCTGAGGCTAGACTGTTCCCTTCCTTCCCTCTGAAGCTTGGCCTGGAGCCCTGCTGGCTACCCTTGCCTGTATTGCTGTCAAGTTCAGCTGCGGGAGTGAGATTGGAGCCTTGCTATGCCAACAGAAGGAATTATCTATTGTTGAGCTTGGAACTGTCTCTTTGTGTCCTTGTGTTTATTGTCTGTGTATGAGTCCTGGCCCTATGTCCTGTCCCCAGGGAGGGGTCCTGACTCTGTGTAAAGCCTGGGCCTTATGTCCTGTTCCCATTGAGGGGTCCTGGCTCTGTTCTGTGTTCCAGTCCATGTCCAAGGCCCTGTGGGGGTTCCAGTCTGTGTCCAAGTCATAGTCTAGGCCCTGAGTCCTGGTCTTGTCCAGGGCTAGTGTTTGTGTCCAGCTATACCTCTCCCTGCTTCTGCTTTGCTTTCCCTTGTTCAAGACCAAGTCTGAGCTTCATATCCTTGTCCAGCCCTGGAGTCCTGCGTCCTGCCCCCACGTCCAGTCCTCGCCTGGATCTGAGCCTGAGTCAAGACCCAGGTTCCAGGTCCCTGTCCAGTCTCTGGCTCAGAGTCCTTCTAGTTCCTTGTCCAGGTCCCACTTTCCTACTTTGGTCCTAGCCCATGCCTTGTCTCCTAGTCTTGTCCAGGGCCTGTGTCTTGTCCAGCATCGTTCCTTCCCCACTTCCCTTGCTTTCTTGATACACCTAGTCCTCTTCCTAGTACTTCAGTGTCCGTGTCTTGCATTTGGGTCCATTCCCAATGCCCACCTTATGACATATGTAATATGAATGTAAGGAAGGACAAGCCAGTGATTGGTTACAACAACAGATAGAGCAAAGAGTTAAATTGTACCACAGGCAAAATTCATGAGTGTGAAGAATGCAGGACTGAAGATGTTGTATTTAAATGCAGACTAAGGTGGACGAGCTTGTGGTGCAATTAGAGATTTGTCAGTATAACGTTGTTGGCATCACTGAGTTGTGGCTTAAAGAAGGTTGTAGTTGGGAGTTTAACATCAAAGGATATACCTTGTATCGAAAGGACAGGCAGGAAGGCATAGGCAATGGTGTGACTCTATTGATAAGAGATGGAATTACATCTTTAGAAAGAGGTGACAGTGTCAGAGAATGTCGAATCTTTGAGTGGAATTAAGAGACTGCAAGGGTAAAAAGATTATGGGAATTATATATAGGCCTCAATAGTAGCTATGATGTGAGGTTGAGATTGCAAAGGGAGCTGGAAAAGGTAATCACACAATTGCAATGAGGGACTTCAATATAGAAAGTGTTTTGGAAAATCAGGTTGGTATTAGATTGCAAGAGGGAATTTGTTGAATGCCTACAAGATGGCTTTTTTTAGAGCAGCTTGTGCTCAAGCCTGCTAGGGGAAGGTTATCTTAGATTGAGTTGTGTAATAATCCAGATATTATAACTTGGCTAAATGTAAAGGAACCCTTGGGAGGCAGTGATCATAATATGATTGAATTCATACTGCAGTTTGAGAGGGAGAAGCACAAGTCACATGTATCAGTAATGTAATGGAATACAACAAAGGGAATTATGGAATTATAAAGGGATGAGAGAGGAACTTGCTCAGGTGGATTGGAAGAGGATACTGGTGGGAATGAAGGCAGAAAAGAGATGGCTGAAGTTTCTGGGAATAGATCACAAGGTGCAGGATAGATATGTCCCAAACAGCAGGGCTAGGTTACTGTGGCTGACAAGGGAAGCTGAAGACTACATAAGAGCCAAGGAAAGGGAATATAAGGTAACAAAAGTGAATGGGAATTTGGATGATTGGGAAGCTTTTAAAATCAAACAAAAGGCAATTTAAAGAAGTGATTTTTAAAAAGGGAGAAGAAAAATGAGGGCAAACTATCTGATAATATAAAGCAGGATACTAAAAGTTTTTTCAGTAAAACTTAAAAGTTTTTTAAGAATAAAAGGGAGGTGAAAGTTGATATTAGACAACTGAAGAATGATGCTGGTGAGGTAGTAATGGGGGGGGGGGGAAGGAACAAAGAAATAACAGATGAGCTTAAGTATTTTGCTTCATTCTTTACTGTGGAAGGCACCGGCTGTATATCAAAGGTCTGTGAGTGTCAGGGAGCAGGAGTGAGTGCCATTGCTATTACAAAGGAAGAAGTGTTAGGGAAACTGAAAGGCCTTAAGGTGGATGTCATCTGGACCAGAACTACATCCCAGAATCCTGAGAGGTTGCTGAAGAGTTGACAGATACATTGGTCATGATCTTTCCAGAGTCACTTGATTCTGACATGGCCCCGGAGGACTGGAGGATTGCAAATGTCACTCCACTCTTTAAGAAAGGAGGAAGACAAAAGAGGAAGTTATACGCCAGTTAGCCGAACCTCAGTGGATGGGAAAATGTTGGAGTCTATTATTAAGGATGACGTTTCAGGGTGCTTGGAGTTTAATGATAAATTAAGTCAAAGTCAGCATAGTTTCTAAAAAGGGAAATCTTGCCTGACAAATCTATTAGCACTCTTTGAGGAAGTAACAAGCAGGATGAAGAAAAGAAAGGTAGTAGATGTCATTTACTTAGATTTTCAGAAGGCATTTGATAAGATGCTGATATGAGGCTGCTTAACATGATAAAATCCTATGGTGTTACAGGAGAAGTACTAACATGGATAGAGGAATGGCTGACAGGCAGGAGGCAGTGAGTGGGAATAAATCAGGGCCTTTTCAGCTTGGCTAGTGGTGTTCCTCGGGTCAGTATTGGGACTGCTGCTTTTCAAATTGTTTGTCAATGATCTAGAGAATGGAATTGATGGTTTTTTGGTAAAGTTTGTGCATGATACAAAGATAGCTTGATGGTAGGTAGTGCTGAGGAAGCAATGCAATTGCAGCAGGACTTGGATAAATTGGAAAAATGGGCAAAAGGTAGCAGATGGAATACAGTGTTGGGAAATGTATGGAAATGAATTTTTGTAAAAGGAACAATAGTGCAGATTATCTAAACAAGGAGAAAATTCAAATATTGGAGGTGCAAAGGGTCCTTGTGCAAGACTCCCAGAAGGTTAACTCACAGGTTGTCTGTGGTAAAGGAGGCAAATGCAATGTTGGCATTTATTTCAAGGAGAATGGAATATAAAAACATGAAAATAATGCTGAAGCTTTATAAGAAGCTAATCAGGCCACACTTGGGGGTATTATCATTAGTTTTGGGCCCCTTATCTCAGGGGAAAAAAATGTATTGACATTGGAGAGAATCCCAGGAGATTCATGAAGGGGTTAACATACGAGGAGCATTTGGCAGCTTTGGGCCTGTACTCTATGGAATTTAGAAGAATGCGGGGGGATCTCATTGAAACCTACGGAATGTTGAAAGTACATGATAACATGGATGTGGAGAGGATATTTCCTCTAGTGGGTGTATCCAGAACTAAAGGGTGCAACCTCAAAAGTGAGGGATGATCTTTTAGAACAGAAGTAAGGAGGATTTTTTTAGCCAAAGAGTGGTGAATCTGTGGAATGCTCAGCCATGTACTGCGGTGGAGGCCAAGTCTGTGGGTATATTCAAAACAGAAGTTGATAGATTCCTGATTGGTCGGGGCATCAAGGGATAAGGTGAGAGGCAGGTATGTGGGGTTGAATGGGTCCTGGGATCAGCCATAATGAAATGGCGGAATGGACTTGATGGGCTGAATGGCTTAATTCTGCTCCTATGTCTCATGGTCTTAAGGTCTTCCCCAGACCATGAGACTACTGAAGTCCCAGCCACCACCCAGGTCTCATTGCACATGAAACGCCAGTAACGTAATACTGCTTATTTTTTTACCTTGTGTCATAAATATTCCTTATTTTTTGTTATAGAGTCATAGTCCTAGAAGAATATGGCACAGAAACAGGTCCTTTGGCCCATCTAGTCCGTGATGAACTATTTAAGCTGGCTATTCTCATTGACCTATGCTGGCATAATAGCCCTCTGTACCCTATCATGCATGTGGCTATCCAGACTCCTCTTAAACATTGATGAGAGCTTGCATGCACCACTTGCCCTGGCAACGCGTTCCTCATTCTGACAACCCTCTGAGTGAAGAAGTTTCCCTTCATGTTCCCCTTAAACTTTTCACCTTGCACCCTTAACCCATGATCTCTAGTTGTAGTCCCACTCAACTTCAGTGGGAAAAGCCTGCTTACCTAATCTGCTTATCTAATGTATACTCATAATTTTTCATACCTCTATCTAATCTCCCCTCAATCTTCTATGTTCCAAGGAATAAAGTCCAAACTAATTCAATCTTTCCTTATAATTCAGGTTCTACAGTCTGGCAATATCCTTGTAAATTGCCTCTGCACTCTTTTAACCTTATTTACATCTTACCCATATTTATTTAGCAATAAATTCTTGATCAATTTGTGGCAATACTAATGTGTTTCGCACCTTGGTCTGGAGGAACATTGTTTTGTTTGGCAGCATACATGTGTGTAGTTGAAAGACAATAAGTTGAACTTTGGGGGGGGGGTGGAAATGCCAGGATATGGATTGAGCTGGTGTGGACGGTGAGGGGGAGCAATTCTACATTTAGCTTCGGGGAGTGAAGCTAGGATCATGGAGGAAAGGCACAAGAGACCAGATATCCTGAAATCTGGAGCAACAATCTGCTGTAAGAAAGCAACAGGTTAAGTAGTATCAGTGGGAGAAAACGTACTGGCGATGTTTCAGGGTGAAACCCTGCATAAAAGTTCGAAGTTCACAGTAAATTTTATTATCAAAGTACATATATGTCACCATATACAACTGTGAGCATACTCTACAAATCTATAGAATAATAACTATAACAGAATCAATGAAAGACCCACCCAACTAGGGTGTTCAGCCAGAGTGCAGAAGACAACAAATTATGCAAATACAAAAAAAAATTGCAGAACGTGAGATGATAAGTCCCTGAAAGTGAGTCCAGCTGCCAGGGAACATTTCAATGAGGGGGCAAGTGAATTTGAGTGAAGGTATCTGCCACTCAGCTCAAGAGTTTGATGGGTGAGGGACAGCAACTGTTCCTGAATCTAGTGGCCCCTGTAAGGAAGGAGTGATCCACTTGATGACAGAGGAAGAATATATTTTTGGTGGTGAATGTAATTAGTTATGGATAAAAACATAAATAAAACAGAAGGTGAAGTTCTCACTTAGGCTGAAGCCATCTTTTTACACTGAAGTGAATTATCAAAAAGGACACAGATAAAAGTGGCCTGGAAAAAGGCATTTATGTAAGACATTCTGAGAAATGAGAGCCAACAAGGAGATTTCATGTAAACTTAGTTCCCCAAAGAAAAGGAGTAAAGGTTTCTGAATTATAACCTTCATTAGGAGGACGAAACACAGAGAGGGAAGAATAAGAAAAAAATGGGAAGCTTTTGTCAGATACCAGGAGATGAATGCAGTAGAAAGCCAAGAATAGTACAGAGAATACAGGCAAATTAGGAAAATAGGAAGAGGTATGAAAATAAACTTGGAAGTAAAATTTTTTAAAAAGCTCAAGGTTATTTCAAGGGGACATAAGGAGAAAAAGGATACCTAAGAGCACACGATATTAGGAACCAGCAAAATAACCTGTACGAGGAGACAAAGGATATGAATGAGGTTCTAACGAATGCTTTCAGGTGTTTAGTGAAGTAAGAGACATTGCCTATAATGTGATTAAGGAGCAAGGATTTGAAATACTGAAAGGAATAAACAAAGCAAGAAGATGAGTATTGAGGCATATGGAATGTTTCATCATGGATAATTGGCCAGGCCTGGATGAAGTACATCCAAGGAAACAAGGGAGAAAATATCTGACAATCATTTTCCAACCACACAGAGAAGGTGCTGAAAGATTGGAAGACTGTTGGTGTAATTGAGTTGTTTAAAAAGGGAAAAGGGAATTAACTAGCTAGCTGCATTCATTTCACTTGTGGAAAAATCTTTGCATGTAATTAGGAGAGAATAAAGGAGGTTCAAGATAAACATATTTCCACAAAGTAAAGGAGTAAAAGGTTTTGGAATTAGCACTTTCATTTAGAACTAATTGTTCCCATTATTCCCATGACTTCATTGGTTTCCTCCTAAATTCCAAAAACGTGCGGGTCACTTGGCTATAATTGAGCAACATGGGCTTGTCGGGTCAGAAGGGCCTGTTACTGTGCTGAATGTCAAAATAAAAATAAACAATAAGATAAGTAAATGTCAGGCAGTAAAAGAAGTCCAGGTTCATGGCATCAAAGGAGAATGAAACATTGTTCCATGTCTGCATGATCCAAAAGGGCAAAGATTGATAAGAAAGCTGGTGACAGTGCCATCACTGAGCACACATGAGATGAGCTGTACTCTTTGCAATATCAGCACATGAAGCTGGACCAAATGGCCTACCCGGGCAGGTCCTCAGCAATTGCGCTGACCAGCTAGCAGAGGTTTTTACTGAAATCTACAACCTGTCTTTGTCCCTTGCTGTGGTCCCTGCATGCTTCAAAACATTATACCAATCACAAAGCAGTCAGCGGTAACATGCCTCAATGACAGATTTCACTCACCCAGAAGCCACCGAGTGCCTGGACAGACTGGCTATGTCCCACTTTAAGAACACCATCCTTGTGAACTGAACCAACACTAGTTTTCTTAAAAGGCAAATAGATCAACTGAGAACAT
Source organism: Hemitrygon akajei (assembly GCF_048418815.1). Taxonomy (NCBI): domain Eukaryota; kingdom Metazoa; phylum Chordata; class Chondrichthyes; order Myliobatiformes; family Dasyatidae; genus Hemitrygon; species Hemitrygon akajei. The sequence continues at coordinate 146,629,140 of NC_133131.1, forward strand.
CATCTCCATCAGTCTCCACATCGCACTGGAACACCTGGAGGATAAAGACACCTAAGGCAGAATGCTTTTTATTGACTACAGGTGTGCCTTCAATTCCAGGGATTGGAAGAATGACAAATAACAATGAAACAGCCTACAGAGAGGAGGTGGAGAAACTGTCTGAATGGTGCGTTAACCATAAAATGTTCACTCAACATTGAAAAAAAACCAAAGAAATAATTATCAACTTCAAGAAATCAAGAAGGTATGCACATGCTCCACTATTCATAAATGGTGAAGTAGTGGGAAGTGTCTCCAGCTTTAAGTACTTGGGAGTGAACATCACGGAGGATCTCCCCTGGACCACCAACACCTCCTCGATAGTAGGGAAGTCTCAGCAGCACCTGTACTATCTAAGGAGTTTAAAGAGAGCAAATCTGCCCCAAAAGTTGCTGGTAAACTTTTACCAAAATGTAAGTGAGAGTGTGGTGAACTACATATACCTGTCTGGACACGCCCCCTGATGACTGCTCCTGTGGCTCCACCCACAGACCCCTGTATAAAGGTGATGGAGGTCTGAGCCCGGCCCTCAGTCTCCAGGATGTAGTATGGTGGTCACTCACTGCTTGTTCCTTCTTCCAGTCAATAAAAGCCGATATCTCGCCTTTACGTCTCAGAGTGCGTTATTGATGGTGCATCAGAGAGCATGACAGTATGGTACACAGGCTGTAATAGGATCCACCAAAGAGCATTTCAACGAGTGATCAGAACTGCACAGAACTTCATTGAGACACAGCTACCAGATTTGAATATCATCTACACCTCACGCCGTCAATCTCCTCCATATGGCAGGAGGTACAAAAACATTGCTGCACAGACTTTGAGACTGAAAACAGCTTTTTGCCCAGGGCTGCCGTGTAACAGAGCAATGCCCCTCCCCCACCTACCCATAGTCAATAAGCACGATGGACAATCACTTAGTGCAATACACGGGCATGTGCAATATTTCAGTTTAAATGGGGTAGCTACATTCCTTTGATTTCAGAGCTCTTTTTTAAAAAATCTCAGCTTTAATTCTTGATGCTGTTTTATATTTAATCATTATATCTTATTACACAAACAATGCTTGAATGGGGCAGCTACTGTTTCTTTTAATTTTAGAGTTGTTTGTTGTTTTTAATTCATTTGGAACTTAGATGTCATTCTAAATCACTCAGATGTTTTCTTTAAATTTAGCCATTGTGTTTTTAGTAATTGAATTGCCAGTATACTGTTTTGCACTGAATGGAACAACACTGCAATCTCATTATCCTCAGAAATGACAGCAAAGCACAAACTAACTGGTGTGATCGCTCTGCTGACGGAGAGGGGAGACTGCCCTTTGATCACGGGTGGGATCGCTCTGCTGCTGGAGAGGGGAGACTGCCCTTTGATCACGGGTGGGATCGCTCTGCTGTTGGAGAGGGGAAACTGCCATTTGATCGCGGGTGGGATCGCTCTGCTGACGGAGAGGGGAGACTGCCATTTGATCACTGGTGGGATCGCTCTGCTGACTGCCTTTTGATCACGGGTGGGATCGCTCTGCTGTTGGAGAGGGGAGACTGCCATTTGATCACTGGTGGGATCGCTCTGCTGACTGCCTTTTGATCACGGGTGGGATCGCTCTGCTGTTGGAGAGGGGAGACTGCCATTTGATCACTGGTGGGATCGCTCTGCTGACTGCCTTTTGATCACGGGTGGGATCGCTCTGCTGTTGGAGAGGGGAGACTGCCATTTGATCACTGGTGGGATCGCTCTGCTGACTGCCTTTTGATCACGGGTGGGATCGCTCTGCTGTTGGAGAGGGGAGACTGCCATTTGATCACTGGTGGGATCGCTCTGCTGTTGGAGAGGGGAGACTGCCATTTGATTGCTGGTGGGATCGCTCTGCTGCTGGAGAGGGGAGACTGCCTTTTGATCACGGGTGGGATCGCTCTGCTGACGGAGAGGGGAGACTGCCATTTGATCACGGGTGGGATCGCTCTGCTGTTGGAGAGGGGAGACTGCCCTTTGATCACGGGTGGGATCGCTCTGCTGACAGAGAGGGGAGACTGCCATTTGATCGCTGGTGTGATCGCTCTGCTGACGGAGAGGGGAGACTGCCATTTGATCACGGGTGGGATCGCTCTGCTGACGGAGAGGGGAGACTGCCATTTGATCACGGGTGGGATCGCTCTGCTGACGGAGAGGGGAGACTGCCATTTGATCACGGGTGGGATCGCTCTGCTGTTGGAGAGGGGAGACTGCCATTTGATCACTGGTGGGATCGCTCTGCTGACGGAGAGGGGAGACTGCCATTTGATCACGGGTGGGATCGCTCTGCTGCCAGAGAGGGAAAGGCCTGCTGCTGTGCCCAAAGAAAGTTACCCAGGTTTTCTGCTTTTTCGATACGGACTTGGACTATGGACATTTTTCAGTGTTATAGTTTTTCCATATTCTGTGTTTTTCATCCAAACTTTCTCACTTTTTTTTGTGTGTGCAGGGGAAGTGGATTTGAGGGTCGATGTGCCTGTTCCATTTTCATTCATTTTTTTGAGTGGGGAGGAGGGATTTGGGGGTTGATGATTCTTTTCTTTCTTGGTTTTGTAGCCACCTGGAGTAGAAGAATTTCAGAGTTGTATATTTTGATAATAAATGAACACCAGGACCACCAGACTCAAAAATAAACATTTACTTCCCACAAGCAGTAAGGCTGATCAACACTTCTGCCTACAACACAAAACTCCACCCATCACCAATACTTTATCATTTCCTGTCAGTCACCTTATGTAAAAACACCTCTGTACCTAGCTTCACTTTATATACATACTGTCAATCTATATATAGAAGTAATTTTACGTATTTATATTTATTATGTTTTCCTTCTTATTGTGTTCTTTATCTTAGTGTATTTTTTATATGATGCATCAGATCTGGAGTAACAATCATTTTGTCCTCCTTTACACTGGTGTGCTGGAAATGACAATAATCCTTAAAGAATCTTGAACAATCTGCATGGGAATCCTCAATAAATAGAGGGGGGGAGATCAAAAAATGTGAAGGAAGTTTGGAAACTTGGGAGTGTGTGTCCACAGCATCTTCAAGATAGTGATACAACTAGATAAATTAGTTTAAAATGCACTCTGCATGTTTTAGTCTATTCGCAAGACATTGAATACATGACAAAGGGCATTAGGCTAGAATTGTTAACAACAATGGACTATTATACAAAGTTCTGATTAGCATATTACCAAAATAGCGTGACCATGCTGAGAAGAGTGTTCCTAAGAATGCTGCTTGGAATCTTGCTGCACTGAGGAAGGATTAAACTAACAGGCACAGTGCAAACCAAGAGGAGACTTAATTAAATCATCTAATATCAAGAAAGTGCATAAGAAATAGGAACAGAACTGGTCAACCATTCAATGAAGTCGATAACTGAGCCTCCCCATGTCTCTAGCACAGATACTTCCAAAGGACCGCCATCTTCTGAGTGATGACATTTCCCCTCATTTGAATCCTAAATGTTTTACACATTATTTTGAGGTTGTAACACCCAAATTCTAGCCAAAGAAACATGTCATTCATATTTATCTTGCTGAATCTCCAATGGATTCTGTGAATTTCAGTTCTAAATTTTCTGAACTTATAGAGATAAACAGTGTGGAAGTAGGCCATTTGGCCCACTGGATCTACACTGATCAATGTTCCATGAAGTTGGAGTCTCTCAGCTCTTATATTCAATATACTGGCTAATAAAGCCAGGGCATTGAATACAAGTCACCTACAAGTTCCTTTATACATTCTTAACCAAGTTATCAACTGGCATTGACACTGTCAAGGACTTGTATTCCAAGGTCCATTTGTTTTTCAATACTTTCTAGGACCTTATTATTTATGGTGCATGTCCTAGCCTCATTATTACTTCCAAAATGCATTTCACCACATTTACGAGGAATAAACTCCATCTGCCATTTCTCAGCCTAATTGACTAATACATCAATATCACTCTGTAGCCTGAGACTACCCTCCATACTGTCAATTACTCAACCAATCTTTATTTCAGCTACAATTTTACTGATCCTCAAAGAACTCCAAAGCATTAATCAACCCAAATTTCCCTTTCATAAACACATGCTGCCTCTGCTCAATCATACTTTAATTTTCTAAATGTCTTGGCATCACTTATTTAATTGTAGATTCCAGCATTTCATCAACTATTGAACTCAGGCTGAGAGTTCAGTCATTCTGTTTCATCTCTCCCTCCTTTCTTAAATAGTGGGATCACATTTTCTACCAACCAGTCTGCAAGAACCAACTCCAGAATATACAGAGTTTTAAGAGCTAAGATAACCAGAGAATCAACTCTTTCAAAACTCTATAGTATAGACCATCTGATCATTAGGTTTGGGGGTTTATTAGTTTTCAGGCTTATTCACTGCTCCAGTAGTAATTCTTTATCACTACTAACACATTTTACTTCTTTCTTTGCACTGAATAATTGCTTATTTAGTTTCCTGCGAAGACAGACATAAAGTATTTGTTTAATTCTCTGCCATTTCCTTATCCGATGTTATAAATTCTCATTTCTCTCTCTGCAGGGACCCAAACTTACTCTTGCACTTCTTTACCTTTATATGTACCAAAAAAACCCAAACTTTTATAGTCTGTTTTTATGTTTCTCTCTGGGTTGCTCTTGAAATCTATTTTCTCTTCTTTTATTAATTTATTGAACATCCTTTGCTGAATTCTAAAACACTCCAGATAAATATTTGGATGAGCTGTGACCACTGGGACTATGCATCTAATATGGAAGGTGGATTTAGCTGGGTATCCCTTTACTATTGCTTCTATTTTTGGTAACTTTTTACCCCTTTCCTTAAATTTAGTACTAACTTTATCTTTCCTGTTTCATGTGCTCAGATCATAAGACCATAAATCATAAGATATATGAACATAATTAAGTCAATTGGCCCATTCAGTATGCTCCATCATTCTATCATAGCTGATTTATTATCTCTAATGACCCCATTCTCCTGCCTTCTCCCCAAAATGTCTGATGCCTTTACTAATCAAGAACCTATCAAGTTTGCTTTTGTGAGTTTGTTCCTTAAGAAATGTATATTTACTGCAAAATTCTGCTGTCATAGCCTATAGTGTAATTTCCCAACCTTCCCCTGTCCCCTTATACTTTTATAATATCCTTTGTTTAGAGTCAGGATACTAAGAAGTATAGGTACAAAGTAATTGGTAGAAAGATTAGACAGGAAAACAAAAAGCCATCTGCATAGGAAATGTCTAGAACTCATTACTTGAAGGGGTATTAGTGATATAAAACTCTCTTTACATTTAAAAAGTCATTGGATTTTAAATGGCCAGGGCTATTGCTTGAATGTTGTAAGGTGGGATTAAGCTGGGGAACTCTTGATCGTTGGCAATGGACTCAAGGGACCAAATGGCCTCTTCTGATGTGATAAACGTTCCATGATTCTAAATGCCCTAAATAGGTACTTGATCTCAGTAAGGTTAAATAATTGATTTCGGCATGATAATTTTAAAAGGTTTTGTCTCTTCCTTCAAATTTCCTATGAAAATAAAAATGACAAATTGTCATTTGAGCCTTTCATTGCATGGGATTTTCTGCAAGTGAATTTGCTTTGCTGGAGCTTAGATCCTAAATGTGCGTTTATTTCCATCCTTGTTTCCACTATACATTCCGGCATAAAATAGGGCCGGGATGGTGGAACAGACGCAAGGCTTAGAAGTGCAGTGAACTGACAGCACTTACAGGATTGTTGGAGTTCTCGAAACCAACTCAGGTAAGGTCCAGAAGTGTCAGTGTGCTCAGTTGCACCTGTGGATTCAGCAAACACATGGTATTAAAGAGCGCCTTTAGAGGAGAAGTGGCTGTTTAGGGAGTTGCCAGTTTTGATAGGGGCAGTGAGATCAATGGGCTGCTATTGATGTCAAAGTGCTGATCGTTGTGAGAATCAAGCTATGTTAAGGTATACATTTGGATGTGGTTGGGGGGGAAGGCCTCTGGGGAAAGACAGAAGCAACAACGTAGCTTATACAAAGGCAGGAATAAGACTGCGAGAGCAATAGTATCAGGGTATACTATTGTAGAGGTAGAGGGCAGAATGACATTTCAGTGGCTGCAAATGAGAGTCCAGGATTTCAAGTTGCCTCCCTGCTGCTAGGCTCAAGTATGAGGGGTGATTGATAAGTTTGTGGCCTAAGGTAGCCTAGCACATTTATTTTTTCACCCTCCCTTCGTGTTGCCACCATGTCCTCGTGGACCTCCTTGGGTGATAAACCTTTGAGACCGAGGGAGCGGATGACTGCACGAAGGCCGATGTTGTCCATTTTCTCAGACAGTGCTTACTTGCAATTTTCAATTATCTGAAACAGAAATACCACAAAAAGTTATTAACTTCAAACTTTCTGCATAATCACTCAAAGAGTTGAACTGCATGTGCATGTAACGAGAGCTGTATAACTCATCTCCTTCTACCTTGGGCCACAAACTTATCAATGACTCCTGCTGTGGACGCTTTCTGAAGGTTCAAGGCGCCGACTTCTACAGAGAAGGGATCCGTATGCTCCACGACCGCTGGACTGAGTGTGTAAATGTAGGAGGGGACTATATTGAAAAATAAATGTGCTAGGTTTTCTGAAATTGGCTCCTTCTACCTTAGGCCATGAACTTATCAATCACCCCTCGTATGCCTCAGAGCAATTGCACGACATTTTGAAGGGTGCAGATGATCAGCGAGTGGTTTTGGTACATGGTGCTACCATCAATATAAGTTATAGAAAGGGTGAGGTCCTGCATCATGTGCTTAGATGGCCGTTCAGACAGAAGGACTTAGAAGGTTCTAATCTCTGAATTGCTTCTACCGGCACCAACTAGTGAATATAGTTATAGAAGTATGGGTCAGGTGAACGCATGCCTGAAGGGATGGTGCAGAAGGATAGGCTTTAGATTCCTGTATCATTGACATCATCGAGGACACCCCCAAGAAGGCAGCAAACATCATAAGGATCCTCACCATCCAGGGCATGTACTTTTCTCATTGCTACCATCAAGGAGGAGGCACGGGAACCTGAAGACACACACTCAATGTTTTAGAAACTGCTTCTTTCCCTCTGCCATCAGATTTATGAACAGACCATGAAAGCATGAATACTACCTCACTTTTTGCTCTATTTTTGTACAATTTGTTATTACATTTCTTATTGCAACTTAGTTATTTTTGTATGTACTGCTCTATAGTGCTGCCTCTAAACAACACATTTCATGACACATCAGTGATAATAAACCTGATTCTGATTCTGGGGAAGATGAGGCGTGTTAAGGAGTGACAGGCTGCAGCTAAAACAGAATGGCAGCAACATCTTACGGGGAGGTTTGCCCATATGCTTCTGGGGGAGATTTGAACCCAGCAGGAGAAAGGGAATCAAAGTACGAGGGGTGATTGATAAGTTCGTGGCCTAAGGTAGAAGGGGATGAGTTATACAGCTCTGGTTACATGCACGTGCAGTTCAGCTCTTTGAGTGATTATGCAGAAAGTTTGAAGTTAATAACTTTTGTGGTATTTCTGTTTCAGATAATCGAAAATTGCAAGTAAGCACTGTCTGAGAAAATGGACAACATCGGCCTTCGTGCAGTCATCCGCTACCTTGGTCTCAGGGGCTTATCACCCAAGGAGGTCCATGAGGACATGGTGGCAACACGAAGGGAGGGTAAAAAAATAAATGTGCTAGGTTTTCTAAAATTGACTCCTCCTACCTTAGGCCACGAACTTATCAATCACCCCTCGTAAATGTTCAGAAGGCGAGGTATGGTCACCTCAGGAGAAAATAGCAGTAAATCTAGTAGGCAAAGCATAAACACATCTGAGGAGAATACAAAGGTAAATTACATCTATTTTAATGCAAGAAATCTTACTAGAAATGTTGCTTTAGTTAACATTTGGGACAAAGAAACTGTTTTGATTATTGAGATATGCTTGAAGGACGAGCAGGACTGGCTACTCAATATTCCAGGGTATGAAATTTTCAGGTAAAAAAGAGGGGTATGTAAAAAGGAAGAAGTTATTAAATGCAGGAGATTCTGCAGATGCTGGAAATCTTGAGCAGCAAACACAGAATGCTTCAAGAGCTAGGCAAGTCAGGCAGCATTAATGGTGGGGAATAAACAGTTGACATTTCGGGCCAAGATCCTTCATCAGGACTGAAAGGAAAGGCAAAGCCAGAATTAGAAGGTGAGATAAGGGGAAGTAGTAAAAGATGGCTGTTGATAAGTGAGATCATGTGAGGGGGGAGGTGGGTGGGTGGGAGAGAGGGGCTGAAGTAAGAAGTTGGGAGGTGATAGGTGGAAGAGGTAAAGGGCTGATGAAGAACGAATCTAATTGGAGAGGACCATAGAAGAAAGAGAAGGAAGATGGGAACCAGAGGGAGGTACTGAGCAGGTGAGGAGAAGAGAAGGGGTAAGAGGGTAAACAGAATTGGAAATGACTAAAGAATGAAGGAGGGAAGTTAGAGAAGTTGATGTTCATGCCATTAAGTTAGAAGTTACCCGGATGAAATATGAGGTGTTGCACCTCCAACCTGAGCTTGGCCTCATCCTGGCAGTAGAGGAGGCCATAGAGGCATTGAACAGTTGGTCAAAGAATTCATTACATCATTATTGCCAGATGAAATCCACAAAGGTTCCTGAAATGATGCAAGACGGCTGGAGATTGAAAACAAAAGGATGCCATCATTTTGCTAAGGGTGTGTCGTGCACAATCTAACAATTAACAAGAGATAGAGGAACAGATATATTGGCAAATTGCTGAGCGATGCAACAAAAATATTGTATGATTTCAATTTCCCAATTATTAACTGGAATTGCCCAACAGTAAAAGGACCAGAAGAACCAAAATTTTTGAAGTGTGTTCAGCATGCCCTCTCCACCCTCAGTCCGGATGAAAGATGAACCCAAAACATCAACATTTCCTTTCCCCCTACAGCTGGTGCTTGACTCATTGAGTTCATCCAGCAGATTGTTTCTTGCTCCAGATTTGAACATCTGTAGTCTCTTGAGTCTCCTCAGGTAAATCAATGACTTCTAACTTGCCATCAGCAACGCAGCAATATAAGTCATTGATAATATTGAAGAAATACTCCTGAAGGATTTAATAATATCTGTAATGGTGGGATATTCCCTTTTTCCAACACAGCTGCTGCCTGGCAACAGTTCAAAGTAATCCTTAATCCAATAGTTGTGATGTCATCAAACTGGTTTGGCAGACAAATGCCGCATTTCAGGAAGCAAACAGCACAATTTTTAATTAACATTTTAAACCCTAAATAGAAATCAAAAGAAACTCGTATGATTAGGATATTTGTTGCAACATTAAAAAAAATAAATTTTAAAAGAATACAAAACAGGCATTTTTTTCGAATAAACTATTTCTCCAATAAAATAATAAGATGCAGGCATAACAAAGAGTTATTTGAAGGGTATATAAAATAATTGTGATGCCTTAAGCATTTGAAAGTTCTTTTTACCACAAATGACCAATGAATTGGATTTTCAATGTGCTTTATAGTATGACTAGTTAAGAGCTCAATTTCTAATTATTCAGAGGATTCCAAACCATTGGTATAATCAACAGTAAGAGGGATTGCAAAAAAATTACAGGAACAGAATACCAAATGTAGAATGTTGATAAATAAAGTAAAACTCAAATTAATAGAGGGCATTTTCATCAAGAAAAATACAAAGTCGCTTTTCACTCGGAAGGTGAGCGGGAGAGAGGGGGGAGAGGGAGAGAGAAGGGGGAGAGGGAGAGAGAGAGAGAATAGATCAATCAGTGAATGAGAATCTATATATTTAGGTCAGGCTGTGGTTTATTGACTACAACTCAGAGTTGAATGCAATCGTACCCTCAGTTCTAATCAACAAGCTCCAAACCTCAGACTCTGTACCTCCCCCCGCAACTGGATCCTTGACTTCCTCAATGGAAGACTACAGTCAGTGCGGATTGGAAGTAACATCTCATTCTGGCTGACGGTCAACACTGGTGCACATCGGGGATGCATGCTTAGCCCACTGCTCGACTCTGTCTACACCAACAACTGTTTGGCTAGGCACAGCTCAAATGCCATCTATAAATTTGCTAATGAAACAACTACTGAGAGCAGAATTTCATATGATGATGAGGAGGTATACACGAGTGAGATAGATCAGCTGGTTGAGTGGCTGACCAGTCTCAAACTCCTGGGTGTTAACATCTCTGAAGAACTATCTGGGTCTACCATATTGATGCAAATATAAATAAGGCACAAAAGTGATTATATTTCATTAGGAGTTTGAGTAGACGTGGTTTGTCACCAAACACTCTCACAAATTTCTACAGGAGTTTAATGCAAAGCATTCTACCTGGTTGCAACACCACGTGGTAGTGAGGGACCACTCGGCACAAGAGTGGAAAAAGCTGCAGAAAGTTATAAACTCAGCCAGCTCCCATCATGGGCACTAGCTTCCTCAGCATCGTAGACTCTTCAAAAGTTGATGCCTCAAGAATCTATCATTAAGGACCCCCATCACCCAGGACACACTGTCTTCTCATTACTACCATCTAGGAAGGGATACAAGGGGCCTGAAAATAGACACTCAATGTTGCTTCTTCCCCTGAACCATCAGACTTCTGAATGGACAATGAACCCATGACAACTATCTTACTATTTCTTCTTAGCTCTTTTTGCACTAATAACTTAATTATATATATAGAAACTTAGAAAACCTACAGCACAATACAGGCCCTTCGGCCCCCAAAGCTGTGCCGAATACGTACTTACTTTAAAAATTACCTAGGGTTACCGATAACCCTCTATATTTCTAAGATCCATGTATCTATCTGGGAGTCTCTTAAAAGACCCTATCGTTTCCACCTCCACCACTGTCGCCGGCAGCCCATTCCATGCAGTCACCTCTCTCCACGTAAAAATCTTACCGCTGATATCTCCTCTGTAACTATTTCCAAGCACCTTAAAACTGTGCCCTCTTGTGTTAGTCATTTCAGCCCAGGGGAAAAGCCTCTGGCTATCCACACGATCACTGTAATTTATAGTTTTTTTTATTACACTGCTGCTGCAAAACAACAAATTTCATGACATATACCAGTGATATTAAACCTGTTTCTGATTCTGAGGGAAGTCTGTGATAGAGTGGAGAAAAGCGTATGCAGTAGTAAGTTTTATTCTATTAGACCGCCAATGATACGTGTTCAATTCCACCACTGTCTGTAAATAATTTGTATGTTCACCCCATGACTGCGTAGGCTGCCTATGGCAGCTCTGATTTCCTTTCACATTGCAAGAACATATGTTTTAGTAGGTTAATTGGTCATATGGATGTAATACAGCACCATGGACTTGTTGGGCTGCAAGGGCCTGTTTCCATGCTGAATCTCTAAATAAAATAAAATAACCAAGGTTCTCCAGATAACACAACAGCTTTCAATGTTCTCTATGGCCAAGTGGGTGCTTGTTTGTGATTGCTGATCTATACGAAGAAAGTGATGAGGGAAATAGAGGGAAGAAGAAACTGAGATGCAGAAATAAAGGACCATACTTGAAATATTAAGCTGATCAGTTGTGTCTGCTGGGAGAATAAAATACCGTTGAGTAAATTAAAAAAACACGAAATGCTGGCAGAACTCAGCAGGCCAGACAGCATCTATGGGAGGAGGTAATAACGATGTTTCGGGCCGAAACCCTTCATCAGGAGTGAATCTGCAGATGCTGGAAATAAATTAAAAAAACATGAAATGCTGGCAGAACTCAGCAGGCCAGACAGCATCTATGGGAGGAGGTAATAACGATGTTTCGGGCCGAAACCCTTCATCAGGAGTGAATCTGCAGATGCTGGAAATAAATTAAAAAAACACAAAATGTTGGCAGAACTCAGCAGGCCAGACAGCAAGAATCTGCAGATTCACTTGTGTTACTGTTGAGTAAATATTGCTGATGGACTCCCTAACATTGAAACACGTCAGTTCTGCCAAAAAGAGGAAAGACAGGCTTTCTCAAATTTCTGAGATAGCAGAAAACACTGATATCTCCTGAACAACCTTGGTTTTTATTCTTCAGAGACATTCCTTTTATTTTCACTCTTCCTCTGCAATTAAAACTCAACTATTTTCTCACTTTCCCATATAGAATGAACTGTCTTTGACCTGAAGCATTAACTGCTTTTCTCTCTTCACAGATATAACTTGAACTCTTGAGTACCCCAACATTTCTGTTTTTTTTATTTCAGAGTTTCAGCATCTGCCGTTTCACTTTTCATCCAAAAGTTACAGGGCAAGTTAGCAAGATCGTCGAAAAGACAAAGCTGAGCACTCAAGGTTTTTCAAGGTGCCAGAATTGAAAAGTAGGAAAGTTAGGCTGAACTTCTTGTAAATCTAGATTAGAGCACATTTAAATAAGTGCAAAGATTTCACCTTGCTATATTAAATTAAAAGCACAGTAATGCTGAAGGAATTGCAGAGATTTACAAAAAGGATTCAGGAATGCAAGGTTATTTTTAACAGGAAAGAATAAACAGTTGGGGTCTCTTTTCTCTTGAGAAACATTCAGTCATTGACCTAACATAGTTTTCTAAAGTGATGAATAATTTCAATAAATTGAATGCAGTGGGAGAGTAAAATCACTATATTGATGACTGTTATGAGATGTAGCTCTCAAGTTACAGGAAGTAGTCTATATTTTCCAGGGACTTCTCATGGATCTTTATTGCTGGAGTGTGCAGGGGCAGGGTGGAGTGTGGGGGGAGCTGAAGTTGGAAAAGCACCTTTATCATTCTGCCTGTTCTCCATCTCCCTCTGGTGCTCCCCTCCCCCTTTCTTTCTCCCTAGTCCTCCCGTTCCATGTTCCTTTCCCTTCTCCAGCTCTGTATCCCTTTTGCCAATCACCTTTCCGGCTCTCAGCTTCACCCCACCTCCTCCGGTCTTCTCCTATCATTTTGGATATCCCCCTCCCCCTCCTACTTTCAAATCTCTTACTATCTTTCCTTTCAGTTAGTCCTGACGAAGGGTCTCGGCCCGAAACATCAACAGCGCTTCTCCCTATAGATGCTGCCTGACCTGCTGCGTTCCACCAGCATTTTGTGTGTGTCACCTTTGTTTAGTATTTGTTAAGTGTACCTAAGTGATTGCCTCAACAATGATTTTGAGCTCAGTCTCTGAGCGAGGACATATGTAAGCACTATTTGAATAATGCTGTTTAAATTCCATGGTTGGCATGACCTTGGTTCTGGAGAAGATTTGACATGGATTTAACAGCTGTCTGTTAGACTTAGAGGTTAGTTCTGTTCCTCTATGAAGCTTGAGGTGAGTTAACTTAGAACAGTACAACAAATATACTGGAAAATGTTCTGAGATGATGCTACCATTTTGTTTGACTGAGATTGGGCCACTTGTGAACCTATTGGTTTGGATCATGGTTGATCCTATGTGAACTCATGAAACAGCCGAAATTCACATGTTCTAGTATGTTCTTTGTTCTGTTAGAGAAGCATAAACTGTATAGCATTGCCTGCAGAAGGATATGAAATCACTGTGAGTAATTGAAAAATCTCTATTATTTGGTCATGCACAGAATTACTGAAGTTGCTAGATGATTTACTGTGTAAATGACAGTAGATTCATCAGAACAACCAAATTCAAATACACCTACTTCCTGTAGGCTGATCAACATCTCCACCCATTAACACACACCACCACCATTTCCTGTCAGAATCACCCTGTATGCAGATACTACTGTATCTAACATCACTATATATATATGTAATTGGGCTATGTATATAAGCTAATCTTATACATTTATATTTATTGTGTTTGTTTTGCTTATTATGTTTTTTTTATGCTGCATCGGATCCAGAGTAGTAATCATTTCATTCTCCTTGTTTCCTGATGAATGTCAGTAAACTATTTCAAATCTTGAATCTTGAATCACTTCTATTGCAAAATCAGGACCATGCAGTCCATAAACATACTGAATTCTTTCTAAACGGAGATGGCTGTTGGAAGGATTCATAGGAGAGGCAGAGACGTTTGAGGTTGAGATGATACGACTGTTCACGTTACTTTCTTTCCAGATACTGTGATTAGGTTAGGGTTAATTGTCTTTGTCCGGGGTAGCTGGGGCAGCATGCCCCAAAGGGCTGGAAGGGCCTACTCAATACTGTATCGCTAAATAAAATAAAACTCCCTACTGTGGAGGAGATTGAAAGGGAATTAATCATTTGAAAAAAACAAGAGTGATATGCTGGAAAGTGTGACAGTCTTTTCGCCAGATACATTTATTGTGAGCATTTTGAAATCCATGTCTTCTACCGATAATCAGTTGTACCACATTCTGCCAGGATGTACAGTTATGACAGCAGCTGCCATACCAATGTGACTTACATATTTCTGCACTGTTAAGCATGTAATTGACATTAAAGTGTAAATGCTTTCTGACAGTGCTAATGATGTGAGAATATTTTATAACATCAGTAAATCAAAATATACAATGATAGAAATGATAATATATTTCAGTATATCTCCTCATCCTTTTCCTGTTTCACAACCCTATGCATTAGACTAGCGTCCTCTGTATGACTGCCATGTAGTTGCTGGAAGACTGTTATCCTTTCCCTATTGCTCCACACAGATACCCTTGGTGACTCACAACAGCCTTTGTCTTTGATGAACCAGCTTCAGACCATTGACCTTAGACAATTAAAAACACAGCCTGGTGCTTCTGTAGGGTGGGGAGGAACATCATTGCCCCAAGCTGACATGTTGATATCCTCTTAATAGTGCAATGATCACCCTGTACACCGTTTGCTCCACCAGCTGTGCTGGTGCCTTGCTGTTTTCAAGCAAACAGTACTCTGCTGATTGCTGGGATGGATGGTCAGGACTATATGTCTGTTTCTGCAGAAAAGTGACAAGTTCTCAATTGCCAAGCCTCTACTCTTGTAAGAAGCAACCTGCTCAGAGGTGGAATTTCTCTGATCCAAGAAAAAAAATGTACCAACAGGCAGCATTTTTCCTTTCAGCTAGCTGCTGTTATCAAGCACTCTTTGACTTCTGGTAACCTCATGGTTAGTATTCATAGACAACAGCCACCTGCTCACAAATGGCATCTCTCTGTTCAACAAGGACGTCAAGTTGGTCACTGGTGGCAAACCGCTCTCTCTTCCAGAGGTCTCCAGTGCAAGGGGCCTTTGTGCTGCTCCTGGTTGTGTTGGCCTAAGTGAAGGAGATGAAGGGCATTAGTAGTGTTAATAGAGTAACAACTAGTGAGATTATGCACAGAGTCTTTTCCCCCCAGGGAAATGGACTCAAAAATAACTAGAGGCATAGGGTTAAAACGAAAGGGAGTAGACTTAAAAATGAACTGAGGATCAGGAGCTTTAAGTTCCTGGCCATTAACACATCAGATGACCTGTCCTGGGCCCAGCACATAGCAAGGTGTACCAGTCTGTTTACATTCTTATTGTATTAGAATTGATTTATTATTCCCACATGTCCCAAGATACAGTGAAAAGCTTGTCTTGCATATTGTTTATACAGTTCAAATCATTACACAGTGCATTGACTTGTAAAACAATAGCAAAGCTGAATGAAGTATAAAAGTTACAGAGCAGGTAAATGATGAAGTGCAAGATCACAATGAGGTAGGTAGACTGTGAGGCCAAGAGGGCATCTTATAACTTAAGAGGTCCATCCAAATGTCTTTAAGACAGTGGGATTGAAGCCATCCTTGAGCCAGGTGGTCCATGCTTTCAGGGTTTTTTTAATAATTCATCTTCAAAATTTTCTAAAAACAATAAAATCAACAAGAACATATAAGCTCAGACATGAAAAAAGGACATAACATTAGAGGGATGCCTGTTGTACAGAGTGCTCAAAAGTGCTAAACATTAAATCTCAAATGAGGCCCATGAAAGATTAACTGGGGGGAAAGGTTTTGAATCTTCTGCCCAATACGATAGACGGGAGGAGAGAATGTCCGAGGTGGATGGCTGCTTCACTGAGGTGGGGGGAGTATAGACAGAGTCCTTAGACAGCAGGCTGGTTCCTGTGGTGTGCCGATCAGTGTCGACAACTCTGCAAATTCTTGCAGCCACATGCAGTCCAGATGCTAATAAAGCTGTTATGCATCCAGATAGAATATTTCTATGGTGCATCAATAACAATTATTGAAGGTCAAATGGGACATGCCAAATTTCTTCAGCCTCCTGAGGAATAGAGAATTTGGTGAGCCGTAGAGGAGGCCACGGACTGACATGTCAGAATAGGAATGGGAAGTAGAATTAAAATGTGCGGCTAATAGGAGATCCCGCTCTTTAACCATTCTTCTAATTTAAGTCCTTCTGTAGCTTCTCTACCTCCTCAAGACTACCTGCAAACTTTGCAACAAATTCATCATCCAAATCATTGACATATAGCTTAAAAAGATTCAGTCACAACCCTGTACCCCGTGGGACACTAGTAGTCACTAGCACCCAGTCAGAAAAGGCTCCCTTTATTCCCACTCTTTGCCTCCTGCCAATCAGCCACTCATTTATCTATGCTGGAATCTTTCCTGTAATCTTTCCTGGGCTTCTTGCTTGTTAAGCAGTCTCATGTGTGGCACCTTGTCAAAGGCCTTCTGAAAATCTAAGTACACAACATCAATCGATTCTCCTTTGTCTATCCTGCTTGTTATTTCTTCAAATAATTCCACCATGTATGTCAGGCAACTTTTTCCCTTGAGGAAACCATGCTGACTAAGACATGGTTAATAAGACATTGATGATAAATCTAATTCTGATTCTGATTAATTCTTCTACTGCTGGGTCTGTCAGGCTTCCTGATAGACGAGATCTTTCTACTGACATATTTTCATGAACCATGATAAATTCTTTGCACTGTGCATGAGTAAATGGCGGAATGAAAGTTCCATACTTATTAAAAATTGCATTGAGATCTCTAGCAAGATGATGATTTTTTAAAATTGGCATTACTCTTGGTGCAGAGATTCTTATTTCTACTATTCTTGTTATCTGTTCCCAGCCTCTCCTAGCTATTAACTTTCAGGGATCTTCTGCACCACCAGAAGTACCAAATCCCCTACATTGCTTTGGGTGAAATGTGGAGTTTTCTCTCTTGTATCCATTATTTTCTCAGTCACAGCCATAATCATCTATTTAGCTGACATAGGGATAATGCTTTTAAGTGCTTTTGAGCTTCTGTCATTGGGGTATTGAATTTGTTGAGGCCCCTTGAGGTGCAGGTCTTGATTGAGCATGTTTCTTGGAGTAATCCACCCTTACATCATTTCAATTGTTTTCAGGGAAGCCAAGTGGGCATTAGAGCTATATGCAGTGATAACTTAACACACAAAAAGGGTGAAATCTAATTTTAAGGCAAATGTCTCCTGTGTGTACTTGTAGATAAACTGCAATCCTGTTGGACAGGAGAGTGATGTGGTGTGCCTACTTTGTAGCATTGTATTAATGACATTGTCTGGGACATACAGTCTTCAGCAGAAGCTTGAAGGCACAAACAGATATGGAGAAAATACTCTGCCCTGCAAAGATGCTATAAAGCATTTACAAAATCTTCTCAAAACTCTGCCTGAGAACTTCTAACAAATGCAACTGGACAACCATGAAAATGTTCAGAATTCCTATTGCTTTTAAGAATAAAGTTCTCAAGCCAGCTTAACCAAAAGGAATTGAAAAGAAATAGTTACAAATTCTTAATGAGTTTAAAATAAATGGTTAATGCTTCTGCTAAATGATAAAACAGAGGAATATATTGAAGTATAAAAATCACAATTAGAACACCTCAAAAATAACTTCAAATTTTTAACAGCATATATTTACCACACTCTCTTCAATTGACAATAATATTTTGCTTTTGCTGACTCCCTCAACTATTCAATCAAAACATTTCACTAACCTCTGTAAAAATTTAAATATCAAACCAAGTCATTGTAAATTTAGTTACGCATTAAATCCTGCTAGGCTGTGACACCAAAAGAATCCTTCAATTATCTGGATGCCTTTTGAATGATTTTATTAGATAGCTTTAGAAAAGTACATCGGTTTTCAGAAATTAAATGAATTCAATATTAGAGCAAAAGTTGAAAGGGGTGATCGGGGTCCTGCACTGATTGTTTTTATCCAAGAGTGTTGGATGTTGCTGGAAAGACCAGTATACATTGCAATTCCCTAATTACATGTATTAACATACTACCGAGCCAGTCATCTTTCTGAAGTGAAAGAATGCTTGTGGTGAACTTATCCCCACAGTAAGACAAGGTAGATCATTTGATTTTGTTGCAGTATTGATGAAGGAATAGTATACCTTCAAAGTGGGGTGTGACTTGGAGATGTTAATGCATTTATAAGCATTGCCTTTCTTAATTGTAGTAGTCAGTGGACATATTTGTAGAACAGCACAGCAGTGGACAAGCCACTTGATATATCTCTTCTACACCCTCTCCACAGTCCTCTCATCCTTCCAATAATGGGGTGACCAGATCTGTATGCAATACTTCAAGAGCTGAAATGTGACTTCCTTACTTTTATTCTCAGCACCCTTAACAATAAAGGCAAGCATGCCAGGTGCCTTCCTTGCCATCTTATCCACTTGCATAGGCATTTTCAGAGAATGATGGGCCTGGACTCCAATATCTCTCTATAACTCAATGCTTTTAAGGGGTCTATCATTAATTGTATATTTTATCCTTTCAGTTGACCTCCTAAGTGAACACCTCATGTTTGCACAGATTAACCTCCATCTGCCACTGCTCTGCTGATGTTTGTAACTGCTCTATATCCCACTATATTCTTCAATAGTCCTTTATACTGTACACAACTCCACCAGTCTTGGTGTCATTGGCAAACCTGTTAATCCACACATCTATGTTTTCCTCCAAATCACTGATATAAATCACAAAGAGCAGAGGTCCCAGAACAATCCTGTGGAACACAACTGGTCTCGGACCTTCAGCCAAAATAATATTCTTTCACTCCTTCTCTCTGTCTTCTATGGACCAGTCAGTTTTGAATGCAAATTCGCAATTCATCCTGGATCCCATGCAATCTCTATCTTCTGAATCAGCCTACAATGAGGAGCCTTTTCAAATGCTTTACTGAAGTCACATAGATGATATCCACTGCCTTATCCCAGGGGTCACCAACCTATTCTGCATCGCGGACCGGTTTAATATTGACAATGTTCTTGCAGACCAGCTGACTTGGGGCGGGGGGCGGTGGTGGGGGTGTTAATCACAACAGGAATATAGGACCTATATTATAGGTGATAAGTCAACTGTATGTCTTTATAAGTGGCTAATACTCTCAATTTTGTTTCTAAAAGGGTTTATCTAACAAATTTAATATTAAATACACAGCGCATATTTTCCTCACATGAATATAGTGATAAGTCAATTATAACTCACTTATAAGTCAATAGCATCATAACATTTTAAGTAACATTTAGATCTTAAACACACAGCGCATATTTTCCTGGTATGAACATATAAAATCATTGCAACACACCAGTGAGAGGACAAGGTAAGGGCCGGAGGTCCCCGTGCCGGGGCCGCAGCGCTCACAGTCCAGAGGGAGCGACCGAGCGAACCAGGAGTGCAACAGGGTGCATGCCCGCACCCCCCCCCCCCCCCCCGTAGGTAGGTAGGATCTATCGGCTGACAAAAGTTTGGCTCGAGGGATGACTTTCAGTAGATTGCAGCGAGGTAGCTGCTCTGCTACTTACGAAACCCTGAGTCCGAATTAGGTCGTCTGCGAATATTCTAGCACGGGGTTCCCCACAGACATTCGGTGTGCTAAATAGGTTTAGAGGCGGCACCCATCTGTCTGCGCTCCAGGCCAGTAGCAAAGGCACTTCTCGCTGGCCACACAAGGCGGCCAGTTACCCAAAGCCAACCAGTGATCCCTGGCGCGAGGGTATCACTGCGTTTAGGCGACTGATGACCTCGCGTGGGTAATGACTTTGCATGCGTAATGACCTCGCGTGCATTCACGTTCACCAGTGGGCGTGACAGGGAATGAGGAAAGGTGCAGCTGACTCATATCAGTTCATATCGCCAAATCATATCGTTTCCTCACGGCCCGGTAGCACATGCTTTGTGGCCCGGTGGTTGGGGACCACTGCCTTATCCTTATCTTGCTCCAATCACTTTCCCAAAAAACTTGATTAGGTTTGTAATGTACGAACTGCCCTCCACAAAGACATGTTTTCTGTCTACAAGCAAGCCACGGCTTTCCAAATGAGGATAAATCCTCTCCAATAATTTCACTGCCTCTAACCTGAGGCTCAGTAACTGACCTGGATTCTCCCCATTTCCTTTCTTGTACAAAGATATATTTGCTACTCTCCGGCCCTCTGGGACCTTGCCAGTTGCTAGTGAAGACACAGAGATCTTTCACTTGCTTCTTTAATAGCCTGGGATATATGCCAGCAGGCCCTGAAGACATATCCACCTTACCGCCTTTCAGAAGACCTAGAACTGCATCCTCTTTAATTTCAAACTACCCCAACACATGATTATGCCGCCCTCTGTCTTCACTATCCTCCAAATATGGTGCAAATAATCAATTGCTGTAAGACCTCAATTGATAAAGCAGCATCAGTGGAGGCAAGGATGGTTTATGCTTCGGGTCAAGACACTGCACAACAGCAGATGTCAATTGCTAATATGTCACATCAGAATAAATTGGAGGTAGTTGTCTTTTTAGTGCTGCAGCTGCTAAATAAAAATCATCATGCACAACACGCTGGAGGAGCTCAGCAGGTCGGGCAGCATCCGTGGAAATGAGCAGTCAACGTTTCGGGCCGAGGCCCTTCGTCAGGACTGAAGAGGGAGGGGGCAGGGGCCCTATAAAGAAGGTGGGGGGAGGGTGGGAAGGAGAAGGCAGGTAGGTGCCAGGTGAAAAACCAGTAAGGGAAAAGATCAAGGGGTGGGGGAGGGGAAGCAGGGAGGGGATAGGCAGGAAAGGTGAAGAAGGAATGTAAGGGGAAAGCACTATGGGTATTAGAAGAAGGCAGAATCATGAGAGAGGTGATAGGCAGCTGGAGGAGGAGGCAGAGTGAAACTGGGATGGGGGAAGGGAGGGGGAGGGAATTACCAGAAGTTGGAGAATTCAATGTTCCTACCAAGGGGCTGGAGACTACCCAAACAGTATATGAGGTGTTGCACCTCTAACCTGAGTTTGGCCTTATCATGGTAGTAGAAGAGGCCATGTATGGACATATCCGAATGGGAATGTGAAGCAGAGTTGAAGTGGGTAGCAACCGGGAGATCCTGTCTGTAGTGACAGACAGAGCGGAGATGCTTGACGAAGTGGTCCCCCAATCTGCGTCGGGTCTCGCTGATGTAGAGAGGCCGCACCGGGAGCACCGGATGCAATAGATGACCCCAACAGACTCACAAGTGAAGTGTTGCCTCACCTGGAAGGACTGTTTGGGGCCCTGAATAGTGGTAAGAGAGGAGGTGTAGGGACAGGTGTAGCACTTACGCTTGCAGGGATAAGTACCAGGTGGGAGATCTGTGGGGAGGGACTTGTGGACCAGTGAGTCGTGGAGGGAATGATCCCTGCGAAAAGCGGAGAGGGGTAGAGAGGGAAAGATGGAGTGTTCAGAGGGAGTGAGGAGCAGTGAAGTTGAGACGGTTGATGTCTCGGCGACAGTTGGAGATGAAAAGATTGAATGCAGGTAGAAGGCCAGGGGGTGGGTGTCCAGGAGGAGGAGGAGGGTTGGAGACAGGAGAAGGGGTCATCAATAGGGGTGGGGAATCCTTGTTAAAGTAGTAGGCTAGGACATGTAGGCGATGGAAGAAAAGTTCTGCGTCATTGCAGGCGCTGAACTCACTGAGGTGTGGACGGAGGGGGACAAAAGTGAGGCCCTTGCTAAGGACAGAATGTTCTGCCTCAGAGAGGGGAAGGTCAGAGGGGATGGTGAAGACACAGCAAGGGTTGGGGCTGGGGTCAGAGGAGGGTAAAGAGTGGGAGATCTCAGGAGGGAGAGGGAGGTTGGGATGTTCAGGGAGAGCGGGGTCGGGGGAGGATGAGGGATCAGAGGAATGGGGGTGAGGGGTTGAGGAAAGGTTGGGAGTCGCAGGGAGAATAGGGGGTAGTAGAGGAATAAGACGAGCGGTAGGATCCAGCGGCAGTGTGAACGGTCCTGGTCTGGAGAGAGTTAGGACCTCGGTCCGAGCTGGATCTGGGGCTGGGAGTGGCGGAGAGTGTGACCTGCATGGCACCAGAACTGAGGTCTGAGTCGGAAGCCAGTGAGTCCATGGCCCGCCGTGGGCTGGAGCCCATGTCCGGGAGGCCATCCTTCCTTCCTTCCTTCCTTCCTTCCTTCCTTCCTTCCTTCCTTCCTTCCTTCCTTCCTTTCTTTCTTTCTTTCTTTCTTTCTTTCTTTCTTTCTTTCTTTCTTTCTTTCTTTCTTTCTTTCTTTCTTTCTTTCTTTTTCAATCTTTTTATTATTATTATTAATATCAACAAAATAAAATTGATACATAGATAATGGGATTACAAACATACACATTTCAACTGAACATGAAAGAATACATAAGCAATGGTTACAGTATGAGTATTCCCAAATCATGGACGATACAATTTACAAATAAACAAGGCAAACCTAGGTATATCATAATATATTTTAAAAAACAGAAAAAAAGAAAAAAATTATGCAATAAAAACTAATCTAATAATCTAATAACTAATAAGGAAAAAAACAAAAAAGAGAAAAAGAAAAAATGGAAAAAAAGGGCTGTTTATAACGTCTCACAAAAATACAAAATCATCAGTGTCGTCAACTCCGATCCTCTCGACATGTATAAAAACAAAACTGTAAAAACAAATAGGCCTGGAACAGGGTCCTATTACATCATATGAAAATATTGAATAAATGGTCTCCATATCTTTTCAAATTTAATAGAAGTATCGAATACAACACTTCTAATTTTTTCTAAATTTAGACGTAACATAGTTTGAGAAAACCAATGAAATACGGTAGGAGGATTAATTTCTTTCCAATTCAACAAAATAGATCTTCTAGCCATTAATGTAAGAAATGCAATCATTCGACAAGCGGAAGAGGATAAATGAAGTAAGTCCATCATTGGTAAACCAAAAATTGTAGTAATAGGATGAGGTTGTAAATCAATGTTCAATACCATAGAAATAATATTTAAAATGTCTTTCCAATATTTTTCCAAAAGCGGACACGACCAGAACATATGAGTTAAAGATGCTATCTCAGAATGACATCTGTCACAAATAGGATTTATATAGGAATAAAAATGAGCCAATTTATCCTTGGACATATGAGCCCTATGCACAACCTTAAACTGTATTAATGAATGTTTAGCACATATAGATGATGTATTAATTAATTGAAGAATTTTATCCCAATTCTCAATAGGGATAGTAAGGTTAAGTTCTCTTTCCCAATCATTTTTAGTCTTATAGAAGGGCTCTGAACGTATCTTCATAAATATATTGCAAAGTTTTGATATTTGCCCTTTCTGAGAAGGATTTAGTTCAAACAAATTCTCCAAAATACCTGAGGACACAAAATTTGAAAAAGTAGGAAGTACAGTATTTAAGAAATTCCTAATCTGTAAATATCTAAAAAAATGAAATCTAGGCAAATTATATTTATTAGATAATTGTTCAAAAGACATAAAACAATTATCCAAAAATAAATCGGAAAATCGTAGTAATCCTTTAGTCTTCCAAGCTGAATAAGCTTGGTCTATAATAGAAGGATAAAAAAAGCAATTGGATACAATAGGAATATTTAAAACAAACTGAGTCAACCCAAAAAATTTCCAAAATTGAAACCATATACGTAAAGTATGTTTAACTATTGTGCTGTCAATTCGTTTCAGCAATTTAGAAAGAGCAAAGGGAAGAGAAGTCCCTAAAATAGAACCTAATGCAAATCCTTGTACAGATTTAATTTCCAGGTTCACCCAATGAGGGCTAAAAGATATATCCCAATCCTTTAACCAACATATCAAATATCGGATATTAACTGCCCAATAATAAAATCTAAAATTAGGCAATGCCAATCCACCTTCTTTCCTTGCCTTCTGTAAATATTTTTTACTTAATCTAGGATTTTTATTCTGCCATATATATGAGGAAATTTTTGAATCAACATTTGCAAAAAAAGATTTCGGAATAAAGATTGGTACCGCTTGAAATATATATAAAAACTTGGGTAAAATAACCATCTTAATAGCATTAATCCGACCTATCAGAGATAAAGATACTGGTGACCACTTAGTAAACAAACATTTAATCTGATTGATTAAGGGTAAAAAATTAACCTTAAATAAATCCTTATAGTTTTTTGTAATTTTAATCCCTAAGTAAATAAAAGAGTCATTAACTAATTTAAAAGGTAAATTTCCATAAATTGGAACTTGTCTATTTAAAGGAAACAATTCACTCTTATTAAGATTTAATTTATACCTGGAAAAAACACTAAATTGAGCCAACAATGATATAACTGCAGGAATGGATTTCTCAGGATCAGAAATAAATAATAATAAATCATCTGCATATAATGATAGCTTATGTATATCTGTCCCACGATTAATGCCAAAAATGTTCTGTGATTCTCTGATAGCAATTGCCAAGGGTTCTAAAGCAATATCAAATAATAATGGACTAAGAGGACAGCCTTGTCTAGTACACCGAAATAAACGAAAAAAGGGAGATCTTTGATTGTTAGTAAGCACCGAGGCTACTGGAGTATGATATATCAGTTTAATCCAGGAAATGAATGTCGGACTAAAATTAAACTTCTCAAGCATATTAAATAAGTATGGCCATTCAACTCTATCAAATGCTTTCTCCACATCTAATGAAATGACACATTCTGAAGTGCTATGTGAAGGAGTATAAACAATATTCAATAATCTCCTAACATTGAAAAAAGAATAGCGATTTTTAATAAAACCAGTTTGATCTTCCGAAATAATTTGGGGTAATACCTTCTCCAGCCTGGATGCCAGTAACTTGGAAAAGATCTTGGAATCTACATTCAATAAAGATATTGGTCTATAGGATGCACAGTCAGTAGGGTCTTTATCTTTCTTCAATATTAAAGAAATGGAAGCTCTATAAAAAGATTGTGGCAGATTGCCCAATCTAATTGCTTCTTCAAAAACCCTGCATAACCAAGGAGAAAGAGTAGCGGAAAAACATTTTAAAAATTCTACTGTATACCCATCTGGACCTGGTGCTTTCCCAGAATTCATAGAGGAAATAACCCCTTTAATTTCTGCATCCGTAATAGGAGTTTCTAATATTGAAAGATCATCTGATGATAATTTTAGAAAATTCAATTTCCCAAGAAAATTACACATGGTATTATGATCATGAGGGAATTCGGAATGATACAGGGAGGTATAAAAATCTTGAAATGATTTGTTTATCTCATCATGGTTAACTGTCAGATCCCCATTCTGCTGACGGATCTTAGTAATTTGATGTTTAACCAAAGCATTCTTCAATTGACTAGCTAACATTTTACCCAATTTATCACTATGTATATAAAAATCAGATCTGGTTTTCATTAATTGATTTTCAATTGAAGATGTAAGTAATAAACTATGTTTCGTTTGAAGTTCAACCCTTTGTAAAGCTCCTTACTAGGAGTAATCGAATATTTCCTGTCAATCTCTTTAATTTTATCAACCAATAAAAGAGTTTCCTTCTTAATGTGTTTTCTCAGACCAACAGAGTAGGAGATAATCTGTCCACGTATATATGCTTTAAAAGTGTCCCAAAGCGTTCCGCAAGAAATATCATCCGTGGAATTAGTTGAAAAGAAGAAATCGATCTGTTCCTTCATAAATTTAATAAAATCCAGATCTTGCAGTAAGGTAGAATCAAATCGCCATTGTCTAGCACTAGAAGCTGTATCCGTAAATTTAATAGAAAGTTTTAATGGAGCATGATCAGAGATGGCTATAATATCATAATTACAACCAATTACTGATGGAATAAAACAAGAGTCAGCAAAAAATAATCAATTCTCGAGTAGGAATGATAAACATGTGAGAAAAATGAAAACTCTTTGTCCTTAGAATGCCGAAATCTCCAAATATCAAAAATTCCATTATCAGTCAAAAAAGAGTTAATACAAGTGGCCGACTTATTAGGTAAAGTCTGAGTAGATATAGATTTGTCCAACAAAGGATTTAAACAACAATTA
Source organism: Hemitrygon akajei (assembly GCF_048418815.1). Classification (NCBI taxonomy): domain Eukaryota; kingdom Metazoa; phylum Chordata; class Chondrichthyes; order Myliobatiformes; family Dasyatidae; genus Hemitrygon; species Hemitrygon akajei. Next base: position 146,655,437 of record NC_133131.1, read on the forward strand.
AAGTCACCACCCATTATTAACTTATATTCATTTAGATTAGGTAGAGAAGTAAATAAGGACTTAAAAAAATCAGGACACTCCACATTTGGAGCATAAACATTAACCATAGCAACCTTTTTGTTAAAAAGTAAGCCAGTAATTAACAAAAATCTACCATTCGGATCCGAAAAGATATCGTGTTGGACAAATGCAATAGAGGAGTCAATAAAAATTGAAACTCCCTTTACTTTAGCATTTGAATTCGAATGGTACTGTTGATTCCTCCAAAACCTAAAAAAGCAATAATTACCCTCTTTCCTCACATGAGTTTCTTGTACAAAAATAATATGAGCATTAAGTCTTTGGAATACTTTGAAAATCTTTTTCCGTTTAATCGGATGGTTTAAGCCATTAGTATTCCAAGAGACAAAATTAATGGTCTGAGCCATATTTCTGAAATCAACCCTTTGGTATATAAAGGGTTAACCAAATTATGAACTCATGCACCCGGAAGACGAACAAAAATAAGGGGCAGACCCGGAACTGACGACATCGCAGACATTTTAGTAGTTTAAAATCAGTCCAAATGAAGAAACTAAAACAAGTTAAAGTAAAGAACTTAAGATTTAGAAAAAAAAACCCACCCCCCACCCAAAAAGAAAAAGAAAAAAGATCATCCCAGCCAGGAAACTGCTGGGAAAAAGGACAGATGAAACTAAATCTACCCCCATATCAGCAGAAGACAACTCCGTATATAAAGGATAAAAAAAAAGATCCACCCAAACTCTAAGAAAATAATAATCACTATACTAAAACCAAACTTCTTAATATAATTGATAGTAAAAAATACAAAAAGAATATGATCACTAGTAACTTATAAATTGGGTTAAAACCCAAACAAACCAAAAAAAAATTTAAACTGTGATAAAAAATGCATTATAGGAAGAAGACGAGAGAAAAAAAAATGGTGAAATCGAAAAAAAAGAGCCAAAAATATTTTATAGAAGAAACCGCCATCTTAGTAAAAAAAAATTCACCTTCGAAGGATTAATAATAATGACCAAAGATAAAGTACAGTAGTTGAAGTAAGTAAAATAACAAGATTAATATGTCGAAAAAAAACTTTAATTAGAGTATAAAATATAGAGTAAACCTACACCAATAGCCAGAAACAAAATCTGGTTATGGAAACAAAAACCATTTTACACGATCAAAATCACTCATTTATTAGAGATGAGAATCCGTAGCAGTAGGGAAGTTCTCATTCAGAAAGCTTCTCGCTTCAGATGTGGAAAGGAAAACATGCCGTGGTGCGTTCAGAGGCGATATTCTGAGCTTCGCAGGGTATAAGAGCGCAGGTTTTAGATTTTTCTCATAACATTCGGACATCAGAGGTTTAAAAAGAAGCCCTACCTTCATTACTTCTGGACTAAAATCTTCCACTAATTGAAAGTTGTGATCTTGAAATTTGACCATCCCAGCACGCCGAGCCACACGAATAAGTTGCTCTTTAACATGCACATAGTGAAATCGGACAATTACAACCGGTGGTTTAGCTGAAGTACTTGGTGAACGACGCATAATTCTGTGAGCGCGATCGAGTAACGGAGGACTGTCTGGGAATACAGAATGGAACGCATCCTTTAAAAGTTGAGCAAAGTACTTCGAGGGGTCCCCTTGTTCAATACCTTCCGAGAGACCAAGTATGCTAAGTTCTGTCTTCTGGACCGATTCTCAAAGTCGACACTCTTGGTTTTAAGTGTTTCCACCTGTTTAATCGTCGAAAGTAATTTCTGCTCCAGTTTTTCAATTATCAAGTCTCGCTTCCGAGCGTCCTCTTGCAAAGTTGCGATTAGAACTTGCTGCTGGTTAACTACTGAATCCGTCTTATCCATATAATCTTGAAAAGCCTTTATATCTTGTTTAAAAATTTGTCGTTGTTCTTCAAATTTTTCATTTAAAACCTCCAATAATATTTCATAAGTCAATTCAGTGCGCTTAGGATCAGTCTTTTTCTTCTTCCCGTTCCCGTTAGGATCCTTCCCAGGTTCTCGTCCTTTAGATCTCAGAGCCATTTCTGTACTCATTTCCTCAAAAATTCACAATAAACTCTTAAAGATAAGTCCAAAAATGTAGCAAGAATCTTTTGGTGTAGGAAAAAGTAAGTTAAATAAGGGTGATCATTGGTTAAGAAAAGTAAAGGTTATGGAGCGAATCTGAAGCAGTGCTCACTCCATGAGCGTCTCCTGCTGACTCCCCGAGGCCATGCTTCCAGTCGGGGTCAGAGGCAGATGGGCCTTTGGCCTGCCTGTGGTGAACTACATATACCTGTCTGGACACGCCCCCCGCTGACTGCTCCTGTGGCTCCTCCCACTGACCGTGGCTCCTCCCACGGACCCCGGTATAAAGGCGATTGGAGACACCACCCTGGCCTCAGTCTCCAGGATGCAGTGTGATGGTCAATTGCTGCTTGTTCTTTCTTCCAGCCTATAAAAGTCTATATCTCGCCTCTCATCTCCGAGAGTTAGTGATGGTGCATCGCTGCCGAAGGCTTGAGAAGTCAAAGTCCGAAGGGTCGGGGTCCGGGCCGGAGGTGGTGGTGGTCGTGGGCTGCAGGTGGGCAAGCTTGTGGTCCTTCTTGGATGCGAGGAAGGAGAAGAAATTGCGGTTGGAGGCATGAATCTGGTGGAGAATGAAATGTAGGAGAGGTCCATGGCAGATAGTGGAGAGCGAGGTCCATGGCAGACCCCTTACCCTTTCCAGTCCTAGGACAATGGAACAGTAATATTAAATTGTGTTGGAAATGTTCAGTGTTTCTTAGTGATTTCTAAGCAGGACAGTAGTGTCGTGTAGCAGTTAGTGTTACACTTCACAGTGCCAGTGACCCAGGTTCAATTCCCATTGCTTCCTCTCAGGAGTTTCCACATTCTCCCTGGGACTGCTCTGGTCTCCCCTTGCATTCCAAAGGTGTATGAGCTAGTAGGTTAATTGGTCACATGGGTGTAGAATGGCTTAGTTGGACTGGAAGGGACTGATACCATGCTGTATCTCAAAATTAAAAAAAAAACATTTTTTTCCTGTTGATTTTAAATTATGAAGATTTTTTCATAAAGTTTTAAAGATGTCATCCTTTTAAAAGCTTTTAAATATTCCTGAATGTTCCTGAATTTTGAAAACATGGTGGTATATTGCAGTTTGCTATGCATTCTGCTCCATTTCTGAAACTTGATTCCATTAAGTACAGCAGCATTTACTGATACTGACTGCAGATGATTTTCCTGGCAGCAGAGTGTCTCATCATTTTGACAGACATCACTGCTAGTAGATGAGACTCAGGCAATCGTCAAGGCTTTTGTTTTAAGTCTGTGTGGATGAATTTTGGTCTGCACTGACCACTCTATATCCTATTGCAACTTGAATCAATTCAGCATGTGGAGACACATTGCGATGTTCCCAGCAAGCTCTCCGTGGATTCTCACGTGGAAACTATATTCCAATCTTATTTCAGCCATCAGCTCTGAATGCAGTTACCTTAATGCTCACTGCAAGTTCCAAGCTGATGTTCCAATATATCAATGTGGCGATTGTCAGAGCTTATTTCCTGCATTAAATGGTTGGAATTAGATCTTTTATTTGGTAATATATCAAAATCCAGTGTTCTGCGCATGTTCCTGCTCACAACTACTTCTAGGTACATTCAACCATTAATCCTACCAGAGGTTATTTAGAATATATTCACACTCTCATACAATTATGGACCATTTTATAAATCCTTCTTATGCACGCATGTACTTTGTTGCGCGATTTAAATGCCAAAAAGAAATTTAATTAAATTTGGTGGGAATGTGATGCTTTGAATTAGGAATCGGTTCAATGGGAGATGTTGTTTTAATCCCAACCTTGCTGAAGGGAGAATGAAAGATGGAGGATGAAGATAGAAATTGGATGATGATATCACTGGAAGTGCTATATTTCTAAGTCACTAGAGATTAAGGCTGCTCTTTTTGCTATCTTTAATTTACAGATTAAATGGCCAAATTCAAAGTTAAACATGATGTTATCCCTTTTTAAATATAATACACAAACAATTTGCAATCCAATACAGTAAAAATAATTCACAATGCAATGCTTGGTACCTGACTGGATCATAAGACATATGAACAGAATTAGCCAATTTGAGTCTGCTCCACCGTTCCATCACAGCTGATTTATTAACAAACACAAGAAAATCTGCAGATGCTCGATATCCAAAGCAATAGGCACAAAATGCTGGAGAAACTCAGCAGGCCAGGCAACATCTCTGAGAAGGAGTAATCAGTCGATGTTTCCGGCCAAGATCCTTCACCAGGACTAGAAAGAAAGATGAGAAGTCAAAGTAAGAAGTTAGGGCGAAGGGGAGGAAGATGTACAAGGTGGTAAATGATAGTTGGGACTAGGAGGAAGGGAGTGGGTAAAGTAAAGAGCTGGGAAGTTGATTGGTGAAAGAGGTAAAGGCTAGAGGAGGGATAGAGGACCTGATAGGAGAGGATAGAAGACCATGGTAAAAAGGGAAGAGGGAGGAGCACCAGAGGGAGGTGTTGGGCAGGTAAGGAGATAATGTGAGAGAGCCAAACAGGTATGGGGAATGGTGAAGGGGGAGGATAATTATGGAAGTTAGAGAAATCGATGTTTATATCGAGCACTTACATCCCACGTGTCAGAACAAGTGGGATCTCTTGGTAGCCACCCATTTCAATTCTACTCCCATTCCCATTCTGACAAGTCAGTCCATGGAAATGGGAGGAGCTGAAGGAGAAATGATTGAGAGTGAGGACCAGTTCCGCCGGATGGAGGAGAGTGGTGGAGAAAAGAGGAACTGGTTGGGTCTGTTGGCAAGAAAGAAGAGGAGAGCTGTAAGGGCCCCCTGAAGGAGGATGGGGGTGATAGGGACTGGACATCAATAGTGAAAATTAGATGATCGGGCAAACAAACCTGAAGTCATTGAAAACATCAAGAGCATGCGAAGTGTCATGTGTGTCGGTACGAAGCGACTGAACCAGGGGGGTAAAATGTAATCAAAATATGCAGATATAAGTTTGGTGGGGCAGGAGCAAGCAGAAACAATGTGTCTACCCAGACAGGTAGGCTTGTGGATCTTGGGTAGGAAGTAGAAATGGGGTGTGGGAACTATGAGATTGGTGGCCATGGATGGGAGGTCCCCAGAGTTAATAAAGATCGTGATGGTGCAGGAGACAATGCCTTGGTGCTCCATAGTGGGGTCCTGTTCAAGAGATAAGTAAGAGGAGGTGCCTGAGAGTTGTTGCCTTCCCTCAGTAAGGTAGAGGTCAGTCCACCAGACTACTATAGCAACCCCCTTATCTGTGGGTTTGATGGTAAAGTTGGCATTAGTGTCGAGAGAGTGGAGTGCAGCAAACTTGGAAGGAATGAGGTTTGAATTGGAGTGAGGAGTGGTAAAGTCGAGCGGGTCGATATGTTGTCAGCAGTTAGCAATAAAAAGTTCCAGAGCATGCAGAAGCCCAGAGCGGGGTGTCCAGGAAGAGGAGGAGGATTGAAAGAGAGTAGAAGGGGTCATTGGTGTAGGCTGGACAGTCCTTACCAAAGACGAGGGCATGTAGGTGGAGGCGGCAGAGGAGCTCAGCACCATGGCAGGCACAGGCCTTACAGAGGTGCGGGTACAAGGGGACAAAGGTGAGTCCCTTACTGAGGTCAGAAAGTTCTGCCTCAGAGAGGGGGAAGCTCAGAGTGAATTGTGAAGATGTGGCATGGATGAGAGCTGGGATCAGCGGGGGGAAGAGAGCTGGTAGTGTCTGAAGCGAAGGGAGGGTTGCAAAGTTCAGGGAAGCAGGGGTGGGAGGAACATGGAGTCTTCAAGGGCCTAAGAGCTGACTGTGGGACCTGAGAGACATGGGATTTCAGAGTAGCGGCGGGGAAAGGGGAGACTGTGGTTCCAGAGGCAGTGGGTGAAGTCTTGATTGGAGATGCTGTCAGTCAAGGTTCCAGTCTAGATTTGGATTTCCAGATTGTGCAATTGACACTTTGAACATGTCCAGGGTTGGTGGAACCTGCATTAATTGCAGTGGAATCCAGATTCTGAATCTGCTCGGGATCATTGGAACCATGAAGGTTGTCAGCAGGTTCAGTGGTCTGCAAATGGGTGACCTTCCAATCCTTTCTGGGCATGTGAAAGGCAAAGAAACATGCTTTTGACAGCCTGGCCTACATCAGGAAATGACTATAACATTTAGAAGGTCTTGGTGCAGTTGTACAAGATGCTGGTGAGGCAGCACTTGTAGTTTTGGTTACTCTGCTATTGGAGAGATGTTACTAAACTGGACAGAGAGCAAAAAAGATTTACAAAGATGTTGTCAGTACTTGAGGGACTGAAATCTTAACCTAGAGTCAATTTCAATGACTCTTTACAGCTCATGTTCTCAGTATTACTTTTTTATTTGCACCATTGTTCTCTTTTGCACATTGGTCATTTGTCATCGTTTGTCTGTGTATAGTTCTTTGTAAGTTCTATTGTATTTATTTATTTATTTTCCTATACATGGTTGCAAGAAAATGAATCTCAAGCTAGTTTTAGTAACATATACAATATGTACTTTGATGGTAAATTTTACTTGGAACTGTGAAACTTTGACTTACAGGGAGAGGTTTGACAGGTTAGAACTTTTTTCTTTGGAGCACAGAAGACTGAGAGATAATTTTCTGGAGGTATGTAAAATCACGAGGAGCATAGATTGGGTAACAGCATTCAGTCTTTCTCTCAGGGTTGTGGAGTTGAGAACTAGAGGGCAGAGTTTTATGGTGAGAGGGGAAAGATTTAATAGGAACTTGAATGGCAGAGTTCAACACAGAGGATAGTATGTACTGTATATGGAATGCACTGCCAGAGGAAGCAAGTACAATAACAATGAGGAAGTTGGAGAGGAAATGTGTGGAAAAGGTTTAGAAAATTATGGGCCAAACACAGGCAGATGGGACAAGATGAGCATCTTGGTTAGCAGTTAGGTCCAAGGGCCTGGTTCCATGCTGATAGAAAATGCTGGAGATACACATCTTCCTTAGCTTGTAAACATAGAAACAAGTCTTTGGGAGACCAGCAGGATGGTTTTGCTATCTGCTGCAGGATTATGAGCATCTTCTACCATGTGGAAGCTCATTTCACAGTTGCAATCCTGACTTAACAACAGTTTGGTTTACAAACTTATCGCAGGAATGCAACGAGCCATAAACTGGGGCTGACTTGTAATCAACAAGTCAGGCAGCATCCATTGGAAGAGAACAGAGTTTCAGGACAATAATCCTATATCTGATTAAAGTCTTTTTTCCAGATATCCTCTCTGACCAGCAAAATGTTTCCACCATTTCAGCATTTTTTTTTACAGATTTCCATCATCCTCAGTTCTTTGGATATTCAAAACAGAGATTGATAGACCTTGCTACATTAAATGAATCAAGGCGATATGGGGCTAGTATAAGAAAGTAGTACTAATGGTCATGATCACCTGTGATACTGTTGAATGGTGGAGCAGGCACAAGGAACCATCTGACTATCTCCTGCTTCTATTCTTTGTGATCTTCCACTTACCCAGAGACTCAGGAGCAAATGATATTGCATAGATAGCTTGGTTTCTCACTGGCTCAAGTAACTTCAACAGACTGACTGAAATCTCAGAAGTAACATTACTTTCTCAGGAATTCAAGGGTTGTCTCACTGAGAATTTGAGCTGAAATCAGAGAAGATCACATGAAATTCATGTCAGGCATGAGCTCATATGAAAATGAATGAGAAACAAGGAACAAAAGGCTGACGCTTTTCAGAATCTCTAAATGATCACAGGGAGAACGATTCTTCATCATCATCATTATGTGCTGTGTCATATGAGTTAGATGATTATGGTCCTCCATCTGTCTTTTAATGTGAAAAGTTGTAAAAACGTCCCTACTTTAGAAACTACTAGGCTTACCCATAGCCCTCTATTTTTCTAAGCTCCATGTACCTATCCAAGAGTCTCTTAAAAGAACTTATTGTATCCGCCTCCACCACTATGCCAGCAACCCATTCCATGCACTCACCACTCTCTGAGTAAAAAGCTTACCTCTGATATCTCCTCTGTACCTACTCCCAAGCACCTTAAACTTGTGTCCTCTTGTGGCAACCATTTCAGCCCTTGGGAAAAGCCTCTGACTATCCACATGATCCATGCCTCTCATCATCTTATACACCTCTATCAGGTCACCTCTCATCCCCTGTCGCTCCAAGGAAAAAAGGCCAAGTTCACTCAACCTATTCTCATAAGGCATGCTCCCAAATCCAGGCAACATCCTTGTAAATCTCCTCTGCACCATTTCTATGGCTTCCACATCCTTCCTGTAGTGAGGCGACCAGAACTGAGCACAGTACTCCAAGTGGGGTCTGACTAGGGTCCTATATAGCTGCAACATTACCTCTCAGCTCCTAAATTCAATTCCACAATTAATGAAGGCCAATGCACCGTATGCCTTCATAACCACAGCGTCAACCTGCGCAGCTGCTTTGAGTGTCCTATGGACTCGGACCCCAAGATCCCTCTGATTCTCCACATTGCCAAGAGTCTTACCATTAATTCTATATTCTGCCATCATACTTGACCTACCAAAATGAACTACTTCACACTGATCTGGTACTTCATGAATATCATGTGCTGGTGACTGCAACTTTTTCTTCCATTGATTTTTCCCATCACTGTAAGATTGCCAAGCTTCATCTTTCTTCAGGACCTGTCCCAGAAATTCCAGCTGCCGTTTCTTGATTGATGATATCAGTTCTCTTCTTGGTCCAGCTTTTTACAACACCTCCACATTTGTTACTTTGTCCTTCAATGATATTTTCATCATTCTTCTCAAAAACCACGTTCCTGCAGCTTGCTTTGAGTCTTTACTCATCTTACTTGGACATTATCCAAAATTTGCTTCAATACGTTAGTGTGGAATGAGCATCGCACCGCAACATTCTGAGTTTCGTATCCATAGAGATTACGTTATTCATTATTTCTTGCTCAAACGCTCGAAAGTGCATTTAGCAAACGCAATCCATCTCCTAATTTCAATATCAGCCCTACCATTATATGTTATCGTGCTTCGTAAGTAATTGAAATTATTGAATTGAATTGTTTCATTGCCCACTTTCAGTTTGCATTTCTGTATTTAATTTTTCTTTGTGACAACTGTACATTCGGTCTTCCTGCAGCTGATGGTCAATCCTCTCTTTGCACTTTCTTCGACAATCCATTGGAGAATGATTTCAATCTCCAAAATTGACTGGATTTCTGGAAGCCACAATAGTTATTCTGGAAGGGGACCATTAACAGATAAATTTATTTCTGTCTGTTGTCCCCTAGCAGTGGGCAAGGACTAACTGGAAATATTATACTATGTAGATGAAAATACTTAGAGAAACGCTAGGGAAAGGTTCCAGTGGGTTTTTTTTCAAGCAGGTGAACATTGGGAGATATGGTGGTGAGTGTTTTTCAATTGAGAAAAAACAAGTAATTGTCTCATTACGCCTCCAGGTGGTTAGAGTGTAGGCCAAGTGAAGTTGAAAATAATTGCCTTAAATAACTCCTCCACATCATTATTACAATTCTTTGCGTTCTAAAGCCATTTTCAAGGCCTGCAAACGCAGGTTCTACACGCTGCACTTTTAATTTGTTTCAGGGTTTATCGTGACAAGTACCTGACTTTAATGCACCAAATATTAGCCTCTGATGTACTGTATGATAATGAGACGAAAGAAAGTTCTTGCTCTAATGCAGGAAAATGGGATGATTTCCATACATATTTAGAATGATGGGTTATAAGAAAGCTTTGCAGAGACATAAAGTGAGACACTTGCTCCAAAGTACTTAGTGCTTGGCATATTCCAGTAACAACAGTAGCTGTGTTACTGATCTAGTTGAACTTCTAGTGATTTCTGCCACTAATGTTAATAGAGTAGAACCGTTCTCCTAGTTTTTGGATGGTTCGATAATTAGATCACTGGGTGATCCTCTGCTGGGCAGCTCACTGGGACCCTGGTGCTTGTGCTCCCTTTAAACCCACTGGAGTTTTGACTCCCATGCTCTATTTAAACACACTTTGGCACTGCCATTGACCCATTAAATTCATTGCAACCCCATTTTTCATACTTCATATAAATTCATCAGGGCTCCAGATCCTTTGAAACTCTCTGAATTCACTAGAACTTTTTTTATACTACAGTGAAACGTCTTCAAAAATGGTGATTATGGTGGTACTTCATTGTTGATTTTCCACGTACTTAATTCACTTAACTCATTTAAAGAAAAAGAAAAGTGAGGGTTAGCTTTATTTGTCACATGTACATCAAAACATTGAAAGGTAGAGTGAAATGCAGAGCTTGTGGCAATGATCCACACAGTCTGGGGGCCGCTCGCAAGTGTTGCCGTGCTTCTGGTGCATACGTAGCATGCCCGCAACTCTAAATCTTCCTAACGTCTTTGGAATGAGGCTGAAAGCTGGAACACTTGGAAGAAAGCCACACAGATATGAAGAGAATGTACAGACTCCTTACAGTCAGTGGCGGGCATTGAACCCTGATCAGTGATCTCTTGCATTGTAAACCTTCATGCTAACTGTCACACCATGGTATTGTGCTGCCAATTAAATCTAAATTGTGGCAAATTAATGGGATTTTAGTGTATAAGTGACTCAATAACTGCAAACAAAATAAACTTATCTGTGTTCTTTTCTGCTGAAGGTGGCCCTTGCTGGTCGGAGGTGAGCAGCCACATGATTGACCACGATATACAAATGAATTATCGCGGTAAGTCAGCACTTAGTGTTTGCTCTGCCTTTCAATATGTTTCTGACAGATCTGAGTGTAACCCAATTTCACAGGCACATTATTGTTTATCATGAATCTCTATCCCTGCCTTCGGTTAAAGATTTTACTTCTTTTACACTCTGCTTCAACCACAAAGTGAAGTATAGATGTGGAATGAATCGACAGTGAATATGATCGAGGCAGGGACAAGTAGAGCTTTTAGAAGACAGTGGATAGGTACTTGGATTAGAAAGATTCAGAAGCTTGTTTTCCAAATGCTGGCAAATAGAACGAGCTCGAAAGGAGCATACATGGTCAGCATGAACCTGTTGGGCTGAAGGGTCTGTTTCTGCGCCATGTAGCTCTATGATTCTCTGACCATTTTGGGAGGAATGCGCCAAATCCATAACCTGCTGAGAGAAATATAAATAACTGCTTCATTATTGTCAAAATGGGTGACCCTTCATTAACCTGTGAACCTCTCCCCCACCGCAGTTCTAAATCTTGTCTCAAGTACTTGTTATTGGTTTAATTATTGTCATATGTACTGAGGCACAGTGAAAAACTTTCCTTTATATGATATCCAAACAAATCATTTCATCACATCCATACACTGAAGGGAAAATAATAACAGATCACAGAATGCGGTGTCACAGTTACAGCTGCAGAGACGGTGTAATATAAGCAGAAAACAAGATGCAATGTAGACGGTGAGGTCAATAATCCATCTTTTTGTACAAGAGGATCGTGTTACAACAGTGGGACAGAAACAGTCCTTGAGACTAATGGTACATGCTTTCAGCTTTTTGAATCTCCTGCTCTCTCCACATTCATCCTGTAATGACCCGTTATGTAATTCTACCAAATCCACTTTCATCTTCTGAATTCTAGTGGAATCAAGACCTGACTATCCAACATTTCCTTGTAAACTATCCTGGCCTTTCCAAGTTTTAGTTTAGTAAAGTTTGTCAAAGCTGTTTCCAGTGGATGATCATCCTTCCATAAAGTACTGGACCAGTATTGTAAACAGTACTCCATTATTAGACACACAAATGCCCCATGTAAGTGAAACATAATTCCTCTCCTTTTGGATTCATGGTACTAATATGGTAAAGTTTCTAGGGCATTGCGGTACTCTGTACTAGGCTTTCTTTAAATCAAGCACCAAGTCACTTAGATACCTTTGCATTTTATAGTCTTTAATGATTTAAACAGTAAGCCTCTTGTCACATTTCTTATCAAAATGGGCAGTTTCATATTTCCCCACATCTCCATTTGACAGATATTTGTTCACTCACAACTTTTTGTCTTCTCCTCACACCACTTTTGCCACTTACTTTCCTACATATCTTTAGATCATTAGCAAGGTGAGCAATCATACCTTAATTGCATTCATCCAAGAAATTAACATAAATTCTGAAATGTTAATCATGCCAGAATCAGTTTTATTATCGCTGACTGCTACGTTGTGAAACTTGTTGCTCTGTGACAGCACTGTGTTCATTACGTCTTGACAACCAATTAGGCCTATTTTCTGCTTCCTTCTAATTGGGCAGTCTCCTACCTATGCAAAATACAAACTGTTGCAGGAACTTAGCAGATCAAACAGCATTTGTGAAGGCAAAGGGATAGTAAATGTTTTAAGCTGAAACTGAGCATCTGAACTTGTGCCTCTGTTTATGTTAACTTCTGCATAACTTGATTAAATTTTCCACAATAATCTGTGGAATGAGTGTCATTGATCATGTGGATAGTCAGAGGCTTTTTCCCAGGACTGCAATGGCTAGCATGAGAGGGCACAGTTTTAAGGTGCTTGGGAGTAGGTATAGAGGAGATGCCAGGGGTAAGCTTTTTACTCAGAGAGTAATGAGTGTGTGGAATGGGCTGCCAGTGACAGTGGTGGAAGTGGATACGATAAGGTCTTTTAAGAGTCTCCTGGATAGGTACATGGAGCTTAGGAAAATAGAGAGATATGGGTAACCCTAGGTAATTTCTAAGGTAAGGACATGTTCGGCACAGCTTTGTGGGCCCAAGGGCTTGTACTGTGCTGTAGGTTTTCTATGTTTCTATGTTTCTAATTTTTGAGGCAGCAACAGCCCAGAGCATCTCTGATCTGGTGATGTCACAAAAATCTTTGGGGCCACAAATGATGATGCTCAGATTGTTGCAAGAGAGATGTGCTAACATGTTCTGAATGCAAAATATTCTATCAGCATCTTCTTTTGCTTACAAATACAACCGCCGGGCAGTCCTCCAACTCCACCCTCTGTTCCCCAGTTTCATTAGTATACAAAGCTTCCTTGGTATTACATAAATCAGTTAGGTTTATATTCACCAGTGTTCAGAATCAGAATCCCATTTATTATCATTGATGTATGTCATGAAATCAGTTATTTTGTGGCAGCAGTACAATGTAAGACATAACAAAATTACCAGAAGTTAAATAAATAAACAAACAGATAGATAGATAGATAGGTAGCATGAAAGAGGAATAGAAAAGCAATGTTCATAGACCATTCAGAAATCTGATGGTGGAGGGCAAGAAACTGTCCTAAAGTGTTGAGTGTGGATCTTCAGGCTTCTGTACTTCCTCCCTGAGTAGTAATGGTGAGAGTCCTTAATGATGTATTCCACTTTCTTGAAGCATTGCCTCTTGAAGATGTCCTCAATGGTAGGGAAGGTTGTTGGGAAATTAATCAAAATTGACAACATTTTGATCGACAAAGTAGATACAGGGAGGATGGTTATGTGTTTAGAACAAGGAATGATGGTAAGTTATTTTGGGCTGAAGTCAGGTGAAATTTCTTCACCCAGTGGGAGATATCTTTGTGCAATTTGCTACCACAGACTGTTGCAGAGGTCAAGTCTTTGAACATACTTAAGAAAGAGATGTATAAATGCAGGTGTAAAAGGCATTAAGGGATATGGGATGAGAGTGGGATAAGTATTGAGATAGCCAGCTAACAGGGGTCTTAACAGACATCTTTAATATCTCTTTACAATAGTCCACTTCAAGGCTTCAAGGCAGCCACCATTATTCTGGTGCCCAAGACAGTGACAGTTAATGGGTCTGAATAATTGCCTCTCAATGACACTGACCACAATAATCATGAAGTGCTTTGTGCAGCTGGTAATGGATTGGATAAAATCCCACATTTCAGCTACATTGGACCCTTTCCAGTTCGCCTTCTGCTCAAATCTGTCCACTGATGATTTCATACCCTCGATCCTCCAATTCATCCTGTCCCACCTAGAAAACGATGTATCATATGCTAGGATGTTGTTCATGGATTTCAGCTCAGCATTTAACATGAACATCCCTCAGGGCCTGCTGGGTAAACTGTCCTCATTGGGACTAAACACCCCTCTCTGTAAATGGATCTTGGACTTCTTGACAGAAAGACCCCAGTCTGTCAAAACACCAGGACCCTGCAATAAGCACTAATCAGGAGCCCACTTTAAATAATCACAGTACTCAAAAAAACCCATGCCAGTCAAAATAAACTTGACAAGATTAAGCAGACAGCACAAGGGTTTAACGCCTCTAGATAAGACAGCAATTAACAAATACAGGGACACAGGCCCACGGGGCTCATGACACCAGTGAGTCTGAGTGAACAGCAACATCTCAAGCTCCATCACGCTGAGCACTGGTTCCCCCTTCCCCACTGCTGTGTGCTCAGTCCATTGTTGCTCACGCTGCTGACTCATAACTGCACTGCTGTATCCAGCTCAAACTGCATGATCAAGTTCGCTGATGTGGTTGGCCTCATCAGCAACAATGAGTCAGCATACAGAGGGGAGCTGGAGATGTTTGTCATATGGTGTGAGATCAACAATCTGAGTCTCAACATGGACAAACAAAATGATTGTGGATAGTTGCAGGTAGACCACTCTCCATTATACATCAATGGCTCTGCTGTAAAGAGCACAAAGTTCCTTGGTGTACATATAATGGACGATCTAACCAGGACCTATAACCCTTTCTCTTTAGTCAAGGAGGCATAGCGCCATCTACACTGGCTGAGGAGATTGAGGCATGCAAGGCTCTTCACCCCCATTCTAACAAGAGTTTCCAGTCTGGCTGCATCATTGTGTGGTATAAAAAGCTGCAAGGCATTGGACCACAGGACCCTTCAGAGGATAGTAAAAACTACTGAGAGAATCACTGGGGTCTCCCTCCCTTCTATTTGGGACATTTACCAGGAGTGTCGTACACAAAGGGTCAGAAGCATTGTTGAGGATCCCTATTGGTCGTCCTTCAATCTCTTTGACCCACTCCCATCAGGAAGGAAATATAGAAGCACTAGGGCTAGGATTGCCAGACTGGGTAACAGCTTTATCCCTCATGCTGTGAGACTAATGAGTACCCTGCCACCACCAAGGTCTCTTCACTAGGACACCTAGCTGTTTACTGTTTATTGTACAGTTTACCTGTGCTACACACACATTCATTTTGAATTATATTTCATTAACTTACGGTAATATTAGTTTTATCTGCTGTGTGTGATATATGTTGTGTGTGTGCTATTGGTCCAGAGGAACGTTGTTTTATTTGGTTGTATATATATACAGTCAGATGACAATAAATTGGAACTTGAACTTGAATGATTTGCCATGTTTGTATTCAGAGTGGACCTGAAGGACAAAATTACTTAACCTTTCTCATATTTTCTGTGCCTCTATATTTTTAAAAGCTACCGCACTCACTACTGTGCTATCATTCGGCCTTGTGCTTCCATATTTGAACCTCCCTTTATTGACATTTGAGGCTGAGTCATCCTTATGGAACAGAGACAAAATATTGCTGAGCAGGTTACTGCTGAGTAGTTGATATTTGATATCACCTCTCTGACAACTTGTAATGTTGCTTTAGTGGCATTATGAAAAACCTACCTCAGTGACTATTTTTCATTCTGTTATTTATTGAGTTACAGCATGAAATAGGCCCATCAGGCACTTTGTGTCATGCCACATGGCAACCCCTGATTTAACCTTAACCTAATCATGGGACCTTTTACAATTACCAATTAACCGACCAACCAATACATCTTTGGACTGTGAAATGACTTTGTCATGGGGACAATGTGCAAACTCCTTACAGACAGCGATGGGAATTGATCCTGGGTCGTTGGGACTGTAAAGTGTTGTGCTAGCCACAGTGCTACTGTGCCACCACTGTCATCCAGCAGCACTTACATCCATTGAGATGAAGTGCTTTGAGAAGTTGCTGATGAAACATATCAACACCTGCCTGAAAAGCAACTTGGATCGGCTCCAATTTGCCTACCAGCACGGCAGGTCAACAGCAGATGCAATTTCTTTGGCTCTTCACTCAACCCTGCAACATCTGGACAACAAAGGTACATACATCAAGATGCTTTTTATTGACGACAGCTTGACATTCCAAACAATTGTCTGCTCAAAGCTAATCAATAAGATTGAAGACCTCGGCTTCAATACCTCCTTGTGCAATCAAATGCTCGATTCCGGATTGGCTCAACCTCTCCTCCACAATCTCCATCAATACAAGGACAACACAAGGCTGAGTGCTTAGCCCCTTGCTCTACTTGCTTTACTCTTATGACTGTGAGACTGGACACTGCTGACGACGCCACTGCAATTGGCCAAATCAAAGGTAGTGATGAATCAGCATATAGGAAGGGGACTGAAAATCTGGCTCAGTGGTGCCAGCGCAACAAGCTTTCACTCGACGTCAGCAAGACCAAGGAGCTGATTATTGACTTCAGTAGGAGGAAACCAGAGATCCATAAGCCAGTCCTCATCAGGGGATCAGAGAGGGAAAGGGTCAGCAACTGTAAATCCCTTGGTGTTATCATTTCAGAGGACCTTTCCTGGGCCCAGCACTTAAATGCAGCGCCTCTACTTCCTATGAAGTTTGCAAAGATTCAGCATGTCATTTAAAACTTTCACAAATTTCTATTGATGTGTGCTGGAGAGTATAATCACTAGTTGCATCAAGGCTTGATATAGAAACACAAATGCCCTTAAGCAAAAAGTTCTACAACAAGTAGTGGATATGGCCCAGTCCATCGCAGGTAAAGCCCTCCTCACTATTGAGCACATCTAGATGAAATATTGTTGATGGAAAGCAACATCTATCATTAAGGACCTTTGCCACCAAGGTTGTACTCTCTTCCTGCTGCTGCCATCATGAAGAAGGTGCAGGTGGCTCAGGACTCACAACACCATGTCCAGGAACAGTCATCTCGCTCTTGAACTAGAGGGGATAATTTTGAGAGTACACCTCAGCCATCTCGCTCTTGAACCAGAGGGGATAAGTTTGCTCACCCCATTACTAATCTGTCCCCACAACCTATGGACTTGCTTTGAAGAACTCTTCATCTCATATTTTCAATATTTATTGTTTATGTATTATTATTAGTAGTAGTAGTATTACTAACTTTTTATTATTAGTAGTAGTAGAAGTAGTATTTCTCCTTTGTATTTGCAGTTTGTTACCTTTTGAACATCTGTCCTGTAAGGTGGGTCTTTTATTCATTCTATTGTTTTCCTTGGATTTACTGTGTATGCCCACAAGAAAACAAATCTGAGGGATGTATATGGTGACAATCCGTACCTTGTTAATAAAATTATATTGAACTTTGAAGCTAGGCCCTTTCACATTTTGGAATTTATTCTTCTGTTTGGGGAGAAGATGCTCCTGGGAATTTTTTGATATGTCATTCCTGGACTTACCTAACTCAGAACACACTCAGTGGCTCTGCATCGTCGTATTCGATTAACCATATCAACATACACCTGAGAAGTGACTTGGATCAGCTCCAGTGTTGATATTCACCCATTAAAGCCTCCATTAATCACTGATTAAGGTGTCGAGGAAAATTGAGACATCGAAGCGAATGCGGAAGGCAAGCAAGAGATCTGCGCTGGCTGCCTGCCTTGTCTGTGAGTGGCCTATCGGAGTGTGGCTCGCTGTGGCAGGCAGGTAGGCCTCTACCTCATGTGATGTCTCTTGCTTTTGAGGAACGTCAGTGATATCGGAGATTGTATCGTGGCTCTGCGTCTACGGATTGGACTGTTGCATTTATGACTGTGGAATTTTACCCTTATGGTTTTCATACTCTCTGTTCTTTGTCACCTGTTCCGTTTCCGTTTTGATGTGCAAGGGGAGGGTGTTTGGGGGTTGATGTTCTCTTTCGGATTTGTGCAAAAGCAGGGCTTTTGGGGTTGATGATCAGGATGCCGTTCTTTTTTGTGCATGGAGGGTTGGGTTTGATGTTTCTCTCTGAATGACATTTATGTTCTTCCTTTGTTTCATGGCTTGCTGGAGAAGACAAATTTCAGAGCTTTATATGGATACATACTTCGATAATAAATGAATGTTCGAACCATTTTTTTAACCTCTGATATTTTCTTCCATTCAGTGTATTCACACACATGCTCTAGGTATTGTTCATTCTCAGTATGAACAACACGTAAAAAGGCAAGTATAATTGATACATGGGAATATTGTCATCTCAAAGTTCTCATTGAGCTGACCTGCAGATGTGCTGATGTTCCCTTATCATAATTTGATATAAATTGTATTACCCATTACTTTATAAAACCTTATAACTGATCTAACAGAAATATACAAGATTATGAGAGGCATAGTTAGAATAAATAGTCAAAATATCTTTCCCCGTGTTAGAAGTACTATAAACTAGAAGGTGTGGGTGTGATGAGAGATGAACGAGCATTAAAAAGAATTTAAGGAAGATTTTTGTTACACAGAGAATGACTGATATCTGGATTATGCTACCAGTGGAGATGATAGAATGAAAGACAATTACTACATTTACAATCTGGATGATTGGGTATTAAATTGGATTAGTAAGAATGCAGATGATGCTAAGCTAGGTGGCGTTGTGGATAATGAAGTAGGTTTTCAAAGCTTGCAGAGAGATTTAGGCCAGTTAGAAGAGTGGGCTGAAAGATGGCAGATGGATTTTAATGCTGATAACTGTGAGGTGATACATTTTGGTAGGACTAATCAAAATAGGACATACATGGTAAATCGTAAGGCATTGAGGAATGCAGTAGAACAGAGTGATCTAGAAATAATGGTGCATAGTTCCCTGAAGGTGGAATCTCATGTGGATAGAGTGGTGAAGAAAGCTTTTGGTATGCTGGCCTTTATAAATCAGAGCATTTATAGGAGTTGGGATGTAATGTTAAAATTGTACAAGGCATTGGTGAGGCCAAATTTGGAGTATTGTGTACAGTTCTGGTCACCAAATTATAGGAAGGATGTCAACAAAATATAGAGAGTACAGAGGAGATTTACTAGAATGTTACCTGGGTTTCAGCACCTAAGTTACAGAGAAAGGTTGAACAAGTTAGGTCTTTATTCTTTGGAGCGTAGAAGGTTGAGGGGGGACTTGATAGAGGTATTTAAAATTATGAGAGGGATAGATAGAGTTGATGTGGATAGGCTTGTTCCATTGAGAGTAGGGGAGATTCAAACAAGAGGACATGAGTTGAGAGTTAGGGGGCAAAAGTTTAGGGGTAACACGAGGGGGAACGTCTTTACTCAGAGAGTGGTAACTGTGTGGAATGAGCTTCCAGCAGAAGTGGTAGAGGCAGGTTTGATATTGTCATTTTTAAAAAGTAGACAGGTATATGGACAGGAAAGGAATGGAGGGTTATGGGCTGAATGCAGGTCGGTGGGACTAGGTGAGAGTAAGCGTTCGGCACAGACTAGAAGGGCCGAGATGGCTTGTTTCCGTGCTGTAATTGTTATATGGTTATTTAGGGGGCATATAGACAGACCCTTACATATACTTGGTTGCCACTTTATTCAGTATAGAAGTGCACCTAATAAAATAGCTGCAGGAATAGAACTTGGTCTGGTCTTCTGCTGCTGTAGCCAATCCACTTCAGGTCTAATGTGTTGTACATTCAGAGTTCCTCATCTACTCAGACTGTTGTAACGTGTGGTTATTTGAGTTACTGTTGCCTTTCTGCAAGCTTGAACTAGTCTGGCTAATTTCCTTTGACTGCTCTCATTAACAAGGTGTGCTCGCTGACAGAACTGCCACTCACTGGATTTTTTTTTTGATTTTTGCACTATTATCTGTAAACACTTGAGACTTATGTGTGAAAACCCCAGGAGTTCAGCAGTTTCTGAGATACTCAAACCACCCTGTCTGACACCAACAATTATTTCACGGTCAGATTTCTTCCCTATTCTGATGTTTGATCTAAGCAACAGTTGGACCTCTTGACCATGTCTGCCTGCTTTTATGCAGAGTTGTTGGAACGTGATAGGCTGATTAAATATTTGCATTCACAAGCATGTGTACAGGTGTGACTAAAGAAGTAGCCACTGAGTGTAACTAGGAAAAGCGTGGAAGGGTGTGGTCCTAATCTATGCTAATAGCATTAGTATCGATGGGCAAAAATGTCAGCATGGTTGCCTTGGGCTGGATGGTCCTTTTCTGTGCTATATAACCCTTCTTATGACTATACGATTTAGCAAGTGAACACTTTCATCACATAGTTTGGACAGTTTAAAAAATAGCCCCATTTCCTCCTTTTTATGGCCTGTTGTAATGGCAATATACGGTAAAGAATCAAATGCTTGAAATTTAATATGAATCCTCTGCAAGGACAATCAATACTGGTCAATAGAGCATTTGTGACGTTAATACTTTATGCATTTGCTCCCTTGAAAGTACTGATGAGTAGATTAATCTCTGCTGATTTCTTTAGATCCAAAAAATTTTTCCCTAATTTGACGCACCATTGGAAACAGCATTTACACTTCACATGCCTTACGTTGGGGAGCATATGCTGGAGTGAGAATCTGTTTTAATCAGCACCTCGACTGCTACATCCGTACATCTGTGTTTTCCACTTCAGACCCCCTTAAAAGCATTCTTTTTCTAACTTCCTTCCATCAGAGAAAGAAAGAAAATATTTTAAAAGGCTCTGTAGACCCCTTCAAAAGTGGCACTTATGCAGTCTGTGCCCCTTAAGCAAATGTCTACCAAACATAATAGGTTTCATCAGCGGTAGTCATGTGGTATCAAGTATGTACAAAAGTACTTTTGTGTTATAACTTTCTTCGCATCTGTATAAATTGGGAAGAATTTCCCCTTTCTATCTGTAACAGTTTATCCATATCCTCAGCAAAGTGCACCAACATCTTGCATTTCTATCAGAGACTAGAACATTGAAAAATGCCTAATGCAGCTTCACCAAAGCATAATGAGACAGAAATGAAAAATAAAAGGATGAAAATGGACACTGATGTATAGGTTTACTTTGTGCTTTTTGTCTTCTGAAATAATAGCTGGTTGCTGATGTTGTCTCATTAAATGTGATCTTTATCTTTCTTGGTATTTCTGAACCTGATAATATTATTTAATAAATTGTGCAGCATTAATGGAATAGATAATCAGCAATAGATTCGCTGGGGACAGGAGAAGTTCTCCTTTAGCTCAATGTCACTTAGGACAGTTATCCTTCCCAATCAGCCATTGTTCCATAAACTGCAAAAAAGAAAATGTCATTTAACATGTACAAAAACATCCAGGGAACAAGTGTGGGGAATGTAATAGATGAGAAAATAAAAGGAGAAATGCTATCCTGTCAATGTGTTAATTCTGGGGTTCTGCTCCTCAGAGCAAGATAGCTTAGGAAGGCTTTTGTGGTGCTAAAGGGATGAAGGGATATGGAGAGAAGGTGGGAACAGGCTACAAAGGTGAGTGACCTGTCATGTTCCAGATGAATGATGCAGTAGACTTTATTAGAGTAAATGTCCTACTCTGCACCAATTCTGTATGCTCCTATACTTCTATCTGATGTAGATGATGCATTTTATACATTGGATTACCGTGCTGTATCTCAAAATAAGAAATATAAGGTGTACCAGATCACAACTGGTTTTGCTGAGCTAATTGAAGAGAAGGTGTTCCCATGAGTAAATGGTTTAAGGATGAAGAGAAATGAAATATTGGGTAGAAAAGATAAAAAGGCATTGGGAGGAAGAAATTTGACAAAGAGAGTCAAGATCCCACTAACTGTAAAGTTGGTCGAAAGAGGGACTTGGAGAGAGAATAATTAGCAAGGTCTCAGGAAAATGGATATTAATGGGACTGAATGGATTGTTCTACTAGAGGCTTGATGGGTCAAGTGGCCTTGTTCAGAGCCATAACAATTCTATGATTGTCTGAAATCAGAAATTAAAATGGGAATTCCTAAAAGGTGGTTTTCAATATCAGGACAAGTTAACTTGAGTTTCAACTGCTTCCCAGAATTGCCATTCCACCACTGATAGGATCCCAGGCAAAAAAAAAATAAAATCGATTATAATCTCGTCATGTTTTTGAATTTTTACAGCATTTCTCAAGAAGTTAAGAGACACTGAAGACTACTTTTCAATGAGTTGTTTGATTCCACTTCCAACAACAATTACAATGTATTTGCATCACTTGAGGTGTTGGGTTAGAGAATGTTAAAGGAACCCAGGACAGGTCAAGACGATACAATAAGTAATTGCTTAGGGGTTGCTATTCTGAGTAGTTTATATATATATAACAAAAAGCTACATCTAGATTAAATACAAGAGGTATGATCAAACATCCCAAATCTAAAGGGAACTGAGTACAATGAACCATCTTCACATTAAAAGATTGTGCCTAAACCCCAAGCCCCTATAAAGCTCAGTCATTTTGGTAGAAA
Source organism: Hemitrygon akajei (assembly GCF_048418815.1). Taxonomy (NCBI): domain Eukaryota; kingdom Metazoa; phylum Chordata; class Chondrichthyes; order Myliobatiformes; family Dasyatidae; genus Hemitrygon; species Hemitrygon akajei. The sequence continues at coordinate 146,677,956 of NC_133131.1, forward strand.
TACCGGCACGAACACTTATATAGAAAAGATACACAGAGATTGCTTTTAATTTTTCAAAGTTCAAGGTGAATTTATTAGCAAAGTACATATACGTCACCATATACAACCCTGAGGTTCATTTTCTTGCAGGCATTATCAGTAAATCTATAGAATAATAATAATAATAGAATCAATGAGAGACCACACCAATTTGGGCATTCAACCAGTGTACAAAAGACAACTAACTGTGTAAGTACAAAAAGAAAGAAATAATAATAAATGAATAAACAATAAGTATCAAGAACATGAGATGAGGAGTCCCTGAAAGTGAATCCATTTGTTGTTGGAACATTTCAATGATGGAGTAAGGGAAGCTGAGTGAAGTTATCCCCTTTGGTTCAAGAGACTCATGGTTGAGGGAAAATAATTGTTCCTGAACCTTGTGGTGTCAGTCCTGAAGTTCTTATACTTTCTTCCTGATGGCTGCAACAAGAAGCGAGCATGGCCTGATTGGTGCATATCCCTGATGATACTGCTTTCCTGCATCAGCGTTTCATGTAGATGTGCTCAATAGTGGGGAGGGCTTGACCTGTGATTGGCTGGTATGTATCCACTACTTTTTGTAGGATTTTCCATTCTGTCTAAGCCACTTGTCTGCTCTAGTTGGGACCACAAGTTGCCCTGTATGAGGGCTTTCTGAGGTATTGGTGCTTCACTCAGAGTTCTGGAGATTCTTTCAGATCTAAGAATTGAATGTGAAAAAAAAAATCAGCTGAAAGTGACTGACTTGGAGTGATTTTTGTGTCATCAAGCCGCATCTATCCTCCTCATCCCCTCCACCAAACAAATTGGAAACAATGTGGCCTTCCCCAGGCTCTGCACAGAAGCTAGCTTACCAAGTCTCCTCTGCCTCAAACTGCAGCAGTAGTATGTCTTCAAGCATTGTAAGTACCTTTTAAACTTACGGACATATAGACAATGCTCAACTATGCATATAGAGTCATAGACTAATACGACATGCCCGAGGTCATCCATGATGTCCACCACATTTCAAACAAGAGAAAAATTGCAGATGCTGGAGATCTGAGCAACACCCACAAAGTGCTGGAGGAACTCAGCAGGCCTGGCAGCATCTATGGGAAAAAGTACAGTCGATGTTTCGGGCCTGCTGAGTTCCTCCAGCATTTTGTGTGTGATGCTTGTCACATGTTCCCACATTTGGCCCACATCACTCTTGTCCCTTTCTGTCCATGTACTTAACTAAACATCTTTCACGTGTTGTTACTATACCTGTCTCACCACTTCCTCTGGCAGATTGATCCAAATATGTACCATTCTCCGCATGAAGAAGTTGCCCTTCAAGTCCCTTTTAAATCATTCATCTCTCACCTTAAAACTATGCCCTCTAGCCTTTAGTTCCCCTTTGTTTGGATAAAGACCTCATGCTTTCACCCCATCTGTGCCTCTCATTACCTTATACACCTCGATATGTTCACCCCTTAATCTCCTGCATTCCCAGGAATAATGCCCCGGCTTTACCAACATTTCCCTATAACTCAGGCCCTTGGCTCCTAGCAGCACCCTTGTAAACTTTCTCCGCAAATTATCCAGTTTAATGAATTCTTTCCAATAACAGGGCGGTCAAATCTGTCGATATGTACAGTCTCACCAAAGTCTTGTACATCAGCAACATACAGTCTGTCCCAATTCCTATGCTTAATTTCCTGGCCAATGAAGGACAGCATACAGCTTGCCTTTCCTTCTGGCATGATCAGCTACGTGGCGCCTGTTCCAGATGACCATTCGCACAATGACCTCCATGCAACCCGAGCAGAGATAATGCATTTTCCAATTATCGTTTGCATCTCGCAGGCTTAAAAGCATCACCGCTCTCACACACAGTGAAAGAACATCAGATTGCAAAGCTTGTGATGAATGACACACCGGCTGGGTACATGGTATTATATTAACTGAAGCATTGCCATACAGATTAAAGCGACAACAAAACCTTTCATGGACCCTCTAAGCTCTTTGTTCAAAAACTGGAGAAAATTAAAATGATAATTAATAAGTTCCCACTAACAATTTTTAAATAGCACCACAGCTGGCACACATAGACAAGCAAAATCCCTGCTTTGATTTCCATCTTTTGTCTACATTGAATCAGGAGTCCAATGTAATGTTCTCATATTCACAAATAATATTAAATGACAAGGACAGTCAAAATAGACAAAGTGAACACAAAATACATATGACAAAAATGCAAGATAGTGGTCGTGGCAAATTACATTTAATGGAAATAAAATACAGATAGATATCCTGAAGAAAGAAAAATAGTAAGTAATCCATGTACGGCAGAAGTAGCAGCTAAAGATTTTCTTGTAACATCTGGCTTGGCAGTTTGGACTGAAATTTTTTACAGGAAAATGCTCAAACCACTGTTGATTAATTCCCCTGTAACCTTCATTGGTTTCATAATCAGAATATGTTGCTGCAATGTATATATGTTGAAGTATACCTATCAGTACATGGTGTATCATGCAGTGTGACCTTGACCTTGGCTTTACCAAAGACTACTGCACAGTTAAGTGTCATTGCCATCAGTAAAAGATGTACTTTTTTTTAAAGATGTACTTATTTTTCAAAATTTGGACATCATTGGCATAGGTCCTACTGGGAATGTGGTGGGAGCTACTTTGTTGAAGTATTGTCCTCTAGTCTCACAACGCTGTTTAGTAAGAATGTAAGGATTTCACAAAAATGACAGAACTGTAAAGCATTTCCAGGTCAAGATTTGAACAATAATTTCTTCATTTTTTTGTGCACTGTTGGTAATGGCGGCATCCATTGCCCATCCTTATTTGCCATTGAACAACGTGGTTTGCTGGAAATGGTGGAGGACATTGAAGAGTGAACTGAATGACCTGGGACTGGAGTCACACAGAAGGCATTCCAAGATAGCAGACTTCCTTCCCTGAAGTACACATGAACGAGGTATGATTTTACATCAACTCATAGTTTTTGCAGTTATTATTTTTCCTGAATTTAAATTCCTTGTGTGACAGGTCAATAACAATATGCAAGCAAGTTTTCCCTATATGCTGAAGTATTTTTCCTTCCTGCTTGTAGAGATTGTGGGTTTGGAAGGTGCTGTGGGAGCAGCCTAGGCGAGTAATTGCAGTTCACTTTGCAGAGGGAGCATACTGCAGTCATGCTGCAGAATGATTGAAGGGATAATTCTAGGGTAGAAGTTAGGATACTAATCAAGAAAGATGCTTTGTCTTAGGTGATGTGAAAATTCTCAAGTATTACTTGAGATGCATTGATGTTGGCAAGTGGAGAGTATTCTGTCACACTCCTGACTTGTGTCTTGTAAATGCTGAAAGATTTTTTTGAAGTGTCCAAATGTGACACTTCAAAAGGTGCCCAGATTCTCTTTAGTTTTTTTTTTCAGCCACAGTATGTATGTGGCTGGATGAACTGTGTTTTTGATCATCTTCAGGATGCTAATAGAAGTGGACTTTATTCAGCATCCTAAGGATGATCAAAAACGCAGGTAGCAATGCCCTTGAACAGGATGTGCAGGTAGATGGACTCATTCATTTTGGAGATGGTCATTTGTACAGACGATAGCTCAACCATCTGTCGTTGATGCTAGCAGCAGCACAGAAGGATCAAGAGGCAGTGCAGCAATGTGAACTACTGGACAAAGAATTATGAGCAGCCATTTTCTTCATGTAGTTCTTTGTATGCACTGTCCAAAAGACAGCTTCACATTTTAAAGGGGTTCTAAGCTGGAATATCATAGAGTTACACAGCAAGGATAAAGACCTTTTGGCCCAACGTATCCATTTTGATCAAGGCACAAGCATTTGCACTATATTGCTCTAAACCATTCCTATCCATGTACCATTCCAAATGTTTTATTCTTATAGTATTTGTACCCTCCTCTAGAAACTCCAATATGCACACAACCTTCTGTGTGAAAGAACCTCATGTCACCTTTAAACTTTTCCATTCTCGTATTGAACCCATGCTCTGTAGCTCCAAACTTGCTTATACTGATAAATAAAACTGCAAATATCTATCTTATCTAAGCCCCTCATGAACATAAACCTCAATTAAATCTCACTTCCGTCATATTTTCTCCAGGGAAAACAATCCTCTCTTTCTTAATACTGTATGAATTGAATTCAACCCAAAACACTACTGGACATACCTCCCCACCATTACGAGATGCTGCCCAGGTAAGGCATCATTTATCATAAAATATCCCCATCATCTAGGACGTGCCATCTTCCTGCAGCTACCATTGGGCAAGAAGTACAGAAGGCTGAACTCCCACACCATCAGGTTCAAAAACCCATCAGCCACCCAGTTCTTGCCCCATCCTGTGTAACCCCAGTCACTACAATGCTGTGACTACTTTGATCATTATACACTTCAATGGATGTTGTTTCTTTTGCTCTGATTTTATTCTCCTTTGTAAAACTTAAGTAAAAGCTTTTTTTTCAGTATTTTTTCCAGTTAATGTTGTGTACCTAAATTGGTTTATTATTGTCACATGTACAGTGACCATCTTCAGAATCAAAATCAGATTCAATATCATCGCCATATGTCATAAAACTTGTTGCCTTTGCGATAGCAGTACATTGCAATAAATAATAATATAAAAAATGTGAATTATAGTAAATATATAGTGCAATAGTTAAATTTACGCTATTTAAATTTAGTGTTTAATAGATAAATTAAGTAGTGAAAAATAGAAATAAAAAAATAGTGAAATAGTGTTCATGAGTTCAATGTCCATTCCAAACTTGGACGGCAGAGGGGAAGAAACTATTCTTGAATCACTGAGCACGTGCTTTCAGGCTCCTGCACCTCCTTCGTGTTGGTTGCAATGAGAACAAGGCATGACCTGGGTGATGGGCATTTAATGATGGAAGCTGCCTATTTGAGGCATCATTTTTTTGAAGATGCCCTGGATACTATGGAGGTTAATGCTCATGATGGAACTGACTAAATTTACAACTTTCTGCAGCTTACAGGATCCTGAGCAGTAGGCTCCTTAACGCACCCCCCCCCCCCACACACACACACCCAACACCGGACAGTGACGCAGCCAGTTAGAATGCTGTCCACAGTACATCTGCAGAAATTTACGACTGTCTTTGGTGACATACCAAATCTCCTCAAACTCCTAATGAAATATACCTGCTATAACGCCTTCTCTTTTAGTTCACCTTGTCTTGCATACTGTCCATAATGATCGTTTCATTACAGCAACTCATTGAGGTAGCACAGTGTGCAGAACGTAGCATGACAGTCACAGAGAAAATATATAGTGCAGACAGACAATAAGATGCAATACCATAATGGAGTAGCTTGTGAAGTCAAGAGGACACCTATCATAAAATGGGAACATTCAATGGCATTATAAAAACAGGATAGAAGCTATCCTTGAGTCCTATATGCTTTCAGAATTTTGCCATCTTCTCTCCAATGGGATGCAGATAGGAGGGAGAATGCCCGAGGTGAGTTGCAGCTTTGATTCTGTTGGCTGCTTTACCAAGGCAGAGAAGAGTTGACACAGTTCAAGGAGGGGAAGCTGGTCTCTGTTGTGCTATGTACCTGTTATGCATATGCTTATTGGAATTTATTGTCTTCTATTATCATGTATTGCAATGTATTGCTGCCAAAAAAACAACAAATTTCATGATATATGCCAGTCATATTAAACCTGATTATGATTCTGGATCAGTAGCTATTTCATTAGGTACCTACCTTCTGTATCTAATAAAGTGCCACTGAGTGGTATCACACACAGAATGCTGGAGGAACTCAGCAGGTCAGGCAGCATCAATAGAAAGGGATAAACAGTCGATGTTTTGGCCCGAGACCCTTCATCAGGACTGAGTATGTGTTCATAGTCTTCAGCTGCAGAAGTAAATCCACTTCAAGTTTCAATGTGTTATGCATTCAGAGTTGCTATTCTGCATACTACTGTCGTAACGTGTGGTCATTGGAGTTACTGGTGCCTCTCTGTCAACTTGAAATAGTCTGGCCATTCTCCTCTGAGTTAAAGTTAAAGTCTGTCCCGAGCCTTATAGGCTCACCAGGCTGGTGCTTATGCCGGTTTCCGTGGCGTGAAGCGACTGAGAGTACGAAACTCCACACCCCCCCCCCCCCCCCACTGGATGGGACGCCAGTCTATCGCGAGGTTCTCTCACATTATCAAGGTGTTTTTGCCCAAATCACTACTGCTCATTGGATGTTTCTCGCACCATTCTCTGTAAACTCTAGAGACAGTTGTGCGTGAAAATCTCAAGGGGAATCAGCAGTTTCTGAGATACACAAACCACACTGCCTGGCTCCAAGAATCATTCCACATCAAAGATCACATTTCCTCCTCATTCTGATGTCTGATCTGAACACTGAACCTCTTGACCATGTGTTAATGAACGAAGTAGGCGCCACAAGATTGGCTGATCAGATATTTGCAATAACAAGCAGGTGTACGGGTACTTGAGCAGCATGGCCTCAATTTTTGGAAGGTGAGCCTTATCCAGGACCTTGTTGGAGACATGGTGCTGTCATAATGGAGTGGAGGCAGTGCTGATAGAAGCACTTAAGCAACTGGATTTGCCTGTGTTACAAGCCCCAGGCTTCAGAGCCGTATAGCAGTGTTGTGACAATGGCAGCCCTGTACATCTGGCTTTTTGTGGACTCACACAGCTGATGGTTCTTCCACACACGTTTCTGGAGGCGCCCGAAGGCACCGTTGACTCTGGTGAGTCAATTGTCCCTTACTACTGTAGTATCATTGAAGATGATACTATCCAGGTAGGTGAACTGCTCATCCGTGGTGAGAGGGTGGTCGCCAATGGTGATCGGAGGTGGGTTATAAACACCACAAGGGTGCTTCTGATGGAGAATCACTGATTTCTTCAGACTGACTGGTAACCCGAAAACCCTTGCAGCCCTGGCAAACAGAATGACTGCCACCTGCGGTGCGTCCAGTGTGCATGAGAAGAGCGCAATCATCTGCTTATAATGGCTTGAGAATGGGCTCTTCCATGAATTTCGTTTGGGTGAGAAGGCGGCGGAGGCTGAAGATACATCAGTGCAGAACCGAATGTAGATTCTCTCCAAGATGGTCTCTTTCACTTCTCGTGACATCCTGCTGAAAAAGATAGCAAAGAGCATTGGAGCCAAAACACAGCCTTGTTTCACGCCAGTACCGATGGTGAATGGGTCAGACAGGTCACTGATGTGTTTAACCTGACAGCTTTGACCGCTGCTGCAGGATGGTGAGGAATTTTGCGGGACAATCGGGCCTCGACAAAATCTTACAGAGACCATCGCTGCTGACTGTATCAAAGGCCTTGGTCAGGTCAATGCATGCCACATATGGTCTGTTTATGACTCTTGTCCTGTATCTGGCACAAGACAAAGATCATGTTGGATGTGCCTCTGTTCACTCAGAATCCGCTGGTCAGGCCACGTGTCTCGCATGGATAACTCAAGGTTTCTGAAAGCAATACTCTACGGAGAACTCTCACAGGACAAGAGAGATTGTGGTGCCCTGCACAAGAGGTACAGAGATCAACTTAAGCAGCAGCTCTCTCAGGCAAATATTAAGGATGACTGAGTGGCAGGTTCTGGCTTGTGATAGAGGCCGCTGGAGAACGCTGAACCACAGAGGAGACAAGAATTTTGAGGAATCCTGAAGGGTGACTACTGAAGGGAAGAGGAAACACAGAAAGGGTCCCATTACCCAAGCACCCGCATCCCAACTGTTCCCATGTCCCTGCTGCCCCAGATTCTACAGATCCAGAACTGGCCTCTACAGTCAGTAACGATCATGCCATTGCTCCTAAGAACTCTTCTTCCCTCTTGATCTTCGTAAGCGAAGAACCAGCCGTCGTCATCGTACAGATACCTAATAAAGCGGCCACTGAGTCGACATGTACTTGTGTAGATGGCAATAAGCTTGAGTTTGATTTCAGTCCCAGCAATAGCTGGGAAAAATCTCTTCTGCTACCTCTATGTCTTAATATGCTCTCCATCAGAAAGATAGGCTTCATGTGGAGCACGGCGTGATTTTGAGCAGCATTCTATCGGGGACACCATGCCTTCCAAAATTGAAGGTAGGAATAATGCAAACATGCTAATGCTATTGCCTTCACTGACCAAGGTGAAGGGTTGCAGGGGAGGGAGTGGGAGGATGGGTGGGCAATAATGAAAAAATGGGACAGTAGTGGTGGAACATGGTATTGACAGGAATGTATGGAACAGTCCAAAATCAGAATTAGATTTATCACTGACATAAATCACCTCATAAATTTGTTGTTTTGTGGCAGTAGTAACATGCAAGATATGTTACAATAAATAAATAACTAAATAGTTCAGAAGAGGAATAGGAGGCCATTCAAAAATCTGGTCAGAGGGGATGAAGCTGTTACAAAAACATTTAGTGTGGGCCTTTAAGCTCCTGTACCACTGCCCTGATGGTAGTAATGTGAGGAGGGCATGTCCTAGATCATGAGGGTCCTTAATGATGGTTGTCAACTTCTTGAACCATCATCTTTTGAAGATGCCCCACTGGTGAGGAAGGTTGTGCCCGTGATGAGCTGGTTGAGACTACAATTATTTCCCCATTTTTGGGCTCGCTCTTCATTTAGGAAGAAATTCTGGTTTGGTTTTAGACTTACTTACAATAGCTACAAATCCCTATTGCTAAATTACTTATTAATTTTAAATCAGTCATTCAAACATATAAACCATATGGGTGAGAAGTACGTATTGGTTGCTCCAAAATGTCTGACAGGGTCAGATCAGATCTGCCACATTCCAGTGAAGCCAGGTGTGCATTCTGATTCATGGGTTAGATTAGGCTCTTCCCCACTTCCACTGTAAATGTGGAGTTGGTTCAGGTAAGTGGGCTGGGGGAAAGATTTCCTTAGTTTGAATCACTTGTGTCTTCTGCTATTGGTCAAGATTTGATGCTTTATTCTCACATAGACCTATAGAATGTGTCAGATTTGCTATGTTTCCATTGTTGGCCAGGTCACATCGGATAAAAAATAAGGTGTATTCAGGGTCAGATTGCAAATTAGTCTTGGTGGGTCATGTCTGCTTTTCATTTTATGCCCAGTAGACCACAAAAATATGGGTATAGGGAATTAAATTACTCAGCCTTCCTCTTCGTAAAGCACAACAGAGAAGAATTTATCTGTGCCAGCTCACAAACAGAGAAACTCACCTGATCCATTTTTATGCTTCTTTGAAGCTTGAAATTATTCCTCACTATGATTCTGTCCAGTGTTTCCAAAAGGCCACAGAACCTCCCTCCGCCACATCTGCAACAGAGCAGCACAAATTCAAAACTCAATATGTGCAAGAAGAAGTTTTTTTTTGGATCCCCTCGTTACATTCTTAATTATCTTCCACTTTATTTTATACCCTTGATCTGTTATCCTTAACCCATCCACCAACAGGAATATCTTTGCACTATCAGTTCTGGGCAAACCCCTTATCATTTTGTATATTTCTATCTTGCACTCCTCTTAGAAAGATAGGCTTCAATCAATTTTGCCTCTCTCCTTTGTCCTAGCTAAGTTAATTTTCTCTTTATTTTTTTCCCATTAAAATTAATCAACCCATTCCACCAGCCTATTTATACCCTATGCAAATTATCAGCATCCTCATAACAATCTTCAACATTCAAAGTAAATTTAATTTCAAAGGTCATATATTTCACCATGTACAATCCTGAGATTCATTTACTTGTGGGCATTCAAAGTAAATACAATAAGCACAATAGAATCAATAAAAGGTGCTCCCAACAGGATGGACACACAATCAATGTGCAAAAGATATTTTGTGGCATCCATAACATTAGAAAATGCATCCCTAAGCCTAGATCATTAATATAGACCTTTGCATTAAAAAAACAACAACCTACCATCCTTTGTGGGAACATCACTTTTCATTTTCTTCAAATTACAGTGAGCAACCTTACAACACAATCCCCTGTCAGCTATTTCTCAGCAAACTTCATTTCCATTCTCTCAGTGTCTTTTATGTCACGTGTTTCAACTCTGCTGCTATAATCTTATCCAAAGCATTCTGTAAGTGCACGTACACCATGCCACTTGCAAATATCCTCATTAACTCTATCAATAACATCATTAAAAATTCCTACCAAACCAGTTAAGCACAATTTGCCCCGAGCAAATCTGTGCTGATTTGCTTTAATTAATGCATTTCCCTCTGGGTGACTATTAATCCTTTCCAAAATCAATGTATCTAAAAGCTTTCCCACCACTAAATGGCCTGGAGTCACTTGGTTTACCCTTACATTCTATTTTGAATGAGGGAGTAACGTTTGTAATGAACAGGATTTGATAAGCGATCTTGAAGTAAAGGAGCCATTAGGAGGTAGTGACCATAATATGATAAGTTTTTATCTGCAATTTGAGAAGGATAAGGGCAGCTCGGAGGTGTCAGTGTTGCAGTTGAACAAAGGAGACTATGGAGCCATGAGGGAGGAGCTGGCCAAAGTTAACTGGACGGATATCCTAGCAGAAAAGACAGTGGAACAGCAATGGCAGGTTTTCTTGGGAATAATGCACAAGGTACAAAATCAGTTCATCCCCCGGAGAAGGAAGGATTCAAAGGGGGGAAAGGGGCCACAGTGGTTGACAAAGGAAGTCAGAGATTGCATAGCATTAAAAAAAAAGTATGACAGAGCTAAGGTGAGTGGGAAGACGGATGATTGGGAAATTTTTAAGGAACAACAGAACTTAACTAAAAAGGCAATATGGGGAGAAAAAATGAGGTACGAACGCAAGCTAGCCAGGAATATAAAGGAGGATAGCAAAAGCTTTTTTAGGTATGTGAAGAGAAAGAAGATAGTTAAAAACAATGTTGGGCCCTTGAAAAATGAATTGGGTGAAATTGTTATGGGAAACAGAGAAATGGCAGAAGAATTGAATAAGTACTTTAGATCTGTCTTCACTAGGGAAGACACAAACAATTTCCCAGATGTATGGATGGGCCAAGGACATAGGGTAACAGAGGAAATGAAACAGATTGTCATTAGGAAGGAAACGGTGACGAGTAGACTGATGGGACTGAAGGCTAACAAATCCCCAGATCCAGATGGTCTGCATCCTAGGGTACTAAAGGAGGTGGCTCTGGAAATTTGCGAATGCATTGATAATCATTTTCCAATGTTCCTTAGATTCAGGATCAGTTCCTGAGGATTGGAGAATGGCTAATGTTATCCCACTTTTTAAGAAAGGAGGGAGGGAGAAAACAGAGAACTATCATCCTGTCAGCCTAACATCAGTAGTGGGGAAGATGCTAGAGTCCATTATTAAGGATGAAATAGTGGCATATCTAGATAGCAGTGATAGGATTGGGCCGAGCCAGCATGGATTTACCAAGGGCAAATTATGCTTGATTAATCTATTGGAGTTTTTTGAGGATGTAACCAGGAAGTTAGACAAGGGCGATCCAGTGGATGTAGTGTACCTTGATTTTCAGAAGGCATTTGATAAGATCCCACATAGGAGATTGGTGGGTAAAATCAGAGCTCATGGCATTGGGGGGAAGATATTGACATGGATAGAAAACTGGTTGGCAGATAGAAAGCAAAGGGTAGCGGTGAATGGGTGTTTCTCGGAATGGCAGGTGGTGACTAGTGGGGTGCCACAGGGCTCGGTATTGGGACCACAGCTGTTTACAATTTACATCAACGATTTAGATGAAGGCATTGAGAATAACATCAGCAAGTTTGCTGATGATACTAAGCTGGGTGACAGTGTGACATGTGATGAGGATGTTAGGAGAATTCAGGGTGACTTGGATAGGCTGGGTGAGTGGGCAGATACTTGGCAGATGACGTTTAATGTGAATAAGTGTGAGGTTATCCACTTTGGGAGTAAGAACAGGAAGGCAGATTATTATCTGAACAGTGTAGAGTTAGGTAAGGGAGAAATACAAAGAGATCTAGGAGTCCTTGTTCATTAGTCACTGAAGGTGAATGAGCAAGTGCAGCAGGCAGTGAAGAAGGCTAATGGAATGTTGGCCTTTATTACAAAGGGAATTGAGTACAAGAGCAAGGAAATCCTTTTGCATTTGTGCAGGGCCCTGGTGAGACCACACCTGGAGTATTGTGTACAGTTTTGGTCTCCAGGGTTAAGGAAGGACATCCCGGCTGTAGAGGAAGTGCAGCGTAGATTCACAAGGTTAATTCCTGGGATGTCCGGACTGTCTTACGCAGAGAGGTTAGAGAGACTGGGCTTGTACACGCTGGAATTAAGGAGATTGAGAGGGGATCTGATTGCAACATATAAGATTATTAAGGGATTGGACAAGATAGAGGCAGGAAATATGTTCCAGATGCTGGGAGAGTCCAGTACCAGAGGGCATGGTTCGAGAATAAGGGGTAGGTCATTTAGGACAGAGTTAAGGAAAAACTTCTTCTCCCAGAGAGTTGTGGGGGTCTGGAATGCATTGCCTCAGAAGGCAGTGGAGGCCAATTCTCTGGATGCTTTCAAGAAGGAGCTAGATAGGTATCTTATGGATAGGGGAATCAGGGGATATGGGGACAAGGCAGGAAGCGGGTATTGATAGTAGATGATCAGCCGTGATCTCAGAATGGCGGTGCAGGCTCAAAGGGCCGAATGGTCTACTTCTATACCTATTGTCTATTGTCTATTTACTGCCTTCCCGTCCTCTGGCACTAACTTATATCCAAAGAGCATTGCAAAATAAAGTTGAGTGCCTTCAAGCTTTCCTTCTATACTGCCTCGAGATTCCTGGGATGAATCTCTTTGTATAGCTTAGTAAGTTTCAGAAACTATACCTGGTTACTCTCTAATATAAATGCCCTGAAACATTGACTCAGTTTCTGTCTGAACAGATCGCGCTTGACCTGCTAAATACTTCCAGCAATTTCTGTTTTTCGTTCAGATTTTAGCACCTGGAGTATTTCACTTGTGAATCACAAGTAGGATTCTGAGTGCATTGCCAAAACAGTAGAACATTCATATAATATCACAATCTATAAAATAAACCAAGAATGCAGAAGCCTGAGGATACAATGATGAAATAGTGTGGGGTTCTTGTCAGTCAAAATTTGAGTACACTGTTCAATTTTGATAGAAGAGTGAATCAATCATTTTCTGGAGGCAAAAAGAACATTCACAATAATAGTCGTGGATGGGAAATGTAAACTCATGGGTGGTGCCTTGGCTGCAGGGCTCAGAACTAGACTGAAAACCTATTTTAACATTTGAGCCTCAATTACTTCCAGCCGTGATTAATGGGGATAAAAATTGTTCCAGTGGCCAAGCAGGCTGTAAACTACAACAAATTATCAAGGCCACGAGAGGATTTGTCCCTGAGGCTGAGGAAACTCAAGGACCCTTTCTGCAGCCCTGAGGCTCCTTCTGCTTTTTTTTTGTGGTTCATAAAGGTATCAATCAATGTGATTGTAATAATTTGAAATCATTTGTCTTTGTCAGATTTATGATGCCCTGGATTCTGATGTGCTTCAAGCAGTACTCTAACATCAAAGCATGGACTAAAGCCAATCCTGACAATTTTTCGCCCATTTACGATCAACCCATGTAGTGTTAAATTACAATTGTTACAGGTGGGATCCTAATGACAAACACATCTTTACCTCCCCCAAATGCTTCGCTTTCCACAGGGATCGTTCCCTCCGTGAGTCCTTTCCCCGTTCATCCTTCCCCACTAATCTCCCTCACGGCACATATCCCTGCAAGTGGCAGAAGTGCTACTACTGCCCATTCACCTCCTCACCTACCTCCATTCAGGGCCCCAACCAATTCTCCCAGCTGAGGCAATACTTCACCTGCAAATCTGTTGGAGTTGTCTATTGTATCCAGTGCTTCCGATATGGCCTCCTCTGCATTGGTGAGGCCCGACATAACTTGGTGGAGAACTTGGTCGAGCACCTCCGCCCCATCTGCCGAAAGTGGAATTTCCCAGTGCCAAACCATTTTAACTGCTATCCCTATACTCGTTCCACCATGTCAGTCCTTGGCCTGCTCTTTTGCCACAATGAGGTGACACTCTCAGGGTGGAGGATGAACACCTCATATTCCATTTAGCAATCCTCCAATCTGATGAGATGAACAGAGGTTTATCTCTTCTCTAATCTCCACTCTGGCCTCTTATCTCTTCTCCTCACCTGCCTGTCACCTCCTCCTGGAGTCCCTCTTTCTTCCTTTTCTTATATGGTCCTCTCTCCTTCCTATCAGATTCTTTCTTCTCCAGCCCTTTATCATTCTGTCCCACCTGGCTCCACCTATCACCTTCTAGCTGGTCCTCTCCCCCCAACCCACCTTGTCATTCTGGCAATATTCCCCTTCCTTTCCAGCGTGGAAGAAGGGCCTTGGCCCAAAACTCTGACTCTGAAGCGATGCCCAAAAAAGTGTGTTGCCCTGGATTTCCTGCATTTGTCAAACCTCTCATGCTCATGGTATTTGTTGTCTGCTTTATCAACTTTTAAAATACATGGTTTTGTGAGTAGAAGGAGATCAAAAAAAAGGATCAAAGTGTCAGGGAGGAAGCTGTGGATTGCTTAAACCACATATAGTAATCTCTTTAATGGGTGATAAACCACGCCTTTGATTTTCTATATCCTTTTACATGGTTGGTGACCAAATTAATATGGGAAACTGAGACCAGGTGCATTGAGAACATTAAATAATCTCCAAGAGGAGTCAAAATACGGCTGGCTGATTTATGTACCATATGCAGATTTGGTGTAAAACCACCCAGCTCTTTTAGAACATATATACAAATTAATTGCATCTGCTGGAGATCACCGTGTAACAAATGAATATCAGAGGTACCCTCAAGGAAATGAAAACAAAACACTCAGCTGAGTTGAATTCCAGGAATCGAAATTGCTGAGTGGAGTAATGTAACGTCAATGTTAAATTGATCCCTCTAGCATTACGAAAAGAAAATGGTAGCTTTTTAACATCTAGGGATGCTGGTAACATTATTTTGCTGGGTTTAATTCGTGGATGACTAATAATTCATGAATAACCAAGATGTGAATGCATGATTAAGTTTGTCTCAAGAGTGAAGTAAGTGTTTCTCCACTATTAATGTAATTCCCTTATTTATTACATCCCTGTTATTTAGTTCCAACAGAAAAAAGATGGTTCAAATTATTTCTAAATTTAGCAATATAATGTATTTGCTAAACCATTGTTTAAGGTGCCAAAGAGTAGCAGCAACATTACGTGTTTATGTTGCACTTTACATGTTATAGAATGTCCCAAAGCACATCAGAGGAATGCTGCCAAACAAAATATGACCCTGGGGCACAAAACAAAGCCATGACGACCATTAAACAAAAGTCTTTTCAAAGAATTAGCAATCTAAATCAGAATCAGGTTCATTATATGATGTGGTATTTGTTGCTTTGCATCTGAAGTATAGTGAAAAATCATACATTTGCTATAAATTACAAAATAAATAAATAGTGCATTAAAAGGAATAATGAGGTAGCGTTCATGGGTTCACGCACCATTCAGAAATCTGATAGTCGAGGGGAAGATGCTGCTTCCAAATCGTTGAGTGTAGATCCTTAGGAATGAGGGTAATCTCAATGAAACCTTTTGAATGTTGCAAGGCCTCGATAGAGTGGATGTGGAAAGGAAGTTTCCTATGATGCAGGAGTCTAAAACCAGAGAACACAGTCTCAGAATAGAGGGACGTTCTTTTAGAACGGAGATGAGGAGAAATTGCTTTAGCCAGAGTCGGATGAATCTGTGGCATGCATTGCCACGGGCCGCTGTAAGAAGTCAAGTCATCGAATATTGTTAAGGCAGAGGTTAATAGATTTTTCTTTAGTCAGGGCATGAAGGGATACAGGGAGAAGGCAGGAGACTGGGGCTAAGAGGGAAATGGATCAGCCGTGATGAAATAGCGGAAAATGCTCGATGGGCCAAGTGGCCTAATTCTGCTCCTATATCTTATGGTCTTATGGTCTTGACCTCCTCCCTGATGGGGAGGTAATGAGATGAAGGCATGTCTCAGATGGTGAAGGTCCTTAGTGACGTACACTGTATTCTTGGGATACCACATCTTGAAGATTTCCTCAATGGTGATGAGAGTTGTGTCCTTGCTGAGCTTGGTCTAAAATGCTTTGCAGCCTCTTTTAATTCTGTGCATTGAAGATTCCATACCAGATTGTGATGCAACCAGTCAAAATGCTCTCCACCATACAACTATAGAAATATGCGGGAGTCAAATTTCCACTGAAGTAGAGCTGCTGGTGTGCTTTTTTCGTGACTACTTCAGAATATTGGGCTCAGGATAGATCCACTGAGATGCTGACACCCAGGAACTTGAGTAGCTCACCCCTCAATGTGGACTGGTGCGTATTCTCCTGACTTCCCATTCCTGATGTCCACAATCAATTCTTTGGTTTTGCTGACATTGAGTAAAAGAGGTTGTTGTTGCAATAAACTCTACCAATCTATCTCACTTCTGTACGCCTCGTTATTACTATATGAGATTCTGCCACTAACAGTGATACTATAGACAAATTTGTAGATGGCATTTTAGCTCAGCTATAGTCATGATATGCTAAACCTGACATGGCAATCATATTTCTGATTCTGCCTTGAGCTCCACTTGCAGCTGGCATTACTTTCTATAAGGTGAAGCCTAACAGCACAGATTATAGTCATGCTTCTCTCCCCAGTGAGCTCAAACATCTAAGGAAGTAGAGGCTCTGCTGGATGCTTTCTTTGTAATTGCGCTTACGTGCTGGGCCCAGGATGCGTTCTCTGAAATGATAATACTGAGGAATTAAAAGTTGCTGACCAGCTCCACCTTGGTCCCCTGATGAGGACCGGCTCATGAACCTCTGGTTTCCTCCCGCTGAAGTCAATTATCAGCTCCTTTGTCTTGCTGAAGTTGTTGTTGTGGTACCACTCAGCCAGGTTTTCTATCTCCCTCCTTCGTCACCACCTTTGACTAGGCCTATGACTGTGGAGTGTCTCCAAGAAACTTAAAGGCAAGTAACACTACAAACTGTGCAAATCGACACAGCAATTGATCTCTATCTCAGAGGCTGTCATCAGAACATCCTTCGAGAGAGTGAACACTTACAAGACATCAGTTCTCTACATGTACCTGGCCAGGTAATGGAAACTTGTCCCAACCAACAGGCAGGAGTGTTCAAGGACATCATTGGCCTCTCACTGCTGCAGCGGAAGATTCCCAAATGCTTCAAAAGGGCAGCAAACCAATAAGGTGCCCAAGAAGAGCAGGGTGAGCCTCCTCAATGACCATTGCCTGGTAGCATGCACATCTACCATAATGAAGTGCTTCCTGGCTCTCCACTCGGCTTTGGAGCACCTAGACAAACACAAGCGATAAGTCAGGTCACGGTTTGCTGATTACTGCTCAGCATTCAATACCATCAATACCTCAGTACTAATAACCATCTTCAAAATGTGTGCTTCTATAAATCCCTCATCAATGAATCAATGATTTCTTCAATGGGAACCAGACTCAGAGCAGGGAATCAGAAATAACACCTCCTCCTATCAAGACAGGAGCACCTCAAGGATTGCTGTACTTTCTCTACAGCACAACTCAAAAGCCATCTATAATTTCACAAATGACACCACTATTGTTAGTAAAATCTCAGATAATGATGATGAGGTTTAAACTGATTGAGTAGTGATGCAAAAACAAATTCACACTCAACACACTGATAGTGGACTTCAGGAAAAGGAAGTTGGGATAATACGCACCAGTCCTCATTGAGGGGGAAGCAGTAGAAAAGATAAACAGCTTCAAGTTTCTGTGTGTCAACATCTCAGAGGATTAATCCTGAACCCAACACATTTATACAAGCGTGAAGGAGGCACATCACCGACTCTACATCATTAGAAATTTGAGATTTGTCTAAATGCACGTTGGAGAGCATTCTGAATGGTTATGTTGCAGACTGGTATGAAGCTTTCAAATCCCCATCATTGAGGACATCTTCAAGAAATGCTGCCTCAAGAAAGTGACATACATCGTAAAGGACACTCAACATCTCATACATGCCTTATGACCATTGGGGGATGAGGTACAAGATCCTGGAGACCCAGACTCACTGACTTAGGACAGCTTCTTAGATTTTTAAGTCTCTGAACTGTAGTGTAAAACAACAAAATTCATGTAGTTTAAGACAGGGATAATAAATTTGATTTGCATTCTGATTCTGCACACTTGATTTGTCTTTTGCTTCTTTTCGTCCCAGAGCCTGAGATCTCCTATGCACAATAAATGATTAAGGAGACTCAATTTAGTGGTGAAGTTGGACAGAAACTTTAAGTGATACTGATGAACAGTAAGGAAAGAATAACCTCCGTCACATCCAGCACAGCCATCATCTTTTCTTGGGTAAGTCTCTCTCCATTCTTCTTGACTCTAACCTCGGCCTAGCCAACTTTTGCAACTAACAATCTGCTGTAGGAACTCAGGAGATTGAGCAGATCTATGGAGAATAAGGAATCTGTCATAATGCAGGATTTTGACCCAAAATTTCAACCCTTTCTTACAACCCATGGATTCTGCTCAACCTGATGATTTCTTCAAGTAAATTATTTGTTGCTCCAGATTCCAGCATTCACAATCTCTTATATCTTTAGGCAACTTTAGGGTGCACAAATATACAGTACATTTAACTTATAATGACACAAAATGAACCCATTTAGCCCATTAAATCCATGTCAATTCCCAGCAATCTCCTTAGTCTCATTTCCCCCTGACCTTTCTGCAGTCCCCTTGAGTGGCTTTCTGTCAAACCAAAGTAAAATTACCCTGGCCGGTTGTTCCACATTAATATCACCCTTGTTTTAAAACTGACCATAATCACTGAGAGCTTCCCTCAATCATACTATGCCAAATCATCTTAGGTTGAGAATCTGATGGACACTATACAGCTTTACTTGCAGAACGATCCATCAGCTTCTGAAAGAAACAAGTGCTGGGCATGTTTGCAAACCCACTAAAGAGTGATCAACACTCATATCAATTGTTACCTTCATGCTGCAACCACTTATTGAAACAGTGATTTGCAATCCCGATCATGCTGCAGGAATATTCATAGCAGCAACATCACTGTTAATTTGTGGCCGTGCTAGCAACACGGCCATTGGTGAAACACTTGCCCTTGACCACCTCTCACCATTAACTGCGCTGGATTCCCTCTCCCCTGCCTAAGAATTTGCACCACTATCACAGCATCCATTGGCTGCCATCAAAATGGTGTAGTTAAGGACCCCATTTTCTAATTTCACTTTCTACATCCTTAAGAAGGAGCATACCAAACCCAATGCATGAAGATTTATCTTTCTGATACTCCAAGCAAAGGTAATTAGTCTGAGGTAGCACTTAAACAAAGATGTGAAGATATAAGAGAATACAAATGCTGGAATCTGAATTAACAATCTGTTGCAACGTAAATTGCACAAGATCTTGAAGAAAAGAATATCTGTGCAAAACAGGACAGCAGTGTTTAAAAAAACCCGCCAAGACAAGTCTGTAGTAGGGCATGAGGTGATCCTAATGTTCCGTTGCTGAGGTAGAATTCAGGTTCCACAGATCAGTTCAAGAAAATATGGTTCCTGACCACATCTTGTGGTTCTTGTACAAGGGTCCTGTACCTCCTGTCTGATAGTAACAAAGAGAAGCGAGCATGACCCAGATGGTGGAAATCCTTGATGATAGATACCACCATCCCGAGCAGGTACTTCAGGTAGATCTTGTCACTTTTGGAGAGGGCTGTGCCACTGATGGACCAAGCTGTGTCTACCACTCTCTGCAGCTTCTTGCCTTCCTGTACTTTGGAATTCCCGTACCAGGTTTTAATGTCAGTATACACTCAACTATGGATCTCTAGATGGGTATTCTCCGACTCCTCTGCATTCCTCCCACTCCCCAAAGACCTACCAGGTAGGTTAATTGGTGATCGTAAATCATCCCTTGATTAGGTTAGGGTTAATCGGGTTTGTCAGGGTTTTCAGGAGCAGTGTAGCTTTAAGGGCTAGAAGGGTCTACTCCGAGCTGTATCACTAAATAAATAAAATAAAATCAACCCTTCGCTAGTGCATCTGTTATCCCATAGTATGCTTGTTGCAGTACATACATCCCAATCCACTGGTGCAGCATTTCTCTCCCACAGCCAGTTTACATTTCACACCGAGCATGTTGAACAATTCATTACTAAACTCTTAAGCTGGGTCAGTGTACAACTCCTATGTGTACCTGCTGAATGAACCACTTCAAGCTATTTACTTAGCCCAGTCAAAACTCCTTTAGATGTCTGCCATTGAAATTAACCTCAAAGAGACCTTGCTGGACCAAAACTGTTAAGCAATACAATCAACATCACTAAGATTGCAGTGCTGTGGGCTGACTTTGATTTTATGCTTCACTTCAATAACCAGTGTAAAATGTCGGTAATTTAACAAATTGTCTAGATATTCAAAGTGTTACTAAAACTGTTACAATAACATTGTCTTTGCAATGATCATTGAGCTCTCAATTCTTTCTGCAATTTTTCTTGATGAACTGCTTTCAACCTAGCTAACTATCGTAGAGTTACAGGGAGACACGGCATGGGAACAGAACCTTTGGCCTACCCATCCCATGGCAACCATCAACCACCCAATTACATTACCCCTGTGATTTTTATTTAAATAGTCTTTGCATTCTCATCAGTTCTCCTCATTTACCACTTATCTGCACCTTACAAGCAAGTTACAGTGGCCAATTAATTTACTAACCTGCTCATCTTTGGGCTAAGGGAGGAACGCAGAGTAGCTGAAAGAAACCAATTTAATCAAAGGGACAGCATGCAAACCTCCACATAAACAGCACTGAGGCCAGGATTGGACCTTGGTTGTAATCATCCAGTCTACTACTTGTCAATAAATCAAATAGAAAATTTGGTCTTTTCTGTTTAATGTGTTACAAATCACAAGGGGTAGCTGAAGAGAATGAATGCATTTAAGAGGAAGTTGGATACACACATGTGGGAAAAACAAGTAAAAACTTTGGGTGGAGGGTGTTAGATGAAGATCAATGGGAAAGTGGGGGCAGCATTGTATGTAATATAGGGATCAACAAGAACATATGGGGCCAAATGTATTTCTCTGTTCTGGTAATTTCATCCATTTTTCAAAACGTTTTCAAATACTGACTATATTATTTCTAAAGGTGGCATTATGGTGTCACTTTTGTCACTAGGTAAAATGGTGATACAAATTTAAACTCAGGAGAGTACACAACATACCAAAGTCATTAGTTGTATAATTTACCCTTGAAGATAGTCTTATATCAGTTCAACCCTCTGACCATTACAACAACACAACTTCCAACTTTCAAATATGGTTACAAATATAGTTTCTTTGGAATTTCTAAGGATTTTTTTCTTTGTGTTTGTCTTAATTTTCTCCCTATTTTGCTGAAAGTGTTGAAAGTTCAATTAAGATACTTACAAATATGTCTTCCTGCAATCTGCCAAAAGTAGAATCCTCACCAAGTCCTGCTCAACCACTTCCCTCCCAGAGGACAGAGAGTGGCTCCACATATTGCAAAATTTCCATTCAATTGTGTATGACATTTTTGAGCTCACAGAAATATTAGACTTCATCAATCGTATGGGAACAGAGAACATACTTCTCAAATTTGGTTGAATTGTACATATTCTGCCTTATGGTGTGCAAGCCATTATCTTAACCAAATGGTCCACACATAATCAATTTCCATGGACTGCTCGCAAGAGAACATAAAGTACAGGAGGAGGCCTTAAAGCCTCATCCATTATTCCACAGTTTCATGGTTGATCAATGCCATTCTCCTGCATTAATACCATAACCATTATCTTCCGCAGCGTCCTGATATTCTCTAATCTCTTTTTTGAATGAACTCAGTAGCTTCGTTTACACAACCCTCCAGGGTAAAGAGCGCCAAAGGTTCATTGTCTTCAAGTGAAAAAAAAATTACTCATCTCAGTCCTCTATCTTACCACTTATTCGAACACTATGCCTCCTATTTTTAGATACTTCACCAAGGATGGAAAAAACATAATCCCATTTTCCAATCTGTTTATGACTCAGTGTTCCTATCTCACTAATTCGTTGATGCATTACAGTGCAAAAAGGAAAAAAAAAAGCACGTGGGAGAGCTTTGACAATCTTAAATCTGTTCAAATGGAGCATGTGGAAGCCCACCCTAAAGAGCGAAAGGAGAGCACATCTCCGAAAGTAGCCACGTCCTCAAATTCCTCCTTGTCACAGAGTTTGTAAATCCCACCCTGCCACCTCTGAACTCAAAGAACATTTGAAAACGAAGCATTCACTCTGAGAAGAATATGTTTGACTAATTGCCAATTTTTGAGTCAAAGCTGCAAACATTGGCAGATGTTGCATTGTTGGTTAAAAATATTCTTGCCTAATGCCATATACAGAGAGAATACAATGCAGGCAATTATTTTGATCAGTAGAATAACACAGCATGAATACAGGTCAATCAACCTAAAATCATCCCTGCCAACCCTTCTGCATTAATCCTAATGTCTAGACTTGTTTCATAGCCTTCTATGCCTTAGCAATTCAAGTACTCAACAAGATACTTCTTACCTACAGAATTGTCTATCACTCAACTTTAACCTCTCTCTCGGGCAGTGATACTTAACACTCTCTGGGTTCGGATTAGCGTTAGTGAAGAATGGGTCTGGGTGAGGTACATCCACAATGTCCACCTCTTCCCCCTTAGCCTAACATATGCATCAACTTTTTATCCCTGATATCCAGATAATATTTACTACAGTCTATCTTATCCTTACTTCTCATAATTTTGTATGCCTTAATCATGTCCCTCTTAAACTCCTTCATTCTAGGGAGAACTGACTTATCTTCTCCAGTCCCTTCTCATAACTGAACTGCTTCAACCCAGCTAACATTTTCTCTGCAGGGTGACCTGAACAGCATGCAAAACTCATGCTTACATCTGACAAAGGGTTTATAAAGAGGGAGGGTAATCTCCCTATTTCTGTATTTAACGGCCGACTAATAAAGGCCACTATATGATATTCCTTCCTAAGCACATCATCTACCAGTGTAATCACATTTAAGGATCTCTAGAATCGTACGTCAAGTTTCTTCAGTTCCTCAATCATCCCAATTCATATATTGGCATCATTAAATGATTACACCATCTCACATTTATCTTTATTGAACTCCATCTGCCGTTTCCCAGCCCCATTCACCGACATATTGATTGTTCTTTGCATCCTAAGTCTACCTTCCTTACAATAACAACTGTGTTAATCTTCCAATCATCTCTGAACTTGCTGACCTTGCCTTTCACATCTACATTCACATTCAAGTCATTCACCTATATTATAAACAACAATGGTCTCAACACTGATCCTTGTGGGATATCACCAAACACAGACATCAACCCTCTTCTATCACTCTCTGTCTTCTACTGCCAAGCCAGTTTTGGATCCAGTTTGGCTTTCAATGGCCCTAACCCTTCTGAGGCAGGGGGAACATATCAAAGACTTTTCTAAAAGTCCATGACAATCACATCTAATGCTCTTCCCTCATTGAAATACATTGTTACTCTTCAAGGAATTCAATTAAAATGTTCACACAGGATCTGCCCTTGATAAAGTTATTAGGGATTATTCAGGTGTTATGGGAACATGCAGATAGTAGGCAATAACACAACCAAGATGGTGGTCCTACTCATGTTAAGGTGCAACCTATCCCGCTCGTACAAGTACCTGCCCCTGCATAACGTCCATTAAATGGTCTTTCCTGCCATCCTAATTTTGGTGATAAGTATCGAGTCTGTTCCTATGTTCACATTTATTTAAGTTTGATTATTGATATTTGTGCATCTGACTGTTCTGTTAATTCTATCAGAATCAGGTTTAGAATCAGTTTTAATGGATCTATGGCATATTTCATGAAATTTGCTAACTTTGCAGCAGCAGTATAATGCATTACATTATTTTTTTAAAAACTGAATGACAGTAAATAGATATATATATATGTACATAAACAGTTAAGTTAATATAAGTAGTGCAAAAACAAAAAAAAATTTTTATAAGGTAGTGCGGTAATGTCCATTTAGAAATCCGATGGCAAATGGAAAAAGCTGTTCTTGAATCACTGAGTGTGTGCCTTCAGGCTTCTGTATCTCCTTCCTGATGGGAGCAATGAGTAGAGGGCATGGTTGATTGCTCATGGCTGCTTGCACTGTTGTCTTGTAAATTTACAGTTGCTATTGTGTTGTATGGTAATAGTGTTATCCTATGGTTTATGCTTGGCAATTCTGTTATGTTTTACATACTGGAATATATTTCACTAAATATATTTAAGAAACAGTTAGATAGGTTTTTACATAGAAAAGGAATTAAGGGTTCTGGGGGAAAGGCAGGTAGATGGAGCTGACTTTACGGCCAGATCAGCCATGATCTTATTGAATGGCAGGGACAGGCTCGATGGGCCGGATGGCCTACTCCTGCTCCTATTTCTTATGTTCTTATGGCAATAAAGTGACTCTGATTCTGATTCTCTTGCACCATCTTTTCAGCCAAGCATCCATCAGACCCATCCTTATATTTCTATGCTCACTAGCTCATAGCAGCAGAGATTACACCCCTTGAGACTGCACTCTTTAGGTGGCTACTTATCTCCCTGAACATAAGTTGAAGGGCCTCATTCCTTCTCCTACCTATATCATCGATACTCTATGTACCTTGACCTCTAGTTGTTTACCCCCATGCTCCACCCAACTCTTTCAGAATATTCTGCAGCTGCTCCAAGACACCTTTGAACTGAACACCGTGTAGGCAGCATGCCACTTACAGCAATGACCACCAGAAAATAATCAGGAGCCTGAACGCAAAGTTTTTGTTTCTTTCCAGCTGAAACCAATCGCTGTGCACCCTGCTGAGTTGAGAGCATTCTTTTCCGTCTGCATTGATTACAATGTGTGTAGCTAAAACCTCAAATGTACAGAATATTCCTTTATCCCCAGTTAGCTTCTCCTTAATTAATCTGGTAAAAATTATCTTCGGATGGTGTTGAAATAAAGAGTTGCAGAAAGGGCTGATCTACAAACAAAACAATCCAAGAGATGATTAGGGTAACATTCAGAGTTTAATTTCTTCAAAATGATGTACAACATGGTTAAGATCAACTTAAGTAAATATTTAATCAATTCTAAGGTGAAATGAAAGGAAATTGAACAGTGTCTATTTCATGGGATAAATTCCCAAAGCATGTTTGCAGATGGGCAGGCTGTGGAATCCTGTCTCTGCTTTTAATTTTGCTTGATGTTGTCATGTTGTACTTTGCTGATGAGCAAGTAACTTAAAAAGACCTTCCCCACTGTGCACTTGGTAGAGATGAAAGGTTTTCCGCTCTTTGCTGAGGTTGTATGAATCATTTCCCTCAAGAATAAGTTTCCTATAAAGAACTGTGACATAGTGGTGAGCCCAGTGTTATTTTCTGGCTTGTGAACACTGTTGAGTATGGGTTTGAATGCAGTCCCATATAAGCCACTCTAAATGCTGTGATTGTAGTCTATTATCTTGATTTGTGAACTGAGTCATAGGTTCTGTTGACTTGCATGGAAAAAATGCAACATTGGGTTGTTTGTCCTGGCAGCAACTGTATAGCCAGCAACATTTCAACAAGTTTAACGTAATTTATATTTTACACTTTTAAACTTATAATTTGTTATTTTGTACTATTTGAAGAGAAATATGTCAGGTTACAGAAAATGTTTGAAAAATGGACTATAAAACTGAATGTACAGTCCACCACCTAACCCACACCAGCCGACAAAATGTATGAATGGAATAAAGATCCAACTAAATCTTTGGCTTGGAATTTTCCACAGATCAGCTACTTCTTTTAAGACTGTAACATGGCCGGAAATGGTGTGGAAAATCCCAGTTTTACAGATGAACAAGGCTATTGCCGCATTAGTGCTAAAGATAAAATGTAGAAATGCTTCTGAGAAAACTCTTTGTCCTTGTCCATTATTTTGAAAACTGCTTTCAAGGTTTCCTGTAACCTATTGTAATGAATAAAAGACTGTTTATAGCTACTGTATGGTTCCCACTATGTATAATGAAGCATTTCTGTGACAGCAAAATCACTGTGTGGAACATTGACTGTGAACAGTTGGTGTGTTTGAAATTTTAACCGAAATGTTAGCATTTTTATAGTTAAGGATTAAAGTTAGATGTGTAAATAACCCATGGAAAGACGACAGCATGTGATATACAGTAAATCCAATAGGCAGGAACATTGTACTTGCATGGATGACTTAAAATTCAAAATAAAACTATTAAGTTCCTGTGTCTTGTAACTGTAATTGCAAGCAGAACCTAACTGCACTTCAACATCATCCATGGTCCATCCACATCAGGATATATTGGAATCGGTCACAGGGTTTGGAAGAACATAGAACAGTACGGCACAGGAACAGGCCCTTTGCTCCACAATGTCTGTCCTGATCCCGATCCTGATTTAAAGCTCTTCTACCTGTACATTTATTTATTTATTTAGAGATACAGTGTGGAGCAGGCTCTTCAAGCCTACAAGCTACGCTGCCCACTGACCCACCTACTTAACATTAGCTTAATCACAGGAATATTTACATTGACTATTCAACCTACTAATTGGTTTGTCTCTGGACTGTAGGAGAAAACTGGAGTACCTGAATGAAGCCCGTGTGGTCACGCAGAGAGTGTACAAACTTCTTACAGAAGGCAGTGGAACTGAACTCTGAACTCCGATGCCCTGAGCTGCAACATGTCACGCTAACCACTTCACTACCCTTACCAGACACATATCCCTCCATCGTTTGCACAGTCATGTGTCTAACAAACTGTTTAATCATATCAGCTTCTACCACTACACTTGGCAACTACTACTCCCTGTGTAATAAACATCTCTTTAAAAATTTCCTCCTCCCACATTAAATGCATGGTCTCTAGTAGTTAACATTTCTACCCTAACAGAAAGATTCCTTCTGTCTGTAAATGCTACTCATAATTTTATAAATTTCCGTAAGTTCTCCCCTCAATCTCTGATGCTCCAGAGAAAGTAACCCTAGTTTGTCCAATTTCTCCTTATAGCATCCTGGTAAACTTCTTTTGAACCATTTTCAAAGCCTTCACATACACAAGACTGAACATAAATCTTAGCACATACCTTTAGAATGTAGGAGGCAGGATAAAAGATTGCAAGAAATTCTATAGATATGTAAAAAAAGAGAAAAAAATAATGTCAGCTAAAGTTAATGTGGATCCCTTAAGAGAGGAGCTAGAGAAATTATTTTGGACAGTAAGAACATTGGTTTAATTTAGAAGGAAGTGGTTATGGAGATAATGGATCTGTTAGTTGCGATCTTCCAAAATGATTTCAGCTGAATAGAAGGTAATAAATGTAACTCCATAATTTAAGGGAGGAGGAAGAGAGAAAATAGAAGCCAGTTGAGACCAGTTAGCCCAATATCATAAGTAGAGTATACATTGAAATGATTTTTTAATGAAGTATAATAAAGCACTTAGCAATTAGTAAAGGTTTGACTATCAATTAACATTAACCAATGAAAGGCAAATAATGCTTGACAACTATGTCAAAATTTTGCTTAAAGTTGTAACTAGTCAAATGATGTGTGTGAATTAGCAGATGTGTTATACTTGATTCATTCAGAAAGCCTTTGATAAGGTCCCTCAAAAGAGTTTATTTAACGAAACTCAAGCATGTTGTATGTGGAGTAATATACTGGCATGGATTGAGGATTGGTGACCTGGCAGAGAAAACAGTTGAAGTAAACAGATAATTTTCAGATTGGAAGGGCGGTGCAATTGAACCCCTTGTCTAAGAATATCCAGAGGACATTCGCGAGAATGTTCCCAGAAATGACAGGGTTAACATATGAGGAGCATTTGATGGGTCTGGGCCTGTACTCGCTGAAATTTAGAAGGATGGGGAGGGGGATCTAATTGAAATCTATCAAATATTGAAGTGCCTAGATAGAGTGGACGTGGAAAGGATGTTTCCAGTGGTGGACCAGTTGGCCCAGTCTCAGAATAGAAGGACAGAATATGGAACAGAGGGGAGGAAGATTTTTTTTAGCCACAACAGTAGTGGATGTGTGGAATTCATGGCCACAGATGGCTGTAGAAGGCATGCATTATAAAAGATGTGTGAGGTGGCATTGTGGTTAAGATCATTAGTTGAAACTTGAGCTCAAACGTGACAGTGCTGGCATCCTCTCAGCATGTCATGACACGTCTGCTCGGAGTACTTCTGAAAGTATATACAACAAGCAGAAACACACTCACCAACATAGTTCAGCTCACAACCATCAGTTGTCGATTTCTGTGCCATAAGGACTTTGTTCTGTCAAAATGCTTGACTCATAAGTCTAATTTCTTACTGACATTCTCCTGTTCAGTAACGCAGTCACTGAATTTTTGTAAATATTGAACTTCTGTTTGCTTATCTTGAGCTTGTCCTGGCAGCACATTGGTTCAAGAAACCATGAGCAGACATAGGACGGTATACCATTTCCACAGGAAAGTTCACACAAATCAACCATCTGGTAGATTATAATAGAGTGTCCATGTGGTCAACGCTGCCAAACCGGATGTGTTGTAAATGGAGTTTAGTTTTTTACTTTATTCCAATAATAATGTTCCACTGTGCATTGTGAATGGAATAAAGTGGAAAACTTAGATTAATGTGATGTTGTATATGGATATATTTAATTTTGCAAGATCACTTCTTTAATATTAACTGTACTAGTTACATCACTTTGAGACTGATTACTGCTTTGGCAAAGTCAAAAAATGTTTTGTTAACTGTAATAAGCATTTTATGTTGAAACATGCAAAAAATTTGGCGCCCGATAAAAAAAGTTGTTGTCTAGGTGAAGAGTAACAATAAAATATTAATATATCCTGCCTTTCATTAAGGATGAAGGAATCTGCCAAAAATAAGAAGTGATTTTGTGTTCCAAACCATGTGAATAAACTTTTCCATTTTTTATAGTGTTTAACTTGTGACATTTCAGATAAAGAACGTTATGACCCTTAGGAGGTTTGGAATATTTAATTAGATTTCAAATAGCACTTATGCCAACATTTAGACGCTTTCAAATCTGTACTATCACATAGAATTTATTGCAGTTTTTGATGAGAGAAAAAAAATTTTGTTTATACAAAAAAAATTGGCATTTAAACATTATTAAATTTACCTTCCAGCAGTCAGATCAATTGGTTCAGGGTGTAGCAACTCCCACAGAGATCTAGGGTTGAAAGGGGAATTGGCAACAGTTCAGGAAACAGGTCATACCATATTCGGGATATTATAGTGACAAGTCTGCTTAGGTATGATATTATTGTAATATCTACTTCTTGCAGGGACGTTTTGACCCCCTGAGGGGATTTGGCTTTTTCCCATACAGATTTATTCCAATAAAAACATCAACAAGTGGCAGTTTCCCATGGAAACTGCAGAACGAATGTAGCCCTTGGAAATCTTGAGCAAACATCACAGCTGCACTGCTTGGAAAGGCAGGTACAACCTACTTCTGTCCAGTTTATTGTCATAGAAATCTTTTATCTGACACCAATTAAACAGCCAAGCATCACACATAAGTATTTTATTTGTCTGAGTGTGATCATTATCCGATTGTATATGCAGTGCAGCAAGATGAGCTGTTTTAAGCTAAGTCACATGTGGAAAACGTATTAACATGCTTGTGAATAGCATGTGATGGATTAACATATAGCAAGTCTCTTACTTTATTAAGAAATATGTGGAAAGTGATCACTGAGTCTTGGAGTCATAGAACACTATAGCACAGAAACAGGCCTTTCAGCACATCTAGTCTGTGCCAAACTATTAATCTGCCTAGTCCAATCGAACTGCACCCGACTATATCCCTCTACAACCCCGCCCCTCCATGTACCTATTCAAATTTCTCTTAACTGTTAAAAACAACCCCACATCACCCACTTGTGCTGGTAGCTCATTCCACACTCTCACAACCCTCTGAGTGAAAAAGTCCGCCCCCCCCCATGTTCCCCTTAAACATTTCGTCTTTTACCCTTAACCCATGACCTCTAGTTGTAGTCCCACCCAACCTCAGAGGAGAAAGCCTGCTTACATTTACTATATCTATACCCCTCATAATTTTATAGACCTCAATCAAATTATTGCTCAACATTCTACATTCTAGGAATAAAATTCTAACATATTCAACCTTTCCCTATAACTCAAGTCCTCAAATCTGGGCAACATCCTTGTAAATTTTCTTTTCACTTATTCAATCTTATTTACATCGTTCCTGAAGGCAGGTGACCAAAATTGATCGATTCAATATAGTGCCTTTGCAGGTTCTGCAGTATGGCTATCTCGAACGGCCACTCGATGGAGTAGTGGTCATATCGGTGAATATACTTTATGCCTTTTGCACAGCTCAGAGAGAGTGGCGCGTGGCCAAGTAGTAAAGGCGTTTGACTAGCGATCTGAAGGTCGTGAGTTCAAGCCCCAGCCGAGGCAATGTGTTGTGTGCTTGAGTAAGGCACTTAACCACACGTTGCTCCAGTCCACCCAGCTGAAAATGGGTATTGGCAAAACTGCTGGGGGTTAACCTTGCGATAGGCTGGCGTCCTAGCCGGGGTGGGGGGGGGGGGGGTTGGGGTTGGGGGTTGAGTCTCGTACTCTCAGTCACTTCACGCCACAGAAACCAGCATAAGCACCGTCCTAAAGGCTCGGGACAGACTTTAGCAACAGCTCAGAGAACTGACCTACCACCAATAAGGCAGGGAAAACACAAAGTGTTATCTGCTACTGCTGCCTAAAGTTACGCCTTGCCAATACAATTGCCTGAAACAACTGGCTATCTACCCCTGGTTAGATAAGACTCTCACTGAAGATTTTCCTACGACCCGGAGCAAGCACCTCAAGCTTGTACCTACTCTAATATGCTTCGTTGTGATTCCTCACTGCTCAGCTATCTCCTACGTTCTGATGGATAATATTTTATTTGTTCTCGTCAGGTTTCTGCTGCTTCTACTCTTCAGTGGTTTTAAGAACGTGAGTTCCATGTGGCATTCTTGAGGTGCTTGCTAGTCTGAGTCAGCGAAGATACTTCCACCTTACTGATGCACACTGTCGTCTCTAATTCAAAGTTCAAAGTAAATTTCTCATCAAAATACATACAGTGTATGTCACCATATACAACCCTGAGATTCATTTCCTTGTGGGCATACTCAATAAATCCACAATAGAATAATGCCAATAGTAAAATCAATGAAAGACCACACCAACTTGAGCGCTCAAACAGTGTGCAACAACAAACTGTACAAATACTAAAAGAAAGAAATGAAAATAAGAAGAAAATGAGATGAAGTGCCATTGAAAGTCAGTCCATAGGTTATGGGAACACTCCAGGAATGGGCAAGTAAAGTTGAGTGAAGGTGTCCCCTTTGATTTAAGAGCCTAATGACTGAGGGGTAATAACTGTTCCTGAACCTGATAGGCTGAGTTCCAAGCCTCCTGTACCTTCTTCCTCTTGGCAGCTGTGAGAAAAAAGCATGTTCTTGGTGGTCGGGGTCCGTAATGATGGGTGCTGCTTTCCTGCGACAACGTTTCATGTAGATGGTGAGGAGGGCTTTACCCGTGATGGACTGGGCTGTGTCCACTACTTTTTGTAAGATTTTACATTCAAGGGCATTGGTGCTTCCATACCAGGTTGTGATGCAGCCAATCAACCTACTCTCTAATACATGTATCAAAGTTTGCCAAAGTTTTAGATGTCATACCAAATCTTCACAAAGTTCTAAGGAAGTAGAGGTGCTGCTGTGTTTTCTTTGTAATTGCACTAAAATGGCCATAGCTTTTCCACTCCTACTGTCAATCCCATCACCATCTCAGTTCATTCATCAGAACAACCTTGGAAGTCAAATCAGATTTGCATGATCTAGTTAAAATTCCTGATTCAGAAGCATCTTCAGAGCCCATAGAACTGTTGCAACATTGATTCTTTGTTGCATGTTATTAGAGCAATTTCATCAGTTCTTTTCCCAAAGCCCAGCAGTTTATTCTTTCTCAAGTGGGGATCCAAAGTCCTTCTGAAAATCCTGATCGTTGTGTTTCCAGTAGCAACATAGTCAGTGAGTTACAGATCATAATCACGCTTTGTGAAAAAGGCTTTCCTTTACACCTTTTGCACCCTTTAGTCATTGAGTCACCTACTGATGGGAAATGTTTTGTTTCTTTCAATCCTCAGCTGATAATACTCTTGACTGTAACTCTTGTAACTCTCATTGGGCAAGAGGTACAGGGGACTCCAGTCATTACCGCCAGTCATTATCTCACAACAATCATGAGGCTGCTGAACTAGTATTGATAACTTCACTCGCCCCAATGCTGAGCTGACTCTATAACCTATAGACCCACTTTCAAGGACTCTGCAACTGATGCCTACTGTGATGAAGCGCTTTGAGAAGTTAGTCATGGTGCAAATCATCTCCTGCCTAAACAAGTACCTGGACCTGCTGTAATTTGTCTAGTGGATCCAATTTCTCCGGCTC
This sequence comes from Hemitrygon akajei, assembly GCF_048418815.1. Classification (NCBI taxonomy): domain Eukaryota; kingdom Metazoa; phylum Chordata; class Chondrichthyes; order Myliobatiformes; family Dasyatidae; genus Hemitrygon; species Hemitrygon akajei. The sequence goes on from NC_133131.1 coordinate 146,710,645, forward strand.
CATACTTGGACTTGGATCACCTAGACAACTGCAGTAGCTACATCAGGCTGCTGTTTAATATCTGCAGTTCAGTGTTCAACACCATCATATCCTCAGAATGAATCTATAAGCTCCACAACCTAGAACCATGTAGCTCCCTCTGCAACTGGAGCCTTGACTTCCTCACTGAGAGACCACAGTTAGTGAGGATCAGAGATAACATCTCATCCTTGTTGACAACCAACACTGACACACCTCAAGGATGCATACTTAGCCCTCTGCTCTACTCTCTCTATGCACACTGTTGTGGGCTAGGCACAGCTCCAGTGCCATCTATAAGTTTGCTGATGACACAACTATTGTTGGTAGGATTTTAGATGGTGATAAAGAGGCGTACAGGAGTGAGGTAGATCAGCTGATTGAGTGGTGATGCAACAATAACTTTGCCCTCAACATCATTAAGACCAAGGAATTGATTGTGGACCTCAGGAAGGAGAAGTAATGGAGAAGTAAAGACACACCAGTCTTCGTTGAGGGATCAGCAGTGGAAAGGATGAACAGTTTTAAATTCTTGGGTGTCAACATCTCTGAAGATCTATTCTGGGCCTAAGATATTGATGTGATTACAGAGAAGGCACGACAATGGCTATATTTCATTAAGAATTTGATGAGAATTGGTATGTCACCAAAGACGCTCGTATTTCTACAGATTGGAGAACATTCTAACTGGCCGCACCACCCTCTGGTATGGGGGTGGGCACTGCACTGGGTTTAAATAAACTGAAAGAAGTTGCAAAGTCAGCCAGCTCATCAGCATCGAGGCATTTTCAAAAGGCAATGCTTCAGAAAAGGGGGCATCTGTCTTTAAGCACCCTCATCACCCAGGACGTAGTCTCTTTTCATTGGTACCCTCAAAGAGTAGGTACAGGAGCCTAAAGACAGATACTCAGTGTTTCAGGAATGACTTAGTCAACACTTCCATCGGATTTCTGAATGGCAATGAATCCATGTCCACGACCTCCCTATTCTGTTTGCTTTTTTCACTCTCTTTATGCATTACTTATTTAGTTTAATTTTTAAAATGCACAGTACTGTACATTATGTTTTTCTGGTTACCAAACAACACTTAATACTACTCAGCTAATACAAAGCTAAGAACTATTATTTCTGTTTCCCATCCACCTTCCAATATGCAGCACTGTGCAAAAGTTTTAGGCACCCTAGCCTAAGACTTCTGCACTGTAGTGAATATTTTATTGGAATTTATATTTTTATTTTATTATGTATTGCATTGCACTACTATCACAAAACAACATATTTTACAACAAATGCTGGTATTATTAAACCTGATTCTGATTCTAATTCTGATTTTGATTCAGAATCAAGTTCTCAGTAATATTTATTTGTTTTCACTATTTGCACGATTTGTCTTCTTTTACACTTTTTTGTCAGTGTTTGTTATGAATAGTTTCTCAAAAGTTCCATTGTATTTGTTTCTTTTCCTGTAAATGCCTACAAGAAAATGAATCTCAAGGCTGTATATGGTGACTTATATACATACTTCAATGATAAATTTACTTTGAACTTTGACTTGTAATACTACATTCTGCTGTTGTTTTTGATTTATGTATGTATAGAAAGATCTCCCTCTGTGACATGCAAAACAACACCTTTTCACTGTATCTCGTACATGTAGCAATAATAACCCAATTACCGCTTACCATTTATATGCTTGCTAACATGTGACACGAGGCAGCAGATCATCAAGAGAGTAGAGTGACATGAATACCAGTTAAGAGCAAATCTTAGGTTCAAGCAAAACCAAGGTCTCCCAGTCAGAGGCAGTTGACAGCATAAGTGAGCTGGAGCACAGTCCCCTGAGGTTACAAACAAGGTGTCGTTAGGTTCTGCGCTCTGCCTCCATAAACAAACCTCTGCTGACATCAAATGTAAAGAGCCACTCGTAGCAATGCGAAATTACTTTTAAACTGCGCAGGCCTGCATTGTATTATGGACATTGTTATGCTGTAAATTGGAGTATGCTCCCTGCAATTACCCAAGGGACCATTTTACTTATCTGCTTTGACATGAATCTTTATCACGGTAGATAAATGTGATTAGATCCTCAGGTGAACAGTTCAGCAATGTACTATGGAAGGCTTGGACCGGGGCAATTTGCCTCTTGGAACAGTGAGAAACTGGTGAATGCAAATGCCACATGCAGCAGAATGTGGGCAAGAAGTCCCAGTGAAAATTAGAAATAATCAGAGCTAGAGATGAAATCTTTGGAAGAGTTAGCAATAGTGTATTTTTGGAACCAGGAGAGTAAAAAGAGTTGCCAAATAAAATATATTTTGTGAATGCTTCTCCTTGACTCTGAGTTGGATGTCAGAGTTGTCCTCCATCCGTGTGACCGACCAGTATTTCTCAGAAACTGGCCTCCGCCGAGATTAAAGTCAGGCGTGATGTGAAATAGCTGGGAAGTTATATTAAAATTCCTCGCCTTTTCAGTTACGGGAATGTACCTGTAGATCACTTACGCTTCCCCTTTTCAAATGTTACTGTCTGACAGTCTGGTGCCAAGCACCAGAGGTCTGGAGGCAGCCTGTCCTGAGGTTGGAGGCCTGTCTGTGTGTGCGCAAGTAGGTGGGGATACAAGTAGATATGTTGGCTAGGGTAAATAGATAGGGTGGACAGGGTAGATAGAAGTCAATGTAATGCCCCCTCAAATCACCTCTAAACCTTCCATTTTTCACCTTAAACCTAATCCTTTTTGTTTTAGACATACAGCAAACGAAAGAATTTGTTGCCATATATTCTATCTATTCCCCTTATTATTTTGTATACCTCTATCAGGCCATGCCTCACTCCAGGGATAGCATTATCTGCCTATACAGTTTCTCTTTATAATTGAATAGTCAGAGGCTTTTTTCCCAGGGCTGAAATAGCTAGCACGAGAAGGCACAGTTTTAAGATACTTGGAAGTAGGTACAGAGGAGATGTCAGGGGTAAGTTTTTTACGCAGAGAGAGGTGAGTGCATGGAACGGGATGCCGGTGACGTTGGTGGAGGCGGATATGATAGGGTCGTTTAAGAGACTCCTGGACAGGTATATGGAGCTCAGAAAAATAGAGGGCTATGGGTAACCCTAAGTAATTTCTCAGGTAAGGACATGTTCAGCACAGCTTGTGGGCAGAAGGGCCTGTATTGTGTTGCAGGTTTTCTATGTTTCTATGTTTCTACTCCAATCCAGGCAGCATCCTGGCGAATCTCCTCTGCACACTCTCCAATGCAAATCACATCCTTGCTATTTCTTTCTCTTTCCCTCTATCACATGTGGGCCTCTTCAAGTCACCTTCATCACCTAACATTCCTGAGGGTAAAAAGAGGTGCCTGTCTACTAAATGCAGAAGAGGCAAAACCGTAGCCTTCACCTCGACATTTTACCTCCAGTGCTTTTCATTCATGATAGGATGTGATTTAAAATAATATGAGTTACACAGTAAATTAAAGATGAGCTGTATTTGCCACGTGCACATTGAAATATACGGTGAAATGCGGCATTTTTATCCACTTGTCAGTGAGGACAGTGGGAGCATTCTGCAAGTGTTACCACACTTCTGATGCCAACATTGCATGCCCATACATCTTTGGAATGTGGGAAACACCAGGGAAGAATCCATATGGTCACGGGGAGAACATACAAACTCCTTACAGACAGCAGTGATCGATGATCACTGGCATTGTACAACAATCATACTAACTGCAATGCTATCACGCTGCCCACTGTAAATGACTTGGCCCCTGGGGAACGCTGTAGAAGAGAGAAACCTAGGGGGACACGTATACAGTTCCCTAAATGTGGCATGGTGGTGAATGAAGTATATGGTGTACTCATTGTTATTGGGCAGAGTAAGGAGTACAAGAATTGGTACTTTAAGTTCACCCATATAACATTGAGGCAGGCATTCGGTCCATGATGACAGACAAGAAGAGCTCTTTTATTTCAACTGACAGTTTTATTGCAAAGAGCGCGATAACAGACAGAGCGCCATCACTCGATGAGAACTGCTCAGTCTCATACAGACGGGGGAGTTGATATTCACACATGCCAGTTACAGTCAGGGTGACCCACAAACACACAAGCAAATAACTGCATCACCCAAGCTAGGCTGTGACAATAAATGAACTTGAACATCCCACCAAAATCCCACAAACGTATTTTAAAGCAAGAGCAGTAAGTAGCGCTGGCCACCAGGAATGCTGGGTCAAGCTGTCGACAACGCCCCCTCCCACCAGTGTGCCACAGTATGTTAGCAATACTACACCTGGAATATTGTGTGCAGATCTGGTTGCCACACTATAGGAAGAAGATTATTAAACTAGAGAGGGTTACAAAGAAGAATCACAAGGATCCTGCTGGAACTGAAGAGCTTGAGTTATGAGGAGAGATTGGATGGACTGGGACCATTTTACCAACAGCGAAGGAGGCCGAAGGATGGCATTATAGAGGTTCATAAAATCATGGGTTGGTAAGGTTGATGGCTGCAGTCTTTTTTCCCAGGAGGGGGGAGCCTTAGACTATAGGGCATTGGTTTAAGGTGAAAGAGGAAAGATTTAATGGGGTCTGGAGGGGCAAGATTTGCACACAGAAGTTGATGAGTATATGGAACAAACTGCCAGAGGAAATGGTAGAGGTGGGTACAATTACTGCATTTAAAATGGAGTTTGGACAGATTTAGGGAAATGGGAATCAAATGGGACCAGCTCAGGAAGACACCTTGGTTAGCATGGATGAGTTGGGATGAGAGGTTTGTTTTCACACTAAATAAGTCCATGACTCTAAAAGTTTAGAAGGTTGTAAGTAATATTGACAAGATAAATAAAGAACAGCACTCTTTTAAGACAGAACATGAAGACAAGGAATCATGTTTCAAATTAGCCAGAGGTATTGCATTTGATGACAACCTATTTTTTTCCCACACAAGAAAGAGATTAATATTTTGATGTTTTGACACCAACCTTCAAATCAGAAAGATTTCATTATTCACCAACTAGAAAGTGGTCTGAAATCTATAATAACCAGAAAATCCTGGAAAGACATAATAGATTCATTTCAATTATGAGGAAAAAAAGATGGGTGAACATTTTGAACAAAAGGCCCTTGGCAGAAAAAAAACCGATGAAGACATTTTTAAAAAATCATATAATTTTAAATGAGCATATCAAGCAAAGGGTCTGGGAAAATATGTAGGACTTTGGTTGAATCCGGAATAAGATTTTAACATACAGTGCATAATTCCATACAAAAACAGAAAGTTAATTTAATAGCAAAGGAAAATTGAATGGGAATTTTATTTCATTCATTATTAAAATACATAGAGAATGAAGAAATGGTATCTTTGCCATTTCTATAATGTTCTTCAATGTCTGAATGCACAATATAATAATTAATAGGATGGTTTCCATCTATTACTTATCACTTTGTATGGTAATTGAATTACAGTCATTTTCATTATTTTTAGCTTGAATGTACAAGGCATAAACTATCATCACAATTCCTTTTAATTTCATATGAATACGACATCACATTCTTAATTTTTAAGACGCATAATTATAATTTTAAAGCGTGTTTTTTTTCTTCCGAGCAACTATACCACATCTTGTTCTGAGTTTTAATTTGAAACAAAAGCAAGTGAACATTTTTTTTTGTTCCCACTGAGGCAACACATACAGTAGACACAGGCAGAGTTAGGACTTCAACCCTGTTAACTTGAGCTCTAACGGTGCATCCACGGCTCACTGCAAAGAGGGGACGTGACCATTGCATTTTATCTATAAGATCCTGAAAATGATTGTAAAAAGGGTGGACTTGGAAAGCAACCTATTTTTTCCAGCATATTGTTTGGTGCTTCCAGGATAACTATCTTTTCTTTAAATCCAGCCAGCGTATGAGTCCAATTATTGACCTTTGTCATGTCTATAGCCAAACACCGTTGAGCCACCCTGGCAGTTTCTGGAGGTGCACTATTTCCTTATGTGGATATACTGGACCACAGTAACAGTACAACAGTATTGTATCCACATAGCAGACGTGGAAAGAGTGGGTTAGCCTCAGAGATGTTTGGACAGGGTGAATTCCTATCCATTAAAGTTCAGAAGAGCGAGAAGGGATTTCACGGGAACGTATAAGATCAGGAGGGGTTTTGACAGGGTGAAAATGGAGAGGAAGCTTCCACTTTTAGGAGAATCTAGATCTAAGGGTCATTACTTAAGAATCAGGGGTCATCAACTGCAGAGAGAAAAGAGATTTTTATTCATCTCTCGTGCCTGTTGGCCAATCCATGATCCACAAATCATATTGCAGTGTTGGCAGGTGTAGGTCATTGAAGTGGTGGTGGATGTAGCTGGTTGGGCCTTTCCCAATCTCCCGCCACATTGAATCCGTTTCACTTTAGTGGCACAGTGAAGATAATCTTCGAGCTGTGCATTCCCCTCATAAACAGTCCTTCTCCACCTTTTCCTATCCTGTGCTAATTTCTCCCATCCATTCAGGTGATGTGGCACTTGCTCAGGTGGTCTTAATATTGTCCTTGAACCACTTTTTTCTGCCCTCCAGGAGTGCAATTTGCATTCTTGAGTTGGCCAAACAGGAGTTTCTTAGGGAGGCAAGAGTCAGGCATACAGATGATATGGCCAACCCATTGAAAATGGTGTTGTCACAATTGTGGCTATGGAGTTAATGTTAGCTTCCTCCAGGATGCTGGAGTTATTATGCCTGTTCTTCCAGCTAACTCTCAGAAATTTTCGGAGACATCTTTGATGGTAAGTTTCTAGGGTTTTATGTGCCTTTTGTATGTTGTCCATGACTCTACTCCATATAGCAAGGAGGGGAGGACTATAGCTTTATAGACCAGAAGCTTGGTGTTGGTCTTGATATCCTGATCTTCAAAAACTCTCTTTCTCAGCTTGACAAATACTCCACTCCCACAGCCTGTTCTGCAGTTTATTTCAAGGTCAACGTTGGTTCTTGAAGAGAGAAGCTGCCAAGGTGTGGGAAATACTCAGCGTTCTCCAGAGGGATGTTGTCAACTTGGATGGTTGGAGGTTTATGGAGCTTGATCTGGAGCAGATTAGTGCAGGACTTGGGCTTGCTTGATGCTTAGATCAAGTCCCAGGAGCTTGTATGCCCTGGCAAAAGCATTCATTATGCACTGCAGATTCTCCTCAGAGTGAGCTATGACAGTGTTGTCGTCTTCATAGTGGAGCTCCATGATGGAAGTAGTTGACACCTTGCTCATTACTTTGAACCTGCTAAGTTTAAAGAGCCCCCCAACCATCCTATGAGAATCTGGACTCCTTGTGGGAGGTCTTGGCCTGTGAGGTGAAGAATGATTGCAATGAAAACTGCAAACAGATTTGGGCAACATTACAACCCTGATGCAATCCTGTCTGATCCCAGTCTCAACTTTTAAAGATTCTGTTTCAGAGCGGCTGTTGCTGATGACTGTTGTACTCATATCATTGTGTAAGAGCTGCAGCATCTTGAGGTGTTCCTCTTGGCACCCAATTTTGGACAGAACCTGCCAAAGGGCAGGATAATTTACTGAGTCGAATGCTTTAGTAAGGTTTATGAAGGTCATATAAAGTGGGAGAATTTGTCTCTGGGCTTTCTCTTGTAATTGATGTGCTGTAAAATTCATGCCAAATGTTCCTCTGGCTGGATGGAAGCCACACCGAGACTCAGGCAAGAGGTCTTCTACCAGAGGTGAAGGCCAGTCACATAAAATTCAGGTAAGTACCTTTCCTGTTGTAGAGAGGAGGGAGATGCCTTTATAATTTCCACAATCTGCTTTGTCGAAGTCCCATCCTTGATCACTATGTATCTGCCTGGGAAGGCCATAATAACCAAAATACTTCTCTCATAACACTTTAGCCACCGTAGTTGCTCTCTGGTCCTTGGTAGGAAAAGCCTGAGCATATCTGATGTAGTGATCCCTGATGACTAAGACATTTGCCGTGTTGCTGGCATTGGCTTCTATCAACAAGAAATCCATACACACCAGGTCCAGGGGCCCTGCAATCTGCAAATGGGACAAAGGAGCTGCCCGCGTAGGCAGTGTCTTCTGCCGTATGCAGCGAATGCACGACTTGCAGTATTCTTTGACCTCTGACTTCATTCAGGGCCAGTAAAACGGTCTCTGAGCAATCCATAGGTCTTGTCACCCCCAAATATCCACAATCATCATGAAGTGACTTCAACGCAATCCTCCGATACTTCTCGGGCAGAACCAACTGGCAATGCAGAGGTCGGTCCAGGGGTGACGTGACCCGGTGTAGGATCTGGTTCTTCAACTCCAACCGAGGCCATTCTTTCACTAATGGAGGCACCGATGTGTGTTTCGTCTTCTCCACCTGAGCCATGTCTCCCTTTTCAACCGCTGACCAAATGGTACCAATGCCCGGATCATCTCGCTGAGCAGCTGCCACTTCCCCAGAACTCAATTCCGGCAGCTGATTTGTCTTCAGAGCAGTCAGGTGGCAGTAAACTTCGGGTATGGTGTCATCAGAACCCCCAATTGATCCACCACTCAATCCTGCCTCACCTTTTTCTCTGCCTTCACAGTGATGGCAAACTGACACATGGCCTTCACCCCAGGGGCAGGAATGCTCTCCCAGTCCTCGTCTCTGTCCAGTCCCTCATGCACCCGTCGGGACAAAGCATCCACATCGATGTTCCTGCTTCCCGGCCGGTACTTCAGGCTGAAATCATAGGTGGACAACGCTGCCGACCACCAATGGTCTGTGGCATCCAATTTCGCTGAGGTCAGGATATAAGTTAGGGGATTGTTGTCCGTCCTTATCTCAAACTTGGCCCTGTAGAGGTAGTCACTCAGCTTATCCACCACAGGAATTCCAACTTGTGTGTGGGATAGTTTCTCTCGGAGGGCGACAGATTTCGGATGACAAATGCCACGGGCCTCAACCCAGTGCCCTGATTCTGAATCAAGATGCCCCTAAACCCTCTCAGGTGTCATCTGTGTGCAGTACCTATGGCATTCGGGGGTCTGCAAAAGCCAGCACCGGTGCCTGGGTCAGCAGCTCCTTCAGCAACTGAAAGGCCTCCTCACATTTTATATCCCCCCTCCGTCCAAAGGGCTTCAATGGGTTAAGATACTTTCCACCTCCTGTCCCTTTTTCCCCCTCCCTTTCTTCCCCAAGGGAGGGTAACTACACAGAAGCAGATTCAATGGGTAACTCACTTTGACGTAGCTTCTATCTTAGCCGGGTCTGTAACTACCCCATTCTGTGAGATTATGTGTCCGACATAGCTAACAGACGTTTTGCAGAACTGGCACTGGTCCAGGGAAAGTTTTAACTCTTCAGCTTTCAGGTGGCCGAGCACCTTCAGCAGCTTCGCTTCATGGTCTTCCAAGGTGGATCCAAACACTATGAGGTCATCCAGATACACCAATACCTCAAGCAAGTTCATATCCCCCGTCTTCTCCATGACCTGCCGGAAGGTTCCAGGGGCTGCCAATATGCCCTAGGGCATCCTTTTGAACTGAAAGAATCCCAGTGGACATATAAATGCCGTCTTCTCTTTGTTGGCCTCACTCATAGGGATCTAGTAATATTCGCTCCTCAAATTCAGCACACTGAACCACTTTGCTCCACTCAGACAGGCCAATGCGTCTTCAACCCTCGGGACCGTATTCTGGTCAGGGACAGTGCACTGCTAATGATGTCGCTTAGGGGCTTCGGGATTCATTGATGATCCCAGCTTCCTTCAACTTACACAAATGCTGCTGCACATCTTCCACGTCCACAGGGGCCAGTTGCTGCGACCTCTCTCTAAGCAGGGTGTTCTCAGTCACCTGGATAGTGAGACGAGTGCTCTTGGAACAACTCACATTAAACTCGCCTGTGGAAAAGACACTTTCCAGCTTCAACATCTTCTCTACCAGCCTCCTCTTCCAACCCAGCGGCACCAGGGAGTGCCCGAAGTTGAAAGGCTCAGCGGTCAACTTCCCCTCTTTTCCAATAATTTCTCCCAGGTGTGCTTCACAGGGGCACTAGGCATTACCGTCACCGGGAACAAATACGCTAGGGGCATCCCTCACTTGAAGGTGACCTCCCTCTTCATAGTGTTTCTGACAATCACTGTCATCCTGCTTGCCTGTACAACCAAGGGCTTCAGCAATTCAGGCCTCACCAGTCCCCCAGCAGGAAACCCCAATTCCCCTTCGTGGTCGTCTAGAGCGTCCACTAAGAGGGCCTCGCCCTCAGGAACTCCAGGAGATTTGGGGGTCTCCATCACTCTCGCTACTTCCCCGGGCCGTACCACCATTGGCTTTGACTGGGTGAACCACACAGTCCCTCGTTTAAGTTCAGTATCCAGTTCAATGCTGCCACGCACTTCCTCAAAAGCAGCCCGAAACACTGGGTGCACGGACAATGTTCCCAGAAAGCTCTCCCCAGCTTTCTCCTTGCAGGCCCCCATGAGCCTCCTCACAAGAGGGGTGTTGGTCCCCACCAGGATTGACACACCACCCGTCTCAACGGGGTCCGGACAAACCAGCACTAATGCATCAAGAACCTCAGATACTCCCACATCAGTCTCCAAGAACTCCAGCTTCACTGACAATTAACCGTCATATGGATTATCACCAGCACTGATACCCCAAATCTCCAGTGCACTGAATGGTGTCAAGGGTAAATGCTTCAGATACCAGTTGTAAAATGAACAGTACAGTAACTTGACCTGCGACCCAGTGTCGAGTATAGCTTTAGTGTATATTCCCTCTATCCATATACACTGGAGCACGGTCCCACTAAGCCTTCAGGAATAGGGTCTTTTGCTTTCGGGAGTTCCATGGTACATTCATGGAATGTGTTCCCCCAGAGACACCAGGCCATTCCCTCACTGGGTCTCCTCTAAGTTTCCCGACACCTCTCCCTGCTTAGACACCCGGGAGCTCATTAACCGAGGGGCTTCCTGCAGCTCGCAGTCCAGCCAGAAGTGTTCCTCTTCTCCACATTTATAGCACATGCTACCAGCCGCCCCTCTTCTCGTGGATCCCCGGCCACCTGCAGCCCTCTGCGTAGTCCGTCCCTTGGGGGAGGGCCCTCTCTACCAGTCCTGTATACGGAGTGTCGACACCCGCTGTTAACTCCCGGGACATCTCAGTTCTCAGCTCTGCCACCATCTTCTTTACCGTTCCCCTGGTTGGGCTGGCCGCAGTCACTTTACCATAAGGGGCTACTACCAAGGGCTGTACCCTGCTGACAGAGTCCTCCTGCGCCTCCAAAGCGTTCTCCTCCTCCCGCACCTCTCTGATCAGCTCAACAAATGAGGTGGGGGCGCGTTTTACGGGACTGTCGGAGATCCCAAGCGATCATGTCCTGGGGCTGGGCGACCTAGGCTATCTGGGGGCAAATGGGGGGGGTGCGTTTTACGGGACTGAGACCCCAAGAGATCATGTCCTGAGACTGGGCTATCTGGTCCATCCTTAACTTACCCACCTCAGCCACATGAATGACCCCCCCCCCCCCCACCACCCCCGGCACCGCGAACGACTTAGCTGCCTCTCGAGCCGAAAAATGTAAGTGGAAAGCTTCTCCCCCTCCTCCTGACGCATGTTTTAGAACCCCCCCCCCAGTGGGCTCCCTAATGCGTCTCGATACTCAGCAAGGGTAGCAGAGGGTTGGCTAGTTTTCACGGCTCTCACTACGTCAGCCGCCAACCCCTTCAAATCTTCAACAAGTCTCTGTCACTTGACGTCATCAGAGCACTGCAACTCCTATAGTATCTGAGAGATCTGCTCTACCCATGTCTCATACTCCTCATACGGGGGTGGGCGTTATTCCAGAGAACATTCTTAGCTTCTGGCGGGGACCCTCTGCCTGTGCACTGGGCTTCGCCAGGAAGGTAAGGGCTGATACTGACTCAGAACCCTCACTCTTCACTGGGGGACGGGGACTAATTAAACTTTCCAAATCCAACCACTCTTTTCCCTCACTCCTCAGAAACAATTGAACCCTGTCTCTGAAATCTCAGCCCCCAACTGCAGGCCACTCAGCTTGTGACCCAGCCTGCTTGGATCCCTTCTCCTCCTCCCTGACAGTATGGACAGGCCATGGCCCCGCCTCACCTGGGGCACCGATAGATGCTGGCAGTCCCACCGCCGTTACGTCAGCGCTAGTCTGAACTAAAACAAGGTCTGAGCCTGCCATTTTATCAAACCTTCACGCTACGATTTCAACTTTGCCAACAGCTTTAACCATACTCAAAAATCAAATTAACAATTCACCCGGGGTACGACTATCCACCCCACTCAACATGCACGCATTAATTACCGGTAATCGCACAGCATCCAACGGAGTTGTAGCCCCCACAACTGTAAATCTCAGGCTCGGCCAGCTCGTGCTCGTCTGGGGAAAAGCAGCCTCTGGCCCCGCCAAACTGAGAAATCACGTTTGTGTGGCTGCTGTGTAATGTACCACCCAGTTACAAACCCACAACGCAAAACATCAGACAGTACACCATATGCAATTAAATGATTGAACTTTATGAATCTTAATCTGAATACAGGGTTAGTAGTGAAAATTTTAAAAAGGGCCCAATTTCAAGGAAAAGTCAAAAGTGCATTTGGAGCTCACTCAGTCGCCATTCTTCCACCATCAATCTCGTCCGAGTGTCGTCGACCTTCGGACCCTCAGATCCCAGTCCACTTCATCCGGTGGTCTACCTGCTCTCTCCACACATGTCTTCCCTCTTCATCTCTCCTCGAGCAAGACCATGAGAAACCTCCTTCCAGATTCACAAGACAGAGCAACAATCTCTGATTGGCTAACATGCATGCCACAGTCCTGTTATCTCCAGCCATAACCCAAGCATTGCTGCTACAGAGAAACCATTACCTCAGCAGTGAACATTACAGAGAAGCCATTACATTAGCCTTAGCAGTGAAACATTACAAAGAAGCCATTACATTAGCAATGAATCCTTACCGCACGTTACAGGGAGAAGGCAGAAGATTAAGGCTGAGAGGAAAATGATTCTGCCATGATGAAATGGCAGAGCAGATTTGATGGCGTCATTCTGCTCCTATGTCTTGGGGTGTTAAAAAAAGCAAGCATAAAAGGACAACGTTGCTATAATCATGGGGGATTTCACTCTGCAGGTAGATTGGGAAAATCAGCTTGGTAGTGGCCACGATGACAGTGAATTTGTAGAATGCCTACGAGATTGATCAGCTTGTGGTTGAGCCCTCTAAGGGCCCACCATAATTCTGGATTGGATGTTATGAAATTATACAGATTTGATTAGGAAGTTTAAGGTAGAGGAAATCTTGCAAGGCAGTGATCTAAATACGATAGAATTCACACTGCAGGTTGAAAAGAGAAGATAAAATCAAATGTATCAGTATTACAGCGGAGTAAAGGTGAATTACAGGGGCAGGAGCAGGTTATGGTCAAAGATCATTGGAAGGGGATACTGGCAGGGAAGATAGCAGAACCCCAATGGCTGGAGCTTCTGGGAAATATTCAGAAGGCACAAGAAGGATGTATCTCAAAGATGAAGAAGTATTCTAAGAAGAGGATGTCAATCATGACTGACAAGGTAAAGAGCTAAAAGCAAAATAGATGGCATATTGTATAGTAAAAATTAATGGGAAGGTAGAGGATTGGGAAGCTTTTAAATCCAAATGGAAGCAACAAAAAAAGCCATAAAGAGACAAAAAATTATATATGAAGGTATGCTCACCAGTAATGTAAAAGAGGATACAAAAAGTTTTTTGGTGTAAGCAAAGAGTAAAAGAGAGATGACAGTGGATACCAGACCACTGGAAAATGATGCTGGAGAGGTCATCAAGGGGAACATAGAAATAGTGGACGATCTTAATGAGAATTTTGAATCAGTCTTTACTCTGGAAAACACAAGCAGAATAGCAGAAATGCATGAGTGTCTGGGGGCAGAAGTGAGTTTCATTGCTACTTCTAAGGAGAAGATGAATGGAAAGCTGAAAAGCCTGAAGGCAGATAAGCCACCTGCCCCAAATGGGCTGTACCCCTTTGTTCTGAAAAAAGTACCTAAAGAGATTGTGGAGGCGTTAGTGATGATCTCTCAAGAACCACAAGATTCTGGAATGGTTTTGGAGGACCGAAAATTTTCAAATGTCACTCCACTCTTTAAGACAGGAAGGAGGCAGAAGAAAGGAAATTTTAGGCCAGTTAGCCGGACTTCAATGGCTGGATAGATGTTGGAGTTTTCTTACTCCTTGATGAGGCTCCATGGTACTTGGAGGAACATGATAAAATAAGCTAAAGGAAAAATCTTGCCTGACAAATCTGTTGGAATACTTTGAGAAAACAATAGGCAGGATACATAGAGGGAATTTGGTGGAAGTTGTTTGTTCGGATTTTCAAAAAGCCTTTAACACACTTCTGCACATGAGGCTGCTTAACAAGATAAGAACCCATAGTATTTTAGGAAGGGTACTAGTATGGATCAAAAATTGGCAGACTGGCAGGAAGCAAAGACTGGGAACTTTTTCTGGTTGTCTGCCACAGAGGTTGGTGTTGGGACCACATCTTTTCACATCGTATGCCAGTGATTTGGATGAAGATATTATGGCTGAGTTTGTGAATGGTACAGAGATAGGTGGAGGGCAGATAGTGTTTTGGAAGCAGAGTGCCTCCAAAAGCATTTAGACGGATTCAAATGGTTCAAGTGGTTCTGTTTATTATTAGAGAATTGATACAGTATACAACCTGAAATACTTGACTTCACAGACATCACAAAATATCAGAATGAATGACAGAAAAGTATTAGAACCCCAAAGGCCCTCTCCCCCTCTCCCTCATACGAGTGGCAGAAAGCGCCAATGTATCAACCTCCCCCTCCCCACTGCACATTTCAGCAAAACAGCATCAGCACCCACCAGGTCCAAGCAACAGCAAAGCACCCAAAGAGAGACCATGATCTGCAGTCAACAAAAGCTATTGTTTACCCAACAATTGAACATGTCACAGGCTCTCTCTCACTAACAAGGGACAGAGAGATATCACCCATTTCCTCAGTGAAAGGGAAGACCAACAGTCATTGATACGTTATTTCAATCAGCCGAGTTGCTTTTTATTCCAAGCTGACCAAGTTTTGGAATCGGCAGCAATCTCTCCCATCATCATGAGAAAGAGAGAGAGAGTGCAATCGCTCGACTACAGAGTCCTCCGTTCATACATCCACCACAGCGAAATCCTGACATTCCTTCTTCTGCCCCACCTCAGTCGGCAACACCGGCTTGGAATCAGTCATCCACAGGGCCCCACCCCAAAGTGCCATCTTCCAAGCCGTGGCTGGAGAGTGTTGGAAAACAGCTGACCAGCAAGCTCCAAGAACAGGAACTCATTCACTGTAAAAAAAAACAGTTTGTGTGCACTTGCAGATCGGGACCTCGATAGAACCCCAACCACCTTGGAAAGGAAATAAAGAGAGCTGTTTCCGCAGTTGAGCTCAAAGAGGCTGTCACTTGCTGCATCTAAACTCCACCCTCCAGTGAATAAAAGATTGAGGGAATGGCAAAAAAATGGCAGATGAAGTATATGTGATGTTGGGAAGTGTATTATCATACACTGGTAGAAGGAATAGAGGCATGAACTATTTTCTATATGGGGAGAAAATTCAAAAACCAGAGGTGAAAAGGGTCCTGGGAATCCTCAAGCAAGATACCCTAAAGGTTAACTTGCAGGCTGAGTTGGTGGAAGGAAGGCAAATGCAATATTAGCATTCATTTCAAGAGGACTAGAATACAAAAGCGAGAATATACTGCTGAGACTTTATAAGGCATTGGTCAGACCATACTTGGAATATTGTGACCAGCTTTGGACCCCTTATCTAAGAAAAGTTGTGCTGGATTTGGAGAGGGTCTGGAGGATGATCCAAGGAACGTAGGGGGTTCATAAGTGAGGAGTGCTTAATAGCTCTGGGCCTGTAATCCCCGGTGTTTAGAAGAATGAGGAGGGATCATGTTGTAACCTATCAAATATTGAAAGATTTTGATAAAGTGGATGTAGAGAGGATGTTTCCTATAGTGGGGGAGTCTAGGGCCAGAGAGAGAGCTTCAGAGTTGAGGAAAGTCCATTTTGAGAAATGAGGAAAGATTTATTTAGCCAGAGTGGTGAATCTGTGGAATTCATTGCCACAGATGGCTGTGCAGGCCAAGTCATTGGAGTATATTTAAGGCAGAGGTATTAGGTTCTTGGTTAATCAGGCCAGCAAAGATTAATGGGAGAAGGCAGGATTGATTTGAGAGGGATAATAAACTAGCCGTGATGGAATAGAGGAGCAGACTCAATGGACTGAATGGCCTAATTCTGCTTTTATGTCTTATATTCTTATATTAAGACTTGGGGATTTTCAACAAAAACATAAATTTTATTGCTTCATATACAGAGCATGAGAGTGTTTTGTATGACTTATAATGTCAGAGAGGTCGGTGAAAAATGCAGGAAAAGCAAAAATCCTCACAAGATAATTTGAGAGAGAGAGATGAAAGCAAAGCTCTTCATTAAAATTGAACCAGCAACATAAAACACTATGACCAATTCAGTTACACCTCAGAAAGCAATCAACATGTCCTTCACAGAAGTGGAAAAGAAATTAAAGGAGCACTTGAACTGATAGCTGCAAGTTCAGAGCACAGAATCAAAAGCATGTTAAGTCCATTAGTAATTATATTGTGACATTGAAGAATTTCTCCTCACAATGTAACTCTGGGAGTATTTTATACAGAGCTCCCAGAAATTGTCTGGTTTGTGAATTAACTGATGAGAAAATTCTATTCAGTGCGTCTGTGAAACCCCTTAAATAGCGACATTAATTGAGATGGCATGGTGAAACAGACAAAACTTCATCTACCCTATACAGTCATTGCTGTACATATTCATAGGGCTATTGTGCAGATACTGTTAAACATTCAGACAGAAAGGAATATGTTTACATCAATTAATTCTGGGAGATCCAATGGCAATGATCCAATGTAAATTCAAAATAGCCAAGTGTTCTATTTGCTAAGTATAGGGTCAGGTTGCAGCAGCTTATAAGTCAAAGAGCAAACTGAAGATGAAGCCAAGGGTTTACATTAGATTCATTGTGTGGCATTTGACGGGGGCGATGAAGAAACTGAAGCATATGGTATGCATGCTGTCAGTAGACTCAAGAGGAGAATCAAGGTTTTAAGACTCAGCCTCTGATTAATAGCAAACACATCAAGATGAAAATCAACACTGCTGTGAAGTAGTCTAATCAGGACCTATGGCGCCTAACTAGAATAATATTGAGAAAATCATAATCCAAATGAGGATGCGTTAGGAAGAAATTCTAGCAACTGTTGGGACAAATGGGTGATTTGGTGAGATATAATGGTCAGTACTTGATGCTCTCTGTTGTAGAGGGGAAGTATAGTGATAGAATGACATTTATGGGTGAGGATTTGATCTGTCACCTGAACATTAATTGGAAAAAGCAAAGATGTCAAGACTGTATCTGAACACCCTACTAAACAGGAATGGAGATACAGTATATTTGAAGACTTGTGATTTTATTTAGGGCCAGGTGCAAGAAAGTTGTCATCAACCGTGGCTAACATGCTATGTCCTGAATGTACAACGTGCAGGCATTAAATAAACTGGAAAATTATTAACTTTTCATAAGGCAGATCAAAATGGATCCAAATGATAAGGAAGGCGGGCTCTGTCGTGGGCAAAGTACTGGAGAGTTTAACATCGGTAGCTGAGCGAAGGGCGCTGAGTAGGCTACGGTCAATTATGGAAAACCCTGAACATCCTCTACATAGCACCATCCAGAGACAGAGAAGCAGTTTCAGCGACAGGTTACTGTCGATGCAATGCTCCTCAGACAGGATGAAGAGGTCAATACTCCCCAATGCCATTAGGCTTTACAATTCAACTGCCAGGACTTAAGAACTTTTTTTTTAAAGCTATTATTAATGCTTTTTGAGTTAGTGATTTAGATGCATATCATATTATTACTGAGTTAAGTATTGTATGTAATGAGTTTTTGCTACAACAAGTGTATGGGACATTGGAAAAAATGTTGAATTTCCCCATGGGGATGAATAAAGTATCTATCTATCTATCTATCTATCTATCAAAGACTGGATTTATGATGGTATTGAAATTTAATAATACAAGGAAGATCTGAAAACTACAAGATCATGCACAATAAAATTATGCATGATTAACAGTATTTCAGCCCTGGGGTGAATGGGCTTGCAAAATTGGACCTTAATCATGTGCACAACTCAGCGTTCATTGTACTAGCCTACAAACCTGAACCATCAATGCACGTAAGAGAGTCCACTCTTTCAGTGAGTTCCCTTATGATATTAATTCACCATCTAAAAATGTTCACTCTACTATTTTAAAGGGAATAGAACACTGAATCTGCAATCATCATAATAGCTTGATCGTTATTCTTGTTGAACAAAAAACTTTCCAAATTCTACCAGAGTGCTGAAATGATACAATTTGAGTTTAAAGAGAAACAAATGCCAATTTCCCACAGTGTGAAGTGGTTTATCTACACTTAAGAACTGCATGGATCTTCCTGTGAAACAGGGAGTACAAGTATTTTAAGGGCTTCAGAACACGAGGACGTGTCTAAATTGAGTTTGTTCTCAGGAGTAGTGCAATAATTCCTAAATTTCCTTTCAGATTTGGCAACTGTACACTGGCTGTGAGAATAAAAGCAAGAGCATGCCTGTGATGTGTATAGGGAACAGCTAGGTAGCAAACGTCTCCCTATCCTCCATGCTACTGTTGTAAATTGACGTGAACATGTGATGCTCAAGTATGACAGAAATGTGAAATCACTACTTATAAACTATGTCGTTAATGATGGTTTTCTTGCAATAGTTTATGAAATGGTAGTGCAAGCAAGATCTAGTTATGAGTTGCACTCACTAACAAAACCTTAAAGATTAGTCAGAGTCAAGGAAGTTTATATGTAATAATTTTCTGGCAACAGTTTGTGAAATTACAGTATAAATAAGATCTAGTTATGCATTAAACACAACTTTAAAGTTTAGTTGAAAAGAAATAATTCTGTACATGAAGATCAAATACCCTTGTGTTCCATGAAATAGGACTCATTTTTAAATGGGGTATGCCAGTGATAATGCTTGCAGTTCTAAAATTAAAGATATTGACACAATTACATATAAAATACACAGGAATAGCAGTAATAAAGGCATTTACTCCTAGTTTTGAAAAACATTCAGTTTGGGACTTGATATTGAGAAGCCAGACAGTCACTGAAGCCAGTCTGTCAGCTGTAAAAACCCTACTGGAAGTGTAGGAGTATGAAAATGGCCAAGGAAGTCTTATCAATGAATACATGGAACATGACAATGTTCTTCTCTTATTTGCTAATCATTCTGCGTTGATCACACGGGAACACTGTGCGAACAGAATGTGCATTAGATGTTAAGACAAAGGCTAGAAAGACTAAATCAATAGCTCATTGGTTAATTTGGAAGCAAGATGAAATTTATGTTTTCAAAATGTTCAAAGTTCAAAGAAAGTTTGTTATCAAAGTATGTATACCATGTACATCCAGACTCTTTATCTTGCAGGTGCTCACAGGAAAAGAAAGACAATGGAATCAATGAGAAACCACACATAACAAAGACAGCTTCCCCGAAAGTGAGTCCACAGATTGTGAAGTCAGTTCAGAGCTGTAGCCATCCAACACTGGTCCAGGAGCCCGATAGTTGTAGGGCATCAACTGTTCTAGACTCTCCTGCATCTCCCACCGGATGGTAGTAACAAAAAAAAAGAGGGAGATGGATCAAACACAAGCAGACAGGAAGGACTCACGTGGGTGATCCTGACTGGCCTGGGTACTGGGGTTGCACACCAGGTCATTTACAGAGGGCAGAGTGTAATCTATTAACATCTGTCCTGCCACCTCCAATGATTCATGCACCCAAATCCCAATGTCCCTGCATCCCTTTGCAAACAGGATTCTTTAGTCCAGATCATTGTTGAGCAGATTAATCAAACCAATCATTTTTTAAATACAACCACTATCACATGACTAGTCACTAGTCAGGGTGTTTACCTGGCTTTATACCTTAAAACCCCAAATTAACACATTGTCTTAATCTAAGTTGCAGGAAGCAGGAAGCTGGATGACTGTCGGGAGCAGCAAAGGTAATAGGCAGAGAGTGCAGAGTGTCCCTCAGTCACAAGTATAATGCTTTGGATACTGTTGAAGGGGATGAGCTACCAGGAGAAATCCACAATGACCAGGTCTCTAGCAATGAGTCCGACACTGTGGCTCAGAAGTGGTGATAGGGGATTCAATATTTAAGGGATCTGAGAGGAGATTCTGTCAATAAGAAAGTGACTCCCAGGTGTTATGTTGCCTCTCAGGTGCCAAGGTCAAGATTACCTCAAATTGGTCCTGAAGAGTGAATATATGCAGCTAGATAAGAGGCTCAGAAAGCAGGACATCTACCGTAGTAATCTTTGGATTGTTACCTGTGCTATGAACCAGTGAGTGTAAGAAAAGGATGTTACACTCACTGGTTCATGAATAAATATGTGCTGAAGAACAGACACAAGGGACAGGTTTCATATTTGTGGATCATTGTGATCTCTTCTGGGGAATGTATGACCTGTACAAAAGGGACGTGTTACACATGAACTACAAGGACCAATGTCCTTGTAGACAGGTTTCATGTGTGAGCAGGGGATGGGGGACAGAGTGATGGGTCTGATGATGGAGCAATTGTTGTAAAGTTAGATGCAACATGTAGAGAGACTGTGAAGAATGATCGGCAGTGGATAGAGTATAAATGTGGTCAGTTAGATGGGTTGAAATGAGTCTACTTCAATGCAAAAAGCATCATAAACAAGAGTGTTAACTTAGAGCACGACACACAAAAAGCTGGAGGATCTCAGCAGGCCAGGCACCATCTATGGAAAAGAGTAAATAGTCAACATTTTGGGCCGAAATCTTTCCTCTTGATGAAGTGTCTCGGCTGAAACATTGATGGTTTACTCTTTTCTGCCTTGTGAGGAGATTAAGAAAAACACCAAAGCATTCTACACATATAAGTACAGAAGGATGACTCGAGTGAAGGTAGGAATGATCAGGGATAAAAATGGAAACTTATGCCTGGAGGTAGGGGTGGCTCATAATGAATTCTTTGCACTTTGGAAGGTGGACCTGAAAGGAAGATTACAAGGTTAATGGGAGGATTCTTAGAAATGTGGATGAGCAGAGAAACTTGGGATCCACATCCATAGATCTCACAAAGTTGATACGCATGTTGATAGGGTGGTTTAGAAAGCGTATGGTGTGTAGGCCTGTGTTAGACAAGGACTGAGTTCAAGTGCTATGAGGTAATATTGAAGCCCTATAAAACTCTGGTTAGACCACACTTGCAGAATTGTGTTCAGTTTTGGTCACATCATTATAAGAAGGATGTGGAAGTGTCAGGGAGGGTGCAGAGGAGATTTGCTGGTATACTGCCTTGATTAAAGGACATGTCCTATGAGGAAAGGATGAAAAATGAAGGCTTTACTCTTTGGAGCAAAGGAAGATGACAGGTGACTTGACAGATGAATATAAGATAATAAGAGACATAAATACAGTGGACAGTCAGCGCCTTTCTTCCAGGGCAGCAACGGCTAATACGAGACGGCATAATTATAAGGTGATTGGAAGAAAGTACAGGGGCAATATCAGAGTAGTATTTTTTTTACAGAGTATCCAGGTGCATGGAACTCAATGCTGGGAGCACTGGTAGAGGCAGATGGATTATGGATATTTTAAAGACTCTTAGATAGGCACATGGATTAAAGAAAAATGGAGGGCCATGTGGGAGGGAAGTATTAGATTGATCTTGGAATCGGTTAAAGGGTCGGGGCCAAAAACCCTGTACTGTGCTATGCTGTTCTATTTTCAATGATCTATCTTGGTCTTGTTACGTACCCCGTAAATGGGTGTCTAACCAGCAGAGAAAGAAGAATCCATTGGAGTCTGGTGGTACCAAACTAAAGGTGTTTATTAATAAAAATAAGCAAAACCATATCAATAATGCAAATATACATATAAAACAAGTTAGCAGTAATAAACCTAAAAGTGTAGGAATAATAATAATCAATAATAAACAAGCTCTATCAATGTCTAGGGGTAAATGAATTGTCATAGAAAAGTATAACGTTCAGTTCAGTTCATGAGTGCTGATGTAGTTATGGTTGTTGTAATCGTTGGAGAGAGAGAGAGAGAGAGAGAGAGAGCGAGCGAGATGTAACAGCTACAGTCAGGCAAACCTTCCTTTGCTTTCTTAATCCGTCGTATTGGTGTGGTCATTCAGTTATGACCTCTCCGTCCTTCTGCTAGACTGTTCTTCTGTGGTGGACTCGTCTCTCTGGCATGAGTGGACACACACACAAGTCCCCACCGGCCCTGCTTTTACACTAATAGCCTTAATGACCGACCTCCTGGTTTGGTCTCTGAAGCCCCCACCTTTCTTGTGGGTTCCAACACTCAATCAGTGTCCACTGGCGTGTCTGGAGGGTGTCTCTCCAGACCTGTCTTTTTATCCTTACTAACGGGGACTCAGCTATCCATCACTCCTGAATGACTGTGTCCATCAAATAAGGCCACTCCTTCAGTCCACTGAGGAATGTTTATGAGCAAACTATTGTCCTTGCAGCGAAACAGTAAATAATTCAAAAAGGAGTCATAATACGGTTAATCAGCAATTTTCCCCTCTCTCTTATCTGTCGCCGATGTTCTTGCTTCTTTTTCGCCTCTTTCTCATGGTCAGTATAGCAACAGTAATAGTTCGTGTTTCTCAGTGGGGGATGGTTAACCCTTCACCCCATTGTCCATCAGGTCTGTTCATCACTCATAACAGTCTATATTAATTTTTTGTTCATCAGTACCTGCAAGTTTTAGGAGAATCAGTTAAATCATGTAAAGCAGGCTACGTCTTTTCTCATACTTTGGTTATAAAAGTTCTGAGTACGATGAACTGTGAAAAACAGTTCAGATAAGAGTTATTAGACTCCTTAAGTTCCTTAAGGCACTGTGGTTGATGTAACTATCTTCAGCTCTTTCATCAATGATCTTCTATCAAAGATGAGAAGTAAGTATGTTCGCTAATGATTGCATAATGTTGTCATGAGTCTTCAGATAATGAAACAGTTTGCTTCCAAGTGCAGCAAGACCTGAACAATATTGAAGCCTCCGCTGATAGGTGGCAATTGACACTTATGCCACACAAGTGAGAGGCAATGATGATATCCAACAAGAGTAAAATCCAGCTATCACCACTTGACATTCAATAAGTCAATGAGTGTAGCTTCAACGACACTCAAGAAGCTTGACACCATGCACAACAGAGCAGCTGGCTTCAGAGAAAGCCCATCCGCAGGCATGCTCTCTCTCCACCTTCGATTATCAAAGCAGCTGTACCATTGACAAGATGCACTCACAGGAACCTCACAAAAACTCCATAGACAGCACCTTTTAAGCCCACAGTCTCTACCAGCTAGAATATATAAAGGAATAAAAAACATAGGAACACCACCAGCTGAAAGTTGCTTTTCAAGCCACACACCATCCTGACTCTGAAATATATCGCTCTTCCATTACCAGACTTGAATCAAAGTTCTGGAATCCTCTCCCTAACAGCATTGTGGGCATACCTACATCTCAAGCTGTGGATCAAGAAGGCAATTTACCATCACCTTCTCAATGGCAATTAGGCATGAGTAATTCAATGCTGACTTAGCCTGTGAAGCCACATCCCTCAAATCAATAAATAAAAATGAAATGCAAATTAATTTATTTTCTACAGATGCTATCTAAACTATTGCATATTTCTAATGTTCTATGGTGTGTGGTTCTATTTATTTATTTATTGTTTATTTAGAAATACATAATGGAACAGACCTGTCTAGACCAGCAACCTAGACTAATTAGGGGACAATTTACAAAGATGAATGAACCTACTAACTAGTATGTCTTTAGTCTGTGGGAAGAAACCAGAGTAATGAGAGGGAACCTACACATTCACAGGGAGAACATACAAACTTGCGCAGTATACAGAATAAGGTAGATGAACGTGTAGCACATTTGGTAATTGGCAGGTATGATGTTGTAGGCATCACCGAATCATGGGTGAAAGAAAATTATAGCTGGGAGCTTAATGTCTAAGGACACACATTTTATCTAAAGGACAGGGAGGAAGGCAAAGGGGTGGCATTGCTCTATTAGTAAAAAATGAAACCAAATCATTCGAAAGAGGTGACATAGGGTCCAAAGGTGTTGAATCTCAGTGGATAGAGCTATGGAACTGCAAGGGTAAAAAGACCCTGACAGGAGTTATATACAGACCCACAAACAGTAGTAAGGATATGGTCTACAAATTACAATGGGAGATTGCAATGGTCATGGGGGATTTGAGTATGCAGGTAGATAGGAAAAATCAGGTTGGTGCTGGATTCCAGGAGGAATCGCTAATCAAGCCTCAGAGCTGGCTTTTTAGAGCTCATGGTTGAGCCCAGTAGGAGATCAGATATTCTGGATTGGGTGTTGTGCAATAAAACAGAATTGATAAGAGATCTTAAGGTAAAAGAACCCTTAGGGGAAAGTGATCATAATATGATTGAATTTACCCTGAAATTCGAGGAGAAGTCAGATGTATCAGTATTAGAGTGGAGTAAAGGAAATTACAGAGGTGTGAGAGAGGTGTTGGCCAGAACTGATTGGGAAAGGACACTGGCAGTCGAAGTTTCAAGAGTCAGGGGGAATGAAGTGTGTGACGTTAACACAAATTCATATGAGACTGAAAGGTCTGAAGGTAGATAAATCACCTGGACCAGATGGTGTACACCCCAGAGTTCAGAAAGAAGTGGCTGAAGAGATTGTGGAGGCATTAGTAATGATCGTCAAGAATCACTGGATTCTGGAATGGTTCCGGAAGACTGGAAAATTGCAAATGTCACTCCACTCTTCAAAAAGTAGAAAGGCAGAAGAAAGGAAACTATAGGCCAGTTAGTCTGACCTCAGTGGTTAGGAAGATGTTGGAGTTGATTATTGAGGATGAGGTCTCAGGGTACTTGGAGGCACATGATATAATAGGCCATAGTCAGCATAGTTTCCTCAAGGCAAAATCTTGTCTGAAAAATCTGTTGGAATTCCTTGAAAAAACAACAAGCAGGAGAACCGGTTGATGTTCTGTACTTGGCTTTTCAGAAGGCACTTGACAAAGTGCCACACATGAGACTGCTGAACAGGTTATGAGCCCATGATATTACAGGAAAGATTGTAGCAGGAGGCAAAGAGTGGGAATAAAGGGAGCCTTTTCTGGTTGGCTGCCAGTGACTAGTGATGTTCTACTGATTATTTTTATGTTATATGTTAATGACTTGTATGATGGTAAACCGTCTCGGCAGATGGGCCAAACCAGGTAAGGGTAGCTGATGGGTCTTTGACCCTTGGTGAGGTAGGAGATCTGTCTGTCCCAGCGTGTGAAGTCTGGTCCTGGCAGATTGAGCGGAGGAAACTGATTAATGGTCCAACGGTCAAGAAGGCAGGCCAGCAGGTGTTGTGGAGCACTAAGAGCACGACAAGACACTTAGACGTCCTGGTCATCCACTGCAGCAGGAGAGGTCTCCAGCCGTAATGGTTGTCCATGCCACTAGATCTAGGTCTCTTCTGCCGAGAGAGTGGGGTTGCCCCTGTGCAACGGCTGTTCCACTTAAAACTCCATCACGCACAGGTTACTAGTGTCTTCTTCAAATCCGAAGGACTACCACTACATATGATGGAATTGATGGCTTTGCTGCAAACTTTGCAAGTGGAGGGTCAGGTAGTTTGGAGGAAGCAGAAAGCCTACATGAGGACTTAGGCAGATTAGGAGAATTGGCAAAGAAAAGGCAGATGGAATACAGAGTTGGGGGTGCATGGTCATGCACTTTGACAGAAGAAATGAAAGGTTGACTATTTTCTAAATGGAAAGAAAATACAAAAAAACTGACAGCAGAGGTACTTGGGAGTCCTTGGGGAGACTTCCCTAAGGGTTAATTTGCAGGTTGAGTCTGTGATGAGGAAGGCAAGTACAATGTTTGCATTCATTTCAAAAGGACTAGAATATAAAAGCAAGGTTATAATGTTGAAACTTTATAAGTTTCACTTGGAGAATTGTGAGCAGGTTTGGACCCTTATCTTAGAAAGGATGTTCTGAAACTGGAGACGGTTCAAAGGACAGTCACAAAAAATATTCCAGGATTGAATGGCTTGTCATATGAAGCACGTTTGATGGCTCAGGGCCTGTATTCATTGGAATTTAGAAGAATGAGTGTTGACCTCATTGAAACCTATCAAATGATGGAAAGCCTTGACAGAGTAGATGTGGAGAGGGTATTTCCTTTGGTGGAAGAGATTAAGACCAGAGAGCACAGCCTCAGAATAGAGGAGCATCCTTTTAGAATGGAAATGAGGAGGAATTTCTTTATCCAGAGAGTGGAGAATCTGTGGAATTCTTTAGCACAAGCAGTTGTGGAGCCCAAGTCATTATTTATACTTAAGGCAGAGGTTATAGGTTCTTGATTGGTCAGGGCAGTTTGGCATACGGGGAGAAGGCAGGCAATTGGGGCTGAGAGGAAAATGGGATAGGCCATGATAAAATGTGGAGCAGACCAGATGGGCCAAAAGGCCTAATTCTGCTCTTATATCTTATGGTTTATGGTATTATGGTCAAACTTCTTTCAGAATTGAACTTCAATCACCGGAACACCCCAAACTGTCATAGCGTCGTGCTAACTGCTATGCTGCAGTGGCACCCAGCTCTTTCTCAAAAAGATCCCCTGTGCATCTCTCACATTTTTTACTTTTAGAACTGTGCTTGTACATAGAAGATTGCAATTCACTTTTTCATTATTTGACATATTGAGTCAGAGGAAGAACCAACGGCCACCATTCATCTGACTGAATGTTTTCCTTAATCTGATATTACAACTGAAAATCAGTTTCTTGGGTCCTCAATGCCACCTTTTTTTACTATATTTATCACATTCTTGTCCCTCCTCTCATGCAGGTGAACTACTCAAGGCACTTCAGAGAAGTGCAGTCAGATGAATTCCAGCTCCCAGCTATATAAGTCACATTATTAGAGGTATTTTCAAAGTGCGTACTGAATGACAAAAGAGAGAGAAGAGGTAATATTGCAGGCAGGCTACGAAATGAAGTCTATCACACGATGAACCATGCACCTGTATGCATTGTTGGTGCTATGTCAATGCAGGAATGATCGAGAGGCCAGAGCTGGTGAAGAGTGAATTTTTCTGAGGCCTATAGTGCTGAAGACCACTAGAGAGATGTGGAAATGCAAGACTATGGGTGACTCTAATAACAAACAATTGAGGTTTGTATAATAAGAGTTCAGAGCAGATTGATAATTAGTAGAGATGGGCGAATGTTTGCTGCAAAAATATTTACTACATAAGGCAGAAAGAAAGAAATGATTCAATGTTCAACGTGTTGAAAACACACCTTATTATTTGTTAATTTATTTGTGGAAATATTACTTTATCTGTTACGAGTGAGTTATGTGTATTGTGTCGAACACCTTGATCCAGACGAATATTATTTCGTTTGGTGGTATACATGTTCAATGACAATAAACTTGAACTTGATATGTAAATGATAATAAACCTGATTCTGATTCTGATTCATGCATTCAGGTGCGCCACGTCAATAATCATTTGATTTTCATAGGGTATCTTTGAAATGATCATCACCATGGTCTTGTTGCCAAGTCTTCAGCATCCTATTGGTCTTCTACCTCTAACTTTTTCACTTGGTTAAAATTCCTTCTTCCTTTCTCAAACCATCGCCTTCTTCAAAAGGTTGGCACTCTGCCCAATCCTCTTAGACTATCCAAGCTCAGTCGATGAAAAGATGGTATCAACAGTAGAGTTTGGAGTTTTACTTGTGTGCAAAATGGTGGATAAGGCAGAAACAGAAATAGAAACATAGAAAACATACAGCACAATACAGACCCTTCAGCCCACAAAGCTGTGCCGAACATGTCCCTACCTTAGAACTACCTAGTGTTATGCCGTTGGCCCCCTCCTTTGTGAAAATCGCAAGAACTCTAGTTAAGGGGGGTCAACTGACCCAAGAGAGAGAGACGTGCGAAAGACCACGTTCTTCCAAGAAGCAGAATAAAAGTGACTTTGACTATTGTCTCATGGAGACCACCCGAAAAACCCTCGGGCAAAGTGGGCTGGTTGAGAGAGAGATCGCATTACCTGCAACTTGATTGACACCTGCGATCCCGTGAAGAAGTATAAAGGCGGGTCTGAGGGGAGGACCCTCAGACGCACCAAGGAGACACCAAGGAAGCATGATACCGATTCCCGTGGGAGCGGGAAGCCATTTTTTTTAGGAAGCCACGTGCGTCAGATTCCGGATCGGGAATCTGTGGCTGAAGCAAAAGGAAAATCGCTTTTAGCTAACAACTGATTCCAGGGAATTGTTTCGCAAAGACAACGGGCAAGTGTTCTTTCTTTCACCAGTCCTCTCTCTCTCCAACACGTGAAATGCCAGCGGTTCCCAAACGGAAAAGACTGCAGATTTCTAAGTGACTTTAATATTCAATTGGACTCAGTATTACCCCTAGACAACTATAGAGCTTATTTCTGATTAATTATTATTACACCGGTGGTTTAGATTGAGTATTGACGACGTATATGATCTGAATGTTTGTATTAACCTTACGTTTGTGCCCCTTTTTGAATAAAACGTTTGAAAATAGTAGCATCAGACTCAGCTGATCCATCTATCTTTGCTGGTAAGTTACCTGGTTACGGGGTTTTCGTAACACTAGGCTTTACCCATACCCCTCTACTTTTCTAAGCTCCATGTAGCCATACAGGAGTCTCTTAAAGGACCCTATTGTTTCCAACTCCACCACCATCGCTGGCAGCCCATTCCACACACTCACCATTCTCTGTGTAAAAACCTTACCACTGACATCTCCTCTGTACCTACTTACAAGCACATTAAAACTATGCCCTCTCATGCTAGCTATTTCAGCCCTGGGGAAAAGCCTCTGACTATCCACATGATCAATGCCTCTCATTATCTTGTACACCTCTAGCAGGACACCTCTCATCCTCCATTGCTCCAAGGAGAAAAGGCCAAATTCACTCAACCTATTCTCAAAAGACATGCTCCCCAATCCAGGCAACATCCTTGAAAATCTCCTCTGCACCCTTTCTATGGTTTCCACGTCCTTCCTATAGTGAGGCGACCAGAATTGAGCACAGAACTCCAAGTGGGGTCTGACAAGGGTCCTATATAGCTGTAACATTACCTCTCGGCTCTTAAACTCAATCCCACGATTGATGAAGGCCAATGCACCTTATGCTTTCTTAATCACAGTGTCAACCTGTATAGCAGCTTTGAGTGTCCTATGGACTCGGACCCCAAGATCCCTCTAATCCTCCACACTGACAAGAGTCTTACCATTAATGCCATATTCTGCCGTCATATTTGACCAACCAAAATGAACCACCTCACACTTATCTGGGTTGAACTCCATTTGCCACTTCTCAGCCCAGTTTTGCATCCTATAAGTGTCTTGTTGAAACCTCTGACAGCCCTCCACACTATCCACAACACCCCAACCTCTGTGTCATCAGCAAATTTACTAACCCATCCCTCCAGTTCCTGATCCAGATCAATTTTAAAAATCACAAAGAGTAGGGGTCCCAAAGAGTAAGGGTCCCAGAACAGATCCCTGAGGCACACCACTGGTCAACAGCCTCCATACAGAATATGACCCGTCTACAACTACTCTTTGCCTTCTGTGGGCAAGCCAGTTCTGGATCCACAAAGCAATGTCTTTTTGGATCTCATGCCTCCTTACCTTCTCAATAAGCCTTGCATGGGGTACCTTATCAAATGCCTTACTAAAATCCATTTACACTAAATATTAAGAATATGAACAGAAGTATGCCTTTCAGTATGATTGCAGCTGATCATAACTTCAGTAGCTTATTCCAGCTTCCTCTGCATATCCCTTGATCCATTTAGCCAGAGGAAAAATATCTAACCCACCCATTAATACATTTAATGACTTTCTCATGTAGAGAATTCCACAGATTCATGTTCTTTGGGAGCAGATATTTCTTCTGATCACACTCTTAAACGTCTTAACTCTTTTCCTTAGATTGTGACCGCTGTGAAACTCTGCTGAATTCTTGTCACATTTCTGAAGTGCTCGGGTGAGTTTGTGAAGAGCTGCAGCCTGTAGGGACGTGAATGTAAAACGGAATGGTGAGACAAGGCCAGAGTGCTCTGTTTCAATGGTGTAGACATAAAATCCTTATGGGGGCAAGTGATAAGGATGCCCCCATGTCGGCTACCCTGCAGAGTGTTATATGGCCAGCTACATCATGGTCGTCCCTCAGCTGGAGGGCCGAAGAAGTGCTATAAGGATCAGATGAAGAATGCTTTAAGGAAGTGCAAGATCAGACCTGAGGACCTGGAGGATGTAGCTGCTGACCATATCACGTGGCGACAGCTGTGTAGAGACGGGGTTCATATTCTGGAGATGGAAACAACAACCAGAAGACAGCAGAAGAGAGCCAGGAGAAATGCAGTCATGGTTGCCATCACTACCACCACTACCACATATACATGTCCCACATGCAATAGAACTTGTGGGTCCAGGATAGGATTGTATCGTCATCAAAGATCTCATCGTTAAAGGAGTGGACGTCATCATCGGATTCCGATAGACAACCGAAGAAGACATAAAATAGGCTGAATGGCCTTTACTCAGATGAAGTAGGGTTGAAGGATGTCCCAAAACATCAGCAGAGAAAATTGGAACCCAAAAGCTTATTGTGAAACTGTAATCTCAATGTTTTTCTCTATATTTAATAACAGGAGTAATATTATGTACAAATGTGAGTCATAATCATTGGAGTTTCGAAGAAAGGGGGATGACTTTATTGAAACATGTACACATCAAAAAATATTTGACAAGATTAAATTTTGAGAAGATGTTTTCCATTGTTGTGTGTATGAACACATAAGGGGTGGAATCTAGATCTAAAGACACCATTTTTCGGAATAGGGGAACAGCAGTGTAATACAGAAATGGGAGGAATTTCTTTTCCCAAAGGCTCAGGAATCTTTGAACTTCACTAACTCAGAGATATGTGCACAATGAATCATTGAATATACTCAGAACTGAAATTGTTAATTTTTGGAATAGGAGATCAAGAGTTATGATGAAAAATGTGGAGCTGAAGTCATGGTCAAATCAGCCACAAGCTGTTTTAATAATCTGGATCAGAGTCAAGGGGTATAAGGACTGCTCCTACTCTAACTCCGTATGTTCTTATGTGAGGCACTCATTGAATGCCCTTGTGAGTGTTTCCACATGCAAATGTACATAGACGAGCCAGTGTTTACTATGTCTCTTAAACTTACCTGAAACTGAGAACACATAGTGCATTATAAATATACATAAATGAATGAAGTATATTTTGTCAGCTGATTACTCAAATGTCATGGTAAATGACTTGTAACCTTTAAAGCAATTCTCAAGAGACAATTCTGAAGTTCTGTTTTGACTATCTTAATGTTGAGATTTCTTCAGTAGTGAGAGATACACATGGGATACCTTTGTTCTGCAAATTCCCTCCTACTCTGCCCTGCCCCCTGCTTCCCAGATGGTCTTTTCCAACAGTAGCATAGAGATCAATCACTCAGAGGGATATGCATGAATACTGAACATAGCTTGCCTCTAATCCTTACAATCAAATTTTACCCAAAAGGAAAATCGCCTATCTATAGAGGCATTATGGTAACATTGCAACAACCGTAGCCCCTGTTCTTGTCTTCTGAATCCATGTCTCACCATAGCAGCAGAGGAGTTTTAGTTCAGCTAAATCTGAAATTACAAAACAAGTTAGTTTCAGTCCCGGTAACCATGAAACTCCAGGACTGTTGTAAGATTCTACTTGTTCACTTACATCTGAACTACTTTTCCAGTCTAGCTGACATGTTACTCCAGGTCCACCAATTTTGTTAATTTATAACGCTTCCTCAGTTCAAGGGCAATTAGGAATGGACAATAAGCCTCTGTGATATCAACACCCTGCAGAGGAGTAAGGAACCCAAAAAAAATGCTAGCTGACACAATGCACTGTTGCAGATTTGATTGCACTCACGTCATTTTTTTGTTATATGCACAAACACAGGTATGATGAAAAACATGCTTGCAGTATCACAGCCGTGGAAGAAAAAAACAATAAATATGGGAATAGCTGCAGGTGCACAACATCATCACCACATGCAAGGTTAATCTCCAGTCACATGCAATCTAAATTTGGATACGTATTGTTTTTTCTTTATTATTGTGGGTTTAAATACTGGAACCTCTTGCTAACATCACCATTGTTGTACTACACCAGCTGGATATCAAGAAGGCACATCACTACAGTCTTGTCAAGTACAATTTGGGATGAGCGATAAAATTCGTCCTTGCTGACACCCATAAATGAATTCTAAAAAGAGTTGCCACAAGTAAATTTTCAACAAGGTCACCGGCGTGCGATTAGGAACAAGGAAATGTGATGTCACAGAAAAATTATCAAGCTAAACCTGGCACTGAAGCCATGTGAAGAATAGATCAATTGACTTGTGCTTGTTCGGGGTCATCTGATGTGGTGATGTCCTAGTTAAGTTATTGGATTAATATGCAGAAGCTTGACCTGTTGCCTGAGAAACATGAGTTTGAAATCAGCCATGGAAGTTGAGAAATCAAAGCTCATAATTTGGTGGTAGATGGGTCATATTGGTTGTAGAGGGGTCATATTGGTTGTAGACAGGACTTACTGGTTGTAGAGGGGTCATATTGGTTGTGGACGGGTCATATGGTTGTAGAGGGATCATATTGGTTGTAGACAGGTCATGTTCTGCATGGAGGTCGGTGACCAGTGGTGTGCCTCAGGGATCTGTTCTGGGACCCTTACACTTTGTGATTTTTATAAATGACCTGGATGAGGAAATGGAGGGATGGGTCGGTAAGTTTTCTGATGACACAAAGGTTGGGGGTGTTGTGGATAGTGTGGAGGGCTGTCAGAGGTTGCAGTGGGACATTGATAGGATGCAAAACTGGGCTGAGAAGTGGCAGATGGAGTTCAACCCAGATAAGTGTGAAGTGGTTCATTTTGGTAGATCAAATATGATGGCAGAATATAGTATTAATGGTAAGATTCTTGGCAGTGTGGAGGATCAGAGGGATCTTGGGGTCCGAGTCCATAGGACGCTCAAAGCAGCTGTGCAGGTTGTCTCTGTGGTTAAGAAGGCATACAGTGTATTGGTCTTCATCAATCACGGAAGTGAATTTAGGAGCTGTGAGGTAATGTGGCAGCTATATAGGACCCTGGTCAGACCCCACTCGGAGTACTGTTCTCAGGTCTGGTCGCATCACTACAGGAAGGATGTGGAAGCCATAGAAAGGGTGCAGAGGAGATTTACAAGGATGTTGCCTGGATTGGGGAGCATGCCTTATGAGAATACATTGAGTAAACTCGGCCTTTCCTCCTTGGAGCGACAGAGGGTGAGAGGAGACCTGATAGAGGTGAATAAAATGGTGAGAGGCATTGATTGTTTGGATAGCTTTTTCCCAGGGCTGAAATGGCTGCCACAAGAAGACACAGGTTTAAGGTGCTTGGGAGTAGGCACAGAGGAGATGTCAGGGGTACGTTTTTTATGCATAGAGTGGTGAGTGTGTGGAATGGGCTGCCGGCAACGGTGGTGGAGGTGGATACGATAGGGTCTTTTAAGAGACCTTTGGATAGGTACATGGAGCTAAGAAAAATAGAAGGCTAAGTGTAACCCTAGTAATTTATAGTGTAGGGACATGTTCGACACAACTTTGTGGGCCGAAGGGCCTGTATTGTGCTGTAGGTTTGCTATGTTTCTATAATTAAATAAGTCTGCAAATATCAAACAAATAGGCAGTTTTAATATTAAGGGTTGTGAATTATTGGGAAAAAAAGGAAGGTTGTTGAAGTCCTTCAAGAAAGAAAATCTGACATCCTTAAGTGCTCTGGTCTCTTTGTGGCCTTTAAGTTCCAATCAGAAATATTCTGATTTGCACCTAAATGCAGTGATTAATAGGTTGAAACATCAATAGAACTGGAACCAAAACTGGCTTATTATTGTCACAAATACTGAGTTACGGTGAAAAACAAATTAAAACAAAAATGAACAACAAATACTGGACTTGAAAGTGATCTTCATATCAGGTGAATAAATAAACAAAAAACAAATTTAAGCAGCATCTAAAACAAGGGGAAGAGTTTGGAGGAAATCCTGAGCTGTTGTCCGGCCAAGCTACTTTCTGTCTTCCAATGTGTAGTGCTCATTAGGTGCATGGTTATACTGAATAGAAAATAAACTGTTCTGTTCTCTGTCAATGACATGGGAGAAATTACTAGGCTAGAAAATGCTTTAATTTCAGGAGTCACGACCTTCTCCGAAGGACTATGGTTAAAATACTGTTCTGACCATATTGCAGTTATGCTGTTGAATGTTGGTTCTAATGAAAAGAACTAAATCGATTGTATAGATAATAGCCCTGCATCCCTGTAGCCAACCTCTAACTTGTTGTGCAAGGGAGAAAGGGAAGAGGGAATGGGTGACTGGCACAATTTAAAAATGTCATGGCAACAGCATGTCATGACATGGACCTCAGTGATCCACTGCCGATCATTAACAGAATGAGATGCCTTATGATTCTTGAAGGCAGGAGCGATGTTTGAAAAGGTTTGCATGGCAACATGGATGCAGCAGAGATTTAATGAAGGGCCTTCATAGAGCAAATCAGATAAGCTTTTCTAGTGTCAGAAAGGTGTCTAACCAGAGCAGGCAGGTTCGAGTTAATTGGAAAAAGGACCAGAAGCAAGGTGAGGATAATAATTTCACGCAGCAAATTGATAACTGGTATGGATGACCTGAAAAGCGGTGGAATTACTGTTTAGGTTCTTTTATACGATATGAGTATCATTGGGAAAGCCTGCCATTCTTGTCCATTTCTAATTATCATGGAAATGAATAGCTCATTTCAGAGGGCAGCAAACACTAACTACATTACGTTTAAAACATCAGCCAGAAAGCGAAAAGATCATTTACCAAGATCCGGAAACATGCTTAGCTGTTATGACATGTCCAATAATTTCATGGCTCATGCTAGGATGTATTCTGGAGTTAGAGCAAATATTAACTTCAGCAACCAATCTTCAGAACTGAACATGGATAATAGATTAAATTTAAAATGTAGCCCTGAACAGTAGTTTTCTGCATCTGTGGACACTAGTTGATTGAAAACCAGACAATGTTGACTTACATGCACTTTGGGTGTCTGGCGTGTGGATGCA
Organism: Hemitrygon akajei; assembly: GCF_048418815.1. Taxonomy (NCBI): domain Eukaryota; kingdom Metazoa; phylum Chordata; class Chondrichthyes; order Myliobatiformes; family Dasyatidae; genus Hemitrygon; species Hemitrygon akajei. Next base: position 146,746,143 of record NC_133131.1, read on the forward strand.
AAGAAGGAGATGTGCAAATTATATCTAATTCAAAGGAAGAAGCGTAGATACTTTACATTGTAACTATAGAATCACCCTGCAGTTACCTTTGATCTTTAGCATATAAAAATGTCATGTAATATTGCGCCAAACAGGCCTCTTCCTCCAGGGGTATCTCATTTCTGTATGCACTAGCTTCAGTGTTTCTCTGGTGACTATGTTCACGATACAGCAGTTCACAATATTGATACTAGCTTTAAAGTTCCAGATTAATTTCAGTAACTAAGGCTAAATTCTCTGGTTATCAAGGTAGGATATGAACTCAAGTGTCCAGGCTTTTTCCATTAAGAGTAGGGGAGATTCAAACAAGAGGACATGTTACGGGGCAAAAGTTTAAGGGTAACACGAGGGGGAATTTCTTTACTCAGAGAGTGGTAGCTGTGTGGAACGAGCTTCCAGTAGAAGTGGTAGAGGCAGGTTCGGTATTGTCATTCAAAGTAAAATTGGATAGGTATATGGGCAGGAAAGGAATGGAGGATTATGGGCTGAGTGCGGGTCAGTGGGACTAGGTGAGTGTAAATGTTCGGCACGGACTAGAAGGGCTGAGATGGCCTGTTTCCGTGCTGTAATTGTTATATGGTTATATGGTTATTAGCCAGGACGATGCAAAATTTTGATCCTCTACTTAGATTTCCAATTTTACTTCATCACATTTTTCATAATACCTTTATATTTTCATCATGTCTTTCTATCTATTTTACTTCCTGACAGAAAAACGTTATCATTTTAGAGGATCTGTCCTGATTCCAGCATGTGTCATTACAAAGAAAGCACAGCAGCACCCCTACTTTCTTAAATGCGAAGATTCAGCATGCCATCTGAAACTTTAACGAACTTCTATAGATTCACAGTGGAGAGTATACTGACTGGCTGCATCACAGCCTGATATGGAGACACTAACAACCTTGAATGGAAAACTAACAAAAGGTAACGGGTACAGCCCAGTCCGCCCCAGGTAAAGCCCTCCCTGTCACTGAGCACATCTGCAAAGAAGGCTGTCACAGAAAAGCAGCATCCATTCATCAAAGACCTCCACCATCCAGGCCCATTCTTCCTTCTCACTGCTGTCATCAGGAAGGAGGTATGGGAGTCTCAGATCACACACCACCAGGTTCAGGAACAGTTATTACCCTTCAGCCATCAGGCTCTTGAACCAGACGAGATAACTTCACTCACCTTTTCACCGAACTGTTCCGCATCTTATGGATTCAGTTTCAAGGAGTCTTCAACTCATGTTCTCAATATTTATTGCTTCTTTATTTATTATTATTATTATTATTATTCAGTTTGTTCTCTTTTTGTAATTGCACAGTTTGTTGTCTTTTGCACATCAGTTGTTTGTCTCTCTTTGTTGTGTGCAGGTTATATATCAATTCTATTGTGTTTCCTTGTAGTTATTGTGAATGCTTGCAAGAAAATAAATCTCAGGTAGCATATGGTGACATGCATGTACTTCGATAATAAGCTTACTTTAAACTTTGATCTTTGAAGCTGTTATAAATAAGCCTTGACTAACGTCAGCTTCTGCTCTATTGATGATAATTAGTCTCCACTGGTCACTACCTCATCTCACATATATTGTTTTCTTCATGCATCTTTCTCTTTTAGGAGCTTCATTTGAGGTTTTATCAATCTGATTTAAAGCTTACAAGCTTGAACATTAATTCTTTTTCTCACTCTACATAGTCTGAACTATTTCCAGTAGCTTGTGTTTTTATTTCAGGTTTTCAGTGCCTGCAGTATGTAGCTACTCAAAATTAGATCAAATTGTTAAATTGGTACATGTACTTTGTTTTGCATGATATCTACACAGATCATTTTACCGTGTCAGTACATTGTGGGAGTACAAGTGAAAATCAATCACAGAATGCAAAATAAAATGTTACAGTTATGGAGAAGGTGTGGGTATAAGCAGACAATAAGGTGCAAGGCCACAGCTAGGTAGTTTGTGAAGTCAAGAGTCCTTTTCTTACAAGGGGTCATTCAGTAGTCTTATAGCAGTGGGATAGTGGCTGTCTTTGAGCCTGGTGAGGTGTGCTTTCAGGCTTTTGTATAAGCAATATGTAGGGCTCCAGAAAGAGCTTGCAATGTGTTGCCATGCTCTGGCAATTCTGGAAATCACTCTTTGTTTTGCAAGTAACTGGAAAGGGAGATACAAAGGCACAATTAAATAGTTCTATAAAAGTATTGCACCGTGTTTTCTTTGCTGAAAAGCTTTAACTCTATGACATGATAATACCGTTCTTGGTTTACCAGGGTCACAAAGCCATAGAACCAGTTCCTTCAGCCAACAACCATACAAGTCTATACTAATCACATTCTCTTGCATTAATTCTATATCCCTCTATGCCTTACATTTTTTAATTATCAGTCCAGATGCCTGTTAAATGTTGTTGCCTCTCATGCATCCACCTTCTTCTCTGGAAGTTCATTCCAGATAGCAATGTATAGTTGTGTAAATTATTTACCCCTCAATCCCATTTAAACTTCCTGCCTCTCTTCTTAAACCTATGCCCACTAGTTTCCAAAACCTCTACAATGATAAACAGACCCAGACGATCTGCCTTCTATAATTTTACGTACTTCTATTGTGCCATCTCTCAGTTTCCTTTGCCCCAGGTAAAGCAGGTCCAGGCTATCTAATGCTGAGCTATAACTGAAACCTCACAATTCAGGAAACATCCTTGAGAATTGTTCCTCTACCTTCTCTAGATTATGCACACTACACTCTAAGTGTAGCTGAACCAAAATTTTAAGCAACTGTAAACATGACGTCCTGACTCTTGTATTAGAAACCGGAACATGGAATGTTACATTATAGTACTGTACTGGCCTTTTAGCGCACAATGGTGTGCCAACCTTATAACCTATTCTAAGATCATTCTAACTCTTTCCTCCTACATGACCCTAAAGTTTTCTATCACTCATGTGCCAATGCCTTGGATGCTGAAGGCATCGTTGTCAAATGCCTTCTTCACTTCTCGGTCTCTGCGTACTGCTGTTTTCAGAGAAACATGTACATGTATCCCTAAGTCTATTCAACAACATTTCTCAGGACCCTGCCTTTCACTGTACGTGTCCTGCTGTGGTTTAACTTCTCAAGTGCACCGCCGGGCATTTCTCCAAGTAAAGTTCCACCTACCATTCCTTTGTCTACTTCCCCTGCTGTAACCTTAAACAACCTTTTGCACTGTCAGGTCTATGACCAATTTTGTGTCACCTGCAAACTTACTAATCATGAGGCCAGCATTCTCATCCAAGTTATTATTATACAGTATATGACAAACACAGGATTTTCTGTTCAAAGGCACTGGTGTTTCCAAATCAGGCAGTGATGCAACCAGTCAATATACCCTCTACAGTGTTAGGGTTAACTCCGTACTTGTTCTCGTAGTGCCTGTCGAAACTTGGACAGAGAGCAGCAACACTTTGCTGTCTGTTTTGCTTTCGGCCTTTTCCCTGAGAAATTGGACTTTTGAGTCAACTGACTTCGAAGACTAGCGGTACTCATTTAATGTTTAGATTTTCTTTTCAGCTGCAGTATAGGCTTCGGTTCCCATTTGAGAGTTTTAGTTAACAGCCCTATTTGGCTTAGTGCTTATTGTTTATTTTCCCTTAAACACTGTTCGCAATAGAGTCTGTGAACTATCAACCTGCTTCAGTGTCTCTCACTCCGCACTTGGGCCAGATCCGAACCTGGTGACAGCAAGTCTCAAACACACCAAAGATGGTCCCAGCAGAGAGAGAGAGCAGCTGACCTTAGTCATGAGATTCATTGATCAGGTAGGAGACAAGCTACAGGCTTGTCTGTTCTCAGTGAAGTTACGGAGGCAATGAGGCAGGTAACCTTATGCTGCCAAGCCCAGTCTCACTTGGAGGAAAAGGTATCGTCCGTCGCCACAACAGTTCAACAGCTCACCACAGACAATTGGACCCAAGTGTCTGCAATTTCCGCAGTCAAGGCTGCCGTCCGCAAACTGACTGTGAACAGCCAGCATCAGCTGACAGCCATTAACATTCTTGCCAGCTCAATTCAGCAGCTTCAGGCCGCCTCAGTCCCACTCCCAGCATCTTGCTGCTGCTCGACAATCTCTGCTACTAATGCTCCTGCTCCCACGCCCAGACCAGATCCGACTCCCACAACCGTTCAGGAACTGAGCATTCCACAACCAGGCAGATATTCTGGTGATCCCGATGGCTGCAGGAATTTTATTACCCAATGTGAACTGACCCAAGCCCAGCCTGGTCGTTTTGGTGATGACGCATGAAAATTGGTATACATGGTCAACCTTTTTGAAGGACCTCCACTCAGCCTGTTCAGTGCTTTACGGGAGTAAGGATACCCCACAGCCCAGTCGTTCCGACATTTCGTGGCAGAGTTAAGGAGGATTTTTGATCTTCCAGTATGGGGTCAGAAGGCTGCCCACCAACTCTTGGACCTGCACCAAGGCAGAGGAATGGTGAGAGCCTATGCAGTCAAATTCCGTACCCTTGCAGTAGAGATGGGATGGAATGAGAGATCTCTCGTCACTGCCTTCCAGCGTCGACTGAATGCAGGGGTCTGGCTTGAGACCGCTGTGCGAGATGAGCAGGATAGTCTGGATGACCTGATTAATCTGGCTATTAGAGTTGAATACCGGGTAACTGACTGGCACGGGGAAAGAATGTTTCAAGCCAGATCACTGTCTTTCCTCACCATCTCCCCCTCCCTCACCCGATTACTGTCGTTCCTCGGCCTCTCTCCCTCCCTCACCCGATCACTGTCGTTCCTCGCCCTTTCTCCCTCCCTCACCCGATCACTGTCGTTCCTCACCATCTCTCCCTCCCTCACCTGATCACTGTCTTTCCTCACCCTTTCTCCCTCCCTCACCCGATCACTGTCTTTCCTCACCATCTCCCCCTCCCTCACCCGATCACTGTCGTTCCTCGCCCTTTCTCCCTCCCTCACCCGATCACTGTCGTTCCTCACCATCTCTCCCTCCCTCACCTGATCACTGTCTTTCCTCACCCTTTCTCCCTCCCTCACCTGATCACTGTCGTTCCTCACCCTCTCTCCCTCCCTCACCTGATCACTGTCTTTCCTCGCCATCTCCCCTTCCCTCACCTGATCACTATCGTTCCTCGCCCTCTCTCCCTCCCTCACCTGATCACTGTCTTTCCTCACCATCTCCCCCTCCCTCACCCGATCACTGTCGTTCCTCGCCCTTTCTCCCTCCCTCACCCGATCACTGTCGTTCCTCGCCCTCTCTCCCTCCCTCACCTGATCACTGTCGTTCCTCACCATCTCCCCCTCCCTCACCTGATCACTGTCGTTCCTCACCATCTCTCCCTCCCTCACCCGATCACTGTCGTTCCTCGCCCTCTCTCCCTCCCTCACCTGATCACTGTCTTTCCTCACCCTCTCTCCCTCCCTCACCTGATCACCATCTTTCCTCACCCTCTCCCCCTCCCTCACCTGATCACTGTCGTTCCTCGCCCTCTCTCCCTCCCTCACCTGATCACTGTCTTTCCTCGCCCTTTCTCCCTCCCTCACCTGATCACCGTCGTTCCTCGCCCTCTCTCCCTCCCTCACCCGATCACTGTCTTTCGCTGCCCTCTCCCCCTCCCTCACCACCCAGCACCCGGCCCACGGAGGAGCCTGTGCAAGTGGAGCGCATGCGCCTGTCTCAGGAGGAACGATAGCGGTGCTGGAGAACAGGTTCCTGCCTCTATTCTGATGATCCAGGACACTTCCGGGCAGCACGTTCCAAGCGTCCAGTAAAAGAGGATACCCGTCAGCAGGGAGGGCAATCCTGACAGGTCGGTTCTCTCTTCGGTCAGCTTCCCCTAATTCTGTAATGCTCACAGCTTCCTAGTTGTGGAGGTCTCAGACCCATGAATTTAGGGCATTTATTGACTCTGGTGGAGCCGGGAATCTCATGGACATCTCTCTCGCTCAGAGATGGGGAGTTCCAACTCAGGAATTAAGAGAAAAGGTCAATGTCAAGGTTCTGGACAGTCAACCTCTGGGGACCAGCCAGCTCCACCTTACCAACCAACCCCTCCAACTGGTGCTCAAAGGCAACCACCATGAAGAAATATCTTTCTATCTGGTTAATTCACCTGAACTGCCACTGGTACTTGATCTCCCTTAGTTATCCCGACATAACCCATGGATCGATTGGTCTCTGAAGGTACTCCAAGAGTGGGGACCGGCATGCCTGTCTACCTGTCTGGGTCCAGCTCAAGCTCCATTCATTCCATGAACCCCCTCCTGTGTCAGCTAAGGATGCGGACCTGTCTGGGATTCCGACTGAATATGTGGATCTTCTTGGGGTTTTCACTAAAAGAAAGGCCACCACCCTGTCCCCACACCGGCCATATGATTGTGCCATAGATCTCCGACCTTGCACTAGTCCTCCCGGGGGCCAGCTCTTTTCCCTCTCTCGTCCTGAAACGGTGGCCCCTGTCTAATGGAAACACCACCATTTTGGTCGTTGTGGATCGATTTTCCAAGGCTGCCCACTTCATTGCCCTCTCAAGGCTCCCATACTCATGGTTCAACTGGTTCCATACTCATGGTTCAGGCTCCATGACTTTCCTCAAGACACAGTGTCTGATCGTGGACCACAGTTCACTTCCCACTTTTGGAAGGTTTTCTGCTCTCTTGTTGGAGCCACAGCCAGCCTCTTGTCTGGCTTACACCCACAATCTAATGGCCAGACTCAGAAAGTGAACCAGGAGTTGGAGACAACCCTGCACTGTCTTTCCTCTTCCAACCCCACGTCCTGGAGCTCCCAATTGGATTTGGCAGAGATCTCCCACAATAACCTCCAGTCGTCCACCACTGGTATGTCTCCCTTTGAATGCCGGAAGGGATTCCAGCCCCCACTCTTCCCTGATCAGGAGATCGATGTAGGGGTTCCTGCTGCTGAACAGCTGATCCAGTGTTACAAGTGCACCTGGAGACAAGCCAGGGCTTCTCTGCACCATGTCCAGAAACAGCATTCCCGGCAGGCTGATCGGCTCTGTCGACAGGTAAGGCCATTCAAGACAAGAGAGGTGGTCTGGTTGGAATCAAGGGATCTTCCCCTGAAAGCGGAGAACTGGGAATTGGCACCGCACTACGTGGGACCATTTGTAGTGGAAAAGGCTGTCAACAAGGTGTCCTATAGGTTGCATCTACCAGCATCACCGAAGATCCACCCAGTATTCCATGTTTCCCAGCTCAAGCTGGTTACTACCTCTCCCCTGTCCCCAGTCACGCCACCTCCCCGCCTGGCAGATGGTTCCCTTGTCTACACTGTGCGGCACCTCCTGGCATCTTGCTGGGTACGTGGTAAGGTCCAGTACCTTGTGGACTGGGAAGGGTACGGCCCAGAAGAATGTACTTCGATCCCGGCAAAGGACATATTGGACAAGTCGCTGATCCGGGACTTGCACCGGACACAGGTCTGTGGCGCCTCAGGAGCTGTGCCTGGCGGTGGAGGGGAGGGGGGCCTGTCACAACACAGATTCAGCAGCGAGGTAGATATGGCAATTGCGCTTGTGAATTTGAACGTGTCAGCTAATTATTATTTAATCGTGGTAGTATTTAACTCCATACTTCTTGTCGTAATGCATGTCGAAACTTGGACAGAGAACAGCAACACTTCGTTGCCTATTTGCTTTTAGCCTTTTCCCTGAGAAATTGGACTTTTGAGTCAACTGACTTTGAAGCCTAGTGGTACTTGCTTAATGTTTAGATTTCCTTTTCAGCCACGGTACAGGCTTCGGTTCCCATTTGAGAGTTTTAGTTAACGGCCCTATTTGGCCTAGCATTTATTGTTTATTTTCCCTTAAACACTGTTCGCAATAGAGCTTGTGAACTATCAACCTGCTTCAGTGTCTCTCACTCCGCACTTGGACCATATCCAAACCTGGTAACATTTCTATGTTCAAGAATGAAATTAGGAGAACCAGAAGGGGCCATAAGGTGGTCTTGGCGAGCAGGATTAAGGAAAACCCCAAGGCATTCTACAAATACGTGAAGAGCAAGAGGATAAGCCATCAGAAGCAAGAGTGGAAACGTGTGCATGGAGTCAGAGGAGGTAGCAAAGTTACTAATGAATACTTTGCTTCAGTATCCACCAGTGAAACTGACCTTGGCAATTGTGGGGATGACTTACACTGGACTGAAATGCTTGAGTGTATTGTCATTAAGAATGAGGATATGCTGGAGCTTTGGAAAGGTATTAAGTTAGATAAGTCGCCGGGACCAGACGAGATAAACCCTTGTCTACTGTGGGAAGTGAGGGAGGGTCTTACTGAGCCTCTGGCAATGATATTTACATCATCAATAGGGATAGGGGAAGTACCAGATGATTAGAAGGTCTCAAATATTGTCCCCTTGTTCAAGAAAGGGAGTAGAGATAACCCAGGAAATCATAGACCAGTGAGTCTTACTTCAGTGATGTGCAAGTAGTTGGAGAGGCAGGATTTATGAGCATGTGAAGAGACATAATCTGACAAAGGATAGCCAGCATGGCTTTGTCAAGGGCAGGTCATGCCTTACGAACCTGACTGAATTCTTTGAGGATGTAACAAAACACAGAGATGAAAGTAGAGCGGTGGATGTAGTGTATAGTGTAGTCACCGAATTATAGGAAAGATGTCAACAAAATAGAGAGAGTACAGAGGAGATTTACTAGAATGTTACCTGGGTTTCAGCACCTAAGTTACAGGGAAAGGTTGAACAAGTTAGGTCTTTATTCTTTGGAGCGCAGAAGGTTGAGTGGGGACTTGATAGAGGTATTTAAAATTATGAGGGGGATAGATAGAGTTGACGTGGATAGGATTTTTCCATTGAGAGGAGCAGAGATTCAAACAAGAGGACATGAGTTGAGAGTTAGGGGGCAAAAGTTTAAGGGTAACACGAGGGGGAATTTCTTTACTCAGAGAGTGGTAGTTGTGTGGAACGAGCTTCCAGTAGAAGTGGTAGAGGCAGGTTCGGTATTGTCATTTAAAGTAAAATTGGATAGGTATATGGACAGGAAAGGAATGGAGGGTTATAGGCTGAGAGCGGGCCAGTGGGACTAGGTGAGAGTAAGTGTTTGGCACGGACTAGAAGGGCCAAGATGGCCTGTTTCCGTGCTGTAATTATTATATGGTTATATGGATTTCAGTAAGGTTTTTGATAAGGTTCCCCATGCAAGGTTCATTCGGAAAGTAATGAGGCATGGGATCCAAGGGGACATTGCTTTGTGGATCCAGAATTAGCTTGCCGACAGAAAGCAAAGGGTGGTTGTGGATGATACATATTCTGCATGGAGAATGGTGACTAGTGGTGTCCTGAAGGGATCTGTTCTGGATCAATTCCACTTTGTGACTTTTATAAATAACCTGAATAAGGAAGCAGAAGGGTGAGTTAGTAAATTTGCTGATGACACAAAAGTTGGGGGTGTTGTGGATAGGCTGGAGGGTGTCAGAGGTCACAGTGCGACATCGATAGCATACAGAACTGGGCTGAGAAGTGGCAGATGGAGTTCAACCCAGATAAGTGTGACGTGGTTCATTTCAGGAGGTCAAATTTAAAGATAGAAAATAATATTAATAGTAAGACACTTGACAGTGTGGAGGATCAGCAAGATCTTGGAGTTCATGTTCTTAGGACTCTCAAATTTGCTGCCCAGGTTGATGGTGTTGTTAAGAAGACATATGGTGTGTTAGCCTTCATCAACCATGGGATTGAGTTCAGGAGCTGTGAGGTAATGTTACAGCTCCATAAGAACTTAGTTAGACCCCACTTGGAGTACTGTGTTCAGTTCTGGTTGCCTCATTACAAGAAAGAATGTGGATACTATAGAGAAGGTGCAGGGGAGATTTACAAGAACGTTGCCTGGATTGGAGAGCATGCCTTGTGAGAATAGGTTGAGTGAACTTGGCCTTTTCTCCTTGGAGCGACAGAGGATGAGAGGTGATCTGATAGAGGCGTATAAGATGCTGAGAGGCATTGATCGTGTGGATGGCCAGAGGTTTTTTTCCCAGGGTTGAAATGGCTAACATGAGGGGGCACAGTTTTAAGGTGCTTGTAAGTAGGTACAGAGGAGATGTCAGAAGTATGTGTTTCACACAGCGAGTGATGTGTGCGTGGAATGCACTGTCAGCGAAGGAGGTAGAGGTGGATACAATAGATCTTTTAAGAGACTCTTAGACAAGTACATGGAGCTTAGAAAAATAGAGGGGAATGTGGTAACAAAATTCTACGCAGTTTCTAGAGTAAGTTACATGGTCAGCACAACATTGTGGGCTGAAGGGCCAATAATATGTTGTAGATTTTTATGTTTCTATGTTCTTGTTCTATATACAGACCTTTGCACAGTACTGTATTTGTCAAGGTGGAGAGGTGAGCAAGTTTGTAAATCTGATGGGAGCAAAAGACGTTGGGACTGGCGAGGGCCAAGCACTGCCGGGGGATGTATGATGGCGGCAGAGAAGGAGTGCCAGGAGCAGGGGGTGGTGTGGGTACAGACATACTCAGCCCCAAGACACCAGGCAAAGTCAGTTGATTCCAAGCAGCTGCCTTATTGATCATTACAAAATGTCTCTCTGGTACGTCGTGCTCCCTCCCCTCTCCCTTCCCCTTTCCCCAACCATGATTCCCCTTTCCCTGCCTGCTTCCCACTCTCAGTCCACAATAGAAACCCATTGCTGAATCAGGTTTATCATCACTCACATATGTCATGAAATTTGTTTGCTTAATTAGCAGCAGCAGTACAGTGCAATATGTGAAATTACTATAGTACTGTGTAAAAGTCTTAGGCACACAAGCTATGTTCATGTGCCTAAGCCTTTTGCACAGTACTGTACACATGCTTTCCTCTCCTCTTCCACCATTTTGTCCACTTCGGACTTTTCTTTTATGAAAAACCTGCATGGAATGGACCACTGCAATTGTTTTCCTCATCCTTCCTCTTTCTCCATCCTTCCTTTAGATTTCCCCATTGCGTATTGGCCAGTGTAAGCCCTCTCACTCACACAGCTACTCTGGGTATATTTTTCCTTGCACTGCTCTCCGTAAAGCCAGCATTCATTCTGACACTTAATTTTTGTGCATGTCATCCAATTATACAATAGCTTATTTTATATTATGGCTATTGATAGACTTCATTTTCTCTCCCATCCAATGATTCCCTTCCACTATAAATAACACAACCTACAAAAGCATTCATTTTCTAACCACAATTATCCCCTTCATAAGAAACAGTGTTCCTGTCCCCCACCCTCCTTTCACTGCTCAAAGTTCAAAGTTGAATATATCATTTATTCAGATGGGATTCTTCGCCTACTATATTAGTCACGTTTTAGTCAAATCACTTTTTACAAAATATTACCATGAAGCACAGCATCATGATCTTACTTCTTTCTCTCGCACTGGCCAGAGTCCCCGAACTGCATTCCAACTGAATTCATGTCCACAAAGTTCATTGTGTAACTTATAAATGCAAACACTTAGCAGCTCATGCAACATCAGTGGAGAAGGAAAATTTGAGTTAAAATAACATGTCAATAACTTTTCATCAAAATTAAATCAGAATCTTGGAAAAGTCATAATCATCATGGTTCAAACACAAACAAGAGAAAATATGCAGATGCTGGAAATCCAAGAAGGATCCCAGCCCAAAACTTTGACTTTACTCTTTTCTGTAGCTGCTGCCTGTTGTGCTGAGTTTCTCCAGCATTTTGTGTGTGTTGTCATAATCATCATAGTTGTTAGTTCTTTTGCTAACCTCCGTTGTGGTATGTCACTATCACTGTGTTCTTTGCCCCTCTGTAAATAGGAATGGTTTCTATCTACATTCTCCAGATCTTCTTGCAAATGTTCCTTGATCCAGGATGAACAACCATAGTTTTGCAGTCTATATATAAAGTGAAAATTCTCATCCTTGGAGTGACTAAGTTTATTTTCCTCTGCACCACCTCTAAAGACCTTAAATTTTCTGAAGTATAGCAGCCAGAACTGGACACAGAGCTTCAACTTTGACTGAACCAGTGATCTAAAAGGTTCTCATAATCTTCTCACCCTTCCAAGCTATGTATTATACCTGTTCCCAATTGGGTGGGAGATTTGAATTTCAATATAATTCTTATAATATTCAGTTTTAAACATCCAACTAATATATGGCACTTTACAACATTGTACATGAACCTCTCTAATGCAATCTTATGGCAATTTAACATTGTAAAGATAGATGCACAATAGTGCTTGCTGTATGAATATTTAATTTGCATTGGAATAGCCACAAGATGCTTTGCATCATTTGTTTGTCCTCATTAAGGAATCTAAAAGCATTCAAACATTCATTTTACTTTGTCTTTGCTCAAGTGATGACGACAAAAGATAAGAAGCTTCCTCTGACCCCGTAATTCAGCTTGAAATTATGTGCCCTTCAATGGGGATTTGTTATTTTAATTGCCTACCAAGCCACAATTCAAAAGCTTCAGCTTTCTGTACATTAATAAATATATCTGTATCTCATTCATTAGCAGCCATTCACATGACAAAGCTGTTCTTGGAAATGTTGACTGGCAGACCATGCATTCCTGTCGAGTTACATCACACTAGGAAGCAACCAAAAAACAATTCCGCCATTCTGTCCGACGTTGTGAAGGAAACAGTGAGCCCCTCAGTTTCCTTCCACAAAATGCCATGTCGAGCCTGTGATCACCCGATGTCAAGGCGAGAGAAACGTTTAAAGGAACTGAATCATTTTCAAGGGAAGTACTTACAATTGTTCCAAATGAGCAGGACGTTTGAAAAATGCCACAAAAGGAAACTAAATCACAGACTCAGTTGGAAAGAAAGTTGCATTCTCTCAGGATAAGGTGACGCGCCATGTTCCTAGCTCTCCGTTCTACTTGGCTGAAAGAAAGAAGCCATTCATTTCCTCCAAAATCACTGAACTTTGAACAAATATGTGCCTTGAAATCACAGTATGTTTGACTTGTTATCTGGAATGCTTCAATGGTTCGGAAAGTGCAAATATTTGTGGATATTATTAAGCAAGAATAGCATTAAGTCCTGGTGTGAAGTGGAGCTTCCATGGCCGAGTGACTCTCACTAATCAACAATCAAGCTTTCTCATGAAGAATAAAAGCATAAGAAATATAATGAGCAGTTGTATTTTCAGTGCTTTTATCTTTCAATGGGATCATGGTTCATCTTCAGAATCAGGTTTATTAATTCTGTCTTATATAACATGAAATTTGATGTTTTGTGGCAGCAGTACAGTAAAAGACACAAAATAACTGTAAATTACAAAATAAATACATAGCATATAGTAGTTCGAGCTGAGATATACTTCCCTGCACTTTCCACCACCCCCTCCCCCCCTCCGTACTTTGATTGCTTTAATGTCCAAAAATCTATTTATTTCTGCTTTGAAAACACTCAAGAGGTGAGCATTCCAAATGTTACTCAATTCTGGCATAATTTATTGGGCTCAGTTCTGTAAGACCGCTGATCCTCTCTGACCAGCAGCTGTAGCTAATCAACAATAGTTGACACTTCCCTCTTTCTACTCTCCCTTCTGGCTCCACTCTTACCTCTCTTCTTCACCTCGCCTACTTATCACCTCCTTCTGGTACCCCTCCTCCTTTCCTTCCTCACATGGCTCACTCTCCTCCCCTATCAGATTCCTTCATCTTCAGCCCCTTATCTCTTCCACCTATCTCCTTCCAAATCCTCGCTTCACTCCCCTCCCCAATCACTGTCCTTCCCCCTCACCTGACTTCACCTATCATCAACTAGCTTGTACTTTTTTTCTCCCCCCACCCAGCTTTCTTATTCTGGCTTCTTCTTCCTTCCTTTCCAGTCCTGATGAAGGCTCTTGGTCCAAAACATCGACTCTTTACTCCTGTCCATAGATACTGCCTGACATGTTGAGTTCCTCCAGCATTTTGTGTGTGTTACTCTGGTTTTCCAGCATCTGTAGAATCACTCTTGCACCAGATTGGAAAACGTACATACCAGTCAGGCTTAATTACGCAGCTACATCAAAGAAGTTAAGGAGGAGAAAACAAAGGACATGCATTTGATAGGCTAGAGAGCAAATGAAACTGAATGATACTGGTGTTGGTTTAGACAGAGTGTGAAGACTTGTTAAGGACAGTTGATTTGTCAGAGGAAATAAAACTAGATTCAGAAATAGAACTGATCCTTCCAGACTTCCCGTTCTTGGCAACCTAAAACGTGATTGATTTCTAACTTTCCCGAAGTCTAACTAAGAGCCAACAGTCTGAAACAATAAATCTGTCCCCGTCTCAATAGATGCTGCCTAATCTGCTGAATATTTTCATACTTTTTTTTACATTATTTCAGATTTCCAGAGTGTTTATTTTTAGCTCTGAGAACATAGCATAAGAAATGGATGCAAAAGAATTCCTTTTGGCCCTTATTTCTTCTGCATCTTATAGGAAGTTCATGATCATCTTTGATCTTAGCACCACTTTCTTGCATCCTTAATCCCCTAATTTCTGAAAACCTATTGATCCTGAATACATTGATTCCTGAATAGATTCAACCTGTACAACCTCACGGGACAGAGGATTCCAAAGACACAGTACCTGTGGGTGAAAAATTTCCCCAAATGGTGACTCCCAATATAACATTTCCCAGCAAGGGGAAACATCAACTCTTACTCAACACTATCAAACTCCTTAAAATATGAATATATTCAATGCCTTAAAAGTCAAAAAAAGTACAGAATTAAATAAAAATGTATGCCAGGATAACAGACATCGCTATTTTATTCCTTCATGTGGTTCATGAAAGGCAAATTAATCTCTCCTTATCTTACACATACCATCCTAGGATCTGGTCTGGCAAAGTTTTGTTGAATTCCTTGTATAACAAACACGTCCTTATTTAATAGACTAGAATTTAGATAAGCTGGACAACCAGTTCACTTACTGTCAAAGCAGATACACAGCAGACACCATTTCCTTGACCCTACACTCATCTCTGGAGCATCTGGGCAGTTAACAACACCTATGTCAGACAATTGCTTACCTTCTACAATTATGCCTTCAGTATATCATTTCAGGCAAACTCGTCACCAAACTCTGGACTCAGGGATTCAATGCCTCCCTCTGTAGCTCGATCCTTGACTTCCAGACTAAACGATTAAGAATAGATTGCGACACCTCTGCCACGATTATTTTAAACACAGTTGCTCCTTAAGGTTTTGTCCACAACCCCTACTCTACCCCTTGTATACTCATCATTTTGTGGCCCAATTCAGCTCTACTTCTATCTGCAAGTTTGCAGATAATCGCCATGGTGGGGTGTATCATAAATAAAGAGTCAGAGTACTTGAAGGAGACAGAAACATGATGTCATGACAACAACCTTTCCATCAATGTCAAAACACAAAAGGGTTATTGCCTTCAAGAAGAGGGTGGGGCAGGGGGTGGCGCACATGCTCTGGCCTCCAGCAACAGTGTTGAAGAGGAGAGCTTCTGGTTTCTTGGAGCAAACATCACCCATAACCTAAAGAAATTTGCCATTCCTCCATCAACCCTGACCAATTTTTTACTATAGAAAGCATTCTGTCTGGATGCATTAGAGCTTGGTGTGGCAGCTATATTGCATGCAGTTGCACTGAATTGCAGAGAGTTGTGGACACAGCTCAGCACATCACAGAAGCTGGCCTCCCCACTATGGACACTGTCTATGCTTCTCACTGCCCTGCTGAAGCAGTCTGCCTATTCAAAGACCTCACATGCTCTGGACATTCTCTCTACTCCCATCAAAAGAAGATGCAAAGGCCTGAAAGTATGTACCACCATGCTCGAGAACAGCTTCTATCCCACTGTTATCGGACTCATGAATGGACCACTTGTATGATAATATGGACTCTTGACCTCGCAAGCTACTTTGTTATGGTTTTGCAATATATATAAACACCTCCACTGCACTTTCTCTGTAGCTTTTAAGTGTTATGCTGTGTTCTTATTGTTTTTCTTATGAGGGCATCCCTCAGGAAGATCAACCCATGGAAAGCATCCAGCCCAGATGGGGTGCATTGACGAGGTCTAAAGACGTGTGCTGATCAATTGACTGGAGTGTTTACCGATCACTCTAACCTCTTACTTCGGCAGTCTGAGGTCCCTACCTCTTTCAAACAAGTTTACAATATACCGATGCCCAAGAAGAATGTAGTAATCTTCCTCAATGACTATCGTCTAGTAGCAATTACATCCACTATGATGAAGTGCTTTAAGAGACTGGTGATGAAACATGTCTCATGTTGAGACATGTCAACATGAAACATGTCAATTCTTGCCTGAGAGCTGACTTATATCAACTCATTTGCCTACCATCACAACAGGTCAATAGCAGAGGCTATTTCATTGGCTCTTGGAACATATGGACAGTGAAGATGCATACATCAGGATTCTCTTCATTCACTACAGCTCGGTACTTAATACTATCATCCCCTCAAAACTAATCAATAAGCATCAAGTCCTAGAACTTAATACCTACTAGTGCAAATGGATCCTTGATTTCCTCACTTTCAGAACCCAATCATTTCAGATTGGTAACATCTCCCTGATCTCCATCAGCACAGGTGCATCTGTCAGGATGCTGGAGCAGGGATCAAATCACAAACCCAGTACTGTGCACACAGTGATACTAATTGATTAACAAATTCCAAGGTGCAAACAAAGTTGGCATCGAAGCTCAGTCAGAGATGAAAACATCCAGAGAAATCCACAAACCAGAATCAGGAAACAGGCAGTCAATATTCAGACAGACAGAGTACAGATACAAATGCTGGAAAGGCTCAAGAAAATTCACTGGCACAATCAGACAACAAACAGGTGAAAACACTGGACTAAAATACACTGAACAATAAGCAGAGAGGCAGATGATAGGTGGAGCACAATGAAGCACAGGTGACAGCAAAACAGGTAATAGTGAGAAGCAGATGAGAGGCGGAATACTCAGTAACACAGGGGCCGGAGTAGGGCAGGAGCAGGGACAGGAGCACATGGGGCATGAAAACAAACAAGAGCACATGGCAATACAAAACCACAGACTGACAGCTAGGGGAAAGCACACAAAAAGACTAAGTTCAACTGGAGATACTGACAGCACCACAAGGGTGTGTGCTTAGCGCCCTGCTCTACTCACTTTACACGTGAGTCTGTGAGGCTAGGCGCAGGTCCAAAGCCATATTCAAGTTTGTCAACAACACCACTGACATTGGCCAAATCAAGTGTGGTGACGAATCAGCATATAGGAGGGAGATTGAAAATCAGGCTGAATGGTGTCACAACAATAACCTCTCACTCGATGTCAGCAAGACCAAGTTGACGGTTATTGATTTCTGGAGGAGGAATCTGATGGTCCATGGGCCAGTCCTCATTAGAGGGATCAGAGGTGGAGAGGGTCAGCAACTTTAAATTCCTCATTGTTATCATTTCAAAGGATCTGTTATGGGTCTACCATGTAAGTGTCATTATAAAGAAAGCACAGCAGTGCCTCTTCTTTCTTAGAAGTTTGTGAAGATTTAGCATGACATCTAAACTTTGACAAACTTCTACAGATGTGTGGTGGAAAGTATTTTGACCAGTTGCATCATGGTCTGGTATGAGAACACCCTTCCCTAGTACACAAAAGCCTGTAAAAGGTAATGGATAGGGCTCAGTTCCTCACCAGTAAAACCCACCCCGCTACTGAGCTCATCTACACGTTGCAGGAAAGCATCATTATTATCAAGGACCCACACCATCCAGGCAATGCTCTGTTCTTGCAGCTGCCATCAGGAAGGAGGTACAGGAGTCTAAGGTCCCACATTACCAGGTTCAGGAACAGTTATGACCCCTCAACCATCAGGCTCTTGAACCAGAGGAGGTATCATCACTTAGCATGTCTCAACTCATCGCTGAACTGTTCCCACAACCTACGGATTCGTTTTCAAAGACTCTTCATCTCATATTTTCAATATTTACTAATTAATTTTTTTTTTCTTTCTTTTTGCATTTGCAGAGTTTGTTGGGTTTTTTTGCACATCAGTTTTTGTCTGCCCTAATGGATTTGGTCTTCCATTGACTTTATTCTGGGTTTTTTTGTATTTACTGTGATTGCCTGCAAGAAATGGAATCTCAGGGGTTGTATATGGTGATATATAAGTATCTTGATAATAAATTCATTTTGAAATTTACCTTTACCTCAAGGCATGGTGTAATGATTTTAATCTATGTGAACAGTATGCAAGATGAGCTTCTTACTGGATCTCAAGATCAATTGTGCATAATGCCACAGGTGTAGTCCAGTTTATGCCTATATAATTATAATCTGACATCCTTTCTCCAAGAGGTTAAATCTTATCTTAGTAAAGGTCAAAGTACCATTTGCCTTTTTAATCATCTGCAGTACCTGTATGCATATTTTAGTCAAGGGCAGCTTCTTTTTCATGGTTATAAAGCTCTTGAATGGGCCTCTTTTACAATAAAGATAATCTCTTAATCTCTCAATCTCTCTTGCCATGGCATTTACACTTTATTTGTCTACATGCTTGGTACTTTGCAACTGTAATACCATACACTGCTTTCTTTTTTTGCCTTTTGTACTCCCTCAATGTGATCTCTCCGGATGGTATGGAAACAAAAGCTTTTCACTGTACCTCAGTAGCTGTGACTATAATAACCCGGCTAATTAACTCTGCTTTTCATCTGCATGGATTTCTAGTTCACTAAAGCATTATAATTTCTCTATCTTTCATCATATAAACCATACTCAGCATTTCTATCATCATGCTATTAAACTTAACTACATTTTTTCTGCCACCTTTTTGCCCACCCACCCAGTCTGCCTTTGTTTCTTGTTTTCACGCTAACAACGATGCCCAGCTGCAATGTCCTTCAAGGTCATGGCGAAGAGTTGCTTTTTAGGTTTTGAGGGATGGTTTTGGGGGCAGGTATGAGGGGGAGATAAAAGCCAGGGGCAGTAAATGAATAGTCAGTGACAGGATCCAGTGGTTAGAGTCCAAGCTGAAGTGGTTGAGGGCCAGTGATCCCTGGGGGATGGGTCAGCAGGTGCTGAAGATCAACGATCCCCATGGTGAAGGACAGTGGTCTGCAGGCTCCAAGGGCTGGTGAACCCTAAGATTGACAAGTTGCAGGGTCAGACATTCATGGAGGTCAAGGCCAGTGTTCAAAGCCCCGTGATTCATGAGTCTTGGAGTCAATACTGGAGGGTGAAACCTGAATATTAAAGACCAAACTTGGAGAGTCCAGAGGTCGAGGCCCAAACCCGAGTTAGTGTGTCCACAAGTGGGAGGCCTGATGTTTATGAGTCAGAAAGTACACGCCATTGACCGAAGGTTGGAGGCCCGATATCTGCAAGTCTGAGAGTCTGGGTTCAAGGACTGTGGCCGCAGGTCCGGAGGTGGTCAGTACTGACATTGGAGACTTGTTTGTGTTTATATGAGTGAGTGAGTGAGTGGGTGGGAGGATGGGAAAGGAACTTGTCTTGCTGCTGTTACTTTGATTTATTGTTGCTGTTGCTGCTGATGTTGTTCTGCTAAGTATTGCGGGTAGGCCGTGTTGGCACTGGAATGTGTAGCGACATTGTGGAACCTGCAGTGGGTTCCATGGTAGCCTAGCAGTTAGCAGGACACTATTACAGCTTGAGGCATGAGAGTTCAGAGTTGAATCCTGGCATTTTCTGTAAGGAGTTTGTTCACTCTCTCCATAGAATGCACATGTTTTGTCCGGGTTTCCTCCAACAGCCCAAGGACATTCAGGTTGGTAGGTTAATTGGTCATTGTGAATTGCCTCATGACTAGGGTAAGATTAAATCGGGGGTTGTTTGGGGTTACTGGGTGGTGCAACCTGAAGAACCTATTCCGTGCTGTATCTCTAAATAAATAATTCTTGGGTTGGGTTGGTTATTAATGCAAACGATGCATTTCACTGTATGTTTTGGTGTACATGTGAAAAATAATTGAATCTGAGTATTACTGGTAAGACTAGCATTGACTGGTCATTCCTAATTACAGTTTGGTGAAGGAATAGTGCCATTTTTCTGTTAGGATTCGGATTTAAAAGGGAAGATACAGCTGGCATTCCCATGCATCTCGTGCCTTTCTCTGAGATACTGTTGACGTAAGCAAGGTGAGCACGTGCAGAGCGTTTTGTAGATAGTACACACTGTATGCTGCTGGTGGTGATGGTAATGAATATTTAGGGTGGCCGACGGCTGCTTATACCAGATGGTGTCAAGATTGAGAGGTTTTGGAGTTGCATTCGCCCAAGCAAATGGAATTTATATCAAAAATACTGGAGCAACTCTGAATAAATGGAATTTATTCTTTCAGTCTCGTGACTTCTGCCTTGTAGATGGCAGCAAAGATTTGAGTGTCAGCAGGCGAGTCATTCATCATAGAATGCCTAGTCTTTGTATCTTGTATTCACTGTCTTTATATGATAAATCCACTTGAATTTCTGATTAAGAGTGACCCTCAGTTGGTGGCGGGCCTATCAAGAGTAAGTGGTCAAACTGACTCTCTTTGGAGATTGCCTCTGCTTAACACTTGTATTAAATAAATCTTACTGCAATCAAGATCTAATTGAAACCTATAGACTTTAAAGTACTCCACACTTCTCTTGATATAATGGGGATGATGATGGGACACTAAGGGAAATCTCGAGTTATAAAGTCACTCAGCATGAAAACAGTTCCTATTCACCTTTTTCATACCACATTCAAGGGTCAACCACACTTTGGTTGGCCTGGAGGCTAAGTAAGGCAATGTTCGATTTCTTACTATTAACAACATTACTGATCCACATATACATTTATATATGGTACTATAATTTTCACCTTTATAGTAAATCACTAAATTTAATTTCTCCAGTTCTCATGGTGGGGGTGGGGAGAGCATGGAATCAAGTTAGATGATAGTTGAATGGGATGCTGTTATGTCACATAATGGACATCAAGTCGTAGGGTCAGAGGTCATCATGAAGGTAGATTTAATGGAAACTCTTAATGAGTTCAGGACAAGTTTAGAGATGTCATTGCAAAGCAAGCAACTGCGGCAGCTGATGGCATAGCTGTCAATGAAAGGGGAAGGCGCAGAGGTGAAGTCGGTGGTAAATGTTGTCCTAGGGATCAGATTCAAAGAAATGCGGAGAAGTTAGGACAGTAAACTTGGAAAAATTACCAACTTTGGATGGAGTAAAATCAATGGAGTATTAAAGTAAAATACCATACTAGTGGCCGCTTTGCATAGCCTGACATGTGATCATGGCAAGCTTGGAGCCTATCTCTGCGCCATTGTCTAGGACAAAAAAAAATTAAGATGCTAGGCATTTTGGGTGTTATTTTCAATGAAACATCATCATTTTTGTAAGATCTGCTGCAGAAGCTTACTTACTACTGAAAATAACTGCATTTTTAAGCTTGACCAACCATCTAAATCCCTCATCCACTTTGAGACACAAGTGAACGTGTAGGATATCCAAACTACGAATGCAAAGGTGACTGTCTGCTGCTTTGCAGTGAGGCATAACAAGAAGTCACATGCTAGCTATCTGGGTGAGGCATTGCTTTACCTGACAAGCCAAGCCCAGCGCAAGGCCAGTCCAGGCTGCTTGCGTTGAGGTACAGGGCTGTTACTTTTACACTGACAATAAACAAAAATTTAAGAGCCAAGGACACCTGAAAACCTCTTCCTTTCATCCCATTACAAGACACAACATGTCTGTTTTCTCCTCAAAATGAAGGCAAGTAAATTTGCTCAGTTTCACATAGTCTCGAACTCCAAATGGCAGGATAGGCAGTAGGTAAGGAATGCATACCTTTGTAGGAGACTGGCTTGCATACTTCAGTCACCTGGCAAAAGCTTGATTCACCCATGTTTGTGACCCTCAGCCATTAACCAAAGGAGTTGCAAAATGTCCCATAGCAATTACTTCCCCCAAGGTGCCAGGCTGATCAACAGGCCTGCCAATTAACCCAGCCCACAAACCCCACCACCCCACCACTACTACAGACACATCAATAGTGTCACATACTTTATGCGTCTAACAGCTACTTGTACATTGTGTTTTATAGGATGGCTATTTATATTTGTATTTGCATTTTGTTTAATGTTATCGTGTTCTTTGTGCTTGTTGTGTATGTTAAATGCGGCATCGGATCGGGAAAAACAATGATTTTGTTCTCCCTTACACTCCTGTACTGAAGAATGGCTATGAACAATCTTGAACTTGAACATGAAGCCAAGTTTCCAAAACTTCTATTAGGTGGGTGGAAATGCATGCAAGCTCTATTTTCTTTTAAATCTCCTTTAAAACCTATATTTTCACATCTTTTGTCACCAACCCAATAATTATTTTGATGAAGAACTTCTAAATTCTAATTTACTTCATGATAGACTTGTGGGGTGTATTTTATTATGTAAGAAGATCGTTTTAAAATACAAGTAATTTTATTTGAATTATTACATTGTATTACTGATAAAAATATATTTAAAAATTTCAGCAACCACTTCAATAGTCTGTTTCATCTATTCTGACAGGCCTACAATTGTTGATTCTAATCAGAACTGTATTCTAATATATTCCTAGATCCTTCTTTCTGCACTGTTTAAAAATTGTACTTTCGTAATCTCTTTAGAGCGCTAGGTTCTTCAAGGTCAGCAGACACGGATGTGACAGTAGTAATTTGGTATGCTGGTGTGTTCAGACACTTCCATTTTTACATCAGTAAGAAAAAAAATTGGAGGCAACTGCTTTAATTGGGGAGCCCGATAATCCAAAACATATGCAAATTCACATCTGAGGAGTGTACAGGGATTTCAGAACACTCCTACTGTAATAACAAGTAGCCCGTTATATTCCCTGTGGAAACAGAACTGGTAGCACCATCTGAGGCCTGAGAGAAGAAAAGAGCCTCGATAAATATAAAAATCATTTACATACTACAAACGAGACAGGTACTGAGGAAAGGAAAATGAACAGCTACTGGATCTGGCAAACAGATTCCATAGATCTCTCTCATTCATCGCTTAATTCTATTCTGTATTTAAATTTTAATTAACCAGTTTTTTCTCCTCCTAATTGCAATGTCAGAGAATTCTGCTTCTCTTTTGATTCTCATTACCTTTCATTTTATTGTGTGTTAACCAAACACTGATCGAGGCAGAGAAGGGTCAAATATAGCTTGGAAAGGGCACCATGCCTGCACAATTAATACACGTACATTATTCTCAATCTGGTTGCCAGGGACTTTAGGGAGGAGGAGGAACAATAACCTTGGCAGTAGGTTTGCTTTCTATAACTGTCAGCATTAACATCTGCAAAATAGTCATTGCAAAAACAAGATCTTAAATAAATTGTGGCAATTTTGTTTTCACTGTGATGGCAAGCTCCCTGTTTTCTATCAGCTGCACATCTCCAATGGGAAGGCTAACATTTGTGTAATCAGTCCAATTGGACTGAGCACTAAGAGAACAGGACTGTCAGTTCACGAACAGGTCCTTCAGCACATAATGTCTGCATTGACCATGATGCCAATCTAACAAACCCTATCTGCATGCACATAGTTTGTGTCTCTCTATTCTTTGCCTCTTAAATATCGCTCTTGTATCTGCTTCCACCATCCCAGGCAGCATGTTCCAGACGGCAGCTACTTTGTGTTTAAAAGACTTGACTTGCACACATCTCCTTTAAAATAGTCCCCTCTCACCTCAAATGTATGCCCTCTAATACTTGATATTTCCATCCTGGGGGAAAAGTTCTTAATTATGCCTCATAATTTAAAATACCTATCAGGTCATCCCTCAGTCTCTGACACTCCAGAGTAAAAGACTTTTTATCTCTTGATAGGCACAAAAGGATCCAAAAATGCAGACATAAATTTAACGCTAATACATTTCAGCAGTGAATGTGTATTGTTGCTGACATTTGAACACTTTCACATGGGAACAATGCATAAGATCTCTAATTAATATTGAGATATGTGTTTGGTGGAGACTGAGAGTGTTTATACTTGCTCATTTAAGATATATTTGAGTTCTTAAGTCTGTTCTTCTTTACTCTTCATTAAGTTGCCAGTTGTAATGACAGTAATGGATTTGAGTGAGGTCTTGTTTGATTAACTGTAAGATCCATCAAGTAGTGAGAAGTAATTTTCTGCAGAGAGATAAAAGATTCTCTACTTAACCTATGGATCAATCTGTGTGTTTATTATTCCAGATGGTTTGTTTATTCTTGCTGAGACTTTCTATTCATCAAACTACTTTATCAAAGCTCAGATTACTTTCACAGAGTCACCTGTGAAGTACTTACACTTCTGTAGATCACCTAAAGGTCACTGGGGTTGGAAACTGGAAACCAGGCCCAATCCTGTTGAAGCATCTCAGCCCAAAACACCAACTCTTTATTCCTCTCCATTGATGCTGCCTGACATGCTAAGTTCCTCCAATTTTTTTTAGTGTTACTCTGGATTTCCAACATCTGCGGGATCTCTTGTATTTATAGCCACCTACACACCTTCTTCCAACTTGGAATAAAGAATCAATAATGAGGGACAGGACCACAGCTGAAATATCTGAGCTGCAGTGTCTGACTGCTGATCCTTCCGTCATCATTCCCGCATAAACCAAAGCCTTTGCACTTACCGATGGAAGGTGGATGTTGGAGGAGAATAGTTGAAGGATCTGTCATAATGTGAGCCATGTGGAAACTGGAGCTGTAGATCGAACATGGACAGCACAAGTGGACATTCTGGAGGAGACTTTGTGGAAGTCTTTGGGAGGAACTCTCTGAAGAATCTCATGGCAATCAAAGTACTTCAAGCACAATGATAGTAAGCAGGTGATTACATACAGTTTCAACATTGGACTGTACAGAAGAGTACCGCACACATTCCATAACACCATATGACATATGAGCAAAATCAGACCATTCAGACCATCAAATCTGCTCCACCATTCTATTGTGTCTGACTTATTATTCCTCTCAACCGCACTTTCCTGCCTTCTCCTTTAATGTCATGACTAATTAAGAACCTATCAACTTCTGCTACAAATAAACCCAATGACATGGCCTCCACAGCAATCTGGGGCAATGAATACCACAGGTTCACCTCTCTCAGGTTAAGGAAATTCCTCTTCATTTCAAATCTAAGTGGACATCCCTATATTCTGAGGCCGTGTCCTCTGGCCGAGATTCCCCCATTATAGGGAACATCCTCCCCGCATCCATTCTATCTTGGTCTTTCAATATTCAATAGATTCAATAATATCCCCCCTCATTCTTCTGAATTCCAGTGAGTCCAGATCCAGGGTCTTTAAACGCTCTTCACGTATTAACCCTTTCATACCTGGAATCAGTCATGTGAACCATTTCTGGACGCTCTCCAATGCCAGCACATATTTTCTTAGATAAATGGCCCAAATTTGTTCAGAATACTTCAAATACATTAAGACCAATGGGTTATAAACCCTCAGCATTACATCCTTGTTTTTATATTCTAGTCCTCACAAAACGAATGCCAATAATGAATTTGCCTTTCTTCCCACTGAAAACATCTTCAAGTTAACCATTAGGGAAAAAGGATCTAGTTCTTTCCCAATATATATGACAACTAAACTCCCTCTGGCTTCCAGCCGGGTAAAGATATTGATTGTAACTGACACTTCGATGACAAACTCCACCATCAATGAAGATGACAGAGATGTCATCAAAACATCGGTCATGATCGATACCTGTACCCATTTGGAACCCCAAGAAGAGTTTATTAACTGCTTGGGAATCCTGCATGAAGAATCCTAAGTCCCATTGTACCTCTGGATTTTGATTTTTCTCCCCATTTAGAAACTAGTTTATGTTATTTCTTCTACCAAAATACATGACCATGCACATCTCTTACACAATATTCCATCTTCACTTCTCAGCCCAATCTCCCAAACCAATTCCTCCTGAAAACAACCTTGCTTCCTCAACATGACCTGCCCTCAACCTATCTTTGTATTGCTAGCAAACTTAGCCACAGCGCCATAAATTCTGTCATCCAAATCACTGACATCTTATGTGAGAAGAAGAGGTCCCAACACCAACTTCTGTGAAACACCTCTGGTCACTGGCAGCAAAACAGAGAAGTCCCCCTTTATTCCCACTCCTTGCCTCTTGCCAGTTAGCCAATCTTATTTCCATGTAGTATCTTTCCTATAACATCACAACTCTTATCTTGTTCAGCAGCTTCATATGCAGCACCTTCTCAAAGGCCTTCTGAAAATCCAATTGAACAACATCCACTTTCTCTCCTTTGTCTATCATGCCCATTATTTCCTCAAAGAATTCCAAATGATTTGTCAGGCAAAATTTCCCCTGAAGGAAACCATAATGACTTTGACCTATTTTATCATTTGCCTCTGAGCACCACAAAAAACCATCCTTAAGAATTGACTCCTACATCTTCCCAACCACTAACTTCAAACTGATTGGTCTATTTCATCTACCTCCCTCCCTTCTAAAAGAGTGGAGTGACATTTGCAATTTTTCAGACCCCTGAAACAATCCAGAATCAAGTGATTCTTGAAAGATCACTGAAAATGCCTCCACAATCACTTCAGCTTCCTCTTTAAGAGCCCTGGGGTGTTGTCCACCTAGTCCAGGTGAATTATCTATGTATTGTCAAAATTCTGCTTTCCAAGCATCTTCTCCTTAGTAATAGCAATGACACTCACTTCTGCCCCCTGACACTTTCAAATCTTTAGCATATTGCTAGTGTCTTCCACAGTGAAGACTGATGCGGAATACTCAGTAAGTTCATTACCATTTCTTTGTCCCTCATTACTACCTCTCCAGAGTCACTTTGCAGCAGTCTGATTATCTACTCTCACCTTTTTTTTTACAAATTAAACAGCCCCTATAAAAAGCATTCACCCCTCCCCCCCCCAGAAGTTTTCATGTTTTACTGTTTTACAACATTGAATAACAGTGGATTTAATTTGTCTTTTTTGACACTCATCAATAGAAAAAGACTGTTTTGTATCAAAGTGAAAACAGATCTCTATAAAGTGATCTAAATTAATTACAAATATAAACTTTAAATAACTGATAACATAAGTATTCACCCCCGTTGAATATGACACACCAAATCATCACTGGTGTAGCCAAGTTGGGGGTGTTGTGTGTTGTGGATAGTCTGGAGAGTTGTCAGAGGATACAGTGGGACATGGATAGGATGCGGAACTGGGCAGAGAAGTAGCAGATGGAGTTTAACTCAGATAAATGTGAAGTGTTTCATTTTGTTAGGTCAAATATGAAGACAGAATATAATATTAATGGTAAGTCTCTTGGGAGTGTGGAGGATCAGCGAGATCTTGGAGTTCATGTCCATAGGACATTCAAAGCTGCTATGCAGGGTGACAGTGTTGTTAAGAAAGCAGATGGTGTGTTGGTCTTCATCAACCATGGGATTGAGTTCAAAAACCATGAGGTAATGTTACAGCTACATAAGACTTTAGTTAGACCCCACTTGGAGTGTACTGTGTTCGGTTTTGGTCACCTCATTACAGGAAGGATGTGGATTCTATAGAGTGAGTGCAGAGGAGATTTACAAGGATTTTACCTGGATTAGAAAGCATGCTTTATGAGAATAGGTTGAGTGAACTTGACATTTTCTCATTGGAGTGTCAGAGGTTGAGAGGTACCCTGATGGAGGATGTATAAGATGATGAGAGTCATTGATCGTGTAGATAGCCAGAGGCTTTTTCCCAGGGCTGAAATGGCTAACCAGCAGACATATTTTTAAGGATCTTAGAAGTAGGTACAAGGGTCTGTCAGAGGTAAGTTTTTCTGACAGAGTGGTGGGTGCTGGAAATGCACTGCAAACAAAGGTGATGGAGCAGATACAATAGAGTCTTTGAAGAGACTCTTAAATGGGTACATGGAGCTTAGAAAAATAGAGGGCTATTTGGTAGGAAAATTCTAGGCGGCTTCTAGAGTAGGTTACATGGTCAACACCACATTGTGGGCTGGAGGGCCTGGAGTATGCTGGAGATGTTCTATTTCTATATTTCTAATTGGTTTTAGCAATCACATTATTAGTTAAATGGAGATCACTGAGTGCACTCAAGGGGTTTTAATTAATTGTAGTAAAAATACACCTGTATCTGGAAGGTCCATTTGCTGGTGTCAGTATCCTGACAAAAACTACACCATGAAGGCAAAGGAGCACTCCAAGCAACTCCACAAAAAGGTTACTGAAAAGCACAAGTCAGGAGTTGGATACAAGAAAATTTCCAAGTCACTGAATATCCCTTGGAGTACAGTTAAGTCAATCATCGAGAAATCAAAAGAATATGGCACAGCTGTAAATCTACCTAGTGCAGGCTGTCCTCAGAAACAGAGTGACCGTGAAAGAAGAGGGCTAGTGAGGGAGGGCATCAGGAGGTCTATTGCAACTCTGAAGGAGTTACTAGTTCACTGGATGAGATGGGAGAGACAGCGCATACAACAACTATTGCCCGGGTGCTTCACAATTCACAACTGTATGGGAGAGTGGCAAAGAGAAAGCCGCTTTTGAAAAAAAGCACATGAAATTACAACTGGATTTTGCCAGAAGGCATGTGGGAGACTCTAAAGTCAGCTAGAAGGACGTTCTATGGTCTGATGAAACCGAAATTGAGCTTTTTGGCCATCAGACTAAAAGTTGAGTTTGGCATAAGCTAACACCGTACACCATCAAAAGCACACCATCCCTACCATGAAATAGGGTGGTGGCTGCATCATGCTGTGGAAATGGTTCACTGCAGCAGGCCCTGGGAGGCTTGTGAATGTAGAGGGTAAAATAAATGCAGCAAAATACAGAGAAATTCTGGAAGAAAACTTAATGCAGTCTGAAAGAGGACTGTGACTTGGGAGAAGATTAGTTTTTCAGCAAGACAAAAACCCCAAGCATACAGCCAAAGCTACACAGGAATGGCTTAAAATCAACAAAGTTGATGTCCTGGAGTGGCCAATTCAGAGTCCAGACATCAATCCAAGTGAAAATTTGTGGCTGCCCTTGCAGTCCCCATGCAATCTGACAGTTTGGGCGGTTTTGTAAAGAAGAATGGGGAAAAATTGTAGTGTCTTGATGTTCAAAACCATAGACTCAAGGTTGTTGTGGTGCGAAAGGTGCATCTACTAAATACTGACTTGAAGGGGGTGAATACTTATGCAATCAATTATTTTGTGTTTTATATCTGTAATTAATTTAGATCACTGTGTAGAGATCAGTTTAGAATTCAATGTTGTAAGACAATAAAACATGAAAACTTCGAAGGGCAGTGAATACTTTTTATAGGCACCGTATATTTGAAAAATCTATTTGTATCCTCTTTTATATTATTGTCTAGCTTACCATCATATTTCACCTTTCATCTAAGGCATGTTTAGTTGTCTTAGCAACATAGAAAACCTACAGCACACCACAGACGCTTCAGCCCACAAAGCTTTGCCGAACATGTCATTACCTTAGAAATTACCTAGGGTTACCCATAGCCGTCTATTTTTCTGAGCACCGTGTATCTGTCCAGGAGTCTCTTAAAAGACCATATCGTATCGCCTCCACCACTGTCACCAGCAGCCCATTTCACACTCTCACCACTCTCTGTGTAAAAAACTTACCCCTGACATCTCCTCTGTACCTACTTCTAAGCACCTTAAAACTGTGCCCTCTTGTGTTAGACATTCCAGCCCTGGGAAAAAGCCTCTGACTATCCACATGATCAATGCCTCATTGATGTCTTCTTGTTAGTTCTTAAAAGCTTCCCAATCCTCTAAATTCCCATTAATTTTTGCTATAGTATATGCCTTCTCTTTTGCTTTCATGCTATCTCTGACTTCCCTTGTCAGCCACAGTGGTCTTATCCTCCCTTTAGAATACTCCTTCATCTTTGAAATGTATCAATTCTGTGCTTTCCGAATTGCTCCCATAAACTCCAGCCATTGTTCTGACATTGTACCGGTTAATGACCCCTTCCAATAGAGTTTGACTAGCTGCTCTCTTTCATGCCTCTGAAATTCCTTTTACTCCACTCTAATTCTGATATATCTCACTCCAGTTTTCCCTCTCAAACGGCAGGGTGAATTCTAAAATATTATGATTACTGCCTCCTAAGGGTTCTTTACCTTAAGCTCACTTATCAAATCTGGTTCATTACACAACACCCAATCCAGAACTTCC
Source organism: Hemitrygon akajei (assembly GCF_048418815.1). Classification (NCBI taxonomy): domain Eukaryota; kingdom Metazoa; phylum Chordata; class Chondrichthyes; order Myliobatiformes; family Dasyatidae; genus Hemitrygon; species Hemitrygon akajei. The sequence continues at coordinate 146,776,396 of NC_133131.1, forward strand.
TTTCCCCAGTGGCCTCAACCACAAGCTGCTCTAAAACGCTATATTGTAAACACTCTAATAATTCCCTCTCTTGGGATCTAGCAACAAACTGTTTTTTCCAATCTGCCTGCATATCGAAATACCCTGTAACTATCGTAACATTTCCCTTTATACATGCATTTTCTATCTCCCATTATAATGTGTACCCCATATCCTGCTACTGTTGGAGGTCTGTAAACAACTCCCACTAGAATCTTTTTATCCTTGCAGCTTCTTATCTCTACCCAGAAAGATTCTACATCTTCCGATCCTATGTTATCTACTCTCTGATTTGACTTCACTTTTTCACCAACAAAGTCACCACACTGCCTCTCCCTACCTGCCTGCCCTTCTGATAAAATGTGTATCCGATGTTAATCTCCCAACTATGATCTTCTTTCAGTCATGACTCCATGATAACCACAGCATCATACCTGCCCATCTCTAACTACACTTGAAATTAATTTACCTTATTCCATATATTCCATGAACTCAAATATTACATCTTCAGTTCTATATTCATCACCCTTTCAAAAATGACCCTATGTTACACTATAGCCAATTCTCACTGACTATAATTTTACACTATCATCTGCCTGCCCTTCCTCAGAGTCTCACCACATACTGCGTCTGCTTGTATACCAACTGCTCCATCCTCAGCCATATCACTCCAGTTCCTGTTCCCCTCTCAATTTAGTTTAAACCCTACAAAACAGCTCTAGCAAACCTGCCCAGAAGAATAATATTCCCCAATGAATTCGGATGTAACTCGTTCTTTTTGGATAAGTCATACCTTCCCCAGAAGGGATGCTAATAATCCAGAAATCTGAAACCCTACACCAATTCTTCATTCACACATTCATCTGTCAAATCATCCTATTCTTACCTACACTGGCACGTAGCACAGGCAACAATCCAGAGATTACAACCTTGGAGATCCTGCCAACGCCCTATATTTTCTCATTAGGTTCTCCCCACTTTTCCTACCTATGTTGTTGGTACCAATATGTACCATGACTTTCAGCTGTTCACTCTTCCCCTTTACAATGCTGCAGACCTAACCAGAGACGTTCCTGACCCTGTGACCTTCCTGTGAGGCAACATACCATCTAGCTGTCTCTTTCATGTCCACAGAATCTCCTTTCCACTCTTCTAACTATGGAATCCCCTATTACTACTGCACTCCTCTTCTCCCTCCTCCCGTTCTGGGCCAAAGAGAACCTGAGAACTGGTCACTACACCTTCTCCGGTAGGTCATCCCCCAAAATGTTGTATCTGTATCTATCTCCTCCATCTGCTCCGGCAACTTGTTCCAGATATTCACCATCCTTTGTGTGAAAAATCTTACCCCTTGTATTTCCTTTAAATTTCTCTAAAAATCTTCACTAGTTGCAAATATATTTTTCATTGCAACATATTTGTTTTGAGACAAGCAGTTTGGTAGTATCTGGAATGGGAGTACATGTAAACTCACTTCAGAATATTCAGAGAGACTTCTTTGGCGTATGGCATGCTCGCCATTATTAGTCAAGCCATTGAGCTCAAGAGTCAGGAAGTTACTGTGCACCTTTATAAAAAATTCTGGTTAGGCCACATCAGGAGCATTGCATACAGTTCTGTTTAGCCTGTTATAGGGCGGATGTGAAGTCTTTGGAGAGGGTGCAAAGGAAGTTTACCAGGATGCTGTCTGGATTAGAAGGCATGTGCGATTAGGAGAGATTGAATGGGGAAGCAGAAGCTTTGGGTTTCTGATGTTTCTGTCATTTGTTCTTCGGGCTTTTATTCTAGGGCATTCTAGCAGGAGATCTGTGATCAATGACATTCTGCATAATGACTTGGATAAAAATGTAGGTTAGTAAAATTGTAGATGACACAAAGATTGGAAAAGCTTTGGGTGGTGTAGAAGACTAGCAAAGAATACAACAGAATATAGACCAGTTGCAGAGATGGGTGGAGAAATGACAGATGTCATTTAACCCAGCCAAAAATGAAGTGCTGCACTTTGGTAGGTCAAACATAAAGAGACAGTACACTGTGAAGGGCAAGACTCTTAACAGTGAAGATGAGCAAAGGGATCATGGGGTCCAAGTCCATAGCTCTGATAGGCTGGTATAGAAGGCAGTTGGCATGCTTACCTTTATTAGTTGAGGCATTCACTTTAAAAGTCAGGAAGTTATGTTGGAGCTTTATAAAACTCTTGTTAAGGTGCACCGCATTATAAGAAGGATGTCGAGGCTTTGGAGAGGGTGCATAGATAGATAGATGGATAGATAGATAGATAGATACTTTATTCATCCCCATGGGGAAATTCAACATTTTTTCCAATGTCCCATACACTTATTGTAGCAAAACTAATTACATACAATACTTAACTCAGTATAATATGATATGCATCTAAAATCACCCTCTCAAAAAGCATTAATAAATAGCTTTTAAAAAGTTCTTAAATAGTTTACTAAAATACATTGAATGGTAACTTAAGCTCAGTCCTAACCCCGGCACTTTAACATATCTTACCCCTGGCGGTTGAATTGTAAAGCCGAATGGCATTGGGGAGTAATGATCTCTTCATCTGTCATAATATCTTTGCCAGGATGTTGCCTGGATTAGAGGGCATGTGCTATAAGGGGAGTGAATGAGTTGTTTTCTCTGGAATGGCAGAGGCTGATGGCAGATCTGGTAGAGGTTTATAAAACTATGAAAGGCAGCGATAGAGTACTGATATCCTTTGCAACACACAGCGTCAAGCAGGATCTATGGGGGGGGATAATAAATAGTCATAATTTTGGGCCATGACCCTTCAGCAGGATGGAAAGGAATCGGAAGGAGCCTGAATAAAAGGTAGGCAGAGGGGAAGGAGTATTAGCTGGCAGGAGATAGGTGAAACTAGGTTAGGGGAAATGTGGGTGAGTGAGAGAGTGCAGATGAAGTAAGATTTGATTGGAGCAGGGGGCAGGGATTCAAGTTTCTGGATCATTGGGACCTCTTTTGGGGCAGGTGTGACCTATACAAAAAGGATGGGTTGCACTTGAATCCAAGGGGGACCAATATCCTGGCGGGGAGATTTGCTAAGGCTACTGGGGAGACTTTAAACTAGAATGGATGGGGCGAGGGAATCAAATTGAAGAGTCTAGGAGAGAGGAGGTTAGTTCACAAATAGAGAAAGTTTGTAGACAGTGTGTGAGGGAGGATAGGCAGGTGACAAAGAAGGGAAGTGCTCAGACTGAAGATGTAGGGGAGAAGGAAGAAAAAGAAGATAGTAAAGTTGTTTGCACCGTTAGGGATAAACAGAGAGTAAGAGGTGGAGAATTTCTTAAATGCATTTATTTTAATGCTAGGAGCATTGTAGGTGGATGAGCTTAGAGCATGGATTGATACCTGGAAATATGACGTTGTAGCTATTAATGAAACATGGTTGCAGGAGAGGTGTGATTGGCAACTAAATATTCCAGGATTTCATTGCTTCAGGTGTAATAGAATTGGAGGGGCAAGAGGGGGATGTGTTGCATTGCTTGTCAGAGAAAATATTACAGTGGTACTTTGGCAGGATAGATTAGAGGGCTCATCTAGGGAGACTATTTGGGTGGAATTGAGGAATGGGAAAGGTGTAGTAACACTTATAGGGGTGTATTATAGATCACCTAATTGGGAGCGAGAATTGGAGGAACAAATTTGTAAGGAGATAGCAGATATTTGTAGTAAGCACAGGGTTGTGATTATGGGAGATTTTAATTTTTCACACATGGACTGGGAAGCCCATTCTGTAAAAGGGCTGGATGGTTTGGAGTTTTTAAAATGTGTGCAGGATAGTTTTTTGCAGCAGTACGTAGAGGTACCAACTAGAGAAGGGGCAGTGTTGGATCTCCTGTTAGGGAATGAAGTAGGTCAGGTGATGGGGTATGTGTTGGGGAGCACTTCAGGTCCAGTGATCACAATGCCATTAGTTTCAATATAATTATGGAGAAGATTAGGTCTGGACCCAGGGTTGAGATTTTTGATTGGAGAAAGGCTAACTTTGAGGAGATGCAAAAGGATTTAGAAGGAGTGGATTGGGACAATTTGTTTTATGGGAAGGATGTAATAGAGAAATGGAGGTAATTTAAAAGTGAAATTTTGAGGGTACAGAATCTTTATGTTCCTGTTAGGTTGAAAGGAAAGGTTAAAAGTTTGAGAGAGCCATGGCTTTCAACGGATATTGGAAACTTGGTTCGGAAAAAGAGAGAGATCTACAATAAATATAGGCAGCATGGAGTAAATGAAGCGCTTGATGAATATAAGGAATGTAAAAAGAATCTTAAGAAAGGAATTAGAAATACTGAAAGACGATATGAGGTTGGTTTGGCAAGTAAGGTGAAAATAAATCCAAATGGTTTCTACAGTTATATTAATAGCAAAAGGATAGTAATGGATAAAATTGGGGGAGACTTTCTTTTTTGTAATTTTTTTTATTTAAGCTCATCATCAAACAAACATTTCCAAAAGATGTATTTCAGACATTGTACATATATATCATATATGTCACAAATCTCCACATAGTATCTATCTGAGGTATACACTTATAGAAAAGAGTGGAAAGAAAGAACAAGCAAAAGGAAAAAACTATGTACAAGTAGGGAGTGATTTTTTTTTACAACATATTCATTGATTTGTGAGAATAAAATCAGGCCTATGAGGCATTATGAGGCATTATGTAGTTAAATATTTTTCCCAGTATGAATCAAATTGTTCCAGTTTATGATTAACAGATGCTGTTATCTTCTCCATTTTGTAAATATCCATTGTAATTTCCATCCATGCATTTAAAGTTGGGTTCTCCTGTGATAACAATTTCCTTGTAAGAATAATTTTACCAGCCACCAACAGTATATTCATTAACCATTCTTGAGGTATATACCCAAAATATATGGTCTTCCTCTCTAAGGGTATTTCACATTTAAAGATGTCTTGTAGGGTGTTGTGTATCCCCCTCCAATAGTCTTTGATAACAGGGCAGTCCCAAAAAATATGATAATGATTTGCATTTTGATTTCCACAATTTCTCCAGCAAAGAGGAAGGTTACTAACTCTTTTCTTCGGTAGTCACTAAGGAGAAGGATATTAAATTGTGTAAGGTAAGGGAAACAAGTAGGGTAGTTATGGAAACTATGATGATTATAGAAGAGGAAGTACTGGTGCTTTTAAAGAATATGAAAGTGGATAAGTCTCTGGGTTCTGACAGGATATTTCTTAGGCCCTTGAGGGAAGTTAGTGTAGAAATAGCAGGGCCTCTGACAGAAATATTTCAAATGTCATTGGAAACGGGGATGGTGGCGGAGGATTGGTGTATTGCTCATGTGGTTCCATTGTTTAAAAAGGGTTCTAAGAGTAAACCTAGCAATTATAGGCCTGTAAGTTTGACGTCAGTGGTGGGTAAATTAATGGAAAGTATTCTTAGAAATGGTATATACAATTACCTGGATAGACAGGGTCTGATTAGGAACAGTCAACATGGATTTGTGCATGGAAGGTCATGTTTGACAAATCTTATTGAATTTTTTGAAGAGGTTACTAGGAAAGTTGACAAGAGTAAAGCAGTGGATGTGGTCTATATGGACTTCAGTAAGGCCTTTGACAGACAGACAAACATACATTATTGATCCCAAGGGAAATTGGGTTTCCCTCCACATGGAAGGTTAGTTAGGAAGGTTCAATTGTTAGGTATTGATATTGAAGTAGTAAAATGGATTCAACAGCGACTGAATGGGAGATGCCAGAGAGTAGTGGTGGATAACTGTTTGTCAGGTTGGAGGCCAGTGACTAGTGGTGTGCCGCAGGGATCTGTACTGGGTCTAATGTTGTTTGATATATACATTAATGATCTGGATAATGGGGTGTTAAATTGGATTAGTAAGAATGCAGATGATACTAAGATAGGTGGCGTTGTTGATAATGAAGTAGGTTTTCAAAGCTTGCAGAGAGATTTAGGCCAGTTAGAAGAGTGGGCTGAAAGATGGCAGATAGAGTTTAATACCAATAATGCGAGCTGCTACAAACTGGTAGGAATAATCAAAGTAGGACATAAATGGTAACTGGTAGGGCATTGAAGGATGCAGTAGAACAGAGTGATCTAGGAATAATGGTGCATAGTTCCCTGAACGTGGAATCTCATGTGGATAGAGTGGTGACGAAAGCTTTTGGTATGATGGCCTTTATAAATCAGAACATTGAGAATAGGAGTTGGGATGTAACGTTAAAGTTGTACAAGGCATTGGTCTGACCAAGTTTGGAGTATTGTGTACAGTTCTGGTCACCGAATTATAGGAAAGATGTCAACAAAATAGAGAGAGTACAGAGGAGATTTACTAGAATGTTACCTGGGTTTCAGCACCAAAGTTACAGAGAAAGGTTGAACAAGTTAAGTCTTTATTCTTTGGAGTGTAGAAGGTTGAGGGGGGACTTGATCGAGGTATTTAAAATTATGAAGGGAACAGATAGAGCTGACATGGATAGGCTTTTTCCATTGAGAGTAGGCGAGATTCAAACAAGAGGACATGAGGTGAGAGTTAAGGGGCAAAAGTTTAGGGGTAACACGAGGGGGAACTTCTTTACTCAGAGAGTGGTGGCTGTGTGGAACGAGCTTCCAGTAGAAGTGGTAGAGGCAGGTTTGATATTGTCATTTAAACAAATATTGGATAGGTATATGGACAGGAAAGGAATGGAGGGTTATGGGCTGAGTGCAGGTAGGTAGGACTAGGTGAGAGTAAGCGTTTGGCACGGACTAGAAGGGCCAAGATGGCCTGTTTCCGTACTGTAATTGTTATATGGTTATAAGAAAGAAGCTGGGAGGCGATGGGTGGAAGAGATGATGATCTGAAGGAGGAGGAATCTAACAAGAGTGGTCAGAGAAGGAGGAGGGACCCCAGAAGGAAGTGATGGGCAGATATCTTTCTCCCAGACTCAAAATGTCTAATACTAGAAGGTATGCATTTAAAATGAGAGGGGCAAGTTCAAAGGATATGTGTGATGAGAGATGTTCACACAGATTGTTAGGTTCCTGGAAAGTGCTGCCGGGTTTACTAGTTGAGGCTAGTTCTACAGAAACATTGAAGAGATTTAGAGATAGGTACATGAATGTGAAGAGAATATTGTGATAAGGACATTGTGTGGAAGTGGGGATTAGTTTACTCAGGGATTTAATTACTCTTTTAATAGTTCAGCACAACATTGTGGGCAGAGGTCCTGTTCTTGTGCTGTACAGCTCGATGTTCTATGTTGATCCTTCCCCTGATTTCATTCCAGGGGGCTTTAATATGGTTTGATTACCATAAACAGCCGTCTGTTGTTTCACCTGTGATTTTGCCCTGGCACAAAATCGGGATGTTCTACTGATAATGGTAGGCTTCAGTGTCCTTAAAGCATTGATAGGTCTTACATTATTGAACAGACTATCTTTGCACAAGTTTCAGTAACAGAGATTGCCTTTTCATTTGGGATCTGCTCCCACTGTAAATATGTAACTCTGCACAAGTGCTTGCCAACATCCCAAAACACTGAAGTAAACTATGTAACTGCAGCTATTGCAACAGTAATTACTATCTACTGTTATCTTGTGTACCTAACAACTATAAACCTGGTGTGCTTTGAGTTCAAAGAGATTCTTCTGAAAGACTCCACCAAGAGATTCTACCACCAGATTTCCTTCTGAATGTCGGCCAGTCGCGGCAATATCTGTTATATCTACAGCTCCAGTCTCCATATGGTTCATTCACAAAATAGCTGTGCTTTTATCCAGCATCTTTCACAGCCATCAGGCTCCTCAAAATCCTCCACTGTCAATGAAGTAATTTTGAATCAAGCTTACAAGTAGTCAATCATATTCTGACACATAGTAATGCAATAATGACCAAAATTTTGCAGCAAAGGTTGGTTCAGGGATTTTTTAAAAACTGACAAGACACCATGAAAATGCATCTGCTCTTCTTTAGAAAAGTGACCTGGGATTCTTTATGTCAGCTTGAGTGCACAAATGAGGCTTCAGTGTAGGGTTTCATCTGAAAGATGGATGGTAAGATGGAGCCAATTAGCGCTGAAGCTAACATGGCAGCCGATAGATCTTAGGCACCGAGCACCTGACAGGACTGAAGTATTGAGTGACATGGATTCATTTTTCTTGATATGCTGTCTGTAAGGAATGGAACCAAGCACATTCAGATAAAAAAGTCTGTTGTGGATGATGGACATCACCGTGCAAAAAATGAATCAGAAAATGAAAATGATGGACATTAAGGTGGACAAAATAATCTGGCACTAAAGGAAAATAGCACTATGTGCAGAAAGCAAGGAAGAACTAATGAAAAGTATTACTATTAAAGTATTGTCACAGAGTCATATAGCACAGGAACTATTATGAACATTCAGTTTTCGCCTATAACTAATCCCATTTACCAGCACTTGTTCCATAGTCTTGGTGTTTCCAGTTTCCATTGTTCCTCTAGATACTTCTTAGATGCTGGGAGAATGCTTGTTGGAAGAATGCTTCAGATTCCAACCATACTCTGGGAGAAAATATTCCTCCTCTTGTCCCCTCCAAATTCTTTCTCTCCTGATCCGAATCCTGTGCCCTCTAGTTTTAAACAAGGGGAGGGTCCCTACAAACTAATCGAACAACATCTCTCATATTTTATATACCTCATTCAGATTCCTCCTCGCCCCCATCCATTGCAAAAAAAAATCAAGCCTCACGATTTTCTTCTTCCTATTGGCTCCATATGGATCATAGTGAAGCTCATGTTCCAATGGTCAGCTAGCAGTTATTTCTCCAGCAAACTTTTCTCAGTATGAGATAGGCAAATGGATTGGGGGTCCAGAAGAGATCAAACTCCAAATGGAATTTGCTTCAGCAGACATTATTGAGAATCCTGGAAGTGACTGGATGACCTTCATTGCTCCAAGTAGAGAGGTTACTTGTGGGGGGGGGGGGGGGGGGAACATCAGGCCAGAATGAAGTAACGGGGAGCAAGGACACTGTTCCCCATCATCCTCCTTACCAATGTGCATTCATTGGAGAACTAGATAAAGGACCTAAAGGACAGATTGTTGTACCAAAGGGAAATTGGAGATTGCTGCATTTCACTGAGCCATCCCCTACACACCAAGCGCAATGCTCCAGCTAAGGGGTTCTCAGTCGGCTTCATGGCCAACTCATCATTGCATTTGGACATAGCCATCTTGTCTCACTCTTGATCCAGAACATCTACTGATTAATTGTTGACTGTTCTGCTTATTGAGAGAATTCTCCACTGTGACCCTGACCACATTTCATACACCACCAAAGGCAGATGACACAAGCTAGCACTCAATGAATTGGGTGCCTTGATCAACAAACAAGGAATTCCCTATCCTGATGCCTTTCACATCCTTGTCAGGAACTTCAATCTGGCTAATCTGAGGAAATCACTGCCCACCTACCATTAGCACATCACCACAGGGCCAAATACACTAAATCACTGTTACACTCTCATCAAGAATGCCTGCCAACTGCATTTTCAGAACTCTGATCATTTGGCTGTCCTTCCCCTGCCTGCATATTGGTAGGGGCTAAAGAGATAAGGATGACAAAGAGGTGGTCACGGGAGGCAGAGGATTGAATCAAGTTGACGAACTGGGCAATGTTCAAAGACTCATCAGAGGACCTGGATCAGTATGCCATAGTTGTCACAAACTTAATAAAGACACACGTAGATGCGACTGTCTCCACGAAGTCATTCAAATTCTTCCCCAACCAGATGCTCTGGATGAATCAAGAGATCAGTAATTTGTTGAGGGCTATATTGGTGGTGTTTAGGACTGGTGATCCAGGAAAGTACAAGAGGTCAGGTATGACCCCTGGAAAGCCATCTCACGGGCAAAGTGCCAATTCCAGACCAAATTTGAAACACAGATGAATGCTCGATGACTGTGGCAGGGCTTGAATGCCATCACTTCCTACAAAAGAAAGCCAAGCAACATAAATGGCCACCAAATTTCACTTCTCGATTAGCTCAATGCTTTTTATGCTCACTTTGACTTTCACACACCCATACAGCTCCTGAGAACCCTACATTCTCAGTCTCTGAGACCAACATTAGAACATCCTTCAGAAGAATGCATTGATAAAAACATCTTGACCCAGACGTCGTACCAGGCTGAGTACTGAAAACCTGTGCTAATTGACTGGCTACTATTCATAAACATCTTTGACCCCTCAATTTGACAGTCTGAGGTGCTCACCTGCTTCAAGCAGGCATAAATCATACCAGTGTCCAAGAAGAATGTGGTAATCTGCCTCAGTGATTATCATCCACTAGCACTTGCATTCACTGTGATGAAGGGCATTGAGAAATTGTTTGTGATGCATATCAACTCCTGCTTGAGGAGTGATCTTGACCCATTCCAGTTTGCCTACCATCATTAGTAGGTCAACAGCAAATGCCAATTCATTGGCTCCTCATTCAGCTCTGGAACAACTCTAGACAATTGAATTGAATGCTATTTTGTATGAGGCTATTCAGATCTCATTTTCAACTGTCCTGTATTCAGACCCAGGCTATTCTGGTCTTAGTTCCAAATGCATTGAGTTTATTCTCTCAGAATGTCATAAGGATTTATGCCTGGACTCTCTGGGCCTTAAAACCAGATGGCCCTAGGCTCAGGTTTGAGAAAAACTGAGCTTACACTACATGCACACTAGACTGGATAATTTTGAAAACGCCAGTTTCGCGTAAAAACAATAGGCGTCCACACTATACGTTTTTAAAAATATCTCTGTCTACATTGAAACGGAGATTTCAGCAAATCTCCTCCTATTGCACATGCGCAGGACACATCTACAGAAAACAAGCGACAAGTTTGGTGTCGAATCTCGCTGTGAAAGACCTGATGCGTGTTTGTTCATTTACAGACTAGAAAAACTTAAACGATGGTCAGCCTCTTGGCTCTCATGCAGGAGGATTTAAAAGTTAAAAAAAAACAAATACTGAAGTGTATGGGGGAGACTGACAGGGAGTTCACGGACTGTATGACCCGGCTGACGATGAACATTGAAAAGCTGACTAACTCTGTTGCATTAATAAAGCTCCTTGTTAAATGTATAAAACATGTCTGCATCAGTATTATCTTGTATTTCCATACAATGTTTCATTAGGCTGTTACACATCTATTGTCAGAGAAGTACTTGCATAAATAGGTAAACCACCTTCATACGAGCAAGGACAGAAAACAGGGCAAAGTGAGTATACTTATTTATTCAGTAAGTTATGGGTCAAAGTGTTTGATGACTACATTTCTAACTCTTCTGGCTTCAGTCTCATTGCCGTCTGTTCTGAAATCATTAGGTTGCGTTCAAGAAAACAATGAAATGGCGCGGTGCCGTCTGACAGCGTTTTCAGAAGTCTCCGGTTACCCCATCCACACTGATCTGCCCAAGCAGCATTTTCAAAAATACACACCCTGGAAAGCATTTCTGAAAAGCTCCGGTTTCGAGGGATGAAAACACCATTTTAGTGTGGACGGAGGGTAAAAACGTAGCTTCAGTCCGAATTATTTACAATTTAGTCCTGGGCTAACTTCTGTTTACTCTTGATTGTCCTATGCTATCCTGGATCTCTGGGACTGTTGATTTTCCAAGTGCAAACTGACTTTGAAACCACAAAACACTCGCTGTCTGACCCTTTAGCCTTTGATTACACACAGTGTGTTTTCTTTCTTCAGAACCCTTTAATCTTGTTGGTTGTTTACAGAGAATCAAAGAAAAGATTATTTTCAAAGATATTAGAAATACATGTTTACCAAAGCAACACTTGCTAGCTTAAGATAATGTTGATGCAAGTTCAAATCTAGTGACTGTCGCAACGAGACCTTAACAGAAAAGCCAAAATCTTTAATTTGTGAGTTAAAAGTCAATGAACAGAAGGACAATATAGGTGTGAAATCATACTTGGATCCCTATATGTGCAGAACATAGAAAACTTTGCTCTCTGATGCATTAATATCTACTAGTTGTTCTATTACATGTCAGCATAAAACTAAGGATTAATTGCCTTCTTCAGTCCCTTGAGTAATACAAAATATGTTAATTTTTATTGATAGTCATAAGACTTGTCATGATACTCCAGGCACTGAGCCAGTTAATCTGGTGATCGGAGCTGCTTCTTTGATTGGCTATCAGGCTTTTGTGCACTAACTTTGTTGTTGCTATATCAATAATGTAGAAGATATTTTATATTGACGGTCCTGCCATACAATTGGCTGATGATTATGTCACCTAGTATCATCCCATCAGTGATACCATTCTATTTAAACTGGACGAACTGGTTAAACAAAAGCAAAGAGGTTTTTCTTTTGTAAACAAACACTGACAAACTGAAACACGTGTTGGTTATTGATGACCTTGGAGCCGTACTTGTACATTTCTATGTATGTGTGTGGGTAGTTCTGGTGATACCAGTTGAGCCTCTGGATCAGGTTTACACTGAAAATTCAAACACAAAATCAAAACCAGTTCTTTGCAGTAATTTCTGAACCACCTTGTTATGAGATGCCCTCTCAGCTCCACTTGGAGGAAGTGCAAGGGAGTTTGCAGAAAACTTCTGAGAACAGGTTCAAATCACATAGAACATAGAATAGTACAGCACAGTACAGGCCCTTTGGCCCACAATGTTGTGCCAACCCTTAAATCCTTCCTCCCATATAACCCCAACCCCACCTTAAATTCCTCCATATACCTGTCCATGGCTGTGTTATTAACTTCAAAAGTTTTGATGAGAGATGAACAAATTGAAACATAAACTAAATTCCTCTCTACAAAAATGATGTCTGACTTGTTGAGAATTTCCTGCATTTTCTGTTTAAATTTCAGAATTCCAATATTTGCATTTTTTATTGGTTCCAAATTATTTCTTTAATTTAATAAGCTGATCTGGAATTTTCTGAAAAGTGAAATGCATTGTAAACGTACTTGGCTTTCATTTACTTTTTCCTCCTGTCATCCTTCACCTTTTGCCTTATCAGACAATTTGATAAGTTCTGGTAGCAATGAGCTTATTGTTAATGGAGCTTTTGGGGGCTGGAGGGGGTCCTTAATGTAGTATAGAAACAAATGGAAAAAGGTGCAAAAAGTCTGTATTTGAGAATTGCAAATTTCATCCTAAAATATATTTCTATCATCCTTGAGTTGAAGGTTGGGTCAGTGTAGAGCATGCGGAGAACCTCCTGCATGCTTCAGAAAAGTCATAGAGACATTATCATATAGAGATGCACCACATCAAAAGGTCTTTCTGTGTAGCTAGACTGTGTCAAGCACCCATTCTTATACTAATCATTTGCTAATCCCTCCATATTGACATAAATCCCCAACTAGATCACTCCACTCATCTTCATCAGGAACAATTTACCATGAACAATTAGCCTACCAAACCACACTTCCTTGGGAAACCAGAGCATCCAGAGGAAACCCATACAGTCACGGGGAGAATGTGTAAACTCTGGACCAAAAGCACCAGTCAATACAACATGAAACAGTACAGCGCAGGAACAGACCTTCTGACTCACTAGGTTGTACCAAACTAATTAAACTAGTAATAAAATGCCTAACTAAACTAATCACTTCCACCTACACAACGTGAATGTTTCTCCATTCTCTGCCCATTCATGTGGCAATCTAAGAACCTCTTAAATGTATTTACTGTATTTTCCTGCACCATCACTCTTGGCTGCTGTTCCAGGCATCCATCACTCTCTCTAAAATACTTGTCCTACACATTTCGTTTGAACTTGCTCACTCGTGCTTCCTCTAGTATTAGACATTTTAACCTTGGGATGAAGATACATGTACTGGCTGTCTATCTGTGCTTCTCATAATCTTATAAAACACTTCTTTGTCAGTCTTTGTTTATGTATAGGTTTTCATAAATTCTATTACAGTATATTTCTTTATTTTCCTGTAAATGCCTGTAAGAAAATTAATCTCAATGTAGTGTATGATAATATGTACATACTTCAATAATAAATCTACTTTGACTTTGACTTTTGACAACTAAATATCTTTCCAGTCTCCCCTGACCCTCTGCCGCTCGAGCACCCAGAGAAAACCTATGCAGTCACGGGAGAATGTATAAACTCCTTAGAGGCAGTGGTGGAAATTGAACCTGGGTCACTGGTGCTGTAAAGCATTGAACTAACCCACTAAGCTACCATGATGCCCCTACAGAACACTCCTACTGTTAGCCAATTATACAATCACATTATGAATAGTTAGAAAAAGAAGGGTTTCAGCTAATACAAAAAAAACTTATTCACTTTAAAAACCACAGTTTTTCAAATGAATGTATATTAAAATATGAATTACAATTTGCAGGTGATAATTGTTTACTGATTTAATGATTAGTGACAAATGAATATATTAGTGGCTTCAACAAGCAATGAAACAGACACCAGTGTGATTATGAACAAGCTTCAACCACATCTACAATTGGAGCCATCAGACATACAGTAAAATATTTCAACACTCATTTCTGTGCAATGTTTAAAAGAAATTAATGGGCAATAAAGTTAATCAAAGAAACCTGTGCTCTGCAGTACCTTGTAAAACTTACACCTGCTAACCAGTGTGCTTCTGTCCATGGGCACAATAGATCAGAAGGTTTACTTTGTCCCCTGAGCTAACTCTACCTCACAAAGGTGGCGTGAACAATGTGCTGGAGATCCAACTTACATCATTTTTTTTAATAAATGGAAATAAATAGATGGAAATAAATAACTAAAAAATCTTAATTTTTCAATTCACTTTTTACAGGATTTCAGTTGAAGGCCAGTATATATTGCCCATCACAGATTTCCCTTGAGAAGATGATAGAGAGCAACCATATTGAGCTGCGATGGTACTCCCATCATACTGTTGGGTGGGGAATTCCAGTACCTACACCCAGCAGTAAGACCATAGGAACATAAGACCATAGAAGCAGAATTAGGCTATCTGGCTCATTGAGTCTGCGCCACCATTCAATCATGGTTGATCGTTTTTTCCATTTCCTCCTCAACCCCAGCTCCCAGCCTTCTCCCCGTAACCTTTGGTGCCATGTCCAATCAAAAACCTATCAATTACTGTCTTAAATACACCCAGTGACCTGGCCTCCACAGCTGCATGTGGCAACAAATTTTGCAAATCCACCACTCTTTGCTTAAAGGAATTTCTCCGCATCTCTGTTTTGAAAGGGGGCCCTTCTATCCTGAGTCTGTGCCCTCTTGTCCTAGACTCTTCCACCATGGGAAACATTCTTACCACATCTACTCTGTCTAGGCCTTTCAACATTCAAAAGATCCCCCCTCATCCTTCTGAATTCCAGCAAATACAGACCCAGAGCCAACAAACGTTCCTTGTATGATAACCCTCTCGTTCCTGGAATCAGCCTTGTGAACTTCCTCTGGACCCTCTCCAATGTCAGCACATCTTTTCTAAGATGAGGGGCCCAAAACTGTTCAAAATTCTCAAGGTGAGGCCTCATCAGTACCTCATAAAGCCTCAGCATCACATCCTTGCTCTTGTATTCTGGACCACTTGAAATGAATGCTAACATGGCATTTGCCTTCCTTACCAGCAACTCAACTTACAAGTTAATCTTCAGGGTGTTCTGCACAAGGACTCCCAAGTCCTTCTGTATCTCCGATTCCTGTATTTTCTTCCCATTTAGAAAATAGTCCGCACATTTATTTCTACTACCAAAGTGCATGACCGTGCATTTTCCAACATTGTATTTCATTTGCCACTTGGTTGCCCTTTCTCCAAGTCTAAGTCCTTTTGCATCCTACCTGTTTCCTCAACACTACTTGCGCCTCCACCAATCTTCGTATCATCGCATCAATAATGAAGGAACTATTCTATCATTCCAAATCATGATATCCGAGACATGTTCTCCCATGTACCTACTGGCATTGTTCTCTTTGGAGACAGAGGTTCTAGGCTTTTCAGAAGTACTGTAATGTCTGAATTGTCTCCACTAGTAACTGCTGTGTATTATTGCTTTAAAAGACATCCAGCTTTGAAGAAGGTTAAGCATAAGATGTTCCATAACTGGCAACATATTAAGTGCTTTGTTAGAGCAGGATGTTATCCTGTGAGGCATAAATGCTCTTTAAGCTTTACAGCTAAATGTAACAGATCAATACATATCAGATGTTTCATTTAAATTTTCACACTGAAACAATGGTATCTAATTATGCTTTTGATTCTTCCTATTTACGTAGAACCTCAGATAATTCTCTTTGTTCCACTTACCCTGGTTACAGAGTTTATTTCAGATTTTTAATATTGTGAATCATCTTTCCTTAATCTCCTTGACCAGACTGAAAGATTATTCCTGATAAAGATTCTTGGCCCAAAACTTTGGTTATTTCTTTCCATAGATGCTGCCTGACCTGCTGAGTTCCTCCAGCATTTTGTGTGTGCTGCACTAGAAGATTGTTCATATTTTTGTTATGTCATAAATAAATATAATGGGAAAACTTTGCAAAAAGTATATTTTATATCCCTCAGGCATCTTTTAAGAGTTTAGTTCTGGAAGAAATTTCCCCAGATAACATCTGGTTTGTTGATTTTAAATCTTTATCAGTAGGTTTTCAAATAGACGTACTGTACATTATTGTATAATATTAACATTGAACAATCTCAGATAAATATAATATAATGTTCAGGAAAGTTAGAAATGCACAGTCAGCATCCATGGAGAACAAAAATACCAATCCTATCCCATACTTTGAAATAAAACATGGCTGAAGAAAAATGGCGCCTGTATGCCTGAGAAAGATTACATTGATCTTAGGTTAAATGGTCAACACATTGTGGGCTGAAGGGCGTGTGCTGTGCTGTACTGTGTTCTATGTTCTAAAGCACTGTCTGCAAAGGTGGAAATGACACAAAGAATCACCCATGCTCTTACTGAAGGACTTGAAGCCTACGTAGCCTATTTCTGCTTCTATTTCTTAAGCTCTCTCAGAACAGGTCATTTGACCATAAGCAACTTTGCAGATGAGCCTCTGCCCATTTCCTTCTGCTTGCACAGCCGAGGCTGCAGGAATACAAGCTAAATGGGGACCTCTGCTTGATCTCTCTTTAATAACTCCAAGGAGCTGAGGACCGATTGTAACATCTGCAGCAGTGCCAGGGTAAGATTAATGAACTCCGCACAGACTGTAGTAAGCTTCACCTTTATCTAATTTACGCTGTGCCCATTCCAGTAAACCCCTTTTTTATTAGTTCTTTAATAAAAGAAGATACACTACATCAGTGTTTAACTGAGCCTCTTATAGCACATGTAACCAATTCATAATTATAGGGCGCATCCAATATTAATTAAAATAATGAGTGTTGCACTATCCTTGACATTAAACATTACATCAAAGCCATTGGTCCATCGGTAATGCAACATCTAACAAAGTTCCTATTTTCGACTCCCTTGAGTCCAACCAAGCAAGCCTGATTAGCTGGGTGGTTCGTTATAATAACCTGGTGTGTCTGTTTCCAGCAATGTGGCAAGAGCTGATGATAATGAAGAATTGTTTAAGAAATATTAATTTAATCACTAGTGGAGCTGTTCAGGTTTGAATAAAACTGCCAGCTCAGAAAATGATCTTGTACAATATCAAAGTTCAATTTCATGTTATATTTGTTCTACTGATCTTATAGTAGGTCTTCCAAATATGCATGTGATTTATTTTCCTTCCTCCTGTACAGTGCATCATCAGAAAGATTTTTGTAAAATCCATTCTGTGGCCTCTATCGCCCTTGTCAGTCTTTGCTAAAATTCACCCTAAATCATTAAAGACCAATGGATTATCGCGATAAAACTCAGAGAGAAATGTTCTTAAGTCTGCACAGATGACATTGGATTCTGACAGGATTCTTCGGTTGAAAACATTTGACAAATCGTTCAAAGCTGAGAAAGAACGTAATCCTACTCAGGAACTCATGAAGAAGAGCCAATAAAATGGAATCAGAATCAGAATCAGGATTATTATCACCGGTATAGTCATAAAATTTTAACTTAGCAGCAGCAGTTCAATGCAATACATAATATTGAAGAAGAGGGAAAAATAATAATAATTAAGTAAATCTATTACTGTATATGTATATTGAATAGATTAAAATCATGCAAAAAAAAAAGAAATTATATATTTTAAAAGTGAGGTAGTGTTCGCGGGTTCATTTAGGAATCAGATAGCAGAGGGGAAGAAGCTGTTCCTGAATCACTGAGTGTGTGCCTTTAGGCTTCTGTACCTCCTACCTGACGGTAACAGTGAGAAAAGGGCATGCCCTGGGTGCTGGAGGTCCTTAATAATGGATGCTGCCTTTCTGAGACACTGCTCCTTGAAGATGTCCTGAGTACTTTGTAGGCTCGTACCCAAGATGGAGCAGACTAAATTTACAACCGTCTGCAGCTTCTTTTGGTCCTCTGAAGTAGCCGACCCCCCACCCCCACCCCAATACCAGATGGTGATGCAGCCTGTCAGAATGCTCTCCACAGTATATCTATAGAAGTTTTGAGTGTATTTGTTGATGTGCCAAATCTCTTCAAACTCCTATTGAAGTATAGTTGCTGTCTTGCCTTCTTTAAAACTGGATTGATATGTTGGGACCAGGTTAGGTCCTCAGACTCTTGACACCCAGGAACTTGAAACTGCTCACGCTCTCCACATCTGATCCTTCTATGAGGATTGATATATCTTCCTTCATCTTACCCTTCTGGAAGTCCACAATCAGCTCTTTTGTCTTACTGATGTTGAGTGCAATGTTGTTGCTGCAACACCACTCCACTAGTTGGTATATCTTGCTCCTGTTCACCTTATCATTTCCATCTGAAATTCTACCAACAATGGTTGTATCATCAGCAAATTTATCAATGGTATTTGAGCTATGCCTAGCTACACAGTTATGTGTATATTTAGAGAGTAGAGCAGTGGGCTAAGCACACACCTCTGAGGTGCACCAGTGTTGATCATCAGCAAGGAGGAGATATTATCACCAATCCACACAGATTGTGGTTTTACAGTTAAGAAGTCAAGGATCCAATTACAGAAGGAGGTATGGAGGCCCAGGTTCTGCAACTTCTCAATCAGGATTGTGGGAGTGATGGTATTAAATGCTGAGCTATAGTCAATGAACAGCATCCTGATGTAGGTGTTTGGGTTGTCCAGGCAGTCTAAAGCCATGTGGAGAGCCATTCACATTGCATCTGACATTCACCTATTGTGCTGATAGGCAAATTGCAATGGGTCCAGGTCCTTGCTGAGGCAAGAGTTCAGTCTAGTCATGACCAATGTCTCAAATCATTTTATCACTGTAGATGTGAATGATACCGGGCGATAGTCATTAAGGCAGCCGATATTATTCTTCTTAGGCACTGGTATAATTGTTACCTTTTTGATGCAAGTGGGAACTTCCGCCCATAGCAGTGAGAGATTGAAAATGTCCTTGAGTACTCTTGCCAGTTGGTTGGCACAGGTTTTCAGAGCCTTAACAGATACTCCATTGGGACCTTCCACTTTGCGTGTGTTCACCCTCTTTAAAGACAGCCTCTGAGTCAGAGATCACAGGGTCACTGGGTCACAGAGGCTAAGATCAGATCATTCACAGACAACAGAGCCAGTTCTAGAGGATACGTGGCCTACTCTTGCTTCTGTTTTTATAGTCATTGAGGATAAAAGCAGATACTTTGGCCCACCATGTCCATATCGACTATTATGTACTTAACTGCCTTAACTAAAAGTAAATAGAAACTGTTGGAGGATTATATTAATCTTATGACTCCTTTCATGTTCTTGATTCACTCCACTATATTAAGTTCTAACGTGATACATTATCAGCTCCTTCTGACATCTTAAATAGGATGCGTTTTGACACAATTATGCATGGTATGCTTCTCTGGAACACATGGGAACACAAATAGGTAGATAGTCACAGTTTTTTCCCCATTGTAGGAGAATCTAAAACTAAAGGGCACACAACATCTGCAGTGTACTTTGTGTTTACTGTTTTAGTTTTAAAGAAACAGCACGGTAACAGGCCCTTCAGCCCAACAAGCCTCTGCCACCTGATTATATCCATATTACCAATCAACCTACTAAGTGGTACATATTTGGAATACGTGCCGTACCACTCCAGCCCATGCTTTGGAAAGTCGCATCACCTGGCTGTACTTCTACTCCCAGTGTATTGGCAGAGACTAAAGACCACAGCACCAGTGGCGAGGACCATAGGAGATGGAGCAGCACTTCTAGCACTGCTTTGATCAGTGGACTGGACAATATTCAGAGATTCTTGTTTGAGTATGAATGAGTATGGCACAGTTGTCACCAAATTCAAGAATATTCCAGGCAAACCCGAAACAAAGGCTATGTATGAACCGGAAGATTCATAGTCTGCTGGGAACTAGCTCTTTGGTATTCAAGACCGGTGAGCTAAAACTTTAAAAGAAGTCCAGGAACAACCTATGGAAGGCTATTTCAAGGGCAAAAAAGCAATTTCATTTGAGGTTGGAGATGGAATTGGATGCACATCAACTCTGTCAGGGTTTTAGGCCATGCCTCCTATGAAACAAAACTTAACTTAATGAATGGCAGAGATGCTTCTCTCCCAGATGAGCTCTACACCTCTTACGCACACTTTGAAAAGGAGAATAAAACTCCATCTGTGCAAATCTCTCCAGCGTCCGATGACCCTGTGATCTCTGTCTCAAAGACCAATGTTAGAACATCTTTCAAGAGTGTGAACACTCACAATACGTAAAGCCCTGATGGTGTACCTGGTAGGGCTCTGAAAACCTGTATCAACTACCTTGCAGGAATATTCAAGGACATCTTCAATCTCTTAAAGCTGTAGTCAGAGGTTACCACCTGCTTCTAAAGGACAACAATCATACCAGGAAGATTAGGGTGAGCCTCCTGAATGACTATCACCCAGTGGCACTCATATCTACTGTGACTGAATTGAATTGAATTGAATTGACTTTATTAATTATACCCCTTCATATACATGCAAAGTAAAAATCTTTATGTTACCTCTCTGTCTAAATATGCAAGTGCAATTTATAGTAATTTATAATAATTAGTATGTACAACAGGACAGACAATATAACACAGAAATACAATTGTATCAGCATGAATTGATTAGTCTGATGGCCTGGTGGAAGAAGCTGTCCTGGAGCTTGTTGGTCCTGGCTCTTATGCTGTGGTACCGTTTCCTGGATGCTAGCAGCTGGAACAGTTTGTAGTTGGGGTGACTCGGGTCCCCAAAGATCCTTTGGGCTCTTTTTACATACCTGTCTTTGTAAGTGTCCTGAATAGTGGGAAGTTCACATCTACAGGTGTGCAGGGCTGTCCACACCACTCTCTGCAGAGTGATGAAGTGTTTTGAGAGGTTGGTCATGGCTAGAATCAACTCTTGCCTAAGCAAGGATCTGGACCAACAGCAATTTGCCTATTGCCATATCAGGTCTACAGTGAATACAGTCTCACTGGCTCTTCATTCTGCCTGAGATCACCTGGACAATAGTAATACTTACATCAGGTTGTATTGAGTACAGCTCAGTGTTCAACTCAATCATATCTCAATTCTAATGAACAAGCTCCAAAACCAGGGCCTGTATACCTTCATCTGCAACTGGACTTCCTCACCAGGAGACCACAGTCTGTGCAGATCAGAAATAACATCTCCTCCTCACTGGTGCTCCTCAAGAATCTATGCTTTACTATCTCTACACCCATGATCGTGTGGATCAGCACAGCTTAAATGCCCTCTATAAATTTGCCAATGACACAACTATTGTTGGCAGAATTTCAGGTGGTGTCAAGGAGGCATACAAGAATGAGCTATATCAGCTGGTTGAGTGGTGCGACAGCAACAACCTTGCACTCAGTGTCAGTAAGACCAAGGAATTGATTGTAGACTTCAGGAAGGGGAAGTTGAGGGAACATGCACCAGTCTCATCAAGGGAATTAGAAGTGGAAAGGCTGAGAAATTTCAAGTTCCCGGGTGTCAGCCTCTCTGAGGATCTATCCTGGACCCAGCATATCGATGCAATTACAAAGAAGGCACAGCAGTGGCTACACTTCATCTGGAGTTTGAGTGGAATTGTTACGTCACTAAAGACGTGTGTATTTCTACAATGTACCACAGAGAGCATTCTAACTGGTTGTATCTGATGTTGAGGAGCTATTGCACAGGATCAGAAAAAGCTGCATAAAGTTTTAAACTTAGCCACCTTTATTGTGGGCAATAGCCTCCCCAGGATCTAGGACACGTTGAAAAACCATTCCATAAAAAGGTGGCATCCATCATTAAGGACCTCCATCACCCAGGACATGCCCTCTTCTCATTGCTACCATCAAGGAGGAGGTACAGAAGACTGAAGACACGCAAGCAACATTTCAGGAACAGCTTCTTCCCCTCCGCCATCAGATTTCAGAATGAACAATACAACTATGAACACCACCTCTGTATCTTTTCCCTCTCTTTATGCACCATTTATTTCATTTTGTAATTTAAAGGCTTTGTAATTATCTATTGCAATGTACTGTTGCTGCAAAACAACAAATTTTCTACATATGCCTGTGATAATAAACCTGAGTGTGATTCTGTTTCTGTGGGAGGAAACCAGAGCACTTGGAGGAAACCCACACAGACATGGGAACAATGTAAACACTCAAAAGGTTCAAATTTCATTTTATTATCAAAGTGTGTATCAAGTCAAGTCAAGTCACTTTTGTTGTCATTTCGATCATAACTGCTGGTAAAGTACATAGTGAAAATGAGACAACGTTTTTTCAGGACCGTGGTGTTACATGACACAGTACAAAAACTAGACTGAACTACGTAAAAAACTACACTAGACTAGAGACCTACCCAGGACTGCATAAAGTGCACAAAACAGTGCAGGCATTACAATAAATAATAAACAAGACAACAAGTACAGTAGAGGGCAGTAAGTTGGTGTCAGTCCAGTCTCTGGGTATTGAGGAGTCTGATAGCTTGGGGGAAGAAACTGTTACACAGTCTGGTTGTGAGAGCCTGAATGCTCTGTTGCCTTTTCCCAGACGGCAGGAGGGAGAAGAGTTTGTATGAGGGGTGCATGGGGTCCTTCATAATGCTGTTTGCTTTGCGGATGCAGAGTGTAGTGTAAGTGTCCATGATGGCGGGAAGAGAGACCCCAATGATCTTCTCAGCTGACCTCACTATCCGCTGCAGGGTCTTGCGATCCGAGATGGTGCAATTTCCGAACCAGGCAGTGATGCAGCTGCTCAGGATGCTCTCAATACAACCCCTATAGAATGTGATGAGGATGAGAGGGTGGGAGATGGACTTTCCTCAGCCTTCGCAGAAAGTAGAGACGCTGTTGGGCTTTCTTTGCTATGAGGGACTGGGTGAGATTCTCCGCCAGGTGAACACCAAGAAATATGGTGCTCTTTACGATCTCTACCGAGGAGCCGTCGATGTTCAGCGGGGAGTGGTCGCTCCGTGCCTTCCTGAAGTCAACAACCATCTCTTTTGTTTTGTTCACATTCAGAGACAAGTTGTTGGCTCTGCACCAGTCCGTTAGCCGCTGCACCTCCTCTCTGTAAGCTGACTCGTCATTCTTGCTGATGAGACCCACCACGGTCATGTCATCAGCGAACTTGATGATGTGGTTCGAGCTGTGTGTTGCAGCACAGTCGTGGGTCAGCAGAGTGAACAGCAGTGGACTGAGCTCACAGCCCTGGGGAGCCCCCATGCTCAGTGTGATGGTGTTGGAGATTCTGCTCCCGATCTGGACTGACTGAGGTCTCCCAGGCAGGAAGTCTAGGATCCAGTTGCAAAGGGAGGTGTTCAGGCCCAGTTTCTGAGGGATGATTGTGTTGAATGCTGAACTGAAGTCTAAGAACAGCATTCAAACGTAAGGTGTCTTTTTTGTCCAGGTGGAGGGTGGTGGCAATGGCGTCATCTGTTGAGTGGTTGGGATGGTACGCAAACTGCAGGGGGTCCAGTGAGGGGGCAGTAGGGTCTTGATATGTCTCATGACGAGCCTTCCAAAACACTTCATGATGATGGATGTAAGTGCAACGGGATGGTAGTCATTTAGGCAGGACACTGAAGACTTCTTCAGCACGGGCACGATGGTGGCAGCCTTGAAGCACGTTGGAACGGTTGGGCTGCTCAGAGAGATGTTGAAGATGTCAGTGAGAACATCTGCTAGCTGGTCTGCACATCCTCTGAGCACTCTACCAGGAATGTTGTCTGGTCCAGCAGCCTTCCGTGGGTTGACCCTGCACAGGGTTCTTCTCACATCGGTCACGGTGAGACACAGCACCTGGTCATTTGTAGGAGGGGTGGACTTCCTCGCCGCCACCTCATTTTCTGCCTCAAAATGGGCAGAGAAGTTATTTAGCATATCTGGGAGGGAGGCATCACCCGCACAGTCAGGTGATGTTGTCCTGTAATTGGTGATGTCCTGGATGACCTTCCACATGCGCCAAGTGTCGCCGCTGTCCTGGAAGTGGCAGTGGATTTGCTGGGCGTGTGCATGCTTTGCCCCTCTAATGGCTCGGGACAGTTTGGCCCTTGCTGTTGTTAGGGCTGCCTTGTTGCCAGAGCCACGAGTCCTCAGCTGCGTGTGCACCTCCGCGGTCTACAACTCTGAGATTTGTCTTCTCCAGATAGCCATAGAATACAGAAATTCGTATGCAATTCAAAGAAAGACATCAATCCTCTCCCGCACAAAAAGAAATGAAACAAGAATTCACAAACCCCAGCCACACCCCACCCCACCCCCCCCCCATCCTCCCTTGCACAAAAACTAACAGATCAGCCAAATCCCCATCCCACCAATTGGCAACAAGAAAGAAAGGGGAAAAACACAACAAAAAAGCATTGAACTGAACCAGGCCAATCAATAAATATCAGAATTTTAATACATATCCGAGAGCATCAGGACCCAGCGGCCCCTCCAAGGGCAGCAACAAGAACTAGCATTTACAGACAGCACTGAAGTTGAGCCCAAGTCATTGGCACTGTAATAGCATTAAGCTAACTGCTATGTTACTCTGCTGCCTAACTATTATTTTGCTGACTTTTCCATTATCACACCATGTAAAGTGATAGAAAACTTGATGTATTTATTAGAAAGGCTGTCTACAAGAGAAAATAAAGCAATACCATTGGGTTTGAGCTAGGGAGGGTAAAATGAACTTGGGTTGAAGTTTTTCTGCCTTAGATTCTCTGAAGCACAGCAGCCCAGAAATACAAGGACTGAAGAAAAATGCCCACATTTGCCACTTTCCAGCAACATTAGAACCACATACCATGGTGCCAACACTGCTTCATTCTGCCTTTCAGATAGTTTGCCAAGTATGTTGAAGGAAACTCGAAAGATTCAGTCTTTCCTTTACATTACTCACAATTATCTCCACCTCTTTTCTTTCAATCTTTTGTTTGCTCTTTAGCTAATGCAAATTCTGTCATGAAGGGTGGGTTTTACACAAGAAGCACAAGAGCATATTGACACTGCGAACATGTAGCCCTCCGTGGGAAAGAGGGGCGTCATGGCAACCAGAGCAGACTGACCACTGTGATTAGTAACAGCAGAGAAAAGATCTCAATGAATAGAATGGAGAGGAAGGTGAGTAATGTCATGACAATGGTGATGTCAGATCACAGATTGAATTCCATTATAACAATAAAGAACTGGAAATTACATCACCCAATATTTCTAAAAGGATTTCTCTTTTTCGTGTTCATCAGTCTACTGGCCATAGTATTGCTATTTCACAAATGGCGAAGACAGCCATGGCTTTGATATGAATATCTCTATATTAACACGGAACTTTGTTCACAGTACGAAAGCCAATCTAAATATTATTTAAGATCAAATCTGAGAAATTAAGTCTTCTTTTCCTTGAAAATTGTAGTTTATCAATTTTTATTGTCCTTATTCCCACATTAATAAACAAGAAAGTCATTACGCGAGACTAAAAAAAGTCAAGGGGTGCACACCTTTCGTAATGAGACTTTGTTGTGAGCTCCACAAGATTCATCAGCTGCTTATGCTACTGGGGTAAGATTAAACTTGCCAGGAATATCTTTAGCAAACACAAGGAAATCTGCAGATGCTGGAAATTCAAACAACACACACAAAATGCTGGTGGAACACAGAAGGCCAGGCAGCATCTATAAGGAGAAGCACTGTCGACGTTTCGGGCCGAGACCTTTCGTCAGGTTAGTCGTCGGCCCAAAACGTCAACAGTGCTTCAGGAATATCTTTGCTGTCTTAACCAACAGGTCAAGCCTGCTAAAAGGGTCACGAACAAGGATTGCCAATTGGTACCTAACATTACAACTGTAGCATCATCACACCCCTGCAGCTCTCACAGACGCTGAACAACAACTTGTCCCACAATATCTCTGCCAAGCCATGATGCTAATACAAACTATGCCTGTTTGTGTCCCTGTCTAAGTGCCTTTCCATGTTGCTATTGTTTCTGCCTCCTTCATAACCCTAACGGTGTTTTTCTCACATCTGGCAGAATATCAACAGGATTTTGTTTCCACAGATGCTGTTTAAGTGGTTGTGTGCTTCCATCCAGCATTTCTGTTTTTGTTTTGGATTTCATCCGTAGTTTTGTTTGTTTATCTGCTCCCCGATCTCCCAGCCTGATGGCCACTTCTATCAGGCCCTGCCAAATCTCTCTTCTGATCCTCTCAGAACACAGAGCTGAGAATATTATAGCACAGTACAGGTACTTTGGCCTGTGATGCGTGCCAACCTTTTAACCTTCTCTAAGATTAATCTAATCCTTCCCTCCTACATAGCCCTCACATTTTTTTTATTAACCATGTCCCTATCTAAGAGTTTCTTAAATGTTCTTAATATATCTGCCTCTAACGCCATCTGTAGCGAGCATCCCATGCACCCACCACTCTCTGTAAAGACTTTAACACTGATATCACCCCCATCATATTTTCTTCCAATCACCTTGTTCCCTGCAATTATCTGTTGACACTTTTCTGCTCAATGACAGTAAACTCATTCAATTCCGGCTGGACAACCATTCCCACTGAACTTTAATCCTTCCTTGTCACTCCC
Source organism: Hemitrygon akajei (assembly GCF_048418815.1). Lineage (NCBI taxonomy): Eukaryota > Metazoa > Chordata > Chondrichthyes > Myliobatiformes > Dasyatidae > Hemitrygon > Hemitrygon akajei. Next base: position 146,803,536 of record NC_133131.1, read on the forward strand.
TGCCCCTCCTTGTCCTTGCACGCTCATTCACTTTCCCAGAAATTAAACCCTTTTTTCTAGATTCAACGACTGACTTGTATAATTTCCATTGTGTACTCTGCAATGACAAAGAATGGAAATACAAAGCCCTTCCTAGTACAAGGTGAAGAAATACAAGGCACTATGCATTTCTGAATTTTCAGGCCATAGTCCATTCAGCATTTATTTTCCTGTTGCACATTGACAGCTTTACTTATTTAAACAAGAGCTATTACATTTCCAGTCACCAATAAGTCTGTTACAGACACCAATTAGCAGTGATGTAGCCGGCTGGTGGTAGCATCTACACTAGGCTTCAAGGCTAGTGATTCCAGATTTGAATCCTGCCAACTCCTTGCGACTCTCCGTCCATGCTGCGACGAGCATTCAACTAGCAACTCCGCCTTGTTAAAAACAGACAAATGTTGAAGAAGTGGAAAGGTTGCCACTCAATGCACCACAAGGCGTGGAAAGGAACAAGAGCAATATGCCTTTTCTGAATCAATTGTCTTATCTTCCAAATTACTTGCCTGTTGGGGAGATGATGTAGCGGAGGGGTTCCCAGCCTGGGGTCTATAGTAGTGTAGTGTGTGCCAGCACCATAAAATAAAATTACATTGGCTTTGAGGGAGTTAAAAATAAGATTTAATTTGATATGGTGAGGGTGAAAATTATGACATTTATCAGTTTATCAAGAGCATAAGAGCACCAAGTGTAATTGTGGTGAACTAGATATACCTGTCTGACTGCTCCTGTGGCTCCTCCCACAGACCCCTGTATAAAGGCGACTGTGGGCTGCTGCTCTCCCTCATTTTCCCCAGGATGTAGTGTTGTTTATTCTTCCAGTCAATAAAAGCCGATATCTCGCTTCCTAAGTCTCAGCGTGAGTTATTGATGGTGCATCAATTTTATTGACTGGAAGAATAAACTTTTGGGGCGACCCTCGAGAGGAGAAGTCTGAGCCTAACAGCTGGGTCGGTTGCACGAACCTCCTCCAAGTATGAGTGGAAGCATACAAGCCAGTGTTCAAAGGCTTCTTCAGGGTCAGGGTCCTGGGGGTCCAAATCTAAACGTTCTGGGTGTAAAAAGGTTTCCATGTGTTAACTTCCAGTCAATAAAATTGATCCACTGTTCCGCTGTGAGCGTTTTGCAGTCACAAGTCCGCACGAGTGCCTGTAGAGCTCGGAGAAATTCAGCAGTCGACTCCGTAGGCCGCTGTTTTCGGGTAGCCAAGCGATGCCGGGCATAAACTGCGTTCACCGGCCGCAGGTACTGTCTTTTGGGGAGTGTTGGGGAGGAAGCATTAAGAAGAAGGACGCCTCACGTCTTAATAAGCTGATAAGGAAGGCGGGCTCTGTCGTGGGCAAAGTACTGGAGAGTTTAACATCGGTAGCTGAGCGAAGGGCGCTGAGTAGGCTACGGTCAATTATGGAAAACCCTGAACATCCTCTACATGGCACCATCCAGAGACAGAGAAGCAGTTTCAGCGACAGGTTACTGTCGATGCAATGCTCCTCAGACAGGATGAAGAGGTCAATACTCCCCAATGCCATTAGGCTTTACAATTCAACTGCCAGGACTTAAGAACTTTTTTTAAAGCTATTATTAATGCTTTTTGAGTTAGTGATTTAGATGCATATCATATTATTACTGAGTTAAGTATTGTATGTAATGAGTTTTTGCTACAACAAGTGTATGGGACATTGGAAAAAATGTTGAATTTCCCCATGGGGATGAATAAAGTATCTATCTATCTATCTATCTATCTATCTATCTATCTTTTGAGGGCGTCAAGCGCCCCTTCGTAGGTTGAGAGGTCCCTGATGAATGAATTAGGCACTGGAGGCACTATCTCGCCGGCAAATGGTTCACCTTGCTGACCGACCAGCGCTCGGTTGCGTTCATGTTCAGCAACCAACAGAGGGGCAAAATCAAAAATGATAAAATTTTGCGGTGGAGAATAGAACTCTCCACCTACAATTATGATATCCTGTACCGGCCTGGCAGACTCAATGAACCCTCTGATGCCCTATCCCGGGGAATGTGTGCTAGCGCACAGCTCGACCAGCTACATGCCCTTCATGCCCATCTTTGCCATCCGGGGGTCACCCGATTTTACCATTTCATTAAAGCCCAGAACCTGCCGTACTCCCTGGAGGACATCAGGGCGATGACCAGGGACTGCCAGATCTGCGCTGAGTGCAAACCACACTTCTACCGTCCTGACACTGCGCAGCTTGTCAAGGCCACCCGCCCTTTTGAGCGACTGAGTGTTGACTTTAAGGGCCCCCTTCCCTCCACCGACCGCAATGTCTATTTTCTCAGTATTATTGACGAGTACTCGCGATTCCCCTTTGCCATTCCCTGCCCCGACACTACTACCACGTCGGTCATAAAAGCCCTGCGCCAGCTCTTCACTCTGTTCGGATATCCCTGCTATGTCCACAGTGATAGAGGGTCCTCCTTTATGAGTGACGAGTTGCGCCGGTTCCTGCTAGCTAGGGGCATTGCTACTAGTCGAACCACGAGTTATAATCCCCGGGGGAATGGCCAGGTGGAGAGGGAGAATGCCACAGTGTGGAAGGCCACACTTTTAGCCCTTAAGTCAAAAGGGTTGCCGATCTCCCGATGGCAGGAGGTCCTCCCTGAGGCACTCCACTCTATCCGCTCCCTGTTGTGTACGTCCACTAATGCCACCCCTCACGAACGCCTATTCTCTTTTCCCAGGAAGTCTGTCACTGGGACCACCCTACCAGTTTGGCTGACGTCCCCGGGGCCAGTGCTGCTACGTAAACATGCGAGGAGTAATAAGTACTCCCCGCTGGTCGAGAGGGTTCACCTCCTGCATGCTAATCCCCAGTATGCCTACGTGGTCTTGCCTGATGGGCGGGAGGGCACGGTCTCTGTCCGCGACCTGGCGCCCGCCGGAGCAGCAGACCACTACCCCGTACACTCCACGGTAACTATGAACCCTGTACCCGAGGTGACACCGCACACACCGTGCCCCACCCAGACTCCTCACGACGCTCATGTACCGGGCATCTCGTACACGTCTATTCCGGGGGCCTCGCACACACGCGAGGGATCCCTGACACCTCCAGTTGGGACAGAACCAACCCACTCTCCGCCTCTGGTGCAAACACCACCTCCGGCACCTGTGCAATTGCAGCCGGAGCTACGTAGATCGCAGTGAACGATTCGACCACCTGATAGACTTAGCCTGTAAATATACTTGGGGACTCTTTTAAAACAAAGGGGGGGGTGAATGTGGTGAACTAGATATACCTGTCTGACTGCTCCTGTGGCTCCTCCCACAGACCCTGCTGACTGCTCCTGGGGCTCCTCCCACAGACCCCTGTATAAAGGCGACTGTGGGCTGCTGCTCTCCCTCATTTTCCCCAGGATGTAGTGTTGTTTATTCTTCCAGTCAATAAAAGCTGATATCTCGTTTCCTAAGTCTCAGCGTGAGTTATTGATGGTGCATCAGTAATAAATCTCACTGAATTTCTCTTTTGAAATATGGTTTGGGTGAGACATGGATTACTGCATGGAATTTCGGTCCACCTGGAGTCAGAGCTGTGTAGATTCAGCTGAATGAATCCTGTATTAAGAGGATTTTCTTCTAAGGAGAGACTGAGTGAGATTGGACTGTTTTAAGAAAGAAAGGTGACCTTAGTGTGGAATGTATTACATTCTGAGACAGACTGACAGTGTAGATGTTTTGAAAATGCTTCTTCAGATGGAATGTCTAGAACAAAGGGCTTAGTCTCTGGATCAACCTGATGCAGAATCATTTCCTTATGTTGGAGGTTGTAAACCATCGGAATACTCTGATTCAGTGAATGCCACGTCATTGAACATATTGAAAGCTTCAAAGCATATTGAAGTATATTTGGACATAGAGGGAATCAGAGGCAATAGGGATCTGGTGATAAAGTAGACTTAAGACATAGGATCAACCAAGATATTGCATTGAGAGCAAGGCTCAAATAACATATGGTGTAGTCCTGTTTCTATTTCTTATAACCTTATATTATTAACTTGCAATAAAAAAGGTGTTAGGGATTTAGCTCACCTTGTAAAATATATTACAAAGAGATATTGTAGTTTGGCTATTTATACTTGATGTTTTTTAATCTTATTAAACTCTTATGAATGTCTCTAAAATGCTACTACTGTTCTGGCAATAATTAAAACCACTGACTGAAGCAAAAAAAGGAAGAAATGGAGATGTAATGCATTGTGATTCAAATAAAACATCAGCAAATTTATTATCTATGTTGAATTGTTGAAATTTGGGGTTTATGTGCAAGCTTTCAGAGATACAGTAAAAGGTCTTTTGGTATTGTGCTAGCTTCTCCAAAAGGCAACGTCTGTTTTCTGCATGACCTTTCATGCTAAAATAAATTCTTTTGTTAAGGTGGAACCAGTACCTTAAATAAATGTCTTTTTTTCCTTAAAGAGTCTTTGTATCTGAGGGGAAGGCTTTATCAAGATGGTTTTAAATGTCACATTCACACATCTGTTGGATTTGAAATTCCCTGTTCACAAAGAAATTATTCAATTGGCAGACCTACTGCTAAGTAAAGAGGTACTGCAAGAGGCCATTCTGCTTCAAATGTTGGAGACAGTAATATAGTTCTGTTTTCTATTATGAAGTAATATAAAAATCAGTATGCACATTTAGGAATAAACTCACTTGAGAACATAAATTAAACCTTTCTTTTATTTTCTTGTAGCTCATATGTCTGCCACTGTAATACTCTTGTATTTACTTAATATCTTCCAGACCATAACAAATCACGGTGCGAAGAGGAAAAGAAAGTCTCCTCATTTCCTCTTTTATTTAGTCAATTAGCTTAAAGTGTTATTCTCTGGTACCAGTCATTCATGCTGTTCTTAACTACGGAAATGTAAGTACGTAATTGCATTAAGCACTTACACTGGACTGTAAGGAAGAGAGAGGCTCAGTCACTGTGACTGTTTCAAAAGCAGATCCAGTTTGCTGAATGTGTAACTCTCTGCGCTGGGAGTGTTTCAATGCCCATGTCTAATTCCCAAAGCCTGTGGCTCTGAAAAATGACTGACAGATCTATCACTCCAAGGAACAGTTTGCATGGTTTGGATTTGTTTAATTCTAAGGCATATCACTCCACTTTTCTTTTTCGTACAAACATGGATCGAATGGAAGTTTGCCTCCTAACAAGAGCAATGGTGCTATGCTTCAGATCTTCCTTCTTATGAATCACAATTTAGGTTGGGGGCTGTGACAGGACATTAAGGCATTAATACCTTAAATTTCAGAATGCATGACCCAAAAAATTTCTTCTTTAATGTGTTAAATGGAAGATTGCCATTTGACTTTCTTAAGAAGGTTTGGTATGTCACCAAACATTCTAGCAAGCCTCCATAGATATACTGCTGAATGTATCCTGACGAGCTGCGTCATGACCTGGTACAGCTGTTCAAATGCACAAGAGCATATGAAACCACAGAGAATAGTGGATGCAGCCAAATAAATCATGGGCACATCCCTTCCCACCATCAGAAGTATCTACATGAAGTGCAGCCTCAAGAAGGCAACATCTTTTGTAAAATCTCCCCGCCCTATGGGCCATTCTATCTTCTTGCAGCTATCTTTGAGCAGGAGGTACAAAAACCTGAAGTCCTGCACCATTCGTTTGAAGAACAGCAACTTCCCTTCAGCCATTTGGTTCTTGAACCAACCTGTACAACGCTAATCAGAAACTCATTATATCAACACTATGACCACTCTTCACTACAAACAAATTCTTATTTTTATCTAGTTGTGTCCTTTCTTGGATAATTTTGTACAATTTATTTTTCATTTATGTTTTTCTGTCAAATGGTGTTTATCGATGCAATCTGCAAGTGATGCTGTTGCAAATAATGTTTTCATTGTACCTGTTCACAGATGTACTTGTGCAGATGACAATAAATTGAACTTGGATACTGAAAAATCCCTGAAATCTATTGCTTCCAAAAATATGTCACAATTTACTTTATTTTCAGGTACACTAAGGGGATTTGGTGGATGGAGTTAATATTTGGCCCCTTCATATTAAAAAGTCTCATCTGTGGTTTCCAATCTCACTGTACGATTAAGGAAGAGCCTTGGCCCCCAACATCAACTGTTTATTCCCCTCCATAGATGCTGTTTGACCTACTGAATTCCTCCAGCATTTTGTGTGTGTGTGTGTGTGTGTCTTTCTCTTGAGTCTGGTCAATAAGTGATCATTTCAGTGTCAACGCCGCCTCATTGAAACCAAAAGGAAGCTCTTAGCACCGGTCCCAGCTGGACTTATGTTCCAAGAACCTGCCATTTATTTTAATCTATTTTTCTTAGAAACTTGCATCTTTGTTTACTTGCAATTCCGAGTTTAAGCTCTACAACCTGTCATCACGATGTATTCTGCCACTCAATAAAATCAGTGAAGTGTGTGATTATTTTGTCCGATATCCAATGTGTAACTCATTGGTAAAATACTTCATTATTCTCCCTGCATCCTTCCAACTCTCTGCACTAGTTTATGTTTCACTTCACAGAAAAGAGAGCTTGCTAATGCAAGCAAACTTTTTGTATTGGAGTTGAGGAGAATCTATCTGCTATGAACTGTAGCCTAACCTTGAAAGGTATCACCTACCATTACTATAGCTGCAGTTACAGACAGCATTCCCTCTAATTTTTTTATACAGCTGCACAGACCAGCCACTGTTCTGAGCAGGAAATTATTACACGGTCTGAAAATGCACGGCGGTTTAAATGTTTTTTGTAATATGCATACGATGAATATTTTGAATTAAAACTGAAAAATCACATACTTTTGATTGTATTGATTAATTAAAGAGTACAATGAAATACAGTACAGCAATGAAAACCCTTCATATTTCGTAAACTTTTTCTAACTGCATCCTGTTCCAGTGCGCAGCAACAAGGGCTATGTGCGCAGGGGCATTTCAGTTACTGTGCAGCCATGCATCCATGTAGGTTACAGTGCTTACAGAGGTCCAAGCAGACATAATTTTTTGCTGAGAAGGCTGTCTATATTGTTGGTAAACAAATAAGTTACTATGGTAAAATCCTGATTGCTTTGAACGTTAGTTGGTTCTCGCTTTATAAATTGTAGTGCTTCAAAGTAATCCGGCCTGACCTCATTGCGCACAAACACTCTCAACTCACATTGGGTGGAACCAGTAAGCCCTTATAATTTTAAAATGTTACTTCCGTATGAACCAGAAAAATCAAAACCACCTTACAACTCCCAACTGAAAGTTGCCTTAGTCAAACAAAGTAAGGTCAGGTAAATTATAACTTGCAAGCTGTGGCTGCTGTGTTGACAACAGAAGTATGGTGACACTTATGAACTGCCCCCAGCATAGTCCTCAGGCTGAGTTGGTTTTTAACGCATTTCACTGTAGTTTTTGATGTTCTGAGGTCTATTGACAAATAAAGCTAACTGCTAACTCTCTTCAGTCTGTGCTCTTTGTGTGATACAAGTCTTATAGTTCAGAACTGAATTGAGCCATCTGTTTTGCTCTCCAGCAGTCAGAGGTTTGTTTGCGAAATGCACTGAAACTCTTGATGAGATTCCTTGAGTGATGACTAAACTTTTCCTTTTATTCAATTACTTCTGTTAAGCAATCTATTTTGAATACATGCTTTGATCTCAGGCATTTGTAATAGACCATTTAAATGCACATAAATTGAAGTAATATTCTCAGATTGGGATGCTGATTCTGCTAATCTTACAAATGGAATTTATCTATTTTTATATGGTGTGTCGCCAGCCTCCCACAGTGCTGCTGTTTGATTGCCATCAGTCACTTCAATCATATGGGCCTCTATAAATGTTTCTTCAGCATATTATAGCACAGCCTTTCATCAGCCATAGAGTAGGCCAAAACTACACTATCTTGTTCCTTGTTGAATTCATGTCTGTGATGATAGCTCATACCTAATTCTGCAAAATAGCCTGCAAATGAAGGCTTAATGACACAGTGATACAGCTAGTGGAATGGCTGCCTCACAGCTTCGAAGTCCCAGCTTCAGTTCTGACCTCCGCTGCTGTCTGTATGGAGTTTGCAGGTTCTCCATGCGACCATGTCAGTCGCTTCTAGGCTGTCCCACATCACGAGGATCTGCAGAGTGGTAGATTAATTAGCCGCTGTAAATCTTCCCCAGTTTACGGAATTTGTGAGGTTTGTCAGGAGAATAAAATGTAATTTATGTAGGATCGGTGCAAATAGTAGGCAGTGCAAAAATGATGAGCTAACAGGTCTCCTTCAAAGTTGTATGACCATGACTACCTTGAATCAATGATAAAACAAACTGGCACAACTTCACAGAACACATAGGCAATCTTTAATCCACTCTGAGCACTCCATATGTGTAGAGTCAGATCGCTTAAGGTTCTAAGACATAACTAGATGCGTTGTTTGGTGAGAGGGTTGAAAGGTATGTTGCGATGGAGCATACCATAGGTTTCTAGGGGCTAATGACTATTTTTCCACTTACATGTAGCTCTACTTTGTATCACTGAGTCACAGAGTCCGCACAGGAATAAGCCTTACAGCCCAGCATGTCCATGCTAGCCATCTGGATGCATTCCATTTACCAAATCCTAGCCTTTGCCATTCCAATCCTGATCCAAATATTCTCTTTAATGTCTCAGACCATGCGTTCCAGACCCCAGCCACTCTGTAGGTCCTCTTACTCCTCTCCTTAACCCAATGCCCTCTGTTTTAAACAGCTCCATATGAGAAAACATTCTCGCCATCCACAGTGAATATAACTCTCATACATTTGAAGAGTTGTTAGATTTTGTGTGTCTCTTTTTAGAGTTTTTACTTCACATGCAAATATTGTAATGGTTTCCATTGGTAACATCACAATTTGAAGATTATCTCTACCATAATTCACTGATGGATTCTAAAGTGACTGGACTCATGGATCTGTCTACAGGAATTGTAAATGCGTCTTTCCTGGCAAGTGTGCACTAACTGGGGTTTCTTTCCATTTTTGTTCAACTTCAGGGGGTGCGTTTGTGTTGGATGTCCTTTGTTTCCAATGATGAGGTAAACTGTGCAGGAAGAGTTTTATAATGAAAAAGCCCTTCCACTGGGGTAGTTCCACTCTTTCAGCCTCAAAAACCTTGGACCAGTGGTACGAAAAATCATCGCGACTGGATATTTCCTTGGCTGCAGTGGATAGCCATGATGCCTTCTGTGCCTTGTCATGCCCTTCACTCTCCACAAAGCACGGCAGCACAGCCTTCTTGGCAGTTGGGTCTTGTGGTTGATCTCGTCCGCCGAGTCTGCTGGAACTGGCTTCACATACTGGCTTTGGAGGTTCCTAGCTACCCTCACCTAGTTAAACCCACCTGTCGAAGCAGTGTACCGGGGTGTGGCCACTGTCACACACGAAGAGTTACTTGGAGCCAGAGATGAGAGCTGGGATGTACAGGATGTCCAGGGAACGGTAGCACCTCTGGTGGCAGCTTGCTGGGCTCCACTCAAGGGAAGCTCATCTACCTTTGGTCCCCACCTGCCGCCCAGACTCACTTCAGGTTAGGGCAACACTTTTTGAAGTAGGATCCCAACTGAAGGACGTTTACTCCCACTGAGATTGGTTGTTGACCAAGTTCTTCTCAGCTTGTCATACATTCTTCTGTTTCATTGAAATATTCCTTTAGTTTGATTTTATAGTGCTTCATTTTCTCTTAAATCCTAATAAGACTTCCTTGTATTATGACTAAGCTGCTTTAACAAATGACAGAGAATCTTTGGTCATGATTGAGGTAGGAATCTATTTAGGAAATATTTCACTGCTGTGCTCCTTACATTTAAAAATGCTAAACCCGTTTCCCCGTCATAGTTCTGAGCAGTTTTGGCAAATTAGAAAGACAGATAAATCTAAGAAATTAAATTAGTATCTCGAACATTACATTCAGTAAAAGAGGTGGCAGAGGGATAATTAAGAGGTTAATGATTCAGTGTAAATAGGCTACAAGAAGAACTAATTTTAATATGAATCTAATCTTCACTGATAAATAAGTCAGCGCAAGAAGTGTAATTTGTTTTACAAAATTATAAAGAGATATGTGTGAAAAGGAATCTCTTTTTAATTTAATGAACTCCAACAAAATGTAGAAATACCAAGTTGCTTAGAGTCAGCCTGATTAAATATAATACATGCTTACTCAATGACTCATTATGTAAGGGGCATAATGGGAGTGACAGTCTCGAACAGACATATGTAACCCAAGCAACACAGCAAGAGTAGAAATATCTGGAAATTCAACGCCGATCAGCCACATTGCTTGTGTCCTTTGGTCGTATGAGTGCATTGTATTCTGCTTCTGTAATACAGTTCTTTGACTGCAATGGAATGAATTCCCGAAAGAGAGCACAATTCACTGACCCTGTTATATTGTTCATTCATCATTTCTAACCTACACTGAAATTCTAGGCAAAGAACAGGCACTTACATTGTGGTTTTGTGTCCCTTTCAGGATTTCCTGAAACTCTATGCAATGAATGAAATACCTTTTGATGTGTCATTAATTTTATAATGCGGGGACCATGACAGTCAATTTGTACTCGACAAGTTCACCCAGATGTAACACTGCTGATAAGACAATCATTTGTTTTATTGATGTTTTATAGGATTTACTCACATTTGGAAAAGCTTAGATATTGTGGAGAGTTAGCATGCCTTAGTGCAGGGGAAGCTCAGTCTCATAAATTGGATTGAGATTTCTGATGAAGTGACCAAGATGATCAATGAGGGTAGGGTACTGGATGTTGTCTACATAGACTTCAGTGAAGTATTTGATGAGGCCTCCACATGCTAGGCTGGTTCAGAAAAGTATATCACTTTGGACTGATGGTGATATATTGATATATTGAATCCCAAGTTGGCTTGGTCATAGTGGAAAGAGAGCTGCAGTGAAGAGGTATTCCTTGTGACATACGTGACCAGTGGTGCTCCTCTCAGATTGCTGCTGGAACCTCTGTAATTTGTAATACAGTATAAACAAATGACTTTGAAGGAAATGTGGGTAGCATGACTAGCAAGCTGGCAGGTGACACCAAGCTTGGCAAAGTTGTAAATGGTAACGAAGTTTGCCAAAAGATACAACATGATATAGATCAGATGAAAATTTTGGCAGACTCATGGCTGATAGAATTTAATCCAGATATGAATGAGGTGATCTACTTTGGGAGGTAAAATGCAAGAAAAAGTAAACAGTAAATGTCTGGACCCATAGGAACATTGATTGACTAAGGAATCTTGGGGTGAATGCTACAAATTTCTGAAAGTGACAACACAATTGGATGGGGCTGTAAAGGAATCTGACGGCATTCTCACCTGCATTCAAATTGGCACTAAGTATAAAAGTTGGCAAGTCATGTTGCAGCTATATAAAGTTTGGTTGGACTGTATTTGGAGTATTGTGTGCAGCTCTGATCAGCACACAGAACTGAAGGATGTTGAGGCTTTTTGAGAGGGTCCAGAAGAGGTTTACCAGAATGTTCGTTGGATTGGAGTAAATTAGTGGTTGGACAGATTTGGACTGCTTTCTCTGGAGCGTTCGAAGCTGAGCAGTAACCTCATTGAAATATATCAAATTATAGGAGACACGATCAATGGAGTATTTTTTTCCAGGAAATGTCAAACTCTGGGGGAGATAGGTTCAAAGTGAGAGAGGGAAAGTTTAAAGATGTGCAAGGCAAGTTTTCTTTAGACAGAGAGCCGTGGCTTCCTGGAACACCCTGTCAGGGGAGGTGGTAGAAGCAGATTAAAACAGCAACATTTAAAAGGCATTTAGACAGACACTTGGACAGGTAGGAAATAGAATTATATGCATCTTTTGCAGACTGATGAGATTAGTTTAGAATGGCATCATGGTCAACACAGACATGGTAGGCCGAAAGGCCTGCTCCTGTGCTGCACTGTGCTATGTTCTAATTGGCCAGAAAGCTGGGGACAATTTTCCAGCTCTTCCTGGATCTTCCACATTCACAAAATAATGCAGAGAGGTTCTCAAAAGTCAGCACTGGTAACAGATTACCACTCCCTCAGTACGTCACATCACTGTCAGCCCAATTTCTGTGCTCAAATCTCTAGTAAGTGACTTGAACTACAACCTACTGACTTGATTAGCAGAACCAAAAGAGCTCTGAATTAAAAGTATGCCTCCACAAAGACTGATGCTCACATCAGTGAACGAAAATGAGGAGATTCAGTAATGTAAAGAATGAGGACCATGACAACCAGTGTCAATATAGCAAAACTAGAGTCATACAACACACATCCACAAAAAGTATGCAATTCCTCAGATACATGAGCATCTAATTCTCGTTCTCAGAGACGTCTTGTTATAGTCATTCAAAATAGTCAAAGCTTCCTGATTCACATTCCTCAACAGCAGCCTTCAGCCAAGTGGCCAATCTTCAGAAGCAAAGTGTATTATTTGAATTCTATCGTCATCTGACACCCACATTCTTGTGCTTGCAACCAGATTGCCTCTGATTTTTTTCTCTCTCTCTAGGAGCATGAAAGCTCCAAAATACTTACACTGATGAAGATCAGCTAAGTCTGACAAGACTGACAAACAAGTATTTTTTTAATAAATTTTTTTAATTGAATTTTCAAATGGTTACAGAAGGGAAAAATAATTATCAACCCTTCCCCCCTCCCCTTAACCCCTCCCCCCTAACATATCCCTGTAGAAAGAGGGAAAAAAAGAGAAAAAAAAGAAAGAAAGAAAGAATGCCTGGATATCGGAAGATCCCCACATGCTCCATGGAGTTCATAAGAGCTTTAGTATATATATTTATTTCTATCCCCAAATAACCAATAATTTTATCTTTGGAGCACCTATATATTTAATCCTATCTTTTGTAAATAAGGGCGCCAAATTTTCAGAAATATTTCATATTTATCTCTTAAATTATAAGTAATTTTTTCAAATGGAATGCAGCTAAAAACTATATCTATTTTCATTTTCTTAATGTACGTTAAAATTCTTTTTCTTTTCACCGGTCTATTAAGCCCATTGACACTAAAACTTTTAAAATTCAGTAAATTAGTCATTATTTTTAACAGGGTTACTCCAGTCTATAGTAATACCTAACTTTTCAACTTTCGTAGTACCTTGGGGAATCTTTTTAAAATTCTCCATGTTGCTATGTGTCTTCCCCCCCCCCCCAAATTGTCCAGGCAAAGAAAGAAAGATTAAAGAAAAATAGATTATAAAGAAAAAAATAACAAAATACCCCCGTACTAATGTTGTGAATAAAAGAAAACACAACATTAGATAGATAGATAGATAGATACTTTATTCATCCCCATGGGGAAATTCAACATTTTTTCCAATGTCCCATACACTTGTTGTAGCAAAAACTCATTACATACAATACTTAACTCAGTAATAATATGATATGCATCTAAATCACTAACTCAAAAAGCATTAATAATAGCTTTAAAAAAGTTCTTAAGTCCTGGCAGTTGAATTGTAAAGCCTAATGGCATTGGGGAGTATTGACCTCTTCATCCTGTCTGAGGAGCATTGCATCGACAGTAACCTGTCGCTGAAACTGCTTCTCTGTTTCTGGATGGTGCTATGTAGAGGATGTTCAGGGTTTTCCATAATTGACCATAGCCTACTCAGCGCCCTTCGCTCAGCTACCGATGTTAAACTCTCCAGTACTTTGCCCACGACAGAGCCCGCCTTCCTTATCAGCTTATTAAGACGTGAGGCGTCCTTCTTCTTAATGCTTCCTCCCCAACATGCCACCACAAAGAAGAGGGCGCTCTCAACAACTGACCTATAGAACATCTTCAGCATCTCACTGCAGACATTGAATGACGCCAACCTTCTAAGGAAGTACAGTCGACTCTGTGCCTTCCTGCACAAGGCATCTGTGTTGGCAGTCCAGTCTAGCTTCTCGTCCAACTGTACTCCCAGATACTTGTAGGTCTTAACCTGCTCCACACATTCTCCATTAATGATCACTGGCTCCATATGAGGCCTAGATCTCCTAAAGTCCACCACCATCTCCGTGGTCTTGGTGACATTGAGACGCAGGCAGGTTACTCCCCTCCGTTGTACGGGTCATGGCAATCACCATGATTACACACATGAATCCTATAGCAATCAATCTGAAGTTCCCCCAGCTCCCCCGTAACATAAAAAAGTATATATAAGAGAAGAAAAAATAATATCACTACTTTCGATTAATATTTCTCAAATTTTTACCTTTCTCCCCCTGTGTCATATAATTAAGAATATATTTAAATATTCTTCTGTCCTTAAACATCCATCAGCTCCATTCACTGTCTCTGTCTTCATCTTTAATCCGTTTCACTTTTAAATCTTTGGCTGTGGTTAGCGAATATTTGGGAGTTCTTGTGCAAATTCTTCCACATCCCGATAATCAGTAAAAGATCTTCTTTTTCTGTCATCCAAAAAAATTATCAGGGTTGCCAGGTGGCGCAATATAAATTTATAACCCTTTTCCCATGAAACTTTTTTCGCTGGGTTAAATTCCTTCTTTCTCTTCAAAAGGTCATAACTTATATCAGGGTAGAAAAGAACTGTTTTCCCTTCTATCATCAATGGCCTGTTTCTCTTTCTGGCACGTTGAGCAGCCGCCTTCAGGATCTTTTCTTTATCTTGATATCTTAAGCATTTTATCAAGATTGATTGTGGTTTTTGATCAACTTGAGGTCTTGATCTTAAGGCTCTGTGAGCCCTTTCAATTTCGATTAACTGGGTTCCTTCTTCCATTTCCAAAATTTCCGGAATCCATTTTTGAAAAAATTTATTGGATCCTCTCCCTCTATACCTTCTTTAAGTCCAACAATCTTAATATTATTTCGACTGCTAAAATTTTAAAGTACATCCACTTTTTCCAATAACCATTTTCTTTCTGATGTCCAGGCAGAACTATTATCTTCCATTTTATTCACTCTATCAATGGTGTCTCCCGTTGTTTCATCAAAGTTTTTAATTTTCTTGTCCATTTTGTCCTGTCTTTTCATCATTTTATCAAACATAATCTTCATATTTTTAATATCTTTTTTATTACTTTTAATGCTTTTAATTCATGCATTATTTGCACCAAAGATTTTTTTATGTCTCCAATATCACCTCCAACCTATTCCTGTTGCTCTTCTTTGTTTGTCTCTTCATCTTCGTCTGATTTATCCAGAGAATCTGATTCCACCTCATATTCACTTTCACTTTCCGTTCCGATCATAACTGGGATTTGTAGTTTGGGTTGCTCGTGTTTGCGCATGCCCCTTCCTTCATGCATGCGCAATTCCTGTTGCTCTTTTTTTTTGGAAACGGTTGATGTTGCCGCAGTTTCCTGTTCTGTATCGCCGGAGGCAAAATGCACTTGAGCCCGAGGCTCTTTCATGGCGGCCGGCCTTGATTCTTTTCCAACTTGTGTTGTCTTCAAAGTAGTAGTTTTCTTCTGCTTCTGTTTAGGAGACATATCTTAAGACAATCCTGAGTAGTTTATAAGTAATTTTTAAAAGTATTTACTAACTTTTCTTCACTTAAACAGTATTTTACTGGTTTTTTACAGGGCAGCTGGATTTCCACGTCATCACGTGACGTCCCCCAACAAACAAGTTTAGAAGCTTTTTGCCTTCATGACGAAGTGATGTACCCTGAGGCTAATTCTGATTGGGCCATTGCCTAACCTAATAATTCCTTTAATTATCTTGCTATTCAAGGATAAACCTTGATCTCTGTACCAGATACACCTTCAAAAGCAATGTATGCCTCAAGTCCATGTAGTATATGCACAGAAATAAATCTTCACATGAGATTAACATCTTAATGAAATTTTCAGCTGCTTTAAATGTGTTCTCCTTTGCATTCTTCATATGTTTCACCGTATACTTCTGAAATTTGTTGTCCTAGCAGTTTAGGCTATGACAGCAGATTTACTGTGCAACAGGAACTAGATAAAATACATGCTTCTCTTTGAAAAACGAGTGTATCTTTTCAATCCACATACTTTCATTATTCATGTTTGCACACTGCACTTAAGATGTAAATTGCATCTTTATAACAAGTTTAGCCAAGATTTTTAAAGTATCTTCCTTCATTCCATTGCAAGACGGAATTCTAACATTTAAATCATGTTGAATTGTGCAGTCTCCAGCTGCAGAGACAGTAAAGTACCATCTGATTAAATTACATAACTTGATACAATTTAGCATTGCCAGAAGTATAATTTAACTTCTGGATTTAAATCCATTTCCTTCCTTTGTACAAGCTTTACAATATTTGTGGGTTGTGAGGCTGTAAATCAGCCAGATATTGAGTTATTTTAAAATGAACTGGATGGGAAAGCAAGCTGGAACAACGAGGACCAACACTACCCTTTTCTTCCGGTATCTACTTCTGACCTCACTCAAGGCAGGTTAACACTTACCAGCATAAACTCGTTCCTGTCCTCGGTCTGATAACAGAAACACAAATCACTGCGGATGTTGGAAATCTGACATTAAAAAAGGACTCATCATGTCAGACACTGGCTAGGGAGGGAGAAACAGGAACAATACAAAAAAGGGACCCAGCATAAATGGAGGGAAATACTCAGATGGCATTCTGAGACCCTTCATCTGGACTGGCTGATCTCGACCCTTCAGCTGGTGTAAATAGACTGAAGGAAGAAAAGGGGTTAATGTTTCAGATCGATGAACTGTTATCAGAATTAGGAAAATTTAGGGTAGTAGGTGACAGGAATGAAGAAAACAGAAGGGAGATCAGTGATCAGATGTAGATGAGGAGACATTGTAATACATTTTTTCAGATTAGTGTACTCTGCCTGGTTCTACTCTACACAGCTGAAACCAAACATGAGTTGGTTTTACAGGACACTTTATTTCAGACCACAAGGTAATCCCAGGGTATCCAGTTGCCTGTCACTTTAGTTTTCTGTCTATTCCTATTTCAACTTTGCCTTTAGCTTCTTAGACTGTTCGAGTGAACATAACCTTGAGACAAGATGCCTCAACCTCTGAATGGGCACATTACAGGTTTCAGGATTGACCATTAAATGTCCATCAGACATTGCATTTCAAAGCATAAACACTTACATTTCCTCTTGACATCCCTGGTTGTTTTGCCAGTAACCTTTATACTATGCCATCTAGTTATCACCAACAGCCAATGAATAGTTCATCTCTTCACTTGTTCTTTCTAAATCATAATTATATACATTTCAAAGCTTGGTTTAGTTTATTCTGCTCCAATTTATCCTATCCCTCTAAAGAATCGTAATCCAGTACTTCTGTAAGTGTTCTAGTAAATCTATTTTGAATCCTTTCCCTTCCTCCTTTAAGTGTGCAATGAGAAATGGATACAATTTTTCTAAACAAGTAAACAATTTCATGTACCCATCAACCTTCTGGCTTCTTTAAACATATTCTTGGGATGTGAGAATTGTTGGCAGGACCAGCATTTGTTGTTGTTATGTCTTGTAACTCCAGAAATTATTCAAAAGAAAAACACAGGAGACTGGGATAAGTGTACTGCACTCTTCATTTTACTGTAGTGAGACATACACATATGATGTGGTGGTATAATAACATTTGCCATTCACATAATTTTACATATAACCCATAATGAATTATCTAAAGAACAAAGAATGCTTAATCAAACAATATATTTACAAGCAACACACACAAAATGCTGGTGGAACACAGCAGGCCAGGCAGCATCTATAGGGAGAAGCGCTGTCGACGTTTGGGGCCGAGACCCTTCATCAGGACCCGAAACGTCGACAGTGCTTCTCCTTATAGATGCTGCCTGGCCTGCTGCATTCCACCAGCACTTTGTGTGTGTTGCTTGAATTTCCAGTATCTGCAGATTTCCTCGTGTTTGCCTTTCAAATATACTTACAATATTACTTAATTATTACTGAAATATTAAATACACAACCCTCCTCCCTGCTTAGTTATAAACTCCAACTCAATACAGAATGCATCTCAACTCAAATATGCAGATGTACAGGTATTGCTCTCTAGTTATCTATATATGCATACATATACAGTATACTATATAATTGTCAGTACCTCCAGTTGAACTTCATCTTTTTGTGTGTTTTCCCCCAAGCCATCAGTCTGTGGTTTTGTATTGCCATGTGCTCCTGTCCTCACTCCTGCTTGACTCCAGCCCCTGTATTACTGAGTACTCCACCTCTCACCTGTTACTCATTATTACCTGTTTTGCTGCCACTTCTGTCTCACTGTGCTCGACCTATCATCTGCCTCTCTGTTTATTGCTCAGTGTATTTCAGTCCTGTGTTTTCACCCGTTTGTTGTCAGATTGTGTCTGTGAATTTTCCTGAGCCTTTCCAGCATTTTATATCTGAACTCTGTCCGTCTGAATATCTACTCTGGCTCCCAATTCTGGTTTTTGGATTTCTCTGGAATTTTTTATCTATGCCTGAACGTTGACGCCAATTTTGTTGCCCTTTGGGATTTGCTACTCAGTGAATATCACAGTGTGCACAGTACTTGGTGTGCAATTGGGCTCCTGCTTCAGCATCCTGACAATAATATAACTAATTAAAAGAATCAAGAACATAGTAAATTTTAAATTATCCCATTCAGGTCTAACCATTTAATTTCTGGGAAGGATTTCTTACTCTTGTGGGATAACAAGACAAGGGCTGGGTTCTTAGCAGGAGAGACATGGCTGTGAAACAATCTCAGGTTCTAGGGCCTCTTCCTTGGTGATTGTAGGAGTTGACTCAGGGACAGCAGGAAGTGGTTCTGACAGCTCTGGACTGCTTTCTTCTCTAACAATTAACTCTGCTCTCATCAGCTCAATGTGTCGCTTCCAGATGACACCAGATGCAAACTCCACTGTGTAGGAGAGTGGTTTGGCTCTGTCCTTTATCTTTCCAAGAGCTCACTTTTGATCACCTCTGTAGTCCCTTGCCAGGACTGCTTATCCAGAAGTGAAGCATTGAACCTCCTTGTTTAAGGGGCCCTCAGTTTGTCTCAGCTGTTTTGTCCTGCATACTCCTCCTGAGACTGGGTTGGAGGAGATCCAAACGCGAACACAAGGGACAACCCGGGAAGGGCACAGCTGGTGACTGGTTGGTTATGGAGTGTGCTGCATTGTGATAAAGAAGGAGGAAATCAACGAGCTCCTGATTCAGAGTCAGTGTACTATATTCTGCTGATATTACTCATTTGACTCTGGACAAACCTTCCCACCAAGCCATTTGTAGCTGGGTGGTATGATGCAAATGTAATAGGTCTTATTCCACTCTCTTTCAGGATTAACTGAAACTGTTCTGTAACAAACTGCTGCCCATTGTCACTGACTAAGTGTTCTGGAACATCAGCAATGCAGGCTATTCCCAGGGATGGAGAGATGCTCCTCTTGGTGGCTTATGGGATGTGCTGGCATTCCGAACAATGCATTGCAAGCTGCTTGATCTGCTGATCTATCAAAGGCCACCAGACAAAGCTTCAAGCCAAAGCTTTTGTTTTGACCATGCCTAGATGACCAGCTCCTCCAACACCTTAGCTCTCAGCTTGGATGGTACAACATCTCTCAATCCCCACATAAGGCTGTCTACATCAAGGGCAAGATCATCCTGCCATGGATAAAATAGGGAAACCGGAATTTCTGCTGCACATTCTCGCCATGTAGACCTCAGACAGTGTTAGATCTTGGGATCACCTTTGCCATATAGGGAAATATTCAATTTGAATTAGTGAGTATATGAAGATGAGTATGTACCCACAAAATCACTGCAAATCTTCTCCACAGGAAGCCCTCCATGAATCATAAGACTCACATCTGCTGAGGGCAGATCAAATCCAATGAAATTCAAATCAAATCCAAGTTTAATTATCCTTCAACCTAACATGAATACAGATGAATGAAACAGTTTTCCTCTGGGCCCAAGGTTCAAAACAAACACAGCACACACAGAGCATTCACGAACGTGCAAAAAAATAATATATATATATAGCTCAAATCCCTGAGTGACACGTCCCATAAATTGATGGTCTCTTGCTAGATTTCACATTGCAAATCTAAAGTCTACTCAGGCCTCTGCCACTGTCATCATTAGCAGAATTTTCATCAATAGTATGCAGATTAGTGCTCGTTTTGAAACCGCAACTTGACTTTTTGTTCTTTTTTCTTCTCTGCACAGTCCATTTATTTTTGTCTGCCTGACATGCTCTTTGCACGTGTCCTACTTTGTTGCACTTTCAGCAAGTTTCAGCTTTAAACCTGCACTCGTCCGATGTATGTGAGCCCCTGCCACAACAGTAACACGATTTGTTCAGCCAGGCCGGTTTCTATGCAGTTTCGTTCCTGACTGCAGTTCAGTTGTGGCTCTGTCTTCTGTTTCCACTGATATAGTGATTTCAACTGCTCTTTTGAATGTGAGTTGTGTTTCAGTTAAGAGCTGTTTTTGGATGCTTTCTTGTAGAATTCCACACACTAAACAATCTCTCAGTGAATCATTAAGCCTATCACTGAACTCACAATGCTCAAACAATTTCTTGAATTCAGCCTTGTAAGCTGTAATGGACTCTGCTGCCTTTTGACTCCGATTATGAAACCCACAGCATTCAGCAATCAACCATGGCTTGGTCTAAATGTTCCTGCATTATATTCATGACATCAGCAAAGCACATTTTGGCTGGTTTGGTAGAAGCAGTTAAACTTCTGAGTAAAAGATATGCTTTTCAACCTATTACACTGAGCAAACATGGCATTCATTTCTCATTGGCTATTTAATTTGCTTCAAAACACTGCTCAACCCATTCAGCATATGTCATGTTGTGCAATCGAAGACGTCTATATATCTTTACAATGTATCCAGCCATCTCTGCAGTTTATTTATTTATTATTTTTATTATCAATCAGTTTATCAGCCAGTGAATTTTGTCCATTTTCTGTCTTTATTTAATTTGATCTTCTTTCTCTTCCCCCCTTCTAAAAAGAAAAACATGCTTTCATTTAACTGAAAAGCCTTGCTGTGCTCCGAAGAGAAGGTAATCTTCTTGGATGCACTTTACAACTTGCTCAAGTCAAGTCACTTTTATTGTCATTTCGACCATAATTACTGGTCGAAGTAAAAATGAGACAACATTTTTCAGGACCATGGTGTTACATGACACAGTACAAAAACTAGACTGAACTACATAAAAAAAAACAACACAGAGAAAGCTACACTAGACTACAGACCTACACAGGACTGCATAAAGTGCACAAAAACAGTGCAGACATTACAATAAATAATAAACAGGACAGTAGTAGGGCAAGGTGTCAGTCCAGGCTTCAGGTATTGAGGAGTCTGATAGCTTGGGGGAAGAAACTGTTACTTAGTCTGGTCATGACAGCCCAAATGCTTCGGAGCCTTTTCCCAGACAGCAGGAGGGAGAAGAGATTGTATGAGGGGTGCGTGGGGTCCTTCATAATGCTGTTTGCTTTGCAGATGCAGCGTGTAGTGTAAATGTCCGTGATGGCAGGATGAGAGACCCTGATGATCTTCTCAGCTGACCTCACTATCCGCTGCAGGGTCTTGCGATCTGAGATGGTGCAATTTCTGAACCAGGCAGTGATGCAGTTGCTCAGGATGCTCTCAATACAACCCCTGTAGAATGTGATGAGGATGAGGGGTGGGAGATGGACTTTCCTCAGACTTCGCAGAAAGTAGAGACGCTGCTGGGCTTTCTTTACTATGGATCTGGTGTTGAGGGACCAGGTGAGATTCTCCGCCAGGTGAACACCAAGAAATTTGGTGCTGTTTACGATCTCTACTGAGGAACCGTCGATGTTCAGTGGGGAGTGGTCGCTCTGTGCCCTCCTGAAGTCAACAACCATCTCTTTTGTTTTGCTCACATTAAGAGACAGGTTGTTGGCTCTGCACCAGTCCGTTAGCCGTTGCACCTCCTCTCTGTAAGCTGACTCGTCATTCTTGCTGATGAGACCCACCACGGTCGTGTCATCGGTGAACTTGATGATATGGTTCGAACTGTGTGTTGCAGCACAGCCGTGGGTCAGCAGAGTGAACAACAGTGGACTGAGCACACAGCCCTGGGGAGCCCTTGTGCTCAGTGTGATGGTGTTGGAGATGCTGCTCCCGATCCAGACTGACTGAGGTCTCCCAGTCAGGAAGTCTAGGATCCAGTTGCAGAGGAAGGTGGTCATGCCCAGTAGGCTCAGCTTTCCAATCAGTTTCTGAGGGATGATTGTGTTGAATACTGAACTGAAGTCTATGAACAGCATCCGAACGTATGAGTCTTTTTTGTCCAAGTGGGTTAGGGCCAAGTGGAGGGTGGTGGCAATGGCATCATCTGTTGAGCGGTTGGGACGGTACGCAAACTGCAGGGGGTCCAGTGAGGAGGGACACTGTTATGTTATGTTTTGTAACTACAGAAATTAACAAAATTAACAAAAGAAACACATGGAGACTGGGATGAATGTGTACTCTTTGCTTGTGCTGTATTGAGGCATGCACATGAGACATAGTGGCATAATGATGTATACCATTCACATACTTTTACACACAATCTGTAATGAATTATGTAAACAACATAATTCTTAATCAAATAATATATTTACAATATTACTCAAACATTACTGAAATATTAAATACACAACAGCTGCCCATTTCAATTTGCTGTGGTATGGCTAAATAGTTTGCTAGGTGGTTTTGGAGAACAGATTACCACCTAGAGAATAGATGAACATCTGTTTTTTACTGCCTGTTCCTTGTTTCTCTTGAGAGGATGAGAGTTTCTTTTCATTTATTCATTTCGCTGGATAAGGGTGCGGTAAGCAACCCAATTTATGACCTATATTCACCAGGGCTCCCCACCATCCAGGTCATTCTCTCATCTCTCTGCTGCCATCTGGAAGGAGGCACAGGAGCCTTAGCTCCCACGTCACTAGGTTCAAGGACAGTTATTACCCCTCAAGCATCGGGGTCCTGAAGCAGAGTGGATAATTTCACTGAACAGATTCCATAATTTTCCAAGGACTTTACAACTCACATTCTCAATCTTATTTATTTATTTATAAGTACTATTATGATTTTGTTCATTTGCAAAACTTATTGCCTTTTGGACATTTGTTGTCCGTCTTCACTTGTGTGCACCTTTAGCTTGATTCCATTTTGTTTCTTTTTATTTACTGTGAATGCCCGCAAGAATAATTAATCTCTGGATGGTATATGTACTTTGGTGATAAATTTACTTTGAACTTTGAACTATACTCAACACATATGAGTTCAACGTTGGTGATCTTGGAATTGGGGGGTGCTGGAGGGAAAGCCTCAGCGAACTGCAGTCACACGTCCTTTAGATTTACATATTACAGCTACTTGATGAGTGAGATAATGCTTAAATCAATGGAGCAAACAAACTGCTTTACTTACATGAATTGTCCATAAGCCTGGAAAGTCTTGTTGACTCAGCATAACGTGCCAGTGACAATTCATGCAAAAAGCAACTGAAGTTCCAGAATAACAACACCCATGTGTTTCTCTTTCATCTGTATCAAAACTACTGGAGGTCTTTCTGGCAGACTGCAGTACTATTAGCTTTAACAATCCAAACCAACTTAATTTTGGCATCTTAGGAGAAAGCACACTAAATTCCTTCTTTTAAGCCCAATTTTTGGCTCGATTCAATGGAGTCATTGGTCTACAAGAGAAAGATGTTTGCCAGCATCTTTCTTCAAGAAAACTTCTGCACTTCATCGGGATGTTTGACTTGGACAAGAACTGGTTTAAAAACTATTAATGGCCAAGTTAGGCACAGATAGGGTGAATGAACACAGTCCTTTTCCTAGGTTTGTGGAATCGAGAACTAGAGGTTATAGGTTTAAAGTGAGAGCAGAAAGATTGATTAGGAGGCGGCCATCTTTTTCACCCAGAAGCTAGTCTGTAATGGAATGTGTCGCTAGAAGAAGTGGTTGAGGCAGGCACATTAACAACATTTAATCAATATTTGGACAGGTACAAACATGGGAAAGGTTTGGAGTGATACTGACCAAACATGCATACATGGGTGTAGCTCAGAGGGGCATCTTGGCCAGCCTGGCCAGTTCAGAATCAAAATGAGAATCAGAATCAGATATATTACCACTGATCTATATGATGTGATGCTTATTGCTTTGTGGAAGCAGTATAGTGCAAAAATGAACGAATGAGCAACTGGTGTGCCTTCTTCATGATTGCATCAACGTGCTGGGCCCAGGATAGATCCTCTGAGATGTTGATGCCCGGAAGCTTGAAGCTGCTCATCCTTTCCACTACTGACCCCTGCATGATCATGTTGACGTTATTGCAACATCACTCAACCAGTCAATCTATCTCACTCCTGTCTACCTCCTTGTTGCCATCTAAGATTCAGCCAATAACAATGGTGTCACCAAATTTATGGGTGAAGTTTGAATTCTGCTTAGACACACAGTCATGAATATGAGAGAGTAGAACAATGGTTTAAACAGTTGCTCGTAGGGCCTACTTCCATGTTTTGTGAGTCTATGACACTATGTCCCTTCTTGGATCAGACATTTAGTGAGCTAGTAACACCTCCTAATGTTGCCTAAGTGTTAAGTTAAAATTACTCCTCAAATAGATTTAGTATCTGTCACTGCATAAAAGGGCTATACACATGCAGTTGGAGTGAAATGGAATTCCAATGTGTCAGTTCAGACCTAACATAACATTCTACATGAGGTTCACTATATTGTAAAGCAATTGCTCCTGCCAAATTCCTAAGAACTTTGTAGAATTAATTAAAATCTTTTGAGACTGCTGTTTTAAATCATTTTGTCAGCAATGGGAAAGAAATCAATGTCAAACCATTTCCCTTAACATAAGGTGGATATCCGTGACTCAGTAGTGTTCAGTTGGCTCTGTAGTCTATCTTTATTTTCAATACTTAGATACAGCAGACTGGTTTAATACTGCCAGTTTTATTCAGCAGCAAAGTGTGACCTCTTTTTGCAAGAGAGTTGAATCATTCACAACTGTTTTTCATTATTATTGAACATTTGCCAGATTTATTGCATTGCTACTGAATAAGTCACTCAAAGCAAGCATATAGAAAAACACACAGATGCAATAAAGCTGGGAGTACTGTGATAACTTACCAACAAGCAAGGCCACCTTTTTAGACTTTCACATTTTAAGTTCAAAGGACAGGAACAATCAATAAATGCTTGTGCTTATACCAATGATTACTTCATTATTCCAAGTCTATTTATATGCTTCCCTGGTTCTGTGGATTCACAATTTCAGAAGTCTATCTCCTTCTCTGACACCATTAAAAAAAGATCTGAATGATATCATTTCTCAGGCATACAAGGTATCAGTCTGCTTACTAAAACAAATGCATATTGAATTTAAAGGGCATTAAGCAAATAAGCGTGTGGAGCTACAAATATATCAAAGTAATGGGTAATCACTCATAGAAGTGATTCATAAAACATGCTGATCATCAAGCTCCCATTTACACTCATGCCATTTTATTTTCCTAACGTTCTCGTCAATCTCCTCACAGATCCTACCACTCACTACATGATAGGGGCAATTTAGAGTGGTCAAGTAACTTAGGAGCTCATATGACTTGTATGTGGGAGGAAACTAGAGCTGTCAGAGGACACTCAGTCACAGGAGGAACGTGCCAACTGCAGACAGACAGCTCCTGAGGATGGGATGAAACCCAGGTCACTGGAGCTGGTAAGCAGCAGCTCATCCAGTAAAGCCAACTCACTTGACATTCAGCTTCAACAGTGATGCACCATCAATAACTCTGAGACGTGGGTTAAGGTAGGCTTTTATTGGCTGGAAGAAAGCACAAGCAGCAAGTGACCATCACATGACATCCTGAAGACTGAGGAAGGGTCTGTGGCTCCAATCGCCTTTATACCGGGGTCTGTGGGAGGAGCCACAGGAGCAGTCAGCGGGGGGGCGTGTCCAGACAGGTATATGTAGTTCACCACATTCACCCCCCCTTTGTTTTAAAAGAGAGTCCCCATGGGGCAAAGTTTCTTACAAGTATATTTACAGGTTAAGTCTATCAGGTGGTCGAATCTGTCGCTGCGATCTACGTAGCACCGGCTGTGATTGCACAGGTGCCGGTGGTGATTGCACCGGAGACGGTGGTTTCCGGCCTGACTAGAGGTGTCAGCCCACTAGGCGTCAGTGATCCCTCATGCGTGTGTGAGGCGCCCGGTATGGGAGTGTCGTGAGGAGTCTGTGTAGGGCTCAGTGTGCGCGGTGTCACCTCGGGTACAGGGTTCATAGTTACCGTGGAGTGTTCGGGGTAGTGGT
Source organism: Hemitrygon akajei (assembly GCF_048418815.1). Lineage (NCBI taxonomy): Eukaryota > Metazoa > Chordata > Chondrichthyes > Myliobatiformes > Dasyatidae > Hemitrygon > Hemitrygon akajei. Next base: position 146,829,927 of record NC_133131.1, read on the forward strand.
CTGCTGCTCCTGCGGGCGCCAGGTCGCGGATGGAGACCGTGTCCTCCCGCCCAACAGGTAAGACCACGTAGGCATACTGGGGGTTCGCATGTAGTAGGTGAACCCTCTCGACCAGCGGGGAGTATTTATTGCTCCGCGCATGTTTCCGGACGTAAAATGCTTTCCATGTTTTAAAACTTTCAGCCAATAAAATTGATGCACCATCAATAACTCTGAGACGTGGGTTAAGGTAGGCTTTTATTGGCTGGAAGAAAGCACAAGCAGCAAGTGACCATCACACGACATCCTGGAGACTGAGGAAGGGTCTGTGGCTCCAATCGCCTTTATACCTGGGTCTGTGGGAGGAGCCACAGGAGCAGTCAGCTGGGGGGGCGTGTCCAGACAGGTATATGTAGTTCACCACACACAGGCAGTAGCAATCAATTCTATGTCTGTTCATGAGGACTGTTGGGGTGGAAAGGAAATATTTTCAGCTGGATTCGAGAATTATATGAGTAATCTGAAGGTTTATTAAAGGCACATCTTTCAATAATAAAATTAGCAATTAGCACACACAAAAAAGGTAGGAGTTTGGAAATCTTTTACGAACAGTAATAAGTCTGCCTCAATTGTTAATTTTAGATCTATGATTGATAATTTTTACTTGGCCCAGATGTACAGACAAAAATCAGTTTTACAGAGTTTATGCCATTCAGAGTTATATCTGTTACAGTTCACTCACAATCTCACAGTGGATGGCAGGACAAACTCAAAGAACTAAATAGCACTCTGGGCAATAAACTAACATGGTAATTGTGAAGTAGCAGGACTCCAGTGGTGGAAGTGTCAATGTTCTGTTGATACGTTAAAGCAGATTTCTTTCAAATGTACATAAAAGAATTTCCATACATTATATCACAGGGGGCCAGTCAGTCCATTAAATCCATGCTGGCTCTGTATAAAATCAGTCCAGCTTATCACATTCTCATACACTTTGCCTACAGCCACTATTCCCTCTAGGCTGTGCGGGTGCTTGGCCACACGGTAACTGAAATACTCTGTGCGCATGGCTTTTGTTGCCAGACAAGTGGAATTTTCTTTAATATAATGTTTTATTGAAGTGCGGTGCAGTTTTCAGCTTTGCAAAAACGTCCCGCGTAGAGGAATGGTCGGTTCTTGCAGCTGTTAAAAAAGTTAGAGGGAATTTTGCCTATAACTTTACAAAGTCTTTCCTATCACAGACTTATGCAGCATTTTTTGAAAGCTGCATTTAAATCTGCCTTCTTTTGTTACCCCACAGTTCATTTCAGACCTGAACTATTTTTTGAGTAAACTGTTTCTCCTCATATCACTTACTTTTTCAACAATGTCCCTCATTCTTCGTCTGTTGGTTCTGGACTACTCGACTCATCAGAACAGTTTCTATCAACACTGCCATGTGCTTGATGATTTTAAATTCCTGTACCAGATCTTGTCTACTCCATGGAAAATAGCCACATCCATCTTCTTCAGTCTACCTACAAAATGAAAATTCCTCATCTTTGAAATCAGAATCAGATTTATTACCACTGCCTTACGATTTGTTGTTTTATGGCAGAAGTATAGTGCAAAGACATAAAATTTCTATAAATTACAAAATAAATAGCGCAAAAGAAAGGAATGGCAAGGTAATGTTCTTAGGTTCATGGATCGTTCAGAAATCTGGCATTGGAGGGGAAGAAGTTGTTTCTGAATCATTGAATCTTCAGTCTCCTGTAACTCCTCTTTAATGATTCTAATGAGAAGAGGCTATGAGGGTCCTTAGTGATGGATGCTGCCTTCACGAGGCACCAGCTCTTGAAGATGTCCTCGGTAGTGGGGATCATTGTGCCTGCGATGGAGCTGTCTGAGTTTATGACCCTCTGCAGTCTCCTGCAATCCTGTGCATTGGAGCCTCTATATGAAGCTGTGATGCAACGTCAGAATGCTCTCCACCATATGTTTATAGAAATCTATAGAAAATCACATTTGCAGCTACTCTAAAAACTGCTGCATGCAGAACTGGATCCTAGATGTACAGTAGGTGCATAGGTAGTCGATTAACTGGCCTATGTAGACTGGCCTAAGTGTATGGTTGAGAAGTAAAGTATATGTGCGTCATTTTTTTCTGAGAGATGTGGGCCAGGGATGCTGTTGAAGGGCATCTAGGAAGTAAAAAATGGGATTGGTACAGGACTAGTGTAAATGGGTTCTTGATGGCCAATGGTGATTGGCTCCATCCCTCTCTATTTCTTTAAGAATTGTGTAGTCTACTTTCTGTTTGAAGAAGTGCTAGGAATATTTTGTAGTATCCTGACTAACCTTTGAAGAAAAATGGTAATGCTGGAGGAAAGAGAGTGTTTTTATTCATTTGGTTTCTCTTCCACGATTATACAATAATAATTGAATTCCTCATCCCAGTAAGCTTGCATTTACTGGTACTCTCACTTCTGAAGGGTGTATCATAGTTTCAAAACCCATTGCATGCGGCACTCAGCACTCAGCCCATGCTCTATTCTCGCTGCTGCCTTCGGGAAGGAGATACCGGAGCAAACAAGAGAAGATCTGCAGATGTTAAAGGGTCCTACCAAAGGGTCTCGGCCTGAAACATCGACTGTACTCTTTTCCATTGATGCTGCCTGGCCTCCTGAGTTCCTCCAGCATTTTGTGTGTGTTACTAGGAGATACAGGAGCCTTAGATCAGACACCACCAGATTTAGGAATTTAATACCCTTCAACCATTATGTAACATATAGGAGGGAGACTGAAAATGTGGGTGATTGGTGCCACAACAACAACCTCTTACTTAGTGTCAAGGAGTTGATTATTGACTTCGGGAGGAGGAAACCAGAGGTCTATAGGCCAGTCCTCATCAGGGGTTCAAAATTGGAGAGGGTCAGCAACTTTAAATTCCTCGGTTTTATAATTTCAGAGGACTTGTCCTTGTTCCAGTGCATAAGTGCCATTACAAAGAAAACATGACAGACTCTTGAACCAGTGGGGATAACTTCACTCAACACTAAACTGATTCAAGAACCTCTGGAGTCACTTTCAAGGGCTCCATTACTCATGACCCCAGTACTATTTATTTTTAATTTGTATTGCACAGTTGTTCTTTTGCACATTGATTATTTGTCTGTCTTTCTGTGTAGCTTTTTATTGATTCTGTTGTATTTATTTGGTCTGCTGTGAATGCCCTCAAGAAAGCGAATCTCAGAGTAGTGTACGGTGACATATACTATACATACTTTGCAAATAAATTGACTGTGAACTTTGAACTCTCCTTTGTTGCCTTCAGTATCCACCTTACTGAGGAGGCTGGAGATCCAATGGCCTAATAAACAGACAATTTACTCACTGGTGTAGATATTAATATCGAAGCCGTACTTTGTCATGCTATTAATAAGCAGGTAAAGAAACTGCTGTCATTGTCTTTCCAGACATTATGGAGGTGAGGGAAGGGGGGTTGGAAAGTGCTTAAATAGAAGCCTTTATAATAGCTTGTCATCTCCTTACCTGCCCATCACCTCTCTCTGGTGCTCCTCCTCCATCCCTTTCTTTCATGGTCTTCTGTCCTCTCCTATCAGATTCCCACTTCTCCAGCCCTTTATCTCTTTCACCTATCAGCTTCCCAGCTCTACTTCACCCCTCCCCCTCTCCAGTTTTCACCTATCACCTACCATTTTCTACTTCCTCCTCCCCTCCCCCCACCTTTTTGCTCTAACTTCTCATCTTTTTTCCTGGTCCTGATGAAGGGTATGAGCCCGAAACGGCGACTATTTACCCATTTCTATAGATGCTGCCTGGCCTGCTGAGTTCCTCCAGAATTCTGTGAATGTGTTCCCCAGATCTCCCTACTGGCATTTATCACACTGCTGAGAATATCCAGTCTCTTTCAGCATATCTGGGGGTTGCTCCCCTCTTTCCTGAATCCTCACTCTCCTCCTGACATGTGTTACTGGTGCTTAGCTGCCATGTGGGGTGTGCCTTTAAGGGCTGACAGCCATCTTGAATTGCAGCAGCCTGCAACAAGATAGTTGCAACAGTGCAAAATCTGGGACTTTGTTGTTTTAATGCAAGACCCGAGCGTAATCATCCCAATACTGATTCTAATCTTCTTGTTATATTTTCATAATTTTTGGAGAAAATCTGATTGGTTCTTAGAACCATATGCAGTATAAAAATGGGTATAATGCAATTCATAAGCCAGTGTCACCTCAGATAACCTTATGAAACCCCTTATGATTTTAAACCCATTTCCGAATCTGCTCTGAGCAAACAGGGCAATCCTAGTTCCTATAAATCCCTCACAAAAGGCAATTCTTTGAATGCCTAATTCCATGATACCATTATTTGTAAATCTCCTCAGCACCTTCTCCAAGACCATCCCATGAAACAGCCACAATTTACCTTCTGTAAAATAAACCTGCCACGTACTGCACTTTCTCTGAAGCTTTTTTATTGTATACTGCACTGTTACTGTTGTTCGACCTGAATGCACAGTGTAATGATCGACCTGTATGAACAGTACGCAAGCCAAGCCTTTCACCGTACCTTGGTACATGTGACAATAATAAACCAATACCAATACATCAGCCCAAGGTCTGGACAGTGGCACGGTTTAACATAAGCACAAGAAATTCCGCGGAGCTGAAAATCTTAAACAACATACACAAAATGCTGCAGGAGCTCAGCGGTTCAGGCAGCCTCTATGGACAGGAATAAGCAGTCGACCTTTCGAGCCCTTTATCAGGACTGGAAAGGAAGGGGGAAGAAGACAGAATAAGAAGGTGGGAGAGGAGTAAGGGAAAGAATACAAGCTGAAAAGTGATAGGTAAGTCCAGGTGATTGGAAAGATGGTGATGGGGAGGAGCGATAAAGAAGCTGGGAGGTGATAGGTGGAAGAGAGAAAGGACTGAAGAAGAAGAAATCTGAAAGGAGAGGAGCGTGGACCATGGGAGAAAGGGAAGGAGGATTAGCAGCCGAGGAAGGTGGGTGAAAAGAGAAGGGGAAAGAGAGAAACCAGAATGGGCAATGGGAAAAGAGAAAAAGTGGGGGGGAGGGAAGTCAGAGAAAGCAAAGTTCACGCCATTAGATTCAAGTTCACGTGTAATTGATATTCAAATATACTCATGAATACAGCCGAATGAAACAGCATTCCTCTGGGGCCAAGGTACAAAACACAATACCTACCCAACACAAAGTATATTGCAGATGCTGTGGTCAAATCAACACGTACAAACAAGCTGGAGGAACTCAGCAGGTCGGGCAGCATCCGTTGAAATGAGCAGTCAACGTTTCGGGCCGAGACCCTTTGTCAGGACGGACAGAATACGAGGTGTTTTTCTTCTAATCTGAATGTGGCCTCATCGTAGTGGTAGAGGAAGCCACAGATATGTCAGAATAAGAATGGGAAACGGAATTGAACCGGGAGGCCACAGGGAAATCGTACCTTTTGTGGCAGATGAGAAAAGTGAAACAGCTAAAAGAGGTGTTCTGCGTTCTATCTAATACTGTTCTGCGTTCTATATTCTAAGTTCTGCCTCATCACTCCAGTGACCTTGGTTCAAACCTGACCTCAGTTTCCATGTTTTGTGACTCTATGATTTTGACTTTTCTCCGGGCTCATACGGAAATAGTAAGTAATTGATTGATTTACTTAAAAGCAATAATCACAATGTCGCTTACAACCAGAGATTTCTGAAAGTTCCTCACTGAGTTACTTACCTGGTGTTGTAGAGAGTATATTGACTGGCTGCATCACAGCCTGGAATGGAAACATTAATGACCATGAATGGAAAATCTTACAAAAAGTAATGAATATAGCCCATCCATCACGGGTAAAGAACTCCCAACCATTGAGCACCTCTACATGAAATGCTGTCACAGGAAAGCAACATGGACCGCCACCACCATATGCCCTCTTCTCGCTGCTGCCATTGGAAAGAAGGTACACGAGCCCCAGGACTTGCACCACCAGGTCCCAATGCAGTTATGCCCACAAGAAAATGAAGCCCGGGGTTGCATATGGAGGCATAAATGTACCTTGATAATAAAATTTATTTTGTACTTGGGTACAACATTCAAACTGGGCAAAGTCCTTCATCTAATTCAGAGGCGCTAACCAAGCGTGGTATACAAATGGCACTAGATTCAGCATGCCCATGTTCGGTTCCCATCCACAGCAAGTTATACATTGTGTGCCTGGCTTTACATATCAATATGTGACGTGTTATCTCGCCTCAAGCAGACTGTCCCTTTATGTTTACATTTTGCTATCAAATCAAGAAAAGGTGGCAAGAAAGCTGTGAAATTTACAATGGTGTGTAACTGGCACTCAGCAGGTTTGATGCCAGCATTTCTATTCTGCTGAGCTGGTTGGCATCTGGGGCTTATTGTTAGACTTGCAGTAAAAAGCTGTGGGCCAATTCAGCAAGTGAAGTGCTCTGTGTGCAACTGAGTATGGAGTCTCACAGCAGGTTTATTCCTGTGAGACTGCACTTTGCCATTTTAAAATAGATCAGAGACTCATTTGCTTCCTGCAGGGTACTTCTTTCTTGTTGGCATTTCCATGTGAATTGTCAGAAACAACAAATTGTGATTCTTGCTTTATTTTAGGGAGTAATCCAAAGCAAATGTAGTTAAATTTGATTCTAATTTGCTCACAAATTTGGGTGATTTTAGTTTTTATTTTCTGCTGTTTGGTTTGTTTATCCTTCACGTGCTATTGATTTTCGTGCTCTTTCCTGTAAGGACAGTCAGCTGGTTAACCAGAGCACTTAGGTTGCCATGGAAGCGTTTGTATTCAGTGGCTATCAGCGTCTGCTGAGTCCATATACTGTCAAGCTGCAGTCAATCAGTCCCGGGCCTACCCTCTGGAGAAGTGGTTGGCCTATATTTTGTGCATGTATTGTTTTAATTGAATGTATAATCAGGAAATAATGGAACTACTCAGCAGACCAGGCCACATCAATGGGAAAAGAAGCGGAATTAACCGTTTTCAGATTGAAGGAGGTATTAAGTATAACAGCACTTTCTGTTTTTTTGGTCAAAATTTCCAGCATTTGCACTTTTCTTTGAATTTTTGTTATTTTAAATGAATTCTTTTGAGTAGACAGTTCATCTACGGCACCTAGGTTTAGAAAATGCCTGAGGCATTCTACACAAATGGGAGTGGTTTTCTTTTAACTGGAATCTGGGCATTTATGGGAAGACCACATTATGGTAGCATAGTGGTTACTGCACCAGCGACCCGGGTTCAATTCCTGCCACCATCTGGAATGAGTTTGTGTGTTCTCCCCGTGACTGTGTGGGTTTCCTCCGGGCGCTTCAGTTTCCTCCCACAGTCCAAAGTCAGACAGATTAATTGGACACTTGGGTGTATTGTGAGGCACAGGCTCATTGGCCCAGAAGGACCTGTTACTGTGCTGTACCTCTAAATAAACATATCCCCTGAATGAGGCAAGCTTCTAATTATTGAAAAGAGCTGACCTAACAAGTAGATTCATTGGAACACAAACAATTCTGGAGGAAATCAGCAGGTCAGGCAGCATCTATGAAAATGAATAAAAAGTCAATATTCCAAGTAGATTCGTTGATTAGGATCAGAAGTAAGGTATTTAAAACATACTGAATTATTTTCAAACTTAGAGTATTTTTTGTAATGTCTTGCACTGTACTGCTACTATAAAACAACACATTGCACAACATATGTCAATGATAATAAGCCTATTTTTGACTCTAATTCTGATTCTTTCACGGTCTATCTCCAAGAATCTTTCATAGATTTTCCCCCAGGACCAAAGGTGGCTTGCAGAGGTCCTGGGTTTAGCAGAAGGCTGATAAGTCCACCAGTGAAATTGGTGAATTGATAAGTTGTATATTGCTGTCACATGTATTGAGGTACAGTAAAAATTTGTTTTGCATGTCATGCATACAGAACATTTGATTGCATCTTTACATTGAGGTAGTACAAGGGAAAAGCAATAAAAGAATACAGAATATAGTGTTACAGTGATAGAGAAAGTGAACAGCATGCAAGCAGTAGGGTGCAGAGCCATGCCAAGGTAGATTTTGAGATCAAGAGCCCAACTTAGCATACAAGAGGTCTGTCCAATAGTCTTATAACAGTGGGATTACTTAATATTCATTTATTTATTATTATTATTTTGTTTTATGCTGTAATGTTCTATGTTCTTTATTCAATAAATATTAGATAGATAGATATTTTATTGATCCCAAAGAACATTACAGTGTTACAGCAGCATTATAAGGGCACAGATATGCAAATATTAGAAGAGAAGTAAAAAAGAATAAAAAGTAAAAAATAAGTTATCTCAAACAGTCTAACTAAAAGTGCTCCTCTGTTCAGCCAAGGTGGCATGCAGAGGGTGAGAAACATTGTCCAGAATTGATCAGATTTTCCATAGGGTCCTTTGTTCTACCATAGCCTCTCGTGTATCCAGTTTGACTCCTACAACAGAACCAGCCTTTCTAATCAGTTTTTTGAGCCTGTTGGCTTCACCTGTGTTGATGCCATTGCCCCAGCACACCACCACATAGAAGATTGTCCTGGCAACAACAGACTGATAGAACATGCAAAGGAGAGGCCTGCACGCTCCAAAGGACCTCAGTCTCCTCAGGAAGTAGAGGTGACTCTGGCCCTTCTTGTACACCGCCCCTATGCTGGTGCTCCACTCAAGTCTGTCATCCAGGTGCACCTTCAGGTACTTGCAGATCCCCAACACATCCACATCCTCACCATGAATAGTAACGGAGAACAGTTCAGGCTTAGACAAACAATCCAGAGCCCTGAAATCAAATCCCTCTGTGGTGAGTGTAAAATTTGAACATCTGATCACACACAAAACTATCAGATTCTGGTAAGAACTTAGCCAGTTCACCAAAACCATTCACGGGAAGCAGTCTGTCATCCTTAACTGGTCCCAACTCCCTATATGGATCACATTGAAAAGGTCTAGAGCAGAGGTTCTCAACCTGGGGTTCACAGACCCATCAATTAATGGTAGGGGTCCATGGCTTAAAAAAGGTTGGGAACCCCTAGACTAGAATATCAATCATCTGCAGCATCATCTCTATAAGTTAAGTAGTACTGGAACGCAGTAGTTCAAGAAGGTTGCTCATCACCTTCTCATGGTCAATTTTAGGTGTCCACTAAAATATGACCTTACCAGTGACACCTGGATCCTGTAACATGAATGATTATCGAATCACATAGCTGTTTGTGAAATCTCCCTTTACACAATTTGTTTCTACATTTCCGGTATTGCAACAGAGAATCTATTGTAAAATTACTTTAATGTGTCATGAGGATCTCATGATTTACTGAATGCCGTTCGGTAAATGAAAGTTTCCTTTCTGTGCCGCTGGAAGCTGGCCTGGCTGAAGTGCACAATTTGTGATCATGTGCTGTGGATCAAAGCACACAGTGTAAAGAGGGAATGCTGAACTGATTGCACGGAGGTACATAGCTCATCTGACCAGCACTCAATGTGACTTCCCTGGAATATATGTCAATCTGCATTGGATAATGCTTTATATAATACAGTCCCAATGCACATGGTGCAGATGACCTCTTTCACACCTACATTTGGAGTGATTTGCACAGTAATTAAAGGAAGATAAAAACATTACAGCAAATATGCAGCAGCAGTAGTTTTAAGGTGCAATACTTGTCTCTCTGTTGCATTCTCTGAACTTTCCTTAATTAGTGAGCAAGATTTTTTATTCCACTGATCAGTGTCAGCCTATACCATGGCAGGATGAAATCATACACTCACCATTGCTGAGAATGTCACTGGGAGAGCAATGAGCAAAGAAGCTAGAGAAAGCTTTGCTTCATAATGTTCTTTCAAGGCTTCTGAATGACTGACCATTATTCCTGTGGGGAAATCTAGGACTTTTAAAAACAAAAAAATCACTCATTTAAGTCAGGAGGGAGATAAACATTTTCTTCTCAGAAGGTAATAAGTCTTTAGAGCTCACTTCCTCAAAGGACGCTGGAAGAACAACTTTGAAAATTTTTTAAGGCAGAAGTAAATAGATTCTAAGTAAGTGAGTAGGTGAAAGGTCACCACAGGTAATAGAACACAGAGTTAATATTACAAACAGACAAGCCGCTATCATTTAAATAGGGAAGTAAACTTCAAGTGTTGAATCATTGGCCGCTGCTCTTAATTGGTATGTTTGTACGTGGTGGTGCTCTTGTAAAGAAAATGATTTCTTTTACTCATTCTTAGGGTGTAGGGATATCTTTTCATGGAAAAAGTGTTAATGGCCTTGCTTTTTGGACCACTGGCAGATTGTTATTGAATTTTTAAGCCTCTGCTTCTGTCAATAAACTTCGAATGCAGATAGAGTAAGTGAAGTTACTTCCTAAAATTAGCATTTATTACATCTGGGCACTAACAACTAATTACACTTTGTAACTCAAACTCTCAATGGATCTACATTCTTCCTCAGTTTGCTCTAACCCCGATGTTTATTCTTCCATCTGTATGTCCTGAGAAGTTTCTGCACTCCCCCTGCCAAGGGAATGCATGCAGAAAACAAGACCAAAGACCATGGAAACAGCAGTTTTTTCATGCATAGCCCAATAATTATAAAGCATCTCAGAAAAGTGACTTCAGGGACTGACTTTATTCTCCTTAATCAACGGAAAAACAGATATGTTGCATCGTGCATCTTGAACCATTTGGCCAGCCAATTTATTTCAGCAGCCAGACAAAAAAGGTTTAAAAAAACAATAAATATTCAGCAAAATTTATCATATGCCATGGTTATGCCTCATTAAACTGTAGATTTCCTATTCAGAGGTTACTCAGCAGAATTTCTGTTCTTTACGGTTGGTAGAGATATAGATCCTCAGTATGAGTGTTGAGTGTACGAGTGTTCTCCCAGTTCTCACAAAATGCCAGGGATGGTGAACTAAATTAACTAATTATCAACCACTCAATTTAACCTCTGTGGTTGGCAAATCATTCCAAGGTACTGTTTCTATCCTCATTAACAAATGCTTAGATTAGTGCAAAAGGAGAGGCACTGACCTACTGATGCACCATCAATAACTCACTCTGAGACGTAAGAAGCGAGATATTGGCTTTTATTGACTGGAAGAATGAACAACACTACATCCTGGAGAATGAGGCCGGGCTCAGGCCTCAATCGCCTTTATACAGGGGTCTGTGGGAGGAGTCACAGGAGCAGTCAGCAGGGGTCTGTGGGAGGAGCCACAGGAGCAGTCCAGACAGGTATATGTAGTTCACCACACCTACCAACTCGTGTGGTTTTTTTGAGGTTGTAACAAGACGGGCTGATGAGGGCAGAGGACCTGCTGCAGTTAATATGGATCTGAACAAGGCCACTGACAAGATTGCACTTGGCTCAGAAGTAAAGAGAAAGGCTGTGGGACTGGCAAATTGGATTCAAAATTGGCTCATTGACAAGAAGTAAAGGTTAATGTTTGATCAATGTTTTTGTGTCTGGAAGGCCGTTACAATGGATTACCATTAGAATACAGCTTCAATACTGCATAGAATTTTGGTCACCATATTACTGAAAATATGGGATTATTCTGGAGAGTATTTGCAAGGATGGGAAAATATTAGCTATGAAGAAATATTGGATAACTAAGGTTGCTTTCTTTGAAAAAGAGAAATTTGAGGAAAGGCTTAAGTTGAATGAATTATGAGGGGGCTAGACTGAGTAAGTGGAAAGGACTTGGGTGAAAAAATGTTAAAAGATAATAAATATGATTAGAGGAGGGAATGAGGCACATGTTTTCATCTAAATAACAGTAGGGATTCTGAATTTACTTCCTGAAAGGCAGAAATAGGCAAAATTCTTGATCACATTTAAAAAATAAATGGATGTGTGTATGAAGATCCATGATGTGCAGGGTATGTGCTAGAAAATGGGATTGGACTGGAGAGCTCTTTAATGATCAGGAGAGGCATGGTGGGTCATATTGTCTCTTCTTTGTCATAACGTTTCTGTGATTGTATTAAACACATGAGCACCTGCACAAAAAGCTCATGTAGAATGCTAAAGTTCATGTGTAATGCTTTATATGTATATACATTGTCTAGATAATATACAGGATAGACTGAGTGGCAATGAGGTAAGGTCAAAGTTCAAAGTTCATATATTATTGAAGTATATACCGTATACATAATTCAACATTGAGATTTATCTCCTTAAAGGCAGCCACAAAGCAAAGAAACCCAAAAGAACCCATTAAAAAAAGACCATCAAACACCCAATGTACAGACAGAATAAAAAGAAAATCATACAGACAATAAAAGTAAGCAAATAGAATGCATATCAAATTGATTCTATAGATACAATACAGTCGGCCGTCCTTATCTGCGAATTCCGCATGCGCGAATTCAACCAACTGCGAATTGCGAAAACCCGGAAGCACTTGTTGTTCGAGCATGTACAGACGTTTTTTTCTTGTCATTATTCTCTAAACAATGCAGTATAAGAACTATTTTACATAGAATTTACATTGTATTAGGTATTATAAGTAATCTAGAGATGATTTAAAGTATATGGGAGGATGTGCGTGGGTTATCGTGGATCGGGATCGAAAAAATCGGAAGTTCTCTTACTAAGTAAGTCAGAACAGGTACATCCGGTATTATTTAGCGTCAGTTAGTCAAACTTTTGTCTTAGTATATAGTACTTATTTTACCTTTCTATGTATATAAAACACTTAAGAACTTACGTTTCAGCGCCGGGCTCAGGAACAGAAGTTCCCGAGTTCGATCTAGTGACAGATCGCTCCCGAGTGCACTCTCCACTGTGCCGGGTTGATGTGGAGGATCAAAAACCCAACAATTAAACCACTGTGTTGCTTATTAATAACTGTAGCTTTCATCGGGGCAGGGCCTTTCACATGCTCCATTAAAATTATTCCGATCGTTGACCGACTGTAGCCTAACACTTTTCCAATGACCGATGGCATTTCACCTCTTTCCGATCGCTTTATTATTTCCACTTTATTTTCAAACATGATCGTGATTATTTTCGTGAACAGAGACACTGCGGATTCAGGGCTCCGCCGCCAGGTCCTAATGTCTAGCGGACTGAGACAGGTTAAATAAGGTCTGGGGTTCCGCTGGGTCCTGAAGTCCACCACATTGAACAGATTGAAGAAGGGACTTGAGCATCTGCGATTTTTGGTATCCGCGAGGGGTCCCAGAACCAATCCCTTGTGGATAAGGAGGGCTGACTGTACTTGGAGCAGTCTCAGTTCAGCGCAGAGACAAGTAAACGTCACAGAGCCCTCAGACATTGAGCCTTATTCGCATTGATATTAAAGAAGAAATTAAATGAATCAAGGAGAAGGACCTTAACTCAGAAAATGAGAAAGTAAAATCAGTTGGTGTTGAGCTAAAAAACTGAAAGGAGCGGAAAAGATTAATAGGACCTACTTATGAGGCCCTGTGCAATAGTATCATTGCAGGCCATAATCTAAATAGGCATCCTTTTAAAAAGGGTGAAACAATATCATGGAGGACTTTAGGTTGGGCAAACCAAATGGGTTGAGACAACATGTTATTAAATTCATTGAGCCATCTAGCAGGAAAACAGTCCCCTCAGCCCACTAAGCCCATGCCAACTTATTTATACAAATCCTCCACAAATTCCATTTTATACTCCCCACATTCGACACTATAAAGTATTACCACTCACCTAGATACTAGGGGGAAATTACAGCAGCTAGTTAGCCTATCAAGCCTCACATCTTGAAATGCTGAAAATGCTCAGCTGGTCAGACGCATCTGTTGGAACAGAAGCAAAGTGAATACTTTAGGTTTCACCCTGAATATAGGCAAGAATAAGGGCTAAGTCTGTGCTAAAGTGAGGCCAAGGTTGTCAAGGTGATACAGTTGACTTTTTAAAATCTCAGAATAAAGAATCATCCATTCTGGACACAAGAGGCACTGCAGATGTTGAAAATCTGGAGCACAACGTGCTGGAGGAGCTCAGCAGGTCAAGCAGATGGGAATAAACAGTCAATCTTTCAAGCTGAGAACCTTCATCAGAACTGGAAAGGAAGAGGGAAGAAGACAGAATAAGAAGGTGGGGAGAAAGGAGGAAGAAGTACAGGGTAGCAGGTGATAAGTGAAAACAGGAAAGGGGGAGTGGGTGAAGTAAAGAACTGGGAAGTTGATTGGCGAAAGAGAAAAAGGGCTGGAGGAGGGGGAATCTGATGTGAGGATGGAGACAGAAGGCCATGGAAGAAAGGGAAGCGGCAGGAGCACCAGAGGGAGGTGATGGGCAGGTAAGAAGAGAAGGTGTGAAAAGGAAACAAGAATGAGGAATGGTGAAGGAGAAAAGAGGGGTAGTTACCCAAAGTTCAAGAAATCGATGTTCATGCCATCAGGTTGGAGGCTACCCAGATGGAATATAAGGTGTTGCTCCTCCAGCATGAGTGTTGCTCCTCCATGATGGACTGCCATGTCAGAATGGGAATGGGAAGTAGAATTGAAATGGGTGACCACCAGGAAATCCCACTTTTTGTGACAGACGAAGCGTAGGTGCTCGACGAAGCGCTCTCCCAAATCTACATCGGATCTATCCGATATAGAGGAGGCCACGCAAGAAGCACTAGATGCAGTAGATCACCCTACAGACCCGCAGGTGAAGTGTCGCCTCACTTGGGGATGGACGATTGGGACCTTGAATGGTAGTGAGAGCAGAGATGTAGGGACAGGTGTGGCACTTGTTCCACTTGCAAGGAAAAGTGGATCCAGGTGGGAGATCGATGGGGAGGGGCGAATGGACAAGGGATTCCCATAGGAAGGGATCCCTGTGGAAAGTGGGAGGAGGGGAAAGATGTTCTTGGTGGTGGGGTCATGTTGGAGATAGCAGAAGTTACGAAGAATTATGTGCTGGATGCAGAGGTTTGTAGATTGGTAGGTGAGGGCAATATGTACAGAAATGGAAGAAAGTACAGAAAGGGTAGCATTGATGATGGAGCAAGGAAGCCCCTTTTTTGAAGAAAGAAGACATTTCAGTTGTTCTGGAATGAAAAACCTCATTCTGAGAACAGATGCCCCAGAGACATAGGAACTGAGGAAAGAGTATGCCGTTTTTTACAAATGACAGAGTGGGAAGAGGTTTGTTAAAGATAGCTGTGAGAGTCAGTGGGTTTATAAAAGATATCAGTAGATAGACTGTCTCCAGAGACAGAGACTGAGAGATTGACAAAGGGAAGGGAGATGTCAGAAATGGACCAAGTAACTCTGAGAGCAGGGTGGAAACTGGAGGCAAAGTTGCTGAAATTGACGAGTTCAGCAGCGCCAATTCAGTCATCAATGTAGCGTAGGAAGAGTTGGGGAGCGATGCTGGTCTAGGGTTGGAACGTGGACTGCTCCACATAGCTGACGAAAAAGCAGGCATAGCTGGGACCCGTGTGAGTGTCCATGGCTACACCCTGGATTTGAAGGAAGTGGGAGGAGCTAATGGAGAAATAGTTGAGAGTGAGGGGCCAGTTCAGCCTGATGGTGGACAGTGGTGGTGAACACCTGGTTCCCTGCCAAAGTGGGTAGTGGAAGATTTCCATTGAGTATATTCATATTCAATGCAGGATGGATTTTGGGAAGTAAATAATAATATAGGTATTAAAATCGGAAAGAAAAACAGAAAATGATTGGGATACTGTACTCATCAGATCAGTCAGCATCTGTAAAATAGGAAACAGATAATGATTTATTTTGAAAACCCTTCATCAGAATGGGAAACATGAGTAAAATATTTTTAGCTGCAGTGAGGAGGATAAGTGTCAATCGCAAATGTACTATCTGTCATTATTCAGGAACTGAATAATTGTCCAGGTGGCACAATTACTTTCGATGCTATCTCAGGGAGTGTAATCAATGCTTATTAGTATGAGATGAGAGACAAAATGTCTGTAGTAAGATGCTGAAGATGTTCTATAGGTCAGTTGTGGAGAGCGCCCTCTTCTTTGTGGTGGCGTGTTGGGGAGGAAGCATTAAGAAGAGGGACGCCTCACGTCTTAATAAGCTGGTAAGGAAGGCGGGCTCTGTCGTGGGCAAAGTACTGGAGAGTTTAACATCGGTAGCTGAGCGAAGGGCGCTGAGTAGGCTACGGTCAATTATGGAAAACTCTGAACATCCTCTACATAGCACCATCCAGAGACAGAGAAGCAGTTTCAGCGACAGGTTACTATCGATGCAATGCTCCTCAGACAGGATGAAGAGGTCAATACTCCCCAATGCCATTAGGCTTTACAATTCAACCGCCAGGACTTAAGAACTTTTTAAAGCTATTATTAATGCTTTTTGAGATAGTGATTTAGATGCATATCATATTTTTTTACTGAGTTAAGTATTGTATGTAATTAGTTTTGCTACAACAAGTGTATGGGACATTGGAAAAAAAGTTGAATTTCCCCATGGGGATGAATAAAGTATCTATCTATCTATCTATCTATCAAAAGAGACATCAAATGCTATAATCTGGAAAAACAAGTAAAATCTTGGAATAACTCAGCCCTCCCTCTCTCTCACCACTTCACCACTCTCCCCCACCCGTCTCTTCTCATTCCCAAGCTCGGCATATCGATGCCTTTCTTACTGACTCAGCCTGCTCTTTGATTTAAAGGATAGAACAAAGTCCTTTCTTTCTTCTTGTGTCTTCAGGCCACTACACTTCCCATAATGGCATGCAATCAAGAGAAATTCACCGATCCTTCCACACTTCCTGCAGATCCCCCTCAATGATCGAAATCAATGTTTCATTCTTATGTGGTCACGAATCTCTGGAGAGAAATGGATAGTCAACATTTCAAGTTGGAACCCTACATCTGGTCTAATCAAAGATGATATGACTGGATAAATAGGTGAAGATGAATGACTGAAGAAGAGATTGGATAATTAATTATAGAATTATATCTTGGAAATCTAAAATGGAAGTTAATGCTGTGAATACATTTGAGGAGATATTAACACACAGTTAAAGTTACAGATGGGTGACTTTACATTTGAACTGGCTATTTTTGACACAAACAAGAAAGGCTGGTTATCTGAAATTGTTAAGTTCCAGTCTTGGGTCCCATTTTTTTAATAAAAACTATTAAGACATAGAATATTTGAGCAAAAATGCTGAGGTAAAGATCAAAGTTGCTGTCTCCATCAACTACTCAGATAAGCTTCTCTGTAAGGTTCTCTGTTAAATGGCACTTCACCTCACAGGCTGAAGTAAGTGGCAATCATTGTGATATCGTACAAGCATTTTCCTGTCAGAAGTCATATCATTCCACTGACAGCATTCATGCTGAGGTCTGCAGAGCAGATCCACCACTATCACAGCTGAAAGAGATTGCCTGGCAGCAGGCGGTATCTGCAGGGATATTTCACACTGGCATTGTGTCAATGTGTGAAGCACATTGAATGACGGGTTGTTACCCCCAGAAGGCATCCATAGTGGAAGCTGGCTGTGGGCAGAAACTAAATAATATGCTTGGAGTGAAATCTTTGCACAAGCTAAACAGCAAATGTATTGATCTTTGGACAACTTTATAGTTTAAAACCAAAAAGAGTTGAATGAAATGGTGAGTGCTCATTTTTAATGGAAGTAACCATATACACTGCTGTGAAGATTATTCAGTGAAAATTTAGAAAAGTTAATAAATCAGTGCATTATAATTTATCATAAAAACTTAGAAATTAACTATTAAGAAGCTTTATTTGTAGTATAGTTGCAGAATAGTTAAGTGACATGACTGATAATTAAGTAGTCCAAACTAATAATCCACAGACTTTATTTCAAGTCTTGCTATAGCACCTGTGGCGTTTAAATTCTTTTGGTAATTGGAGTTCAGTAACAAGTTAGAAGTTGGCAAAAATGACCACAACACTATCAATTCTCTAATGGAGCTCAAACATAAAATTTATATCTGTATCTATAGATTTCCTTATACCTGAAACATTATCCCTGTACGTCTCTTGAACAACAGATTAGCATTTACCATCCTTCAACCCTCTGTTACTACAGCTGTGGTCAAGGAGGATGCAATGACCATCATCAATGTCCATGCAATCTCTTCCCTTGCTTACCATAGTAACCTGGGATATGTTCTTCCCTGGAGACTTTTTAATCCTAATGTTTCTCACTTCCAACACTGCCCCTTTCTTGGCCTCAACATGTTCCAGCACGGCAGCCTGTTCTTGGTGAATTCACATTTGTCAAAGTCTCTCTCCCTGCTGAGCACTGGAGTTAAGTATTCATCAAGGAACTCCCCTACCTTCTCAGCCCCCAGGCTCATGTTTACCCCTTTATATCTGAGTGCTCCTACTCTCACTCTAGTCATCTTCTTGTTCTTCATGCAACTAGATCTTTGATTTCCTGATCAATGGACTACAATCAGTAAGGATAAACAACACCTTTAAATTTTTTCAACACAGGATCCCCACAAAACTGTGCCCTCAGACCCCTCCTCTACTCCCTGTACACCCACACTGTGTGGCCAGATTCTGCTTGATCTCCATCTATGAGTTTGCAGATGACACAGCTACGGTAAGCTAAACTTTGAATAATGATAAGTCAGTGCACTGGAAGGAGAGAGAGAGATCCTCATGGCATAGCGTTATGACAACAACTTTTCCCTCAGTGTAAACAAAACAAAAGCAGAGACTTCAGAAAGTTGTGGAGGGGGGAATTTACTGTTTACCAATTTAGCAATTTGTAAAGGCATTAAGGTCAAGAGGATGAGCAACTTGCATCAAAACCTGATTTGTCTAAACTGGGAAAAAGCTGCATAAATTCACACCCTTTCAACAAAATAACAGAGATTAAACATTGAATAAAAGGTTTATCTGGCAATGTAATGCATAAAAAGTGCTGGAGAAACTCAGACAACATCAGTGGAGGGAAAGGAATGTTTCAGGTTTTGGACTGAAAACCTTCATCAGGATGGAAAGAAAGAGGACAGGAACCTGAAGAACAGGTTTGGGGTGGGGGGGTTGGAGAGTGGAGAGGGAACAAGAGCTGCAGGTGATAGATGAATCAAGGTGATGGGGTAGATGCAGTGAGTAGGTAGATGGGGGGGGGGGGAGAGTAGGAATGATATGAGAAACTGGGAGATGATAGGAAGACAAAATAAGTGATGACCAAGATGAAAAATCTGATAGGCAAGAACAGTAGACTATGGAAGAGGTGAAATGTAAGATTCAAAATTAAGATGTGCGTTTCTGACAGGTCCGGGTTAAAGTCAAAGGACAAATGTGATTTAATTATGTTTAGGGATAAATGTGATTTAATTATGTCTGGGTTAAAGTCTGTAAACAAGTGTGATCTAATTATGAATGCAGAAGCCTTGACAAAATTAACTGTTTGTGGAATCATTGAAGTCCTGAGATATGGACTATTGTTTTACAGAAACGTGTAAAAAAACAACTCCAAATATGGAATGGGAAAACACTGTGTACCTCCCAAGTCAGGGAGGGGAGGGGTAAGGAAGAAGGATAAAACCTGCTGCCCTGTAAGGTTCAGGGTTCCCTTCTCTGAGGGGGCCCAGCTCTGCAGAACTGTTAATAAACTTTGTTTCCTTGAATTTGTCTTGAAGCCATTATTCGGTCGCGCGGCTTGAGCGAGTGATATCTGGCGGACTCAAGGAAACAAAGAGGGGTTGTCGAGGCAGTTGAGACAGTGAGCGATCGAGTAATTTCTGTGCACAGGACCCAGGTAAGAAATTGAATTCCTGTAGAGACGTAGTACACGAGAATTGTGGAACTGCAGGGTTCCTGCAGGTGATTTCCTGGGCGATCGCGGGAATACAGGTTCCGGAATTGGACAGGAGTGACCGAACTAGGTGGGTCACATTCAAATTAAATTCCTGCAGAGACGTAGTGCACGAGAATTGTGGAATTACGGGGTGCCTGCGGGTGGATTGGAACCGAGCAAGTCCTCGAGATGGGGAATAAGGGGTCTAAGAGAGAAAAGGGTAAAGGAAATCCAGGCGCCAATGATGAAAAATACCCCGGGGTACCCCTTGATAGTCCGTTGGGATGGATGTTAGAAAATTGGGATTATGGGAGTCGAAAAGGGAAGTCAAAGAAAAAATGATACAGTACTGTGAATTCTGGTCCCGCCAGCCGATCCAAGGGTCGGCTGTGTGATGGCCTAAGTTCAGGTCTAGCGAGGATTGGGTACAACAAGCCCTTAATCTGTACGTGAATTCAAAACCTAACGTTAAACCCGAAGAAAGTGATTATGCCCTATGCTGGTTACCAACGACAAATAGTTATAAATTGAAAACGATAAATGAAGGGGGACAGAAAAAGAACACATGGGAGGTGCTCGACCACCTGCCGCCCCATATGTGCCCCCTACCGCTCCGCAAATCGAAGACCCTGAGACGGAGGTTGGCCAACAGCTGATTCGTGTTGAATTTGTATCGAAAGCATGGCCAGATATAAGAAAAAACTGGAAAAACTAGAAGATTGGAATACTAAACCCTTAAGTGAACTACTTAGGGAGGCACAGAAAGTGTTTGTAAGAAGGGATGAAGAGAAACAAAAGAAGACGGCAAGGATAATGGTCCAGACAGTGCGACAAGTAACCGCAGATAGTAGAGAGAGAGACAGGGACCATGGTTGGATCGAGGTAGTAGCCAGGAGCAAGGAGGAGGGCTAAGGAAGGCTTTAAGATGTTTTCACTGCAACAAAGAGGGACACTTCAGGCGCGAGTGCCCCAGATACCGACGGGAAGTGCGCTCGTACGCTATGATGGAAGATGAAGACTAGGGAGGTCGGGGGTTCCACCCCTTGGGGATGAATTATCGGCAGGAACCCCTGGTAAATTTAAAAGTAGGTCCCCAAGGGTCAGATACAACCTTTATGGTAGATTCGGGTGCCGAAAGATCTAGCGTAATCCAGATACCTCCCGGCGCCCGAACCGGAACAAAGGTAATGGGAGTATCCGGTATTGGAGGCAAAATAATACAAGTACCTGTTATAGAAAACGTGAAAATTGAACATGAGGATAGGGTAACGGGACAGGACCTACTTTTGTTACCCTCTGCGAGATTCAACCTGCTCGGGCGGGATCTGCAAGTCAGGCTAGGCATCGGGACTGTGCCCAGGAACGGGAAGATAATGGTACAGCTGTTTGCCCTCAGGGAAGAAGACGATAGGAAAATAAGCCCGGAGGTATGGTACCAGGAAGGGAACCGGGGGGGTTTGAACGTCCCCCCTTGCAAATCTCACTATTACCTAACAGTTCGCCAGTACGGAGAAAACAGTACCCTATTTCAATGGAAGGAAGAAAAGGGCTGCAGCCGGTGATTGAAGGACTGATCGCTGACGGACTACTGGAGGAATGTATGTCACCGTATAATACCCCAATACTCCCGGTGCGAAAGCCAGATGGGACTTATCTGATGGTACAAGACCTGCGGGGCCTAAATGCAGTAGTCCAAACCCGATACCCGGTAGTGCCCAACCCTTACACACTGATGAGTAAGATCTCCCCTGACCATGAATGGTTCAGTGTAATAGATCTAAAAGATGCCTTCTGGAGTTGCCCGCTAGAAGAGAGCAGTCGTGACATGTTTGCGTTCGAATGGGAAAATCCTACGACGGGGCGGAAAAGACAACTCCGGTGGACGATCCTGCCACAGGGGTTCACCGAATCACCTAACCTATTTGGGCAGGTCTTGGAGCAAGTACTAGCAGAATTCCAATGTGCTCCAGAGAGCCAACTGCTACAGTATGTGTACGATCTATTACTATCCGGGCCAACACAGGAAGGGGTGCAGGAAGACACCATCAGACTACTGAACTTCCTGGGGAAGCAGGGGCTACGGGTCTCAAAGAAAAAGTTACAATTTGTAGAAAAGGAAGTAAGGTATCTGGGACACCGGGTCAGTAAAGGACAGCGATGCATTACCCCAGAAAGGATAGCTGGAATAACGGGAATGTCACTACCACGTACCAAGAAGGAGATACGCACCAGTTAATTTGCGATGCACTTGATATCGAATGGAAGTACCATACCCCGTGGCATCCCCAGAGTGCGGGAAGAGTAGAACGAATGAACAGCACCCTAAAGGCACAACTGACCAAGTTGATGTTAGAAACCAAACTACCATGGACTAAGTGTCTTCCTATTGCCCTTTTAAGAATACGAACAGTGCCCCGCAAGGACATAGGAATATCCCCATATGAGATGTTGTTTGGACTCCCGTATTGGAATAAGGTGGAAGGGTACCCCACGCTACAAGGGGGTGATATCTTTGTAAGGGACTATTTACTGGCACTGTCCCGTTCCTTTGCAGAACTGCGGAAAAAGGGTCTCTTGGCCCAGACTCCGCTGCTCGATTTTGCTTTACATCAGATCGTACCTGGAGATTGGGTTCTGGTAAGGACCTGGAAGCCGGAGAAGTTACAGCCACAGTGGGAAGGCCCTTTCCAGGTCCTGCTAACAACAGAGGCGGCTGTACGGACAAAAGGAAAAGGGTGGACACACACATCCAGGGTAAAAGGACCGGTGAAGCCCGAAAGCCGCACTGAGTGGACCTGTGTTCCCGGTGAAGAACCGATGGTGGTGAGTCTAAAAAGGCAGCAAAAATGAACTCTATGTGGACTGTAACATTATTGACTGTAATATATTTGATTCTATATGTCGGGGAAATTGAAGGGAAATGTGACAAGTGCAGAACCGTGGTACGAGTGGGGCAGAGGGTGTTCCCAGGATCATTTGTGTCCCACTCGCATGTGAATGATCGATGCTATGATCTAAGCAAGAGAGAAACATGTTGGGAGAATAGTAAACCTTATTACCAACTCTATAATAAAGGATACATGGGACAGGGGGGGACCATGAGAAGTCTCAGCTGTCCCAGGAAAGACCGGAGTTCTTCCTCCTGCATCAGGAGGGTGACCGGAAGCTGGGAATTAAGCTGTTTGATTCATTAAGGAGAGAAACACGAGAGATAAAGGTGGGCGAGTGGGGTGATGAGTGGCCACCGGCTCGCATCATTGAATACTATGGGCCAGCGACTTGGGCTCAGGATGGGTTGTGGGGGTATCGCACTCCTGTCTACATGTTAAACCGAATTATTAGACTGCAGGCAGTGGTGGAAGTGATAACCGATCAAACGGCACTGGCATTGGAGCTGTTGGCAAAACAGCAGAGCCAGATGCGAACAGCAATATACCAGAACAGGCTGGCTGTGGATTACCTACTGGCCTCTGAAGGCGGGGTATGTGGGAAGTTCAATCTTACAAACTTAAGATAGACGACAGTGGAAAGGCCGTGTTAAAAATATCCGACAAAATTCAGAAACTGGCCCACGTGCCAGTACAAACCTGGAGATCCCTGGGGAACATGAGTTGGCTAGACGGGCTACTGGGAGGTAGTTGGTGGCGCACCGCTCTCCTAGTAGCAGGCGGGAGTCTAATGATTCTCTTACTTTTGCCGTGTTTGATTCCTTGTATACGAACACTGATCAGGCGCAGTATATTCCAGCTCCAGGCAGTAGCGATATCCCATCATGGGACAAACGAGCTAAAACTTATGCTATTAAAGAAGAAAGTGGGCCCCCTGGGAGTGAGAGAATGCTAGCTGAAACGCACATCTTAAAAAGAAAAAGGGTGGTATTGTAAGATTCAAAATTAAGATGTGCGTTTCTGACAGGTCCGGGTTAAAGTCAAAGGACAAATGTGATTTAATTATGTTTAGGGACAAATGTGATTTAATTATGTCTGGGTTAAAGTCTGTAAACAAGTGTGATCTAATTATGAATGCAGAAGCCTTGACAAAATTAACTGTTTGTGGAATCATTGAAGTCCTGAGATATGGACTATTGTTTTACAGAAACGTGTAAAAAAACAACTCCAAATATGGAATGGGAAAACACTGTGTACCTCCCGAGTCAGGGAGGGGAGGGGTAAGGAAGAAGGATAAAACCTGCTGCCCTGTAAGGTTCAGGGTTCCCTTCTCTGAGGGGGCCCAGCTCTGCAGAACTGTTAATAAACTTTGTTTCCTTGAATTTGTCTTGAAGCCATTATTCGGGAGCGTGGCTCGTTTCTGACATGAATAAAGAGAAGCAGGTGGAGAACAAGAGGGAGGAAGGTGTGAGTGATGGGTAGAAGGTGAGGACAGTGTAGATAAAAGGGTGAAGGGGCCAGAGGAATGAGGGAAAACAAAAGAGGGACAGGGGTGGGTGGTCAGAGGACTGAGGGGTGTAGTTGCTGGAAGCTGGGAAAATCTTTCAATTGTAAAGGCAAAATGTCCATGAGTGGTTTCCAAATACCTTTTTGCATGAAAAAATATAATCTTCCAAACCCCCATTTTTGATTTAAAGATCACTTGTTACTAGGAAACCAGTGAAAGTCTTATACACTCAACAGCTTCCAGTTGTGGACCTTCTATGACTATCCTCATTCCTGAAAAGAAAGTAACAGCCATCCAAAGGAAAACAGGGTTATTACTGCAATAGAGTATCGGAATGTAAACAAAAGAAAGGTACTGGTTACTTCGTAAAATAAAGGTGTAGGATTCTAGATAGATTTATATCTGGGTCCATGTTCTCCTGACCTAGTTTTGCAGTTCCTCAAGGGTCTACACTTTTTCAGCTGAAAACAGACACCTTCATTAATTACCTCTCAGCTCTTCTAGCTTTAAGTCAACCTCCTTTTCTGTGAAGCAGCCCTAATTCTTTCTCAGTTTCTCCGCTGAACATTTTTGGAGGAGCACATTAAACAGCCCTCTGGGAATTCTGTGCACTTCACTGCTGGGAGTCTATTTTTTGCTGGTTCTTCCTACACTAAATATTAAATCCTTAATTTTATAGATTATTTACATTTTTAAAAAATTGTACCTAATTCCTTGCAACAGCAAATAATGACTTTACATTTTTACCATTATCTTTCTCGGTATATGAAGTTCAATCTCATTTCAAAACACACCAGGTGGGCTGTATTATGTGTGTGAAGGACATCACTGGGTGATATCATTGCACAATGGCCTAACGTACATCTTATATGAGTGTTTTCTGTGTCAGGTTCTGATGAAACTTGAAGTACGCCCATCAGGAAAATTCAGGCATAAACACAACAACTCTCTATTAGATCCAGGGGCAGCTCCCGCTGTCATTTCTGTGAAGTTCTGCCGCAGTTTTTCCTCATTTCGATAATGAGGGGTGTCCCAAAGCCGTTTACCACACTATCGTCATTACATTGATGACACACAGTGTAATGGATTTAATTCAAACCTTATTCTGGTGGATCTGAGACATTTGTTTCCACATTTAGAAGGTTTTCAAATGTTGCTTATTCATTGTGTAGCTATTCTAACAGTTTACAGATGTTAAATCATGTCAATGAAACTGCTGACCAGATTAAGCTACACCCAATGGTCTCATGTTTCCTGAGGTCGACTCAAACTAAAGATGAGTCAGTGTGTAAGCATGATTTTAGCCAAACCTGTAATGATTTATTTTTAAGTTACTTTTTCTTAGATCCAAGTCCTTTAATTTTACTGAAGAGAATATCCTTCATTTTCAAAGTGAGCAGAGTACTCCTTCAAGTCTAAATGGTGACACCCACTCCTTCACAATGCCCAACAAATACAATGGGACACATTCAGTTGTTTCTATATTTGGTGATGGTTGATTTAACATACTGTATACAGTCACATGCCAAATGTGTGTTTAGTGTGACTAGTTTCAAGCCTAATGGTTATTTTACTGTTTCTGTGTATTCAGCTGATGCCCATCCTAAATCTCTATGATATGGTGGTAGTACAAATGCAACCACGTCATCGCAGGAAATTTGACAAAGGTGTAACAGTCATTCTCACTTCTGATTGTCCTTGAGAACACGGCCATGCTCTTGAACCATTTCCAGCTTTCCGGGAATTACTCTCACAATGCTATTAGGTAGAAAGTTTCAGCACTTACTTCCAGTGGCGCTGAAGGAATAGCAATATACTGTATTTACAGGTGAAGGTAGTTTGTGCCTTGCATGTAATCTTAGTTGTAGGTGATGTTAACGCCATCATCTCCTTAGGTGGCAGAATTCACGGACTTTAAAGGTGATATTGAAAAATGCTTGAGATTGGCATGAATTAATCAGAATGGTGTTCTGGTGTCAAATTCAAGATCACAGGTGGATGGCTGCTTCAGTAGACAGCTCTATACTGGATGGGGATGAATGCTTTTTGTGTTACCAAAGCCACTTTTATTCAAACGTGTGACGTCTAAGCCATAATATTATTATAGCCACTAACACCCTGGGAAAATGTTTATTGCTAGCCTCTTGATCTGTGTTTCTTATCATTGATAGAGGTGTACAACATGATCAGAGGCATAGCTTGAGTGGATAGCCAGAGACTTTTTCCCGAGGGTGGAAATGACTAACTTTAAGGTGATTGGAGGAAAGTAAAGGTAATTTTCTTTGAACACAGAGAGTGTTGAGTATGTGTAACATCCTGCCAAGGGTGGTGGTAGAGACAGACATAGGGACATTTAAGAAACTCTTAGATAGGCACATGGATGACAAAAAACTGGAGAGTAATGTAGGAGAAAGAGTAAGATTGATCTTACGGTTGATTAAAAGTCCGGCTGAAAGGCCTGTACTGTGCTGCAGCATTTTAGGTTCGACACTCTAATACTCCCAACTTGTGCTTTGAAGAAGGTTGGAAAAATCTGGGGAGTTGGGAAGTGATTCACTCACCAGAGAATATACAGTTTTTGAATGTGTGTGGTCATTGCAGTTAAGTTTTTGGTATTGCAGCATCCCAGTATGTCAGTGTTGGGGGATTCAACAATGCCACTAAAGTCAAAGAGTGATGGTTCAAAGTTATTATAACATGTCAAAGTCAATGTCCAAGTAAAGTTATTATCAAAGTACGTATGCCACCAGGGTCGAAATGGTTAATGCAAGGGGCAATAACCTTAAAGTGTTTGGAGGAAACTATGCAGGAACGTCAGTGTTCAGACGTTCACATAGAGAGTGGTAGGTGCATGAAACACACTGCCAGGGAGATATCTCAGGGACATTTAAGAGACTCTTACATAGGTACATCAATGAAAGTAAAATGGAGGGCTATGTGGGAGGGAAGGTTAGATTGGTCTTGGAGTAGAATAAAGGGTCAGCACAATATTGTGGGCCAAAGGGCCTGTACATTCCTGTACTGTTCTATGTCTTTTGTTCTATAGATTACTTTGAGATTTATTTTCTTGCAGGAATTTACAAGGAGTTAAAAGAATCCAACCGAATTTATGAAAAACTGCAAATAAATAAAGATTGACACAAAACCAATGTGCAATGTTGCCACTCACAGCTTACTCCCCAAAGTCCAAGTTTTACTGCATGCAAGCGTAGGGTATTTCATTATTTGAGTATTCGGGATAGGACAGTACACTGTATAGTCATCACCATACATCCCCACACTGTAAGGAAGATCACTGAAGAACTACTGTACCACTACATCTTAATAAAGATAACAGGAATGAAACTGGACAGATAAGGCTTAGAAGTAGTTGTTAGCACAAGATTGAAAAAGCAGATATTAAAACATCAATTTTCATTCACGCTTTATACCCTTACATGTGTGAAGCTAGAAAGGAAAGGGGATAATTATCTCCTGGTTTTCTTCAATTATTATATTCCTCACACTGACATGACATGGCCACATCATAGTGGCTTAAATAGTAAAGATTATTTAGCTCAGGAGACATAGCACTGATATCAATGTGACAGCATCAGCTAAAATCAGGTCCTTGCACTTGTAACTGAGTTAGAGATTATACAAGTGTGGTCCAAGAGGCAATATATTATTACCTATTACATAATTAATACTAGCAAATCTGCATGACTTTATTTTCAAATTGTATTTTCATGCCAATGTTTTGCTGGCAAAATGATGCCACCTTTAAGCAAGCCTGTCCCTTTAAGGATGCCATTGATTGGTCTAAGTCGACAGCCTGAAATCAATTGGTGGCTAATTGCTGAGAACATTTTTTTGTGGTCTGGCATCTGGTTGCAATTAGCTATCACATTCTTACAGGATATGGTATGTTATCAAAGTTAGAGAAAGCAGCTAAAAATTATTAGGTTTGTTTTGACACCCTTGGTACTTTTTTGATCTGCTCTCAATGCAAGTCTATTACATAAAAGGATATTGTAGCCGTAAGTTGGGTGAATTGAGCAGGTTAGGAAAGCACGAGGGCTCTTTTAGGTAAGGTTACTTTGCCCTTTTTCTGGCATAATTACAGAACATGCAGGCTGTTTACACACTTAACAGCATAAAAAGCCAAAAGAAAACAGCCTATTCTAGTTTCCATTCCAAGCTGGCTGCACACATGTACTGAATCATCAAAATGTCAGTGTATGAACTGAGTAAGAGAGTGCCATTTACCACAATAGGAAAAACTACCAATAGCTTGTCTGCCAAAGTGCTGGGTTATTTTCTTCAGGTACAGAAAGTTATATAAATGGTTAGTCTGTGTTCTGTTACTTGTTACTACGATTGCTCTAGAGGGCTTCTTGACCATAATTATATGTGGCAGAAGTTAACCAAATATGGATTAGATATCTGTTTGTGTGATAGCTGTGTTTCTGTAGACTAGATTGGCCTCACCCCTGACTATATAAAGCCTTGTGAAATCAGCATATGTTCAGACTGACGGAGTAGATAGTTTTAAGGTTTAACTGGATGACATAATAATGGTGTGCCTTAAAAATCCTGTAAAAGTCTATCTGATTCTTTCTTTCAAAAGTTTCTGAACCTCGTTCTCAGCGCAATATGTTTCTGTGTTTTGTGGAAAACAAATTAATCCAACAGTCTTTTTTATTTAGAAGATGTCACAACATAAGACCCAAGAAATGCCAAATACTATCTTATAAACAAATATCTTGGATTGTTCCCACAGTCTTAATTGGATAATATCCAAAATTTGAATGTTTTTGTCAATCCAGTGCTTTTCCAAATGCCAGTATGGCGTATTATCATATTGCATCTCGTCATGCAAGACAAGACTTCAGGTTTTTTATTTGCATAGAGGGTGGCAGCATAGTAATGCATAAGATAGTAATTTGGTTTATTATTGTCACATGTACCACAATCCAGTGAAAAGTGTCGTTTTGCATGCATTTATACAGATTACCTCATCAACTCTGTACATCGAGGTAGTACAAGGGAAAAGTAATAGCAGACTGCAGAATGAAGTGTCACATTTACCAAGAAATTGCAGTGTACACAGACAATCAGATGAAAAGCCATAATGATGTAGGTGGTGAGCTCAAGAGTCCATTTTATTCTACAAGAGGTCCATTCAATTGTCTTATAATAGCAAGATAGAAGCTGTCCTTGAGCCTCATGGTATGTGCTGTGAGGCTTTTGTATCTTCTGGCTGTGGATTAGCTTTTCACATGATGTCCTGCAAACTCCAGAATAAATCCTGAAAATTTCAAGAAGGTGATATTTAAAATTAGATGGAACATAGAACAACAGTTTCTCGTGTTGCAGACTTCCTCAAGATAGGCATTGTTATCAAAAAGTCATTTTGAAAGCTGAATTTATACTGAAAATGAGGATGAGCTAAAATGGCTGAAATCAATGTCAACAACATGTGCAGCCATGCAAAGGACACACTGCAAAGTAGTGCAATGATAAGGCTTTGTGTGGAAGTGAGTAGGATCTAAAGCTTTATTTCATTGTCTTCACCAGCGCGCACAATCCATAAAATGAAGTTGATAGTAAAAGGGAGATCAGTTGTCAAGCATAAATGTGCAATGCTATTTAAAGTTTTCTTGGCTGAAGACCTGGATTTTCAATGCCACTCAGTCTCCATCAGTCTATCAAGACAGTGACTATGAAGGTGATCAAGATAATATTTTGCAATAAGTTGTTTAGAAGAGGCCGAGCAGTGACAATTTTAATTTTAATCAAGAATACAGAGAGCCAATGCAGGCAATAATAGATCAGGCAGCATCTGTCCCAATTATGGCACTAACCTCTGTAGTATCCAGGACATATTCAGGGAGCAATGCCTCAAAAAGGTGGCCTCCATCATTAAGGACCCCCATCACCCAGGTCATGCCTTGTTCTCATTGCTACCATCAGGAATAAGGTACAGAAGCCTGAAGGCACACACTCAATGATTCAGGAATAGCTTCTTCTCCTCTGCCACCCGATTTCTGAATAAAGAATGAACCCATGAACATTACCTCACTAATAAACACTTCTCGGGCTTCCAGGCAGGTACAAGGATCGATTTTAACCTACGTTTCAATGACAAACTCTGCCATCTTTATCAGAAATTATGTCTCAGCAAGTCTACTCCAGTGGCATTTATACCCCCGTCGTCCGACCCTTCTGATTGGTTAGTCCTCACCTAAGCAGTTTTCCGCAGTTCCACCTTGGTTACAGTTGAACTCCAGTTCTTACTTGGAGTGTGACCTTTGTCTTTGTTAAAAGGGTCAACGGAAAAACCAGGAAGCCTAACAATAAAGAGGAACCTGTCACTACTTTCTGTCTTCCCTATACTTCCACGGTTTCTGGAAGGATCGCGCAGATCCTGAAGAAATACTGGATTAATACCATCCAGAGACCCATAAGGAAGCACAAATCACAGTTTATGTGGGTCAAGGATGACCTGGGATGCAGGATGGCTGACATTTACAGAGCAGCATATGTTGGCATGGGAGTAACCTGCATTAAAGAGCACAGGAGTCGTATCCATTTGAGTTATCTGGAAAAATTGGCGATAACAGAATATTACATTTTCAATGACCATAGTATTGACTTTGATAGCGCAAAACTACTATGCGATGCCAATGGCTTTTGCAACCGCCTGGTGAAGGAAGCCTTTGAAATAAAACTAGAGGCAAACAATTCTAACAAAGGAGAAGTTCTCACTCTAAGTAAGAACCGGAATTCAATTGTAAACAAGGTGGGACAACAGAAACCTGATTGGATGATGACTAACCAATCAAGAGGGACAGATGATGGGGGTGTAAATACCACCATACTAGACATGCCCAGGCATTATCCCTGATGAAGATGGCAGAGTTTGTCATTGAAACTTCGGTATTAAACTGGATTCTGCTTCTGATCTGTGGAAAGAATAGAAGAGGTAATGTTTCAAGTTGATCACCTTTTGTTTATAGTTTTAATCAATTGTTTTTAATCAACTGTAGCTATGAGGCTGCACTTTTTATTTTGTGAGTTAAACACATTAAATTAATAATGTGAGACAGACAAATCTTTTTCAGTGCATCTGCACTCTGAGAATTAATTGTGAGTAACCTATATAAAAGGTGAATAATCTATTACGTATTTTTCTTCTGCAGTTCGTATACTGCACCTTATAAGGTAAAAAGTTCATATTGGACAATAACACTAAGTGAATAATATCATGTCTTCTTTTATATATGACAAACTTGATGCTCAGTTCTTTTGAAGTTATTGGAACTGAATATTCAACAAAGAATGAAACAGTCACCAAAATAAAATTAAAGCAAATTGCTAGAAGAACTCATGG
The DNA here is from genome assembly GCF_048418815.1 of Hemitrygon akajei. Lineage (NCBI taxonomy): Eukaryota > Metazoa > Chordata > Chondrichthyes > Myliobatiformes > Dasyatidae > Hemitrygon > Hemitrygon akajei. Next base: position 146,861,470 of record NC_133131.1, read on the forward strand.
CATTAAGCAGCATCAGGTTTAATCAGATGGGAGAGGATGATGGGCAGATAGAATGAGTGGGAGTATGGGGAAGGGAGAGGTGAACAAAGAGAGAGGAAAAAATTACATGGACAAGTGAGAGGTAAACAATGGGAGTGCGAGCAACTTGAAATTGGAAAATTCAATGATCTTACCACTGGGTTGTAAGCTACCAAGTAAAATATGCGGTGCTTTTCTTCCATTTGAAGGAGAGTTAAGATGATATGCAACTGGGAGCTCGAGATGGCTGCAACAAAAAGAGCAATGTTGGCTCCACTAAACTGGTGAAAGCAACTAAAGATTAAGTAACCATTTTATCGAGTCCTGCATTCCGTCCACAGTGGCAATCTTGAGTTTCAGTTACATGTGAATTTAATGCCTCTTCTCACTTCCACATTGATCTGATCATCAAAAGCCATCTCCTCTGCCATGGAGAAACCAAATGGAAATTGGAAGAACATAATCTCATATTTTGATTGGGTAGTTTAAAACCCAATGGTATGGACATTGAATCTTCCAATTTCAGGTAATCCATGCTCCTGTTTTCCTCCTCCCTCATCGTCCACCCATTTAGTTTTCTTCTCTCTGTTTCATATTTTCCTTGTCTCCTTTTTCTCTCCAACTGGTTCTATCTGCCCATCAAAGCCTCCCCATCTGGTTCAACCTATCACTTTCTCGCATCTGTTTTGATCCATCCTCGAACTGCTATACATTGCCAACCTCTCCTCTTCCATCTCAGTGTTGATGCAAGGTTTCAGCCCGAAGCATCATCTTACACCTATTCCCTCCACAGATACTGCTCGACACATTGTTCTGCTTTTTGTACCAGTTTTCAGCATATGTCATCTGTTCTTCCTCCAGGCACCAGAATAAGGAGTACTTTATCTGCAGGTCAAATTTTAAGTCAATTACAAAATAGGAAATGAGAACGCCTCAATTGTGTAATCAGATTTAGAATCCAATTTAATATCACCAGCATCATAACATTTGTTAACTTTATAGCAGTAGTACAATGAACTACATGATAAATAAGTATAGAGAAATAAAATGAGTTATACTAAGTATATATAAAATAGTTCAGTTAAAATAAGTAGTGCAAGTTAACAGAAATAAAAATAAGTAATGATCGTAGGTTCTATGTCCATTTAGAAATCAGATGGCAGAGAGGAAGAAGCTGTTCCTGAATCGTTGAGTGTGTGCCTTTGGGCTTCTATACCTCCTTCCTCACAGTAGCAGTGTGAAGAGGACATGTCCTGAGAGGTAGGGATCCATAATGACGGGGGCTTGTTTCCTAAGGCAGAACTCCTTGAAGATGTCTTTGGAATCTATGGACCCATGAATTCTATCTCACTATTCCTTTTGTATGCCATTTACATTTTTTTCTTATTCTAATTTGCAGTAATTTTTAAAAATATCTTGCTCTGTACTGCTGCCACATAACAACAAAATCTTCAACATATGTCAGTGATATAAAAGCTGATTCCGATTCTGATTCATAAACTGTTTCTTTGAACACATTTGAAGGCATTCTGTGAATACATTGTGTTAAGCTGTGACATCAATTACTGTGGCAGAAATATTTGGTAATGAAGAATAAAGCAACCCAGTATATTTTTGTTATTTCAGTGTATGTTCACTCATTATTGTAATGTGTGTAACTAAACAGCAGGAAACAAAACATGAAGAGGCACTCTCTGATCCTCCTTACAGACATTTACCTACTTACACAAATGTGGAATGGAGCAGAACAGTCATGGAACTCTATAGTACAGAAATAGATCCTTTAGCACATCTAGTCTGTTATTCAGCCTAATTCCATCAACTCACACCTGGACAATAGCCCTCCATACCAAACTTAATCTATGTATTTATCCAAATTTTTCATCAATATTGAAATAGAATCCACAACCAACATTTCCACTGGCAGCTCATTCCACACTCTCACCACCCTTTGACTGAAGAAGTTCCCCCTCTGATTCCCTTTAACTATTTCATCTTTTATCTTTAAACTATTCCTGCTAGTTCTAGCCTTTCCAAACTCAATGGAAAAAGCCTACTGGCAGATCTTCCCTCATTCTCTTACGCTCTAGGGAATAAAGTTCTAACTTATTCAAACTTTCCTAATAATAAGGCACTCAAGTCCCTGCAACATCCTTATAATTTTCTCTGTATTGTTTCAATCCTATTAATATCATTTCTGTAGGTAGGTGACCAGAACTGCACACAATACTCCAAACTAGGCATCACCAATGTCTTACACAACTTTAATATAACATCACAACACCTTACTTGAGAAGGGATATACTGACTTTGGAGGCAGTGCAGAGGAGTTCACCAGGTTGATTCCAGAGATGAAGGGGTTAACTTGTGAGGAGACATTAAGGCCCTGGGACTATACTCAGAAGAATGAGAGGGGATCTTATAGAAACATACAAAATTTTGAAAGGGACAGATAAGATAGAAGTAGGAAAGTTGTTTCCATTGGTAGGTGAGACTAGAACTAGGGGACAATGCCTCAAGATTCAGGGGAGAAGATTTAGGATGGAGATGAGGAGAAACTGTTTTTCTCAGAGAGTGGTGAATCTGTGGAATTCTCTGCCCAGAGAAGCAGTTGAGGCTTCTTCACTAAATATATTTAAGACACAGTTAGATAGATTTTTACATAGTAGGGGAATTAAGGGTTATGGGGGAAAGGCAGGTAGATGGAGCTGAGTTTACGGACAGATCAGCCATGATCTTATTGGATGGCGGGGCAGGCTCGATGGGCTGGATGGCCTACTTCTGCTCCTATTTCTTAAGCTCTTATGTACTCAATGCTTTGATTTATGATGGCTAATATTTCAAAAGCTCTCTTTATGACCCTTTCTACCTGTGATGCCACTTGCTAAGAATTATGGGTCTGTACTTCCAGATCTCTGCATTCTATCACAATCCACAGAGCCCTACCTCTCACTGTGTAAGACCTACCTTGGTTGGTCCCCCCAAAGTGCAACACCTCACAAACATCTAACATAAGTTCCAGCTGATTCAGATCTAACTGCAAGTGTTGATAGCTTTCCTTGCTGCCTACTACTCCTCCAATCTTAGTGACAATTTTGCCAGATGGTTGATATGGTTGCAAAACAACAGTGTATCCAGCACGGATCCCTGCATCACTCCACCAGTCAGTCAGAGAGGCACCCACCAACTACCACTCACTGACTTCTCATGCAAAGCCAATGTCAAATCCAATTTACTACCTCATACTGAATGCTAGGCAACTAAAACTTCTTGACAAGCCATCCATTTTGGTCTTTGTCAAAGGACTTGTTAAAGTCCATGTAGACAACATCTATTGCTTTTCCTCAGTCAATTTTCCTGGTAAACTCCTCTAAATACTATGCAACGTTGGTTGGACATAAGCTCCCACACACAAACAAGAGAAAATCTGCGGATGTTGGAAATCCAAGGAACAAACACACAAAATGCTGGAGGAACTCATCAGACCAGGCAGCAGCACTGGAAGAGTACAGTTCATGTTTTGGGCTAAGATCCTTCATCAGGACTGGAGGGAAAAAAAGATGAGGAGTCCGAATAAGAAGGTGGGGCGGGGGGGGGGGGGGTGAGAGGAGGGTGTGTGTGTGTGTGTGTGTGTGTGTGTGTGTGTGTGTGTGTGTGTGTGTGTGTGTGTGTGTGTGTGTGTGTGTGTGTGTGTGTGTGTGTGTGTATCCCTAATCAAGCACTATCTGTCCAAATACTTATATATCCAGTCCCTCAGATTACCTTCTAATAATTTGCTCATTACTGATATCAGGATTATGCTTTCCTGGATTATTCTTAGAACTTTTCTTGAACAATGGAACAATATTAGCTATATTCTGGACCTCTGGCACCTTGCCTGTGGCTAAGGACATTTTAAGTACCTCTGCTAGGGACTCTGCAATTTCTTGACTCTCACCAGGTCCATGGGGACACATTGACAGATCCTGGGGTTTTTTCCACCCTAATTTTCTTGATGACAACAAGCACCCCTCTTTTGTAAACCATATATGGTCAATGACCTCACTGCCTCAGTTCTCTAGACTCAGTGTTCATATCCCGAGTAAATACAAGTGCAAAAATTCCATTTAAGATCTCCCCCATCTCTTTCTCCTCCATGCATAGATGGCCACACTGATCTTCAAGTGAACCAATTTTATCCCTTGCTTATATAAACGTATTTTTTCCTACTCAGGAATGTTCAGCAGGTTGGGAAGCATCTGTGTAGAAAGAAACTTAGTTACCCGAAGTGGTAATGTTGGAATCTGGAGCAAAATTAAATTCCCAGAGGACTTCGCAAGTCAGGCAGTAAACGGCTAGTGGATGTTATGAGTCAAGACCCTTTATCAGGATTGAAAGAATAAAGGGAAGAAAGCTAGTCACTGAGTCAATGATCTTTTGTTAGAAATGTTAATGGTTTCTTACACTGAATAGATTTCTGATTTCCTTGTCCTGGCTCTCTGGACTTTACTATGTGCTTCTCTGCTATGATTGCTGTCCTTGCCTTCTACAATCTCTACGTCCTCTGGAGCCCTCATTGGTAATTTAAACTGTGTTTCTTACTTACACTCCTTCCTTTTGCATCTCCTCCAGTTATAGAGACTACAGCATAGAAACAGGCCCTTCTGTCCATCTATACTATGCTTAGTCTATTAATCTGCTTAGTCCTATTGACATGCACCCAGACCATAGCTCTTCATATCCATCCCATCCATGTACGTATCCAAACCGCTCTTAAATTTTGAAATTGAACCTGCATCCCCAACTTTTGCTGGCAGCTAATTCCACACCCTCACCACCATCTGAGTGAAGAAACTCCACCTCATGTTTCCCTTAAGCATTTTAGTTTTCACTCTTAAGCCATGACCTCTAGTTCTAGTGTCACCCAAACTCAATTTTAAAAAAGCCTGCTTGCATTTACCCTATCTGTACCCCTCATAATTTTGTATATGTCTATCAGATCTCCCCTCATAGTCCTAGGGAGTAAAGTCCTAACCTATTCAACCTTTCCCTGTAACTCAGATCAACAAGTCGTGGAATATTCTCTGCACTTTTTCAATCATATTAACATCTTTCCTGTAGGTAGGTGGCCAAAACTGCACACAATGCTCCAAATGAGGCCTCACCAACAACTTACACAACTTCAACATAACATTCCAATGCTTGTACTTTGATTTATGAGGGCCAATATGACACAAGTAATCCTTATGGCCCTATCCAGCTGTGAAACACTTTCAAGGAATTATGGATTTGTATTCTACTACCTCTGTTCAACCACATTCTTCAGTATCCTAGTTTGTCCTCCCAAAGTCCAATATCGCGGGGCTCACAGCTTAAGGATAAAGGGGAAGCCTTTTAGGACCAAGATGAGGAAAAACTTCATCACACCGAGAGTGGTGAATCTGCGGAATTCTCTGCCACAGGAAACAGTTGAGGCCAGTTCATTGGCTATATTTAAGAGGAAGTTAGATATGGCCCTTGTGGCTAAAGGGACCAGGGGGTATGGAGAGAAAGCAGGTACAGGGTTCTGAGTTGGATGATCAGCCATGATCCTACTGAATGGCGGTGCAGGCTTGAAGGGCCAAATGGCCTACTACACCTATTTTCTATGTTTCTATCTTACACTTGTCTCTATTAAATTCCATCTGCCATTTATCAGCTCTCCTCACTGTCCGATATCTCCCCAATCCTGGCATCATTCACATATTTGCCTATCCAGTGAACCACATTCTCATCCAGATCATTGATACAGATGACAAACAACAATGTTCCTAGCACTAGTCTCTGGGCCTTCAGTCAGAGAGGCAATCATCCACTACCACTCTCTGGCTTCTCCCATGAAGCCACTATCTAATCCAATTTACTACCTCGGGCTTTGATGCAAATGCAACAGTACTTAACAGAAGATTTAATTTTTGTCAGTCTTTATCTGATTACACTTCAGTAATGCATCTGAAGACACTTTATTGCTTTAAAAAGACTATTTATATGCAAGTTGTTGTTGCTGTTACAAACAAATGTTTAACCAGATGGAATGTCAGCCAGAAGCTGCCTGTCACCATTCCAATTTTTATATCATATATCCGAACCTCCATCACTTGGAATCTTATTCAAGATACCAACAAAAGACCTTTTTTAAGTTTCATATAAAACAGTAATTATTAATGCTTTAACAATATGAGCAGTGAGTGAAGCAGGTTGGGCGAGGTGCATTTGGATAGGTTCCAAAACAGTTAAAGATATTAATTCTAGCATTAAGGGAGAAAATAACTATTCAGTTTCAGATATTAATAGCCCTTCAAATGACCACACTCAGAAAACTCAGGCACATTATAGAAATATATGATATCATATAGAAAGTGCAAATGAAAAATAATTATGACTAAATATAAGAGGGAATGCAGAAAAAATCCTTATTCTGTGAGTAGTTAGAATGATGCATAGCTGTGGTGATTAGCATTCAGAAATTAAAAGGAAGCAAGAAAAACATAAGGGAGACAGTTTACTCGTACAGGAAGTGCTGGAAAAACTCTACAGGTCAGGCAGTTTCTGACAAGGGGTCTTCGATCTGAAATCTTGTTTCTTTTTCTCATCAGCCTTAATGCTGCCTGACATGCTGACTCTTTCCAGCATTGTGTGATTTTTGTGATTTACATTTTCAGCATCTACAGACTTTATTTTCATTGGAAATCAGCCATGAAATGTTAACACAGTTCTTATCACCATAGACGCTCCTTATTTACCTCTATTTTGAGTTTTCATTTCATATTTCCAGCATCTGTGGGCTTTTCTTGTTATTTTTATTGGAGTTCAGACCTGAAGCACTAAATCTGACTCTGCTCTGTAAATGAGCGTTTCCAACGCTTTCTTTTTTTTCTGATTCATATTTATTTTTTTACTAACAAGAAAATCTAATCTGCAGATGCCAGAAATAGAAGCAACACACACAAAACACTGGAGGAACTCAGCAGGCCAGGCAGCATCTATGGAAATGAATATTGTCGACTTTTCCAGGCTGAAGCCCTCGGCTGGACCAAAGAAATAAAAGCTGACGAGTAGATTTAAAAGGTGAAGGAAGGGGAGAGAGAAAGTCCAGGTGATTGGTGAAATGGGAGGGATGAAGTGAAGAGCTTGGAAGTTGATAGATGAAAGAGACAGAAGGCCAAGAAAGAAAGGAAAGAGGGAAGGAGCACCAGAGGGAGTCGATGGGTGGGCAAGAAGATAAGGTGAGTGAGGAAAAAAGGGATGGGAAATGGTGAAGGGAGAGTGGGGTGTGGGTAGCATAACTGGAAGTTTGAGAAATCGATATTAATGCCATCAGGTTGGAGGCTAACCAAATGGAATACAAGGCATGCCATCAGGTTTTTAATTATCTTGATAGGTTTGGATGAAATGGTTGAGAAGAGGATTGTGCAGAGCAAGTGTTCTCAATCTGGGGTCCACAGATGCCTTGCTTAATGGTATTGGTCCATGGCACATGAAAGGTTGTGAAACCCTGGTGTAGAGCGTAATCCCTTGCAAAGAACAGCTGGGATGTGTAGTCTAGTACAGTGCTGTGAAATTATAGAGCATCTCAGCACAGCAAAAGGCTCTTTGTCTTACCTAGTCTAGCCTCATCGACCCACACCTGAACCATAGTTCTCCATACCCTCCATCCATGTACTTATCTTAAAATCAAATGTGTATCCACCACTTCCATTGGCAGTTCTTTCTGCATTCTTACCACCACTTATGTGAAGAAATTCCCATTCAAGTTGCTCTTAAATATTTAATCTTTCACCCTTAAACCATGACCTCTAGTCCTTGTCATAGCCAACCTGAGTGGAAATTTCATGGAACGGAATAGAATCCACCCACAGACACACGAGTTGAATGTGACAAACCTTATGAAAAGAAAGAAATCTATTGGCTATATCTAACATGTAAGCAAAAGCAAAAATGCCAGTAGATGAAATGAAGGTGTTAAACACTGATTGTATCCTTGTGTGTATCACCAGTCTACAGACATTCCTTGTCAGCTTTTGCCTGCAGGAGATTGCCGAGCCATGTCTCGAGTACAGAACAGGCAGCTGCACAACCATCTGTGCTCCAGTCGACTCAAATCAGCCCCAAAAACAGTGAACACACTTGCTATGAGGAGAGTGATTCCCATTGTCCAACGTGTGTGCACCTGGCAAACCCAGATGATCAAATACACCCAAGTTTCAGGATCAGTGAATTATTTCCTTGTAATTCTCCCTAACCTTTGTATGACTCTACATGAAAAGGTGACTGAATCAACTGTACCAAGATGTCATCTCAAGTTCCAGTGAATTATAGGTAGCCTGACTGGTCTGACCTGAAAGGAACAAATAAAACTAAATTACAAGGGAAACCTTGTTAACAAGTTCATGGATTCTTTGAATAACCATTTTTCCCTCTTGGGCATTATCTGTAGAAAATGTTGTTTAGGCTACCTCTTACTCATAAAGTCATACAGTATGGAAAAAAGCCCCTCTGTCCAAATGATTCATGCCAACCTAGATGATCTCTAAGCCAGTCCCATTTGCCCATGTTTGGGTCATATCCACCTAAATCTTTTTTGTCCATGTACCCTTCTATCCTGTCCAAGTGCCTCCTCAATGTTGTTAATGTACCTGCTTCAGTCACCTCCTTTGGCAGCTCATTCCAGATATGGACCATCCTCTGGGTGAAAAGTTGGACCTCAGTTCCATATTAAATTTCTCCCAATTCACCTGAAACTATGCCCCCTTGTTCTTGATTACTCAACCCTAGGAAAAGAACTGAGCTCATTGACACTATCAATGCCCCTACATCTCATTCACCTACACTCCAAGGAATAAAGTCCTGGGTTGCTCTACCACTTTCCGTCCCTTAAGTCAGGGGTCACCAACATTTTTTGCACCGCGGACCGGTTTAATATTGACAATATTCTTGCGGACCGGCTGACAGGGGGGTGGGGGGGGATGTGTTAATTACGACCTGAATGTAGGTGAAAAGTCAACTATGAGTCACTTATAAGTGGCTAATACACTCAATTTAGTTTCTAAAAGGGTTTATTTAATGAATTTAATATTAAACACACAGCGCATATTTTCCTCACATGAATATACTGATAAATCAATTATAAGTCAATAGCATCATAACATTTTAAGTAACGTTTGGATATTAAACACACAGTGCATATTTTCCTCGTATGAACATATAAAATCATTGCAACACACCAGTGAGAGGACAAGGTAAGGGCCGGAGGTCCCCATACCGGAGCCGTGGCAGTTGCAGTCCGGAGAGAGCGACTGACCGAGCGAGGAATACGACAGGTCATGTGCCTGCCCCCTTGTAGGTAGGTAGGATCTATCGGCTGACAAAAGTTTGGCTCGAGGGTAGATTGCAGTGAGGTATCTGCTCTGTTACTTACGAAACCCTGAGCCCGAATTAGGTCTGCGAATATTTTAGCACTGGGTTCCCCACGAACATTCAGTGTGCTAAACAGGTTTAGAGGTGGCGCCCATCTGTCCGTGCTCCAGGCCAGTATCGACAGCACTTCTCAACGGTGAGGTGGCCAGTTACCCAAGGCCAACCAGTGATCCCTGGTGCTAGGGTATCTCTGCGTTTAGGCGACTGATGACCTCGCGTGCGTTGAAGTTCAACAGTGGAGGTGACAGGGAATGGTAGCACATGCTTTGCAGCCCGGTGGTTGGGGACCACTGCCTTAAGTCCTGGCAACATCCTTGTAAATCTTTTCTGCACTCTTTCCAGCTTATAACCATGTAACAATTACAGCACGGAAACAGGCCATCTCGGCCCTTCTAGTCCGTGCCGAACGCTTACTCTCACCTAGTCCCACCGCCCTGCACTCAGCCCATAACCCTCCATTCCTTTCCTGTCCATATACCTATCCTTTTTTTTTAAATGACAAAATTGAACCTACCTCTACCACTTCTACTGGAAGCTTGTTCCACACAGCTACCACTCTCTGAGTAAAGAAGTTACTTAAAGAAGTTACCTAAATGCTTAATAGCACTTTTCCTAGAGAAAACTTACTAAAACTGAACATAATATTCCAAATGGGGCCTCACCTGCATCTTGTACAACTGTAGTAAAATATCTCTCCTTCTGTGCTCAATGCCCTGACTGATGAAGGGCAGTGTGCCAAAAGCATTCTTCACTACCCTGTTTATTGTGACATCACTTTTAGGAAAATATGTACTTGTAGTCTTAAGTCCGTCTGTTCTATAGCACTCTCTGTGGCCTACCACTCAACTGTGAAAGTCTTAATCTGACTTGTCTTCCCAAAATATAACACATTCACAGACATCCAAATTAAAATCTATTTGCATTTCTTCAGTCCACTTATCCCACTAATCAAGATCCAGCTGTAATTCTTGATAACTGTCATGGAACCACCTAGCTTAGTGTCATCTGCAAACACACTAACCATGCTTTGTACATTCTGATCCAAATTATTCAAATAGACGACAAACAGTTATGTGCCTAGCACTAACCCCTTTGGCACAACAGTAGATATAGGCCTCCAGTCCAGAAAACAACTCTTCACCATCAGCCTTTGTGGGCTAAAGCTGTACTCATGAACACGTGAACACAGCCCAGCCGATCAGACAAACCAATCTTTCATCCTTGGACTCACTTTACACCGCACGCTGTCAGAGCAGTGCTGCCAGGATAATCAAGGACACGACCCACCCAGCCAACGCACTTTTTGTCCCTCTTCCCTCCGGGAGAAGGTTCCGGAGCTTGAAGACTCGTACGGCCAGATTTGGGAACAGTTTTTTTCCAACTGTGATAAGGCTGCTGAATAGATCCTGACCCAGATCTGGGCCGTACCTTCCAAATATCCGGACCTGCCTCTCAGTTTTTTTGCACTACCTTACGTTCCCTTTTCTATTTTTTTATTTATGATTTATAATTTAAATTTTTATTATATATACTATCGATTTGTACTCCAGGGAGCGCAAAGCGCAGAATCAAATATCGCTGTGATGTTTGTACGCTCTAGTATCAATTGTTTGGCGACAATAAAGTAATAAAGTAAAGTACTCTTCTTCTTCTTCTGATTTTTAATGGCGTTGGCAGTCCAACTTAAAGGTGCATTGCCACCATCAACTGGAGTGGAGTGTGGTGTAGAGAGTTGGAAATAAAACCCCTACTAGTTCTTTATCAAATGAAAACTAAATTACCCCAATAAGTCCCATAGATTGTAAAAAATGAAAGACAGTACTGTGAATTAAATTAAAGTCACCTCCATAACTTAGTCAAGTTTTTAAATGGAAACTATCAACCCCCAAAGATAGTAGTGCAGCTTGTATTTGCTTTCTTTCAACCTTATATGCTTCACAAGGTAAAAGAATGTGTTCAACTGTTTCATAATGATGACAACACCTACACACCCCAGAGTGATGGTTTCCAACAAGATATAAGGAATAATTAAGCATAATATGACAAAGTCTAACTCAGGTCAATACAATTCATTCCCTTCTTGTTTTACTGCCTTCAAGATGGTGGCACGAAGCAGTTTGCAGCGGCATCTCTGGAGTTGATATCTGTTATTTGTCAAGCGGGGTGCCATGCACAATCCTAATCTGATGAAAAAAGGATGTGGAGCACAGAGGAACATCTGGAAATCTCCAGGAAGGCCTTCTTTGTCGCTGCTGCTGTTGTGAGGTCCGGGTCTCTGCTGGGAAGAACAGGCTCCCAGTCCTTGGGGTCGCATTGCCGGTGGCCGTTGGTGGGATGTCGCAGTGCACTCGGCAGAGGATGGTGCTCGGAGAGGCTGTGCCTGAGGGGACGGTCGGAGGCTCAGAGGTTCGACAGACTTGGAGTCCGCTGCGGTCGGGGCGCTTTCACTGTGTGCTGCGTCTGCGAGGCTGAGTCCGGCGGCGCCGAGAAAGTCCATAGCGGGGGTATTCCCTTCTGCTGCCGGCGTGGGATGATGAGTCTATCAGGACCCTGAGAACTTGAGGAAACTGTATGGTGGTTTCTTTTGAACTTATAGTCTTCTAACATCTTTGGACTATTTTTACTGTGCCCATGGTCTGTTTTTTATCAATTATGGTATTGTTTGCACTGTTGTAACTATGTAGTTTTGTATTGGTCTTGTAGCTTTAGTTTTTGGTTTGTTGGGTGGTAGAGTTGGTCTCCTGTCTTGGTGTGTCTGGGTAGTCTTGTTTTGTCTGGTGGGTTTGGAGTTCCTTTCCACAGAACGCGCTAAGATGGTAGCGCTATATTAATACGCAGCAGCCTCTCCGGACTCTAGATTTGGGGATTGCCAAACGTTATGTGGATTTTCTGGTGTAGTCTGTTTTGTCGTGTGCTTTTGTGATATCATTCTGGGGGAACGTTGTTTCATTTTTTAACTACATTGCAGTTGTGGTTTCTAAATGACAATAAACTGAAATTCAATTCAATTCAAATTCAATTCTCAGATCAATCCAACAGTTTTAAGTATTCTGTAAAGATGTCTCCCCTTTTGCCCATTATCCCATAATTGGCTAACTCTGAGCTCTACCAGACCCTTAGCTTTTGATTTGTTAAGTGGAAGGGCTATATCCACTATTGAATTTTTTACAGCTTTTTTGGCCAAACAATCAACCCACTCATTTCCCTCAACACCTCAATGTGCAGGAACCGATGAGTAGAAGACATATGATCCAATAAACACACACAAAATGCTGGAGGAACTCTGCAAGCCCGGCAGCATCTGTGGAAAAGAGTACAGTCGATTTTTCCTGTCTGAAGGGTCTCGGCCCGAAACATCGGTCCCAGCCACCCAAAACTAAAAACACTCTTCTTGTGATGTTCCCAACAGTCTTCCAACACACTTTCAACAGGGTGATCATTCCTCTGCTCCCTCAAATTAATTCAGTATGTTAACAATGACTTCAACCTCTGCAACTGTAAGGGTAATTGTCCCATTTCAACCAGTAAACTGAAATAGGAGACAATCTTACTGCACCACAACACAGTCTTAAAGCCTGTGCTTGTAGCACATTCAAACATTTCAAATTTGAAGATGAAGATGATCCATAAGCCACACAGCCATAATTATATATAGATCTAATTAAACAAATATAAATGATCAACAGAGATTTTCGTGTAGCAGCCCCAAAATACCAAAATAGCCACCTAAGGATATTTAATGCCCCTTTACATTTATCAATTATTTTACTGATATGATGCTTCCTTGTCAGCTTATTATCCAGCCATATGCCATTAGAACACGTGCCACCCTATTTTCCATATTCTACAGTTTGCTCTTTTGAAGTGGTTTCTAAAGGATACCACTTTAACTCATTACTTTCTTAGGCACAGTGCTTCAGTGAACACAATTATTATTTGCAACAGCAGATTTTAATCTGCACCATAAGCAAAGTGCAAGCATTTCAAAAGATAACCAGGTGAATATAGTCTCTTAAGGCAGTAGCAACCCACCATCTTAAGGTAGTACTTCCATTAGCAGCTACTAGAATATTACACCATAATATTCACTTGCAGAATGCAGTCTGCAAAGATGTGTAACAAGCTTTCATAGCATTCAGGAAAGCTATTCCCATTTTATATTTAATCTGAACTACAGCTCTATAGAACACAATCTGTTCTGCTGTGACTACAAATGCTGCAACAATGAAACATCTGTGAAGCTGGTATTGTGGCGACCCAATTCCCAGCGCACTCGAACCGGCTCACAAAGCGGCGTGCGCCGGCATTGAGGCCGGTCCCAAAGAGGGCGCCAAGCCTGCTTCACCAGCAAGGGGAAAAGCCCGCGCGCGGGACGGGACTGTGAATACGCGCCCCTACAGCATTCCCACCCGGGGAGGGCGGGATCAGGAAGGCTTTAAAGTGAGGCCGTGAAGTTTGAATAAACCTCTCTTGTAACTGCAGCTCACCGACTCCGTGTCGTTATTGCAGCACTGCGTGTAGCACACCGCTACAATTGGTGACCCCGACGGCCCAAACGATATTTGGACCGGAGATGAACGACACCGCATCTGTTCATGCGGTTTCGTTGAAACTGCCAAGCTTCTGGACGCTGCGACCTCACCTCTGGTTCCAGCAAGCAGAAGCCCAGTTCCACATTCGGCAGATAACCTCGGATGCCACATGTTACTACTACGTGGTGAGCTCCCTCGACCAGGAGACAGCCGCCCAGGTTGAGGAGTTCATACAATCGCCCCGGAGGACGGCAAATACACAGAATTCAAAGCCTTGCTCATAAGGACTTTTGGACTCTCACGGAGCAAGCGAGCTGCCCGCTTACTGCACCTGGATGGTTTGGGGGACAGGCCACCGTCGGCTTTGATGAACGAGATGCTGTCCCTGGCCAGAGGTCACAAGCCCTGCCTCATGTTTGAGCAGGCATTCCTGGAGCAGCTGCCCGAGGATATACGCCTGCCGCTGTCCAACGCGGATTTCAGCGACCCTCGGAAGGTGGCCGCCTGGGCGGACGTGCTGTGGAAAGCCAAGAAGGAGAGTGGGGCATCCGTCACACAGATCACTAGGCCACGCTCCCAGCAGCAAACCAGACCAGGCCCGGCCGCAGAGCCCGCTAACCCCAGAGGCAGGGGTGAGGAGACCGATGAACAATGGTGCTTCTACCGCCAGCAGTGGGGCACAGAAGCCCGCTGCTGTAGCCCGCCCTGCAAGTTCCCGGGAAATGCCAGGGCCAGCCGCCGCTGATGGCTATGGTGGCTGGCCATCGGGATAGCCTCCTGTATGTGTGAGACAAGCAGTCAGGACGCCGCTTTTTGGTCGACACTGGAGCCAAGATCAGCGTCTTACCTCCGACGAGTTACGACACCTGCAACAGAGAACCAGGTCCCACCCTGAGGGCTGCGAACGGCAGCACAGTAAGGACCTATGGCACCCGTACGGTGCGGCTACAGTTCGGCTCCAGCCGGTTCACGTGGGACTTCACACTGGCCACCGTAGCCCAAACGCTCCTGGGAGCAGATTTTTTGCGAGCTCACAGCTTACTGGTCGACCTGCCAAGGAAGAGACTGGTCCAAGCCGAGACCTTTCAAACGTTCTCCCTGGGTGAAGCCCAGTTGCCGGCCCCACACCTAGACTCCATCACGCTGTCCGACAACGACTTCACCAGAGTCCTGGCGAATTTCCCATCGGTTCTGGCTCCGCAGTTCACGGCAGCCATGCCCCGACACAGTGTACAGCACCACATCCCGACCCAGGGACCACCCCTCCATGCCCGTGCTCGAAGGCTTCCCCCGGACAAGCTCTGACTAGCGAAGGAGGAGTTCAAGAGGATGGAGGAATTGGGGATCATACGGCAGTCCGACAGCCCATGGGCCTCCCCCCTGCACATGGTGCCCAAAGCAACAGGGGGCTGGAGACCATGCGGCGACTACCGCAGGCTGAACAAGGCTACGACACCGGACCGCTACCCTGTGCCGCACATTCAGGACTTTGCAGCAAACCTGCACGGTGCACGGATCTTCTCCAAGGTAGACCTCATCCGGGGATACCATCAAATCCCGATGCATCCGGACGACGTCCCCAAAATGGCACTCATCACCCCTTTCGGCCTTTTCGAGTTCCTCCGCATGCCGTTCGGCCTAAAGAATGCCGCACAGACGTTTCAGCGATTAATGGACGCGGTGGGACGCGACCTGGACTTCGCTTTCATCTATTTGGACGACATCCTCATAGCCAGCAGCAGTCGTCAGGAGCATCTGCCCCACCTCCATCAACTCTACGCCCGACTGAGTGAATACGGCCTGACAAACAACCCGGCCAAATGCCAGTTCAGGCTCGACACCATCGACTTCCTGGGCCACAGGATCACTGCAGACGGGGCAACCCCTCTGCCCGCTAAGGTAGACGCAGTCCGCCATTTCCCCCGACCCACCACAATCAAAGGCCTTCAGGAATTCGTGGGTATGGTAAATTTCTACCACCGCTTCCTCCCTTCAGCTGCCTGAATCATGTGCCCCCTGTTCGCCCTGATGTCGGGTAAGGGCAAGGACATTACCTGGGACGAGGTGTCCGCCGCCGCTTTCATTCAAACGAAGGATGCCTTGGCGAACGCCGCGATGCTAGTGCACCCCAGAATGGACGTCCCTACTGCCCTCACAGTGGACGCATCTAATACGGCAGTCGGTGGAGTGCTGGAACAACTCATCGAGGGCCGCTGGCAACCCCTGGCGTTTTTCAGCAAACACCTACAACCACCCGAGCTCAAATACAGTGCTTTCGACTGGGAACTGTTGGCGCTATACCTGGCAATCCAGCATTTCAGGTACTTCTTAGAAGGTAGGCCCTTCACCGCGTTCACGGACCACAAACTGCTTACCTTTGCATTCACGAAAGCATCCGATCCCTGGTCGTCCCGCCAGCAGCGACATCTGTCCTACATCTCCAAATACATGACGGATGTCCGGCATGTCTCGGGAAAGGACAATGTTGTGGCGGTCGCCCTCTCCTGCCCTAACATCCAAGCCCTGTCCCAGGGGGTAGACTATGAAGCACTGGCGGAGGCACTGCAGGCAGACGAGGAGATCCCTAGTTACAGGACTGCAGTCTGCGGTGAGAGGACCCTACTCTGTGACATCACCACCGGCCAACCCCGTCCCGTCATCCCGGCAGCCTGGTGGCGGCGCATTTTCAACTCCATTCACAACTTAGCGCACCCCTCCATCAGGACAACCATCCGGATGGTGGCCAACAGGTTCGTTTGGCACGGACTCCGCAAGCAGGTCAGTGAATGGGCCACAACGTGCATGCACTGCCAGACGGCCAAGGTGCAGCGGCACACCAAAGCTCTGCCGCAGCAGTTCCACCCCACCCGCCGGCGTTTCGACCATATTCATGTGGATATTGTGGGCCCCCTGCCAGTGTCGCGAGGAGCACGGCACCTCCTGACTATCGTGGACCGGTTCACAAGATGGCCAGAGGCGATCCCGCTCACCGACACCACCTCCGAATTTTGCGCCCGGGCACTGATTGCCACCTGGGTATCTCGCTTTGGTGTACCGGCCCACGTTACCTCCGACAGAGTCGCCCAGTTCATCTCCAGCCTGTGGTCGGCTGTGGCCAGCCTTTTAGGGACACAGCTACACCACACAACTGCCTACCACCCACAGTCGAACGGACTAGTGGAGTGTTTCCACTGTCACCTGAAGTTGGCTCTCATGGCCCGCCTCAAAGGGCCTAACTGGGTGGATGAGCTCCCCTGGGTCCTGCTCGGAATCTGCACGGCGCCCAAAGAGGATCTGCAGACCTCGTTGGCCGAGTTGGTGTACGGCGCACCCCTGGTCGTCCCAGAAGAGTTCATACCAGCCCCAAGGGGGCAAGAAGAAGAGCCCGCAGCAGTCCTGGGCAGTTTACACGAAAGGCTTGGTAACCTGGCCCCCATATCCACTTCACAGCGTGGGCAGAACCCGACCTGCGTACCCAAAGACCTGCAAAACTGTAAGTTTGTTTTTGTACAACGGGGCGGACATCGGGCACCGCTACAGCGGCCCTACGAGGGGCCGTTTACGGTGATCACAAACAACGGGTCCACGTATGTTCTGGACATTGGGGGGGGAAGAGGAGGTTTTCACGGTGGACCGACTCAAACCGGCCCATGTGGACATGGTGCAGCCAGTCGAGGTTCAGGCACCGCGGCGCAGAGGCAGACCTCCCAAACAGAGTCCAACCCAGACTGTGGACATTGGGGGGGCGTATCGCCGGTTCTGGGGGCGGGGGGATTATGTGGCGACCCACTTCCCAGCGTACTCGAATCGGCTCACAAAGTGGCGCCCGCCAGCATTGAGGCCGGTCCCAAAGAGGGCGCCAAGCCTGCTACACCAGCAAGGGGAAAAGCCCGCACGCAGGACGGGACTGTGAATATGCGCCCCCTACAGCATTCCCGCCCGGGGAGGGCGGGATCAAGAAGGCTTTAAAGCGAGGCCGCGAAGTTTGAATAAACCTCTTTTGTAACTGCAGCTCACCGACTCCGTGTCCTTATTGCAGCGCTGTGTGTAGCACACCGCTACAGTATGCTTTTTTATCTTGGAGGCATTTGAATGAGGTGGAGAAGGAAATACTCTGATTCTTCAGAGGATTTCTATTCAGAAACATGATGTTAAACCATCCCCTTTTAACTCAGTTACAAACAAATCCTAAAGATTACATACATTACAAACTCTGAGCTAAATACATTTTTGGGTATAACTGATAAACAATGAACTAGTTCCTAGCAAGTGGGATTCAGAACTTACCACAGAGTTAATTGGGTCAGGAGTGACAAATGAGGGAATGGGTGAGACAACCACTGGAGGTTGGAAAGAGCACATGCAGCCATAGCCCTTAATGAATGAACACTTTCAGAATAGGAATGATTAACATCTATCACATTTATCATTCATTTCTTGTCAAGCTGCTGAGGTTTTCTTCTTTATCTATTTAACAAACAAAGAATAACGGCATGCAAACACTTCTTTGTAATTCTAGTCAGGATTAATTTATTAACTGAAGGAAACCTTCTTTTAATTACCCAGATACAGACAGGCAAACCACTTTCTTGATTGCCTGGGAAAGAAAATTACTGATAATGAAATCTTCACCTTAAGAACAAGGGCTCTTTGTTTCATGACTAATGGGATTTCCTGGGAGAAGAAAATTATCACATCAGAAAATGAGTTTTTATTCTGTGCTTTTTAAGAAAAGGAGAAATGGCTTGAAGGATTGTACAATGTATTTACTTATTTTATTTATTGATATACAGCATGGAACAGGCCCTTCTGCCCTACAAGCCATGCTGCCCAGCAATTCCCAATTTAATCCTAGCCTAATCATAGGACAATTTACAATGATCAATTCACCTACCAACTGATAGGTCTTTGGACTGTCAGAGGAATTGAATTGACTTCATTTCTTCCATCCTTCACATATATGAGGAATAAAAACCTTTATGTTACATCTCCATCTAAATATGCAATGTGCAATCACAGTAATTTATAACAATTCATAATAAATAGAACAGTCATATAGAAATACACTCAACATAGAAATACACTCAAATCAGTGTGAGTTAATCAGTCTGAAGGCCTGGTGGAAGAAGCTGTCCCAGAGCCTGTTGGTCCTGGCATTTCTCCTATGGTACCGTTTTCCAGATGGTAGCAGCAGGAATTGATAGTGGTTAGGCTGACTTGCGTCCCCAATGATCCTTCGAGCTTCTTTCTTACACCTTTCTTTGTAAATGTCCTGAATTATGGGAAGTTCGTAACTACAGATGCACTGGGCTGTCTGCACCACTTTGCAGAGTCCTGTGATTAAGGGAGGTACAGTTCCCATACCATGTGGTCACGGGGAAAATGTTCAAACACGTCACAGGCTGCAGCGGTTACTGGTAATGTAAAGCATTGTGCTAATCACTACGCCACCATGCTGCCATTGTGAATGTAGGCAAGAGATCTTAGAATCATGATCAGGATTAAACATTTAGGACAAGAGGGATTTCTTTCTTCAGAGTTTGGAATTCCAGATGAGAAGAAGGCAGAATCTGACTTTTTCAGCTAATTCAAAATCAAAGGTGTGAATTTCCTTGATTGCCTTTTGTGACATGGGCATCACTGGCATACACTTACTACTCATCCCAACTGGCCTTAAAATATTGATGATTCAGCTTCTTGAAGCATTGAATCCTTCTCTCTGTTGAGAAGGAGTTCCAGGCATAAGGCATAGTGACGAATGAACTGGTAATGAATTTCTAAGTCAGGATGGCGTGTCACTTGGAAGCAGCCTGCACCTGGTGGTTTTCCATGAGGCTGAAGCACCTATCCTTCTTGATTGGAGAACTCTCAAGTTTGGAAAGTGCTGTTGGTATACTTTATAAAAACTCAAGCAAAATAAGAATAGACCATAAAACCTTTGAACTTGCCCTGCCATTTAACGTGATCATGGCTGTCCTCTACTGGCCTCAAGTCTTCTTCTGTGTCATTTCTCTCTATCCTTCTATTCCACCACCCAGCAAAGATTTATCTACTTCCATTTTCAATACTGTAAATCATATATGTCAAACTCAAGGCCCGCGGGCCAAATCCGGCCCGCAGTGGAATTATCTTTGGCCCGCGAGATAATATCTAATTACTATTAAAGCTGGCCGCAGTAATCGAAGCGCC
This sequence comes from Hemitrygon akajei, assembly GCF_048418815.1. NCBI lineage: Eukaryota > Metazoa > Chordata > Chondrichthyes > Myliobatiformes > Dasyatidae > Hemitrygon > Hemitrygon akajei. The sequence continues at coordinate 146,881,644 of NC_133131.1, forward strand.
TATGGCATATGATATGGCTAATGCTGAGTTTATTCAGGTACCAGGTTTTCAGGGTTTTTAGTGTTTATTTGGCAGTCTTGCTCGGCAGTCTTCTTCATAAGAAACGGAATTTGTAAAGTGAAACACTTTGTAGTTATAGCAGAGACTGAGACACATGAGAGCAGGCTGAAAAAACGGAGGCAACGAAAGCTGCGTTCGCACGTGTCCGACTGATCTGGCCCGCAGAAAGCTGCATTTTGCTCAATCCGGCCCGTGACCTAAAATGAGTTTGACACCCCTGGTGTAAATGATCGAGTTCCACAACCACCGAGGCAAAACATTCCAGAGATTCACTACCACCTGCAAGATGAAATTATTATATGCTTCAGGTTTATTTGAACACTCATTTATCTTGTGGTTAATCTCCAATGGGCAAGAATTTCACTAGTGGAGGCATCCCAACATCTACAACATCAAAACCCCATAGGGATTTACATATTTAAATAAGGTCAGCCTGTTCTTGGGAATTTAGACACGACTATTAGTCTTTCTTGATAGGACAACCCTCTCATACCAGGAATTAACCTGGTGAATCTCCTTGCCAGAGCTTCCAATGTTACTGTATCTTTTGCTTGATATATGGCCCAAAATTCTACACCGCATTCCTGGTGAGACCTCATCAACACCCAGTACGAAAGCAACAGAAGCTCATTACAATTAAACTGAAGCACACTTGCAATGAAAGCCCAAATGCAGTTTGCCTTCTTAGCTAGATGTTAGTCCTGACTGTTAGCTTTATATGATCCCATGCAAATGAGCACCTAGATCCTTTGTCCCTCACTTACTTGCATTCAGTTTATAATGCCTTTTGATTTTTCTTACAAAAGTGCAGTACATGTCCTCACACTTGTCTACATGAAGATCCATTTGCCAGTCTTTAGTCTGCTCACTTAATCGGTCTATTTTACATCACTGACTTCCTTATCATAACATACCCTCCAACTTATTTTTGTATAATTGGCAATTTGTAAACCTTCTGTACAGTTTCTTCCCCCTGGATCATTTGTATAAAGAGTAGACAAACGTGAGCTAAGATCTGATTTCTGGGTTCAGCACTTGTTACCTCCTTTCAATTGGAAAAGGACCCATTTTTTCCAACTCCTTGTTTTTAATCAGCTTCTTTCAATACTGTGAACTGTTAATTTATGCATCAAGCACCTTGTGGAGCACCTTGGCATCTGCTTTTTATTTTGGAAATATAAACATACTTTATCTACTGGTTCCCCTCTATTAATTCTCTTTGTTACATTCTCAAAGAACTAAGCAAATTTGCCAAGCATGGTTTACCTCTCATAAAACCATGTTCACTAAGTTTAACTATAGTCAGCTTTTCTAAATGATCAGCTAACTTATCTTTGATTATTGGTTTTAACATCTTGTCAAAAATAACTCTTAAACTGACTTGCCTGCAGTCTTTCTACCTTCTGTCTCTACTTTTTTCTTCAGTGGATTCACATTGACTGTTTTCCGATCCTCTGCTACCCTCCCAGTGTTTACCAAGATATTAAAACTTTTGACCAATGAGTCCAGTGTCTCTGCAGCCTCGTCCTTTAAAACTCTAGCATGCAGTTTACTTGGTCCTGGTGACTTGTCCTCCTTTAGCCTCCGTGTTTCTCCAACAGTTTATCTCTTGCAATTAGGGATTTTCAAATTCTACCATATAATTTGAAATTACTTCAAATTGAATAATTTCATGCTGAACATTATGGACCAGGTGTTTGAACATCTACAACTGTTCCTCCACAGACCATTCTCTTAGCTTGTTTAACACAGTCCACCTAAGACAAGTTCTCCTTGTACCATTATAATTGCTCTCATTTAAATTGAAAACGCTGATTGTGCCAAACTAGCTTATCTAAATTAGCTCATTCCTGGGTAGACTCCATAATACACTACACTACTCTACAAAGCAATCACTGATGCATCACACTTTCTTTTGGTAACTACATGAGGTGCTGCCTCCAGCATGCAAAAGATCCTCATCAAGCAAGCCATGCCGTCTTCTCACAATTATCTCAGGCAGGAGGTACAAAGCCTGATGTCCCCCACCACCAGGTTCAAATACAACTATTTCCTTACAATTATTCAGCTCTTGAACCAAACTGTGCAACTCCGATGACTACATCATATTACAACACAATGACCACTGATCATAAAGCAGCTGTAGATGTTTAGAGCTAGGAAAAGATTGGAGTAAGTTTTACAATGATCTATTGGGAATAGAATGATTGTCTTCAAACAACTACAGCCTTCCTTTTAATGCTCTTTTCCTCTTATTTAGTTTCCCTTTTGTTTTTATTCTGTTTCAGTGAAGATGCATGGCGGAGTAGAGATGAAGCCTTCTTTGACTCCTATTTCACATTCTTTCCACCGTCAACATCAAGACTAAAAGCTGTAAAGTGATGATGCAATTTCAGATCTTCAGATCCTTGAACAAATGCTCATCTTGATGCCATTCCACATTTGACAGAATCCACCTTGTCACTGGGGTAAACCTAGTTGAATCATTGTACTTATCTCAAATATATCTTGGGTGCAAAAGTGGTTGTACCACATCATGCTTGGTGGCATCCTTAGAAGTAATTTGATATATTTGGTTGAGCATTTTAACACTGCTTGATTTTGGATGCACAATAAGTTATCATTGTTAATAATGCCACAAGAAAGCAGCATCCATCATCAAGGACTCCTGCTATCCAGGCCATACTCTTTTTTCGCTGCTGCCATTGGAAAAGAGGTACAGGAGCCTTAGGTCTCAGACCAGCAGCTTCAGGAATGGTTATTACCCTTCAATCATCAGGTTCCAGAACCAGAGTGGATAGCTTCATTCACTTTTCTCAAGAATGATCTGATTCCACAACTTATGGACTCACTTTCATGGACTCTACATTTCATATTCTTAGTATTATTCATTCACTGATTATTATTATTATTATTATTATTATTATTAGTATTATTATTAGTAGTATTATTATTATTATATGTATTACTTTTTTGTATTTGCACAATTAGCCTTCTTTTGCATATTGGCTGTTTGTCGGTCTTTTTGTGTAATTTTTCATTTATTCTATTGTATTTCTTTCTTCTACTATGAATGCCCACAAGAAAATGAATCTCAGTGTAGTCATAGTGACATATATGTACTTTGTTAAGAAATTTACTTTGAAATTTGATCTTTATAACAAGTGAAATGAAATCTTGTCCAATTATGGTTAGTGGTAAGTCAGTCAAGATTCTTGGGAATGCCAATGCATTTCTATGGGGATATTCTCTTTAGTCAAATGACAAACGTCTGGGCAAGGATATACACATACTTAACTCTTATCCACCTTCTGTGGCATAGGCTGCCAGAAGCAGCTCACCAGAGCTCTCTGTCCTGGTCCAATCTTTCAAGTAATCCCAAGTGGAGACGATCTTCTTCCTCTCCCAGGGATGGGGTCTTTGGAGCTCTTGTTGGTGTTTGTGTAGCACTAGATTTTTACAGGATGGGGTTGCATGCCCCATGCCCAACCCTCCTTCTTTTACAGTCAGGCTTGGGACTGTGCATGGCAGAGCTGAGGTTATATTTTACAATATTAAAAAAATAATTGACTTATTATAACCAAGCAGAGACTGAAATTTCTAGTTGGTGATGGGAACAGTTTCCTCAGCCTACTTTGACATTGACTGAGTGCTTCAAAAGCTGTCTAATGAATTAACACATTTTCTGCTCCATCAGATTTTAAGCTTGACTAGATATACAGTATAAAAAAAGACAGGAAAGGTGCAAAGCATGATTTTAAAAAATACCTAATTATCAGGTTCATCCACTTTCATATAAAGTAACAAAGATCTTAGATGTTACTTTTCTACTGCTTAAATCTGTATGCATTGCAAGCAACGTCAGGTCCACAGTTCCTCCCAATAACAGATTCCACAGATTAAGTGCTCAGGAAGACTTGATTGCTTAATATCCACATATGGGACAGTGTCTTGATTTGTGTCTTCAGAAAGGCTGGGTATGTATTGTTTAGCAGAGTTCATGTGCTTTTAAATAAAAAGACAAAATGAATAAACTCTTCTCGGGCTTCCAGATGGGTACAAGTGCCAATTATAACTGACATATCGATGACAAATTCTACCATCTTCTTCTGGGATCTTCATTGTTGGTTATAATCAATATCGGGAAGCCCGAGAAGAGTTTATTTGTTATATACACTGGGAAAGCACCAGATCCTTTTTTAAAAAGACAAAATACTGGAAATACTCAGTTGTTCAGGCAGCATCTCTGGAATAAAGAGAGTTGCTGCTTCATGTGAAAGACAAGGAAAAAGGAAAAAAGATACAGAGAGAATGGAAACAGATAGGAAAAAGGATAGGATTGACTAATGATAAGCAATTCATCATTTACTGACTTTCACTTTAATCAAAATCTGATTCTCACTTCCAACTCTATCTGAACATGCTTTATCTCAATATAAATTTACATCAATCACAGCAAAACTGGGACTTAGGAATCTCTAACTCAGGAGGATACTATGACAGGGTACAAGATGTTTATTGTTTGCAGTTGTTGGGGGAAGCACACCACATTAGCATCTTTAGAACATAATTGAAAGCCATAAGGGACTTCAGTAAGAAATTTGACAAGGTCTTGCATGGTAGGTTGGTCCAGAACATTCAAACAAGTGGGCTCCAAGGTGAGCTGGCTGACAGGGTCTAAAATTGAGACATGAGAGATTGCAGGTGCTGGAATCTGAAGCAATGGACAATCTGCTGGAGAAACTTAGAAGGTCAGGCAGCATCTGTCATGGAAAAGAAATTGTTGACACTGTTGCTGCCAGACCGGATGTGGGATTTTGACCTGAAACATCATCTGTTCCTTCCCCCCCCCCCCCCCACACCCCACAGATGTAGCTTGACCTATTGAGTTTCTCAATCAGATTGTTGCTCTAGGTCTAAAATTGGCTGGGTGATAGGAACAAAAAGGTAGTAATGGTGGGATACATCCCCAATTAGGGTCCATGATCAGTGCTGTATTACTTGTAATATGCTGTATGTCAGCAAACTGAATGCATACATAGGTGATATGATTGTAAGTTTGTAGATGGCTACAATATGTAGTTCAGTTGAATAGAGCATTGACAGATGGAATTTAATTCTGACAAATGCAAGATGAAAGTCAGTTGGAAGTAGGAAATATACAATAAATAGTAGGTTACGAAGGGAAGTTGATGACCCTAGACATCTTGGGGTTTAAGTCTATCATTCCCTGAAAGTGGCAACACAGGTAGACAGAGTGGTGGAGAAGGGATATGGCATGCTTCTCTTTATATGTCAGGGCATAGAATATAAAATTTGGAAGATTATGATAAAACCTAGTTTGACCATATTTGGAGTATTGAATGCAGTTCTGAGTACCACACTATAGGAAGGGTGGGTCTGCACTGGAGAACGTGCAAAGCAGATTCATCGGAATGTTGCCTGGATTAGATGACATTAGTTATGAAGGGTAGGAGAAGATAGGATAGATTGCGTTTGTAATCCTTGGAGCAAAGAAGGATGAGAGGTGACATGATAGAGATACATAAAATTATGGAAGGCATTCACAGGGTAGATAGTCAGAATTTTCAAGGGGAGGGGAAAGGGGTATTAAAAGGGACCTAAGAGCAAAATTTTTTTACAGAGGGATATCAGGAACACACTGCTAGAGGACATGGTGGAATCAGATTGACATTTTGTGTCAATTGTGACATTTAATAGTCGTCAGACAGACACTAGACCAGGCAAAGCATGAAAAGATCTTGTGGTTAAATGAGATGAAAGAAGGTGGGCAGAGAGGTGGGTATGGCTTCAGTGGACTGAAAGACCAGTTTCTGTGCTGTACAACTGACTTTCTTTGAATTTTAACGACACATCAACTCAGTCTTTATCTTAAGTTGCTTATCCAAAACTCAAGAGCAGTGACTCATTCGGGATTGGTTTGTGGTCCATTCCTTTTCTTTTAGCTTCTATTTCCATTGAAGTCATTTTACAATGAAAACGGTCACTTCTCCATTCTTTTCTATTCCTCCCCATTGGACAATGAAGCTCAACAACAGCATTCCATATAAGGTCTTATGTGAATGACTAATCCATCTGAAAGAAGAGTTTAAACTGAATCTACTGCACAGTTTACAAGTGAATAATTTTAACTATGTTTTAAAGTAGAAATATTAGTCATGAAGCCATAGAGTCATAGAGCACTACAGCATAGAAACAGGCTTTTCTGCCCATTTAGGCCATGCTGAACTTCTGAAATCTATTGACCTGCACCTGGACCATACCCTTCCCATCCATGTACTTATCCAAACTTCTCTTAAATGTTGACATTTGAAATAGCACTCACATCCAACACTTCTGCTGGCAGTTCAGTCCACACTCTCACCACTCTCTGAGTGAAGAAGCTCCCCCTCATGTTCCCCTTAAACATTTCACCTTTCATCCTTAGTCCATGATCTCTAGTTCTAGTCTCACCCAACTTCAATGGAGAAAACCTGCTTTCATTTACCATGCCTATACCCCTCATAGTTTTGTATACCCTATGTATACTCAGTGAATTTTATAGTATGTTAAGTCAGTTCTTGGTACTTATCTGCTGATGAAGATGGAGGAGGTCAACCATTAAAAGGGGTTAGATGCCTTTCTTAATGGATAAGAAATTAAGATATTTTAATGGACATCAAAGGGTATGTGGAAAAAGGAGGGAACAGAATGGTAATTTAGTTAATTGTTTCATGTACTAAGGTCCTGTGTGAAAAGGTTTATTTTGTATGCCATCTGTACAGATCATTTCCTCACATCAGTGCATTGAGGTACAAGGGAAAATGCAGGATGCAGAATGTAGTGCTACAGTTACATTGACAGAGAAAGTGCAACACAGTAAGATAGTGAGGAAGTTGGTGAGGTCAAGAGTCCATCTCATTTTTTAGAGCAGAGTTCTAACATGGATGAAGAGCCATAACTATGTTGAAAGGTGCAGCAGGACCAAGGGATTGAGTGACCATTCCCAACTCCCATTTTCCATGTTCCTGCATAATTCCCTCCTATGGAAAACTTTGCCTGAAAATCCATAAACCAGGTAAGGAATGTACCCAATGAACATTTAGCCATTTTAATAGTATCACAAACATTTAAAAGAGAAATTAACATAAAAGAATAAAGGACAGGTTTCATCTCATTCCTTAGGTCACGCATTCTGCAGTTACCTTATGGTTACCAAAGAACTCAGATCAGTTTCAGAGCAAGTAATTGCAGTGAATATATTCAGTTCAACTCAATTGCACACCAAATAAATTTACATATAGAATATTGTTGTTGTCATTGGCATTACACTTGAATGGTTTCCTCTGTATCTGGAAGTACAGATATATATGAACAAAGAACACAAGGAGCCTCAAGTTCAGGAAAGATTCCACCATTTTTCCCAAATCCAACATATTCTATATTTAAAAAATAAAGATTTCTCATTGAGGCATGATTTTTTACTGGAAGTGGCCAAGGCAGATACCATTACATTTTTAAAATGTGTTTTAACACATTTAAACAGGCTCGTGGATAGGGAAGGTTTAGAGGGATGTCACACAGGCAAATGGATTTAGTTCAGAAAGGTACATCGGTTGGAATGGAAAAGTTGGATCAAGGGGCTTGTTTGTGTGCTGTGTGACTCTGTGACTCTCTGGCTCTATGAGGTTATCTCTAGGCTAATAAACCTTCATCGGAATTGAAAGCTAGTAAAGAGGAGACTCACCAGGATGTCGTCTGGAATGAAGCATTTCAGTTAAGAGGAGAGACTGGAGCAGTTTTGTCTTTTTGCCGGGAGCAAAGCAGATTAAATAAAATTATGAGAGTACAGACAATGTGGACTGCAGGAATTTTTTCTCCTTATTGGAGGTGAATAAAACTGCTGGTTATAGGTATAGAATAAGGGGAAACAGATTTAGAGGGGATCCGCTGGAGACCTCGTTCGCCCAGAGAGGTGAGTACCTGGAATGCTCAGCTAGAGACAGATGTGGAAGCTGTTGCTTACAATATTTAAGAAACAAGAAAGCAAACATTTAAATTGCATTGGCATAGAAGGCTATGGGTATGACACCACTTTCAATACTGTATGACTCTGTATCAAATAACAGCATTAAAGTGAGTTCAAAATCACGATTAAGGTAGGACAGGGAATGATTAGAACGGGGTTGCCTGTGATGAGATGGGATATTGGATGCAAGAGTGATTATGTGACTAAAAGATATTGCTGTTAAAAATTACAGTAGTGAAGAAAATATTGTTTTTTTTTGCTGGACGATGTAAGTTGAAGAAAACAGGTCCAAGAAATATCCACACATTTAGAACAAAAGGGACTGACATGGGGAGGAAGAACAGTATTATGCAGAAGAACATATACAGTATATAGGTAGGGTGCCTAAGACTTTTGCACTGTATTATATTTGTCAACATGGAGCAGAGAGCAAATTTATAAATCCGGCGGCAGCAAAGAATGGTGGGAATGGTGAAGTTGGAGCACGATCAGAGGAGTGTGGGACAGATGACAAAGAAGGACAGGGGATTGTTATATTTGCAGACAAACCCAGCACTGAAACACCAGGCAAAGTCTTTTGATTCTAAACAATTGGATTGTTGATCATTACAAAATGTCTCTCTGGTGCTTCCCACTCCTTCCCCTCTGCCTTCTCCTTTTCCTAGCCATGATTCCCCTCTCCCTGCCCCCTTCCCACTTTAAACTTCCCACTTTTTTATCCACTTTGGGAGTAAGAACAGGAAGGCAGATTATTATCTGAACGGTGTAGAGTTAGGTAAGGGAGAAATACAAAGAGATCTAGGAGTCCTTGTTCATCAGTCACTGAAGGTGAATGAGCAAGTGCAGCAGGCAGTGAAGAAGGCTAATGGAATGTTGGCCTTTATTACAAAGAGAATTGAGTACAAGAGCAAGGAAATCATTTTGCATTTGTACAGGGCCCTGGTGAAACCACACCTGGAGTATTGTGTACAGTTTTGGTCTCCAGGGTTAAGGAAGGACATCCTGGCTGTAGAAGAAGTGTAGCGTAGATTCACGAGGTTATTTCCTGGGATGTCCAGACTGTCTTATGCAGAGAGGTTAGAGAGACTGGGCTTGTACACGCTGGAATTAAGGAGATTGAGAGGGGATCTGATTGCAACATATAAGATTATTAAGGGATTGGACAAGATAGAGGCAGGAAATATGTTCCAGATGCTGGGAGAGTCCAGTACCAGAGGGCATGGTTTGAGAATAAGGAGTAGGTCATGTAGGACAGAGTTAAGGAAAAACTTCTTCTCCCAGAGAGTTGTGGGGGTGTGGAATGCACTGCCTCAGAAGGCAGTGGAGGCCAATTCTCTGGATGCTTTCAAGAAGGAGCTAGATAGGTATCTTATGGATAGGGGAATCAAGGGATATGGGGACAAGGCAGGAACTGGGTATTGATAGTAGATGATCAGCCATGATCTCAGAATGGCGGTGCAGGCTCGAAGGGCTGAATGGTCTACTTCTGCACCTATTGTTTATTGTCTATAAGTCCACAATAGAGACCCATATCAGAATCAGGTTTATCATCACTCACATATGTCATGAAATTTGTTTTATTTTTTGTGACAACAGTGTAGTGCAATACGTAATTTCTAGAGTACTGTGCAAAAGTCTTAGGCACCCTAGCTACATACAGTATATGTGCCGCAGACTCTTGCACAGGAACTGTACATAGGAGGGCCAGAGTTGCTGCTCACCATTAGATTATGAGTTTATTGCTGGGTCTGAGGTCTTGATGTTCCGACATACGTTTCCTCAAGCAGTCACAGACTCTGTTGTATACTGAAGGCAATATGAATTTTCGTCATATTTTATCATCGTTTTCATCATGTAGTTCTGGGAAACCCATTACAGTAAGGATATGGAGGCTTTGGAAAGGGTGCAGAAGAGGCTTGGCGGGATGTTGTCTGGAATAGAGGATTTTTGCTATAAGGAGAAGTTGCACCAACTTGGATTGCTTTATCTGCAATGTCAAATCATGAGGGGAAATATGATTAGTTAATAAAATTCTAAAAGGTATAATTGGGGACATAGAATATTTCCCCAGGACAGAAATATCAAATTCTAAAGTGAATATATTTAGGAGAAAAGGGGAAAGATCATAGGAGATGTACGGGTCAGGTTTTTGACATAGAGAGAGGTAGAACCCTGGAATTTACTACCAGATTTGGTGTTGGAAGCAGATACAATAGTGGCTTTTAAGATACATTTAGATGGGCACATGAACATGTAAGGAATAGAGGGAGATAAAAATATAGCAGCAGAATTAGTCCATTTGGGCCATCGTCTGCTCTGCCATTTCATCATGGCTGATCAATTTTTCGTCTCAGTCCCTGACTCCCTTATATCCCTTCATGCCCTGATTAATCAAGAATCTGTCAACCTCTGCCTTAAATATACCCAATGACTTGGCCTCCACAGCCGTTTGTGGCATTGAATCCCACAGATTAATCACTCTTCAGCTGAAGAAATTCCTCCTTATCTCTATTTTAAATGGACATCCCTGTATTCTGAGGCTGTACCTTCTGGTCTTAGACTCCCCGACCATAGTAAACATCCTCTCCACATTCACTCTATCAAGGCCTTTCACCATTCAATAGGTTTCAGTGATGTCCCCCTCATTCTTCTGAAGTCCAGTGAGTAGAGGCCCAGAGCCATCAAACACTCCTTGTACGTCAAGCCTCTCAACCCAAAATCATTTTTGTGAACCTCCTTTAACCTTCCCCAATGTCAGATGGATTGTGTGTAGGTAGAAGAGATTAGCTTAATGCTTGGCAAAGACTTCATGGGTCAAAAGGCCTCTTCCTGTGCTGTATCATTCTATGTTCTATAATTGGGAAGGATATCTTCCTCATTCTTCTTTGATGCCAACTGTGGGAATTTTTTTTTTACACTCGCCTGATGGGAAAATCAGGTTCTGTTTAACATTTCCTCTGATACGTGAAACTTCCAACGAAGTAGCAATCCCTTGGTACCACATTGGAGTGGTAACCCACCTTTTATACTCTGGATTGCAGAGTGGGGCTTGAATCTACTCTGAAAGACCTGATCAGAAATAGGACAGCTACCCAGTGAGCCAAGGTTCAAAGCCAATTGCTGCCCTTATTGTGTGACAACTGTTTTCAGCATTGGTCAGCTTCCTCTTCAATAAAATCGTTACATTTAGTAATGATTCCATTGATTAAAAGTTCATTGGGATGCATCATCTTTTAATTTCAGCTTAATTCTGAGACTCCAAAGTTTGGTGCTGACAGTCAGATCGCTGCATTCTTACGGAGTATAATTCTAAAATGCATTTTGTATCAGATGCTCATTTGTGTGTCTATTGATTGTGCATTCGGTTAAAATAGGTACAAGCCGAGAACTTGCAATCTGCCTGTTGCGAGCATGACAAGTTAGGCTCTTTAAAATACCTTCAGCCAAGCTGAATAAAGGACCTTGATTTTCTGTTTCAGTATTGACTCAATACCCTAAAATGACAAAGGTTTTGTTTATCCTACTGCCATGTATGGTTTAGATTTCAGAACTAGCTCAGACTATTATGTCAGTGTCAAACCCCTTTTTAATTCCTTTAATTTGTGAATATTTATAGACAATACTAAAATTATATTTCAATAAGTTTTAGCTTGTGTTACTGCCCTTATCACCTCTTTAATCATTATCCTTTTGGAATGGCATTCAATCATGGAAGTCTGGATTTCTGCTCACCCTTACACACCAAACCACCCAAAGAGGAGTTAAAGACCTTAAATCAGTTAAACATTTTGAAACTGGAGTTGATATATTTTTTTCTCAGGCAAAAAGCTACAGTTCATAGGTGAGTAAATCGAGTTATGATGAAGGTTATTCATGATCTAATTAAATTACATTACTGAGTTGAGAGACATAAAGGCCTCGTCCCATACTTATTGAGTATCATTGGGCTGCTGAATAGATTTTTGAGCCTTGACTCTCATTAATTAATTCTATGATAAGTTCAGCTCTCGATGGCATTTCCCCATCGGAATTTCAATTTCTTTCCTCATGACACCAATCTGCCTCAGCTTTCTGGAGAAAATCAGGTCACTTAAAAAATGTTCAATTCTTTTGCACCTATGACTGATGGGAACAAGACAGGATCATTAAAGAATCGACCCAGTAATACTCCACATTCAGGATTTTGGTGGTGTCGGACAGATTTTTTTTGGACAATTGGATGTTATTTCTGTAAATACTCCAACATGTTATAATTCACCTTTTTTTTAGATGCTGCAGGCTTGTGCTGAGCCAGGTAATTTAAACAAGTGCAGGAACTGAGGCCCCAGTAAGTTCAAAGAGAGTGTGGGAATGTGGTGAAATACGTATACCTGTCTGGACCCCCCCCCCACCCCCGCTGACTGCTCCTGTGGCTCCTCCCACAGACCCCTGTATAAAGGCGATTGGAGGCACTGCTCCTCCCTCAGTCTCCGAGATGTTGTGTGATGGTCTCTTGCTGCTGACAGTGCTCTCTTCCAGCTAATAAAAGCCTTTCTCTCACCTCACGTCTCCGAGAGTTATTGATGGTGCATCAGGGAACTAGGGACCAGGTGAGTTGGAAAGGGAGTGTGAGAACCAGGACTTCAATAAGTTGAAAGGGGACATGGCCACTGGACCCTGATGAGTTTAATGGAAACACAGGAACGTGGCCATGAGTAGAACCTCAGAAATCAGAGCCATGGTGAATGAAAAGGAGCATGGAAACTCATATCCTGGTGAGCGCAACAGGAGTACATGGAATTCTCAATGAATGGAAAACTAGTGTGGGAACTGAGGTCTCAGTGAATTTGACAACAAGAGCCAAAGAGTGGATAACCAGAGCATTAAAGGCTAATATGAGGGGGCATAATTTTAAAGTGATTAAAGAGAAGTATAGGTTGGAGGGAGGGTGGGGTTATTTCACAGGTAAGTATTTTACCCAGAGAAAGGTGAGTGCGTGGAAGGCAGATACATTAGGGGCACTTAAGAAAATCTTAGATAGGCACATAAATGATAGAAAAGTGGAGGGGTATGTTGGAGGGAAGGGATAGATTGATCTTAGAGTAGGTTTAAATGTCAGCATAACATTGTGGGCCAAAGGGACTGTACAGAGCTGTAATATTTATGTTTCATATTCAGCAAATCAAATGCTGAACAACTGTGATTTTTCAAATATTCGGTAGGGGATTATCAGAGTTTTACCTTACATTTTTCTTATAGATTTGGAGTAAGAGAGTCATAGAACACAGAAACAGACCCTTTGACCAATTCATTCATACTGACCAAAATGTCTATCTAAGCTAGTCATGTTGGCCTACATTTTATTGTAAAGCTTTCCCATCCATTTACCAATCCAAATTTTTTTTTAATGTTTTCCTTTGCATTTCATTCCATATGTCCACTATGCTTTCTATGCAAGGTTTTCCATTGAAAACATGTAAAAAATGGATATATCTGTCATATTCAGGGATGGAAGAAAACATGTAATTCTTCCATTGACGCCTCAAAGACGGTTGTGAGCATAAAGCACAAGACAATCTGATTTTCAGAAAATGGGACTGAAGCTTCCTTGTATTTGAAAGTCTATAGGAAATAAAAATGTGCATAGGGCAACAGAATGACGTGAGAAAGCAGTAATGAAATAATTGTCCGATTTTTCACTGCTCATACCGATCAGACACAGATTGTGAGACTATATGCACAAACTCACTGAAGGCTCACTCTGTCATGAATGAGTAATCAACATAACACTGCGCAGCTCCAAAGGAATAGTGAGAAGTAATAACCTTACCGAAGGCTAGTATTATTAAGTGAGGACCACATTTGTGTATAATTCTGAATGGGAGAGAATGGTGATTAGTACTGCTGTTTGGTTGACAATGGGAATTGATGAACAACTATTTCTAGTTAGTATCAGTTCTATTCTGTTGGTATTAGAGTCTCTTTCTGATTTAGAGAGCCCTGGATTCATGTCCTATTCCGTACTGAGAGGAAAACACTTTGTCGAAGTGCAACCATTTTGATAAAGTGTTAAACCGCAGCCTTAAGGGTCTTTGTGGGCATAAATAATCCCAAAATTATTTTGGGAAATGAATAAACAGTCAATGTTTTGGGCTGAGACCTTTTTTCAGGACTGAGAAGGAAGGGGGAGGATGCCAGAATAAAAAGGTGCATGGAGGGAAAGGAGGCTGACTGTTTATTCTTCTCCATAGATGCTGCCTGACCTGCTGAGTTCTCCAGAATTTTTTTGTGTGCTGCTTGGGATCAACTTGTCTGGGACAAACTTGCCCTTCTTTCAGGTAATATTTTGGGATTATTTATGCCCTCAAAGACCATTAAGGCTGAGGTTTCACACTTTATCTAAATGGCTGCACTTCTACAATACGTTTTTTAGATATCCGTCATCTGCAGACTTTCTCATGAAGATGATCCAAAAACATATATAAAAAAACAATAAATTATGTTGTCATTTCAACGTTACTGATTCATTGAGACATAACGCCCATCATGGCTCATCATGTTAGTGCTGGCCTTTTTGACCATCTACTCTATTTACATTTGCCTGTATTAGAACTGTATCACACAATGCCTTCCTTCCTTTTTTATGTGTCTGTCGAAGTGTCTTTTAAACGTAGAGTCATAAGTCATACTTAGAAACAGGCAACTTGGTCCATGCTGACCAAGTTGTCCACCTGATTTATTTGCATTTGCTTGTACTTAGCTCATATCCCTAGACAATTTTCCTACCCATCTATTGGCCAAGATCTCTTGTAACATTACAAATACAAGGGATTCTGCAGATGCTGGAAATTTTGAACAACAAACACAAAATGCTGGAGGAACGCTGGAAGTCAAGCAGCATCTATGGAGGGGAGTAAGCAGTCGATGTTTTTTGCTGAGACACTTCATCAGCGCTCATGAAGTGTTCTGATGAAGCACCTCAGCCCAAAAACTCAACCGTTTACTTCCCTCCATAGATACTGCCTGACTCATTGATTTTCTCCAGCATTTTGTGCAACTTGTAATTTTTCCTTCCTCTACCACTTCATCTGGCCACTCGTTCTATATACCCATCCCCTTCGATGTGAAAAAGTAGTCCTTCAGAATCCCTTCATATCTTTCCCCATCAACCTCTGGCCCTCATCAAAACCACAACTCCTTATTCTCTCTTATCTCCACATCTATCATGACTGTAGCATACGGACCCAGAAACAATGAGCTGCCAGTCCTCTTCGTCCCTCAACCATATTTTGTTATAGTTATATATCTCAATTCCATGTGCCTAAACCTGCCCTGAGCTCATTTGCCTTATTTCCCAAGTTTCTCGCATTAAAACAGGTTTGGGTTGGACTATCAGAAATTCCTTGCTCCTGTTCCTACCTGTTCCACCAACCAAACAGGTTCATTTTCATTTCTACATTTGCCTCAACTTTCCCACCACAAAGTGATTATATATGATGCCACTACCTCCTCTGGCAGAGTATTCCAGATATTAACCATGATAAAATTTACCCCTCAGATACCCTTTAAATCTCCCTTTTCTCCCCTTAAACCTATGCTCTCACTTGTTTGACCTCTAGTAAAAGACTTCTTTCCGGGCCTTTTGTAATCTTATATATTTATGTCAGATTACCCCTCAGTCTCATTGGCTCCAAAGAAGTTAAGCTCTGCCTCTCCACTCTCTTCCCAAAAAATCTCCAGTTCCAGCAGGATCCAATTCAATTTTGTAACTAGAATTGTATACAATACTCCAAAAGTAAATTGTTTCAAAATTCTAAATATTATCGTTTTATTGTATTACAATAATGATTACATTTTAAAAGTACTTCATTAGCTATGAAGTACTTTAGGCTTCTACGGGGGACATGATAGCAAAAACATAAAGATCTTTCTCGAACACAAGAAGTTCTATAGATGCTGGAAATCCAAAGCAAAACACACAAAATGCTAGAACAACTCAAAAGGGCAGGCAGCATCTACAGAAATTAACTAACAGTCAACATTTTGGGCTGAGACCCTTCTTCAGGACTGGAAAGGAAGGGGGAAGATGCCAGAATAAAAAGGTGGGGGAAGGGGAAGAAGGATAAATGGAAGGTAATAGGTGAAACCTGGTGGGTGGAGAAGGTAGAGAACTGGAGATAAAAGAATCTGATAGGAGAGAAGAAATTGAATTGACTTTATTTCTTATATCCGTCACATACATGAGTACTAAAAATCTTTACATTATGTCTCCATCTGAATGTGCAATGTGCAATTTATAGTAATTTGTAATAAATAGTATGTACAGTAAGATATACAATAGAACAGTCAATATAGCTTAGAAATATAATTGTGTCTACATGAATTAATCAGTCTGATAGCCTGGTAGAAGAAATTGTCCTGGAGCCTGTTGGTCCTGGCTTTAATGCTGTGGTACCGTTTCCCAGATGGTAGCAGTTGAAACAGTTTGTGGTTGGTGTGACTCAGGTCCCCAATGATCCTTTGGGTCCTTTTTACGCACCTGTCGCTGTGCTGAGTCATGGGAAATTCACATCCACAGATGCACTGGGCTGTCTGCACCACTCTCTGCAGAGCCCTGCAACTGAGGGAAGTACAGTTCCCATTCCAGGCAGTGATACAACCAGCCAGGATGCTCTCAATTGTCCCTCTGTATAATGTCCTTTAGATTTGGGGACTCATGCCAAACATCTTCAACTATCTGAGGTGAAAGTTGCGCTGTTGTGCGTTTTTCACCACACAGCTAGTATGTATAGACCAAGTGAGGTCCTTGGTGATGTGTATACCGGGGAGCTTAAAGCTGGTCACCCTCTCAAACCTAGATCTATTGATGTCAATAGGAGTGAGCCTGTCTCTGTTCTTTATATCCTTTTTTATCTGTGCAAAGATAAAACGAGGAGATGCAGGAAGACGGATGTTAGAGCAATTACTACACTAAGCAATATGACTCATACAGTAGGGTCATGGGCAGCAACATCCATTTTACAGGCTTATTGGGACTGAGGTGAGATTTACTTATGTAATGTATATACAAAGTGAGTTGCATCCTGCTCAAACCCACCGTGGATGAACTTTGTAGGTAAACATTATGCCATCTTTGTGCCTAATATATGACTCTGAATTGGCTGAACTATTAATTTCCGGCCAATAGGGCAAAAGGTATATGGTCCTGAAGAATGGTCCCGGCCCAAAACGTCAAACGTTTACTCTTTTTGATAGATGCTGGCTGACCTGCTGAGTTACTCTAGTATTTTGTGTGTGTTACTCTGGATTTCCAGCACCTGCAGATTTTCTCTTGTTTGAAAAGCTATACTGCATAGAAACAGGCATTCCTGTCCAACTAGTCCATGCAACCAAGATTCTGATCTAAACTATTTCCATTTGTTCGTACTTGGCCTATATCCATGTACCTGTCCAAGTATCTTTTCAAGTGTTGTTAATAGTGGTGTTTCCAGGAATATAAAACAAGATGGTGGCGATCCAATGTAACCTTTGATATGCTTTACTATAATTATAAAGTAATTACTATTTCATGATAATTTGTACAATCAAGGTGCACGATAGATTACAACCTTTTTTCCCAGGGGAATTTATGTAAATTGGAAACTGTTGTCTGTCGTGAGCACAGCTTAACATTTTAGAAATTCTGACTGTAACATAGCTCAAGATTACAATAAAACTCCCAGCGCTGTTTTAGTTTCTCAAGGCACTTACATGGAAATAAAATTGGTCATGGTAGATTATTGATAATGCAATTGCATTTTTCCTCTGTTAAAATTTACCATCATTACGTGATGGTAATCTTTCTCCAAATCAGACAGAAAGGTGAAGTGATAATGAGCCATTGTTCTCCTTTATCTCTTACACTTGTAAATTCAAATTGTGTCATGATAACCTGATTTTATGAGGAGTAATTTAGCCATGGCCAGAGAGCCAAAAGAATGCTAGCAATACGATTTACTATTTACATTCTGTTGAACAGTGCTCCAAAGACACGAGTTAGTAGTTTAATTGGTCACAGTGGTGTAATTGCAAGGTGTTGGCTCATTGGGATAAAAGGGCATGTATCATGTTGTATCTTGAAATAATTTTATTTAAAAAAGCAGTAGAGGAATCAATACATACACATGATGAGTAATTAATGCCATGGGTCTGTTCTTCCAGATTCTAGCACAGATTCCCAAATTCTGATTTCAAATTTCGGATTTATTTATTAATCACATATATATCAAAACATATAGTGAAATGCATTGTTTGCTTTAACAGCTGACACAACCTAAGGATGTTCTGGGGGCAGCCCACAATTGTTGCCACACATCCTTGCACCAACACAGCATTCAACACTGTTGAATTGCCTGAATTATCCAGTGAAGTTTACAGTATGAAACTCATAACCTTACATGGAACTCAAAATACAAGCTTCTATAGGTGACCTCTTCTTAGGCAGCCCCAAATTGAGGGTGACTTACTTGCACTCTGGTTTTGTGGGCTCTGGGATGGCTGTTGATGTAAAAGAATCAGAGCCATAGATGCAGCACAGAATTAGACCCATTGGCCCACCGAATTTGCAGGTGACATTAAAATAAGCAGCAACAAGGACAATCAAGAGGAATATCAAGAACTGCAGTAGGTGTTTCATCAACTGGGTAGGTGGGCTGTGGAATAGCAAATAGAATTTGATCCAGGTAAGTGCGAAAGTTACTTTTTGGAAGGACTAATAAAAATAGGAATTTTACATTGAACAGAAGGTCCCTAGTACTGTTGTAGAACAGAGGGTCCTTGGAATACAGGTTCATAGTTTGATTAAGGTAGAGTCACAGCTGAACATGGCAGTGAAAAATGCTGGGGCATTTTCATCAGCCTGATGGCTTGAGAGAAATAACTGTTTCTGAGTCTAGTGGTCCTGGTGGATACTGTTAGGACTCCCATCACACTGGACATGATGCCCTCCTCTCATTGCTACCATCAAGGATGAGGTATAGGAGGCTGAAAACATACACCCAACATTTTAGGAACATCAGATTTCTGAATGGACAACAAACCCATCTACAGTGCCTCACTATTTTCTTTACTCTTTTTTTCCACCACTTATATAATTATATAAAGTGGATTCCAGTTAACTGGGACACAGCAGGAACAGTACATTTTGGCCCAATTAAGCGGCTACCCCAAGTAGCCGAAGTGTAATGGAAATAGTTAAAAAGATATAATAAAGACAAAAGGGTGTAATAAAGAAATAAAAAACAAATTATAATACTATCAATTCTACTACAGTACTATAAAACTCTTATATTATAAGAGTTCATTATATTATTGACAGTGGAATTCAATATTTTCAATAGGTACATTTAATGTCAGAGAAATGTATACAATATACATCCTGAAATTCTTTTTCTCTGCAAACATCCACGAAAACAGAGGAATGCCCCAAAGAATGAATGACAGTTAAAAGTTAGAACCCCAAAGCCCCCCCCAGCTCCCCTCCCCTATGCCCAAGCAGCAACAAGGCAACAACCCCCTCCCCCAAACCCGACACCAGAATGAAAGCTTTGGCGCCCCACACTGAGCACTCAAACGTGTAGCAAAGCATCAAATTCATCCAGTGTGTGTGTTCTTTTGATTGAGTGTAAATGAACAAATCTAGTATGGACTGCCTTCATACAATGAATTCAATGATTGCATCCTTCAAATCTTAATTTTCATTGTAGCATCAAGAAGATTCTCAATACCTTCAAGTTTATTGTAGTTCCAAACTTGTTGAAGTAATGAAATCGTTTTATTTTAATTCCCGGCCATTTCTAGCACCTACAAGCCTAAATAGTTGAAATCGCAGTGAGCAAAACAGTTTTGAATTGTCTTACTGCTTATTTCTCGCCATCTATCAGTGACAAAAACACACTGCTTTTTGAACACAAGCACGCACAACTGATGCTATTTAAAAGCTGTTCTCTATAAGTGCCTGCATCTGACACTAGTTAGAAACTGCGTTGCAACGGTCTTCTTTCCTAATGAAGTGGTATATTGTCCCAAATAAGTGAAGGGAATCCCAGCTATTTTCTCAATTAGGTTTTGTCCCAAATAAGCAGTTGTCCTAATTAACTAAAGGCCTAATTAGGCAGAATCCACTGTGTGTGTGTATATATATATATATGTTCTTATTGTAATTTATTATTTATTTAATATTATGTATTGCATTATACTGCTGTTACAAAGCCATAAATTACATGACATATGCCAATGATATTAAAACTGATTCTGATTCTGATTTTGACTCCCAGAAGGGAATGGAATAAACAGTCCACAGGCAGGGTGGGTAAGATCCTTCATAGTTTTGCAGGCCTTCTTCCAGCAACTTTCCGTATGTATGTCCTTGATGGCGGATAGGCAGGTGCCAGTGATGTGTTGGGCTGTTTTACCTACCCATTGTAGAGTCTTTCTATAGGCCACAGTACGGTTTCAGTACCACAGTGAAGCAGCATGTTAGGAGCTCTCAACTGTGCATCTGTAGAAGGTCATGAGTGTAACACTTACCCAACAGGCTGGTATATGTCTAGGGGAAAAGGAGATCCAGCCACACACCAACCCACCTCCCGTACACGCAGGTGCTGTGAGAATCGCGTTTATGCCTCGCGCCCGCCAACAGTATCAAACCCACAACAAATACCGTTATGAAATACACTTTAAAGAGTTTACTAAAATTAAAAGAGTATTAGGCAATACAATACATATATATATATATATACAAGAAAAAAACAAAAGGCGCCAACTTATCAAAGTTCAGTCAGTTTAGTGCACATCGGTGGAGCTCATCCAGCGAACCATTCGACTCCTCGATGGTCGTCCTCCCGAAACTCCCACTTCGGACTTCCCGGTGGTCGTCCGAGCGCACGTCCTCCTTCCTCGGCGTCTTCCTCCGGACTCCCCTCACACCCGCAAGCCCGCGCAACCCCTCCCCCAAGTTCCCAGCCTCACAAAACACAATAACATTCCCCATTGATTAACAAATGAATACAATTACCATATCAGCCATTCTAAAGCGAAACAACGGCAACAGAAACTTTTAACAGACAAAGAAGCATTCCTACTCGTAACAAACCAAAGAAGCCCTTTTTAGTAACATACACAGGACATTGTACATTCTCTCCCCACCAGCAAATGTCATGCCCTCATGGCATTACTAGAGTTCCCCAAAGCTTCTTGCAACACCCAAAACCCAACCCAGGTGCAGAAAGCAGTGACATAACTACCCAGAGCAGTAGAAATCACACTCGGTTCTCCTGGTACCACATATGTCAACCGCTCTGGGGGGCGCCTAATCCTCTGAGATCTCCATACCCCTTCTGCCCCCCTGGTCTCCCTCTCCACCTGCGAACCCACTGTCTCGGACACCCCAGGTCTTCCTGACAGACCCTCACCCCCTTCCTCACGGGGGTCCTCCCTCACCTGAGATCTCTCCGGCTCACGCTCGGGCTCCACCCTCTCTCCCACCAATGTTGGCTGCCTCTCCATCTGACCCTCAAGACCTTCCCTCCTCTCACCCAATTCAGTATGGGAAGGGCCAGGAGCCTCCTCTCCTGGTACTGGAGCACCAGCGAATGGGAACAGGGGCCACTCATCTGAGTCGTCCTCTTCCGAATCAGTAGCCATTTCCGGGTGAGGGACCCGTCCCCGCTCTTCAGCAGCGGTCTCTTCCCTTTCTCTGCGCCCTCGCAGAATCCTTGTACTGGGCGTAACCTCCCACTCTGGCTCCGTATCCACCTGCACCGCTTGACCCAGCGGCAGCAGGTGATTCCGATGGAGTACCTTGATAGGCCCTTTCCCATCCTCAGGTTTCACCCGGTAAACTGGCAGGTTCGGCATCTGGCTCTCTATTACATAGGGGCTGGCCGCCAATCAGTCTGCCAACTTGTGCTTACCAGGGAGTCCCAAATTCCGTAGAAGGACCCGGTCGCCCAGCAATAATTGAACAAACTTCACCTTTCGAACATACCGCATCTTATTCCTCTGATTTTGTTTGGTAGCCGCCGCCTCGGCCAACTCGTACGCCCGCTGTAACTCCCTCTTCATGTCGGACACATACTTTAGATGGGACTTCCCGGGTAATTCACCCACTTCACCCCCAAAACACAAGTCAATGGGCAACCTCGCTTCCCGCCGGAACATCAGATAATTGGGCGAATATCCTGTAGCATCATTGTGAGTACAATTGTAACAGTGAACCAATTGTCCAATATGACGACTCCACCTGCTTTTCTGCCCAATCTCCAGCGTCCCGAGCATATCCAACAGGGTCCGGTTGAAGCTCTCTGGCTGCGGATCTCCCTGTGGGTGATACGGGGTAGTCCTGGATTTCTCAACCCCAAGCATAGTCAGTAATTCATGGATAAGGCTGCTCTCAAAGTCCCGCCCCTGATCGCTATGGATTCGCCTGGGAAGGCCGTAATGAACAAAATACTTCTCCCATAACACCTTCGCCACTGTCGTCGCCTTCTGATCCTTAGTGGGAAATGCCTGAGCATAGCGAGTGTAATGATCGGTGATGACTAAGACATTCGCGGTGTTGCTGGCGTCAGGTTCAATCGACAGAAAATCCATACATACCAGGTCCAGAGGTCCTGCACTCTGCAAGTGCGACAGTGGAGCCGCCAACACGGGCAGGGTCTTCCTCCGGATGCAACGACTGCAGCCCCTACAGTATTCTTCGACTTCCCCCCTCATCCGGGGCCAGTAGAACCGGTCTTTGAGTAATCCATAGGTCTTTTCCACCCCCAAGTGTCCAGAATCATCATGTAGGGCCTGGAGTACAGCCTGCCGATACTCCTCCGGCAGGACCAGTTGCCAACAGTGGGGTTGGTCCGGAGGCGCCGTTACCCGGTACAAGATTTTGTTCTTTAACTTCAACCGAGACCACTCCTTCAACAACAGGGGCACGAATGGGTGTTTCGCCTTCTCAGCCAACGCCCCATCCCCCCTCTCGACCGCTCTCCACACTGTGCCAATGCCCGGGTCATTTTGCTGAGCAGCTGCCACTTCCCCCGGACTCAGTTCCGGCAACTGTTTAGTCCGCAGTGCGGTCAGGTCACAGTAAGCTAGGGGTATGGCGTCGTCAAAACCCCCCAAATGGTCCACGGCTCGTTCCAGCCTCCATCTTCCCTCGGCCTTCACGGTGATAGCAAACTGGCACATCGCCTTCACTCCAGGGGCAGGGACACTTTCCCACTCCTCGTCCCTCTCCTGTTCCCCCGGCTCACGACGAGACAAAGCATCCGCATCGACATTCTTGCTTCTGGGCCGGTACCTCAGGCTGAAATCATATACCGACAAGGCCGCCAGCCACCGATGTCCTGTGGCATCCAGCTTCGCCAAAGTCAAAATATAAGTGAGCGGATTGTTATCCGTTCGCACCTCAAACTTGGCTCCGTACAGGTAATTGCCCAACTTGTCCACCACCGCCCACTTCAGCGCCAGGAACTCCAACTTGTGAGTGGGGTAGTTTCTCTCCGATGGCGACAAGCTTCGGCTGACAAAGGCTACCGGCCTCAATGCTTTGCCATGCTCCTGGTACAGAACAGCCCCAAGACCCTCTTGACTGGCATCCATGTGCAGCACATATGGCTTCTGGGGATCGGCAAAAGCCAACACCAGGGCCTGGGTCAGTGCCCTTTTCAAAGATCGGAACGCCTCTTCACATTGATCATCCCATCTCAAGCCAAAAGGTTCCGCCGGGTTCCAGTATCCTCCAGTGTCCTGCCTCTGGTCCCCCGTCCTTTTCTTTCCCACCGGGGGATAGCCACACAACAGCTGAGTCAACGAGTGACACACTTTGGCGTATCCTTTCACAAATCGCCGGTAATACCCACAGAACCCCAAAAATGAGCGCAGAGTGCCCACTTTCTGGGGTCTCGGCCAGGTGGTCACGGCCTCTATCTTGGTTGGATCAGTAGCCACTCCCTCTCGCGAAATGATATGACCAACGTAGCTAACCGACGACTTGCAGAACTGGCATTTGTCCAGGGAAAGCTTCAACCCTTCTTCAATAAGCCGGCCCAACACCTTCAACAGCCTCTCCTCATGTTCCTCAAAAGTCGATCCAAACACTATCAAATCGTCCAGGTACACCAGCACCTCTAACAGATTCATATCCCCCACAGTTCTCTCCATGAGCCTCTGGAAGGTGGCTGGGGCTCCCGATATGCCTTGGGGCATTCGTTCGAACTGAAAGAACCCCAGCGGGCAGATAAAAGCGGTCTTCTCTTTATCACCCGCACTCATTGGGATATGGTAATACCCACTTCTTAAATCCAGCACACTGAACCACTTCGCACCGCTCAGGCAGGCCAGCGCATCTTCGACTCTTGGGACAGTATATTGATCAGGGACAGTTCGCCAATTCAACGTCCTGTAGTCAACACACATGCGCACTCGCCCATTCTTCTTCCGTGCCACCACTATTGGGGACGCATAAGGACTTCGGGACTCAGCTATGATTCCGGCCTCCTTCAACTTGCACAAGTGCTGCCGCACGTCCTCAACATCTGCCGGAGCCAGCCGCCGGGATCTCTCTCGGAACGGGGTGTCCTCCGTCACCCGGATGGTGTGGCGAGTGCTTTTGGAGCAGCCAACATCAAACTCGCCCCGAGAAAAAACAGCTTCCATCTTCAGCATCTTCTCCACTAGCCTGTGTTTCCACTCCGGCGACACAGGGGAATCCCCGAAGTTAAAGACTTCAGCGGTCAGCTCCCTTCGATGCTCCGATCCCTCCCCGTTAGGGGTCCTCACTGGTGCGCTAGACATTACCGTCACCGGGAACAGATGGGCCAGCGGCATTCCCCGCTTAAAGGTGATTTCTCTTGCCGTGGTGTTCCTGACACTTATAGCTATACGCCTCGCATGTACCACCCCTGGTCTCTGCACTTCGGGCCTCACCAGCGCCCCCGCCGGAAATCGTGTCTCCCCTTCAAGATCGTCCGGGGCGTCTACTAACAGGGCTTCACCCGTCGGCACTCCTGGGAATCTGGGGGTCCCCATCACTAGTGCTACCTCCCCGGGTCGGATCACCTTGGGCCTCGCCTGCGTACACCACACCGTCCCGCGTTTACACTCCGGGTCCAGCCCTTGGGAGGCAACCCCTTCTGCGAACACTGCTCGAAACACTGGATGCACCGAGAGGGTCTCCAGAAAGTCTTCCCCCGCTTTCTCCTTACAAGCTCCCAGGAGCCGTCGCACAACGGGGGAATTAGTCCCCACCAGGAGGGCAGCACCACCAGTTTCCACCGGGTCAGGACACACCAACACCAACGTCTCAATAGCTTCGGACACTCCCACATCGCCCTCTGAGAACTCCAATCTCACCGATAGGTAGCCATCGTACGGGTAGTCACCCTCGCTCACACCCCAAATCTGCAGGGCATCAAATGGGGTTACGGGCAAATGCTTTAGATATTGGTTGTAGAAAGACCGGTACAATAAGGTCACCTGCGATCCCGTATCCAGAACAGCTTTTGCGTAAACTCCCTCTATCCGTAGACCCACACTGGCACGGGGTCCTACCAGCCCATCTGGAATAGAGGGGTGGGCACCCGGTGGTCCCCTGGCTGATCTCTGGGAACGTGTTCCTCCAGAGGCTCCAGTCCGTTCCCTCACTGAGCCTCTCCTAAGTTTCCCGACACCTCCCCCTTCTTAGTCGCAGGGGGGCTTGTCCTCCGCGGAACTCCTTGTGTCTCACAATCCCACCTAAAGTGTCCCTCCTCCCCACAGCTATAGCACACCCTCGGCCGCCCACAGTCCCACCTGAAATGCCCCTCTTTCCCACAGTTAAAGCACACGCTGCCTGCCCCCCCTCCTCTCCCAGGACTCCCCCCACTCCCAACCCACGGCACTGGTCGCCCCTGAGAGTGGGTACCTCCCCTATCCCTCCCCTCCAGAGGGGATTCTCTACCCCTCGGTGGGTTGTCATTCCTCCACCCAGCCACCACTTCCTGTATCGCTGAGGATTGCTCCCGTAGGCCCGCGCCCCTTTTCCGCCCCAATGCTCTCTCCTCCTCCCGCACCTCTCTAATCAGTTGCCCGAACGATGGAGGGGGGCCTTTCCTATAAGCCTGCCTAATAGTCCACGCCACCTTGTCCTCCTCCAGAGAGCCACTGAATAACTGACTCATCCTCACACTAGCCACATCCAGCGCCTTCACTACCCCCCGGTGCCGCAGCCCCGAGAGCATCCCCTCCATCCTAAATATGTACTCGGAGAGCTTTTCCCCTCTCCATTGTTCCAGGCGTTGGAACTCTGCTAAAAGCAGCCAGGGTTCCCCTGACAACCCAAACGCTCCCTCCAAAACTTCTATACATTCCTCCACTGAGGCCCCAGACTTTTCAGCTTTCCACTCCCGAACTGTTTTGGCTGCTAAACCCCTCAAACTTCCCACCAATCGCTGCCGCTTCTCCTCCTCCGAGCCTGGCCACTCCTCTAACATCAAGGACGTATGCTCGATCCAGGTCTCATAGTCCACCACCCCGTCCGGAGTAGGCTTGGCTCCGGAGAACACCCCCAGCTTCAGCTGTGGCCTCTCGGCCACTCCCACCAGGGAATTAAGTGCGGCTGCCAGCTCGGAGGCTTCCACCCTACCTGGGGGGCGGGGCCTAGTCACGACTCCCTCCTCCCTCCTCCCTTTGCTAGTGCCTGACACCTCTCCGGGGTTTTCTTCTAGCTCTAGCTCCTCCTCCGATGTCTCCTCAGCCTCATCCTCGGAGAGAGTGTGGAGCCCCCACAGCCCTTCCTCCCCCAGTACACCGACCGTCGCCGGCAGTTCCAACGTCCTGACGTCAGCACTCGTACGAACCAACACCCAGCTAGACTCCATCTCTTTACCACACCGTCTAGCTACCAACTCTACCTGCCCCATATCCTTCACCAAACTTAAACCCCGCACTAACGCGTCTCCCGAAACTCGAAAATCCACTCCGCTCACTACGCATGCGTACCGTACCGGTACACCTTCAAATCGGCACCAGCGAACAATTTTCTCTCTCTCCATTACCGCTCACTACCTGCGCGATTCCACAGCCCCCTCACAATCCAATCCCGGACGAGCCCCCACAAATGTAACACTTACCCAACAGGCTGGTATATGTCTAGGGGAAAAAGAGATCCAGCCACACACCAACCCACCTCCCGTACACGCAGGTGCTGTGAGAATCGCGTTTATGCCTCGCGCCCGCCAACAGTATCAAACCCACAACAAATACCGTTATGAAATACACTTTAAAGAGTTTACTAAAATTAAAAGAGTATTAGGCAATACAATACATATATATATATATACAAGAAAAAAACAAAAGGCGCCAACTTATCAAAGTTCAGTCAGTTTAGTGCACATCGGTGGAGCTCATCCAGCAAACCATTCGACTCCTCGGTGGTCGTCCTCCCGAAACTCCCACTTCGGACTTCCCGGTGGTCGTCCGAGCGCACGTCCTCCTTCCTCGGCGTCTTCCTCCGGACTCCCCTCACACCCCCAAGCCCGCGCAACCCCTCCCCCAAGTTCCCAGCCTCACAAAACAAAATAACATTCCCCATTGATTAACAAATGAATACAATTACCATATCAGCCATTCTAAAGCGAAACAACGGCAAGAGAACTTTTAACAGACAAAGAAGCATTCCTACTCGTAACAAACCAAAGAAGCCCTTTTTAGTAACATACACAGGACATTGTACATGAGTATTGATTTGCATACTCCAGCTCTCTTCAGCTTTGTCAGAAAGTAAAGGCTTTGCTGAGCTTTCTTCACTGTGGAGGATGTTTTGTTGGGCCATGGGAGGCTAGTGTGAGATATGCACTTCCATCAGAAAGGGCTTATAGGCTGAAAGGACTTTTCCCATGCTGTACAACTTTGTGACTATGTGAAATAGAGCGGAAGGTGTCTAATGGGCATTTAGGTATATAAGTTGACCCTATTCACAGGACCTCTGTGTAATCCTGTTCAATGAACTGTAGGCTCCCAGTAACAGCCTGAGCTTTATCTCTATGTTGAGCCATCATGGTCTAGGGATCCACAGGTGAAGATGGGGTAGTTACAGAACTTTAATGGGAATTTGAGCACATATTTGAGTATTTTCCTGTGTCTACGTGATATTCTCTTCCCATGTCAGAGTGTGAAATAAAGTGCCTGCTTGGGGAATCTGTAATCAATGTAGTGCCTGGTGTGTCTGACAGACTGTAACAGGGATCTCAATACTGGCAATGCTAAACTGGGGAGCATCTAAGTTATAATAATATTCCATTAAGCCATGCAGAGTGGGTGGTTTTAAAAATGTTAATTTCATTGACTAGTTTGAACTTAGTGGAGATAAGAGGATAAATATTTCATTTGGTCCTACTCACATATTTTAATAATAAATGTAAAGCTAAAATATTGAAATCTTTGGTATCTACCATGCTGCTGAACCAGGACATTTAGTTGCTAAAGTCTGCCAAATCAAAGTCTAACATTTAGCTTTCCTATCAATAATTTATTGACAGTGGTAGCAACCCTCTTCTGTTGAAGTGCCTGAATGTCTTGTTTTATCAAACACCAGTCAGAATGTTCCAGCAAATATCACCTTTCACACAGCTAAGTCCAAAGAGGAATATATTTTGTGCATTCATTACAATTATTTTAGCATCACAGCTGTGAGGCATCCCATTATGAACCAAGGTGCAGCCAAATAATATCCGTTAATGCTCTTTCAAAGTGGCTGACATGTTTACAACATTAATGGTATTACATAGATGCTGTCTGTTGCTGTTCAAATGTAAGTTATTTCATTCAATTTAAAGAAGAGAGCTTAGATAATTGCAAAAAAATGATATAAGTCAAGCATCATAAAGCCTACAGATGTGGACTGGTATCCCACCTTGCCAGCTGGGGAATTTAAATTTAAGTCGTTAAAGATATCAGGTCTTTAAAGAAGAGACTAGTCTCAGTAATGGTGGCCATAAAACTACTGGACTGTTTTAAAAACCCTTCTGGTTTGTTAATGATTTTCAAGAACTGGGGGTGGAGGGATGGAGGAGACACCCTTACCAGTCTTGCTAATAACTGATAACCTATGTGGTTGTTTAGTAACTATATTCTCAGTTTGAGGACAATTTGGGATGGGTATTAAATGCTGTCATTACCAAGTGCATCTATATCACGAGTATGGATAGATAATAAAAAAATGTTGTTGCACTTTTAAGAGAAATATGGTTAATCAGGACCTCATCAAGTTGTTTATTTTATCTACTCTAATATTAAAATCATAAAAATTAGTTTGTACATACTTTCTAGTTGATGCAGCTGGAAATAATTTAATAATGCATGGAAATAATAGACATTGTCCGTAGTAGCTGATGGTGCAAAGAAAGTATCTGATTTGTATTTCTTTCCTATCAACCATCAATTTGGGCACCACAGTAGCGTACCAGTTAGCCTGATGCTATTACAGCTTAGGGCATAAGAGCTCAATCCTGCAGTTTGTGTGCACCCTCACGGTGGAATGCCTGGCTCTTCTCAGGGTGCACACGGTTAGCCCCACAATTGACAGACATACTGGGTAGTTTCTTTGATCATTGTAAATCGTCGTGTGATCAGGTTCGGGTTAAATTTGCCTTGTCGGGGGTTGCTGGGCAGCAAGGTTCGAAGGGCTGAAAGGGCCTTTTCCGCACTGTATCTCTAAATATGGATGGAACAGTAAGACCAAAGTGTGCTGTATGTGTCCGGTCTGACCTGTAGCTGGTTCATGATGTACTAGGACATGGATAGGGATTATTGGACATAGGATTTCCTTCAGGGTTTATGAGGATAGGAAATATTGATACAAACAAGAAGCAGTCTTCAAAAAGAACATCAGATGTAAACTACAAATAGTAATGAGTTTTGCAATTAAAAGGACAGTCTTCAAAAGGGAATTGGGTAATTTCCAGTGCAGTGGAGAATTTTTCATTTGGCGGGGTGTGGGTTAAGGATGGGATTTGACAGAATTGCTGTGCCAGGAGCCAGCATGGACAAAATTAATTGAATGGTCTTCATCTGTTTTATACATAATAATTTGGCAATTTCTTGAATTGTGTGGGATGAATAGTTGGAATGGCTGGCAGCCCTTTTAAATCCACATTTTAGCTACTTTGGACATTCCTCATGATTGATTCAAGTGACACCTACATACTTGCATTCCACAGTCAAAGATTCGCTTTGGATGAAAACTCCTGGGAACCAATTAGCACCTGGGATTAGTACATTCCTATTGTTGATGACCAGTTCATACTGGTACAGAAAATAGCTATAGTACATTTTGTTGATTGTGTTTTAGGTCTCATTGAGTTCTGAGCCCACTGAAACATTTCTTCTCCAGCCCTTTACCTTTCCCACCCACCTGGATTCACCTATTGCCCCTACCCTGCTTTTTTATTCTGTTATCTTCCCCCTTCCTTCTCAGTCCAGAAGAAGGGTTTTGGCTCGAAATGTTGACTGTTTATTCACTTCCATAGATATTGCCTGAGTTGCTGAGTTCCTCCAGCGTTTTGTGTTTGGTGTTCTAGATTTCCAGCATCTGCAGAATCTTGTGTGTTTATTATCCAGTTTGACTCTGCCATGGATGATCCTAAGCCTGGCTCTGAAAGGAGGAGAGCTGAAGATGGGACTAGCAACCCCATCCTGTAAAAATCTAGTGCTCCAGAAATGCCAACAGCAGCTCCAAAGACCCCATCCCTGGAAGAAGAAGGATACACTGAGAAAATGGGCTACACCTGGTAAAAAAAGGAAGTCTGGCCCAGGACAGAGGTCTCTGGCAATCTGCTCTCAGAGACCTTTCCCCTAGTAGGGGTGATGAACCTAAGAAGGAGATTTATCCAATTTCCTTTTACAAGCTCTGATCTGACTCTATTTTTGATACCATTATCGGTACTGAGTTGCAGGTCAAATCTCTGAATAAAAATGTGTTCCCTATTCAGTCCTGATGATGGGTCTCAGACTGAAACATCAGCTGCTTCTGACCCTCCATAGGTGCTGCCTGACCTGCTGTGTTTTTCCAGCATTTTGTGTGTGTTGCTTTTGTCTTTGTTATTTAGTTTATAGAATTTAAAAGTCATGTCAAATTAAATGATTACTGGAAAGGTAGAGAAAATCTTTAAAAATATTTTCAATGTTGTGAATCCTCCAGCAATAGAAGAGCTACCAGATAATGTTTTAATCCCAAGGTGCATTGGCAAATAATATTTGTAAAAGTTTTTTTTGTGATTATGCAGATGACAAAATGGAGAAATGAAGCTCCTACTATAATTGGAAGGCCTACTTCCAGTTAACTTTACTATATTCAAATCAAGTTTATTGTCATGTGCACAAGCATGTTGAGTTAGACATACAATGAAAAACACGCTTGCAGCAGCATCACAGGTACATAGGTACAGACAACACACAGACTATAAATTATATATAACTTAAACAAGGCTGTAAAGACAGAGAGTGAAAAAAAGACACAATCAGAGAAAGAGGTGGTCTGTGGTGTTCCATAGCTGATAGTTGTAGGAGAGTGGCTGTCCCTGAACCTGGTGACTGTGAGACTTCTGGCATCTGTATCTTCTGTCTGACCACTGCAGTGAGAAGTGGGCATAGTCTGAATGGTGAGGACCATTGATGATAGAACATAGAACAGTACAGCACAGTACAGGCCCTTCCGCCCACAATGTTGTGCCGACCCTTAAACCCTGCCTCCCACCTTAAATTCCTCCATATACCTGTCTAGTAGTCTCTTAAATTTCACGAGTGTATCTGCCTCCACCACTGACTCAGGCAGTGCATTCCACACACTAACCAATGAGTAAAAAACCTTCCTCTAATGTCCCCCTTGAACTTCCCACCCCTTAACTTAAAGCCATGACCTCTTGTATTGAGCTGTGGTGCCCTGGGGAAGAGGCGCTGGCTGTCCACTCTGTCTATTCCTCTTAATATCTTGTATACTTCTATCATGTCTCCTCTCATCCTCCTTCTCTCCAAAGAGTAAAGCCTTAGCTCCCTTAATCTCTGATCATATTGCATACACTCTAAACCAGGCAGCATTCTGGTAAATCTCCTCTGTACCCTTTCCAGTGCTTCCACATCCTTCCTATAGTGAGGCGACCAGAACTGGACACAGTACTCCAAGTGTGGCCTAACCAGAGTTTTATAGAGCTGCATCATTACCTCACGACTCTTAAACTCTATCCCTCAATTTATGAAAGCTAACACCCCATAAGCTTTCCTAACTACCCTATCTACCTGTGAGGCAACTTTCAGGGATCTGTGGACATGTACCCCCAGATCCCTCTGCTCCTCCAAGTATCCTGCCAAGTATCTTCTAAGAGTATTGCTGTGCACATTAAAAATACAAGTTTATACATATAAGTGGGAGTCTGGTACAAACAAAGAAACAAAAAAGAAACTTTGGAAAATTCTCCCTGTTTTCGCAGGTGATCAATGGACAAAATATCTTCAGTTTTTTCACTTCCGCCCTTGTCAATAGATTGATCCTGTTTCCTCCTGGGTTCCAGTATGTGATATTGTCAACAGGCAAGATGTTCAAAGATTGATGGATCTGAATTACATCTTCCACACTCTTATTTTTTGAATCGCATATCTTGACACATATATGTAGAAGGCATGGGTTTCTTTTCTAAAAATTTATGATATGGACCACTTTCTAGGAAGCAACCTTCAGACATCCCAGCCCCCTATACTTGAACAGCTATTTATAGGTTGTCATATAGCTGTTTGTGCTGCTTGAGCCTGTTAGAGTAACTAAACTAGAAATCATTTTCCAAAAGCTGAATAATGCAGCTGAAAATATGGAATGGAAATGGAAAATGCTAGAGAGAGAAACGCTGAATATTTGAGGTTGACAACTTTTCATTGCAATTGTCATTCTCACTTCAAAATGCTGCCTTTTCTGTTGAGCATTTCTAGCCTTTTCTATTTTTATTTATGAATTATTCACACTGAACATCATTCTTTTATGCAAAATTGCCAAAACAAGGTCTAGGGCAACATCAGTCATGAGGGATAATGGAATGTAACTCTCAAGTCACCTTATAAGGTTTTAAACAGAAAGTAAGATAAAAATAAACAATGGGATTTACTGATGCAGCAATCCTTTTTAGATTTGCATTAGTTGATAGCATCTCAGCTGATTTCATCCTGAGGCCCACAGAAATGCAAGAAAATAGAAGCAGGAATAGATCATCTAACCCTTTGTGACTGCCCCTCTATTTAATATAACCATGGCCGATCTATTCTGGCTTCAACAACTCTTTGTCTCCTCCACTTCCATCACTGGCACATCTCAGGGATATGTGCTCAGCCTACTGCTCTACTCTCTCTACACCCATAAGTGTGTGGCTAGGGACAGATCAAACGCATCCATAAATCTGCTGACGGCATAACTATTGTTGGCAGAGTTTCAAGTGGTGGCAAGAAGGCGTACAGGAACAAAATAGATCAGCTGGTTGAGTGGTGCCACAGCAACAGCCTTGCACTCAATGTCAGTAAGACCAAAGAACTGATTGTGGACTTTAGGAAGGGTAAGACAAGGAGACACATACCAGTCCTCATCGAGGGATCAAAAGTGGAAAGGGTGAGCAGTTAGGTCCCATTGCACGAGATATTCCCACCAGAGAAAACATCCCAACATCTAACCTGTCAAGATTCCATAGGATTATGTATGTTTGGAAAAGGTTGACTCTCTTTTTTTAAAATATACCCGAAAAGTATATTGTGTGTCTCTGCAAGACAACCCTCTTACCATCCCAGTAATTAGCCTGGTGAATCTCCTTTGTATTGTCTCTAGTGTTACAGAATGTTTATTTAGATAAAATGACCAACCTGTACCTAATGTTCCAGGTGAGGCTTCGCCAATACTTTGCAAAATTGCAACAACATTTCTACTTTTAAATTCCGACCCTTTTGCAATGAAGGCCAAAATGCCACTTGGAAGCAAACAGATCCAACAATTAGTAAAGACAAATAGCACAAGAACATTTAGATCACTTGGCACTTCACACATTGTGGTCTCTCTCCACTTTAGATAATAATTCACCTTTTGACATAAGTTCTTATACTCCTGCATTAAATTCATCTTGCTTAAGCTATCCATACACTATTGTAGAATGACAACTTCCTTATAGAGTTAATGAGATATAAAATACTACAGTGTCAATACAGGCCTTTCAGCCCATCTCATACATGTCGATTAGGTCTTCTGCCTAGTCCCATCTACCTGCACCCGGACCATTATCCTCTATAGCCTTCTCACCCATGTACCTACACAAATTGCTCTTAACTTTTGCACCTGAACCCCCATCTACTTCTTCTGCTGGCAACTCATTTGACATTTACACCAACTCTGAATGAAGTTGTTTCTCCTTAGATTCCCCTTAAATATTTTACCTTTCACCCTTAACCTATTGCCTCTAGTTTTAGATTCAATTACCCTGAGGGAAAGTCTGCATGCATTCATCTCATTCACATCACGATCTATACCCCTCATTCTCCTGTGCTCCAGGCAATGAAGTTTTAATATATTCTACCTTTCTTCCTATAACTCAGGTCCTCAAATCCCAGCAACATTCTTTTAATTTTTCTCTGCACTGTAACAAGTGTTAGAGAGGGACTCAATCGGTCAGCTGTCTAGACCGTCGTAGCTGTCTAGATATGCAAGCCTGGGCAGTATGATATGGAGAGAAAGCTGTTGCCCGTGTAGTAAGCTTCCCCTCTCCATGCAACTGATGAACCCAAAGGAACGGCAGAGGCTGATACAGTTCAGTACCAGCTACGTGCAAGAATTGTCAATCAGCATTGAACTCAATGTAGGACTGCATTAGGGACTCCAGCTCCGGATTTTTCTCTCAGATGTACTCCCGAAGCCTTACCCAGAATGGGTATAGCTGCAAGGCAGAGGAAGGTTTGTGATCAGAGACTTTCTTCTCCTAGATGAGCTGTCAACCATGGCTGACAAGCCCCATCTGCCCAAAGCAACTGGTTTTAAGGTAGCAGTAACCCACCTTTGTCCCCCCCTTCTGTCAGTATAAACAGTCTGCTGGGCTTAGAAGCTAAGCCGCAAGTGAAGGCCAGGAGCTAGTTTAGGTTGTCTGAGGCTATTTGAGGTGCACGCCATTAGGAGCATTTAATAAGCAGTGGGAGCTTGTTCTCATTACCACCCCTGGCTATGACCACCTTAAGGAACAAGTGCACCGATATCAACATTATTGCAACATGTTCACCCATTTAGTTTTATTTTGGAAACCTTATAGTTTTACCTTACCTTACTGGTAGGAGTTTTTGTCTCACTACCACCATTAGGTAGAAGGTACAAGAGCCTCAAGACCTGCACCATCAGGTTCAAGAACAATTACCAGCCCTCAACAATCAGGCTCTTGAACAAAAAGGGACAACAACACTCACTTGCCCATCCAATGAGATGTTCTCACAACCAATGACACCACCTTAAGGACTCTTTACCTCATTATCTCATGTTCTCATTATTCATTGCTGTTGCTATTTATCATTACCTGTTGCCTTCTGCACTCTGGTTGATCTTCCATTGAACCTGTTACTGTTACTATTCTATAGCTTTGCTGAGGATGCCTGCAGGAAAATAAACCTCTGGGTTGTATATGGTGACATTTATGTAGTTTGATAATAAAAATTGACCTTGAACTTTGAACTGTGGTCTTTCCTGCAATAATTACTGTAAACAGTGAACAACTGCAGGCCAAAAATTGATCCTCATACTTTAGGAGGAACCTCCTTCCCTTCTGAAAAAGACCTATTCATCCCATCTCCTTGTCTTCCATGAGACAGTTTTCAATCCATTCTAATACACTTCCTACTTTATGCACCAGCCTCCTACATGAGACATTGTCAAATGCCACTTGGAAATCTAAATTCACTCCATTTATAGGTTTACTTCTATCAATCCTTCTTGTTAACTCCTTAAAGAATTTTAACAAATTTGTCAAACTTTATACACCTTCCCTAAAGCCATGTTGACTAGGTTTAGTTACAAACAGTCTCCAGATTACATAATGTTTCAGTTTCTGGAAACAGTCCAACCCCATGTCAAAAAGTTCCCTGTTCTGTAACCACCCATTTTAATATCACTCTACATACACTTGCTCTAATTCTTTAATTTCTTTCAATATTCATCCAAATATCACCCATTATTAAATGTTTGGAGTACATACTGTATCCAGTTGATAATGAACACTATAAAATAATATTATTACTATAGTCAAAATGTCTTTAAAAATTTATGGGAAAATTTGTCGGGCCTGCACAGACAGGCACCTCGCAGTCTCCTGCCAGTTAACAGGAATCACCTAGCACTTGTTGCCAGCTCATCACCTGCAGCCAGTTTAAACACAGCTGTCATCCACAATCTTCGTTCTCTCATTGAAACAGCTAGCCTCAACCAGTTACACCTAGCTTTTTGTCACCTTGTTTCCTGTTCTATTCAGTATCTGTTCTCTCTTGTTCTGTGGCCCCTTGTGGCCTGATATTTTGCCGCTGATTATTAAAGCTATTGATCACTGCTAAATCGTTATGCTGGCATGCTTTTGGGTCAAGCCTCCTCTATGTTTGTTGATGGGATGAGTGAGCCAGTAACTGACACAGCAGAGTTTGATTGACTAAAGGAACTTGTACACTGAGGACACGATCCAGAAGCAGCGGGAGAGCATTGACATTCTGCTTGCCACTCTCAACCAGCTCTCCATCTTGATACCGAACCCTGCACCAGTCAACCTCCTCCCTCAGAGTCTCAGATTCTGGCGCCCGAACAGATTTGACAGATCCCCAAACCTTTGCCGCAGCTTCCTGTCTTAGTGCATCCTGCAATTCAAGCTTTAGCCCTCTCTGTATTTTATGGACCGAGGCAAGATTACCTTCATCATCTCTCCCTTGACCCATGTCAGGCTTGTTGGACCCTCCTCTTCAAGCAATTCAACTTCACCGTCTCCTAACGACCCCGCTCCAAGAACATGAAGGCAGATGCCCTGCCACGACAGTTTAACCCTGCTGAAATAGAAAAAGAACCTCAGCCAATCATTCTATGCCCTCAGATCCTCACCACGGTCATCTGGGACCTTGAGAACCTGATCCGTCAGGCCCTACAGCACGAGCCTGCTCTGGCCTGTGGCCGTACGCTCTCCGGTACTTCAGTGACCTTGCTCCTCACCCCTCTCTAGCCACCCGGTTCTGTTAGCCTACCATGATCGCGGATGTACATCAGTTCATCGTTGCCTGCCTTCAACGCGCCCGGTCCAATTTCACCAAACAGCAGCACCTGAGACCCTACTGGTCCCTCAAATCCCATGGTCCCACATCACCATGGATTTCTTCTTGGGTTTGCCACCTTCCAATCAGGCCACAGTGGTGAACCAGCTATCCAAGGCGGCCCACTTCAGAGCTCTGTCATCTGCCGAGACAGCGGAGCAGGTTTTCAAACATATAGTTCACCTCCAAGGCTTCCCTCAGGACATTGCGTCAGGCTGGGGCCGACAATTTATCTCCTGCTTCTGGTAAGCCTTCCATTCCTTCCTCCACCCCTTAGTGAGTTTCAGTCCGTCAGCTTATGGGGCCACAATTATCATG
This sequence comes from Hemitrygon akajei, assembly GCF_048418815.1. Classification (NCBI taxonomy): domain Eukaryota; kingdom Metazoa; phylum Chordata; class Chondrichthyes; order Myliobatiformes; family Dasyatidae; genus Hemitrygon; species Hemitrygon akajei. The sequence continues at coordinate 146,919,385 of NC_133131.1, forward strand.
ACAGTGGTGGACTGGTTCTCCAAGGGGGTCCACGTTGGGGCCCTCTCCAAAGTTTCATCAGTTGCTGAAATGGTGCACCTCATTCTCCAACATGTAGTTCACCTCCATGACTTCCTGCTAGACCCACAATTTATCTCCCTTCTCTTCGCTCCCCTGAGCCTCAGTGAGTCTGTCCTCTGGCTATCAACTGCAGGCCAATGGACAGTTAGAATGTGCCAAACAACAAGTGGAGAAGTTTCCGTGATGCTTCACCACGTCTAACCCTTCCACATGGAAGAAGTATCTGCTAGGGGCCGAGCAGTCCCACAATCTACTCACCTCCTCTGCCATAGGAGTGTAATGCTTTGAAGTGCTTCATGATTACCAATCCTTATTGTTCCCCTTGGAGATGCTTGTAAGAGGGTACAGAGTGCCATCCCAGTTACCAACCATGCCTACTGCTGCCAGGCCAACTGCAGGTGGCACCCAGGCAGACTATTCCAACCTGAGGACCATGTCTGGCTGTCCACCTGAGCTCTGCCCCTGCTCACCAGCTTCCTCAAGCTCTCATGCCTGTTCACTGGTCGTTTCAAGATTACCCCATTGCAGCAATTCAGTTGTTTACCACCCCCAGTTGCCACTATCCCCCAGGATCACACCTACCTTCCACATGTCCTGTCTCAAGCCCATTGTCCATGGACCACTGAACAGACCTGATACTGTACCTCCGGATCCAATTTTGGTGGAAGGTTATCTCATATATATGGTTTGCAGGTTGATGGATTCATGTCGCCATGGATGGGGAAGTACAATACCTGGTCTACTGGGAAGGGTACAGCAAGGAGGTGAGGCCTTGGGTACTCTCCAGTTTCATCTTGGATCCATTGCTCATTGAATTGTCCTGCTGGACCCATCTGAATCATTCTGGGCCATTGGAGCCAGCCATAGGAGGGGGAGGTTCTGTTTCACCTACACAGTCAGGCACATCTCACTCTTCACCCAACTAACAGAAGTCACTGGCCCCTTGTTTCCAGCACAGCACCTGCAGCCTATTTGAACCCAGTTCTCATACACAACCCTTGCTCACTCATTGAACCAGCTAGCCTCAACTAGTTGCTTCTAGCCTTCCGTGACCTTGTTGCCTTGTCCTTTTAAGTATCTGTTCTCTTTTGTTTAGTGGCCCATTAGTGCTTGTTATTTTGCAGTGGATCATTAAAGCTATTGCTCTCCACGAAATCATCTCTGCTGCTGTGCTTTTGGGCCAAGCCTCATCTACATTTCCTGACAGAATTTGTGAAAAGTCAGATCCCTGTAAGTCAGATTGTCTGGAAAACTCCGCATACTTAGATTTTCAAAGTGACTAACATTTACTCTTAGATTATTGTCTCTAGCATCTTGTCAATAAGAGCTGCTAAACCAATTGGCCTGTCATTCCATGACTTACGCCTTTGTCCTCTTTGGGTCAAGGGAATCACATTGATAGTTATGAACATTTTCAGTTAATTGGTCTACTTCCCTTCAGCCTTGAGTGGAAAAATCTAGGGCTTTACTCTAATATGAAGATCTCCATGTTAAATATTTAAAAGTTTTCAGGAATGAATTTTCTTTAAATGCATCTTACTGATTCTACACAGAATCTTACTGATTCTACACTCTTTTGGAGCAAATCATGGCTTACCCCTAACTTATTCTCATTACATTCCAAGAGACTCTTTCGATTGTACGATGGCGAAATGTCAGATGATTTTATAAAACTTCGGAATTTTATTTCCAATTTCTCATTAAACTTCTTCCTTTTCCTCCCCAATGAGTTGAAACTTCAATTAATTTTTGGCACCCTCTATCAATTATTCAGTACAAAAGTTGCATTGGCACTCAATAATCACTGTCATAGTGGAGGTGACAGGAGAATAAACAGTTCACCAAGTTATACTCCTCAAATGTAAATCAACCTGAGGAGGTACAAATATTTCCAAGATAGTCTCCATTACACAATAAAAAAAAGCTGCATTAATATAGTGCCAAATAATGCTAATCAAACAAAACTAGCTGGAGAGCTGTCATGGAGCCTTACGTGATGCTATGAAGGAGGAAATTTCTGTGGCCCATCCACCAAAAAAGGAGTACAGAGATTTCAGAGAATTGTAGAATGGGAACAGATTTTCGAAGGAGTGTTTGGAGTTGGCATGCACAATCCTGGGACATTTTGGGAACAAAACTGCATATTTTAAAGCTGACGTGACGTAATTGATCCACTAAGTTTGGAAGAGAGACATGCAAAACAAAATAGTGTGTGTTGAAGATCCTTTCCCCTAAAAGGGTATGATTGTGTTATCTCTTGATGAGGAAGAATTGGTCATTTTCAAGTCCAGGAAAAGAAAATCTGTTTTTAATTCCTAAAACTGACTCCACAAAACTGTCCAAACGATAACTAAACCAACATCAGAATTCTCTCCCCATTCAACGTTTACAATATTAAGTTGTCAACATGGGGCAGGCAATGCCATTCACATGCCCAACACCAGATCACTGAAGCAGAAGCTCATTTCTGGGCTCTTTGTGTGAGATTACCAGGTGGAGAGAAAAGTAGTCTAAGGATGTGCCTAAAACCTGCAGAAGAGTCTATGAAAGAGTCTGCAAGCTCCACACTGGCCTCAGTAGCCACCCGATGAATCCGTAGTGAAAGCAAGTCATCCTTGATTCCAGTGGACTGTCCAAGAAGAAGAAGCAGGAGAAGATGGTTAATGGCATAAAATAAATGTAGTTTTTAGGGTAGTGATTAATGGAGATGGAGATGGAGAGGGAGAAAGAGAGAGAGGTGGGGGGAGAGGGAGAAAGACAGGTAGAGAAAGATTGAGACAGAGACATAGACAGAAAGAGTGACAGAGGTACATAACAGCAATGCATATAGCCTTTGTGAACAGCAGTGAATATTTATATGAATCAGTCAAAGTGCTGAATTATATTCTGATTGATTGCAGGGAATCTGAAACTACTGATAATTGATGGTATGTTCAACAGAAACAGATGAAATTTCACCAGGATAATGTCAAGATGTCCCATTGTTGCTGGTTACAGTCTACATTACTAGACAACCACAAGAATTGACACCAGTTTGACTCTGACCTATCATTTTCCCTGCCATGATTCAGGAAAAAATGTTAATACAAACTGTTACAGATTCCCTGAAATACCAAAGGGAAACACTAACTCTTTGGAGCTTGTGCTAAATCCATGTGCTACCATATTTTCTTTAAAGAAAAACTTTGTTTATTATAATTACTATTAAAAACACAATATTAGATTAAATATCTTCACTTGCATTCTGCTGAACATGCAGTTAGCTCACATTTTATGCATCTCTGAGCTTTAAGGACAGAATTTCAATAACCTCATTTTGTGCACTTATTCCCAGAGGAAACTCCTATTGATGGGGAGACCTGTTCACCTTCAGGCACAGTCCGATGTGTTTTCTCAGTGTACACTACATAGTCAACAAAATCTTGCCTCTGACCAAGGGAAAAAAATACTTATGGTTTCAGAACTCTGGAATAGTCAGGGAGTAAAACTTGTCATAAACTATGCTGCAGGTTTGGGCAAACAAATCTCTCAAATAGGTTCGCGGAGTGTAATAATATGAAGGGAATTCAGATTATGAAATAATTTTTGGGATTGAATTCATTCCAATTATTTCTAAAGTTTTATATGACGGTGGTAGACATCTCATATTAGCCCAGATTGGGCAGGAGAAGTCAATGAGTTGAAGGTTGTGATGATATGCAACCCATTTAATCACAGTCTATGCTTTCTGTTCCCTTTCCTCCTACTCTCAGCACAGTAAGCTTCAGCCTGCAGAGGAAGAATTTGGAATGAGTTTCCAGAGGGAGAATTTGGATTGCTTTACTTAGGAATTGCAAGAGTTTGCAATTTGGCAGGCAAAGTTATGAAAGCACCTGGTATCACAGAAATGCTCAAAATAGACTTGTTGCAACAGTGCTGTGGTTGGTATGACCTGTCAGGAATGTTTCAGCTCCCTCACTCTGTCTCCACTAGGCCAATCCATGGTTCAGGCATGTTTGTGACTTCATCAACAAAACAGCAGATCTCCTGGATGCTTCAAAATTAAAATGCCCAATAACTTCTTACATCCACGACAGATAGAAGATAAAGGGGAAGTCTTCATGATCCTATAACCAGGTAGAGCCCTAATGAACTTGCTTTCTGATAATGAGGGGAGCTTTTGCATCAATCTCCAACGGTGTGAAATTGCATTTCAAAAACAAATGTAATTAATCACCTGCTAACATGTAAATATTTTTGGGTGACAGCATTACGTAGCCAATAAATGTGTGAGTCTCACACACTCTGTGTGAAACCTGACAAATGTCGGAGTTGCACTTTCAATTACAGCTAGAAATGGTGAGTTTAGATTTAATCATGTGATAGTGACAGCTGGCTGCTGATGATCTCACTGTGTTTTTGAAGTACTCGAGAATTTAGCCTGAAGAACTTACAAAATGACTCACTGAAGTGCAAACTTAAAACAAAAATTTCTTTGTAATTGAAGGCTCGACAATGATAGGCTGGCAGATCGATTAGATGTGATTGATATTCCTTCATGGCGTGAGACTTTCACTTTATTTCATAGTTTTAATATTGAACCTTCTGTTTTAATGTGGGGCGAATAACGTTTTTTGAAGCGGCATGGTAGCATAGGGGATAGCATAACACGATCTCATTGCCAGCAACATGGATTCAATTCCGCTGCTGTCTGCAAGGAGCTTGTGCATTCTCTCCATGACCGCATGGGTTTCCTCCCATGTTCTAAACATGTATGGATAAGTAGGTTAATTAGTCACATGGGAGTAATTGGGTGTCACGAGCTCGCAACTGAAAGGGCATGTAACTGTGCTGTATCGCTAAATTTTTAAAAAAGAAATTAACTAATCTATGCATAGCAAAGTCCTGCAAGCAGAAACAAATTAATGTCCATATAAGTCACGAGCACAAGTACATTGCAACACAGCAACATCATAGGCATGTAAGTACAGACAACAGAGTACAAGCATAAATTATACTTAAAATATACCATACAGTGTAAACATGGACTTCACAAAATTAATAATCTAGTGCAAACTAAAAACAAAATCACAAAGACGTCCATAGTAGTTCAAAGATATGTCCATGGTAGTCCATGGTAGGGTTCCAATACTGAGGTAGTGTTTAGGGCTGTGCAGGTAAGTTCAAGAACCTGATAGTTGTAGGAAAATAGGCAAACCAATCTCTGAAATAGGTTCTCAAAGTATAATATTATAAAGGGAATTCAGATTCCTGAACCCAATAGTGTGGGACTTCAAGCTTTGGCTGACGTTAGCTGAGAGAAGAGGGCATGACCCAGATGGTGGGATGGTGGAGATCCTTGATACTACATTTTGAGTTCTTCAGGTAGCACCTCCTATTGATGGTGAGGAGGGCTGTGCTCGTGATGGATCAATTTGTGCCCGTAACTCCCCGCAACTTCTTGCGTTCCTGTGCATATGAGGGAGAATGGAGATAATTCAGGCCTTGCATGACAGAGTGAAAGAAAGTGATCTCAGTTCTGCTGAAGCTGCCTCCACCAACATCCAATGATCCCTACCTCCACCTCTTTAAACAAACCAGTAACTTACATGGTTGTCATGTCATCAACAATACAAAGCCTGTGAAGGCAATTAAGCTACTGTAAGATAAAATTGGCTGCAGATTCCCAAGTGAAATGCTCAGAACTACTATTCATTAAATGAGCCTAAAATGCAATAGTCAGTCATTCATTCCTTTATTGACCATCGCTTGGAAGGATATTGTCTTCTAATGATATTTTAGCATATTTTATCGAGGGTCCAAAGCTCATTATTGAGACTAATCTAGGATTTGCTTGTAATGTTAACAACTGAATACTGTGTATTTTGCTGAGTGAGACGGGCAGGTCTGGGTTATTGACCTGGTCCACTGCAAAAGGCCTTTCCCACTTTTCCATTTCCCATTGCTTTATTGCTTCATAATAATGCTGTCATGAACTAATGACACCTAGTAAAACTACACCCATGTTTAAAGTGCAACTCCAAAAACAAAAGCAAACTTGAAGAAGGACAATCTGCAGCTAGGAATACAATTTGTCAACCAAATTTTGAATCAATTACAGATTTTGCTAACACTGCAAAACCATTTGTTTCCAGTTGTAATTCAAGCTGACAGATAATGTTTTCAGTGGGGAAATACCAACTCTGTATCCGCAAGATGTAAGGGTTTCCTCAATGATGTCAGACACAAGTGTGGAGTCAATAGAGAGATAGTGACATGTGATCCAGATTTGGATGACTCATACAACAAATTCCAGTGGCTTAGTTGTTTTCTGTCTCCTTTCTTTATAATCTATCCAGCTCTGTTCCAAACAGTTGCCTTCCCTGCCTCTCCATTGGCCAATCTATAATCTCAGTCTTGGAGTGCATACTGAAGGTATAATTCTGGTTAGTGCTGGCAAAGCAGCCGATTCTGACAGCTCGATAGTTTTGGGATCAGTGCTGCTTCCCACAGCAGTGCAGTTTATTATTCAGCTTAATATGTATAAGTCAAGAAAAGGCAAGTTGGATTAAAATATTTCCTCAATGAAAATTTCAAAAAACTCCCAAAGGACTGTTTTCTGACTATGCGATAAAGAGCAACACTGCATTGACAGTTGCTTTTAAATCCCTTCTGATTTTGATCGCCGGCCAATCGTTTTACATGAAAACACAAAACCAAACTCCTTCACTTTTCATTGGCCAACACTGAAACATGGTGATTACTGTTACCCAGGCAAACATTGGCAGGTACAGGCTTCCTTATCTGATCTAGTAGGTAAAGAAAAACACAATCGTCACACAATGCAGGATGCTTGCCTACCTGGGCATTGAAACTGAAAAAAATACATAAATTTTGTGTTGAACAATAAAGCATTTTTGCCCCTAACTATTCAGGTAAGTAGGTGGAGAGATATTCAGTCCTCTTCCATCCACTTACCTGAACAGTTAAGAGCAAACATTAAGGGTCACTCATTTAAAGTAGATAAATTGCCAAAGGTATTTTTTTCTCTCAGAAAAAGATATACAGTATCTTAGAGAAATCATTTAGAACTTCCTTTCTCAAAAGGCGGTGGAAGCATGTCAGTAGACAGATGCTAGATGAGAATGATTTGAGACATCAGTACGGGTAGTTGGGAATGCAGAGCTGAGTTTACAATCAGGTCCGCCATGATTTTGTGTTAGACAGCAGAGCAGGTATGAGAGACTGAGTAGCCTGTCCCATTCTTAATTTGTATGTTTATATTCTGACACCAAGCATCTATTTTATATATCAACTCCTAACTCACATCTAGTCATGGAGCTATAGAGCCATATAATACAAACACAGGCCCTTCAGCCCAACTGGCCCATGCCAGCCAAGATTCCTTCTAAGAGAAAATCTGCAGATACTGGAAATCCAAGCAACACACACAAAATCCTGAAATGCTGGAGGAATTCAGCAGGCCAGGCAGCATCTATGGGAAAGAGTACAGTCGACGTTTCAGGCCTAGCTCTTTCAGCAGGACTGGAGAAACAAAGATAAGGGGTGGAGTTAAAAGGCGGGGGGGGGGGGGGGGGAGAAACACAAGGTGAGAGATAAAACCGGGAGGGAGAGGGATGAAGTACAGAGCTGGTAACTAGATTGGCAAAAGAGATACAGGGCTGGGGAAGGGGCAATCTAATAGGAGAGGAGAAAAGGCTATGGAAGAAAGAAAAGGAGGGAGGAGCAACAGAGGGAGGCGATGGGTGGGCAAGGAGATAAGGTGAGAGAGGGAAAATGGGATGGGGAGGCCACAGTCAAGTTGGAGGAACAAAATCTTCTATTCTGTCTGGGTAGCCTCCAACCTGATAGCATGAACATCAATTTCTCGAATTTCTGGTAATGGCCCACTCCCTCTCCTTCATCATTCCCCATCCCCTTCTAAGCTTGTCCCATTTTCTCATGTTTGACAAATTTAGATAGGCATATACTACTACTATGTTGACTCAGGCCTAGGGGCCGGCGTTGGGCACGATGATGTACTCTCCACTCCTCCCTCTCCGTCAGTGTGTTCAGTTCATTTACATTAGCCGCGCCACTATCTTCTAGGAGCGTGTTGACCATAGTCTTGGGAGGGTGCCCAGGGTTCATCCTCCCATGCTTGGGCTCCCATGTGATGACTAGGCTGGCAGGTAGCTCAGGGTGGCATAGACAATGCCCCGCTAGTTGCAGTCTTCTTGCTTGATTTTAATAGTGAGCATCAGTAGGTCGTCATAGAGCTCGACGTTCATCATGTGCTGTTGCCAACTCACATCAAGAGCCATCCGGAGCATTCATTTATAGCAACCATCCGGTGACTTTCTCATGGTCTTGGTGAGTGTCCATGTCTCGCATCCGTACGTGAGAATGGACTCTTATGACTACTATGAAGATCCTCTTTTTGAGCCCTCTGGTCAGGTTCAACTTCCAGATTTCATTCATGTCGCTCATAACCCTCCACACCAGCGCCTTCCGTATCTTTATGTCCTTCTCCGAACTCATCATTCTTGACCCGAGGTATTTGTAGTCTAAGACTTTCTTAATGGTATCATTCTTTACCATCTTGAGAGTACCTTTGTCGCAGTTGAACGCCATGTACTCTGTCTTTTTAGCATTTAGGTGAAGTCCAACTTTATTGCACTCAATTTCCACTTTTGTCAGTAGCTGCTGTGCTTCCTCCATCTGGTCAGAGAGCAGGACTATGTCATCTGCAAAATCGAGATCTGTGAGCGTAACTGGTCTGACCCTTTTGGTTTGTCCTGGTTTTATGGTGAAGCCAAGCTTATCATGATCTTTGGTAGCTTGACATAGAGCGTAATCAAGGACAATTATAAAGATATAGGGTGCCAGAGTGTCTCCTAGCAGCACACCAGCTAGGAGCTCGAACACTGCTGTTTCTCCGTCTGGTGATACAACTTTCGCCATGGTCTTGGTATAGCTGGACTCTATTGCTCTCAGTAGCTATATAGGTGATAGAAAAATGGAGGGCTACGTAGGATGGATGGGTTAGATTGACTTTAAAGTAGGTTATAAGGTCCTATACTGTTCTGTAGTGCTCTATGTTCTATGTCCCTCTAAATCTATCCTATCCCTGTACTTGTGTAATTGGATTTTAGATGTTGTTAATGTAGCTGCCTCTGGCAGCTCATTACAGATACTGACCACTCCCCTGGTGAAAAGTTGCCCCTAAGTTCCTATTAAGCCTTTCCCTTCTCACCTTAAACCTTTGTTTGCTAGTTCTTGATTCCCCATCCAGAGGAAAAGCCTGTGTGTATTCACCCTCTCTATGCCACTCATGATTTGTTACACCTCTATAAGATCATCTCTTGTCCTCTTATTTTCCAAAGAACAAAGTTTCAGCTTGGTCAGCCACTCTCTGTAACTCAGCCTGTCAAGTCTCAGCAACATCAAATGAATTCAAAAGAAATAAACAGATTATTTTTAAAAAGTAAGCTATTCCAAACCAATCTTTAACGCCACCACCTTTTCAATTTTCAACTCTCCTAAAAATAATTCAACATTGGCAGGCAATTTATTATGGGCTCCATAGATGTGAGAAAGCACACTAGTGGTCGCCACCAAGCCTTTAAAAGCCCTTTCCAATTATTTTTAAGGGAGTGTGGATGCTCACGGACATGTGCATGATACGTGTACTTTTGAATGACATGTGAAGCAGTCACGTTTAAATGCCTGCACATGCCCTGACAAGACAGACGAATCTGAAGATGGCATCATTTTAAGGTCGGTTTTTGGAAAGTGTTCAGTACAAAGGCATTTTTGTAGGATATATAACAGAGGAATCCTTTATGCTCGACAATATGATGTGGGATAAGTACTTAGAACTGGAAAAAAATTGTTTTGGCTATTTTGTTTGTAGTAATGTGATTCCATATCAGTCATCGCATTCCTGGCTGGCCATCCTTAACTTACTCTGCAGTCATCTAAGACACAGCTACACACGTCTTAACTCTCACTTAGTTCTTGTACTTAATCCTGACCTTTTGTCCTCTGCTGCAGAATACTTCTTTGATCTGAAGATGCCAGGCAAATTGCAGGGTGCAACTCATCTATAGTTGTACCATCGAGAGCATTCTGACAGGCTGCATCACTGCTTGGTATGGAGGGGCTACTGCACAGGACCGAAAGAAGCTGCAGAAGGTTGTAAATTTAGTCTGCTCCATCTTGGGCACTAGCCTACAAAGTACCCAGGACATCTTCAGGGAGCAGTATCTCAGAAAGGCAGCGTCCATTATTAAAGACCTCCAGCACACAAAGCATGCCGTTTTCCCACTGTTACCATGAGGTAGGAGGTACAGAAGCCTGAAGGCACACACTCAGCGATTCAGTAACAGCTTCTTCCCCTCTGCCATCCGATTCCTAAGTGGACTTTGAAGTTTTGGACATTACCTCACTTATTTTTTTAATATATTGTATTTCTGTTTTTGCACTTTTTTAAATAATCTATTCAACATTCATAATTAATTTACTTGTTTATTTACTACTATGTTTTATTTTATTTATTAATATTTTTTCTATCTCTGCTAGATTATGTATTGCATTGAACTGCTGCTGCTAAGTTAACAAATTTCACGTCACGTGCTGGTGATAATAAACCTGATTCTGATCTCTATGTTTGGCATTCAGGAGATCATTGACTAACATCTCAGTGTGAAATTTAATTTTATGTGATGGCAAAACATCTCCTTTGTGCTTGCCATGTACACCATAAGAGGGATTGGCGAATACAGAGCAGGAAAAGGTCTTTTGTCACAAAATGCCTGTGCCAACCAGGATGCCAGCTCAAACTAATCTCACCTTCCTGCACTGGATCTACGGTGCATCTCCCCATTCCCTTCACATTCACGTGGCTGTCTCAATACCTCTTAAATATCACTCTCATGGCTGCTTCTGTGTGATGTTAAGTCATCTCTAAAAGAAGTAACTACAAAAGCTGGGTTTGTTCATTATCTTCCAACTCTGCAAGATTTTAAAATACATATGCAATGTCAAATTTCCAATTTACAAAGACCAGACAAAGCCACCACAAAATATTTATAAATAACATTAACTAGATATTCTGGGTAGCAACAGATATCTATTATGAGGGCACAAACCCACACTCCTGACAGAAGGAATTGGATACATCCAATAGAGGCAACAAACACCTTGTCACTGAGCCTTCCAACCATCCTCGAAGACAATGGACTGGCGATAGAATCCACACAGGCCCCAGATCATCCACCAGCTCCATTGCCGGAAGATGCGGAGTCCCAAACTATGAAAAGCGTCATATCAACATGGTCATTCTGATCTATTACAGGGTGCAGCTCACGTCTACACTTGGCATCTCAGGAAATCATTCAGTGACTAGATATCTCAGTGCAAAATCTCATTTTATGTGAAAGCAAAATATCTCCTGTTTAATTGACCACCACTTAGACAATATTGTGACTTTTAATATCCTCATTTTAATGAGAATCCTTTGTTATTTCTGTAATACTCTGTAAGATTCCATTTTGCTTAACTGGCTTCTCTTCAAGGTCTCAGTATCCTAATTCTTGCCTCTTGCCCATATCCAACTGTAACCACTTCTCAATGCATATCTAGACCTTTAGATGCCCAGATCCTAAGCTCTGGAATTCCCCCTCTAAACCGAACGGCTCTCTCTGCCTCTCTTTCCGCTTTTACAACATTCCTTAGATGCTTGTTTAACAAAATAGTTAGGATGCTATATAACTGAATGATATCTTTGGTGTTGCTCTTAGGCTAAAGGGCATTGATGCTCAGGGCATATATGTTACATTCAGTTCTTGTGTGTATTGTTAGTAAATTATTTGTGCAGTGAAGATACCATCCCAAGTATTCACATGGATTAAAGAGCTTACTTCTTTCTAGGGTCAACAGCTGAGAGATGTAATATTTAAAATGGGATGATAATGCGGCCAAATATGGTGTAGTGCTGCACTCATATATCGCACCTGGCATGTAAGGACAATGATTACCCTTCTCTAAGTGAGGCAATACTTTTGTTTTATATCAACCCAAACACCTCATGATCATTCCTACTGACAGTGGGTTTTGAGGAAATGATAAGGTATTTTAATGTGACTAAGTTTGGGTGGGGCACATTAAACACATAAATATTACATAATTGATTCCATTATCTTTGGTGGGGGGGGGGAATGGATAGTCATCTTGCTCTTCAGTGCATCCCTACTTGCCCTACCCACAAACTTCACCCACCTCCAGCATCAGCTTTCTATTTTAAATATATTCAAATATGAAGAATGACCAGGCACGGTTGTACTCAGCATCCCCTAAGTCATATATGTCAAACTCAAGGCCCGCGGGCCAAATCCGGCCCGCGGTGGAATTATCTTTGGCCCGCGAGATAATATCTAATTACTATTAAAGCTGGCCCCAGTAATCGAAGCGCCTATGGCGTATGATATGGCTAATGCTGAGTTTATTCAGGTACCAGGTTTTCAGGGTTTTTAGTGTTTATTCGGCAGTCTTGCTCGGCAGTCTTCTTCATAAGAAACGGAATTTGTAAAGTGAAACACTTTGTAGTTATAGCAGAGACTGAGACACAAGAGAGCAGGCTGAAAAAACGGAGGCAACGAAAGCTGCGTTCGCACGCGTCCGACTGATCCGGCCCGCATGAAGCTGCATTTTGCTCAATCCGGCCCGTGACCTAAAATGAGTTTGACACCCCTGCCCTAAGTAATGCATCAAATTATTTCTCTTATGCCGTTCTCATTAACTCAGCTTATGTATTAATGTTCTTCACAAAATGAAATCTAATCAGTCCTACACTTGGCCCTCTAGACTACCAGACCTTCACAGACAGGCGTCTCCCAGTCTCCACCCAGCTAGCAGGACTCACCTGCCACTCGTTTGCAGCTCTCACCCACAGTCCTTCCTCACTTATCGAAGCCAGCCTCAACCAGATGCTCCTAGCCTCGGTTTTCTTAAGGACGGTATGGTAAGTGAAGATGAGTTAATAAATACCTTCTAGAAACTACTTATAAACAATTCAGGACTATCTTTAGATATGCCTCCTAAACAGAAACAGAAGAGAATTACTACTTTGAAGACAGCGCGAGTTGGCAGGGAAAGAGGCCCGGCCGTTTTGGTGGAGCCTCGTACTCAAGTTGGATCTCTTCCCAGCGAAGTACATGTCCCCTCCGATGGTGCAGGGCAGGAGGCTGCGACAATATCAACAGTCTCTAAGAAGAAACAGCGGGAGCTGTGCATGCATGAAGAAACGAGTATGCACAAACAGGTGCAAACAAAACTACAAGTTCCAGCTGCGACTGGAAGTGAAAATGAAAGTGAATCGGAAGTAGAATCAGACTCTCTGGAAAACACAGATGAAGAAATAGATGAAGAAGAAGAAGAACAAGAGGAAATTAAAGTTGGAAAACTTTCTGGAGACATAAGAAAAGTCCTGATACAAATAGTGCATGAATTAAAAGGACGGTATGGTAGCATAGTGGTGAGCACAACGCTTCACAGTACCAGTGAGCCAGGTTCAAATCCTGCCACTGCCTGTAAGGAGTTTGTACGTTCTCCCCATGACCCATGACTGGTCTGTTATGCAAGTTATTGTTCATCGCTGAATCATTTCTGCTGCTCTGCTTTTGGGCCAAGCCTCCTCTACAGTTCCTGATGGGATCAGTAAACCAGAATTGACCCAGCTGAGTTTACTTAACTAGGGGAACTAAACCATTGACATGAACACATGATCCAGAAACAACAGAGAACCATTGACCATCTGCTCACCTCTCTCAAGCAACTCTCTTTCTCAGTACAGCAACCCTGTGCCAGTCTACCCTCTCCCTCAGAATCCCAGATTCCAGTGCCCGAAAACTTCAATGGATTCTCAACCCGATGCCACGACTTCTTGTCCCAGTGCATCTTACACTTTGAACTTCAGTCATCCCTGTATTTTATGGACCAAGCCAAGGTTGCGTATGTCATCTCTCCCTTGACTGGGTGAGCTCTGATTTGGGCTGCCAATAACTAAGACAATAAAACCACCATCTGCAATAAATATGAGAAATTCATCGCTGAGATGCAATGGGTTTTCAATCATTTGGGAAGTGGAACGGAGGCAGCAGATCAGATAACTCGCCTGCATCAGGACTTACGCTGAGTGCTCCATTACATTGTGGAATTCAGGAGACTTGCAGTAGAGTATGGCTGGAATACAGAAGCACTGCTGTCCCGTTACTATCATGGTCTCTTGGAGCATCTGAAAGATGAGCTGAATACTCCGGAGATGCCCAAGGGTCTCGAAAGCCTCATCGCTCTGTCCCTCCAAATTGACAAGCATTTTATGGAAGATCATCAGCCAGAATCGTATCAGGCAGCAGAACTCTGTTCAGCAATGCCTCCAAAAGGCAGACAGCTAGGGAGAGCTCCTTTTACTGCCCCAAGAGCACGAGCAGTAGTGGAGAAACAACTTGTGTACTTACTGCAGAGCCGCAGACCAGCAAAGTATCAAATGCTCACTACATCCAGGAAAACCGCACCCCCAGGTAGAGATGAGGGGCCTTATATGAGAGGCCCCTCCCCGCAACCAGCTCCTCATTCTAGTACTATATATTGACTCAATCTCTCTGTCCTCCTCCACATCCCAATGGCTCTACGTGGACAGGAGGCTCTGGTGAATTCTAGTGCAGCAGGCAACATTCTGGACCAGACTCTCAGCTTGGACTTCCAACAGAGCCTATCTCTCATCCCTATTGTATCACAGCCATTGACGGATACCCCTTGTGGTCTGGGATGGTCAGAACATGCAAAGAGTCTGTGCACATGAGCATTGCAGAGCACATGTCCATCCAGTTCCTCCTGATTGACTCACCCAACACTCCTCGTATTTGGGGTTACCCCTGGCTCTCCATGCATAACCCATACTTTGCTTCGTCTTCCATTTCATTGCAGGGTTCCACTAACCGGACCACTTGCAACCTTAATTGAATTCACCCCATAAATCCGTAGAGATGGAAGAAACCCTCAAATTCACCAAACTCCCACAGGAATATCATGACCTTGCCATCACCTACAATAAGATGTAAGCCAGCACCCTGCCACTTTACAGATCATACAACTGCGCAATTGACCTTCCCCCGGGTAGCATCCCTCCTTGAGGTCATCTGTTCTCCCTCTCCTCTCCTGAAACCCAAGCCATATATGACTACATCGCTGAAACACTACAGCATGGATTCATTCAACCATCCCAGTCTCCAGCTGGTGCAGGATTTTTCTTTGTCAAAAGGAATGATCGTGGTCTTTATCCCAGCTTTGATGATCATAGACTCAACCAAATCACCATTAAGAACTGCTACCCTCTCTATTTGATGTCTAATGCATTCAAAACTCTCCGCCAAGCCCAGATCTTTACCGAACTGGATCTACAGAGCTCATAAGCCTAATCCGCCAGAGAAATGAGTGGAAGATGAGTGGAACACCCACCTGCCAATACGAATAATTGGTGATGCCATTCGGACTTTCCAAAAGACCATAAGACCATAAGGCAGAGGAGCAAAATTAAGCCACTGGTCTTTCAGCCTGTGCTGGCATTCCGTATTCCTCATTCTCCGGCTTTCTCCCTGCCCTTTGATGCTCTAGCTAATCAAGAACCTATCAACCTCTGCTTTAAATATACTCAATGACTTGGCCTTCCCAGCCATTCCATAGGTTTGCGACCTTCTGGCTCAAGAAGTTCCTCCTCATCTCTGTTCAAAGTGGATGCCCCTCTATTCTAAGGCTGTGCCCTTTGGTCCTTGACTAACTCACAATAGGAAACATCCTCTCCACTTCCTCTTTATTTAGGTCCAGCATCATTTTACAGCGATTCAATATCCACTAACACATCTCTAACACTCCATCCATTGGCCAAGCCTTCATTAACAGAATCCTCTGAAACATGTTACATGCCTTCACCTACTTCAGTGACACCATCATATTCTCCAAGGGCTCCCAAGACCAGGTCTATCACTTCCATTCAGTCTTTCAGTGTCTCTTTGAATGGATCTGCAAGTTAGAAAATTGCCAGTTCCACACCCCGCCCCAGTCGTTTCCTTACTGGATTCTGTTCCTTTCACTCCAAGTCACAGGCTCATAGAAAATCCGTGTCATCGTTGAGTGGCCCCAGTCACGCTCCCTCAAACAGCTACAGCACACCTTGGGCTTCTCCAACTTCAATTGTCGGTTCGTCCAAAATTACAGCCAAGTCGTCACTCCCCTCACTTCCTTCAACAAGTCACCTACCTCACATATAACCTGGGTTTTCTGCCGCCGAGCCTCGTGCCTTCTACTTGCAGAGGTTCAACTCTACACAGCACTATTATGAAGTAGGAGGCAGGAAGCTACTCACCATTAAATGGGCCTTGGAGGAATGGAGGCACAGAGCCCTTACTGATCTAAACTGACCACTGTACAACAGACCCACCAACTCAACCCTTGCTGGGCCCTCTTCTTTGAGCAATTCAGGTTCACTTCCTCTGACTGACCTAGCTCCAAGAACACTAAGGCAGATGCCTTTTCACAACAGTTTGACCCAGCTAACACAGAAATCAACTCTCAGTCCATTATTTCATCCTCCCAGATCCTCGTGCTGACCACCTCAGACTTTAAGAACGCAGTCCGCCAGGCCCTACAGCATGAGCCTGTTCCAACTGATACCCCTGACAAGTGCCTGTTTGTGCTGGCAACCGCGAGCTCTGGGGCATGCCAACGTCCTATCCCTTACCCATTTCCGGGCATGCTGGTTCAGGTGACCCACCATGATTGCAGATGTACGTCAGTTCATCGCTGCCTGCCATCTTGTGCGCAGTCAATTCCTCCAACCAGCAGCTCTCTGGGCTCCTACCAGTCTCTTGATGCCCATGTTCCCACATTACCATGGATTTCATCAAAGGTTTTCCACCTTCCAATGGGGCCACAATTATCATGACAGTGGTAGGCTGGTTCTCCAAGGGGGCCCATATGGGGGCCCTCTCCAAAGTTTCATCAGTTGCTGACATGGCTCACCTCATTCTCCAGCATGTATTTCACCTACATGACTTCCTTCTGGACATTGTTGAGGACCCACAATTTATCTCCTTTCTCTTTTGCTCCCCTAAGCCTCAGTGAGTTTGTCCTCTGGCTATCAACTGTGACCAATGGACAGTCAGAAAGTGCCAATCACCAAGTGGAGAAGTTCCTGTGATGCTTTACCACATCTAACCCTTTCACATGGAAGAAGTATCTGCTCTGAGCCGAACTTTCCCACAATCTACACACCTCCTCTGACAAGGGCATGTCACTATTTGAAGAGCTTCATGGCCTCCAGTCCCCATTGTTTCCCACGGAGAAGCCAATGATGGAGGTCCCATCTGCTAGTGCCCTGGTTCGCCACTGTTGGAATGCTTGGAAGAGGGCACGGGGACCATACTAGCTGCCAATTGCGCTTACTGCAGTTGTCAGTGCCCAGCCAGACTACTCCAACCTGGGGACTGTGTCTATCTGTCCATCCAAGATCTATCCCAGCAAGCTCTTACCTCGGTGCATTGGTCCCTTTGAGATTACCCACGTACCGTCTCCAGCTACTACCATCCCTCAGAATCCATGTGTCCTCCCTGAACCCCACTGTGCACCTGAGCCAGCACCTCCAGAATCTAGGATGGTGGAAGGAAGTCAAGTGTATACGACCCGCCAGTTGATAGGCTCACGTCGTCATGCATGGCGTTTGCAGTACCTGGTCAACTGGGAAGGGTACAGCCGGGCCGAAAGTTCAGTTTCATCTTGCATCCATCACTCTTCGAGCGTTGTACCAGATCCATCCGGATCACCCTGGTCTGTCGGGTGCGAGCCGTGAGACAGGGTTCCTGTCGGGCCTGTACAGACAGACACTTCCCAGTCTCCACCCAGTCAACAGGAGTCACCTGTCACTTGTTTCCAACTCATCACTTGCAGCCCATTTAAACCCAGCTCTCATTCACAGTCCCTCTTCACCCACCAAACCAGCCACCTTCGACCACTTGCTCCGAGCCTTCAGTTATCTTCTTGCCTGTGGTGGTTGGTATCAGGCCTCGATTGTTTTGTGGCTTATTATTTTTGCAATTTATTATTTCAGTTTTGTTCTGGTTGAATTGTTTCTGCTGCTCTGCTTTTGGGCTAAGCCTTCTCTAAAATTCCTGGCATACAATTGATTTGTAATTGCCTTGTCTTTCAGGGACAATTAAGGTTGGACAATAAATGCCCATTTTACCACAGTATCTGCATCCCAATTTCATATTAAAGACAAACTGAAAGACGGATGAAAAACAAATGCTGAAATGCCATGCATGGCAAAATGTTAATTATTAAACAACATCAATCAGTAAGAGTGTTTGATTTCCAGAGCCAAACACACTTCAACATGAATACTGAACTTGCTTGCTGAATTGCTGAAGACAGATAGACCTTTGTAAAGGAGAGATATTTCTTAACAGAGAAAATCATGCTGTACCAGAAGCGGAATTGGGAGTGAATGGCAACATGTGACTTCTTTCATTTCTGAATCTAAAGAGAGTTTTATTTCATTATTAAAAACACAAAATGCTGGCAGAACTCAGCAGGTCAGACAGCATCTATGAGAGGAGGTAGTGACAACGTTTTGGGCCGAAACCCTTCATCAGGAGTGGGTTTCCTGAAGGAGGGTTTCGGCCCGAAACATTGTCACTACCTCCTCCCATAGATGCTTTCTGGCCTGCTGAGTTCTGCCATCATTTTGTGTTTTTATTTATTTCCAGCATCTGCAGATTCACTCGTGTTGTTTATTTCATTATTGTTCACATGTTAACTTCTGAGTCTGTTTGCTACTAATACAGCTTTTCTGTAAATAAATTCTTAAAAGGAACGTTGAAAGGTAGAGCTATTTAACCAACAGAGGAGTTAAAACAGTATTCATGGAACACCAGCTTTTGGAAAGCTGTTATTTGGATATTTGACATCAACTGGAAGCTGGGGAAAAAACCTATAGATGCTATCAATTTGAAATAAAATTGGAGCAATCAGCAGATCTGAGAAAGAAAGGGTTAGTATTTCAGGTCAAAGACAAAGGTATATTTGAATTTTCATCATCTTTGACCGAAGGTGTTGACTTTGTTTCTCTTTTCAAAGATTCTGCATGACCTGCTGAATGATTTTAGCTTTTTTATTTGAGTGTTTAAATTTGATTTGATTATTTTAAAGTCATTTGTTCAAAGTTCACCTCTGATGGATGTTGCTGCTCTTTACAGCAGCATTAAACAGTAGCTTTTGAACTTAAATAAAAGTCAAGTACAGGAATTATAGTGCTGTTAAAGAATACCTACCGGTTAATTGATCATTTATTCAATATGCACACCACGCTGGAGGAACTCAGCAGGTCGGGCAGCATCCGTGGAAATGAACAGTCAACGTTTCGGGCCGAGACCCTTCGTCAGGACTGAAGAGGGAGGGGACAGGGGCTCTATAAAGAAGGTGGGGGGAGGGTGGGAAGGAGAAGGCTGGTAGGTAGGTGTTAGGTGAAAACCAGTAAGTTTAGAGCGAGGGTTGGGGCTGGGGTCAGAGTGGGAAGTCTCAGGAGGGAGAGGGGGTTTGGGATGTTCAGGGAGACGAGAGGAGAGGGAAGGTTTGGAGTCATGGGGAAGATAGGGGGTAGTAGAGGAATAAGACGAGCAGTAGGTCCCAGCGACAGTAATAATGGTCCCGGTCTGCAGAGGGTCAGGATCTCGGTCCAAGCTGGCTCTAGAATTGGGGGTGGCGGAGCCTGTGGCCTGCAGGGCGCCAGAACTGAGGTCCGAGTCGGAAGCAAGTGAGTCCATGGCCCGCCGGGGGCTGGTGCCTGTGTCCGGGAGGCCATGGTTCCAGTTGGGGTCAGAGTCAGAAGTGGATGGGTCTTCGGCCTGCTGAAAGCCTAAGAAGTCGAAGTCCGAGGGGTCAGGTCCAGGGTGGAGATGGCTGCAGGCGGGTGAGCTTGTGCTCCTTCTTGGACGCGAGGAAGGAGAAGAAACGGCAGTTAGAGACGTGAATCCGGTGGAGAATGAAGTGTAGGAGAGGTCCATGGCAGACAGTGGAAAGCGAAGTCATTTATTCAGATTCCGCTGTAGCTTCAGTTCTAACCAACAAAGACTGTGGTTCTCATTTAACCTTTACCCAGGAATGAGCCAAATATGAGTCAAATTCCCTCGATCATATCGACGAAGTTTGAGTCACTTGGGAGCCAGGGTGTTTTAAATACAGATCTACTTCATGTATCATTGCTGCCAGGCTTTAGGTCTTGTCCATGGCTTGTTTTGTTTTCCTTGACTCAGTTAAAGAATTGAAAATATTTGCAGGATGAGAGCATAAAGACATAAAAGCTTAGAGGAACATAAAGCTAGAAAACAAAACACACTCACAATCACAGTTCTGCTTTTCAGGAACTTTTAAATCTTTAATTAGCCACATGGACAGGAGATTGACAAAAAGGGTACTCCCCTCTAAGTACCAATCGAAGGGATATTCACCTGGATTCATCTATCACCTTCCAGTTTGTACTCCTTCTCTTCCCCCATCTTCTTATTTTGGCTTCTTGTTCCTTCCTTTCCAGTCCTGATGAAGGGTCTTAGGCCAAAACGTGACTCTTTATTTCGCTCAGCAGATTATGCCTGATCCTCCAACATTTTATGTTTGCCTCCCTGGATTTCCAGCATCTGCAGAATCTCTTGCCTCCAAAAGATACCATTCTGCAGTGTACATGATTGATGGCTCAGTTAGCGAAGTTCCAGACACTTCTATGTTTGCAGAAGTGACTCCATAATGGTATTTTACCCTTTGATGCCAGGGCTAAAGATATCACTAAGTGACTGCAGACCATTTTGGACGAGGGGATGGAGGCAAATTATGGCCAAATCCAGTGTTTCCTGGATAGCAAAGTGATATAGAGGTGTTAAAGCAGGAAAAGACAAGAGTAAGGTTGTAAAATCCAGCAAGAAATACAAAAGAATCAGTGGAAGAGAAAACTAAAATAAGCAGCGGTACATATCAATAGAAAGAGATGAAGTCCTGCCACTGGATTTAACGGAGTAAGGAAAGAGATTAAAAAACATGACCTAAAAAGATGGCAACTTCCTGACTTTTCTCCTTGAACAAGCTTCAGTGAGTATAGTGCAGATGAATGTGTGGCTGGAGTTATGTTGCAGGATGAACAGGTTGAAATTATTCAGTCATCGGTACCAGCTTTGAGAGACGTGGGACCTATAGACGGCAATAGAATTGAGACCAAATTCCTCACAGGAAGTTTTGTTAGTGATATGGGAGAAGGATTGAGCTAATTTAGCAGAGGGTTGGGCAGGCAAAGTTTAGCACTGAAAAGAACAAGAGACGTCACAGGTAGATAGGGTCGTAAAGAAAACTTTTTTTTTGGATAGGTAAATGGATGGGTGGACTATGGTCCAGGTGCAGGTCGATGAGACTAGGCAGATTAATAGTTCAGCACGGACTGGATGGAATGAAGGGCCTATTTCTGTGCTGTGGTGTTCTATGACTCAATGGGAATGGGAGAGATAAATACCACCAAAGCAAGAAAATAGAGGGTTTTAGGCAGGATCAAAGTAAGAGAAAATTCAAGGAGGATTGAAATAGATTAATGGTGAATATATGTAAGTGCAAGAAATGTATGAACATGGTTATGTCGCTGCAGACAAAATTAACCACATGATGTTGTGGCAGGAATAGAGATCTGGCTAAATAATGACAGAAGTGAGTTCCAAATGTTCTTGGATACAAATTCAAAAGATTCTGCAGATTCTGGAAATCCAGGGGTACACAGACACACAGCAGGTCAGGCAGCATCTATGGAAAGGTATTAACAGTCGCCGTTTCAGGCCGACACCCCCACATCAGGTCTTCATCAAGATGCACAGGTAGGTGGAGAAGGGAAGAAAAGAGGGATAGCAAAAATAATTAAGGAGGCTGCAGAATATTGGGACTGATGAAAAACAAAGTCTATAAAATTTATGATTAAGTAACAACAAAGATGCAAATACACCATTGCAATTACTTTTAACTAGTGGAAAGGATGCTGAAAAATAAATATGCAGAGAAATTATAGAGATTAACATACCGTAGATGCCGGATTATAAGCCGCTACTTTTTTCCCACGCTTTGAACAGCTTTGAACACAGCGGCCTTTACTACGGTGCGGCTAATGCATGGTTTTTTTTCATGCCGCCAAAAACATTTTGCCTCGTAACAGTAGACCAATAAAATTGATGAGTAGTTCAGAGGTCCAATGAAATTGTACGATAAATCAAGCACACTGTCACAATTAAATTATTGTAAATCAGTCATTTGTACTCACCCTCATCAACATGGAAAACACTCGAAGAAAAGCATTGTGCTGCCTTTATGGCAGTTATTTAGTTTATAATATTTTCGCTTAGTAATTCATTTGTTAGTATTTTCTAGTTAAAGTTAGAAGTGTTTTAAGTATATTTATTTTCTGTACTACATCCCGGGATGCTATGACGTCACATCCGGTTTCGCCGCGTCTTGTGGGAAAATACCGGTTTGCGATAAACGGAAAGGTGGGGGCGAGCGCATTAGACCCGTGCGAGAACGCTGCTTTTAAGTTAAAGGCGATCAATAACTTTTCCTGGTAGGCTGCAGTATATATTTTTTTACCAGTCGTTAGGAGATATTGGAATGTTGTTCGTGCACTGTTCAGTAAAAAAGTATACGCAACGTAATTTGTGTGTTACCGATACGTATGTATATTTAAAAGTAGCCGTGTTACAGGCACGGTTCGAAAAAAAGCATTTGCAATATGTATTTGTTTATGTTACCATACGGATTTAATTAAAAGTTAAAAAATCCTCACGTGTAATATCTTTCTGTGTAAATATCTCATATTACAACGTGGGACACCTGCGGCTTAAAATCCGGTGCGGCTTGTACAAGTACAAAATTGATTTTCTTTCTAAAATTAGAGCCTGCGGCTTTTAATCAGGTGCGCTCTGTAGTACGGAATCTACGGTAGGTCCTGGAGGATTTGTAATGGGAAATGTCAGCAATAGACTAGATGGAAGTAATGTAAGCGGACAAGTGGAGAAGAGATTTTGAAGTGTATTCATGAGACCGTCCTCGATCAGAATGTTTCTGGCCCAATGAAAAAGGCGGCATTGTTGGACCTGCTTCTGGGAAATGAGCCATGGAGAAGTTATGGAACATGGAACGGTGATCATGGCATCATAAGTTTGTGAATAGCTATGGAAAATGATATAGACCAGCCAGAAGTAAGACTAACCAACTGGAAAAGGGCCAGTTTCATAGAGATGAGAATAAAACTGACCCAAGTAAAATAGAATTAAATCTTGGCTTGCAAAATTATAAGAAAACAAAGAAGGCTTTTAGAGTTCAGCTACAGTCTACTGTCTATATACATTCCCATGCCAAAGCAGGGAAGAGAAATTGAAGCATCAGCTCCATAGATGGCCAAAAAGACCAAGTAAAATTGAGCAGCAAGAAAGAGCATATGACAGATGCCTAGTAGTTACCAGAAGTGGTAACTAGAGTTCAGAGGAAAGGTGTGAGAAAAGACTGGCAGCTAACATGAAAGAGGATCCAGATAACTGGGCTATATGAGAATTAGAGCCAATTATGTTTCTGGTCCAACAAAGAATGAGACAAGATCTGATCAGTTCTGTTCGCTTCATTATAAGAAGTTTGTGGAAGCTTTTGAGACAGTGCAGAGGAATTTGTCAGGATGCTGCCTGAACTAGACAGCTTATCTCTTTGGAGCAAAGGAGAATGAGAGGTGATTTGACAGAGGTGTATGAGATGATGAGAGTCAAAAACTGAATGGATAGGCAGACTTTTTCCCAAGGTGGAAATGACTAATAAGAGGGGAGATAACTTTAAGGTGATTGGAGGAAAGTATAGGGGGGATGTCAGAAATAAGTTTTTTTACACAGGAAGTGGTGAGTTTGTGGAACACCTTGTCATGGGTGGTGGTAGAGGTAGCTACATTAGGATCTTTTAAGAAAGACACATGGATGATAGAACAATGGAAGGCTGTGTAGGAGGTAAGGGTTAGATTGACCTTAGAGTAGGTTCACCAGTTGGCACAACATGGTGGGCCAAAGGGCCTGTACTGTGCTTTAATTACAGCTTTAAAGCTCTCCTCTTCTTCCTCAATAAAAGAAGCAACCAGTTCCCCTCAACCACTACCCTCCACTGTCTGGCAGAACTAGTCTTCAACCTCAACAATTTCTCCTTTGGCTAATCCCACTTTCTTCAGACTCAAGAGGTAGCCACAGAACTCATATCAGCTCCAGCTTTGCCTGCTTTTTTGTTGTCTAGGTAGAACAGGCTATGTTGCATACCTTCTCTGGTAGTGCTCCCCAACTCTTCCTCTGCTACAAATGACAATTGCACTGGTGTTGTTTCATGCACTCTTGCTGAGCTCGTCAATTTCAACTTTGCTTCCAACTTCGACCCTGCCCTTAGATTCATTTGGTCCATTTCTGACACCTCCCTCCCCTTTCTTGATCTGTCTGTCTCCATCTCTGTAGACAAACTGTTGACTGACATCTTTTATAGGCCATACCCCCAGCTGTCTTGACTATACCTCTTCCTGTTACGAACCCGTAACTGGGTCACTTACCAGCAAAGATAGAGAGGTCCGCTGAAGTCTGATGGTACTATTTTTAAACGTTTTTATTTATAAAGGGGCACAAAAGTAAGGTTAATACAAACATTCAGATAATATACATCGTCAATACTCAATCTAAAGCGCGGGTACAGTAATAATCAACAATAAGAAGTGGCTCTATCGTTTTGTCTAGGGGTAAAAATATTGTCCAATATAAATATAAAAGTCTCGCCAGTTCATGAAGGCTTTTAGCCGTTTGGGGACTGCTGGATTTCACTGGTTGGAGAGAGAAAGAATTTTGGTGAGAAAATAAACTTGCCAGCCTTTTGGACTCAAATCGTTGAATCGGGAACGTGGGTTCTCCGTTGTCAGTTCGAAGTCCTTTTCGGGGTTATCAGCCACTCATTCCCCAAGTTAGGGGAACCGAATCACACGTGGCTCCCGAACAGCTTCCCGTGGTCACGGGAGCGATGAGCGATGGTGTCTCCTTCTGGTGCGTCGCTGGGGTACTGCCTCCTGCAGTCCCCTTTTTATCTTGACTTGCAGAGTTGTAGATGTCAATCAAGGTAGGGTGATACAATCCCCACCCCACATTGCCCGAGGGTGTCCATGTCCCTGATAGCTGGCACGTAGTATAGAGTCGCAATTCACACAGGTGTCTCTAAGAACAATGGTCAAATCCGTTGCATTGTCTCTCATTTCCTGGGTCCAAGACCCGAATTAATAGCGATCTTGCGATTCTCAGGAAGGAGGGGGCTGGTATCATAACACTACCCTATTCCTGTAAAAATGCTATACTTTTCTCAGTTCCTTATGTCTGCCACATCTATTCTGAGGTTGAGATTTTCCTTTCCAGGCCATCTCTAAAGAGATCATACCACCAAACACATCTTTGTCTCCCCCCCCCCCCCACCCCCACTCTCCACTTTCCACTGGGATAGTTCCCTTGGTGATTCCATTGTCCGTTCGTCCCTTCCCACTAACCTCTCTCAGGCACTCACCCTGAAATTGGTTTAAGTGCTACACCTACCCATTCACCTCCTCCCTTACCTCCCAACCAGTCCTTCCAGGTGAGGCATCTCTTCACCTATGAATCTGCTGTTAAGGTGCTTGGAAAGAGCTCTGAACAAATGTATGAGATTAATGAGGGAGTTCATTTTTATGGACAGATTGGAGAATCTCGGGTTATTGTCCCTGGAGTGGAGGAGACTGCAAGGAAGCCTGTCGGAAGCACTTAAAATGATGAATAATAGAGTTGATATGCGGAAGCTTCCCGGTGTCATAGGGGTGAAGAACCAGCACCCACTGATCGAAGAGTTTTAAGGAAACAATCAAAAGCAACTTGAAGGAAAATAATTTTACACAGTAAAATATAAAAATAAAAAATAAATAATAAAATATAAGGAATTGGAGAGGTAGATTGATGCCTTATTCAAAAGGGAGCTGTTTAAGTATCTGAATGGAAAGATTTTGCTGGGTCATGGGGAACTCACTGGGAACCCACATGCACAATCCATAGTACTAAGCCTGTGCTTACATTAGCTCAATGATCACCCCAAAGATAGGGAAAGAGGCACCGAAATGCGTAATTGTAAACATCCTCTTCAACTATGCAGTTTCCTTCTCTTTTCATAGTGGGCTGTGTGAGCAATCAGCATCTAGCTACAAGGGGTGTTTAGGGGCAGGCACATGATGGAAGGTGCATTACAATGATACAGTTCACAGGAAGTGCAAACAATGAAAGTATTATTGTAAGAATCCCACTTGCTTTACACACGCACTCACACTATATTTTTAAATAAATTGCTAATCTTTATAGGGCTACTCAATCTGATATTTGTAACCATATAACAATCACAGCACGGAAACAGGCCATTCCGGCCCTCCTAGTCCGTGCCGAACTCTTAATCTCACCTAGTCCCACCTACCCGCACTCAGCCCATAACCCTCCACTCCTTTCCTGTCCATATACCTATCCAATTTTACCTTAAATGACACAACTGAACTGGCCTCTACTACTTCTACAGGAAGCTCATTCCACACAGCTATCACTCTATGAGTAAAGAAATACCCCCTCGTGTTTCCCTTAAACTTTTGCCCCCAACTCTCAAATCATGTCTTCTCGTTTGAATCTCCCCTACTCTCAATGGAAACAGCCTATTCATGTCAACTCTATCTATCCCCCTCAAAATTTTAAATACCTCGATCAAATCCCCCCTCAACCTTCTATGCTCCAATGAATAGAGACCTAACTTGTTCAACCTTTCTCTGTAACTTAAGTGCTGAAACCCAGGTAACATCCTAGTAAATCGTCTCTGCACTCTCTCTAATTTATTGATATCTTTCCTATAATTCGGTGACCAGAACTGTACACAATATTCCAAATTTGGCCTTACCAATGCCTTGTACAATTTTAACATTACATCCCAACTTCTGTACTCAATGCTCTGATTTATAAAGGCCAGCGTTCCAAAAGCCTTCTTCACCACCCTATCTACATGAGACTCCACCTTCAGGGAACTATGCACTGTTATTCCTAGATCTCTCTGTTCCACTGCATTCCTCAATGCCCTACCATTTACCCTGTATGTTCTATTTGGATTATTCCTGCCAAAATGTAGAACCTCACACTTCTCAGCATTAAACTCCATCTGCCATCTTTCAGTCCATTCTTCTAACTGGCATAAATCTCCCTGCAAGCTTTGAAAACCCACCTCATTATCCACAACACCTCCTACCTTAGTATCATCGGCGTACTTACTAATCCAATTTACCACCCCATCATCCAGATCATTTATGTATATTATAAACAACACTGGGCCCAAAACAGATCCCTGAGGCACCCCGCTAGTCACCGGCCTCCATCCCGATAAACAATTATCCACCACTACTCTCTGGCATCTCCCATCTAGCCACTGTTGAATCCATTTTATTACTCCAGCATTAATACCTAACGACTGAACCTTCTTAACTAACCTTCCATGTGGAACTTTGTCAAAGGCCTTGCTGAAGTCCATATAGACTACATCCACTACCTTACCCTCGTCAACATTCCTCGTAACTTCTTCAAAAAATTCAATAAGGTTTGTCAAACATGACCTTCCACGCACAAATCCATGCTGGCTACTCCTAATCAGATCCTGTCTATCCAGATAATTATAAATACTATCTCTAAGAATACTTTCCATTAATTTACCCACCACTGATGTCAAACTGACAGGTCTATAATTGCCAGGCTTACTTCTAGAACCCTTTTTAAACAATGGAACCACATGAGCAATACACCAATCCTCCGGCACAATCCCCGTTTCTAATGACATCTGAAAGATCTCCGTCAGAGCTCCTGCTATCTCTACACAAACTTCCCTCAAGGTCCTGGGGAATATCCTGTCAAGACCTGGAGTTTTATCCACTTTTAAATTTCTTAAAAGCACCAGTACTTCCACCTCTTTAATTGTCATAGGTTCCATAACTTCCTTACTTGTTTCCCACACCTTACACAATTCAATATCCTTCTCCTTAGTGAATACCGAAGAGAAGAAATCGTTCAAAATCTCTCCCATCTCCCTCGGCTCCACACATAGCTGACCACCCTGATTCTCTAAGGGACCAATTTTATCCCTCACTATCCTCTTGCTTTTAATATAACTGTAGAAACCTTTCGGATTTACTTCCACCTTATTTGCCAAACCAAACTCGTATCTTCTTTTAGCTTTTCTAATCTCTTTCTTAAGATTCCTTTTACATTCTTTATATTCCTCGAGCAATTCCTTTACTCCATGCTGCCTATATCTATTGTAGACATCCCTCTTTTTCCAAACCAAGTTTCTAATATCCCTTGAAAACCATGGCGCTTTCAAACCTTTAACCTTTCCTTTCAACCTAACAGGAACATAAAGATTCTGTACCCTCATAATTTCACCCTTAAATGACCTCCATTTCTCTATTACATCCTTCCCATAAAACAACTTGACCCAATCCACTCTCTCTAAATCCCTGCGCATCTCCTCGAAGTTAGCCTTTCTCCAATCAAAAATCTCAACTCTAGGTCCAGTCCTGTCCTTCTCCATAATTATATTGAAGCTAATGCTATTGTGATCACTGGACCCGAAGTGCTCCCCAACATATACATCTGTCAGCTGACCTATCACAGTCCCTAACAGCAGATCCAACACTGCCCCATCTCTAGTCGGTACTTCTATGTATTGTTGCAAAAAACTATCCTGCACACATTTCACAAACTCTAAACCATCCAGCCCTTTTACAGAATGAGCTTCCCAATTTATGTGTGGAAAATCAAAATCTCCCACAATCACCACCTTGTGTTTACTACAAATATCTGCTATCTCCTTACACATTTGCTCTTCCAACTCATGCTCCCCATTAGGTGGCCTATAATACACTCCTATCAGTGTTACTACACCTTTCCCATTCCTCAATTCCACCCAAATAGCCTCCCTAGAGGAGCTCTCTAATCTATCCTTCCAAAGCACCGCCATAAGATTTTCTCAGACAAGCAATGCAACACCTTCTCCTCTGGCCCCTCCTACTCTATCACACCTGAAGCAACTAAATCCAGGAATATTTAGTTGCCAATCACACCCTTCCTGCAACCATGTTTCACTAAGAGCTACAACATCATAATTCCAGGTATCAATCCACGCTTTAAGCTCATCCACCTTTCTTACAATGCTCCTAGCATTAAAATAGATACATTTAAGATACTCTCCACCTCCTTCTCTCTTTTCATCCCTAACAATGCATTCAAATTTATTATCCTTTTCTTTCTTCCCCCCTACATCTTCGGGCTGAGCGCATCCCTTCTCCATCACCTGCCTTTCCTCCCTCACACACTGTCTACTTACTTGCTCTACTGGTGAACTAACCTCCTCTCCCATAGTTTCCTCAAATTGATTTCTGCCCCCCCATCTTACTAGTTTAAAGTCTGCCCTGTAGCCCTAGCAAACCTCCCCGCTAGGAAATTGGTCCCCCCAGGATTCAAGTGTAACCCGTCCTTCTTGAACAGGCCACGCCTGCCCCAGAAGAGGTCCTAATGATCCAGAAACTTGAATCCCTGCCCCCTGCTCCAATCCCTCAGCCACGCATTCATCCTCCACCTAATTCCATTCCTACTCTCACTGTCGCGTGGCACAGGCAGTAATCCCGAGATTACTACCTTTGCAGTCCTTCTTCTTAACTGCCTTCCTAACTCCCTGTACTCTCGTTTCAGGACCTCTTTCCCTTTCCTACCTATGTCATTGGTACCTACATGTGCCACGACCTCTGGCTCCTCACCCTCCCACTTCAGGATATCTTGGACGCGATCAGAAACGTCCTGAACCCTGGCACCAGGGAGGCAAACTACCATCCGGGACTCCCGATCACCTCCACAGAACCGCCTGAATGAACCCCTGACTATCGAGTCCCCTATTACTATGGTCCTCTTTCTTCTATCCCTACCCTTCTGAGCTACAGGGCCGTCCTCTGTGCCAAAGGCCCGGCCACTGTCACTTCCTCCAGGTAGGCTGTCCCCCCCAACAGTACTCAAACATGAGTACTTATTGTCAAGGGGTACAGCCACTGGGGTACTCTCTAGTACCTGCCTCTTCCCCTTCCTGACCGTGACCCACCTATCTGCCTCCCGTGGCCCCGGAGTGACCACCTGCCTGTAACTCCTCTCTATCACCTCCTCACTCTCCCTGACCAGGCGAAGGTCATCGAGCTGCAGCTCCAGTTCCCTAACTCGGTCCCTCAGGAGCTGCAGTTTGACACACCTGGCGCAGATGTGGACGTCCGGGAGGCTCGGAGACGCCAGGATCTCCCACATCCGACACCGAGAACAACAAGCTGCCCTCACACTCATACTTCCTGAATAACTGAAAATAACAAAGAGAACTAAAAGATAAGCCTACTGTGCCCTCTTCCGCCTAAGCCCTCTGAGCCCAAGCCCTACACTCTGCTCCCGGCTCACTCCGCTGCCCGCAAACGAAACTCAATGGTGATGTAGTGCATTAAGTCAGTTGAGATACAATTTAAACAAAGCCATCTCAAACCAAAATGGTTTACACCATCTTTCCAATACCTTGTTTGGTTTTCTACTAAAGTTTCAGCTATCAATTGGAAACATTTCTATGAAAATATTCCATTGCTTCAATCCATAAACTTTCTAAGAAGGACTCTGCAAAGCTTCCTCCCAGATTCCAATGAGATTGAAACTTCAGAGTGTCTTCAAAACTGGATTTCCTGGTATTCCATTCTGATCATAGATTCAGATCAGCTGCTCCTGTTGTGATGTCAGTGAGACAGCTGCTGGAAGCATGAGCACCTTATGAATGTGCTGGAATTCAGTGAAATAACACCCAAGAGTAGGGAGTACAATACAGCTTCAATAACTTAAGAGCATAAGGAATAGAGGCAGGGATAAGCAATTTGCTCTTTGAACGTGTTTATGGTTAATGTATGATTGTGACTCTCAGGCTGACTTCTTACTTAGTGACTGTGACCTGTGAATGGAAACAGTTCAGCCAGGGGAGACATCGTTCCTGCATTGATGTCATGCCTCATAAGAATTTTGTCTGAATAGATAATATCACCTTCCTTTCTTTTAAACTCAGGGGATTCTCAATTGTGTCTGCTTAATCTTTCTCACTTGCTATCCCAGCAATCAATCTACTGAACCATTGATACTGATGCAGGCTTTCAACCTGGAGCGTCAATTTCTTTCCTCCCACAGATGCTGCTAGACCTGCTGAGTTCCTCCTTGTTGCTCTACACCTGTAATTCCATGACACTGTGACTGTAAAGCGATGCAAGGGTTAAAGTTTTATTACACAGAGGGTGCTTAATATTTTGAACATATTGCTAGAGAAGGTGGTGGAATCAGAGAGAGTTATTGCAGTTAAGCAGCATTTGGATAGATACTTAAATGGGCGTAACATGGAAGGGCATGAGCCCACTGAGGGCAAATTGGACTAGCTAGATGGATAGAAAGGTCAGCATAGACATCATGGACTGAGGGCCCATTTCTAGGGAATACAATTTATGACTTTATGACTCGAGATTATTCTCTCTACTTGGTCTCAAAAGGGAATACATAACTAGAATAATACACTTCTACTCTTGATCTTAACTCTACTTGCAATGATGACTAAGATACTATTTGACTTCCCAATTGCTTGTTATACCTGTGAGTTAACTGCACACCCAACTCCCGCTGAATATTTCAGTCTCTCACTATTAAAAAGTAACCCCCTTTCCTTTGTTAGTGAAAGTGGACGGTCTCTCATGTTTCCCAAATGAACTTACTGTCTTCTGGTCATTTGAACCTGTTTATAAACTTGGGAGCTTGGCTCCCCTTGTAAAGCAGAAGTAAAAAACCTGGGTGTTATCCTTGATTCAGATTTAAATGTTAAATCCCACATAAAGAGAGTGCCCAGAGCAGCAATTCTGCACTGAAGAAATAGTGCAAAGGTACATCTGTGTCTGTTATGTAATGATGCTGAAAAACTAATTCATGCCTTTATATCAAATAGACAAGATTACTGCAATGTACTGATCACTGGCCTTCCAAGACAATCTGTGGACAAACATATCAACTTATTCAGAATTTTAGCTAGAAACCTATCACTCCCATCCTAACCCTACTGTGCATTGGCTTCCTGTATCATTTAGAATTGATTTTAAATTTCTCTTACTTATTTTTAAAACCACACTGGTCTGGGGCCACGTTTTATAATCCTGTTCGAATTTTCAGGTTATCTTCTGCTGGTCTCCTAAATTTTAACAATGACCCTCAAAAAGTCACTGCCAGGTCTGCTTTTATGAACTATGCTCCTAACTTGTGGAACTCAATACCTAAAACTATAATGGATGCAGACCTAGTTGACACTTTTAAACACTAACTCAAAACCTTCATGCTTAAACTTGCTTTTAACTGAGAACATTTTGTCTTTCATTTCATGTTTTTGCTCTTTATCCCATTGTAAGGTAATTTGAACTATGTCGCTTGTATCAAAAGCTCTCTATAAATAAGTTATCATTATTATTTAACCTGTCTACAGCCCTTTATAACCTCTCTGCATCTTTATTAAAGCCTATACTGTTATGTAGGATTCCAGGAACATCACTGAAGATGTGTCCAGAAGCATCAGTAGATGTATGTACACAGCATTATTATTATTTAATCTGTTTATATCCCTTTATAACCTCTCTGCATCGTTATTAAAGCCTATATTGTTATGTAGCTTTGCAACATGGGTAAACATACTATAGATGCATTAAATCATTAATAGCGCTTTAACATTCCTTGCCCATTGGAGTAATGAGATAGTTCTGTTTTCTCAATGGATCAGATCCTTTGAATTCTGAAGTTTATCTCATTACTTCTCTGTTTAACAGACATTTCTCAAATCATTTGTAAAGGAACCAGATAATACAACTTTGCAACAATGAATCCACTTTGAAACTACTTCATTAGCTGTAAAGTGCATTGGGATGCCCTTAGGTTAAGAAATACTTTAAATAAAAATATGAGTTTCTTCTTCCTATAACATTTAACTAGCACAATGTTCTACATATATATTATGCACCGCTCAGCGGAAAAAATATTTCATTCTCTGGTGTTGCTTGAGGCTTGTTAATTTTGAACTCAAGTTCACAAAATACTTCTCCAAATCAAATGCCTTTTTTTTCTGCATCTGCATATGTTCCTCTGTAGCATCTTAAAAAGCAGCATCAAAAACTGACTTCTTTTCTGGAATAGTCAAAATGAAAGCTGGTTCTGAAGTCATCAGGAGTATAATGGAATTCTCTCCATCACACTACAGATACAAGAGCAGTCAAAAGGTGGGCAGCATCAGGCAGTCCACAGGCAATCACTCAAACCATCCGGTCTCTCTACCACTACTGCAAACTGGTATACTGTAGTGCTGTCATCTATAAAATACTTAGCAGCCACACTCCTAGGCTACACCCATATCTTCTCCCAAACCTGTGACCTCCACCACCAAGAAAGACAAAGACAACAGGATTCATATCAAAACTAATGAAGATACCACTTCACAACTCCAGAGATCCTGGCTTCAATCCAGACATTAGGTCCTGACAGTGTGGAGTTTGCATGTTCTCCCTGTGATTGTGCGCGTTTCCTCCAGGTTCTGGTTTCCTCCCACATTCTAAAGAAATGCTGAATGATGGATTAATTGGCCATTGTAAACTACCCTTAACACATGTATTAGTGATAAAATCTGCGGTGGGCAATTGATGGGGAATACACTTTATACTCTTCACTGTGGCACAGCACAGCTCAAATACTATCCATAAATTCACAGATGAAACCACGGTTGTTGATATAGTATCAGATGGCGATGAGGAGGCATACAGGAATGAGAGAGTGCAAATGCAGTGTTCAGCATAAGGTAGTGTTTATGGGGTTCATGGACCATACAGAAATCTGATGGTAGTAGGGAAGAAGCTGTTCGTAAAATATTGGGTGTGAATCTTCAGGCTCCTATACCTCCTCCTGTAGAAGAATTCAGTTAGTTATTTATTTTTGGAACACAGCTTGAAATAGGCTGTTACTGCATTTTCAGTCGCTCCACCCAGCAACTCCCAGTTTAACCATAGCCTAATCATGGGACAATTTTAAATGACCAATTAACCTACCGACCAGTATATCTTTAGACCATGGGAGGAAACTAAAGCACCTTGAGGAAACCCATACATTCCACGGGAAAAACATACAAACTCCTTAAAGACAGTGGCAGGAATTGAACAGTGGTCACTGGTACTGTAAAGTGTTGTGGTAATCACTACGCTGCCGTGTCGCGGTTTGCATGAACTGGGTGGGCCAAGTTCAAGGTGTATCTCACAGCAAATTCTAGGTAGTTTATTATAAAAAAAAATACAAAATAATGGAACTACTGAGCAGGAGTGTCTGCACCTAAGGGGGAGAAAAAGTCAATGGAGTTGATTTGATGGAGTTCCGATGAAGGGTCTACATATTGATTTTATTTCTCTTCAGCCTTTTTTCTGCTGAAAATTACCAAAATTTTCTGTTGCTTTAGATATCCAACATCTACAGAATCTGTGATTTCCTTCTACTATGTATTTAATCTCTTTACTCACACATTTATTGAGCAGACAGAGGTTGATAGGTCCCAGACAATTGCTGAAAGGCAATTTTATTTTACTTAAGGTAAAATGCCTATTTCATTTATGTTCTATGTTATAGGTCTGCACATATTTCATGGTGCAAGGCTTCCAATGCATTATGTACTCTTTGTTGCACTATGTTTTTGTAAAAATATTTGCTTTCTTCTCTTATATGGTAAGGCCATTATAATTAACCACATAGTCATTCATTATTTAACCTTAGCAAGAAATAATTGTGTCAGACAATGCATTTCCTCTCACAAAGCCCACAGCAATTTCTCTTTGCTGATGTGAAAGCACATTGCATATTACTGCCAATAAAGAAATTAATACTTAATGTGGAAGAGGGTACAATGTCTATGTGTCAACTTCCATACTATACGACAGATCACTATCTCTTGTCACGGACTGAAATCATTACAGGACATTCTGCAGTATGGTCAAGTTACTTCACAAAATAGAGAATATATGGACACAAAACGTATCAGGAGAAAAAAAAATGAAGCAGGATTCTGAAGACATGTTACCATGGAAACTACACAAATTTAAAAAGAAAGAAACTGCATCTAATATAGCAGAATATCAAATCTTTGAAATATCACTGATCTCTGCATACAGAGAGTTGCTTTGAAATTGAGTTACTGTTATTATTTAATCAAAAGTAAGAGCTAATTTACACATCAGGAATCACATGAAGCAATTGGCAAAAGTCCATTTAATCCATTTTTGTTGGAAGCAAAGAGGATAAATTTGACAATATATTCAAATGGCTTCTTGTTCTTCTTTGTATGGGTTTTTTGCAATAAAAAGAGTAAAATTAGAATTTATATTTATGCACAATTTGCAAATGATGACGACTAACTAGACAGGTTATATCTAATCTAGCAATTCAGATCTCCTTCAGTGTGCCACAGGAATATCAACCTATGGTCGAATTAACCAAATTAAAATAAACAAAGTGGATGTTTTATAGTACATCAAAGAAGCATTTACTTTTGTTTTAGAATTTTATTATTTATAAGTGCTCATTTTTGAGTGATTGAGTAAATATATAATGAAGCGTCAAAATAGCCAGTTCAATTCCACTTCCCTTTCCCACACTACATGTTTGTCCAGGGCCTTCTCTACTGCAAAGTTGAGGCTAGATACAGATCAGAAGAATAACACATCATTATTCCAAATGGGTAGTCTCCAAACTGATGCCATAAACATCGATGCATCTGATTTCTGGTAACCACACTCTCTGTCCTCCTTTGTTTAGCCTTATCCCATAAATTCCATGTCCATTTCCCTTCCCCTTTCTCCACCTTCTAGATCAGCCCATATTGTACACATTCCTCCCTCTTCACCTCCTTCTCTTATAGTCAACTGTCCTCTACTATCAAATCCCATCTTCTTAAATGCTTAGTCACTTTCATTTACCATCTCCCAGGTTCTTAACACATTCCCACTCTCCCCCTCCCCGACCTGCCTATATTTCTCCCTTTGATCTGGATCTACCTATCACCCACCAATGTATGCTCCACACCTTTCACCCAGTCTTATATATTAACTTACTTATTTCCAGTCCTGATGAAGGGTCTTGACCCAAAACGCCCACTGCAATTTTCAAGCAACACACACAAAATGCTGGTGGAATGCAGCAGGCCAGGCAGCATCTAAAGGGAGAAGCGCTGTCAATTTTCAAATTCAGTTTTTATTCTTGGCTCTATTTATTTATCTCATGTACACTGAAACTTACAGTGAGATGCACTAACAAAGAACACAACCTAAGGATGATTACTTTAGCATTCAACTCGACTCTGTGAAAGTACTTTTTTACAATGGGAGCAATCTCAACTGAAAAGGACATCTCTGTACATTCAACCAACTTTGCCTGGAATCCAGACACCCCAAAAGAGCTTTCTTTTACCATTGCACTAATGGGGAGCTCTGCAGACATACCTGTCCTGAACTTGGATTGAAGACTGGCTCTTGTTTTTATTAGTTGGTAGCTGCCCCAGTCCCATAAATTCTGAAAGATGCTCTAAGCCTAAAAATCCGAACGGGACCAACAATCACAACCTTTTACCTTTGTGTATGGTGTAGCTCCAGTGATTGGAAGGTTTTCATGTTGATTTCCATCTTTGATGCCACATTCAGTCAGACACTGCCTCAATCTCAGGAATTCAGGTAATTCAGCCATGTTTCAAACAAAATTGTGGTGAACAAGAAGAAGGAGTCTAACTACCATTCTAGCACCCAGGTCTTCCCAGCTATAACTGGAATGTTAGCTAATCCCATAGCCTTTACCATATTCAGTGTCTTCAGTAGTTGTTTCTGCCATTTCTGATGGTGAGGATCTCAGCAGAAGGCCAAGATAGTTCATCTATATTTCATTCCTAATGAATGTGGTTGTCTTTCCTCATTGTCTTTAGTTCATGCTGAGCTCTGGGGATGGGGTGATTTTATGTCATCTCACCCTTGATAAATTGCCCACCTTTATTCATGACTGGATATAGTAAGATTGTTACATGTCACCAGGGCCTCAGCATTACAGAACAACAGAGAACAAACCATCTCAAAGCACCAGAATGGATTTAAAGAGCATGCTACCAGGGGAAAAAAAATAACGATAGTTGCACAGCTCTGAATCAGGAACCTGTATTTTCATTCAATAAAAACATTAACTGCTAGTCACAATCAATGGATTGCCAACATCTGTACTAAGATAAACAGAGATAACATTTTATATCAGACGTTTCATCAGAAGGTACTTTATTCCTCTTTCTATAGATGCTACCTGACCTGCAGCATTCTATGCTTTTCATTTCAGTTTTCCAGTATCTGCAGCATTTTAGTTTTCATTTCCACACACTTCAGTTTTTTTTGTTTTTATTGTGTTGATAATAAAACACTTACGTCTTCTAATTTTAATTTCCTGTCTGTACAATGCTTATCATAACCAAATTGTGACTGAGAAATGCAACAAGAGTGGTGACTTCACTTACAGGTAACCTAAGCGACCTATTGACCCTCAAGTTCAGAGAAGTAACTGACTTTACGATCTTCAAAACAAGGGTACCCTTCTAATCGCCATTTGCTTTCAATGGGATAACATTCAAAAAACAATATCAATCCCTAGTTTATGTGCTTAGAACTTGAAATTGTTTTCAAATATAACAGCAATATAATAACTTAGGAGAATGGAAAATAAGTTAAATTATGCAAATTCTGATGTTCCCTTCAGAGACCTCATAAGCAGTAATGTGCACTCGAATTGAAAGTGTGATCAGTCCTACAGTCTGCTCTTTCCTGCTCAATGTCCAGAAATGTAGGATAGTAAAATAAGCTTATCCTTATCTTCAAAACTGATTTTCTGCAGTAATCTCCATTTCTGCTGTGGATCAGTTGCTTGGGCTCTTGGCAGAAGGTAAATGTCACGCTCTTCGTCAAAGAAGATAGACAGGCAGGCACACGAGGCTCCAGATGCCAACGTCTGAATCAGCATACTACTGGCTAGAGGAATTCTGCAGGTTAAGCAGCATCTGTAGTGGCGGGGGGAGTGGCGGGGGGGGGGGAGGATAGATATATTGATGCTTTGGGTCGAGACCCTGCATCAGAACCAATTAGGCAGGCACTCTAGGGTCGTGCTGATGGAATGATGGAATTATTTGGATGTGTTAATTCAAAGCATTCTTTGCGGTCAAGACACTACTGCAAAGCAAAGGTGTGGAGTTGGTGGTTTCCTGTTCTGGGTAGCACAAGGTCAGAGCTAGTGGAGTCAGTGCCTCACAGCGGCAGAGGCACAGGTTCAGTCCTGACCTCAGGTGCCGTCTGCACGGAGTTTGCTTGCTCTCACTGTGCGAGTTTCCTCTGGGAGCTCCAATTCCCTCCCACATTATAGAAACACGGGCTAGTCAGTTAATTGGCCACAATAAATGTTCCCTAGTATGTAGGTGCGTAGTAGAAACTGGGAGGAGTTAATGTGTGGGAATGAAAAATTGTGTAAGTGGCTTGTTGGCATTGTCTAAGTAGGATACAGGTACATGCCAAAATGATGAATATATTTAAAAGCAAGATACACGGATTTCCAGACACAAAGAGGTTTGGGGAATGATCAAGAATACGGTATTGAGATTGAGGATCAGTCAACACTGTTGGAAAGACAGTACTCTCAAAGTGTCAGATAGCCAACTCCTACAATTAATATTCTATGTACAGTAGTTTCAACATTGCTCTGAACTGATCATTAGCTTGTGCCAAAGAGCAAAGTATAAGATGAGAGGCAGTGAAGAATTTGTCTGAAGCAGGCAGCCATTTACTTAAATATTCATTTGAAGACGGGAACATCTGCATGCCAATTGCTGATCTATATGATTGCTGAATTGGTGAGCTGCCAACATGACAGGACACCCTATGTGAATGTCTAAAATTGCTGCAGAGCCAGCTGTGGCAATAATTGGTTCGTAGCCAGCAGGCAGATAACATGGATTTTCATTATTTACAATTAGCATTGTTTCATTCACATTTTGACCACTTTTGGTTTTGGATTGTCTTTTGCTTGGCTGGCACAAGTTCAAATGGACTCCAGTTAATTATTTGCCTCCAATGCTATCATTTGGGAACTCCATGGAGTATTTTGGAAGAAAGAAAAATGCCAAAGAAAATAATGTTCATTATTTCCCTCACAATTATATAGCAGTAATTTAAAATAGCTTATCTTATTTAATTGTACATTAAAATCAGGACCTAATAATTTAGAACTATTATCTGCGAACAGATTTACATTGTATGAGAATATACTCATGGTCTCTTTATTATGTATCTTCTGTACATAATAAAGTGCCCACTGAGTATGTGTTTATGCCTTCTGCTGCTGTAGCCCATCCACTTTAATGTTCAACGTGTTGTGTATTCAGAGATGTTCTTCTGCACACCACTATTGTAACGCATTGTTTATTTGAGCTATTGTCACTTTCCTGTCATCATGAATCAATCTGGCCATTCTCCTTTGAACTCTCTCATTAACAAAGTGTTTTTATGCCCAATGAACTGGCCACTCACTGGACGTTTTTTGCTTCTTGCACCATTCTCTTTAAACTCCATGGACTGTTGTTCGTGAGTTACTCAAACCACCCCATCTGACACCAACAAACCTTTCATGGTTGAAGTCACTTTTCTTCCCTATTCTGATGTTTGTTCTGAACAGCAACTGAACCTCTTGACCATGCCTGCATGCTTTTATGCATTGAGTTGTTGCCACGTGATTGGCTGAGTAGATATTTGCATTAACAAGCAGGTGTACAGGTGTACCTAATAAAGTGGCCACTGGGTGTACAATGACATAAGAAAGTGGAGCAGGATCTGAAGTTTAAGAGATAAGCTGCAGTTGCTCAAGATGTTGGCAACACTGAACCTGGATTGTATAAAGTTTTGGTTACAGTGTTTCGGGAAATACATCAATAAACTGGAGAAAATACAAAGAAGATTTGTAAGAAGATCCTTCATGTTAGTATATGTGTCTCCTCTGGATGCTCCTGTTTACTCCCACATTCTAAAGAAGTACTAGTCAGTAGGTCAATCGATCATTGTGTATTGTGCTGGGAATAGGCTAAGGTTAAATAGGTGCATTGTTGGGCTGTGCACCTGTTTGGGCCTGTTCTATGCTGTATTTCTAAATAAAAATAAAATCAGATTTGTGAGAATGTTGCCAGACTTGAGGGGTGAATTATACAGAGAGTTAGGGCAGGCTAATGCTTTATCCCTTAGAGAGTAGGAGACTGAGTGGTGACCTTACAGAGGTATATAATGTCATGAGGGCACAGATAGGTTGAAAACACACCGTTATTTTTCTGCGAGGAGAGTGAATAAAATCTAGAAAGCCTAAGATGAGATGGGAAATATTTAAAAGCAAACTGAGGGGCAATGTCTTTACACAGAGAGTGATACGTAAAGGGATTGAGCTGCCAGAGGAAGTGGTTGAGGCAGGTACAGTAACAACACTTAAGAGACATTTGGTCAGGTTTGTGGAATAGGAAAGGTTTACACTTGAAACTTTTTCTATCCCACGAACCGAACTTCAGAGCAATGTGAACCAAATGTGAGAAAATGGGACTAACTTCAAAAGGCAATTTGGCCAGCCTGGTTGGGTTAGGCCAAAGATTTTGTTTCCCTGCTGTTTTACTCTACAAGATCATGGCTGATCATCTTCTGGCCTCAAATCTATTCTCCTGCCTATTGCCAATAAATCTTAACGGATTCATAGAGTGATCACAGCTTGGAAAGGGTCCATCTGGTCTATTGAATCTCTACCAAGTCAATGGAATCCAGCTTGTTGCCCTACCTTGACCTCTCCCCATTGCATGCAAATTCTTTCCTTGCAGATACTTAGCCAGCTCTCTTTTCGAATGCCATAATTGGATCTAACTCAATTATAATTATGCTAGAGTATTTTGAACCTCAAACACTTGCTGCCAAAAAAATCTTTTCCTCAGTTTAGTTTTAGATCTTTAAAAAAAATCACGTTATTTATATGACTCCCTAATTCCTTACCCCTGTTCCACTGGGAACAATTTCTCTCAAAATATTCTAATCATCCGTTTAAGATATTAAATATTTTTAACAAATCCTTTTGCAAAATATTTCGGTTCCAGAAAAACAACTCATGCTTCTCCAATCTAAGCAACTTACTTATGCCTCTCTTCTCTGCTATCATTTAGTATAGACTCTCTCCAAATTCTTTATATCTTTCTTAAAGTGCACCACATGAAAATGGATGTGATACCCCAGTTACAGCTAAACCAGAATCAGAATGTGGTTTAATATCACCATCATATGTCATGAAATTTGTTAACTTAGTGGCAGTAGAACAATGCAAACATGATAATATAGAGAAAAATGTAAATCAGTACAGTAAGTATATATATATATGGTATTAAATAGTTGGTTCCTAAGGTTGTCATAGCCAGGGGTCGTAGTGAGGATAAGCTCCCACTACCTGTAAAGTTCTCCTAATAGCTTGCATCTCTAACAGCCTCTGACAACCAAGTCTAACTCTTGGCCTTCACACGTGGCTTAGCCACTAGGCCCGGCGGGACTAGTTCTACTGACAAGAGAAGGGGCAAAGGCAAACCACTGGTGCCTCAAAACCAGTTGCTCCGGCAGGTGGGGCTTGTCAGCCTTGGATGGCTGCCCACCTAGAAGGAGGAAAACTCTGATTTTAAACCTCCGCTGCCTTGCGGCCATACCCATCCATGGTAAAACCCAAGGAAGAAATCTGGAGCCGGGGTCCCTAAGGCAGCTTGATGTTGTTTACAACTTCACTCTGACAAACTCTGCGACAACACTGGTGCCAAGCTGTATCGGCACTTGCCTTTCCCTTGGACTACATCAGTGACGTGGAGAGGGGGATCCCACTGCATGGGCAACAGCTAGTTCTTCAAATCTTTCCACCCAGGCTTGCACCCTGGAGAGGACGCAGTCCACCAGAGGCGCAAACCCATGATCCCCTGGGATCGACGTCTGTCTACTACATTAAATTTTAAATAGTGCAAAAAACAGAAATAATATAAAAGCAAAAAGTAAATGAGGTAGTGTTCAATGTCCACTTAGGAATTGGATGGCAGAGGGGAAGAAGCTGTTCCTGATTCGCTGAGTATGTGTGCTTTCAGGCTTCTGTATCTCCTTTCTGATGTTAACAAAGAAAAGAGGGCATGTCCTGGATGATCAGGGTCATTAATAATAGACCTTGATAATGTCTTGGAAGCTATGGAGGCTAGTACCCAAGATGGAGCTGAGTAATTTTAAGGTTTCTGTAGCTTTTTGCAATCTTGTGCAATAGATTACCCCCCCCCCCCCATACCAGATAGTGATGCAATTTGTCAGAATGCTCTCCATCGTACATCTGTAGAAGTCTTCAAGTGTTTTAGGTGACAAACCAAATCTCTTCAAACTTCTACTGAAGTATAGCTGCTGTCTTGCGTTCATTATAGCTGCATCGATATTTTGAGACTAGGTTAGATCCTCATAGATCTTGACACCCAGGAACTTGAAATTGCTCATTCTCTCCAACTTCTGATCCCTCTACAAGGATTAGTTCATGTTCCCTCATCTTACTCTTCCTGAAGTCCACAATCAGCTCTTTGGCCTTACTGATGTTGAGTGCAAATTTGTTACTACGACACCACCCAACTACCTGGTATATCTCACTCCTGTACACCCTTTCATCTCCATCTGAAATTCTGCCAACAATGGTTGTATCACCAGAAAAATTTATAGATGGCATTTGAGCTATACCTAGCCACACAGTCATGGGTATTGAGAGTAGAGCAGTGAGCTAAGCACACACATGCAACAGTGTTGATTATCAGTGAGAAGGAAAAATTATTACCAATCCACACAGATTGTGGTCCTCTGGTTAGGAAGTCAAGGATCCAGTTGCAGAGGGAAGGGAAGAAGCAAGAGAAAATTTGCAAATGCTGGAAATCCCAGCAACCCACACAAAATGCTGGAGGAGCTCGGCAGCCCAGGCAGCATCTATAGGAGAAAGTACAGCCGACGTTTCAGGTTGAGCCCCTGAGGCAGGACTCAATACAGAGGCCCAGGTTCTGAAGTTTGTCAATCAAGACGGCGGAAATGATGGTGTTAAATGCTGAGCTATGGTCAACGAACAGCATCCTGACATAGGTATTTGTATTGTCCAGGTGTTCTAAAGCCACGTTGAGAGCCATTGAGATTGCAGCTGCCAGAGGCCTATTGTAATGAAAGGGAAATTGGAGTGGGTCCAGATCCTTGCCAAAGCTGGAGTTGATTCTAGCCACAACCAACCTCTCAAAGCATTTCATCACCATAAACGTGAATGCTACTGGACGATAGACATTAAGGCAGCTCACACAAGTGTTATGCAGGTCTTTAAACAGTTCCCAAATCAGAAATTTGGCACAAACCAAGTTCCCACACAGCAGTAGATACCTGCAACCCCACAGCAGCCAGCAATTCCAGTCTCCCAAACACTTGCTTGTAAGTGCAAGCTATGCATGAAGTGGACATTCATATACACAGGGAGTCATGATGACTTAATGCCTAAAAATGTATGCTTCAGGACCAGGATCCTTAAGCTCTTTTCCCTTTCACTTTCACAACATGCCTTTCCATTTTCTAGGAACTTAAGCACACAGTCTCCCAGATATCTTTACTTCTTCAACACATTGTCCAATTGTGCCTTCTGCTTTACGTTGCATCTTCCCATTCTTCTTACCAAAATATAACAGATTGAATTTATAAGATTTAATTTTCACCTGCTGCCTCTTACACATTATACTAATCTGTCCACATTGCTAATAGCCAATTACTGACCGTGATTCCAAAACAGTACTGAAATTCATATGGAGACATAGAGTCAGAGAATCATAAAACACAAGACTAGGCCCTTGACTATCAAGTCTGTGCCGAACTATTATTCTGCCTAGTCCCATTGACCTGCACCCAAACCATTGCCCTCTATACCCTTCCATCGATGTACCTATTTAAATTTCTCTTAAATGCTGCAATCAAACCCACATCTAAATCTTCCACTGGTATATATCTGAGCCTTGGACATGCTGAATGACCCAGCATCCACAATTATTCACTTGCTGTGTTTTTCGATTAAATAAGGTAAAAAGAAATTCCCAAGGTAAAAATTGCAGACAGAAAATGAAATGCGTGTCCTGTTCACTCAGCGCTGGAAAACAAATCAACATTACATCCAAGAGATGCTTTAGTACTAATCAATATTAAGCTCAGTGGAATTTCTTTTTGTGTGTTTACTAATGACTGGAAACATTGAGCAACAAATTTTGAAGATTTTTAATTTCAATATGTATGGTGTTCCATAATTTTAGAAATAT
Organism: Hemitrygon akajei; assembly: GCF_048418815.1. Lineage (NCBI taxonomy): Eukaryota > Metazoa > Chordata > Chondrichthyes > Myliobatiformes > Dasyatidae > Hemitrygon > Hemitrygon akajei. The sequence goes on from NC_133131.1 coordinate 146,964,133, forward strand.
TCCATATATATACACAAACATTTTCTACTTATTCTACTTATTGAGGAAATTTTCTGGGTTTTTATTCAATCATGTTAACTGACATTATCAAAGGAAAAGTTAAACAGAAAGATCTTAGAGTGGACCAATTCAAGATTTACTTTTAAAAAATGCATTTGGATAAAATGGATGAAGAGAAGTAATATGAAAAGATTAGATTTAAATCAATTACTAAGGAAAGCAAGAAGACAGATGTCATAAAGCACACTATACTGCATATATATGGACCTGCACCACCAACAACGATGCAAGCCCAATTGCATACAAAATCCATAGCAGCCCTGCTCAAATCTTTGTTCTAGCTCTCAATTTAACAGGTCTGATGGCACAGTGACAGATCCAGCAGACTGATGCTGAGGACTGTCTGAAAATAGTGGGAACACATAAATACTCGTCTGTATGCGCTGATGTGGATTTATGGCCTTTTATCAATGAATATTAATAGATTATCAATAAATAAAAAGAAATAGATCAAGACTAGATTATTATCAATGTTATATATTGCAGCATTTAGTCATGTGACAACAGCAATTTCTGGCAAAGCAACTATAAAACAAAGCCCCTGCTGTTCAGGCAGTTGCTTTTATTGCACTTAAATGTTTCAAAACACTTCCCCTTGATTTTTGAGATGCAGTGTTAGCTATTTTGGAATAGAACAATGTAGATTCCAAACTGAAATAACCTCCAGCATTCTGATAGGCAACGGACAAAACCAACACTAGACATATTGAAAATAACTCCCAGTATCTGCACAGCAGTAGAACAAGTGACAGGCAATTTATTTATGCCAGTCACAGGAACTCCTCAAGTCTGTGCTCAATTCTGTGAAACCACAGAAGTAGCAAAATAGTTCTGATATTTTCCACAGAAGAGGGTCTAGCAATTGAAATGAACTACCTGACAAGACAATGGAAACATGGAATAATTCAGACCACATCAAGGGCATGTGACCCATTGTGTCTTTTCTTATCCATCTTAAGAGCTATCCAATTAGTTCCAATCCCCTGATCTAATGCCTTGGATATACTAGATAATTGCCATTCCATATGAAAATCATTTCTCAGGCAGTGCACTCCAGATCATAGGTACAACATAATTTCTTGTACACATCATGCAACCTTGAGTGAGCAGAACTGTGAATATCCATCTACTTTACTGCAATATGACAGTTTTATCAACATTTCATTGATACAAGCTTCATTGTGATGACAACATCAAGCAGCTGGAATTACATCACCCCTGTTTCCACATTAATTTTCTTTTACTCCCTTTCTCCTTTGATTGTGACATTCCTGGACAGAGCCTCTTGTTAATCAACATTTTCCTTGCAGCTTCATATTCTGTTAGGCACATTCCTTGCAACTAGAAGAAAAGACCCACAACAGGATACATTTCTCTCTTCCCTGTCGGGAATGATTTGGCAAATCTGAGGGTTTCCCGTAGATTTATTCAGAACCAAAATATTCCCCATCAATATTTCTGCTTTATTTTTTTAGCAAATAATGAACTAGCAGATTCAACTGACAGCAAATCTCCAATCTTCAATTACAATGGAACTTTACTATTAATCCAATTAGTGACTCACAGAAAACAAAATGAGGGAGATTGTACTAGAACTGTAAACCATATCAGTTTTAGAGTCATAGTGTTACAAAGCATGGAAACAGCTCTTTGGCCCAACTAGTCCATGCCTCATCCAAGTTGATTCCATTTGCCAGTGTTTGGCTAATAACCTTCCAAACCTTTACTATCGACGTACCTGTCCAATGGTCTTTTAAAAGTTGTTATTGGACCTTCCTCAATCACTTCCTCTGGCAGCTCATTCCACAAAGATGCTACTTACTGTGCAAACATGTTGCCTTTCAATTTCTTATTAATTTCAACACTTGGCCAGAAATCCACAGAGCAGAGAAACAAACCTTTCTCATTGAAATGAATTTCAGCTGAACCAGACTACCCATATTATAGTGAAAGAGAAAGAGAAAGAGAAAGATCATTTGACTAAAAATGTTTTTTGGAAGTAAACTGGCCCAAATGAACCTACAAACTCACTGAATCAATTTCTGCTAATTGTAACATTAAGGTGGCACATAACTTACTGTTTTATCGAAACAAATATAGTATTTAACTGAAAAAACTTACAACAAATAGTGAATTGTTTGATTAAATTAAGAATTGCACGTAACTATATTTAGAACAAAAGATGAAGTGCATAGATGTCAGAAGTTAAATCGTTTCTAAATTAAAAGGTGAATAACTATCACAAAATAAGCACATAATATTCATCATTATGCAATCCACATACCGATAAATATTTAATTTGACCTTGAGTCTGCTGAAAATTCATTTCAATACACAGTTGAAATTTGAACATGGTGTGCCAAAGGCTAATTACTTACGTATATTACATTTAGGTGTCTATTTTGAATTTCAGATTAAACATTTTCTATAATTTCTAATCAAGTCATTCTGCAGCTATCAATCACAGTAGAGTAAGAACAGTTTATTTTAACCAAACAACTCCTAATTTGTTTTCGGCTCCTTTGAAATATTCCCTTTATTTCCAACTATGCTATTCAACGCCAGTGTACAAGGCCCTGAGTACCATCAGCACTCAAGTATCATGCCCAAAACCGTGTGGTCTATAAATCCATTTACTCAAGTACAAATAATTACTATGGTCCACAATTAGAAAGGGCTTAACTCAGAGTAGGGCAATGCCTTAGCTGTTTCTGCATTTCTTTTCACTTGTTACAAAGTTTAGGATTCCCATTTGCATTGGAATCTTTACTTGGAATAACCCTCCCCGAAAGCAGATCAGAAGTAATGAAATTCATCTTCGGCATAATCTGTAATCTCTCTAGTTAAAAGAAAACCAAATCTTATTTACTCACACAGCAATTGGGTTATAGGAATCCTTGATATTGTGGGTTTTAAAAAGGCCATCATAAAATATACGTTTTGATTTCTCTGAGACCTGTGATTTCCACTTGTGCCGGGATTGTTGGTCATGGTGGCTGCTACAGCTGGTTCCCCAGTCTCAGGCTTATTCCAAGTTCCTGCCATTGGTCGCTGTCACATCTTGCAATTTGCCTCTCACTGCTTCACAAAGGAAGTTATTTGAACCTCATACTCAGAAAAGGCTTCATCTACTTTCTCTTCAGCTCAGTGGAGCAGGCAAACTGAGCTAGGAATATTACCACATTTCACCCCAAACTTAAAGTGTTTCTGCATTGTTCTCATGGAGTTTAGTTCTTACCAAGAATGTCCTGCCAGGTGTGCCTGTGTTGTTCTTTTGTGCAGAAGACATGTCTGCTCTAACAACTAGCCTGTCTATGACTCTCTGAATCCTGGGAGGCAGTGTTGCATCACTGCAGTCTACATTAAATGCTGACCAGACACTGGAAGGTTGCAGATTGTATTGTAACAGGTCTCTTTTAGAGCTGACTTTGAAAGCAGATCTGCTAGGTTACGTGCCCGTTGTTTTGATAAATTGCAATAAATCAGCAGAATACACCTTAATGGAAATGACACTGTTCAACCTTACAAGGCGAAACCTGACAGCATGGGGATTAAAACACACATAATGCTGGAGGAACTCAGCAGGCCAGGCAGCAGAGTACAGTTGACATTTCGGCTGAGACCCTTCATCAGGATTGCAATCTTTTTGATATCTTCACAAGTGGTGATCATACCATTAAAATGTAGCCAAGCCATTTTCAGTCTTGAGAGTTCAGATAGTTGTTTTTATAGTTCCAACATTCTATTGATAAGGCCACAATTTGCAGGTAAGTTAGTACAAAAGATTATTTCACCTTTATCAAATGCCAACTGCTACCAACAATACCAATAATAAATTACCATTCTAACACCTATTTAAATTTCAAAGTTCAAAGTAAAATTATTATCACATACTACCATATATTCAGGCATTCACAATGGAACAATGAAATACAATAGAATTAGTGATAAACTACACTCAAAGACTGATAAACAAGCAACGTGCAAAAGTAAGCAAACTGAAAATACTGAAAATAATAAATAAACAAACAAACATGTGCACACTTGCATACTTACATGGACACATACATAAAGAAACAAACAAATTTAAATAAATAAATAAATAAATAAATAGATAGATAGATAGATAAATACCGAGAACTTCAGGTGTAGGGCCCTTGAAAGTGAGCCCATAGGTTGTGGAATCAGTTTATAGTTGAGGTGACTGAAGTTCTCCACACTGTTTCAGGCTCCTGACCCTGGTGGTGTGGGACATAAAGCTCTGTGCCTCCTCCCTGTTGGCAACAGTGAGAAGAGATCATGGCCTGGCTGGTGGGGGTCCTTAGTGATGGATGATGCTGACATGCTCAAAAGCAAGGAAGGACTTGCCTGTGATGGACTGGGCTTTATCCATGATGCAACCAATGGAATGCTGAATCTGTGCAAACTTCTCAGGAAGTAGAGCCTCCTCAAGCGTTGGTCCCAGGGCAGATCCTCTGATATGATAATGCCAAGGAATTAAAGTTACTGACCCTCTCCTCCTTTTAGCCCCAAATGAGAACTGACTCGTGGACCTCTCATTTCTGTAATGCATGGATCTATTTCTCTTAGAACAATGACCCCACACCCCCACTTAGCACTACGTATCGATCCATTGTTTGCACATGTGTCATTCTCTACGCACGTGCATTGTTCTCTCTCTGTCGGTGCAACCATCTCCCGCAGGCCTGTTTTCATTTACTTGGTATGTAGTTGTGCACAGGCACAACAAATTGGTGACGAGCCCAAACCTGAATGTCCGAAAATATCACGAATGTGCACCGACAGTTACGGAACGAAACAGGGAGAGTTAAACAGCACGAGGACGCCGAAGGACCTGGGAGTAACAGTGAAAGACGTGCTGAATTTAAAGTGAAAATAAGGTGGCTTCAGTCAGGAAAGTTGATGAATTTGATAACACTAATGAAGGCTGGGAGTATCAAATATCAAGAGGTGGAACTGTATTGTAAATTGAACAACGTGGAGGGGCAAAAGAAAGCCCCTGGACTTTGTAGATAAATGGCCCAATAGCGTACAGTCTCTTTGTGCAACTCAGCCTCTGCTGAAAAGCCAGCAGGCAAGACAGTCGATGAACTTGTTACAACTTTATAAAATCACTTGAGCTCTAAACCTCTGGCAATAGCTGAAAGATTTAGATTTTACAAAAGAAAAAAGATGAAAGCCTTTCTGAATGCATTGCAGAACTGTGCAAACCTTCCCAGTACTTGACTTCAGAGATGGACTTTCTGATGCAATAAGGGACAGGCTTGTATGTGGCTTGCAAAGTCAAAGCACTCAAATGAGGCTATTGTCAGAAAGAGACCTAACGTTAGAATTGGCATTGCCAGTTACAATATGATTAGAGACTGCATCAAGGGATGCAGCAGAACTGCAGAAAAGGTGGTCAGAATGTGAAATGCATAAAATGTCCCTGAATGATGCAAAAAGCAAAACATTTTATCAATTTGTGATGCAAATAATTGTTGGTTCAAGGAAGAAGTTTGTAGACAATGTCACAGAAAAGATCACAATGAGAAAATTTGCAAGACAGATAAAAATCATAGCCAAAGGAAAAAAAACACACACAGCGAAGAGTTTCACACACAAAACTAAGCAAATGCATAAAGTAACCTAATGAAAAACAGAGTCAGACAACATAGAGTCAGACAAAGGTGAGATTTTACATCTAGAACTGCATTGTGTTACTGAAGCAGATCACAAAAGATATATGCCATGTAAAACTGAAAATGGAGCTGGATACGGGGTCAACTTTGTCCATAATTCCAGAGGCTGGCTACAACAGACTGATTTCTAAGATACCATTAGAGGAGACCTCACTCATGCTAAAGACTTACACAGGCGAAAAAGTGTCTCCGAAAGGCAAACTAAAAGTAAATATGACATATGGAGGCCAAACACAGCAGCTAGAGCTTTATGTATTGAAAAGTGGAGAGCCAGCACTTTTTGGACTTGAATAGTTGAGAAAAATCCAACTAGACTGGCGCTCAACCAAAGCTCTCAGTCTGGCATCAACAGGTGATGGCAGCCCAAATGGTGGCACTAACCAGAGACTGGCACAGCTGCTTATTGCTGATGAAGAGGTATATAAGAAGGAGATTGGTAAACTCAAGGGCATGAAGGCCAGAATTGAACTGGATGAAATAGCAACACCAGGATTCCATAAAATGCATCCTGTGCCTTATGCAGTACATCCTAAAGTGGGTGCTGTACTGCAGAGCTTGGGCATCAGGAATTCTCTCCAAGGTTAAGTGGACTGATTGGGCCATGTCCATTGTCCCGGTGATCAAGAAAGGGATTGCCAGAGCTGTTCACATATGTGAGGATCTCAAGGTGAGCACCAGCTCGGTGCTGTGTACCGTGCAGTATGCCCTGTCATGAACAGAAGACATTTTTTGCATCTTTGGCAGATGGGGAGAGGTTCTTAAAGACTGACTTGTCACAAGCCTATCGCAAATGAAGATTGAGGAGTTAAGCAGGAAGTTCCTCACAATCAACACTCACCAGGACCTGTTCCAGTATAATCATCTCATCTTTGGTGTCGCATCAGCTCCAGCAATTTGGCAAAGAGCAATGGATCAAGTGCTCCAAGATATCCCAGTAACATAATGTTATCTTGATGACATCATAACTGGAAAAAATGATGAGGAGTACCTTCAGAACCTTGGGAAAGTGCTTACCAGGCTGAGTGTGGTCTGTGTACAAAGAGAGAGAAATGCGAGTTTTTCAAGAATGAAATCTCATTTTGTGGACATGGACATGCCATTGATGAGCATAGCCTACATAATCACAAGAGAAGATTGAAGCAGTGTGATGGGTACCCAAAAAAACGGGGAAATGTGTTATGACTCAGGTCAGACATGGGCCTTGTAAACTAGCACTAGTTTCTCTCTAAAATTGCTGCATCCATTGAACACACTGTTACAGACAGGAGCGAAGTGGGAATGGTCAGAAAGATGTGAAAGAGCATCCAAGGAAACAATGAGACTAATAACATCCGATGAACTGCTCACCCATTATGACCCATCCCTGCCCATCAGAGTGGCATGTGTCCTGTCCCCTTATGGCACTGACGCCATTTTGTCATGCACTATGAAAGATGGATCTGAACATCAGACTGCATTTGCTTCAAGATCACAGACAAGTGCAGAACACAACTACCTACAGTTCGATTGAGGCACCCTTAGTCTAGTATAGGGATTAAAGAAGTGCCACCACTACCTCTACTGACAAAGTTTACACTAGTGACAGATCAACAGCCCTTTATGCCCATTTTCAATCCCAGGAAGGGAATTCCAGTGACAACTGCTACCAAATTGGGCACTATTCCTAGGAGCTCACTCTTACCAGTATCAGAATCAGTTTATTATCACCGGCGTGTGTCATGAAATTTACTAACTTCGCAGCAGCAGTTCAATGCAATACAAAATATAGATGAATGAATAAATAAATAACAGTATACATATGTTGAACAGATTAAATATCATGCAAAAAACAGAAATAATATACAAACGTGTATTAAAAAAAGTGAGGTAGGGTTCAAGGTACCAAACAACACAGCAAAGCTGATGGCTTGTCGCATCTTCCACTACTGACTACTGAAGAAGAGAAGTTTTCATACTGTGACCCAGCAGAAGTGTTCTACAACACGTTGATGGACCAGTTGCTGATAACAAGTTCTGAAGTACAAAGGGAAACAAGGAATAACCCGACATTGTCGAAATCACCATGCAAGGATGGTCAGCTCATGCTATCCTTGTGCTTCCCAAGTTCTCAGCGAGACAAGACCAACTGTCAGCATGTCAAAGAACGCTGATGTGTGGGTCTCGTGTTGTGGTTCCCTCAAAGCTGTACACCAGAGTATTAAAAAAACCTGCATAAAGGACTCCTGGGTATAGTCAAGATGAAGAGTCTCGTATGGAACTACATGTGGTGGCCAGGAATAGATAAATGAACAGATTGAAAACTTGGCCAAAGTTGTTCAGGATGCCAAAAGTACCAAAAGTGCACCCCCCACAGGCACCATTACACCCATGGGAGTGGCCATCATTACCATGGCAAAGAGTACATATTGACTTAGCTGAGCCATTCATGGACTTCATGTTCCTGATTGCAGTGGATGCTCATTCGAAGAGGCCAGAGATTATACCAATGACATCAACCACCTCAGCAAAGTCTTCTCTGCCCTGAAGACTATCTTCACCAGAAATGGTTTACCAGATCAAATTGTGAGAGGCTATGGACCACAATAGATGTCAGAAGAATTCCAAGTCTTCATAAAGAAAAATGGCATCAGGCATTTTGAGTCAGCTCCTCACCATCCATCAATGAATTGGTTAGCTGAAAAGTTTATCCAAACCTTCAAGAAATCCATTAAAGCAATGGATAAGGAGGACATTTCTCTACAGCACAAGGTGGGAAACTTCCTTTTTGGCCTAGCGTACGATTACTGCGAAGACGAGTGGGCACCCTGTAGAATAGCGACAAGAACTGGACCACTGATGTACACAGTGGATGTTGGAGATCAGACGTGGAGACACCATGTGGAGCAGCTACTGGATGCTCCACTGAAGAACACACATGAGTTGGATGCACCCAACAAGATGGACACATTACAGTCACCAGACTTACAGTACCTCTTAGTGATAATCATGTCACTGACAGCAACCTAACACCAGAAACTGAGAACGTTGTCTTAGACAAGACACCTACCAAACCTGATGCCACTCCACAGGTGCAGAGGTGCTATACTGGAGGAAACAAAGTGTCACCCAAAAAGTTGAACCTTTGGAACTGTGAAGTTACTAATGTACTGTCATTGTGAAAGAATGTTTATTTGGATTATAGGTTATTAAAAAGGAAATTGAATGTTTTGTACTTATACAATTTTGTGTTACATTAAACCAAAGGAGGAGGGAGTGTAAAGTATGGATCTATTTCTTTTAGAGCAATGACTCCCCCCCCCCCCCCATTTAGCACTATGTATTGATTTGTTGTCTGCACATTAAGCATATCTCTCTCACTGTCGCAGCAATGTGAATACTCCAATTGAAGCCATCTCTTGTGTGAGTGTTTTTATTTAATTGAAATGTAGTTGTGCACAGACACAACAGTTTCTTCCTCCTGTTGTCATTAATCAGCTTTTTGGTTTCAGTGACGCTGAGTGGAAGTTGAATGGAAATTTATTCTCCATTAGGGCTGTGGCATGTTGAGAATTCCAGAGCAGCAGGTGGGAGTGAGAGAAATCTATTGGGGCTGCTTTCCTGCCATCAAAACTTGGCTGAAGTTAAATGACTGAAGTTGATCTTAGCTTAAGGTGTCCCAGGAATTCCATTCTGCCGGCAGAACAGTGCTGCCTTATGAACAAAAGAATCAATAATTTGAGATTAATCCTACGATGCTTCAATACTAAATATTCAGGTTTACTGATTGTGAGCTGAATCAAAGGTGGTGATGAATCCGCATGTATATCGGGATGAGTGATGTCATAACAACAACCTCTCACACATTGTCAGCAAGACCAGGGAACTAATTATAAACTTCAGGAGAGAAAGACCAGAGGTCTATGGCCCCGTCCTCATCGGAGGATTAGAGCTGGATAGGGTTAGCAACTTAGAATTCCTGGGTGTTACTATTTCAAAGGACCTGCCCTGCTGCCCTGGGCCCAGCACGTAAGTGCATTTGTGAAGAAAGCATGGCAGCATCTTTACTTCCTTAGAAGTTTGCGAAGATTCAGCATGACAGTCTATAACTTGATAGATGTGTGGTGGAGAGTACATTAACTGGCTGCATCACGGCCTGGCATGGAAACACCAATGCTCTTGAACTAAAAGTTCTACAAAAAGTAGTAGATATGGCCCAGTCTAACACGGGTAAAGCCCTCCCACCGTTGAGCATGGTCGCAAGGAAGGAGCATCTGTCGTTGGGTCCCCCATCCCCCAGGTCATGCTGTCTTCTCACTGCAGCCATCAGGAAGAAGGTACAGGAGCTTCAGGACTCATATCACCAGGTTTGGGAAAAGTTATTACCCCTCAACCATCAAGCTCTTGAACCAGAGTGGATAACTTCTCTCAACTTCACTTACCGCATCATTGAAATGTTCCCACAACCTTTGAACTCACTTCCAAGGACTCTTTCTCTCATGTTCTTGGTATTTATTGTTTGTTTGTTTGTTTGTTTATTTATTGTTGTGTTTTCACAGTATGTTGTCTTTTATACTCCGGTTGAACACCCAGGTTGGTACAGTATTTCATTTATTCTATTGTGTTATTACTCTATTATGGATTTGTTGAGTATGCCTGCAAGAAAATGAATCTCAAGTTTGTTTATGGTGAAATATGTGTACTTTGATAATAAATTTCCTTTGAACTTCAAATAAGACCTCTTTTTCCATAATCCCTCCTTTCAATTTAACCTACAAATTTCATTATAGTAAATTTAGACTGCAATTCTCTCAAGGCCTCATTTTACACAAATAAGTATGGTGCACTGGCTATGCACAGAACTCTAGAATTTTGTAGAGCTGTATCATAGCTTTTAATTCCTTGTACTCCAATCCTCAAGACAAAGTCTAGGTTTCCATTATCTCTTCTCTACACTTTCATGCTATCCTTTATATTTAATGGCCTGTGCATATGGATCTACAATTCTCTATGGATATCCATTAGTTCTCACTTTACATCATTAAGGAAAGGCCACATCCTGCCAAGTTATGTCTTTGCTCATTACCTGATTGACTCCTGTTACTGAGTCACATTCCGAGCCAGGTGAATAACTTGTCTGAAATCCCATTTATTTCAGCAGTAGCCAGCAGCCACTAGTGAGGGACTTCACCAAATACCTTTGAGAAATCCTTATCCATAGATCTTTGCTCATTGACTTAGTCACCTCTTCAAAAAAGTCAGTCAAGTATTCCAGAAGTTATGTAGCCTTTGCTGTCTGTGTTTGATCATCCAAGCATTTCTAGTGTTTAGTAACTCTCTCCTTAATTATAAACTCAGCAACTTCCTCATAACAGATGTCAGGTTAATGAGCTCTTGAATTCCTACCCTCAAGCCATCAAAGATTAATATTAAAATTAGACCAATTTTCAATTCCATCTTTGCTCAGAACAAAGAAGGATGAACTTTGGATCATTGATTCTATGTCAGGTCATACTGCAGTTCCATTGCCCAATAACCTTCCCCTTAACCTGTTTTCTCCCCAGATTCGACCACTCATCTATGCATTTGAGGCAATTTACTGTGACCAGTTGATCTATCAGACATCAGCCCTTGGATGTGGGACAAAACCATAGAAACTTGGAGGAAATCTCCATGCAATCACAGGTCAGTTCATAGAGTCATAAAACACTGCAGCACAGAAATAAGCCCTTTGGCCCACCTAGCCCATGTCAAACTATAAATTTGCCTAGTCCTATCAACCTGCATCCAGACCGTATCCCTCTCTTTTTGCACTACTTATTTAATCTGATTTTAATAACTCTCATTGTAATTCATAGTATTTTTATGTTTTGCACCATACTGCTGCCACAAAACAACAAATTTCACAACATACATTAGTGAGGTTGTTTTAGCCAGGGGTGGTAATGGAGACAGACAATCTCCCACTACCTATTAAATACTCCCAATGGCTTGTCCCTCAAGTAGCCTCTGACAACCATGTCCAGTTTCTGCCCTTCACACGTGGCTTTAGGAGTAAACCCCGAGGGAAAAATCCAGAGCTGGAGTCCCTAAGGCAGTCCTACATTGAGTTCAACGCTGACTGGCAACTCCTGTGATGCTGCTGGTGCCAAACTGTATCGGTCTCTGCCGTTCCTTTGGGTTCATCAGCTGCATGGAGAGGGGGAGCTTGCTACACGGGCAACAGCTTGTTCCCCATATCGTACTGCAAAGGCTTGCGTATCTAGATGGCTAGGATATCTAGAAAATATCCACGGTCAACTCTGACCGACAGAGGCCTTCAACCCTCATACCAGTAATAGTAAACCTGATTCTGATTACTGCCCCCCCCCCCCCCGGTAAATAAGTATAATTGTATCATTTGGCCGAAGTCCCCCAGCCCCTTGAAATCTTTAGCAAAACTCTCTTTTTATAAGCCCTTTTCCCATTTAGTAATGCTGTATCAAAATGCAACACACACTAAAGTTTTGTTAAATCCTATAAAATAGATTTAAATCTAAATTTTGATAAAAAAATTCTCTTGTCCCTCCACTTCACTCCTGAAATAACTACCGGTAGTTACCATGAAATAAAATTCAACTTGTATCAAACTGAGCACGATATCCCACTTACTACTCTTGGTAAAGTATTGAAGATGAACAATCTGCAGTGAGTACGCTATCTGAGCTTTTCGTGTCTCTAGCTGGCGGACATTCATATGTATTCCGAGCAAAAATCTTTGAAAGCTTACATTAAGGAACTTAGATTTATTTCAACAGCTCCGAAGCTAAGAGGTGCTGAGGTCAAATCTGACATCCATTTCATTACACCGGCTGAGAATAAATGACAGGACAAACATGAATTTAGTCTGACACCTTCTTCATACTCTGTGTTCTTCAGGCCCACAAGCTACTGAAGACACCAGTCATTATTTCACGACAGAGGACTTCTGGAGACAATCACTCCACAGACACCCTCTGTTCAATTACTTTGAACCATCAAACAAATGTAACAAATGGTTGCTGAGAGACACTTAACTGATACACATGACACAAATCTCTTCTTGTAATACTTAGGATCCTGGCACAGTTTAATATGGAGTTCTATTATGTAATATAAATACAACAGTTATTACATTGTGCGATACATTAGCATGGTTGTCTGTGCTCATCATTTTAACTCTGTCTAGACTTGAATGGTTTAATGAGACATCGGCATAACAACAAAACAGTCATCTGACTTAGGTTTATTGCATTTGCCATGGCAACAAGTGCTCCAACCTTGCTAATATTACCTCAGAGACAAGAAGCACTGGAGGCACAGAATTTTTTTTTCAACATGAGGAGAACTTGATTGGACAAATTTAATATTTTTGTTTAAAAGGAAAACCTAGATGGCCAAATGGAGGGGCTTGTAAGGAAGCTTAAGCATTTTGACTAATGTAATTTCAGGCACGAGAAAGCCACTAACCAGAGGAATGAGGACCACATATGATTGATGGTGTCCCATTTTGATGATATCATATGGGTAGAGTTACAGCCAGGACAAAGCTCTTCCCATCAATAAAGGCTGGCAAGTGGGAAGGATCTCTTTATGTTCAGTGCAGTACAATGCATCGAGACACAAAGAAAATAAATCGAAGATTCAAGGAAAATGAAATAAAATGGAAAATAAACAAAAAAGCACTGGAATACATAACAAGTAATACAGGAATTGCAAACGAAAAAGAACAAATTAACGTGTCAAAATGTAATATCTAACAGTGTGTAGAATAAGGGATGGACATGAAGGAATGTACAGTTAGCAAATTAAACATGTTTCTGCTTTAGGTAGAAGATGCAACATTAAGGTGTTGCATAAAATAAAAAAAAAGTCTCAAAAAACTCAAAATAAGAGTTGAAAGAGCTGAAGCAGATGAGGGAAGCAAGATGATGAATATGATGAACAAATGGTCTAGAATTTCAGTCCGGCCCTTCAATTCCCAATGAATGCCTTCACGCACCTCCATCAGGGGCAACTTACAGTAGCCTTTCCTAAACACAATAGATCCTGCAGAGGTAGAAAATCCTGAGCAACACGCACAAAATCCTGGAGAAACTCCACAAGTCAGGTAGCATCTATGGAGAGGAAGAAACAGATGACATGTCAGGCTGAGATCGTTCATCAGAAATGCCTGATGAAGGGTCTCAGCCTGAAAAGTCGACTGTTTCTTCACTTCCACAGATGGTGCCAGACCTGCTGAGTTCCTCAAGCATTTTGTGTATGTTCCAGTAGCCGATCAGCCCACCAATTAGCCTATCAATCTTTTAATTCATGCGGGTTTTTCAAACCTAATCAAATACATTGTGCCTGGAAGAACATTTGGTTTAGTTGGTTTAGTATCCCAAACTGTGTCTGGCTTTGAAAAACGGACAAACTCATGAAAATAAAATTTCCAATACTTCCAATATTTTCCAGATTTCAGAGATTTTTAAAATTCCCATGATAATATTGTGTTGTTTCATTACTTACCTTTGCAACTGTTACTGTTCAACACATTCAGCAATTTTGTGACTCATTTACACTACAGAAGCAATTTAGTACTTGGTACGACTCCAGGCTAAAGTAGGCCATTTTTGAATATGGTACAATCTGTTTCCTGGATTTAATAAAATTTAGTATAATGAAACTTCTCTAGCTCTCCTGCTCAGATACATTTTTGAAAGCAAATAAAGGATATCTCAGGAATGTTGTCAGTGTTACGTCCATCAGTTCCTATGCTTCTAGAGTACAGACAAAGAAGCTGCCAAAGGCAAGGTATAATCCTGAATGAAAAATGGAAAATATTCAGTCACCCATGGAGAGTGATTGCTTTCAACATGTTGCCCTTCCAGTTCTGTCATGAAACATGATGGATTTTTGTTGGCCTGTTTAATTCAGCCAGATAAGGGCTCAGGGGCAATTTCAGTTTGCAACAGCACTGATGGGTCCACTGTGAACTTTAGAAGAGAACAGGCCATCATCAAAATGATCCAGTGGGTTAGCAAGACCAAAGGAAGATCAATCAAAATTCCTGCTGCATTGAGCAACAGATGTTGGAGGAACGTGGCAGGTCAGATAGAATCCATGGGGAATGATGATTCGGATTGCGACTCTTTATCAGGAAAGGAAAGGTGCAGAAGGCAGAATAAGAAGATGGGGTGAGAGGACGGAGCAGACGTTGGCAGGAATAGGTGAGATCAGGTGAGGGGGAAGCTGAGTGGGTGGGGGAATGGGGCTGAAGTGAGAAGCTGGGAGGGGAGAGGTGGAAGAGGTAAAGGATTGAAGAAGAAGGGATCAAATAGGAGAGCACAGTAGAGCATGGAAGAAAGGGAAGGACAAGGGGAACCAAAGGGAGGTGGAAAAAGAGAGATTAAGGGAGAAGTTAAGGAAATTGATGTTCATGAAACCAGATTAAAAGCTAACCATATGGAATATAAGGTGCTGCTCCTCCAACCTGAATTGGTCTCATCATGACAGTAAAGGAGGACGTAAACATACATGTCAAGAGAATAAAGCAGATAAAGCACAGAACAAGTAGACAAATAAAATTCAATGGGCAAGAAAAGGTAGTTATTGTATAAGAGATCCATTCAGGAGAGTTGTATCAGTGGGATAGAGGCTGACGTTGAGTCTGGTGGTACACATACTTAAGCTTTTGCATTTTCTGCTAATAGAAGCCAGGGATAAGAGAAAATGACTCAGGTAGGAGGTGTCTTTAATTATGTTGGTTGCTTTCCCAGTGTGGTAGGAAGTGCTGACAGAGTCCATAGAGAGGAGGATGATTTGCATGATAGACCGAATTGTCTGCACAAATTTCTGTAATTTCTTGTGCTTTTGGACATTCCATGATATAGTGCATCTGTAAAAATTGGTGAAGGTCACTGGGGACAAGTCATATTTTCTTAGCTTTCTGAGGAAGTGGAGGTGCTGGTGTGCTTCCTTGAAGATCGCGTTCAAACATACAATATTCTCACTGGTTTGACAGTATAGATAGAAGGATAATATTTCCCCTGACTGGAAGTTCCAGAAACAATGGCCACAGTCTTAAAGTAAAAAGTCAGTAATCTAGGACACATATGAAAAGATTTTTCTTCATGCAGAATGGAATGAACCTTTTGAATTTGCTACCCAAGAGATCTGCAGAGGCATGGCTACAGTGTATTTTTCAAGAAGAGTTCAATAGACATTTGGATACTAAGAAAATCTATAGATTTATTTTTATTTATTTAGCAAAACAATGCAGAGTAGGCCCTTCTGGCCCTTTGAGCCACGCTACCCCAGCAGCCCCACAACTCTGATTAACTCTAACCTAATCACTGGACTATTTGCAATGACCAATTAACCTACCCGTTATGTCACTGGAGGAAACTAGAGCGGACGGAGAAAACCGATGCATTCCACAGGAGGTCCTACATAGACTCCCTATAGAACCGTGATGGAATTGAACTCTGAACTACAGAAGGCCCCAAGTTGTAATATTGTTGTGCTAAGCGCTATGTTACCAAGGCACCCAAATGGAATATGGTAATGTAATATAAGAATATAAGATATGGAATTAGTACAAGAAAGGGACCCAGAGGTAAAAGATCTGATTTTGCTTCTGCTTCTCATGTTGATAAAGAGCTTTTAATGGTTTTAAGTTACTTTACAGGGATGATTAAACAGAATCTGACATTGAGCTACCTAGAACGATAGCAGGGTAAACCAGCAAAGGCCTGGTTATGGAGCTACATGTTAAAAACATCAAGGAATTTAAAGAAGACAGAAATTTGTAAAGGGCGACCACTTCAGTCAGTCTAAAGGTGGTCTGTTCCCTACCCTAAACACTAACTTTGCTGAAGCTGCCAATTAGTCATCTATAACTTGAATCAAGCCCCTTTCACCTACCAGGTTGGCACTGGTTGATTAATAACAGGCAGGAATGGTAATTTCTCATCCTTGTTTTCAAATTCCTTCATGACCTTCCTTTCTTTTTCTCTTTAATCATCTCCAGCCTCTTGGCCATGGTCATGTGTACGTGTTTGATCTTTGGTTTGCTGTGTCTTCATTTGCCAAGATCCTAAACTCTAGAATCCTCTGGCTAAACCTCTCTACCTCACTTTCAGAGAACAAAGAACAACAGTAAAACAGAAGAACATGCCTTTTGGACCAATAGATTTTTAGTAACCATGGTCGCAATTTAAACTGCACATAGACTATTATCGTGCAAGGGTCCACAGTGACACAGCTGCCCATGCACCTCCACTATCAACTCTACTCAGGGCCTCAAACAGTCTTTTCAAGTGAGGCGTCACATCACCTGTGAATCTGCTGGGGTCTTCTATTGTGTTTGGTGCTCCACATTGGTGAGACCTGCTGAAAATTAGGGGACCACTTGGTCAAGCATCTCCATTCCATCCGTCAAGATCAGGAATTCCCGGTGGCCAAACATTTTTAATTCCAATTCCCATACCTGTTCCAACATGCAGGTCCATGGCCTCCTCTTTTACCACAATGAGGCCACCCTCAGGGTGGAGGAACAACACCTTATATTACATCTGGGTAACCTCCAACCTGAAGATATGAATATCAATTTCTCCTTCTGGTAAAAGACTTTTCCCCTCCCCTCCCCTCTTCTTTTAATTCCCAGTCCGGCCTCTTACCTCTTCTCCCCTACCTCTCCTCTTTCCCTTTCCCTTGTGATCTACTCTCCTCTCCTGTCAGATTCCTTCCTCTCCAGCCCTTTACTTTTCCTATCCACCTGGCTTTACCTATCACCTTCTAGCTACTCTCTTTTCCCTCCCCCCCACCTTTTTATTCTTGTGTCTTCCCCCCTTCCTTTCCATTCCTGAAGAGTCTCACCTGTTCATTCATTTCCATAGATGTTGCCTGACCTGTTCATTTCCTCCAACATTTTGTGTGAGCTACTATCTGATGCACCATCAATAACTCTAGGAGACTGGAAGTGAACGATAGGCTTTTATTAACAGCAAAAAGGGAGCACGGCTATGTTGAAGACTGAGGGAGGAGCAGTGCCCCAATCGCCTTTATACAGGGGTCTGTGGGAGGAGCCACAGGAGCAGTCAGCAGAGGGGTGTGTCCAGACAGGTATACATAGTTTACCACACTATCGTATTTTGTTCCATCGCCTCCTCTGGCACCACAATGCAGGTACCTATCATCTTCTGTGTAAAATAAACTTATTTATTATTATATTTATTTAAAGATACATTACAGCACCATGATCCTGCATCACCCTATTGCACCCATGTGACAAATTAACCTTCTAATCTGTATGTTTTTGGGAAATGGAAGGAAACTGGAGGACCAAGAGGAACCCCTAAACCCCTTCAAACTCCTTGAAGACAACGGCAGGAATTCAACCTGGTACTGTGAAGTGTTATGCTAAACTCTAACTACTCTGCCTCATAAATCTCCTGTAAACTCTTCCTGTCTAACCTTAAAGCTAGCCACTCTAGCATTTGAGTTTTCCACCCTGGGTAAAAAGACTTGGAACATTTACCCTGTCTGTGACTCTCATAATTTTATATTTCAATCAGGTCACCCTTAAGCATCTGACTCCCCAGAGAAAACAATCTGGGTTTGTCCAACCTCTCCTTATAGCTAAGACTCGACTCGAATTTCAGCAAATCCTGGTGAATGTCTTCTGTTATTATATTTGCAGTACAAAGTTTATAGTGGAAGCTCTTGCTTTTGTTCTTTATTTCATTGAGAGATGTTGTGATGGAGATATATAGAATCATGACAGACAGAGACGGGGTGAAAGCACATAGTCAAAAAGGGATAGTTTTCAGATCAGAGGTGAGAGGTTTCAAAGGGAGATCAGGAGCAGCTGCTTCACACAAAGGATGGTGCATACTTGGAATGAGCTGCCAGAAATAGTGGTTGAGGCAAGCACATTAGCAACAGTTAAAAGCCATCTGGATACGTAGAAGGATCGAAGAGGTTTAGAGGGTAATGAGCCAAATGTGGTCATATGGGACTAGCTTGCTGAGCAACATACTTAGCATTGATGATTTGGGCTGAATAGTCCGTCTCCATGCTGTATAACTTCCTGACTATGACTCTTTGATCGGGAGAAATAGGTACATTATTTCAGCCGCTGATTGTGTTTGGAACGACTGTAGTTAACAGAATTCAGATTTAAATAGCTAAGCAACTGTGAACTTTCTAATTGAATTAACAGGGACTGACCCACATCTAATGTATTTAGAGATAGGTTAAAACAATTTGCTTTGATTTCCTTTAAGAGGCAATCTATTTGAACATCACAGACAAGCAGGAAAGGTCATGGAAACTAGATAAATCAGCAGAGAAAAAATCTCATCTTAGAGCTAAATGGCTCCAGGATGTAGGGTGAAAAGCAAAATTAGAAGTGACACTTCACCTTCCATTTCATTAGCTCATTTAGGGAAACCAGAGAGATTAAGAGGTTTGATATCCAGAGTATAACATTCTGCAGTCAGGGCAGTACCTCTAACATGGCAGATCGTCTGGTTGTAAGTGTGTTTGACCCTCCCTTCACAGGATTAATCAACTTCTCTGGACAACCATTGATGCCTAGATGCCCTAATGATGTGAGGTTCAAATGGAAAAACCCAAACTGAAGGACAAACTACCAAGGAGTTGGCTTTTACTTAAAAACGCACTAAAACACTGCAAGGTTTAAACAAAACACATTAACCAGCATCAGGCCAGATGTCACGGCAGATGATCAAAGGACATTATGATGAAAGGCAAACTATGAGACCTTGGAGTTCTGTTCTCCCCATTACAAGAAGGATATGGAGGCACTGTGAGGAGTGCAGAAGAGATAAACTAGGATGCTGCCTGAATTGGAGGCTATGAGCTATAAGGAAGAGACAGACTTCGGTTGGTTTCGCTGGAACATTTGAGGCTGAGGGAAAATCTGACAGAAGTTCAAAAAATTATGACAGACACAAATAGGATAGACAGTCAGAATCTTTTGCCCAGGATAGAAATGCAAAATAATAGAGAATATGTATTGAAAGAAAGAGGGGGTGACATTTAAAGGAGATGTGGAGGGCAAGTATTTTTATAAAAAGAGCTGTAGGTGCCAGGTTGCCAGGTTGCCACGGGTAAAAGTGGAAACAGATATGATAGTGACACTTAAGAGGTCTTTACTTCAATATGAAGAGAATGGTGGGAAATGAATTGCGCGCAGGCAGAAGACATTAACAAATTGGAAAAAAATTTGGATTATTTGCAGGCAGAAGACATTAACAAGCTGTCATTTTACTGATGAAGCAACAATATTTGAATGAGACAAGCTCTCAGACCTAGCAATTGCAGGTATAAAAAGACAAATGATGTTTTAATTGGGGAAGCATTTAAGTCATTGTTAGGCCAGAGTACACCTTCCAACCAGTAAAGACACAATTGCCCAGTGGTCTCCATCTGTCATGTAAATTTTCCATGATTCTCTAATTCTTTCAAATTAATATAATTAACAAAAATATGCCCACAAAATTAGGTTTGGAGGTTTTAAATCAGCAAGATATTATTTGAATAACTGAGGGTTGTCTTTAGTATTCAGCTATGCAGCAATTTGCATGGTCACAAAGTTGAAGGCTGTACAGAATCTTCCATGGTTGTTTGAGTTTTTTTGGAAATTACAGTGGTTTCGACTTGGTCCAATCTGCTTGTCAAGAGAATGACAGTAACTTTGAATATCAGGTTTTACAGTATGATAGAGAGCTTGGTCTCACAATTGACATTTGTTTCAATTGGATGTTTTTAACAATGGAACCTGAATGAATTAGTGAGTAAGGAACAGTATATGGATATCCAGATTGATTGACTGTCCACGAGTTTTTTTTATTCTGCTATACCTAATGCAAGGAGCCCAGCTTTTCAACCAAAGCATCATGAGAAATGAGATGAGAAGTTCTGAATGCCTTATCTACTGACATCTGAGTTTGAAAGTCATATAGGCATCAGGGTCTGGGGTCTCTAATAGTTGGACTGCACATTGGTAAAGTTCCATATCTTCAACTAGTACCATTTGTAGTGGGAATTGTGTGTGTATACATAAAAGTCTTGGCCTGAGGCATCAACTGTTTATTTCACTCCATAGATTCTGCCTGACTTGTTCCAACACTTGCTGTGTGCTGTAATGGAAGATTAGAGCTCAAATTTATTCTAGATTCATTCAAAGCCTGAGTTATACATCGTGTGACCGACACAATAACATAATCAATAATTCTTTGTTTATGTTGCATTCCACAAAAACTGCAGAATATTCGCAATACAAACAGGAGAAAATCTGCAGATGCTGGAAATCCGAGTGGCACACAATGTGCTGGAGGAACTCAGCGAACCAGGCAGCATCTATGGAAAAGAGTACAGATCACGTTTCGGGCCAAAACCCTTCTACAGGACAACATTCTTCCTGACTTCTATAATAGCAGGGCATATGCTTTCAGACCATTAGTTAGTAGGTTTGATAGTAAGGCATTCAATAACAGTGACATACATTCTTAGAGAAAAGGAATCAGATCGTTTAATTGCAATAGTTGTGATATATCTGACTGAAGTAAGGATTCAACTAGAAATGAGAATAAAGCACCAGGCAGTTCTATAACCCCACTCCCTCTGAATCACTGTTCAATGCAGAGTTGCGGGTACAGCACAGTAGATCATGGAAACCATTCTCCTCACAGTGGATAATGCCTACACTTCCTGCTGCATGAGTAAAGCAGCCAACATAATCAGAGACCTCACTCGCCCTGGAATTCTCCCTTCTTGCGCTTCCTTCTGGGCAGAAGATACAAAAACCTGAATGTTCATAACACTAGCCCACTATTACGAGCCTATTGAGCAGCTCCCTCGTATGATGAAATAGAAGCTTGATTTCATACTCTACCTCATTATGGCTGTGCACCCTATCGGCTGCCCACACTGCACTTTCTCCATAATTGGTTACTTTATTCTGCATTCTGTTATCTCAATTAAACCAGTTTACCAATGGCAGCAGGATCGTTGCAAGACATTACTCCACAACGGGTAGTCAATGTTGCACCAACCTACCTGCCATCAAGGACACATATACAGAAAAGTGCTTGAAAAGGGCCAGTAACATCGTGAAGAATCGCACACAGCCTGCTCATGGACTCTTTGTCCCACTCCCATCAGGGAGGAGGCTACGTAGCATCCACACCAGGACCAAAAACAGTTACTTTCCCCAAGTTGAAAGGCTGATCAATATGTCCACCCATTAACTTCACCATTACTTTAATATTTTCCATCAGTCACCTTATGTACACCCCGGCATCACATTATGGACATACAATCAGCCTATGTATTTAAGTTATCTTATGTATTTATATTTACTTTTGTATTTTTATAATTAGAGTCATAAAACACTACAGCACAGAAACAGGCCTATTTGCCCATCTAGTCTATGAAGAACCATTAATCTACCTGGTCCCATCGATCTGCACTAGGACCATAGCCTTTCATACCCCTTCTGTCCAACTACCTATCCAAATTTCTCTTAAATGTTAAAATCAAACCTGCACTCACCATTCCTGCTGTCAGCAGATTCCACACTCTCACCACCCTCTGAGTGAAGAAGGTTCCTCTCATATTCTCCTTAAATGTTTCAGTTTTCACTCTTAACCCATGGCCTTTAGTTGTAGTCTCACCCAACCTCAGTGGAAAAAGCCTGCTTGCATTTACCCTATCTACACCCCTCATAATTTTGTATACCTCTTTCAAATCTCCTCCTAATCTTCTACGTTCCAGGGAACAAAGTCCTAACCTATTCAACCTTTCTTATAACCCAGGTTCGCAAGGCCCAACGACATCCTTGTAAAATGTCTTGCACATCCTATTGATGCAATGATTAATGCATTGTTCATGTAAAATTTAATTAATACAAAAAGTTAAAATTTTAATGCTAGTTCAATTTTTAGTTCAGGTTCTTCTTTGGCTCATTAATCTCCAGCTCCTCGCTTCGAAACTGGGCAAGGGTCAACAGCTTTTAAATTAATTCTAATTACTGAAATACAGTTCAACATCCAGTACAAAATGAACAGGATAAAAATGCTGATTTCATTCCAGAGATATAATACCCTGGCTCTTGATGTGTTGTTCCATGCTGTTAAAAGGACAGATAACAGTACAGGTCCTCAGTAAATCAGAATGAACAGCTCTCACTTATGTATATAGGCTAAACACGAAAGTATCAGCCAAATTTAAATTACCAAAAGGTTACAACTTGGAGCAAGATTATTCAGCAAAATAAAATATTCTGAAATAAAAGAGATAAAAGTGATACTTTGAAAACAGATGAGAGTAAATCTTTATTTTAAGCTAAACAATTCAAATTTGAAGAAATAAAACTTCACACTAATAACATTGGGTTATCTAATGACAGAGGCAGTCTCTAATACGTTTGTATATGAATGCAGGTTTCATATTATGTAATGTGAGGAAATGTGGATGATCATTGAATCTTTATATCTTTATGTTGGTTTCAGGTTTGTCCAATATGAAGCTACTGTTTCAGCAGAGCATGAAAGAGATAGATTTATATTGCATTTTCCTGGTTTCTGCATGTTTTTATCCAAATAACCAAAACAGTGGCACAGCGCTGTTGGCTTTATGTCATTCTCAGTGTGAAACCTTGCCCGATGCTTCATCTTTTCCAGATGGATAGGGTTTAGTAATGTATAACATTACTGCACACAATATTCTGCATGACTGAATTTAGCGGCGGTAGTGTTCAAATTGAAGAGGAAGTGTAAGATACTATTGTCAGTTGTTCCATCCTGCTGAAAAGCTGTAGACCTATCTACAGGAAACAATGCCAGGCACCAGTCAAGGGAGACAGATGAAATAGATGAGCAAAGGAAAAAAGTTAATTCTTCAAATAAAGCCACTGGTGTAGTAATTTATCTGGAACAAAACTTATTTTCTTCTGCCTTTGCTTGACTTGTTAGATACTTCAATATGAATTGGGTTTTCTACCATTTTGCTCTAAGCTCAGAAATGTGCTATAGGATTTTGCATTTCTTGGAAGGAAAGAAAACTGCTGAGAACATTTACTTTTTGAGCCTATTTGAGGACAAGATTATATAGAAAACCTAACAGCACAATACAGGCCTTTCGGCCCACAAAGCTGTGCCAAACAAGATTGTTAGGGTTTCCGATATAAAGTTGTAAGGATGTAATGTTGAGTCTATCTAAAGCACTGATGAGGCCTCACTTGGAGTACTGTGAGCAGTTTTGGGCCCCTTATCTTAGAAAGGATGTGCTGAAACTGGAGAGGGTTCAAAGGAGGTTCACAAAAATGATTCCAGGTTTGAACGGCTTGTCATATGAAGAGCATTTGATGGCTCTGGGCCTGTATTTACCGGAATTCAGAAGAATGATGAGTGCTCTCATTGAAACCTTTCGAATGGTGAAACGCTTGATAGGGTGGATGTGGAGAGGATGTTTCCTATGGTGGGAGAGTCTAAGTCCAGAGGACACAGCCTCAGAATAGAGGGGCCTGAGATGAGGAGAAACTTTTTTAACCATAGAATGGAGAACCTGCGGAATTGATTGCCACAGGCGGCTGTGGAGGTCAAGTCAGTATGCATATTTAACATAGAGATTCTCAACTGGTTCAGGGCATGACGGGTTACGAGGAGAAGGTAGGAGATTGCGGCTGGGAGGAGAAATGGATCAGCCATGCTGAAACGGTATAGCCAACTGAATGGGCCAAATGGCCTAATTCTGCTCCTATGTCTTATGGTCTTGTGGTCTTAAAAATATTTCAAAATGAGCTTTAATTAGGGCTAGATTATATCTTAAACACAAGAAATTCTGCAGATGCTGGAAATCCAGAGTAAGACAAGCAAAATGCTGGAGGAACTTAACAGGTCAGGTAGCATCTATGGAAATGAATAAACAGTCAATGTGTTTTGTGCATATCTGTCTTCGGGACTGGAGAGGTCAAGGTAAGAAGCCAGAATAAGAAGGTGGATGGGAGGGAGGGGAAAGACTACAAACTAGAATGTCTCAAAACATCAGTAAGTCTGCAGATGTTGGAAATGCAAAGCAACACACACAAAATACTGGAGGAACTCAGCAGGTCAGGCAGCATCTATGAAAAAAGAATAAACAGTCGGTATTTCCAGCCAAGTCCCTCGAATGTGATTGGTGAAGCCAGATAGGTGGGTGAGAGGGGATGAAATAGGAAGCTGGGAGTGATAGGTGGAAAAGGTAGCCTGGAGAAGAAGGAATCTGACAAGACGGGAAAGTGAACAATGGGAGAAAGGGAAGGAGATGGGGAACCAGTGGGAGGTGATAGACAGGTGAAGAAAAGATAAGAGGGTGCTAGAGTAGGGAATTGAAGAAGAGGGAAGGGGGTGTGGGAAAAATTACTGGAAATTGGAGAAGTTGATGTTCATGCCATCAGGTTGGAGGTAACCCAGACAGAATATGAGGTGTTGCTCCTCCAACCTGAGAGTGGCCTCATTATAACAGTAAAGGAGGTCATACACTGATATGTTGGAATGGGAAAGGGGATTGGAATTAAAATGATTGGCCACCAGAAAATCATTCTTTTGACAAAGCGGTCCCCCGGTCTACGTTAGGTACATTAGAGGAGGCCGCATCAGGAGCACCTGATAAATAGACAACCTTGATAGATTTGCAGCTACATTGTTGCCTCACCCAGAAGGACTGTTTGGGACACTGAATGGAGATAAGGGAGGAGGTGAATGGGCAGATGCTGTGCTTCTTCCATGCGGAGATTAGTGCCAGGAGGGAGATTAGTGTGGAGTGGGGAGGGAGTTGCGGGGGGTGAGATACAGATGTGTTTGGTGGTAGAATTGCATTATAGATGTTGTGGAGAATGATGTGCTATAAGTGGAGGCTCACAGGGAGGTAGTTAAGGACAAGATGAACTGTTGAGGTGGCAGAAAGATGGGGTGATGATTGGAAAATGAAGGTGATGCAGGAGAGAGCAGCATCGGTGGTGGAGAAAGGGAAACCCTGTCTATGTGTTTTATTTTAAATTCTGTTTTACCTCTTATAAAGAATAATTACTGTAAGAATAAGAAGTAGGAAATTATATTAAATTCATGTTCCAGGCAGTGAGCATTGTGACTATCACATGCTATATATTTTGAATTTGGTCATATATTGGTGTGCCTGTTGAGCTGATGATGCAAGTTTAGAAACTCTTTCATGCAGAGTGAGATAGAATTTAGTTGGATATCAAAAAATAACTTGCAGATACTGGAGATCTGAAACTAAAATATAAAATGTTGGAAATACTAGGCACGTCAGGGAGCTTCTGGAGAAAATGAAACAAAGCTCGTGCCTCAGGTGAAACCATTTTCAGAACTGGGAAAAAGAAGAAATTTACAAATAGTAGGAAATCTGCCGATGCTGGAAATCCAAAGCAACACACACAAAATGCTGAAGGACCTCAACAGGCCTGGCAACATCTGTGGAAAAGAGTAAACAGTCGATTGAGAAGTAATGGGCGAGTGAGAAGAAATGAAAGGTCAGAGTGGGGAATGGGGGATAAATTTATTCACTGGAAGGAGAAATCGATATTCATGCCTTCAGGCTGGAGGATACCTAGGTAGAATATGAGGTATTGCTCCTCCATTCTGAGGGTGGCCTCATCTTGGCACAAGAGGAGGCCATGGATTGACATATTGGAACATGAATGGCAATCAAAGAAATTTAGTTTTCAGTTGCAGAGAATCTGGGAGGATAAATGGATAGGGAAGGGGATATCTGTGATAGAGTTGAGGTCAGAGTTATATTTAGAAAGTAACAGTATCTGATGATGTATTGCAAAGAGGTGGTCAGTGTATGCTAATGAACAGGCAAAAATAAACTGAGGAAATATTATGAACAGATGACTGACAGCAGAAATGACCAATTCTGAGAGAAAAGACCATAAGACTATAAGACATAGGAGCAGAATTAGGCCATCTGGCCCATTGAATCTGCTCTGCCATTCAATCATGGCTGATTTTTTTCCTACTCCTCCTCAACCCCATTTCCTGGCCTTCTCCCCATAACCTTTGTTGCCATGTCCAATCAAGAACCTATCAATCTCTGCCTTAAATATGCCCAGCTGCATGTGGCAACAAATTCCACAAGTTCACCACCCTTCAGCTACAAAAAATTTCTCCACATCTTTGTTTTGAAAAGGCACCCCTCTATCCTGAGGCTATGCCCTCGCCCACCATGGTAAACATCCTTTCCACATCTACTCTGTCTAGTCCTTTCAATATTCAAAAGGTTTCAATGAGATGCCCCCTCATCCTTCTGAATTCCAGTGAGTACAGACCCAGAGCCATCAAACGTTCCTTGGATGATAAACCTTCAGTTCTTGGAATCATCCTTGTGAACCTCCTCTGGACCCTCTCCAATGCCAGCACATTTTTTCTTAGATGAGGAGCCCAAGACTGTTCACAATACTCAAGGTGAGGCCTTATCAGTGCTTTATAAAGCCTCAGCATCACATCCTTGCTCTTATATTCTAGACCTCTTAAATTAATGCTAATATGGCATTTGCATTCCTCACCACCGACTCAACCTGCAAGGTAACATTCAGGGTGTTGGCACAAGGCCTCCCAAGTCCCACTGCATCTCAGATTCCTGGATTTTCTCCCTGAGAAGTTGGTTAAGTTTTCCAAATGTTAAAATCTACGAAATCCAGAGATTTTGTAGATTTTAAAATAATACAAATTATGTATAAAGTATAAAATGGACAGCTACCACAAAGTATCTAAAGGTTGTTTAAAATGAGAGAAAGTCAACATGATTTAAGAGGAACATGTATATTTCAAAAACAAAGGATAAGAACAAATGTAAAATATCATTGTATTTCAGTCAGAACGGTGAATCATTGGAACAGTTGTAGTAAAAATTTAAAAACATGCACTACACTCAACAAGTTTAAAAAATTACTTAACAATTATTTAATGAACAAATATAAAATATATTATTTTAAATGATTGGGAGTAATGTAAATAAATGATATTTGCAATTGGATTTTGCGTTAAAAGATTATAACATTTTTGCTTTTGATGTGATGATTGACGCCAATTATGTTGTTGTATAAGTAAGAGGGGTAGGCGTAATAAGCTGTAGCTTTAGCCTACACCCTTTTGGTCTGTTTTAAAGAATATCTATGTTTTTTTTGTAATTTTGTCCTGTGAAATCATCGTTATGAAATCATTGTTGTAAATGATGCTTTTATTATGTTTGTACTGACTGAAATTTCATTCATTCATTCATTGGATGACCATTTTGAAAGGATCTGTGTTTAGACCACAAAAGCTTCCTGATACCTGCTTCCTTAATTCTCTATTCCGCTCTTACCTAGTCCTGTTTATATGTGGGATCCTGAACAGTCATAATAAGGCTCTCTGCAAACTTGAGGAACAGCATATCATCTTCTATCTGGGCACAAAATAACCTCTTGGGTTCAATATCGATTTCTCTACACAAGATAGCTTGCTTTTTCTGGTCTATATGAGAACCAATTATTTCTGCTGTATTTCATCAGTGATGATTCTCAGTTATTTCCCCTATTAGTACATTAGGACCTGCTGTAAGCAGGACATCACATTTCTAGATGCTGCCTGACATACAATTGCTTTTGTTGTTTCAGAATTTAATTGGATATCAGGTCTGTTAACTTTAGTCATATAGAGGGGTTACACAGCGTTGAATAACCTGCTTAATCACAAAAACACATAAAGCCACAAAAATTATTAACAGAATAACAAACACAAACCATTGTACAATAGTATGTCCCCAATCACCAAATAAATCCGCAATCCAAAATAGTTCAGCAACACTCAGCCCCCTACGGACCCGGGCAGACTGGTGATCTCGCAGTCTGGTCACATGGTGCAGGTAGGGGACTGCGTAAGCCAAATAGCAGTAACCATTCCACAGATAGGGTAACCAGGGGTAGGCCGTATAAGAGCATCATCAAAATCCTGAAAACAGACAATCATTCGCGTTTAGTCAGGCGTTCTGTATTTAAACATTCCACCCGATCATGCCCTTCCACAGCCACCCAACGGGTGTTCCCCTGGGCCACAGCAATGATCTCCCCCGGGAGGCGTTCACCTGTAGGATAACGGACCCATACCTGTTGTCCTACAACAGACACCATTTTTTCTTCCTCGTCTTCCTCAATGTCAATGCCAGCCTGGTTACCATCAGGGGGAAACAGGCGCTCCAACGGGGTGCCCCCCTTCCCCATATCCGTAATAACCAAGCCGCCAAAGGTTCCGATGGTTTCTGCCGGAACCTCTGGCCCATCCCGGACAATTCCTTCATGGTGTAATCCTTATATTGTACCTGCCTTCGACCCGCGTTTAGGGCCTCCCCCGGTCTTACCCGCGCATCGCCCTCGGCCTGAGCATAGTCAGAATCAAAATCGTTTCCCTCCGCCTCATCCTGGGGGGTAGGATAAGTATACGTGGTGACCATTGCCGGCCGGGCTTGGGCTTGGGCGGTATCCTCTCCCGAGCCAGGGCCCGGGAACGGTGGGTAAGATGGTTGGTCCGGATATCGGTCGTCATCATCATACCAGATATCACCATCCCAGGTATCAATGTCATCCCCTTGTGCTAACATTGCCCTTACTCGGGCGGGATCCGGGGACATAGATCCCTTTTGCTTATACAACTGGTGTTTCAATTGGAGGGCCCGACATGCCAATTTGACCCCCGTTTCTTCCAGCTCAGAAGCCCGATTCTGACTGGTGCGCACTACTTCGCCCATCATAGCACACCTCTGTTGCATGGCTTCAACTTCCTCCCTTAATTCACCCAATTCCTTCTTCTTAGCAGATAATACTCCTGATTGATGCCTCAGGGCTGTGGCCAGCAGCCAAAAAGCATCCGTCAGGGACCCCTTTTGCTCCGGAAAATTCAGCTCTCGCAATAACCGTGCCACACTGTCCCCGATAGGGGTTTCCCGTGGTAGCAGGCGATCCTCCCAACTGAGAGGAGAGCCCAACTGAGACAATGTATTTGCCAGCATCCCGAACCCGGCCGAATTATCCGTCCAGCCGGGAATAAGAAACTGTTCGGGAGTGGCCTCCTTCTTGCGGCGGAACAAATTCATCCTGATACCCTGCTCGCAGCGCCAATTGTTATGGACGGAAAGTTATCCGACCAAGCAGGAACGTGGTATCAGAGAAGATGTACCCGCGACAAGAATGAGACTAGACCATGGATCACAGTATTACACTTATTTATTGGTAAGGTAAAATATTAGCATAAATGACACTTCATTGCGAAAAGCGGCTTAACTTAACTACCCACGCTGTGCAACTGCCCTTTCCCCGATACAGGCAACACTTATCAACGCGCACGCTGTGCAACTGCCCTTTTCCCGATACAAGCAATACTTATCAACGTGTGGTTAATCCCACTCCCACACGACTCATACGGGGCCAGGAACAGGTGTGATGAAGCACCCACGCCAGCGAACGCGGTCTTCACCTGGGATGTTTCGTCCCCACCTGGGGTTCCTTCTGGTCTTGCTAGTTGTTGTCCTTCTCCACGGACTGCATGTCGTCCTCTCCCTGTCTTCCGCTTGTCTTCTCTCTCTCCTCTGCTTCTTACCTCACAGCCCCTGGCCCCTTTCTATATCCCCTTGGAACAATGAGAGCAATAAATATCTTAACATACTGACGTCCTGTACAGTGCCCCTACATGCCTACATGGTACAGTTACCACAGGACAATTTAGGACGTGTTACGGTTGACGAGCTGGGACCGATTGCATTGTTACATTTCCTGTCCCGACGCCATCCATTCTGCTACATTAACAACCCACTACCCCACCAAATACCACCTGCTCAGTGGAAACTTATAGCAACCCATTAACCTCTCAAGTCCCACGTT
Source organism: Hemitrygon akajei (assembly GCF_048418815.1). Classification (NCBI taxonomy): domain Eukaryota; kingdom Metazoa; phylum Chordata; class Chondrichthyes; order Myliobatiformes; family Dasyatidae; genus Hemitrygon; species Hemitrygon akajei. The sequence goes on from NC_133131.1 coordinate 146,994,820, forward strand.
CTTTTCCTACAATACAGTTAACTTTAGTCATGTATTTCAGCCTCAAAAGTGAAGCCTGCTTGACTTGAAATGAACCTGAACAGATCTGATGCCATGAAGCTGGCACTGGAAGCACCTACAAATAAGTCTCTTTTAAGTTATTTGCTTGCATCCCTGTCTCCATTAGATACTACCCTACCATCATCGGCGATCCAGATATCCTCATCATGTGGTCACATGTCCAAACCCATCGCTTAGCAACTGATCACGATCTATCTCCAGGTGTTTCTTCAATGTCATCCTTGACCTGTAATCAAACCCAATGAACGATTTAAAGCCTTGGTGCACATTTTTTATTCAAGACTTATGTCAGCCTCTCTCATGTTTTGGGTTTTGCATTTTGTTCTGGCTATGTAATGATTTCTAGACCACGATCTTTAAATATGTGGACTTCAGCCAAGATCTTGCATTTGCCTGATTAACCTCCCTTTCCCTGCCCTCTCTGCTCCCACCTCACCAAATTAAATTCTGAGAAAATGAGCACAACTGACAATAAATCAACACTATGAGCAATTTCAAGAATATAGCTGTCTGGGCGCAATATAATCTCATACACTGCTTAATCTGATGAGCTTATCTGAATTCCAGCAGAGTTCAGATCTAGAGGCAAGTGGAGTTGCTGCCAAACCAGAATAGTAATTTTTTGATACAGAGTAGTTAGTTGCCTAATGTTACAGCTGAAACCTTGTGTTCTAGTACCTGTCCTGGACTACCTCAGAAGTTTCATATGTACCTAAATTAGTGGGTTCTTAAATTAAAGACACAAAAGGTGCTGGAATCTTAAGATGATTTTTAATTTAAACTGTATGTTTAATATTACTTTGTTTTGTTATAGAGTTATAAAGTCATAATCATAGAGGACTACAACACAGAAACAGCACCTTCAACCCATCTAATGCAATCCAAAGTATTATTCTTCCAAGTCCAATTGAGCTGCACCTGGACAATACCCCTTTCATCCATGTACTTAACCAAGCTATACTTAAATGTTTGATGCACCATCAATAACTCTCGGAGATGTGAGTTAGGGTAGGCTTTTATTGGCTGGAAGAAAGCACAAGCAGCAAGTGACCATCACACAACATCCTGGAGACTGAGGAAGGGTCTGTGGCTCCAATCACCTTTATACCGGGGTCTGTGGGAGGAGCCACAGGAGCAGTCAGCAGGGGGGGCGTGTCCAGACAGTTCACCACAATGTTGAAATTGAACCAGCATCCACCACTTCCACTGGCAGCTTTTTCTACACACTCACCAGTCTCTGAGTGAAGAAGCCTCCCTTAAACAATTCACCTTTCACCCTTAACCCATGACCTCTAGTTCTAGTCTCACTCAACCTTAGTGGAAAAGTCTACTTGAATTATCATATATATGTACACCATTCATAATTTTATATACCTCTATCAATTCTTCCCTCATTTTTCCTATGCTCCAGGGAATAAAGTCCTAACTTATTCAAACTTGCCCTCTAACTCAAGTCCTCAAGTCCCGGCAACATGCAAATTTTCTCTGTATTCTTTCAATCTTATTAATGTAATTCCTATCGGTACAGTAGGTGACCAGATCTGCATCATGGTCCATCTTAGACCTCACCAACATCTTATATAACTTCAGTGTAATATCCTAACTTCTGCACTCAATACTTTGTTTTATGCCAAACACTCCATCTACGGCCCTAAATCCAGTTTAACCCATGGAAGCAGAATCATGGCAAGAACTTTACTAGGCAATTAACTGAATAAAAATTATGGCAGTAAGTTTAGGATCTGAACCAGTACCCTGGCAGAAACAAGTACTGTATATAGGCAGCCAGCGTTGCTTTCCCAGTGAAATTCCACTACAGTGTAGGGGGTGGTATAAAGAATTAAATAAGCCAAGGCACTGTTAACTTGAAAAAGTGAAAATTCTGCTTCATTATTTTACCAGGTAGCATATCTGTATAGCAATATAGAGCGGCATTGAGAAAATTAATATATGACTTTGTTTAATATGAACACAATTAAAGGATATTAGAGGGCTGATTATAAATTAATTCCTTTGAGGTGGGTGGGGAGTTATTTGCTTCAGGGATTATATTCCCTTGTCAGAAAACTATTTCGACAATATTTTATTCAACTCATATAAACAATGACAATTCATGCCAGAGTAAATGTTTATCTTATTAATCCAATTTATTTTCTGGAATGGTATTACTAATGAATAAATTACATTTTAATAAATAGCTACTATAATGAGCTAATACAAAAGCCACTTCTGTACAATGATATTCAACAAGAATTGCAGTGAAGTTTTGTTTCCAATCAACTGTTAAAAATAGGACTTGGGGCCTTTTGGGAACTTTCAGTGGGCTGCAGTTATTGTGAACATTCACTTGTTTGGCTGAGGCAGCACGAAATTTAACAAGAGCTCGGAGCCTTTCAGGAATTTCCGGTGGTCTGCAATCATAACCATCTATCAGGCGTTTAGCAAAGGCTAATAGAAAGAAGTAATTGTAAACAGAGCTGCCATTGTTGGAATGGGCCAGTGTTAGAGTGGTCAGGCCTTTAGCTCAGCAGTCTTCAGCGACAACAGACGGAGGCTCTAAGAAAGGTACTTGTAATTATTTTCTTTCTTACTTTGCTTATTATTACAGAGTTAGTGCATTGGGAGTGGGTCCAATGTCTGTGGTATGTTCTTTGTGTGGGTCGTAGGAATTCTGGAAGACCTCCAGTCTTGCTGATAACTATATATGCACAAGGTGCATCAAGCTGAAGTTCCTTTGAGAATTTGTTAAGAAACTGGACCTGCAGCATGATGATTTTTGGCTAACATGAGAGAAAAGTGAGTTGATAGATAGGAGCTACAGGGAGGTAGTCAACCTTAAGGTGCTGGAAGCCAGTACCTGGGTGACAATCTAGAGAAGGAGAGGGAATAGGCAGCCAGTACTGAATACCCCTGTGGCTATTCCCCTCAATAATAAGTGTATCATTTTGGATACTGTTGGGGGAGGGGATTTACTGGGGAAGCTGCAAAGGTCAGGTCTCTGGCTTTGAGGCTGGCTCTGTGGGTCAAAAGAGAAGGGGGAGAAGAGGAGTGCAAGAATGATATGGGATTCCATAGTTAGAGGACCAGGCAGGAGATGCTGTGGAAGTGAAAGAGACACTCTGACGGTATGTTGTTTTCTGGGTGCCAGAGCCAGGGATATCACGTGTCAGGTCCACAACATTCTAAAGGGTGAGTAGCCCGAAGGTGTGGTACGTCCTGCTACCAATGACATAGGTAGGAAAAGGGAGGAGGTTCTGAAGAGAAAATATAGGGAGTTAGGTAGAAAGCTGAAGAGGAGTAGTACCAGTGACTAATCTCTGGATTGCTACATGTGTCACAAGTCAGTGAGGGCAAGCATAGGGTGCTTTGGCAAATGAATGCATGGCTGAGGAATTGGTGCAGGAATTGGATTTCACATTTCTGGATCATTGGGATCTCTTCTGAAGAAGGTATGATGTGTACAAAATGGGTAAGTTACACCTGAATCCGAAAGGAATCAATATCCTTGTGGGCAGGTTTGCTAAAGCTGTAGGGGAGGGTTTAAACTAATGCGGCAGGGGGATGGGGGATTTCAATATGCAGGTAGATTTTGAAAATAAAATTGGTGCTGGATCCCAAGAGAGGGAATTTGTAGAATGCCTACAAGATGGCTGTTTCAGAGCACCTTGTGGTTGAGCTTGCTAGGGGAAAGGCAAATCTGGATTGTAATGAACCAGATTTGATTAGGGTGCTTAAGGTAAAAGAAACCTTTGGAGACAGTAATCACAATATGATAGATATCACCCTGCAATTTGACATGGCTGTATTACAGTTCAGTTTACGAGGGAATTACAGAGGCATGAGAACGGAGCTGGTCAAGAAGATTGGAAAAGGACACTAGCAGGGATGACAGCAGAACAGCAGTGGCTGGAGTATCTGGGAGGAATTCAGAAGGCAGAGAATAGATACATCCCAAAGATGAAGAAGTATTCTAAAGGGAGGATGATACTACTATGGCTGACAAGGGAAGTCAGAGGCAGTATAAGAGTAAAAGTATATTTTATATCACAAAAATGGGAAATTAGAGGAGAGAAAACAACTAAAATGTTGTTTGAAAACAATGCTCCTCAGACAGGATGAAGAGGTCAATACTCCCCAATGCCATTAGGCTTTACAATTCTACCGCCAGGACTTAAGAACTTTTTAAAAGCTATTATTAATGCTTTTTGAGATAGTGATTTAGATGCATATCATATTTTTTACTGAGTTAAGTATTGTATGTAATTAGTTTTGCTACAACAAGTGTATGGGACATTGGAAAAAAAGTTGAATTTCCCCATGGGGATGAATAAAGTATCTATCTATCTATCTATTTATCTATCTATCTATCTATCTATCTATCTATCTATCTATCTAAAAAAGCCATAAGGTGAGAAAAGAGTGTAGTTGCTATTACTAAGGTGACATTTCTTGGGAAGCAGAAGGATCTGAAGGTAGATTAGTCACATAGACAAGAAGGACTACACACAGGGTTTTGAAAATGGGATGGCATTTTCAAAAGAGGTGGCAAATCTCTTTTTGAAAAGAGATTGTGATGGCATTAGTAACGATCTTGATTTGCTCGAAATCAGCTTCATTTGATCGAGAATTGCTCAATTTTGGAATGGTTCTAGAATAATGGAAAATTGTAAATGTCACTCCACTCTTTAAGAAGGGGGGAGGACAGCGAAAGTAAATTTTAGGCCAATTATCCTGATTTCAGCAGTTTCCAGCTGCTACCATCTGGGAAGCGATGGCACAGCATAAAAGCCAGGACCAACAGGCTCTGGGATAGCTTCTTCCACCAGACCATCAGACTGATGAACTCACGCTGATTTGAGTGTACTCTATATTACATTGACTGTTTTATTTATTATAAGTTACTATGATTGCACACAGCACATTTAGCTGAGACAGAACATAAAGATTTTTACTCCTCATGTATGTGAAGGATGTAAGAAATAAAGTCAATTCAATTCAATTCAAATGAGAAGCAAATCAAACCTAAATGAGAAAGCAGACTGCTGTGAGCTTTGTGAATATTCGTTACTTCTGCAAACTGAAAACTTGCTAAGCATCTTTCTTTAGTGATATCACTTCAGTTACAAGCAATGTAAGGCAGCCAGTTCTTATTACAAATGAGGTATACTAATAAATAGATTTTGAAGTGTATTAATAAGGATGGGATGTTGGGTTATGTGGAGGCACATGATAAAAGAGGACAAAGCCTTACCTGACAAATCTGTTGGAATTTTTTGAGGAAAAACAAGCAGGACAGATAAAAGAGAGTCAGTGGGTGTGTTTACCTAGATTTTCAAAACACATTTGACAAGGTGCCACGCATGGAGCTAATTAGAGCCCAAGATAAGAGCCCATGGTATTACGGGAAAGATACTAGTATGGATAGAAGATTGGTTGACTGGCAGGAGGCAAAGAGTGGGAATAAGGGGGGCATATTTTGGTTGGCTGTCAGTGACTAGTGCTGTTCCACAGGGGTCAGTGTTGGGACCACTTCTTTTCACGTTATATGTTAATGATTTTCATGACAGAATTGATAACTTTGTCACCAAGTTTAAAGACAATATGAAGATAGATGGAGGGGAAAGTAATGCTGAGGAAGCAGTGAATCTGCAGAAGGACTTAGACAGATTAGGAGAATGGGCAAAGAAGTGGCAGATAGATAGATAGATAGATAGATAGATAGATAGATAGATAGATAGATAGATAGATAGATACTTTATTCATCCCCATGGGGAAATTCAACTTTTTTTCCAATGTCCCATACACTTGTTGTAGCAAAACTAATTACATACAATACTTAACTCAGTAAAATATGATAAAAATATGATATGCATCTAAATCACTATCTCAAAAAGCATTAATAATAGCTTTTAAAAAGTTCTTAAGTCCTGGCGGTAGAATTGTAAAGCCTAATGGCATTGGGGAGTATTGACCTCTTCATCCTGTCTGAGGAGCATTGCATCGATAGTAACCTGTCGCTGAAACTGCTTCTCTGTCTCTGGATGGTGCTATGTAGAGGATGTTCAGAGTTATCCATAATTGACCATAGCCTACTCAGCGCCCTTCGCTCAGCTACCGATGTTAAACCCTCCAGTACTTTGCCCACGACAGATGGAATACAGTGTAGGGAAGTGTATTGTCATATACTTTGGTAGAAGGAATAAAGGCATTGACTATTTTCTAAATGGGGAGAAAATTCAAAAATCAGAGGTGCAAAAGGACTTGGAAGACATTGTGCAGGATTCTAGAAAGGTTAACTTGCAGATTGATTCAGAGGTAAGGAAGGCATAATGTAATCTTAGCATTAATTTTGATGGGACTAGAATGTAAAGGCAAGGATGTGATACTAAGGATTTATAAGACTTTGGTCAGACTGTACTTTAAGTATTGTGAGCAGCTTTTAGCCTCTTACGTAAGTTACAATGTCCTGGCATTGAAGGGTCCAGAGAAGTTTCATGAGAATTCCCCTGGGAATGAAAGGGTTAATGTATGTGGACTATATGATATCTCTGGGCCTGTACTCACTGGAGTTTAGAAGAATGAGGGAGGATCTCATTGAAACGTTTCAAATATTGAAAGGCCAAGAGAGAGTGGATATGGAGAGGAAGTTTCCTATAGTGGGGTGTCTGGAACCAGAGAGCACAGCCTCAGAAAAAAAGGAACGCCCATTTATATCGGAGATGAGGAGGAACTCATTGTCATAGGCAACTGCCGGTTAACTGTCGGCTAACTATTACTTGGATTGCACTACCTGTATGTATAATCTATATTTTCATTTATATTTATCATTATTATTGTTATGAGCAGAGAGACAACATCTGCCGGAAGTAAATTCCTTGTATGTGCACAGGTACTTGGCGATTAAAGTCTGATTCTGATTCTGATTCTGTGGAGGCTAAGTCATTGGGTATATTTCAAGCAGAGGTTGATAGCTTCTTGATTAGTCAGGGCATCAAAGGTTAAGGGAGAAGGCAGGAGAACGGGGTTGTGAGGGATATGTTATCAGCCATGATGGAATGGCGGAGGCGTCATGATGGGCTGAAAGGCCTAATTCTGGTCCTATGTCTCCTGGTCTTCTTGTCAATTTATCAGTTTACTATTGCAATATACTCTTCTAATTCAACATGAAAACTAAGTGGGACGTATGATTTTTCAGTTGAAGGAATAGATTTGGATAAATCACTGAGATAGCTGCTGTCTGGGAGGATGCTCTCCTTGACTGACTTGGAGGTGGTTTACCTTCATTTACTAAACAGTAAATTATAAATTACCTCACGGTATTAGATGAAAACCTATTACTTTTCCCCTCAGTTTCAAGACATGAATACAATATTCATTACACACATGTGCCATGATGTTGGTGCTCTGAGGTCTGATTAATTGTATAAAGCTTCCATATCACGGAGAGACAGGTTGACAGTTGAGAGCACGCTATAGATAGTAGCATTTATGCAATACTAAAAAATCCATAAAACATTGCTGATTTATTGGGGTCTTCCATACTTGAGAACTAATTCTCCATGTTAACAGTCACCAGAAATTTTTGCGTTGATGTAACGCGTGATTCAAACTTGGAAGTGTGTAATTAGTTTTGATGTACTGTATTAATGGAAACATGGGAATCCGCAGATGCTGGAAAACCAAACTGCTGGAAGAACTCGTCATGTCAAGCAGCATCTATGGAGAAAAATGGATGATCAATTGAAGAAGATGGCAGCAACGAACAATGCAACCAAAGATGACATCCTTCAGCCAGTTCACGAAACTACTTCTTTTACTTCATCTTCCAAATATATTTTCAAATATTTGTTTTTCACTCTTTTATTGCTGTTTGCATGATTTGTTCTTCTTTGGTGCTTTGAGTGTGTGATATTTTTCTTTGAATGGGTTCCATAGTGTTTCTTTATTTTGTGGCTATCTGTGGGCAGACATATTTTAGGGGTTGTATTCTGCATACATACTTTGTTAATAAATGTATTTATATTTTGAACTTTGAACATACTGAGCTGAACCCTGCATCTGTTCTAATGTACTGTTTTGACCTGAAACATCAAGTTCCACAGATGTTGCTTGACTTCTTCCAGCAGATTGCTTATTGATGTATTAATAACTCCATGTATTTGTTCAAGTGGCTTTTAAATGCTATTTTTGGACATGTTTCAATGACTTCCTCATTCCTTATATACACCACCCTCTGCATAAAGATGTTTCTCTTTAGGTCACTTTTAAACGTCTTCGCTTTCACTTTAAGCCTACGCCTTTTGGCTTTCCTAGGAAAAGGAAAGTTGTTCCTCATGACTTTATAAAGTCACCACTCCATATCACACACTCCAAGGAATGAATTCCTGGCCTCTCTGTAACTCAGGACCTTGAGTCCTGTCAACATTCTTGTACATCTTTGCCTCAGTCTTTCCACTGATTTGGAATACATTGAAGCATGGTATAAACAGTGGCGAGAGTGGATTATATCATAGTCTGCCCAAGTGGCCCTTTCTACCTTGCCCTCTTGCCACCTCTGTGGTAGAGCCTGATATTTCCATAATGGCTTCCTCCCCCTCATGACTCACAGATCCAAAGCGGAATCGTCATCTTCAATCTTGAGACAACTTGTAAGAAGAAAAGAAGTTCACGTTATGTGAACGTATGCTAAGTTTGCTATTTTCGTTGCAACTGCTCACATGTAAATACTGGGCTTGCCTTTCCAACCAATATCTTACACTGAAAACCTTTAATACCAAAGCTACTACTCAGCTATTCAAACATAATTATTGTCTCCGCACATACCCAGACAGTGATGAGCAACACATGTGAATGTAATCATCTAAGGCTAAGAAATGAGAAGTTATAATTTAGTAAAATTTTAATGTTGGCACCGTTCTCCCAGAAATATTTCTCTGCAAGATATAATTTTCTTCTTGCCAGATAGCTATTGATTTCAAATTCCAGCCCATGAAAGATCTGTTTTTATACATAACCCACTGATTTAGTACTGATATTTTAGGTGTCATTATTAAATTAATACTACAAAAGTGATGTTTTCCTTAAACTTTTGTCTGATAAACATACGACTGTCAGTGAAAATTTCATTTTGTTTCCCGAAATTCTACAAGGATTTTGGAAAATAAGAAAAAGTTATTCCAACATTGATACTGGGTAATTTATGATATATGCATGATTATATCATGGACAGTAATACATTACTGTATGTTTTTTTAAATGAAGCTGCTTTTTGTCCATTTAACTGTTCGTTTATCTTCTAGGCATGCATTCCCCTGTCAAATGACTGGAATTGAAATTGGTTTATTATTGTCACATGTAGCGAGGTACAGTGAAATGCTTGTCTTGCGTACTGTTCCTACAGATCAAATCAATATACAGTACACTGAGGTTGAACAAGGTAAAACAATAACAGAATGCTGAATAATGTGTAACAGCTACCGAGAAGGTGCAATGTAGGTAAACAATGAAGTGTAAGATTGTATCGAGATAAACTGTGCGGTCAAGACTCCATTTTACTGTACTAGGGAACCAATCAGTTGTCTTATAACAATAGGGTGGAAACTATACTTGAGCCTGATGGTACTTAACTTCAGATTTTTGTTTCTTCTGAGAAGAGAGAATGTCCAAGGTGGGTGAGAATTTTGATGATGCTTGCTGCCTCACTGAGGCAGTGAGAAGTAGAGACATGTCCATTGAGGGAAGGACAGTTTCCATGAGGTGCTGAGCTGTGTCCACAACTCCCTTCACTTTCTTGCAATCATGTGTAGAGCCATACCAAGCCATGATGCATCCAGATAGGATGCTTTCTATGGTGCATCACCAAAAATAATGAGAGGTCAACAGGCGTATGCTAAATTTCTTTTGCTCCTGAGGAAATAGATGTTCAGTCCTAGAACTTGAAGTTCTCAACCCTCTTAACCTCAACACTGACAACTTTCCTGAAGTTAATGTTGAGCTCTTTCCCTTTGCTGACACTGAGGGCACCACGTTAGCATAGCAGTTAGCACAACACTATTACAGCTCAGCACATCAGAGTTCAGAGTTCAATTACAGCATCTTCTGTAAGAAGTTTGTACGTTCTTCCCATGAACATCTGGGTTTCTTCCAGGTGCTCCGGTTTCCTCCTACAGTCCAAAGATGTACCAGTTTGTAGGTTAGTTGGTCATTGTAAATTGTCCCTTGATTAGGCTAGCTTTAAACAGATGGATTGCTGGACAGTGTGGCCTGTTGGGTTAGAAGGGCCTGTTCTGCACTGTACCTCTAAATAAAACATAAATAAATAAAAACAAGCTTTTTGACAACATATCAGTAAACTCACTGTCTTCTTCCTATACTCTGACTCATTATTATTTGGAATACAATCCACCGCAGTGATACCATCTGACTTAAAGCAGAGTCTGGCCACACGGTCATGAGTGTACAAGGAGAGGAGTCATATGAGATTCTAATAATAAAGCTGATGCTGAGTCTGTCTATCAGCAATAATGGATTGAGAAGCACTGGAGATCTCCTGAGATACCACCACTTATTTCCATTTTTTTGATTTATTCTTCAGAAACATTTTATCATTTTCATCATACCACCGGTGGTGGTTGGCATCTGTCTGTCTTGAAGGACAATGGGTGATGATCATCATCATCACAAGCCTGGGCGGAAGGTATGGAAATCCTGCGATCCCCAGTCATCAAGATCCCCCTCTCAACCACACCATTGTAGTCCAAAGGAAAGATTATGAAGCAATAGGTTTGGCACCAGCTCGGCTGCAGGAGCTGCTGAAAGGATGTTGAGTGGTATCCAGCCGCCTTAGGGGCTCCATTCCAGATTTGTTGTCAGGGTTTACTCGAATAACCTTTGTCTCTCCTGAGGCTGCCAACAAGGCAGAGGGGCTATTTTCCCATAGCTGGGGATCTGGTTAACGAGCACCAGGATGTGCCCACACACCGGTGGGCCTGGTTCTACGTGTGCAGGGGCCAGACCTCCTACCTGATCTCTGTAGTTCAGCCTGAGATGAAAGCAGTTCAGGTTCCATGTGGCACTTCATGAGGCTTGTTGTTGAGAGGCTGTGTACTGACAGGGTGAGCCTTACACATTCAGCTTTCCTTTTCACAAGACTGTTGGCCTGCGGTGGATACTGAAAGTGAGAGCAACAAGCACTACCCACTACTCTACCACACTAGACACATCACAACAACCAGTTCGACACCTACTAGTAGAGATATCTAAAAGAAGAGGACATACAGTAGGTTTAAAGGTGAAATGGAGAAGATTTAAAGGTGATTTGAGTAATATATTCTCTACACAGGAAGTGGTTGATATCTGGAACATGCTGATAGAGGTGGAGGAGTCAGATACAATCAAAGTTCAAAGTAAATTTATACCCACCATATACCATCCTGAGACATGCTTCCTTGAGGGCAGGTTCAGTAAATCCAAAGAAAACGTAATATAATCAATGAAAGAAGGCATCCAACAGAATGTGCAAATGACAACAAACCATGCAAATACAAAAAGAGAAATAATAATAATAATAAATGATAATAATAATAAATAAGCAATGAATATCAAGAACATGAGATGAAGAGTTCTTGGAACTGAGTCTGTAAATTGTGGGAACAGTTCAGTGGTGGGCGAGTGAAGTTGAGTGAAGTTATTTCCACTGGTTCAAGAGCCTGATGGTTGAGGGGTAATAACTGTTCCTGAACCTGATAATGAGGGTCCTAAGGCTCCTTCAACCTGTTGGCAGCAGTGAGAAGTCAGCGTGGCCTGGATGCTGCTTTCCTGCAACAGCACTCCATGTTGATGTGCTCAGTAGTGGGGAGGGCTTTACCCATGATGGACTGGGCCGTATCTACCACTTTTTGTAGGATTCCCCATTCAAGAGTATTGGTGGTTTCCATACCAGACCATGAAGTAACCAGCGAATACACTCTCCACTGCACATCTATAGATGTTTGTCGAAGATTTAGATGTCATACTGAACCTTTACAAATGTGCTGTCATGCTTTCTTCATAATGGCACTTACATAAGTAGAACAGTCAATGTAATATAGAGCACACACAAATCAACATAAGTTAATCAGTTTGATGGCCTGCTAGAAGAAGCTGTCCAGGACCCTGTTGGTCCTGGCTTTTATGCTGTGGTACCATTTCCCAGATGGTAGCAACTGAAGTAGATTGTGGTTGGAGTGACTCAGGTTCCCAAAGATTCTACGGGCCCTTTTTACACACCTGTCCTTGTACATGTCCTGAAACATGGGAAGTTCACAACTACAGATGAGCTGGGCTGTTTGCACCACAGTCTGCAGAGTTCTGTGATTAATGGAGGTACAGTTCCCATCCCAGGCAGTGATGTAGCCAGTCAGGATATGGTTGGCTGCCAGGAAATTCCACTTTTGGCTGATGGAGTGGAGGTGCTCAACAAAGCAGTTTCTCAGTTTATGTCCAGTCCCACACCAATGTAGAGGAGGCTGGGTCGGGTGCACCGGATACAATAAACTACCCCATCGGGTTCCCATGTGAAGTGTTCTCTCACTTGGAAGGACCATTTGGGGCTCTGAATGGAGGTAAGTGGGCAAGTGCAGCACTTTGGGTCTTGCAAAGACTTGTGCTGAGACAGAGATTATTGGGATGGAACGAATGGATAAGGGAATCAGAGAGAAAGTGTTCCCTGTGAAAAGCAGAGAGTTGGGGCAGGTAAAGATGTGTTTGGTGGTAGGATCCCTTTGAAGATGGTGGAAGTTGTGGAGAATGATGTGCTGCATACTGAGTTTCATGGGGTAGTAGGTGAGGACAAGAGGATCTCTATCTCTGGTAAGGTGGTGGAAAGATAGGTTGAGTGTGGATGTCCAGGAAATGGAGGAGATACGGGTGAGGGTAGCATCAATGGTGGACTAAGAGAAACTCTGCTCTTGAAGAAGGAGGACCTTTTTCATATCCTGGAAAGGAAGGCCTCAACCTGGGAATAGATGTGGTGGTGACGAAGGAACTGAAAAAAAAATTGAATAATTACTTAAGCAAAAATGATCTGCAAAGGTATCCAGACAGAGCAGACGAGTAGAGATGACAGGTATGTTCTGCAGGGAGCTAGCATTGACTCATGGGCTGAGTGGACTCCACCTATATCATCGTGAACCTATGCCTTCATGGAGTGTGACAACCACCCAAATCTACATACCTTAGAAAGACATGAGTCATGTGTATCCTTTTAGCTATGCCATTTGATTTGTTCTGACATGGCTTACATATTTGAAATACACTCTGAATGATCCTTTTACATACTGTTTTTATTTTCTTTCATAGGTTGAACTCCTTGCCCTGATCTTTGTTATGCAATTACCTGAAGGAAAGTACATTCCTGAGAAACAGAAATATTACACTAGCAGCTCCGTCCAGCAAGATGCTGCTCTTACACTGTTGAGGTGAAAAAAAAATCACAAACAAATGGTCTAATAAAACCAATAAATGCTGAAAGCTCCTCAGCAGCTTTGATGAGGGGTTCCATGTTTGAAACATTATCCACAGATGCTGCTTGACCTGCATGTGCTCAGATGCTGCTGCTCAGTTATGCAAACCATATAACCATATAACAATTACAGCACAGAAACAGGCCATCTCGCCCCTTCTAGTCCGCGCCGAACATTTACTCTCACCTAGTCCCACCAACTTGCACTCAGCCCACAACCCTCCATTCCTTTCCTGTCCATATACCTATCCAATTTTTTTTAAATGGACGTATTGAACCTGCCTCTACCACTTCTACTGGAAGCTCGTTCCACACAGCTACTACTCTCGAAGTAAAGAAATTCCCCCTCATGTTACCCCTAAACTTTTGCCCTCTAACTCTCAACTCATGACCTCTTGTTTGAATCTCCTCTACTCTCAATGGAAAAAGCCTATCCACGTCAACTCTGTCTATCCCCATCATAATTTTAAATACCTCTATCAAGTCCCCCCTCAACCTTCTACGCTCCAAAGAATAAAGACCTAACTTATTCAACCTTTCCCTGTAAGTTAGGTGCTGAAACCCAGGTAACATTCTAGTAAATCTCCTCTGTACTCTCTTTATTTTGTTGACATCTTTCTTATAATTCAGTGACCAGAATTGTACACAATACTCCAAATTTGGCCTCACTAATGCCTTGTACAATTTTAACTTTACATCCCAACTTCTATACTCAATGCTCTGATTTATAAAGGCCAGCATACCAAAAGCTTTCTTCACCACCCTATCCACATGAGATTCCACCTTCAGGGACCTATGCACCATTATTCCTAGATCACTCTGTTCTACTGCATTCCTCAATGCCCTACCATTTACCATGTATGTCCTATTTTGATTAGTCCTACCAAAATGTAGCACCTCACACTTATCAGCATTAAACTCCATCTGCTATCTTTCAGCCCACTCTTCTAACTGGCCTAAATCTCTCTGCAAGCTTTAAAAACCTACTTCACTATCCACAACACCACCTATCTTAGTATCATCTGCATACTTACTAATCCAATTTACCACCCCATCATACAGATCATTAATGTGTATGACAAACAACATTGGACCCAGTACAGATCCCTGAGGTACACCACTAGTCACCGGCCTCCAACCTGACAAACAGTTATCCACCACTTCTCTCTGGCATCTCCCATCCAGCCACTGTTGAATCCATTTTACTACTTCAATATTAATACCTAACGATTGAACCTTCCTAACTAACCTTCCATGTGGAACCTTGTCAAAGGCCTTACTGAAGTCCATATAGACAACATCCACTGCTTTACCCTCATCAGCTTTCCTCATAACCTCTTCAAAAAATTCAATAAGATTTGTCAAACATGACCTTCCACGCACAAATCCATGTTGACTGTTCCTAATCAGATTCTGTTTATCCAGATAATTATATATACCATCTCTAAGAATACTTTCCATTAATTTACCCACCACTGATGTCAAACTTACATGCCGATAATTGCTAGGTTTACTCTTAGAACACTTTTTAAACAATGGAACCACATGAGCAATACGCCAATCCTCCGGCACCATCCCCATTTCTAATGACATTTGAAATATTTCTGTCAGAGCCCCTGCTATTTTTACACTAACTTCCCTCAAGGTCCTAGGGAATATTCTGTCAGGATCCTGAGACTTACCCACTTTTATATTCTTTAAAAGCACCAGTACTTCTTTAATCATCATAGTTTCCATAACTTCCCTACTTGTTTCCCTTACCTTACACAATTCAATATCCTTCTCTTTAGTGAATACCGAAGAAAAGAAATTGTTCAAAATCTCCCCCATCTCTTTTGGCTCCACACATAGCTGTCCACTCTGCTTCTCTAAGGGACCAATTTTATCCCTCATTACCCTTTCGCTATTAATATAAATGCAGAAACCCTTTGGATTTATTTTCACCTTACTTGCCAAAGCAACCTCATAACTTCTTTTAGCTTTTCTAATTTCTTTCTTAAGATTCTTTTTACATTCTTTATATTCCTCGAGCACCTCATTTACTCCATGCTGCCTATATTTATTGTAGATTTCTCTCTTTTTCTTGAGCAAGTTTCCATTATCCCTTGAAAATCATGGCTCTCTCAAACTTTTAACATTTCCTTTCAACCTAACAGGAACATAAAGGAACAAAATTTCACCTTTAAATTACCTCCATTTCTCTATTACATCCTTCCCCTAAAACAAATTGTCCCAATCCACTCTTTCTAAACTCTTTCACATCTCCTCAAAGTTAGCCTTTCTCCAATCAAAAATCTCAATCCTGGGTCCAGTCCTATCCTTCTCCATAATTATATTGAAACTAATGGCATTGTGATCACTGGACCCGAAGTGCTCCCCAACACAGACCTCCGTCACCTGACCTACCTCATTCCCTAACAGGAGATCCAACACTGCCCTTTCTCTAGTTGGTACCTCTATGTATTGCTGCAAAAAACTATCCTGCACACATTTTATAAACTCCAAACCATCCAGCCCTTTTACAGAGTAGGCTTCTCAGTCCATGTGTGGGAAATTAAAATCTCCCACAATCACAACCTTGTGCTTACTACTAATATCTGCTATCTCCTTACAAATTTGCTCCTCCAATTCTCGCTCCCCATTAGGTGGTGTATAATACACCCCTATAAATGTTACTACACCTTTCCCATTCCTCAATTCCACCCAAATAGCCTCCCTGGACGAGCCCTCTAATCTATCCTGCACCACTGTAATATTTTCTCTGACAAGCAATACAACACCTCCTCCTCTTGCCCCTCCGATTCTATCACACCTGAAGCAATGAAATCCAGGAATAATTAGTTGCCAATCATACCCCTCCTGCAACCATGTTTCACTAACAGCTACAACATCATATTTCCAGGTATCAATCCATGCTTTAAACTCATCCACCTTTCTTACAATGCTCCTAGCATTAAAATAAATGCATTTAAGAAATTTTCAACCTCTTACTCTCTGTTTATCCCTAATGGTGCGAACAACTTTACTATCTTCTTTTTCTTCCGTCTCACCTACATCTTTGGTCTGAGCGCTCACCTTCTCTATCTACCTGTCTATCCTCCCTCACACACTGTCTACAAGCTTTCTCTATTTGTGAACTAACCTTCTCTCTCCTAGTCTCCTCAATTTGATTCCCACCCCCCAACCATTTTAGTTTAAAGTCTCCCCAGTAGCCTTAGCAAATCTCCTCGCCAGGATATTGGTCCCCCTAGAATTCAAGTGCAACCCGTCCTTTGTATTTCAGAATGTATTCAAACAATGTATTTCACTCTGTTTTGTTGTTTTGATGTATATGTGACAAATAAAAACGATCTTCATAATCCTTATCATTTATTTTTGATTTTATCTGATGAAGTTACCTTCTCGAGGCAGTGCTTCCTATGGATACTACCAGTGGTGGGGAGAGATGTATTGAGCAGAGTCTTCTGCTCCCTGCAATTTCTTACATGGATGCATGTTTGAATTGAAATATAAGAACATGAGACAGCCAATAAAGATATTTTCAACTGTACATCATTAGAAGTTTGCTCAAGTACTCAATGACAAGCCAAGCTTCTTTAAGCTCTTAAAGAAAGTATTGAAGGAAAGTGTGTTTTCCTTATAATATTGACTATGTAACCATGCTGACATTTCAACCCAGTACAAATGGTAGATGAGGCATGAAGATGAAAACTTGATTCAGGTGAATATAAAGGTATTTTAATGTCACTTAGATGAAAGACCAGACCGATATCTCCCATTAAACAAAATCAATCAGTGCGTCGTTTCTGCAGATACAAAAACACCATTTCTGCATGCAAAGCTGCATTCCCTAATTTCCAAAAGTAATTAATTGTAATTGATCAACTTTCAGAAATTGTGAGCATTGGCGAATGTAAACTTTCTTTTTTGTTTTGGTTTTTAGTTTGCTCATGGGCTCTTTTTACAGGAATATCAAACACAGTTTTGGATACATGTTGGATGTATGTTATTCCTGCAAAACCTCAAGCATGATTTAACTTGATTGTTAACTGTAATTTGAATGCTTGAGATAAGGCAATGACGAAATGTCCGTGTGTGTGTGTGTGTGTGTCCATAATTGTAGTTGTTCCCTTTCATGCCTTGTGGTGCATTGGGTGGCATTTTTTCTGCTGTTTTCTTAGAACTTGGCTGTTTTTTTTCGAGACTGAGTTGCTAGCTCGACACTCAACTCAGCATGGATGGAAAGCGTGCAAAAAGCCGGCTGGATTCAAACCTGGGACCTTTTGCCTTGAAGTCCAGTGCTGATGCTACTACACCACTAGTATCCATGAGAAAAAGAGTTAAAATTGATCTGCTGGAGTATCCTCTGTACAGTGCATTATGTTGGCTTTGTTTGGGCCTTAAGATCAAAATGGATTGGAATGTCTATCTTGCAATAGCAAATAATATCAAAAGTTGTCAAAAGCACAAATAAAAAATATATTCCTGCACAATATGTAAGTCTAAAAATATTATTTTTGATTATGGGAGAAAGAATATTTTGATTAGCTGAGGGTGGGAAGGGAAAATTGCTCTAAAGATGAAAGAGTCTGAGCAGGTGCTGGAAATCCAGAGCAGCACAAACAAAGTGCTGGAGGAACTCAACAGGTCAGGTAGCATCTATGGGTGCTGTAGAAAGAAAACAAGCCTATTACTCTGATGCCTTCTGTAGTGCAGGCAATAAGCTATTAGGGGAATAGTAATACATACATTTAAATAAAGAAGCACCATCTGTTTTGATTAATAGCCCGTGTATCAATCCGCTTAACAATATGACAAAGATGAATGAAAACGTTAGCTCAGCAGGGGAAAAAAATTAGGGAGCTGCTGGCTATTTGTCTAATGACAGACTAGCCCCAGATACAGTAATGATGTCTTTTTCACTGTTACCACTTTGATGGATTTGCAGAAAACAATACACAGTACCTATTCCTAGGACTGACCTACTTTCTTTAATAAGGTACCTACCTTTGTGGTATGGACACAAGCAGGAATAGCAAGCATAGTTTAGCTTGTAACACAATTAATTGCTGTACTGAAGAGGTTTAAGCTCAGAATTAAAATGATAGGATTACATAGAATCTGTCACAAATAAAAGGTTTCAACAGAGGACTTAGTCTGGTTAAATACAATTCCATATTACCGATTACTATTTATCATAATGGAAAAATAATGTAATAGATCTTGTTTTTCTAGATTTTATTTTAAATCTAATACTGGTTGATTTATGTGCCTATTTAGGTATTAAGATAGAAAATAATATTTGGAAATAAAGGTTTTACTTCCACTTGAATGTGTCTATATTTGAGATTTTATTGACTTGGACGAAGTTCTTGTTACGTCTTACTAAATTGACAGCTAAGTTCAACTTTGTTTTATATATTGCAAAGGGTATATGAGAGGTTTTTGAGATTCTCTTCACTGCTAAATGGGGAAATAATCTGGACTGAAATGATCTAATCCTTTTTAGTTCTATTCTGTAATGATTGATTTCCAGCAGACACTGCTAGCTGAATATTAGAATATCTACTACTAAAAACTACTGTTCAGTCACACTGAATAATGCATACACATTATTATGCAAATAAAATACTCACTTTCATAATTTTCACTGTCATCACTGAATATTAATAATTAGTAATATAGTCATATATTTACATGATTATCACTATGTACATCCATCAGCGTATCACTATGCTGCACATCATAGTGGCACGAGAGTTCACATGGAAATATCTTCAGCAACATTGAAGTAGCTGATAATAAAGTTTTTAGTCTATCTGTTTTGGTGTATTTCCTTTGCTAGTTTCCAGTGATGGTTTGCCTTGATTTGTTATGCTAGTCCAAAGTACATATCTGTAAAGGTCATCAAAGGTAGATTATCTAATTTCTATTTGATTTTCCATCACTGTGGTCAAAGGCACTGTGGTTTCCAGTTTCTCAGTTTTTATGTTGCATCCGTTCTCCTTCTAGTTCAGAATCTTCAACACAAAATTTGTGGTTAACACATCTGAGCAGGATTGAGGATGTAAATCAGAATCAGAATTATCACTGACATACCGTATGTTGTGAAATCCATTGTTTTTGTGACAACAGCACAGGGCAAAATTTTAAAAAATCAAGTTGCAATAAAAACATTAAAAAGTGCAAAAGAGGAATTGTAAGATAGCTTTATTGGTTCATGGACTGTTCAGAAATCTGATGGCAGATGGGAAGAAGCAGTTCCTAAAATGATGGTAGTAATGAGAAGTGGGCATGTCCCAGATGGTGAGGGTCCTTAATGATGGATGCCGACTTCTTGAGTCACGAGCCTTTTGAAGATGTCCTTGATGGTGGGGTGGCTTGGGCTGATGATGGAGTTGGCTTGTGGAACGTGCTGTACTTCTTTTATTAACATAGAATAGTACAACACAGTGCAGTCCCTTCAGCCCACAATGTTATATCAACCTTTTAACCTACTCCAAGATCTATCAAACCCTTCTCTCTCACACAGCCCTCCAGTATTTGCCTTTTGTAAATGTAGGATATATTTTCTTTGGATTCCTGTCATCCAGTAAATTCCAGCTGCAGAATGTACAGACAAATACACTAACAATCATGCTAACTCAAAATATATGGTACTCTTTTCATTCAGTGGTCGCACACAGGTTGTCTTTCTGGAACACTTTAACACCAAGAATGTTTTCAGTCATGTTATACAATCCTTTATAGTAACATCTCACAGTAACAATTATTTTTCTCTACCAATTAGCATGTATTATGTCACAAACAGTAAATAGTAAAGTACTTGCTAATTGAGGCAACATCTTGAGAGAGAATTCACAATACAGGTCAATTACTTTTCATCTGATCTGGTAAAAGGTCTGAAACATGACCTCTTTTTCTCCTTTTGCAATGTTGCCTATGCTTTTTCCAGGAGCCCTGTGGATCAGAATTACATAGAAAAAAAGGTAAAAACGTAATAGGGGGAATCCTGGAAACTATAGACCGTTGAGTCATATGTCGGTGGTCTGCAAACTATTGGAAAGGATTCTTAAGGATAGGATCTACAAGCATTTGGAGAAGTACAGTCTACTCAAGGATAGTCAACATGGCTTTGTGAAGAGAAGGTCGTGCCTCATGAGCCTAATTAAGTTTTTTGAAGAAGTAACAAAAGAAATTGATGAGGGTAGGGTGCTAGATGTGGTCAACATGGATTTTAGCAAGGCATTTGACAAGGTCCCCCATGAGAGACTCATCCAGAAAGTCATGAGGCATGGGATCGGTGGAACCTTGGCTGTTTGGATAAAAAATTGGCTTCCAGGAAGGAAGCAGAGGGTAGTAGTGGAAGGAAAGTATTCTGCCTGGAGGTCGGTGACTAGTGGAGTGCCGCAAGGATCTGTCCTGGGACCCTTGCTCATTGTGATTTTTATAAATGACCTGGATGAAGAGGTGGAAGGATGGGTGAGTAAGTTTGCAGCTGACACGAAGATTGGAGAAGTTGTGAATGGTGCTGTAGGTTGTTGAAGGTTACAAGAGGATATAGACAGGCTGCAGAGTTGGGCAGAAAAATGGCAGATGGAGTTCGATCCGGATAAGTGTGAGGTGATGCGTTTTGGAAGGACAAAACAGAAGGCTGAGTACAGGGTTAATGGTTTATTAATTAAGAGTGTGGTTGAACAGAGGGACCTTGGGGTTCAAATCCATACATCCCTGAAGGTCTCTGCACAGGTTGATAGGATAGTTAAGAAGGCCTATGGGATGCTAGGCTTCATTAATAGGTGGATTGAGTTCAAGAGTAGAGAGGTCATGTTGCAACTCTACCAATCTCTAGTGAGACCATACTTAGAGTATTGTGTTCAGTTCTGGTCACCTCATCATAGGAAGGATATGGAAGCTATGGAGAGGGTGCAGAGGAGATTTACCAGGATGTTGCCTGGATTGGAAAACAAGTCTTATGAGGCAAGGTTAACAGAGCTGGGACTTTTCTCTTTGGAGTATAGAAGAATGAGAGGTGACTTGATAGAGGTCTACAAGATTATGAGAGGCATAGATAGGGTGGATAGCCAGAACCTGTTTCTCAGGGCATGAATAGCAAACACCGGAGGGCATAGGTACAAAGTTAAGGGAGAGAAGTTTAGGGGAGACATCAGGGGTAAGTTTTTTACACAGAGGGTTGTAGGTGCCTGGAATGACTTGCCAGGGATGGTGGTGGAGGCTAAAACATTACGAGTATTTAAGAGCCTCTTGGACAGGCACATGGATGAAAGAAAAATAGAGGGTTATGGGGTAGTGTGGGTTTAATACTTTTTTTTAAGGAATATATGGGTTGGCACAACATCGAGGCCTGAAGGGCCTGTACTGTTCTGTAGTATTTTCGTGTTCTAGTGAAAGAGAGAAGAATTCTGCTCACTTTGGAGGACATAAAAGACCAAATGGCTCTTTTCAGAGTGGTAACTTATGACAATGCAAATATTGCCCCTTAATTAATGTCATGAAACTGTTTATTAAGTTAATATCATGCTGCTGGTTCTGAGACAATATTGTGCGGAAATTACATGCATTCCCCACATCACAACATTGACAACACTTAAAACCCTTAAATTAATTGTAAATAACATTTTTGGAAGAGATGTGAGAGCGGCTATATAAATACAAAGTCTTAGAGTTTCAATTTTCATTATTCTTAATTATTTTCTTCAGTTTTCAAGTGATGATTTATTTTCTGGCATCATATTAACTATTTGTTAATCACAAATTTTAAGATTGCAAACAGAAGTTGCCAAACCACACTGTTGCACTGTCATTAAATCAGTATTAGTGTTTTCAGTACTACTTAAACTAGCTGAGAGTGCTAATCGAAAAGTGGCTGTTAATCTTCTATGAACTGACATCAATTCGAAGTTCATATCTGAAAATGGTTGGATTATTGTTAAGTGGATCTACACGCTGGATCAAAAACATTATTATTCTGGGATGG
Source organism: Hemitrygon akajei (assembly GCF_048418815.1). Classification (NCBI taxonomy): domain Eukaryota; kingdom Metazoa; phylum Chordata; class Chondrichthyes; order Myliobatiformes; family Dasyatidae; genus Hemitrygon; species Hemitrygon akajei. The sequence continues at coordinate 147,017,379 of NC_133131.1, forward strand.
GTCCAATTAATTTAAGTAAAGCAGATCATTCCGAAATTACCAGATATTTATGACTTGCACTAACTCAATCCTTTTGAGCATTGTGATTCTCTTAATAGGCTTAAGACAGTATTTATTATTCTGGGGATTTTGTGTGGTTGCCTGTTTTGCCAATCTATACTGCATGTTTATAATCCAATGGCACATATTAATGCATCATCAAAATAAGTCTTTCCAGAAACATTATTGGCATAAGTAATGTTTCTAGCTATTTGTGTTATGTTAAATTACTATGACCATTCAGCAAAGCCTCCAGGGACAAAATGAATTTGAAACATAGCTGAGCAAATTATCTTTAGTATTTTAATGTGTTAAATCCAAGCCACTTGATTATATTTATGAAATCAGACATAAAATATCTACTGGATAGAAACTGGTGATAAAATGATCCTTGAAATTTAAGATTATCACATGAGAGTGTAAAGGATCACTAGTCTCCATATTTGGAATCTATTTTATTAATTGGGATGAAACAATGGAAATAAGAAGGAATAATAGCACAAGAGGTATGAAAAGGATTCTGTGCGGAAATCTGTCCATGCGCTAATGTTAAATATGTCATAGAGTGGTGACTATGAGTTGACATCTGGCTCAGAAATCCAATTCAGTACTTAGTCGCTAAGGTAAGGTGCAATTTATCTGTAGTGAGCTTCAACTGGGAATAGATTTTCATCATTGGTATCCAGAATCCTCAAAATTGTATTGATCCTCTGCCCAAGTAAACCGAGCGACTTGGCCTCCATAGCCATATGAGGCATCCAATTCCACTGATTCACCGGACTTGCTGAAGAAATTCCTACTCACCTCAGTTTTAAAGGGATGTTTCTTACTCAGAAGCTGTGCTCCCAGATCCCACACTCCCTTACTAATAGAAACATCTTCATCACATCCACTCTATCCAGGCTTTTCTGTAAGTTTCAATGAATCCACCACGCCCCCATTCCCCAGGACATATGACATGCTCACCTTCATCAATCACAGCATTGAGGATCTCAGGTTCTTGTTGTAAAAAGCTTTGATTCAATGAAATTTGATTTCATCAATTTGATTCAATCAGAAAAAGACCTGGATCTTGAACAAAGTTTAATTGGCATGGTTTGTGGATTGGACTCTATAGATGATGTGATTTTGGTTTCAGGTAGCTCCTTTTTTTCCTGCTATTTTGATCAGGGCAGACTGGTTCTGTGGCCTGCAGCTAGTAAATGGCACAGCGTTAAATTGAACTGAACTGAGCTATAATGAATATGCTTGGACTCTTTCGATGCCTTTGTAATTTGGTGTTTTTATTCTGTGTCTTCCCTCTTTTTTTGCCATTTGTGCGATTTGTTCTTTTTTTTGTGCAGTGGGTCTTTGATGTTTTTCTTTGAACAGGTTCCATGGCATTTCTTTGTTTCATGGCTGTCTGTGGGAAGACAAATCTCAGGGTTGTATACAGCATACATACTTTGACTTTCGATCTTTAAATCTTTGACTGCATCCAACAGTATACATAAAAGTCAAAGTGCAAAAAAAAGAAATAATAATTATAAATAAAGAAGCAATGAATATCGTGAATATGAGATGAAGCGTACTTGAGGGAGAGTCCATAGGTTGTGGGAACAGATAAGTCAGATAAGTTTAGTTTAATTTGGCATTTTGATCAGTTCAGGCATATGGGCTGAATGGCTTGTTCCTTTGCTGTATTTCTCTATGTCCTATGTTCTGTATTTATTACCCACTTTAAAATAGTTTGATCATTGTTACGCGAAAACAGCAAATGTAGTTATTACTCAGCAACAGCTCTGCAGAATGAAAAACAGAGCTAATGTTTCAGGTTGATGACCTTCCATTGGAACTGAAAGCAGTTAAAGATGGTATAGATTTTAATTGAATTGAATTGACTTTATTACTTACATCCTTCACATACATGAAGAGTAAAAATATTTAAGCTAGACCAGAATCAAGAAAAGGGAGAAATTGGTAGGCTCTAGATTGGCAAGAGTGTTAAGCTAAGCTAATTGAAAGGTGACGGAGTGGAAGAGCTCTAGAAGAAGCACTGAGCTCTTTCTAAAACCCCAAGGGCTCAGGAACTGTCAACCCAAGATTTCACATTTTCCTCAGATAATGGGACCATTTAGGACTGGAATGGGCACGGTGAGGTGTCCTATGTTTGGAGGCTTGACTGGGGCCTGGTTATTCTCACAGGGGTTGGATGGACTGACAGGGTTACTGTATTGGGTATGTGGTTGATTGGAGGCCAGCGCAGAGCAGAGAGTGAGTGGAGATAGATGGTGCTTGGGGAGCTAGGGATCAGACATGGGAGTCACAAGACAAAGGAGCAGAAGGAGGCCATTTGGCCCATCGAGTCTGCTCCGCCACTCCACCATGAGCAAAACTATTCTCCCATCTAGTTCCAATTTCTGGCTTTTTCCCCATATCCCTTGATACCCTGACTAATTAGATACCTATCAATCTCCTCCTTAAACACCCTCAATGATTGGGCCTCCACAGCTGTATGTGGCAACGAATTCCATAAATCTACGACCCTCTGGCTAAAAAAATTTCTCCTCATCTCTGTTTTAAATGGGTACCCTCTAATTCTAAGACTGTGACCTCTTGTCCTGGCCTCACCCACCAAGGAAAACAGCCTTTCCACATCTACTCTGTCCAACCCTTTCAACATTCAAAATGTTTCTATTAGATCCCCTCTCATTCTTCTATACTCTAATGAATACAATCCAAGAGCTGACAAACGCTCCTCATATGTTAGTCCCTGCATTCCAGGAATCATCCTACTGAATCTTCTCTGAACTCTCTCCAAAATCAGTACATCCTTTCTAAGATAGGGGGCACAAAACTGCACACAGTATTCCAAATGGGGTCTCACTAGTGCCCCATACAGCCTCATCAACACCTCCTTACTCTTATACACTATTCCTCTTGAAATGAATGCCAACATAGCAATTGCTTTCCTTACTGCCGATCCAACCTGGTGGTTAACCTTTAAGGTATCCTGTACTAGGACCCCCAAGTCACTTTGCACTTCCAATTTTTGAATTTTCTCCCCATCTAAATAATAATCTGCCCGATTGTTTCTTCTTCCAAAATGCACAACAGTACAGTTCTCAACATTGTATCTCATCTGCCATTTCTTTGCCCACTCTCCTAAACTGACCAAGTCTCTCTGCAACCTTTCCATTTCCTCAACACTTCCTGCTCCTGCACCTACCTTGGTGTCATCCACAAACTTAGCCACAAAACCATTTAATCCATAATCTAAATCATCAATGTACAGTGTAAAAAGAAGAGGCCCCAACACCGACCCCTGCGGAGTTGGTGTGTTAATTCTATACTCTGGGCTGCTGATGGGTCAAAAGTAAGCAATGTGGTTTATTTTATATCTCCAAATCAATGAAGTAGGAGTTCTCAACAACAAAGACTCCCAAGGAAACAAAATCTGAATTCTGCGGCTTCACACCAAAAAGAGCAATTCCATGAGAAGGATCTCGCTGATGCCTCTACTTCCTCAGGCGGCTAAAGAAATTTCACATGACCCTGTTGATCCTTACAAATCTTATTCGATGCACCATATAAAGCATCGTTACTGAATGCATTGCAGCTTAGTATTGCAACTGATCTGCACGTGACCACAAGAAACTGCATAGATGTGGACACAATTCAGCACATCAAAGTAACAAGCCTCCTCTCCATGCACTCACTCTAAATTTCTTGCTGCCTCATTAAAGCATAATCAAAGACCGCACTTAGCCTGGACATTGTCTCTTCTCTCCCCTTCCATCAGGCAGATGATATAAAAGCCTGAAATCACTTATCACCAGATTCAAGGACAACTTCTACTGTGTTGTAATAAAAATATTAAATGGCTCTCTAGCCCAATAAGATGTACTCTTGACCTCTCAGTTTACCTCGGTGTAGACTTGCACTTACACAGACTAATCAAGTCAACATTTAAGAATACAGATCACCTCCAGCTTACGAACACCTGACTGATGTACAGTCCATATTTACAAACAAGTGTTTGGAAACCAATGGTACAGATTGGCTGTTTGCTTTAGGGCTGAAAGCACCTTCTGTTGCCTGGGAAATCAATTCAAGGTTGCAATTTTGGCATGTGAACTGCTCAGATTACAAAGAGTTCTCAGGAAGAGAACAATCCCATAAACTAGGAAGGACCTGAATAGGGTAGAGAATAATTGAGGATAAAATAATTGGGGATAAAAACAAAAATCATTTGGGAAAGATGGCAATGAATCGCACCTATTCACAAGTGGACTTTATATATTCTATACGGTATATTGTTGTAAACAAGTGTTAATGTGAACTTGTTTTCACACGAGCCTGTTACTAATCTCTGTTGACCCAGGCCAGATTAGAAACCATATCATGATAAAATGGATGGCTGCAGTAAAAAAAATCCTGAATTTGAAAAGAAAAAAAGGGCGAGGGTTGATTGGAATGCATTGTGGCTGAGTTCCAGGAAGAGTTGGCATATTTTCAATGTACCAATTCTTCACATGATCGTTATATCCTTTGTGTTCCAAGCAAGCCTTTATTTGTTAAAGATACTCATATTCAACTGAAATTAAGAAACAAAACTATGAAAACCTTGAATCAATGTGATCTAGGGCTTCTCATGTTGTCTGCCAAACTCTAAGCCCTGATTTTGACCTGAGTTATTCAGTGAAATTAGAACAGCTTCGGGGCAGAAACTTACATTCTACCCTGCCCTAGATTTGAATGGACTCTTCCTTGATCTTGATTGTTTTGTGGAGATAAATTCCTAGAAACTGGGTTTCATCTGATTTTTGGTGTGTTAAACTGCTGCTGCAGCCAGCACCAATCTCCTGCAAAGCAAAATCATGAAATTTGAAACTGCTTTAGGGCTGGGTTTCCCAACCTGGGGTCCATAGACCCCCACGGCTAATGGTAAGGCTCCATGGCATGAAAAGGTTGGTAACCCCTGTTTTAGGGTGATTTATACCCTGAAGTACACACTAAAAAAGAGGCTGTGCAGTCCCAGATAGAACTGCACAGTGATATCCAGCCTCCTATGTTTGCTGTGCGACTGAGCTTAAAGATGGATGTCACATGGCAGAGAGACACATTTGTCCACCAGGGAGAACAGTAGCTGTAAGGGGTGCTCCGAGATCTAGTGAAAGAGACAATGCTTCCCATTAGTAAGTAAACTGCCCCGAGGAAGGTCCTGTGTGGTGTAACGGTGTGTCAGGTGGGGGCTGATTGGTGCACAGGAGACCTACCAGTGCCGACATAAGAAAAGCTTGTCAAGATGTGGCTCTATCTTCGGCTCCAGGAGTGAGAATCATCAATCATTTGAACAATAGGCAAATAAGTTGTATGTCCTCACTAGGTTTGACAGGCTGAGCTGCTCACTGTTTCTACAATTGAAGTAAACTGTACCAGAATTCATTGTAATCAGTAAGTCAGGCAACCTTCATGGAGGCGTAGGCATAAAAAATGTTTTGGGTCAAGACCCTGCAGAACAAATATCACCTGAGCTGCTGAATTGCTCCAGTAGATGTTTCTTACACCATATCATACAATCTACAGTCCCTATACAATATACAATGAGCAAAGTTGAAAGAACAAAGCAGTATATGTGAGATCAATCACTCAGAGTTATCTGGTTCTTCTACATTACTATTGGCACTTGTTGACCTAATAACCATCCAAGAGTGGTGAAGGGTACTGAGCTGAGTTGCAAGCTACAATTTCAGTGGTTCCTGATAGGTTTCTCTCCATCATGGATTCCATCATATCTTGTGAGACCAATGTGCAAGCAGCCTGCAGGAAGGTGAGCCCACAAAAAGCATCTGGACCAGGCGGGATACCTGGCCAAGTACTAAAACCCTGTGCTAATCAAACCGGCCGGAATGTTCAATAAACTCTTTAGCCTCTCACTTCGGCAGTCTGAGGTACCAGCCTGCTTCAAGCAAGCTTCAGTTATACCAGTGCCTAAGAAGAATATGATAACCTGCCTCAGAGATAATCATCAGTAGCACTTACATCCACAGTGATGAAGTGCTTTGAGAGGTTGGTGAAGAAATATATCAACTCCTGCCTGAGAAGTGAGTTGGGCCTGCTCCAGTTTGCCTACCAGAGCAACAGTTCCACGGCAGATGCCATAATTGCCTCTTCACTCAACCCTGGAGCATCAAGACAGCAAAGATGCATACATCAGGATGCTCTTTATCGACTACAGCTTAGCATTCAATACCATCACCATCCCCTCAAATCTAATCAATAAGCTCCAAGACCTTGGTCTCAATGCCTCTTGTGCAATTGGATCCTCAATTTCCTCACTTGAAGTCAGTTCGGCTTGGCAATATCTCCTTCACCTGATCAGCTCAGGTGCACCTCAAGTCCGTGTGCGTAGCCCCCTGCTGTATTAGCGTTACACAATGCCATATTCAAGTTTGCTGATGATAGCACTGTCACAGGCCGAATCAAAGGTGTCGATGAATCTGCATATAGGAGAGAGAATGAAATCTGGTTGAGTGGTGCCATAACAACGACCTCTCAGTCAACATCAGCAAGACCAAGGAACTGATTATTGACCTTAGGAGGAGGAAACCCGAGGTCCACGAGTCAGTCCTCATCGGAGGATTAGAGGTGGAGAGGGTCAATAACTTTAAATTCCTTGGTATTATTATTTCAGTGGATCTGAACTGGACCCTGCACATAAGTGCAATCATGAAGAAAGCACGAGAGCATCTCTACTTCATGTAAGACCATGGTCCTGAAAAACCGTTGTCTCGTTTTTACTATGTACTGTACCAGCAGTTACGGTCGAAATGACAATAAAAAGTGACTTGACTTGACTTAGGAATTTGTGAAGATGCAGCATGGCATCTAAAATTTTGACAAATTTCTATAGATATGTAGTAGAGAGTATATTAACTGGCTGCATCACAGTCTGGTATGGAAACACCAATGCCCTTGAAAGGAAAATCCTATAAAATCGATCGTGCGTAAAACCCTCCCCACCACTGAGGACACATACACAAAATGTTGTCGCAGGAGAGCAGCATCCATTCATCGTCAGGGACATCCACGACCTGTTCTCTTCTCGCTGCTGCCATCAAGTAGATGCCTTCGAACTCATACCACCAGCTTCAGGAACAAGTATTACCCCTCATCCACCCCGCTCTCGAACCAAAAGGGATTACTTCACTCAATTTTACTTGCCCCATCATCAAAATTTTCCTACAATCTATAGACTCACTTTCAAGGACTTTTCATCTCATGTTCTTGATACTTATTATTTATGTGATACTTATTATACTATGTGATACTATGTGATATATATTATGTGATACTCTTGATACTTATTATAGTGGGGTGTGTCAGGAATGGACAGGAGGAGGAGTATAGGAAACTGATACAGGACTTTGTGATATGGTGCAACTCAAACTACCTGCGTCTCAATATCACCAAGACCAAGGAGATGGTGGTGGACTTTAGGAGATCTAGGCCTCATATGGAGCCAGTGATCATTAATGGAGAATGTGTGGAGCAGGTTAAGACCTACAAGTATCTGGGAGTACAGTTAGACGAGAAGCTAGACTGGACTGCCAACACAGATGCCTTGTGCAGGAAGGCACAGAGTCGACTGTACTTCCTAAGAAGGTTGGCGTCATTCAATGTCTGTAGTGAGATGCTGAAGATGTTCTATAGGTCAGTTGTGGAGAGCGCCCTCTTCTTTGTGGTGGCGTGTTGGGGAGGAAGCATTAAGAAGAGGGACGCCTCACGTCTTAATAAGCTGGTAAGGAAGGCGGGCTCTGTCGTGGGCAAAGTACTGGAGAGTTTAACATTGGTAGCTGAGCGAAGGGCGCTGAGTAGGCTACGGTCAATTATGGATAACTCTGAACATCCTCTACATAGCACCATCCAGAGACAGAGAAGCAGTTTCAGCGACAGGTTACTATCGATACAATGCTCCTCAGACAGGATGAAGAGGTCAATACTCCCCAATGCCATTAGGCTTTACAATTCTACCGCCAGGACTTAAGAACTTTTTAAAAGCTATTATTAATGCTTTTTGAGATAGTGATTTAGATGCATATCATATTTTTTACTGAGTTAAGTATTGTATGTAATTAGTTTTGCTACAACAAGTGTATGGGACATTGGAAAAAAAAAGTTGAATTTCCCCATGGGGATGAATAAAGTATCTATCTATCTATCTATCTATCTATGTAACGCGCTGTAAGGTTTCACTGCTGATGTAATGGCCTTGCCGTAATGTTTCACTGCTAAGGTCATGGTTTCTCTGTAGCAACAATGTTTGGGTTACGACTAGAGATAACGGGGCCTTTAGAATGTGTGCTATCCAATGAGAGGCATGTTGTTCTTTCTTGTGGGTCTGGGAGCAGGGATTTTGCTGTCTTTTGTCAGCGAGAGATGAACAGAGAAGATGCGATTGGAACAAGTTGGTAGACTGGCAGACGGAGTGGACTCAGAGCCAGGGTCCGACGGTCAGCGATGCTCGGAGGAGGTCAACGAGGAACAAATGGACAAATCCGTGAGCTCCAACGTGCACATTAGACTGTTTCGTTAAAATGGGCCCTTTTACTTCATATTTTCTTTACTAACCCTATAGTCAGATTAAGATTTATAAAGTTCAATTGTTAAGTTGCAAATGGTGTACTGTCTGATATTTTGCAGTTCGGATTTGTAACCGAGCAACATCATGCAGCATCCACACAAACGAGATTTCTCAATTTGACTGGGCCAGAGGCTGTCTTTCCCTAGACAAACGCATGCTGGCTGAACCTCAGGGTTATATTTATTTGTATATATATATATTTTTTGTATTTGCCCTGTTTGTTGTCTTTTGCACACTAGTTGAATGCCTATGTTGGTAAAGTCTTACATTTATTCTGTAATGGTCATTATTCTATTTTGGATTTATTGAGTATGCCCATGAGAAAATGCATCTTTGATAATAAATGTTCTTTGAACTTTAATGGAAATAGCCAGCTGAGAGGTTCATCTTCTCTAGAAGTCTTCCTAGGATTATAGAGTCATACAGCTCGGAAACAGACCCTCTGGCCCAATGTGTCCCTGCTGATCATGTTGCCAGCTGAGCAAGTCCCACATACTACCTCCTTCTTCCTCTTGCTCCTGCTCCTCGTCACATTATGCTGTCTGATGGGAGGGGACAAAAGAGGCAACGTCTGGGGTGGGAGGGCTGATTACGTTACAACACACAAAGGCGCTGGAAGAGCTCAGAGGTCAGTCAGGACCAATGGAGGGAAATGCACAGTCAACGTATCAGGTCAAGACTCTTTATTCACGTCAGCGAGAAGTGTTAGCAGAATCTATGGTTGAGCAAGAAAATTAAGTGTCACTATGCCTTGACTTTGAAACAGAAGACTAAAGGTCTTCCCTAAATACTTCACACACCTCAGGGAAAACCTGAGCCTGAACTTTAGATCAGATTCATTTTATTTATCTTATGCACATTGAAGCATCCAGTGAAAGGCATCATATGCATTAACAATCAACACATCTGGTTGTACTGCAGGCAGCCCATAAGTGTAGTCATACAATCCAGCACCAAAATGAGAACACCTTGTTGATGAAAGAGGAGTTCCAGGTAGGATGCAGTGACACTGTAGGAGTAATATCTTTGCAATTCCATCTCTTTGTCTCCTGCCCCAAAGTCCCCACCACCAACTCTATTTCATTAGGATTTTGAGATTTGGTATGTCTCCAAAGACACTCGCAAATGTCAACTGATTATGCATAATGCATGGAAAGCATTCTAACTGGCTGAATTACCATCCGGTCTGGAGTGGGGTTGCGCACTGCACATGATCAAAATAAGCTGCAGAAAGTTGTAAACTCAGACAACTCCATCACGGGAACCAGCCTCCTCAGCATCCAGGAGACGTTGAATGTAACATGAATATAAGGAAGGACAAGCCAATGATTGGGTAGAAATGCAGACAGAGCAAAGAGGTTAGTTGTACCACAGAGACAAAATTCAAAAGGGCAACAAATGCAGGACTGAATGTGCTGTATTTAAATGCACGTAGCATTCTGAATAAGGTGGACAAACTCGTAGCACAATTAGAGATTGGTTGGTATGAATGGTGGTGTGGCTCTATTGGTAAAAGATGGAATTACATCCTTAGAAAGTGGTGAAAGAGTCCAAGAATGTTGAATCTTTGTGGGTGGAGTTAAGGATCTGTAAGTGTAAAAAAAAATCATGGGAATTATTTATAGGCCTCCAAATTGTAGCCAAGATGTGGGATTGAGATTGTAAAGGGACCTGGAAAAGGCACGTAATAAGGGTAATATCATAATCGTAATGGGGGACTTCAATACGCAAGGGGATTGGGAAAATCAGGTTGGTGTCAGATCACAAGGGAGGGAATTTTTTGAATGCCTATGAGATGGCTCTTTAAGGCACTAGAGAAGTCAAGGAATGTAATCCTCACAGCACAACTGACCCCCTCTAGGTGAGAGAGTGATTTGTGCAGCAAATACGTGATAGCATCCTCCACTCCCACCTTCTCCTTATACGCAAACTGAAGAGGATCCTGGGCGTGCCTGGTTTGTGGCCTCAGATTCTGTATTATCAGCCGCTCCATGGTCTTCATAACGTGCGACGTCAAGGCAACAGGTCTGAAGTCATTCAACTCCTTTGGTTGTGGTTTCTTCGGTACCGGGACAATACAGGATGTTTTCCACTGTCTGGGTACTCTTCTCTGCTCCAGGCTCATGTTGAAGATGCGCTGTAGTGGTTCTCCCAGCTCAGTCGCACAGGCCCTCAGTAATCGTGGGGAAACTCCATCCGGTCCAGCCGCCTTGCTGGTACAGATCTTCCTCAGTTGACCTTCCACCTGTGCAGCCGTAATCCTGGGCGTGGGCAAGGTCTCCTGTGAGTGGCTATTTTCCTGTGAGGGAAGTAAGCCTGGTGTTCCTTGACTTCTCTAGTGCCTTTAACACCATCCAGCCCAAGATCTTAAGGCACAAACTAACGGAGATGGGAGTAGACTCTCACATGGTGGATTGGATAGTGGACTACTTGACAGATAGACCTCAGTATGTGCGGTTGGGAGACTGTAGGTCTGACACGGTGGTCAGCAGCACAGGAGCGCCGCAGGGAACCGTACTCTCTCCGGTCCTGTTCACCCTGTACACATCAGACTTCCAATATAACTCGGAGTCCTGCCATGTGCAGAAGTTCGCTGATGACACGGCCATAGTGGGGTGTGTCAGGAATGGACAGGAGGAGGAGTATAGGAAACTGATACAGGACTTTGTGATATGGTGCAACTCAAACTACCTGCGTCGTGCAACTCAAACTACCTGCGTCTCAATATCACCAAGACCAAGGAGATGGTGGTGGACTTTAGGAGATCTAGGCCTCATATGGAGCCAGTGATCATTAATGGAGAATGTGTGGAGCAGGTTAAGACCTACAAGTATCTGGGAGTACAGTTAGACGAGAAGCTAGACTGGACTGTCAACACAGATGCCTTGTGCAGGAAGGCACAGAGTCGACTGTACTTCCTAAGAAGGTTGGCGTCATTCAATGTCTGTAGTGAGATGCTGAAGATGTTCTATAGGTCAGTTGTGGAGAGCGCCCTCTTCTTTGTGGTGGCGTGTTGGGGAGGAAGCATTAAGAAGAGGGACGCCTCACGTCTTAATAAGCTGGTAAGGAAGGCGGGCTCTGTCGTGGGCAAAGTACTGGAGAGTTTAACATTGGTAGCTGAGCGAAGGGCGCTGAGTAGGCTACGGTCAATTATGGATAACTCTGAACATCCTCTACATAGCACCATCCAGAGACAGAGAAGCAGTTTCAGCGACAGGTTACTATCGATACAATGCTCCTCAGACAGGATGAAGAGGTCAATACTCCCCAATGCCATTAGGCTTTACAATTCTACCGCCAGGACTTAAGAACTTTTTAAAAGCTATTATTAATGCTTTTTGAGATAGTGATTTAGATGCATATCATATTTTTTACTGAGTTAAGTATTGTATGTAATTAGTTTTGCTACAACAAGTGTATGGGACATTGGAAAAAAAGTTGAATTTCCCCATGGGGATGAATAAAGTATCTATCTATCTATCTATCTATCTATCTATCTATCTTGTGCTTGAGCCTATTCAGGGAAAGGCTATTTTAGATTGGGTGTCGTGTAATAACCTAGATCTTATTAGGGAGCTTAGTATAAAGGAACCCTTAGGAGACTGTGATCATAATATGATTGAATTCATATTGCAGTTCGAGAGGGAGAAGCATAAGTCACATGTATCAGTAATGCAATGGAATAAAGAGAATTGCAGAGGCATGAGAGAGGACCGTGCCCAGGTGGATTGGAGGAGGATACAGGAGGGGATGATGATAGAGTAGATGTGGCTGCAGTTTCTGAAAATAGTTCACAAGGTGCAGGATAGATATGACCCACAGAAAAAGTTGTTCTCAAGTGGCCGGGGTAGGCAGCTGTGGCTGACAAGGGAAGTTAAAGACTGCATAAAAAACAAGGAGAGGGCATATAAAGTAGCAAAAGTGAGTTTGAAGTTGGATGAGTAGGAAGCTTTTAAGATCCAATAAAAGGCAATGAAAAATGCTATAAGAAGGGAAAAGATGGAATATGAGGGCAAACCAGCCAATAATATAAAGCAGGGTACTAAAGTTTTTTCAGTTATATAAAGAGTAAAAGGGAGGTGAGAGTTGATATTGGACCACTGGAAAATGATGCTGGTGAAGTAGTAATGGAAGACAAGAAATGGCAGATGAACTTAATAAGTACTTTGCATCAGTCTTTACTAAGGAAGACACTAGCTATGTACCAGAGGTCCGTGAGTGTCAGGGAGCAGGAATGAGTGCTATTGCTATTACAAAGGAAAAATTGCTAGAGAAACTGAAAGGTCTTAAGGTGGATAAGTCACGTGGGCCAGGTGGACTACATCCCAGAGTCATGAGAGAGGTTGTTGAACTGATAATGGATGCATTAGTCATGATCTTTCAAGTATCACTTTATTCTGGCATGGTTCCGGAGGACTGGATGATTGCAAATGTCACTCCAGTCTTTAAGAAGGGAAGAAGGCAAAATAAAGGAAATTATAGGCCAGTTAACTTAACCCCAGTAATTGGGAAAGTGTTGGAGTCTATTATTAAGGATGAGGTTTCGGATAGTTGGAGACTAATGATAAAATAAGTCAAAGTCAGCATGGTTTCTGTGAAGGGAAATCTTGTCTGACATATCTGTTAGCATTCTTCAGGGAAGTAACAAGAAGGGTGGACAAAGGAAAGGCAGTGGATGTCATTTACTTGGATTTTCAGAAGGCATTTGATAAGGTGTCACACAAAGCTGCTTAACAAGATAAAATCCTATAGTGTTACAGGAAAGCTACTGGCATGGGTAGAGGAACGGCTGAGAGGCGGAGGCAGAGTGGGAATAAAGAGGGCCTTTTCTGCTTGGCTACCAGTGACTAGTGGTCATTATTGGGACAGTTACATTTCACATTGTTTGTTAATGATTTGAATAATGGAATTCATAGCTTTATGGCAAAGTTTGCAGATGATATGAAGCTAGGTGGAGGGGTAGGTAGTGCTGAGGAATCAATACAATTGCAGCAGGACAAAGACAAATGGGAAGAATGGGCAAAAAAGTGTCAGATGAAATACAGTGCTGGAAAATGCATGATAATGCATTTTGCTAAAAGGAACAATAGTATAGACTATTCTTTAAATGTGGAGAAACTTCAAGCATCAGAGGTGCAGAGGGACATAAGAGTTCGCGTGCAAGACTCCCAGAAGGTTAATTTACAGATTGAGTTGGTGGTAAAGAAGGCAAATGCAAAGTTGCCATTTATTTCAAGGACAATAGTATATAAAAAACGAGGAGATCATGCTGAGGCTTTATAAGACACTAGTCAGGCCGCACTCAGAGTATTTTGAGCCCCACATGAACGGATTAACATATGAGGAGCATTTGGTAGCTTTTAGCTTGCACTCACTGGAAGTTAGAAGAATGTGGGGAGATCTCACTGAAACCTACCAAATGTTGAAACGACTAGATAGGGTGGAGGTGGAGAGAATGTCTCTGATGGTGGGGTATCCAGAACTAGAGAGCACAGCCTCAAAACTGAGGTGTGACCTTTTAGAGCAGAGTTAAGGAGGAATTTTTTTAGCCAAAGAGTGGTGAATCTGTGAAATACTCAGCCACAGACTGCGGTGGAGGGCAAGTCCATGGGTAAATTTAAGGTGGAATTTGATAGTTTCCTGATTGGTCAGGGCATCAAAGGATATGGCAAGAAGGCAGGTATATGGAGTTGAGTGGGATCCAAGATTAGCCATGATGGAATGGTGGAGCAGACTCAATGGGCTGAATGGCCTAATTCTTCTTCTATGTCTTATGGTCTTCAGGTGTTATCTTCAAGGAGCAATGCCTCAAGAAGGCAGCATCCATCATTAAGGCACCGATCACATAGGACATGCCCTCTTCTCATTGCTACTATCAGGGAGGAGGTGCAGGAACCTGAAGGCACATGCTCAATGATTGAGGAGTAGTATTCTTCCCTTCTGCCGTTAGATTTCCGAATGGACGTTGAACCCATCAACACTACCTCACTACGTTTTTTTTACACTGTTCATTTAATTTAACTATATATACTATAATTAATGGTTTTTATTATCAGGCATTGCGATGTACTACTGCTGCATAACAACAAATTTTGTGACATATGCCAGTGAAGTTAAACCTGATTCTGATTCTGCGCTAGCTATTACCATAACACATTGTATGTTAGTGGAATATCCCTGGCGATCTCTCTGTCAAGTCATCCAATTAATGTGTGTCTCAGCAGCAGGATGTTGGGAAATAAAACATTCGCTGCTGGTTGTTGCAGACTCTTGTGAAGTTTCAAAGGCACATGAGCAGCCTGCAGTCAAATCTCCTGATGTCAATTCTCTCTGAACAGTGAACAAGGCAGAAACCAGCATGATGCATCCCTCTTTGTTCTGAGACTATCCACGGCACTTTTATGTTGCGCATTGAACTCCATTTAAAAATGGGACCAATAGGTGTTCCACAGTGATGACAGTCCATGTGTCCCTAATGCTGAGAATTGTTATATACGTAAGCATGGATATCAGTAACACGACATGCAGAGTTTCACCCTAAAATGCTTGCTACCTAGGTAAAAACTAACTTTGTCTGATTAGAACCTCAGAATTGGAGGTATGTGATCCAATATCTTGGCTAAAATTTTCCAAACAGTCTCGACTAACATTTGGAATGAGACCGAGCCTTAGAGAGTTCATTCAGCCCATAAAGTCCATCCTGCTTTTCTCCAGAGCAGTTCCATCACTCCTATCGCCCCTCCTCGGCTTACTTACCTCAATCTATTCCCTCACTCACATGACCATCAAATTTCCTATACTTCTTTATGCCACTCAATTGGTGGGATAATTTAGAGTCACCAATCAACTTATCAGCACATCCATGGGATGAAAGAGGTCATTAGAGCACCTGACAAAATCTCATATAAGTTCCTTCAGCTGATGGGTCTAAAATGTGAGGAAACAACATTGTCACAACCAAGCAACCAGTGAGAACAGAGACAATGAGAAGTTCATTTGTGGGAACTGTTGTGTCTGTGCATAATTACACATACAAAGTATATTAAATAACAACACACACGTGGGAGATGGCTTTAACTGGTGTATTCAGATTGCAGCAAGACAAAGAGAGAAAAATGTGTAGACAACAGTCATGTGTAGACAACAGATGAATACGTAGTGCTAAGGGGGAGCAGGGGGACATTGCTCTAAAAGAAATAGATCCATACATTACACTTCCTCCCTCTTTAGATTGGTGCAGCATAAAACTGTATATATACAAAACTTTCGATTTCCCTCTCATAAACCCATATTTCAAATAAACATGCTTTCAGAATAATAGTCCATCACTAACTTCACAGCTCTGAAGGTTCAGTCTTTTGGGTGGTGCTCTGTTTCTTTCAGGATAGCGACTCTGGGCCTGTGGAATGGGTTCAGATTTGGTAGGTGTCTTATATAAGACAACGTTCTCATTTCTGTTGTCACATTGCTGCCAGTGACATCATCACTGAAAGGTAGGTCCAGTCTTGTTGGATGCATTCTTCTGTTCTTCTGTTGTGTATCCAGTATCTGGCCCACATAACGTCTCCAGGTCTGATCTCCAGCATTCACTGTGTACATCAGTGGTCCAGTTCTTGTAGCTATTCTACCAGGTGTCCACTTGTCTTCTCGGTAATCATGCACTAGGACATCCTGCCCAATCTTGAAGCTCCTTACTGCTTCACTTGGCAATTGGTTGAACTCTTTATTCTGCACTTCCCTCTGGAGGACTGGCTTCAGGAGGTCTATGTGAGATCTTAGATGCAGATCATGAACAGCACTGTAGTTGTTCAATTTGTCGTCGCATGAACAGAGTTCTGATACACAAAAAGGAAGTTGTCCACCTTGTGCTGTAGAGAAACATCCCCCTTGTGCATCACTTCAATGGACTTCTTGAAGGTTTAGATAAACCTTTCAGCTAACCCACTTGTTTCACAGAGGCGAGGAGCTGACTTGAAAAGTCTGATACCATTTTTCTTCATGAGCAGTTGGAATCCTTCTGACATGTATTGTGGTCCATTGCCACTCAGAACATCGGAGCCTGGATTTGGAACTCGGAACATCGGAGCCTGGACTTGAAACTCGGAACATCGGAGACTGGACTTGAAATTGGGAACATCGGAGCCTGGACTTGAAACTCCGAACATCGGAGCCTGGACTTGGAACTGGGAACATCGGAGCCTGGACTTGAAACTCGGAACATCGGAGACTGGACTTGAAACTCGGAACATCGGAGCCTGGACTTGGAACTGGGAACATCGGAGCCTGGACTTGAAACTCGGAACACCGGAGACTGGACTTGAAACTCGGAACATCGGACCCTGGACTTGAAACTCGGAACATCGGAGCCTGGACTTGGAACGCGGAACATCGGAGCCTGGACTTGAAACTCGGAACATCGGAGCCTGGATTTGGAACTGGGAACATCGGAGCCTGGACTTGAAACTCGGAACATCGGAGACTGGACTTGAAACTCGGAACATCGGAGCCTGGACTTGGAACTGGGAACATCGGAGCCTGGACTTGAAACTCGGAACATCGGAGACTGGACTTGAAACTCGGAACATCGGAGCCTGGACTTGGAATGCGGAACATCGGAGTCTGGACTTGAAACTCGGAACATCGGAGCCTGGACTTGGAACTCGGAACAGCGGAGCCTGGACTTGGAACTCGGACCATCAGAGACTGGACTTGGAACTCGGAACATCAGAGACTGGACTTGAAACGCGGAACAGCGAAGACCGGACTTGAAACTCGAAACATCAGAGACTGGACTTGAAACGCAGAACAGCGGAGCCTGGACTTGAAACTCGGAACAGCGGAGCCTGGACTTGAAACTCGGAACATCGGAGACTGGACTTGAAACTCAGAACATCGGAGACTGGACTTGGAACTCGGAACATCGGAGCCTGGACTTGAAACTCGGAACATCGGAGACTGGACTTGAAACTCAGAACATCGGAGCCTGGACTTGGAACTCGGAACAGCGGAGCCTGGACTTGAAACTCGGAACATCGGAGCCTGGACTTGGAACTCGGAACATCGGAGACTGGACTTGAAACTCGGAACATCGGAGCCTGGACTTGGAACTCGGAACATCGGAGACTGGACTTGAAACTCAGAACATCGGAGCCTGGACTTGGAACTCGGAACAGCGGAGCCTGGACTTGAAACTCGGAACATCGGAGCCTGGACTTGGAACTCGGAACATCGGAGACTGGACTTGAAACTCGGAACATCGGAGCCTGGACTTGGAACTCGGAACATCGGAGACTGGACTTGAAACTCGGAACATCGGAGCCTGGACTTAGAACTCGGAACATCGAAGACTGGACTTGAAACTCGGAACATCGAAGCCTGGACTTGGAACTCGGAACATCGGAGCCTGGACTTGGAACTCGGAACATCGGAGACTGGACTTGGAACTCGGAACATCGGAGCCTGGACTTGGAACTCGGAACATCGAAGACTGGACTTGAAACTCGGAATATCAGAGACTGGACTTGAAACTCGGAACATCGAAGCCTGGACTTGGAACTCGGAACATCGGAGCCTGGACTTGAAACTCAGAACATCGGACCCTGGACTTGGAACTCGGAACAGCGGAGCCTGGACTTGAAACTCGGAACATCGGAGCCTAGACTTGGAACTCGGAACATCAGAGACTGGACTTGAAACGCGGAACAGCGGAGACTGGACTTGAAACTCGGAACATCAGAGACTGGACTTGGAACTCGGAACATCAGAGACTGGACTTGAAACGCGGAACAGCGAAGACCGGACTTGAAACTCGAAACATCAGAGACTGGACTTGAAACGCGGAACAGCGAAGACCGGACTTGAAACTCGAAACATCAGAGACTGGACTTGAAACGCAGAACAGCGGAGCCTGGACTTGAAACTCGGAACAGCGGAGCCTGGACTTGAAACTCGGAACATCGGAGCCTGGACTTGGAACTCGGAACAGCGGAGCCTGGACTTGAAACTCGGAACATCGGAGCCTGGACTTGAAACTCGGAACATCGGAGACTGGACTTGAAACTCGGAACATCGAAGCCTGGACTTGAAACTCGGAACATCGGAGACTGGACTTGAAACTCGGAACATCGAAGCCTGGACTTGGAACTCGGAACATCGGAGCCTGGACTTGAAACTCGGAACATCGGAGCCTGGACTTGAAACTCAGAACATCGGAGCCTGGACTTGGAAATCGGAACATCGGAGCCTGGACTTGGAACTCGGAACATCGGAGCCTGGACTTGAAACTCGGAACATCGGAGCCTGGACTTGGAACTCGGAACATCAGAGACTGGACTTGAAATGCGGAACAGCGAAGACCAGACTTGAAACTTGAAACATCAGAGACTGGACTTGAAACTCGGAACATTGGAGCCTGGACTTAGAACTCGGAACATCGGAGCCTGGACTTGAAACTCAGAACATCGGAGCCTGGACTTGGAACTCGGAACAGCGGAGCCTGGACTTGAAACTCGGAACATCGGAGCCTGGACTTGGAACTCGGAACATCAGAGACTGGACTTGAAATGCGGAACAGCGAAGACCGGACTTGAAACTCGAAACATCAGAGACTGGACTTGAAACTCGGAACATCGGAGCCTGGACTTAGAACTCGGAACATCGAAGACTGGACTTGAAACTCGGAACATCGAAGCCTGGACTTGGAACTCGGAACAGCGGAGCCTGGACTTGAAACTCGGAACATCGGAGCCTGGACTTGGAACTCGGAACATCAGAGACTGGACATGAAATGCGGAACAGCGAAGACCGGACTTGAAACTCGAAACATCAGAGACTGGACTTGAAACTCGGAACATCGGAGACTGGACTTGAAACTCGGAACATCGGAGCCTGGACTTGAAACTCGGAACATCGGAGACTGGACTTGAAACTCGGAACATCGAAGCCTGGACTTGGAACTCGGAACATCGGAGCCTGGACTTAGAACTCGGAACATCGAAGACTGGACTTGTAACTCGGAACATCGAAGCCTGGACTTGGAACTCGGAACAGCGGAGCCTGGACTTGAAACTCGGAACATCAGAGACTGGACATGAAATGCGGAACAGCGAAGACCGGACTTGAAACTCGAAACATCAGAGACTGGACTTGAAACTCGGAACATCGGAGACTGGACTTGGAACTCGGAACATCGGAGCCTGGACTTGAAACTCAGAACATCGGACCCTGGACTTGGAACTCGGAACAGCGGAGCCTGGACTTGAAACTCGGAACATCGGAGCCTGGACTTGGAACTCGGAACATCGGAGACTGGACTTGAAACGTGGAACAGCGGAGACTGGACTTGAAACTCGGAACATCAGAGACTGGACTTGGAACTCGGAACATCGAAGCCTGGACTTGGAACTCGGAACATCGAAGACTGGACTTGAAACTCGGAACATCGGAGACTGGACTTGAAACTCGGAACATCGGAGCCTGGACTTGAAACTCGGAACATCGGAGACTGGACTTGAAACTCGGAACATCGAAGCCTGGACTTGAAACTCGGAACATCGGAGACTGGACTTGAAACTCGGAACATCGAAGCCTGGACTTGGAACTCGGAACATCGGAGCCTGGACTTGAAACTCGGAACATCGGAGCCTGGACTTGAAACTCAGAACATCGGAGCCTGGACTTGAAACGCGGAACAGCGAAGACCGGACTTGAAACTCGAAACATCAGAGACTGGACTTGAAACGCGGAACAGCGGAGCCTGGACTTGAAACTCGGATCATCGGAGCCTGGACTTGAAACTCGGAACATCGGTGACTGGACTTGAAACTCGGAACATCGGAGACTGGACTTGAAACTCGGAACATCGAAGCCTGGACTTGGAACTCGGAACATCGGAGCCTGGACTTGAAACTCGGAACATCGGAGCCTGGACTTGAAACTCAGAACATCGGAGCCTGGACTTGGAACTCGGAACAGCGGAGCCTGGACTTGAAACTCGGAACATCGGAGCCTGGACTTGGAACTCGGAACATCGGAGACTGGACTTGAAACTCGGAACATCGAAGACTGGACTTGAAACTCGGAACATCGAAGCCTGGACTTGGAACTCGGAACATCGGAGCCTGGACTTGGAACTCGGAACATCGGAGACTGGACTTGGAACTCGGAACATCGGAGCCTGGACTTGGAACTCGGAACATCGAAGACTGGACTTGAAACTCGGAATATCGGAGACTGGACTTGAAACTCGGAACATCGAAGCCTGGACTTGGAACTCGGAACATCGGAGCCTGGACTTAGAACTCGGAACATCGAAGACTGGACTTGAAACTCGGAACATCGAAGCCTGGACTTGGAACTCGGAACAGCGGAGCCTGGACTTGAAACTCGGAACATCAGAGACTGGACATGAAATGCGGAACAGCGAAGACCGGACTTGAAACTCGAAACATCAGAGACTGGACTTGAAACTCGGAACATCGGAGACTGGACTTGGAACTCGGAACATCGGAGCCTGGACTTGAAACTCAGAACATCGGACCCTGGACTTGGAACTCGGAACAGCGGAGCCTGGACTTGAAACTCGGAACATCGGAGTCTGGACTTGGAACTCGGAACATTGGAGACTGGACTTGAAACGCGGAACAGCGGAGACTGGACTTGAAACTCGGAACATCAGAGACTGGACTTGGAACTCGGAACATCGAAGCCTGGACTTGGAACTCGGAACATCGAAGACTGGACTTGAAACTCGGAACATCGGAGACTGGACTTGAAACTCGGAACATCGGAGCCTGGACTTGAAACTCGGAACATCGGAGACTGGACTTGAAACTCGGAACATCGAAGCCTGGACTTGAAACTCGGAACATCGGAGACTGGACTTGAAACTCGGAACATCGAAGCCTGGACTTGGAACTCGGAACATCGGAGCCTGGACTTGAAACTCGGAACATCGGAGCCTGGACTTGAAACTCAGAACATCGGAGCCTGGACTTGGAACTCGGAACAGCGAAGACCGGACTTGAAACTCGAAACATCGGAGCCTGGACTTGGAACTCGGAACATCAGAGACTGGACTTGAAATGCGGAACAGCGAAGACCGGACTTGAAACTCGAAACATCAGAGACTGGACTTGAAACTCGGAACATCGGAGCCTGGACTTAGAACTCGGAACATCGAAGACTGGACTTGAAACTCGGAACATCGAAGCCTGGACTTGGAACTCGGAACAGCGGAGCCTGGACTTGAAACTCGGAACATCGGAGCCTGGACTTGGAACTCGGAACATCAGAGACTGGACTTGAAACGCGGAACAGCGGAGACTGGACTTGAAACTCGGAACATCAGAGACTGGACTTGGAACTCGGAACATCAGAGACTGGACTTGAAACGCGGAACAGCGAAGACCGGACTTGAAACTCGAAACATCAGAGACTGGACTTGAAACGCGGAACAGCGAAGACCGGACTTGAAACTCGAAACATCAGAGACTGGACTTGAAACGCGGAACAGCGGAGCCTGGACTTGAAACTCGGATCATCGGAGCCTGGACTTGAAACTCGGAACATCGGTGACTGGACTTGAAACTCGGAACATCGGAGCCTGGACTTGATACTCGGAACATCGGAGCCTGGACTTGGAACTCAGAACATTGGAGCCTGGACTTGAAACTCAGAACATCGGACCCTGGACTTGAAACTCAGAACATCGGAGCCTGGACTTGGAACGCGGAACATCGGAGCCTGGACTTGGAACTCGGAACATCGAAGCCTGGACTTGGAACTCGGAACATCGGAGCCTGGACTTGGAACTCCGAACTCCGACCCTGGACGTGGAACCTGGAACACAGAACATAGAGCCAGGACTCTTCTTGAACACAGGACACAGAGCCGGGACTCTTCCTTGGACACAGGACACAGAGCTGGGACTCTTCTTGGACACAGGACACAGAGCTGGGACTCTTCTTGAACACAGGACACAGAGCCGGGACTCTTCTTGGACACAGGACACAAAGCCGGGACTCTTCTCAGACACAGAGCACAGAGCCGGGACTCTTCTCGGACACAGGACACAGAGCCGGTACTCTTCTTGGACACAGGACACAGAGCCGGGACTCTTCTTGGATACAGGACTCAGAGCCGGGACTCTTCTTGGACACAGGACACAGAGCCGGGACTCTTCTTGGACACAGGACACAGAGCCGGGACTCTTCTTGGACACAGGACACAGAGCCGGGACTCTTCTTGGACACAGGACACAGAGCCGGGACTCTTCTTGGACACCGGACACAGAGCCGGGACTCTTCTTGAACACAGGACACAGAGCCGGGACTCTTCTTGGACACAGGACTCAGAGCCGGGACTCTTCTTGGACACAGGACACAGAGCCGGGACTCTTCTTGGACACAGGACACAGAGCCGGGACTCTTCTTGGACACAGGACACAGAGCCGGGACTCTTCTTGAACACCGGACACAGAGCCGGGACTCTTCTTGAACACAGGACTCAGAGCCGGGACTCTTCTTGGACACAGGACACAGAGCCTGGGCTCTTCATGGACACAGGACACAGAGTCGGGACCCTTCTTGGACACAGGACACAGAGCTGGGACTCTTCTTGGACACAGGACACAGAGCTGGGACTCTTCTTGGACATCGGACACAGAGCCGGGACTCTTCTTGGACACAGGACACAGAGTCGGGACTCTTCTTGAACACAGGACACAAAGCCGGGACTCTTCTTGAACACAGGACACAGAGCCTGGGCTCTTCATGGACACAGGACACAGAGTCGGGACCCTTCTTGGACACAGGACACAGAGCTGGGACTCTTCTTGGACACAGGACACAGAGCTGGGACTCTTCTTGGACACAGGACACAGAGCCGGGACTCTTCCTGGACACAGGACACAGAGCCGGGACTCTTCTTGGACACAGGACACAGAGTCGGGACCCTTCTTGGACACAGGACACAGAGTCGGGACTCTTCTTGGACACAGGACACAAAGCCGGGACTCTTCTTGGACACGGGACACAAAGCCGGGACTCTTCATGGACACCGGACACAGAGCCGGGACTCTTCCTTGGACACAGGACACAGAGCCGGGACTCTTCTTGGACACAGGACACAGAGCCGGGACTCTTCTTGGACACAGGACACAGAGTCGGGGCTCTTCATGGACACCGGACACAGAGCCGGGACTCTTCATGGACACAGGACACAGAGCCGGGACTCTTCATGGACACAGGACACAGAGCCGGGACTCTTCTTGGACACAGGACACAGAGTCGGGACTCTTCTTGGACACAGGACACAGAGCCGGGGCTCTTCATGGACACCGGACACAGAGCTGGGACTCTTCTTGGACACAGGACACAGAGTCGGGACCCTTCATGGACACCGGACACAGAGCTGGGACTCTTCTTGAACACAGGACACAGAGCCGGGACTCTTCTTGGACACAGGACACAGAGCCGGGACTCTTCTTGGACACAGGATACAGAGCTGGGGCTCTTCTTGGACACAGGACACAGAGTCGGGACCCTTCTTGGACACAGGACACAGAGCCTGGGCTCTTCATGGACACCGGACAAGAGCTGGGACTCTTCTTGAACACAGGACACAGAGTCGTGACTCTTCTTGGACACAGGACACAGAGCTGGGGCTCTTCTTGGACACAGGACACAGAGTCGGGACCCTTCTTGGACACAGGACACAGAGCCTGGGCTCTTCATGGACACCGGACACAGAGCCGGGACTCTTCTTGAACACAGGACACAGAGCCGGGACTCTTCTTGGACACAGGACACAGAGCCGGGACTCTTCCTTGGACACAGGACACAGAGCCGGGACTCTTCTTGAACACAGGACACAGAGTCGGGACTCTTCTTGGACACGGGACACAGAGCTGGGACTCTTCTTGGACACAGGACACAGAGCCGGGACTCTTCTTGAACACAGGACACAGAGTCGGGACTCTTCTTGGACACGGGACACAGAGCTGGGACTCTTCTTGGACACAGGACACAGAGCCGGGACTCTTCTTGAACACAGGACACAGAGCCGGGACTCTTCTTGAACACAGGACACAGAGCCGGGACTCTTCTTGGACACAGGCCACGAAGAGGCAGTTCACCATTCAGGGCAGCAACAAACGGCCGGACTTACCCAGTGAAGACGAGGACACGAAGAGACAAAACCACACAACGATAGACAGTTCTTTATCTTGGCAAGAAGTGGCTCCGAGTAATCGTGAGCTCTTGACTCGGCCCCAGAACTACAGAAAGTGGCTTTTGACTCACTCCGGCAGGTTAACTTGATGGACGCGCTTCGGCAAGGTAGCATAGCGGATTCGCTCAGGCACAGTAACTTGACGTGCTCACTCCAGCAAGGAGAGGCGACTTACTGGCATTTGCTTCAGAGAGGAGACTTGACTTGCTCCAGCAATGTGACTTGGCTCGCTCCGGTGATGTGACTTGGCTCGGTCTGGCAAGGCGACTTGCTTGCACTTGCTTTGGTGATGTCAGGTGACGTCCGGTGATGATCTAGCGCTGAGCAGCTGTAAGCTAGACACTTTAATACTGCCGCTTCAGCTGAGAATCAAGTGTCTTTAATTAAAGAGCCCGAGAAACACAGGGAAACAAGGAATAAAGGAAAACAAGGAGTCAACGGTCCCGATTCTGACACAAACAAAGGAAATTTAAAGGGAACCAGGGAATAACCGATCAGGACCATAACAGATTGAGTGCCAGTCTAGTTGGAATTTCTCAACGATTGACATCCGAAAAGTGCTGGCCCTCCACTTTCCAATACATAAAGCTCTAACTGTTGTATTTGGCCACCATATATCATACTTACTTTCACAATCCATGGTGGGTTGTTTTCTGGCTTATAAACTCTGTGAGTTGTTTAACGGTATAGCAATCACATCAGGGTTGTTGGGTGATGAGAGTCAAACCATAGATATTGATCTCTGTGGGTTGGTTTCCTCTAAACACCCAAACATAAACAAAGCAATTTTGAAAACGCTACCCAATACAATGAGAACTGGTCATATTGATATGTCAGCGAGGCAAAACAACCACTTCACAAACAGATGGCCCAACATAGGAGGGCTAACACCTCAGGTCAAGAGTCGGCTGTATATCTACACTTAAATGACAAGGGTCACTCCTTTGATGCTAACAATGTGCACATTTTGGACAGAGGACAGGTGGTTTGAAAGAGGTGTTAAGGAAGCTGTCTTTGTTAACCAGGAAAACCTATCCCTGACAGAGGGGTTGATAGGTACACCACCACCTATCAGCTACTTGCAACGTAGTCCTGATATCTTTACCCTGCCATCTCCACAGCAGTTCACACCTTCATTCATGCAAAGGTAAGACTAATGACTCTCTCTCATTACCTCTATGACTCTTAATGGCCTTCATGTGATTGCTGTACCATCAAACAACTCACAGAGTTTATAAACTGGAAAACTATCCACCATGGATCACAGCTGAAGAAGCCTCTTGGATGAGTGATGAAATGCCTTCTAGACAACACAGCAAGTCGAGTTGCCTTGATTTACTATTTCTTGATATTTGGTAACTTCATGCTTTTGTAATCAATATTTTGTATTTGAGTCTTTTCTCTTGGTTGTGCTTTTTGGCTGCCTTGCACATTATTTCTACGTGACCCTGTCTGTGATACCTTCTGCAGGCTTTTTCTTTGAACCAGGAGTCATTTGCATTATGGGAGGATTTGCCACATTGATAACATTTCTGGCTTTTTGGACCATTCAGGGACATTATTTGCATTTCACATTCTAATTCTTATTCTGTAGTTCTGTAACACCCTTTGCTGCCGTCTCTAATGATATTGCAATGGTCAATGCCTGTTCATTTTTGCCTGGTCATTTTTGGACAGGAGCCTTTTTTGAGTGCTTTGACTATCAATGCCATATATAAGCCTGTCTTTTCATGCATCAGAAAGTCCATCTGTAAAGTCGCAGTACTGGGAATGTTTGCGCAGTTCTGCAATGTATTCTGAACATTCTGTATTCATCTTTTGACTGGTTCCTTTTGTAAAAGCTAAATCTCGCAGCTATTACCAGAGGCTTAGGGCTCAAGTGACTTTGTAAAATTGTAACAATTTCTGGTTACTAGGTTGTATAAGAGACTGTTCGTTCCTGAGCCTATTAAGCCAACAAGTGTAGGGGCTTTCTTTTGCTCCTCCACATGGTTTGCATTACAATACAGTTCAACACTCTCAATATATAACTCCCAGCCTTCATTTTTCAAATGAAGCCATTGCCATGTTATCTTCACTTTAAATTCAACGCGTCTTTCACTGTTGTGCGTTTGTTGGCGTCCGTGATGTCCTTCGTCGTACAGTTTCTCTCACTGCTTCATCTCGTAAATGTGCTGTAACTGTTGGCGTAGCTCATGATATTTTCTGCATTCAGGATCGTACACATTGCCAATTTGTTGTATCTGTGCACAACTACATATACATTAAATAAAAGCATGCATGCAAGAGATGGCTTTAACTGGTGTGTTCACATTGCACAGAGAGAGAGAGAGAGAGAGAGAGAGAGAGATAACAGCACTTGCGCAGACAATAGATCAATACATTGTGCTGGGGTGCAGTGGGGCGGGGGAGGGGGGGGGTTGGGTGTCATTGCTCTAAAAGAAATAGATCCATACATTACAAGAACTAATAGCCCAGGTTCAGAGAATATACAACATAGAAAATTACAGCACAATGCGGCCAGTGATGTTTTGTCGAACATTTAACTTGCTCTCTAAGATCAATTTAACTCTTCCCTCTGACCTAGCCCCCCCTTTTCCTGTTGCCCATGTGCCTATCTTAGAGTTTCTTAAATGCCCCTAATGCATCTGCCACTACCACCACCATACAAACCCTTTATTCTCTGTATAAGGAACTTGCTTCTGACATCCCCTCTATACTTTCCTCCAATCACCTTAAAATTATGCTCCCCCCAAGAAAATTAGCATTATTTTCACACGCACACGGAAACATACCTGTAGAGTGAACTGTCATTTACATCAATGATCAACACAATCCAAGGATGTGTTGCCATGATTCTGGCACTGGCCCGTAACTCACAAACCCTAACCGTACATCTTTGGAATGTGGGAGGAAACCATAGTACCTGGTGGAAACTAAGGAGATCATACAAATTCCCTACAGACAGAAGCAGGAATTAAGCCCCATCTTACAGCTGGCACTTTATAGTAACTCCTATGCTACTGTGACACTACTGTTCTTGTGTTGGCGCGTGGCCTAGTGGATAAGACATCGGACTAGTAATCTGAAGGTCACTGGTTCGAGCCTCAGCAATGCTCTGCGAAGACACCGGTGCCAAGCTGCTTGGGTCCTAGGGCCCTTCCGTTGGACAACATCGGTGGCATGGAGAGGGGAAGGCTTGCAGCTTGGGCAACTGCCAGGTCTCGGCCCGAAACGTTGACAGTGCTTCTCCTTATAGATGCCGCCTGACCTGCTGTGTTCCACCAGCATTTTGTGTGTGTTGTCCCATACAACCCTGCTCAGGCCTGCAAATCCAAACAGATGCCTATATTAAAAAAAACTACTGTTCAATCCGAACTCCCTGATGCTGTCTGTGCAGAGTCTGCCAATTTTCCCAGTCACCCCCTCTGGGTGTCTGGTTTTCTCCCACATCCCAAAAATGAATGACTTAGTATGGTAAATCACCAGCTACTATAAATTGCTCCTAGTGGTAAGTGAGTCATGGAATTTGGGGGTGTTCCAGGAAATTTGGGGAGAATAAAATGTTATTTGTGTAAATGATGGTGACGGGTGGCAATGGACACAATGGGCTGAAGTGCCTGTTTCCATGGAGTCTTTCTTTACAGTGGAATGTCAATGATAATGTAGAAACTTTTAAGGAAAATAAGAAGATAACTGAAAAGGTCAGGAAGTATGAAAAGTCCTTGGGATTAGGGCTAACATCCCAAATGGAAAATACACATAAACATTCTCTTGGACTGATCTGAAGAGCTTTTCTGAAATGAGGTCAATTTTGAATATAGATTAAGATATCAATATCAATTATCAATACATTTTATGCTCTGTTTCTATAGCAACAAAATGCCTCTTCCAAGCCAACTGAAACTAAATCCAGCACAAAAACATATTTATCTATTACAGATCCTGCAGAATGCATCTGTATTGTTGATTTCTTTATTCTTTGAGCTCTGAAGAGCGGCCTGGTCATGGGTTGGCCAGAATCTGTATTACAGGCCAAACCCAGGATAATGTAACAGAGACAAATTGATTCAGTGTGAAATTCATACATATGATAAATGAAGAGCTTAGTCAATCAGTCTGTAGGCAGGCAGCAGTATTTTACAGAAACATTTATTAAGGTCTGCAGAAAATGTGTGTCATTCCTATTAAAGAGAATTCTGTTTTTCACAAATGCTTTTATCACATGATAAGCAATAGGAACTCTCAGACAAGAGCCTTATTTTTTTATGTCAGTGTGAGGTTGCTTTATGCCTTGATCAGACGGCGTGTTATTTACATAGCTCAGAATGACCTTAAAAATATGGAAAGAAAGGTTCTTTTTCAAAATTGCTGTTGCATATTTCCAAACAGTATAAAATCCCAATGTAATCATCTAGATTTTGCTGTCAAGGGAAGATTATTGTAGTCCCTGTCCTCAGAAAGTACAGCAAGAGAAATATACAGATTAAGTAAAAGATAGAAAATTCTGAGGAGATTGGTTCTTACTTTAGATATCCTGCAAACATAGTATTTTGCCTTTATTAAAGGAAGGTTGAGGTTGTACATAGAAAGTTTCAAAAGCTACTTTTTCTGTTATTGATAAAAATGAGTGCATTTGACTTTTGACTCCCTCCTGAGTTCACAGGCATTTAGGGATGTATAATAAATGCCAGCCACATCAGAGATGTCCATGTCACGTGGACAAATAAAACTATTAGTAAAAGGAAATGAAAATGTGCAGTAAACTGATGCTTGTAGTTAGTTCTCTCAGTTCCATTAATACTCTGATTTTAAAAAGTTGACAGATAATCTCCTTCATTTCCTTTGTAACTGGCTGTCAACGAGTGACTTCATTTTGTCTGCTTCTGCAAGAAGGGAGAATACTTCTCCCTTGGCCTTCGCTCCTTGTCTGAAATCAGGGTGCGGATGTCAATTCACACCCCACCATGGTTTCATCATCTCTGGCTTACCCAACAAAGACAAAATCCTGAAGAGTGAATGAACGATCCTCTGATTTTTAATATACCAAGCTGATAAGTGCCTATGATTCTTCAAAGACTGAAGAAGTCAAAGCGTTATTCACAAAAGAGAGACGGGCTCAGAGTCAAAATGCGCTACTTATTAAACTAAAGGTCAGAAGCATAACCTGTAAAGGAATGAGCCAGGCAGCTGCTCAGTAAATGTAATTTCTTTTTGATATAAGCTAAGGAGTATTGAAAACCTGTAGCCACTCAAAGGAAAGAAGATCGAATGCAAACCATCTGTTTAATAAAAATATGAATTAGAAGGCATAATTGCCAAGATTGTAGGTGGTGTGGTTTAACAGTAACATATCAAATGTTGTGGGTAGCCGTGTATTAGGCAGCCATGTGTGCTGTGAGATATCTTTGGTTTAAAAAAAAATAAAATTAGCCATGGTCCTGCTGGAGAGGAAATCAAACGGGAGATTTCATTTTTCTGATTTTTTCTTCTTACAGAATAACAATTATTCATGTATGTAGATTGATTCTGCACCATTGCCACCCAAAATGTTATATTTTGAAACCACATACTCAAGATTCATGATGTATCAATGACATGATAGGGCTTATTCTGATAAACAGGGACACTCCAACTTAATACAGATAGGACTGTTTACAAATTTAACTACAATCTATTGCTTAGAATGTGTCCTTCAAAGACACTGCCCAAACGTGTCAAATAGAAGGAACTAATGTTCAAAGTTGTCATAAATAAGCTGGGAAATGTCCAAAATTAAAGTAATAAACTTAAGAGTTGTTAAGAATGTAAATTACTAGAATATTGGTTATTTAAACTAAATACAAGAAATTCTGCAGATGCTAGAAATCCAGAGTAACAGACACAAAATGCTGATAGAACTCAGCAGGTCAAGCAATGTCTACAGAGAAGAATAAAGTATCAACGGCTTGGGCCAAGACCTTTCAAAGGTTTCAAAGGTACATTTAATGTCAGAGAAATTTATTGAATATGCATCCTGAAATGCTTTTTCTTCACAACCATCCAGAAAAACAGAGGAGTGCCCTCAAAGAATGAATCACAGTTAAATGTTACAACCCCAAAATCCTCCCTCAGCTCCTCTCCTTCCCGCACGTAAGCGGGAGCAAACAACAATCCCCCCTGCCCCCCACCCCCCACCGGCACTCAGGCGTGAGCAAAACAACAGCAAAGACACAGATTTGCAGTACCCCAAAGACTACCTGTTCACCCAGTATTTGACACACCACAGGCTCTCTCTCTCCCTAACAAGGGAGAAAGAGGTGTTTCTGTTCACAGTGAGTGGGAAGACATAACAAACAACTCGTTGGTTTACGATGTTAAAAGTCAATTGCATTGCTTTTTCCGAGCTCTGTACCCAAAGACCTCCAATTTCCACCACCCCCCCCCCCCCCACCCATCTCCAGAGCAACAAAATCTTGGTCCTCTGAAGACAAGCCGAGTCCTTGGTGTGCCAAATAATGGCCATTTTTGAAACGCTGAGAGTGGGTCCCATTCCTGCAAAGAACCGTTGTCAGCGTGTAACTTCAGGTCAGGGTCTTCAAAAGAACCCTGTAAGGGAAGAATAGAGATATTAAAGATGGAAATAGAGCTGCTTCCAAAGTTGCAATCAAAGGAGTTGTCATTAGGCGCCATTAATCCTCCTAAGCTCCTCCCCGAACCATCAGGATATGCTGCCTGATCCTCAATATTTTATGTGTGTTAACTAAACTAAAATAGTGTTTCTCTTGGATATACAACAAATGCCATTTATCAAGTATAATATAAAGATTGCAGGTTACTTCACAAAATAATTAACATCAAGCCACTCGTATTCTGGAGTGATGACCAGAAGGCTTTGTCAAAACTTTCGGTTTTGAGGACCTTTTTTAAAGTGAAATGAAAAGCTATCTGTAGTGGAGCAATTAAATACTGTGCTGGCAGAAGACCAGAAGCAAGGAGTGTGGCTGTTTCAGAGGGAAATAGATCTGTCAGAGATTATAGAGCAATGGAGCATCAAGACTACGGACTGATTTATAAAGAGGATGTGAATGTTTAAATTGAGACAAGACTTACTGGGAGATAGAGTGTGTTAGTGGGCACAGGGATTTTGAGTGAAGAGGATGGTGTCATTATACGAGACAATGAGGATACTGTAACGTGCAAAGGAGATTTACAAGGATTGGAGGGCGTACCTTGTGAGAATAGGTTGAGTGTACTTGGCCTTTTCTCCTCCGAATGACGGAGGATGAGAGGTGACCTGATAGAGCTGTATAAGATGATGAGGGGCATTGACCGCATGGATAGCCAGAGACTTTTCCCCAGGGCTGAAATAGCTAACATGAGGGGGCATAGTTTTAACGTGCATGGAAATGGGTATTGAGGGGACATAAGGGGTAGTTTTTTGACATAGAGAGTGGTGGGTGTGTGGAATGCACTGCTGGCAGCAGTGGTGGAAGCGGATACGATAGGGTCTTTTAAGAGCATCTTAGATAAATGCATTGAACTTAGAAAAATAGAGAGCTATGCAGTCTAGGCAGTCTCTAGAGTAGGTTACATGGTCAGCACAACATTGTGGGCTGAAGGGCCTGCAATGTGTTGTAAATTTCTATGTTGTTCCAGAGTGACAGAGATATACAGAATGGAAACAGGCCCTTCAGCCCACCTGGTCTGTGCTGACCATCAACCACCCATTTACTATAACCTACAGAATCCCATTTTCTTTTCCTCATAGTTTATTTATTTGCACATTGAGATACAGCATGGAATAGGCCCTTCAGGCCCTTTAAGCCATGCTGGCCAGCAATCCCCTGATATTAATTGTAGCCTAATTACAGGACAATTTATAATGACCAATTAACCTGCTGACCGGTATATCTTTGGACCGTGGGAGGAGACCGAAGCACACAGAGGAAACCCACGTGGTCATAGGGAGAACATACGAGGGGTGATTGATAAGTTCCTGACCTAAGGTAGAAGGAGTCGATTTTAGAAAATCTAGCACATTTATTTTTCAACATATTCCCTTCTACATTTACACACTTAGTCCAGCGGTCATGGAGCATATGGATCTTGGACCTCATCTCCTTCTACCTTAGGCCACGAACTTATCAATCACCCCGATGAGTTATTAACTTCAAATTTTCTGCATAATCACTCAAAGAGTTGAACTGCACGTGCATGTAACGAGAGCTGTATAACTCATCTTCTACCTTAGGCCATGAACTTATCAATCACCCTGCTGTAGACACTTCCTGGAGGTCTGTATGCCCCACGACCGCTGGACTAAGTGTGTAAATGTAGGAGGGGACTATGGTATCTGGAGAAGAATCACTTGCATTGGATATCTGTCCCTTTGTAGCTGAAATATTAATATGGCAGCTCCAGCTAAGATTCTGCTCAAAAGGAATATTAATGTAACACCAGAGGAAAGGTTTCACTGCTAATGTAATGTTATTTTTGTGGCAGCAGTGTTTGGGTTATGACTTGAGATAACGTGGACTTTGGAATGTGCGGCGTCCAATGAAAGGAGTGTTTTTTTTCTTGTTGTGTGCCTGAGAACAAGGTGATCTGGGTCTTTTGTTGGGCGAGAACCGAAGAGAGAACACGCCAGAATGGAGAGACAGCTGGACAGAGTGGACTTGGAGTGGGGCCAGGTGTTGATGAAGCCCGGGGGAATCGATGGAGGGCCAACAGAAGGAAGACCGTGAGCTCCAACTTGTGTACGTTAGACTGTTTCATTAAAATAGGCCCTTTTCTTTTTGTTTTTCTTTACTAACCCTTCAGTCAAATTAAGAATTATAAAGCATATGGTGTACTGTCTGTTATTTTGTGGCACTGATTTGTAACAGGGGAACAGATCACAAAGCATCCACACAAACAAGAGCTTTTGAGGGGCCAGAAACTGTCTTCCCTAGACTAACGCTGCTGGCTGAGCCTGAGGGTACATTAATGTTAATGAAGTGGTGGTGGCAGAGGATGGTGGTGGGAATTTAGTGATGGTAATGACATTGAATGTCAAGTGTTGCTACTCAGACTCTCCGCTGATGGTCATTTCCTTCCACTTCTGAGTCACAAGTGCTACTTTCTTCCTATGAGCCCAGTCCTTATTGTTCTCTTCTCTTGCTGTGTGCAGACAGGAGCTGCTTCATTTGTTGGAGATTTATGGCTGGCACTAAACATTGTGCAATCATCAGCCATTTCTAACCTTGTGATGGAAGATACTGGTTGGACCTTGAAATCCACTTTGAAAAAATTCCTAAAGTGATGCCCTGGGACTAAAATTATAACCTTTCAACCGTTTTTCTTAATACAAAGTATGAATCCAACCATTGCAAAGTTTTACCAGTGTTTCTTGATCTCTCAGTTAGTCAAATGTTGCTCTGATGGAGTACAGTTCTTTGTTTCATGTTTCAACCAATGGTGTGTTGAGGTCCGATGCTGTGTGTACTTGGTGAAATCAAACTAGGCGTTGGAGAGGAGACGATCTAGTGGGTACATGCCCCTTAATAACAGTATTAGCACTGCATTTCTAATTCACCATTGCATTAGCAATAGCATCTTTTATTTTGCTGATGAGATTTCAACAATGCAGGAACTGATACTGATCACAGACCTGAAATGGGAATTCTGCCTCTTTCCAGTAGGAAAGTGTGGAGAGGATGTTGCCATTGATGGGGGAGTCTAGGTCCAGAGGGCACAGCTTCAGTGTAGATGGGCATTCCTTTAAAACAGAGATGAAGAGGAATTTCTTTAGCCAGAGGGTGGTGAATCTGTGGAATTCATTGCCACAGACGGTTGTGGAGGTCAGGTCATCGGGTAAATTTAAAGCGGAGGTTGATAACTTCTTAATAAGGGCACCAAACGTTATGGGGAAGGCAGGAGCATGGGGTTGAGAGGGATAATAAATCAGTCATGATGCAGACTTGATGGAACAAGGGACCTAAATCTGCTCCTACATCTTGGTCTTCATGGCTGATGCCTGACATGCTGAATATAGCCACGTATGTTTTTGTCATAGCTAAATTTCATTTGGATGATATTATGGATTTGAAATTAAGTAGAAAGAGGGGACAATAAGTAGTTTTGATTAAAATAAACTGCAAACCTGGAAAACTAGGTTGGAAAAGGTTGGGAATGTTTGGCGGGTCAGGCAGCATCTATGGAAACAAAGGCAAGAGTTAACATTCAAATCTGAGTTCATCTGTATATTCTGAATTGAATATTCTGTTTTTCTTCAGTTTATTGACCCAGTTACTTCGTTAGAAACTCGTCTCAAAGACAATTGTTTTCTCTTTCATTATCAGATGGATACTAATCGAAACATAGAAAACCTAAAGCACAATACAGGCCCTTTGGCCCACAATGCTGTGCCAAATGTACTTAGATTGGAAATTACCTAGGGTTACCAATAGCCCAAACACGAGGAAATCTGCAGATGCTGGAAATTCAAACAACACACACAAAGTGCTGGTGGAACACAGCAGGCCAGGCAGCATCTAAAAGGAGAAGCACTGTCGACGTTCGAAGGGTCTCGGCCCGAAATGTCGACAGTGCTTCTCGCTATAGATGCTGCCTGGCCTGCTGTGTTCCACCAGCACTTTGTGTGTGTTGTTACCAATAGCCCTCCATTTTTCTAAGCTCCATGTACCTATCCAAGAGTCTCTTAAAAGACCCTATCGTATCCGCTTCCACCACCGTTGCCAGCAGCCCATTCCACACACTCACCACTCTCTGCATAAAAAAAACAACTTACCCCTGACATCTCCTCTGTACCTACTTCCAAGTACCTTAAACCTGTGCCCTCTCAGAAAAGGACCATGTGGTCTAATTCTTCTACATTTTGCTAATCAGAAAAGCAAGAACATGGTAGTTTAGGAGTCTAGGACAAGGACCAACTACTGTAATAGGTTTGGAGAAAATTACAAGATGTCAAGAGTTCCTTTCAGATGTGGCTACTCCTGTAATTTAGGAAATGTTCCAGCCAAAGCATGTACAACACCTTCCCACAAACTGTAGTGAGATGCTGACTGGATCAGCTGATCTCAGTTGTCCAGTAAAGAATAAATAAGCATGGATAACATGGGTAATTTCCCTGCACTTCACAAATGTCCCATGGGTCTTTTAACATCTGAGGGTAAGTGGACCCCTAGTTTCTGACAAACACACTAGGTCTAACGGCACACCACTCCCTCAGTTCTGCATGAAGTTCTGACTGAAATATCCTCCTTCCAGACTGATTGCTGTATACATCATAAGTACAGTGAGCTAGTGCAAAAGCAAAATATAAGAGAATGCAGAATATCGTATTACCATTACAGTACAGGTAGATAAATTGCAAGAGTTAAATGATCAAGTTTCATCTTTAACATTTAAAAAATCATTCAAGAATCTTGTAGCAACTGCATAGAAGCTGTCCTTCATCTAAGCAGTACATGCTCACACACTTTTATATTTTTGCCCCGTGGAAGGAGTGGGAGAGAGAATGACCAGGATGGAAGGAATCTTTGATTGCATTGGCTTCTTTCGTGAGGCAGAAGTAAGTGTAGAGAGGCTCCACGGGAAGCTGGTTTGAATGGTGGACCAGGTTGCATTCACAAACTTCTGCTATTTCTTCCAGTCTTTGTCAGAGCAGTTGCCATGCTGAACTGCGAAGCATCCAAAGAGTTAACTTCTACCTCCACAAAGTATAGGGCAAGCTACACACTTTCACCTGACTAACTGGGGTCCACCAAAAACTGTGTGGAAATTTATTCAATCCAAATGACTATCCTTTTGCCTCTACATATGCCGCCTCACCGACTGAGTTCCTCCAGCAGCTTGTTATATTACAGTGATTAATGGCTTAGAACATACACTGAGTGGAAAGTCAGAACAAAGTAAATATATTAAAACCCATATCTTTATTTAGGTAATAAAATTGAACTCTACTAAGCAATAATGGCTGAATGAATTGGCTTGTATGTTGTCACCTATTCAGTAAGCTACCCACTGCAACCTAGCAGAGAATAGAATACAGAAAATTATACTGTACCAGGTAATAATGGCTGAGTGAACTGGTTCTCCTGTCATCATCAATCTATTGACTTATTTACCGAGGTCCGCAAGAAAATACAACAAGGAAGCTTTCCTTAATTATTTTTCATAAAATTTTGAGCTTGTTATATTTAAGTGCAGTTAAGTCACAGATGGGTTCAACATCGTATCTTAAAACGTTCTACTGGCAATTGGCCTTGGAGCTGTTTACGCATGCTGACTTCAAGATGCAGAGTCATTTTTCCTTTGCTAATATTCCTCACACATTCATTTTCGGCAACATACTGAAAATGTCATCTTGTTTCATTTGGTCTGGTCAAGTGAGTTATTGTTGCAATAAATCTCCAAAACGTCTCCGAGTAATAGCCTTCCGTAATATCAAAAGCAGCAATCTTGAAGCGCTCTTAATAGAAAATTTTTCACCGATCTACCTACATAAAGATAAAGTCTGTGTGTTGCAGAGTTGAGGTGAACCACTTATTGCAGGAGTGAACCAAAATGCTGTTGGTAATAAAAGACTGGAATCCATCACCAAAATAAAGCAGCTGACCTGTTGAATGTCAGCAAGCAGAGACAATAAATCCTGATTATCTGCAACAGTGTATTTGCCAACAGATTTTGCAATAAGTACCATTGCAACAAAGCTACTGCAGTTTGTTAGCAGAGAGAGATTTTACAGTTGGTAACAATGTTTCTCATCACATAACATTACATCAATTAGCCATTGTGGAGGCAGATCTGTAACAAGTTTAAATGTGGGAGCTGTGCTGGATTTTTTCTGCTTGTGTATTTTTAACATTCAGCCCAACTGTGGTGCTAAAAATGTCTGTACCCCATCCCCCCTGTGAAAAGACAGCTCCAACTGGAAGCAGATGTAGTCAAAGATAATCTGAAGTGGAAGAAGCAAAGAAAATGAATAAAATATGTAATCTAATCAAGCATACTTCATTTAATTAAGACACTAACAACTAGACCTTTAACTTTGATCCATTAACAGCACAAAGATTTAATTTAAATTGTAATACTTGTGAAAGTATTTCCAGGCTATGTTTATGCAAATTCAACACTATGGATAAGGTTTGATTTTGCATATTCATCTCTTGCCTGATTATATTTCATAGTTTTCTGCTTAACTGTTTACAGAGTGATTTATACAATTTGATGTAGAGGTAAAAAACTTTCAACTTAACAGCTGAAAAGCAATACAATTAATATAAACATTTCAAAAGAGCAAGTTGCTTTGGCTTGAATGATTTCTCTAAATGCACGGTAAATTTTTTTCAGAGCATGTGAAATACAGCAAGCCAAGTAGAAATTCAATCCAGTGAGTCAGAGTCAGAAATTATCACACACAGCATAATGTAGCCTATTAGAAAAACGAATTTACACTCTTTTTGACCAGATTCTGCTGTGATGAAGTTTAGGTGTAATAAATATTTTGTACTCATAATAGATTTTCTCAATAAGACTGAAATGGGCAACTTGGAGAGGCAAAACTGCTGGCTGTAATGCAAAGCGTTTTTGACAAAGTAATCCAACACCTCTAGCACTCAAATATTGTGAGAAATACAATAGAGAAGGAAACATCTATTGGCTTTTAAGTCACAGAAGAAACAAAGATGCCTCCGTTGATGAGAATTGTAAAATATAGATCTATTTCTTTGACAGCATAGACACCCCGCCCCCCCCAGCAGTACGTATTGATCTATTGTCTACGCATGCGCTGATGTCTATGCATGCACATTGTTTTCTCTCTCTCTCCCTCTCTCTCTCTCCCCCTCACTGCAATGTGAATGCACCAGTTAAAGCCATCTCCCACATGCATGCTTTTATCTAATATATATGTCGTTGTGCACAGACATAACAAATTAGCAACGAGTACGAACCTGAATGTCAGAAAAGATCACAAACTACATCAACAGTTACAGCACGTTTACGGGATGAAACAGTGAGAGTTGAACTGTACAGAGAAAGCTGTCATGGACGCCAACAAGCGCATCAGTTCAGCGAAAGGCGCGCTGAATTTAAAGTGAAAATAACGTGGCGATGGCTTCAGTGGGGAAAGTTGATGAATTTGATAGCACCAATGAAGGCTGGGAGTCATATCAAGTCAGTTGAACTGTATTGTGCTGTGAAAGGAGCAAATGAAAGCCCTGGCGCTTCTTAGCTTAATGGACTCAAGAAAGTACAGTCTTTTACATAACCCAGTAACCACTGCAAAGCCAGAAAACAAGATGTTCGATGCAATTGTAACAATTGTACAAAATCACTTCAGCACTAAACCACTGGTAATAGCTGTGAGAATTTTACAAAAGGACACAGTCAAAAGATGAAAGCCTTTCTGAATACATTGCAGAACTGCGCAAACTTTCCCAATACTGTGACATTTGAGATGGACTTTCTGATGCATTAAGGGACAGGCTTGTATGTGGGATGCATGTTCAAAGCACTCAAGAGGCAATTATCCGAAAGAGACCTAACCTTAGAACAGGCATTGATCATTGCAATATGATTAGAAACTACAGCAAAGGATGCATCAGAACTATAGAAAAGGAGGTTATAGAATGTGAAATGCGCAAAATGTCTCTGAATGGTGCGAAACGTCAAAAATGTAATTGATGTGGCAAATCCTCCCATGATGCAAATTACTGTTGGTTCAAAGAAAAAGTTTGCAGAAGGTGTCACAGACAAGGTCACATAGAGGGAATGTACAGGACAACAAAAAGCACAACCAAGAGAAAGGTCTCAAAGCAAAGGCTTACAGTTACCGAATGTAAATCAGAATCAGACAACATAGAGTCTGACAAAGGTGAACTGTCATGCCTAGAACTGCATAGTATTACTTAAGCAGATCGCACTATAACCTGGATCGCAATAGGTGTAACCGACATAAAACTGAAAAAGCAGCTGGATACAGGGTCTGCTTTGTCTATAATTCCAGAGGCTGAATACAGCAGGTTGTTTCCTAAGATACCATTGGAGAAGGCCTCGGTGACACTGAAGACTTCCACGAGCAAAAGAGAGTCATCCAAAGACAAACTGAAAGTAAATGTGATGTATGGAGGCCAAACACAACAGTCAGTGCTTTACGCACAAATGTGAATGGTTGAAAAAAAATATAATTAGACTGGCACTCGGTCAAATCTTTCAGTGTGGCAGAACAGGCTACTGCAGTCCAAATGGTAGCACTAACTAGAGAACATCACAGCTGATTAGGAGGGAATAGTTAAGCAGAACGGCAAAGTGTTGTTCAGGATGCCAAAAAGTTCAAAATGCGTCCACACAGACACCATTACACCTGTGGGAGTGGCCGTCTTCACCATGGCAAAGAGTACATCTTCACTTTGCTGGGCCATTCATGGACTCAATGTTTCTGTTTGCTGTGGGTGCTCATTCGAAGTGGCCGGAGGTTACACCAGTGAGGTCAATCACCTCAGCAAAGACTATCTCTGCTCTGAGGACTATCTTC
This sequence comes from Hemitrygon akajei, assembly GCF_048418815.1. NCBI lineage: Eukaryota > Metazoa > Chordata > Chondrichthyes > Myliobatiformes > Dasyatidae > Hemitrygon > Hemitrygon akajei. Next base: position 147,057,794 of record NC_133131.1, read on the forward strand.
ACCAGAACTGGCTTACCAGATCAAATTGTGAGTGACAATGGACCACAATACACTTCAGGAAAATTCCGACTGTTCATGAAGGAAAATAACATCAGAGATTTCAAGTCAGCTCCTCACCCCTGCGCAATGAATGGGTTAGCTGAAAGATTTATCCAAATCTTCAAGAAATCCAGTAAAGTGATGGACAAGGAGGACATTTCTCTACAGCATAAGGTGGACAACTTCCTTTTTGTGTTTCAGAACTCTGTTCATGCGATGACAATTCAAACAACTACAATGCTGTTCATGATCTGGAAGCTGAAATCTCACATAAGCCTCCTGAAACCAGTCCTCCAGAGGGAAGTGCAGAATAAACAATTCAACCAATTGCCAAGTGAAGCAGCAAGGAGCTTCAGGATTGGACAGGATGTCCTAGTGCATGATTACCGAAAAGACAAGTGGACACTACAATGAGATCACAAAAGCTTCAGGAAACCTGGGAAAAATTGAAACAATACATGCAGCAGCTAACTATGATACATAGGTCCATTTATGCCCAGGAAAAACAGGAAGAGCCGGAGACCGTACAAGGGGAAGGACCGATTAAACCAGGAGACCAGGTTTACCTGCGAGTTTTTCGGAGAAAGTGGAACGAGCCAAGAAGGGAGGGACCCTTTACGGTGACTAAGGCATCACCCACCGCAGTTCAGGTAGAAGGACGCTCCACCTGGTACCACCTGAACCATTGCACGAGGGCAGTCCTGCAAGGGCAATCAGGTGAAGTGTCTGAGGTAAGTGATGCGGAAGAGCAGTTAGCAGGAAACAGACAAGGGGAACAAGAAGCTGACACTGCACTGCAGGAGTTTGATCAATTAGTAAGGGAAATTTTTGATTCTGAGGACGGGCCTCAGACCCTCAGGATGTGGTGGTGGATAATAGGGCTTCTTCAGATAATGGGGATGAGCTGGGAATGACCAGTTGTGCCCCTGGGGACAAAGCACCCACATACTCTTGTGCAGACTTGGGAACCATTAGTGGGGCAGATATGGAATGGGACTGGTAACCTGCAGAAAAGAAGTAAGAGGAGCACAACACTTACCTCCTCGCCATGGTTAAAGACACATACTAATCAGTGGTATCAATGGGCAACTTACACGGCAGGAATGATGAAGAGACAAAATTGTTACCTGTGCTCAAGGGAAAGCCCCACTCAGCATGTAGTTCCCATGCCTTATAACTCCTCCACTTGCACGCGGTGGCGAAGAGAGCACAGGGAACAATGTGAGCAACGATGTTCAGTTCCAGTTAGGGCTTGTCACAGGAGGATTTGTGTTGACACGGATCCTTGTTATCGAAACTGTATGAACAATGCACCAATGTGCCCGTATTGGTGTATGTTATATCAGGCGTCCTCGCAGTTTGATCAAAGCAAGCTTGCCTATCACTGTAATTACAGCAGACCCTGGGCTATAAATAAAAGAAGCCAGACACCTACACTGCAACAGCTTATAATGCAGGACCATCTGAATTATGAATGTTTCATGCGGGTGGCACTCATGACCAGTTGGCCATTTCCGAGGCAACTGCACTCAGACATGGGATGTAACCCCAGGTAAAAGACACTTGACGGGTTCCCCTCCTCCTGAGGGTGCAATGGACTCTCAGACTATCCCATTAGCAGATACTTGGTGGCTGTGTGGACAGGAAGGAGGTCTGAGATCTACGCTCCCCCTCAGGTAGGCAGGAACATGTACGTGTGTCATGCTGCTTCAGGAAGTTATAATGTCCCCTGAAGTACAGTCCAATGCTAACTTCCCTGAGCAGCGGACTCTGCTACGGCAGAAGAGAAAATATGACCTGGATCCGACAATCCGGATTGACAGTATAGGGCAGCCGAGAGGTATACCTAACGAATTCAAGGCACGGAATGAGATTGCTGCAGGCTGGGAAGCTATCATACCTGTGATAGGGGTAAGCAAAAATGTTGAATGGATAAACTATATATACTAAAATCAACAGAGATTCATCAACTACACAGATGATGCACTGGAGGCCTTAGGGCAACAGCTAGATGCAACTAGCAGGGTGGCGTGGCAACACAGACAGGTACTGGATTGGCTTTTGGCAGAAAAAGGGTGTGTGTGTGTGTAATGTTTGGAGAACAATGCTGCACTTTCATACCGAACAATACTAGCCCAGAAGGGTCTTTCACCAGAGCAATGAATAAGTTAAAGAATCTGCGGACGGAGGTCAAACAGATGCAGGGTTTGGACATCAGTTCTTTGATTGGTTAGAAAGTAGACTCGGAGGATGGGGAGCATGGCTGACTAAAATAGCAATAACTCAGTATTATATTGTTGAGCTGTGCGTTTGTGCTGTGCTGTTTTCTTCCTTGTCTCAAATCTCTTATAGTGCGTGCTGCAACCAAACAATTTCCAATGCTCGTGGCAATTACTGAAGCAAGCTTAGTGGAGAAAGAAACACCGATAATGTATTGTTACAGTCTACAACACCTGCAGGATGAACAAGAGCAAAATGACAGAGTGGGAGTAGATTGTAAGGGCTGCTGAGTCTTTTTCCCTGTCTCAGGTACAGAGGGACAGGTTTTTGGCTCAGTGGCCCAGGGTAACAGGGAGAGAATACTTTGTCTTGGCGCAGAAAATTTTAGTTTAACCCAAGATTTGGGAATAAATGCTTGAGTTTATTGGGGCTTTTGTGCGCGGACTCTTAATCTTCTTTCTCTGTGTGAGAAAAGGGGGGATATATTGGAGTATAAAAGTAGTAATTTTATAAAAGTATAAATTTTGTGTGTAACCAAAACTATGAAGTCAGTTATTTGCTGAAGACAATGGTGTGTTAATGAGAGGTAGCTAAGAGATGTAGATTAGAACATAATTAAGTCACTAAGTATTAAGAATGTAAACTTGCTATTTGCTAGAGAATGAAATCTTAAGAATGTAGAAGACAATGGTGTGTTAAAGAGATGTAGATTAAAACATGATTAAGTCAATTGATAAAAACAATAGGGACATGATGTACGTGAGGTACGTGTAATACGCAACTATAGATCAATTGGATATGCTAATGCAACTAAACCAGGAGATTGCTATAAAAAATGCTATGTACAAGGATCGGTGGGCAATCAGCGACTAGGTCAATGATTGTCTCAGCTTTGATTTGCAAATTAAAGTTTAACCCTTCTTGAAGAATCTTCTGCGTCTTTTGGTCATTTGTGAGGCACGAGAAACCACGACAACACCCAGTAGAATAGCTACAAGAACTGGACTGCTGAAGTACACAGTGGATGCTGGAGATCAGACATGGAGATGTCATGTGAACCAGATACTTGATGCTCAACTGAAGACCACACCTGAGCCAACTGCATCCAACAAAATTGGCACATTTCAATCACCGGCCTTACCTCTCAGTGATGATTTCACTGACTGCAAGGTGAGACTAGAAGACGAGAACGTTGTCTTAAACAAACCTGATGCCATTCCACAGGTTCAGAGGAGCTATCCTGAAGGAAGCAGAGCACCACCCAAAAGAGTAAATCTTTAGAATTGTAAAGTTGTTAAGACTGTTATTGTGAAAGCATACTCATTTGGAATATGGGTTTCTGAAAGGGAAATTGAATGTTTTATACATACATAGTTTCATGTTGCATTAATCTAAAGGGGGAGGAAGTGGAATGGATGTATCTATTTCTTTTACAGCAATGTCCGCCTCCACCTTTGCACTACATATTGATTTGTTGTCTAAGCGTGTACTGTTGTCTACACATGTGCATTGTTCTCTCTTTCTCTCACTGCAATTGGAATATATTAGTTAAAGCCATCTTCTGCATGTGTGTTTTTATTTAAAATATATGTAGTTGTGCGCAGACAAAGGAAGAATGGAAGCAAGGGCAGTTCTGTTGGGATTTGCACACTGCTATAGCTGTCTTTCCTGTATATAAGAAACAATATTTCTTTCTGTCAGTAACAATGTACAATTAGATGCACAGTCAATCCATACATTGGCATTATGTTGCCTTGACTGATAGAAAACCTGACTGATGCTTTATCACCCTTCAAATGGCCAGCTGGCCATTATACCAGCAATTCACTGGCCTCGTGACATAAGAGGAGAAAAAAGAAGGCTGATTGGAGAACTTTCAAAATCTAAGGCTATCTCAGCATTTGAAAGCAATCAATAACCTGGTGTAACAGGAGTCACCCTTGAACTCTGTAAAATTATGCTCTAGGATTTACCCTGTCTGTAGCAGGAATGTCTATTTTGTGTAATACTGTGCTGCAGCCAGATGAATTTGAGCAAGATAAATCAATCCATTGTACAATATTCTAAACAGAATTGGATAAAGGAACCTCAAAATGCACCAATATTGCTTTCCTTAATATGACAGAAACCTGGCAAAAGCTTTGCACCAGCCACCAAAGATTCAAGCACAAAGCCCTAGTCCCACATTGAAGCTGTACTGTATTGTTAACTTCTGACTTTTTGAAGAGTAACTGAACCAAGGGTTAAAAGCAATAAATGTGGTATCTATACACAAAATGCTGGAGGAACTCAGCAGAACAGACAGTATCTATGGAGGGAAATAAATAGTTGATGCCGTGTCTATGTTGCTTTGGATTTCCAGCATCTGCAGAACGTGCTTATGAAATGCTAGAGATATTCAGCAAATCAGGCAACATCTATAGTAAAATCAATTGAACCAAGTTTCTGTTTGTTTTCTCACATGGAAGTAAAAATTCCATGGGCTACTTTGAAAATCAGGTTCGAAGTCCTACAGGGCAACACGTTTGGAACAATTAGTAGAGCTGTTGGCTGACAGGTCTGCCAGGCTGGTTTCAGTGCTGATCGTTGGTGCTGTCAATGTGAAGTTTGCACCCTTATCGTTGTGAAAGGAGACACAAGAGATTGCAACTGCTGGAATCTGGAAGAAGGTGTAAACTGCTGGAAGAATTCAGCAGGTCAGACAACACCTGTAGAAGCAAAGGTATAAACAACATTTTGGGACAAAAAGCAGCATGGTCTAAGACTTAAAGTTTACTATCCTTTTGTTTCTAAGGACGTTTGCCCCGTTGGTTCTTCCAGCACTTAGCATGTTTGCTCATTGTGACTGTGATTTTTCTTTAGGGTGCTCTGATTTCCTCCCACTTCCAGAGATGAGATAGTTGATTGGTTAATTAGTCTAACATGGACATGGTTGAGAGCTTCAAGTTTGTAGGTGACACCATCACACGTATGTTGGTTTGGTCCAACTATGTATTCAGCGTATCCCTGTTGACCCTCGCCAATTTTTATAACTGTAAGATGGAAAGCTTCCTACACCAACTACTGGCCCAGGACTGTAAGGAAACGCAGAGTGCCGTGGAAACAGATCAGTACAAAATCAAAACCTGCGTCCCATCCATGGAACATGTCTACACTTCCTGCTGCCACGGTAAATTATCAAACATAATCAAAAAACCTCAGTCATTTTCTCCTCTTCCCTCTCCTATTGAGTAGAAGATACAAAAGCCTGAAAGCACATACCAGCTGCTCAAGGACAGCTTCTATCCCCTTGTCACAAGACTATTGAACAGACTTCTTGTATAGTAAGGTAGACTCTTAACCTCACAATCTTCCATGCCATGACCTTGTACCATTTTATTATCTGCCTACAGTATACTTTCACTGTAATTGCAACACTGTGATTCTAATTTCATGTTTACTGTAAGAGAGTTGCACACATATCACATAGCAAGGTCATGAAGCATGGAATTTACATATCAACATAATTAATTATATAAACAACAAAGAATGCTTAATCAATCAATATATTTACAAGATTACTCAAATAATACAGTAATATTAAATATCCAACACCTATGAGCTGGCTTTTGAGAGCAGCTTGCGGTTGAGCAACTAGGGACCATAGACCAAAAGACCATAAGATATTGCAGCCGAATAAGACCATTCAGGCCATTGAGTCTGCTCCACTATTCCATCATGGCTGATTTATTACCTCTCTTAGCCCCATTCTCCTGCCTTCTACCTGTAACCTTTGACACCCTTACTAATCACAAACCTAGCAATCTCTGCTTTTAATATAGTCAATGACCTGACCTCCAAAACTGGCCGTAGCAATGAATTGCACAGATTTACCACACTCTAGCTAAAGGAATTCCTCGTCATCTCTGCTATAAAGGGACATCCCTCTATTCTGAGGTTGTGCCTTCTGGTCCTAGATTTCCCTACAGTAGGAAACATCCCTTCCACATCCAATCTACCAGGACATTTAATATCTAATAGGTTTCAATGAGATCTCATTCATTCTTCGAAGCTCCAGAGTACAGGCCCAGAGCCATCAAACATTCCTTATACATTAACCCTTTCATCTCCTGAATCACTCTGTAGAAGCTCCTCTGGACACCCTCGAATGCCAGCTCATTTTTTCTTAGATAAGTGGCCCAAAGCTGCTCACAATACTCCAAATGCAGTTTGACTAATTACTTGTAAACCCTCAGCATTGGATCCTTGCTTTTATACTCTAATCCTGTTGAAATGAATGCGAATATTTTAGACCACTTTAAACCACTTTAGACCACCTAGACAACACAAACACCTGCGTCAGGATGCTGTACATCAACTATAGCTCAGCATTTAATACCATCATTCCCACAATCCTGACTGAGAAGTTGCAGAAGCCTGAAGGCACACACTCAGCGATTCAGGAATAGCTTCTTCCCCTCTGCCATCCAATTCCTAAATGGACTTGGAAGCTTTGGACACTACCTCACTTTTTTAAATATACAGTATTTCTGTTTTTGCACATTTTTTAAAACCTATTTAACATACATAATTGATTTACTTGTTTATTTATTATTATGTTTGATTTTATTTATTAATCTTTCTATCTCTGCTAGATTATTTATTGCATTGAACTGCTGCTGCTAAGTTAACAAGTTCACATCACATGCCAGTGATAATAAACCTGATTCTGATTCTGATATTGCATTTGCCTTCATTACCACCAACTCAGCTTTGCAAGTTAGCATTCAGGGAATCTTGCATGAGACTCCCAAATCCCTTTGCATCTCTAATTTTCTCCCCATTAAGAAAATAGTTTACGCTCTTTCTCCCTGATCATACACCTCTCAACACTATATGCCACTACTTTCTTCATTTTCCTCATCTGTCAAAGTCCTTCTGCAGACATCTGGCTTCTCCAAAACTACCTGCCCTTCCACTTATCTTTGTGCTGTCTGCAAACTTAACCACAAAGCCAATAATTCCACCATCCAAAACATCATTGACATGTGAAACGAGGTGGTCCCAAACCCTGAGCAACATCACTTGTCACTGGCACCCAACCGAAAAAGTTCCTTTTATTCCCACTTATTGCTTCCTGCCAGTCAGTCAATCTTCTATCCATGCTAGTACCTTTCCTATAAAACCATGGGCTTTCAACTTATTTAGCAAGCTCATGTGTGACAGCTTGTCAAGGGCATTCTGAAAATCCAAGTAAACAAAATCCACTGACTCTCCTTTTCCTATCCTGCCTGTGAATTCCTCAACAATTTCCAACAGACTTGTCAAGCAAGATTTCCCCTGAGGGAACTGATGCTAACTCTGGCCTATATAATCATAACTACCTTGAAACCCCATCCTTAATAAGGCACTCCAACATCTTCCCAACCACTGAAGTCAGGCTAACTGGTCTACGGTTTACTTTCTTCTGCCCGATTCCTTTCTTAAAGAGTGAAGTGACATTCTTAAATCGTCCAGTCCTCTGGAAACATTCCACAATCTAGTGAGTCTTGAGTGATAACAACTAATGCCTCCAGAGACTCTTCAGCTACCTCCTTCAGAACCCAATGATACAGTCAATCTTGTCAAGGTGACTTATTAAACTCCAGTTCTTTCAGCTTCCAAAGTATCTTCTTTTTAGTAATAGCAACTACACACACTTCTGTCACCTGGCACTCTTGAGTTTCTGGCATAGTGTTGATGTCTTCCACAATGAAAACTGATTTACAAGGATGTTGCCTGGATTGGGGAGCATGACATGAGAATATGTTGAATGAACTCGGCCTTTTTTCCTTGGAGCGACGGAGGATGAGAGGTGACCTGTTAGAGGTATATAGGATATTGAGAGGCATTGATCGTGTGGATAGTCACAGGCTTTTTCCAAGGGTTGAAATGGCTAGCATGAGAGGGCACAGTTTTAAGGTACTTGGAAATAGGTACAGAGGAGATGTCGGAGTTAAGTTTTTTATGCAGAGAGTGGTGAGTGCATGGAATGGGCTGCCAGTGGCAGTAGTGGAGGCAGAAATGATAGGGTCTTTTAAGAGACTCCTGGACAGGTACATGGAGCTCAGAAAAATAGAGGGCTATTGGTAACCCCAGGTAATTTCTAAGGTAAGGACATGTTCGGCACAGCATTGTGGGCCGAAGGGCCTGTATTTGCTGTAGGTTTTCTATGTTTCTATGGAAAATATTTAACAAGTTCATCTTCCATTTCTTTGTCCCTCATTACTACTGCTCCAGTGTCATCTTCAGCAATCTGATATCCACTCTTGCCTGTCATTGAATCTTTATATATCTGAAAAAAAACATCTGGAATCCGCTTTTTATGTTATTGGCTAGCTTACCTTTATATTTCATCTTTTCTCTCCTTATTGCTTTTTAAATTGCCTTCTGATGGTTAATAAAAGCTCCCCAATCCTCTAAACTGCCATTATTTTTTGCTGTATTATATTCTCTCCCTTTTGCTTTTCGGTTGTCTTTGACTTCCCTTGTAAGCTACGGTTGATTCATCCTCCCATTTGAATGCTTCTTCTTTGGGATGTAATTAGCCTGCAACTTCCAAATTGCCACAGAAACTCCATTCAATAAATCCTTTCTCTTGGATCGAGCACCAACCAGATTTTCTCAAGCTACCTGCATATTGAAATCCCCCCGAGACTATTGTGACATTGCATTTTTGACATGCCTTTTCTATACACCATTGTAATTTGCAGTGCAGAACCTGACTACTCTTCAGAGGCCTGTATATCACTCCCATCAGGGTCTTTCTACCCTCGCAGCTTGTTAACTATACCTACAAGAATTCTATATCTTCCAACCCAATGTCACCTCTTTCTAATGATTTGATCTCATTTTTGTATAAATAGAGCCACCCCACCCCCTTTGCCTACCTGCCTGTCTGTACGATACAATCTGTTTCCTTGGATGTTAAGCTTCCAACTATGATGTTCTTTCAGCCATGACTCAGTGATGCCCACAACATCTTCTCTGCTGATCTCTAACTGTGCTACAAGATCATCTGCCTTATTCTATATACTGCATGCTTTCAAATATAACACTTTCAGTTTAGTATTTGTCACTCTTTTCAGTTTTGTCCCCATGTAGCACTGCAACGCATCCCACAGAGTAAGCAAAGGGCAATTCTGGATTGGGTGTTGTGCAATGAAACAGACTTGATTCGGGAAACTGAGATGAAAGAATCTTACCATCCCCTTCTCTCAATTCCTCCGTCTCCGCTACATCTGCTCTCAGAATGAGGCTTTTCATTCCAGGACGAAGGAGATGTCCTCCTTTTTTAAAGAAAGGGGCTTCCCTTCCTCCATCAACTCTGTCCTTGAATGCATCTATCCCATTTCATGCACATCTGCTCTCACCCCATTCCTCCACCACCCCATGAAGGATAGGGTTCCTCTTGTCCTCACCTACCATCCCAACAGCCTCCATTTCCAACATATAATTCTCCATAACTTCCGCCATATCCAACAGGATCCCACCCACCAAGCACATCTTTCCCTCCCCCCCCACTTTCTGCTTTCCGCAGGGATCGCTCCCTACGCGACTCCCTTGTCCATTCGTCCTCCCCATCCCTTCGCACCGAACTACCTCCTGGCACTTATCCTTGTAAGCGGAACAAGTGCTACACCTGCCCTTACACTTCCTCCCTCACCACCATTCAGGGCCCCAGACAGTCCTTCCAGGTGAGGCGACACTTCACCTGTGAGTCGGCTGGTGTGGTATACTGCGTCCGGTGCTCCCGGTGTGGCCTTTTATATATTGGTGAGACCTGACGCAGACTAGGAGACCGTTTCGCTGAACACCTACACTCTGTCTGCTTGAGGAAGCAGGATCTCCCAGTGGCCACACATTTTAATTCCACGTCCCATTCCCATTCTGATATGTCTATCCATGGCCTCCTCTACTGTCAAGATGAAGTCACACTCAGGTTGGAGGAACAACACCTTATGTTCCGTCTGGGTAGCCTCCAACCTGATGGCATGAACACTGATTTATATAACTTCCATTAATGCCCCTCCTCTCGTTTTTATCCCATCCCTAATTTTTAAATTAAAAATATTTTCCCTCTCCCTGTCGCTCTCACAATAACTCCTTGCCTGTTCTCCATCTTCCTCTGGTGCTCCCCTCCCCCTTTCTTTCTTCCAAGGCCTTCCGTTCAACTTCCCAGCTCCTAGCTTCATCCTTCCCCCTCCTGCCTTCTCCTATCATTTCGGGTCTCCCCCTCCCCCTTCCACTTTCAAATCTCTTACTAACTCTTTTTTCCGTTAGTCCTGACGAAGGGTCTCGACCCGAAACGCCAACTGTACTTCTTCCAATAGATGCTGCCTGGCCTGCTGTGTTCCACCAGCATTTTGTGTGTGTTGCTTGAAAGAATCTTAACCCTAAAATGAGAGTGACCATAGTATGATAGAATTCATCTGGCAATTTGAAAGGGTGAAGCTTAAAGCCAGATATATCATTATTACAGTTGAATAAAAGCAATTAAAGAGGTGTAGACAGGAGCTGGCCAAAGTTGTTAAGAAGGGGAAACTGGCAGGAATGATGGTAAAAGATCAACGGCTGGAGGTTCTAGCCATTAAAGAATTCTAACCATCCCAAAGAAGGTTAATAAGTCACCTGGAAAAGATTTCCTAGGGTTGTGGAGGTATTACCAGTGATCATTCAAGAATCAATAGATTCTGGAATGATTCCAGAGGAATGGAAAATTTGCAAATGTCACTCCACTTTTTAAGAAGGGATGGAGGAAAAACAAAGGAAATTATAATCCAGTTAGCTTGACTTGCATGGTTGAAAAGATGTTGGAGACAGTCATTTAGGATAAGGTTTCTGGGTATTTGGAGGCCCATGATAAAAGAGGCAAAAGTCAGCATGGTGAAAACTTGCCTGACCGGCCTGTTGGTATTCCTTGAGGAAATGACAGTCGGTGGATGTTGTTTACTTGGATTTTCAGAACGCCTTTGACAAGATGACACACATGAGACTGCTAAATAATTTAAGAGCCCGTGGTGTTACAAGAAACTGACTAGCATGGATAGAAGATTGGTTGACTGGCAGGAGGCAAAGAGTGGGAATAAAAGGAGCCTTTTCTGGTTGGGTGCCAGTGCCTAGTGATGTACTGCAGGAGTTTGTGTTGGGACCACTTCTTTTCACATTATATGTCAATGATTTGGATGATGGCATTAGTACCATAAGACATAGGAGCAAAATTAGGCTGTTCAGTCCATCAATTCTGTTTCACCTTTTCATCATTGCTGATCCTGGATCCCACTCAACCCCATATACCTGATTTTTTGCCATATTCTTTGATGACTGTCCGATCAATTTCCACCTTAAATATACGTACAGACATGGCCTCCACCACAGTGTGTGGCAGAACATTCACAGATTTACTACTCTCTGGCTAAAAAAGTTCCTCCTTCCCTCTGTTCTCAAAGGTCACCCTCAATTTTGAGGCTGTGCTGGTTCTAGATACACCCACCACAGGAAACAGCCTCTCCACATTCACCTTATCTACTCCTTTCAACATTGATAGGTTTCAATGAGATTCCCACGCATTCTTCTAAATTCCAGTGACTACAGGCCCAAAGCTGCCAAATGCTCCTCATGTGTTAACCCCTTCATTCCCGAAATCATCCTCATGAACCTCCCCTGGAATCTCTCCAATAACAACACATCTTTTCTGAGATATGGGGCCCAAAACTTCTGGCAATATTGTAAGTGCAGCCTGACTAGTGTCTTATCATGGCTCAGCATTATCTCCTTGCTTTTATATTCTATTCCCTTTGAAGTAAATGCTAACAATGCATTTGCCCTCTTTACCACAGACTCAACCTTTAAATGAACCTTCTAGGAGTCTTGTATGAGGACTCCTAAGTCTCTTTGCACCTCCAATGCTTGAATTTTCTCCCCATTTAAATAATAGTCTGCATTATTGTTTCTTTTACCAAAGTGTATTATCATACATTTCCCAAAACTGTATGCCATCTGCCACTTTTTTGCCCATTCTTCCAATTTGTCTAAGTCCTGCTGCAATCCCATTGCTTCCTCAGCACCACCAGCCCCCACCATCTATCTTCGTATCATCCGCAAAATTGCCACAAAGCCATCAATTCCATTATGTAAATCATTGCCAAACAATATGAAAAGCAGCGATCCCAATACTGACCCCTGAGGAACACAACTAGTCACTGGCAGCCAACCAGAAAAGACCCCTTTTATTCCCACTCTCTGCCTCCTGCCTGTCAGCCACTCTGCTATCAATGCCGGTATCTTTCCAGTAACGCCATTGGATTTTATCTTGTTAAGCAGCCTCATGGGTGCTCCTTATCAAATGCCTTCTGAAAATCCAAATAAATGACATCCACTGCCTTTCCTTTGTCTGCCTTGCTTGTTACTTCCTTAAAGAACTCTAACAGATTTGTCAGACAATATTTCCCTTCACAGAAACCAAGCTGATTTTGTCTTATTTTATTATTAGTCTCCAAGTATCTCAAGACCTTGTACTTAATAATAGACTCCAACACTTTCCCAACCACTGTGGTCAGGCTAACTGGCCTATGATTTCCTTTCTTTTGCCTTCCTCCCTTCTTAAAGAGCTGAGTGACATTTGCAATCTTCCAGTCCTCCAGAACTATGCCAGAATCAAGTGATTCTTGGAAGATCATGACCAATGCATCCGTTATCTCCACAGCAACCTCTCTCAGGACTTAGGGATGTAATTCATCTGGCCCAGGTGACTTATTCACCTTAAGACCTTTGAGTTTGGCTAGTACTTTTCATTTGAAATAGCAATGGCACTCACTCCTGCTTCCTGACATTCACGAACATCTGCCACACTGCTAGTATCTTCCACAGTGAAGACAGATTAATTTCATCTGTCATTTCTTTGTACCCCATTACTACAACACCAGCATCATTTTCCAGTGATCCAATATCAACTCACACCTTCCTTTTACTCTTTATATAACTAAAAAAAAACTTTTGGTATCCTGCTTTATATTGTTGGCTAGATCCACCCTCACATTTCATCTTTTCCCTTGTTATAGCTTTTTTTAGTTGCCTTTTGTTGGATTTTAACAGCTTCCTACTGTTAAACTTCCATCATCCAACTTCCTACTCTCTTTTGCTACCTTATATGCCCTCTCCTTGGCTTTTATGCAGTCTTTAACTTCTTTTGTAAGCCACAGTTGCCTACCCCTGCCATTTGAGAACTTGGCGGATACGATAGGGTCTTTTAAGAGACTCTTGAATAGGTACATGGAGCTTAGAAAAATAGGGGGCTATGGGTAACCCTGGGTAATTTCTAAGATAAGGACATGTTCGGCACAGCTTTGTGGGCCAAAGGGCCTGTATTGTGCTGTAGGTTTTCTATATTATATGTTCTTCCTCTGTGGGACATATCTATGCTGTGGTTTGTGAACTATTCCCAGAAACTTCAGCCATCTCTGGTCTGCCATTGTCTCTGCCAGCATCCTCCTCCATTTCACCTGGCAAGCTCCTCTCTCATGTCTCTGTAATTCCCTTTATTCTATTGTGATACTGATCCATGTGACTTGTGCTTTCCCTCTCAAATTGTAGTATGAATTCACTCATATTATGATCACGGCCTCGTAAGAATTTCTTAACATTAAGCTAATAAAATCCGGGCTATTACACAATACCCAATCTAAAATAGCCTTTCTCCTAGTAGGGTCAATCATAAAGTGCTCTAAAAAGCCACCTCTTGCATTCTGACACCAATCTGATTTTAGCAATCCCCTTGCATATTGAAGTCTCCCATTACAATTTTGTCACTACCCTTATTATATGCCTTTTCCAGCTCCCTTTGCAATTTTACCCCACATCTTGGCTACTATTTGGAGGCCTATATATGATTCCCAGAATAGTTCTTTTTACCCTTGCAACGTCTTAACTCCACCCACAAAGGTTCAACATTCTCTGACTCCATTCGCTTTCTAAAGACGTACTTCCATCTTTTACCAACAGAGCCACACACCGCTTCGGCCTTCCTGCCTGTCCTTACTGGAACTCTCAGGCTCGGCCAGCTCGTGTTCGTCTAGGGGAAAGCAGCCTCTGGCCCCGCCAAACTGAGAAATCACGTTTGTGTGGCTGCTGTGTAATGTACCACCCAGTTACAAACCCACAACGCAAAATAGATTGATAGATAGATAGATAGATACTTTATTCATCCCCATGGGGAAATTCAACTTTTTTTCCAATGTCCCATACACTTGTTGTAGCAAAACTAATTACATACAATACTTAACTCAGTAAAGAATATGATATGCATCTAAATCACTATCTCAAAAAGCATTAATAATAGCTTTTAAAAAGTTCTTAAGTCCTGGCGGTAGAATTGTAAAGCCTAATGGCATTGGGGAGTATTGACCTCTTCATCCTGTCTGAGGAGCATTGCATCGATAGTAACCTGTCGCTGAAACTGCTTCTCTGTCTCTGGATGGTGCTATGTAGAGGATGTTCAGAGTTATCCATAATTGACCGTAGCCTACTCAGTGCCCTTCGCTCAGCTACCGATGTTAAACTCTCCAGTACTTTGCCCACGACAGAGCCCGCCTTCCTTACCAGCTTATTAAGACGTGAGGCGTCCCTCTTCTTAATGCTTCCTCCCCAACATGCCACCACAAAGAAGAGGGCGCTCTCCACAACTGACCTATAGAACATCTTCAGCATCTCACTACAGACATTGAATGACGCCAACCTTCTTAGGAAGTACAGTCGACTCTGTGCACCATATGACACATACACCATATGCAATTAAATGATTGAACTTTATGAATCTTAATTTTAATATAAGGTTAGTAATGAAAATTTAAAAAGGCCCATTTTAAGGAAAAGTCAAAAGTGCACGTTGGAACTCACTAATTCGCCATTCTTCCACCATTGATCTCCTCCGAGCGTTGCTGACCTTCGGACCCTCAGATCCCAGTCTACTCCGTCCGGTCGTCTACCAGCTCCCTCCACACGTCTTCCCTCTGTATCGCTCCTCGACAAAAGACCGTGAAAAGTCTCCTTCCAGATGTTCAAGACAGAGCAGCAATCTCCTGATTGGATAACATGCATACCACAGTCCTGTTATCTCCAGTCATAACCCAAACATTGCTACTACAGAGAAACTATCACCTCAGCAGTGAACATTACAGAGAAGCCATTACATTAGCCTTAGCAGTGAAACATTACAGAGAAGCCATTACATAGCAGTGAATACTTACAGTGTGTTACATTATGATACAAAGTATGTACTTTGATGTTAAGCTGCCAACTATGGCCTTCTTTCAGCCATGACTCAGGGATGCCCACCACGTCATACCGATCAATTGTTAATTGCACCACGAGTTTGTCCATTTTATTCCAAATGCTATGCACATTTAAATACAGCACCTTCAGTCCTGCCTTTGTCACCCTTTTGAATTTTGCCTCTGTGACACAATTTAACTCTTTTCACTGTCTGAGTTTCTAAACAGTCACTGGCATGTCCTTCCTTACATTTACGTTGCACCCATCATCTACTTGTAAACCTGTTGGCTCATCCTCAGCTCTATCATCCTGGTTCCCATTCCCTGCCATATTAGCTTAAACCACTCCCAACAGCTCTAGTAACTCTGCCTGCAAGAATATTGGACCCTCCTTGGATCCAAGTGCAGCTGTCCCTTTTGTAGAGGTCCCACGTGCCCCAGAAGACGTCTCAATTATCCCAAAATCAGAACCCTGGCCCTCTGCTCCAATTCTCCAGCCACGCATTTATCTGCCACCTCACTCTATTCCTATCCTCACTGTCGCATGCCACAGGCAGTAATCCCAAGATTACTACCCTTGAGATCCTGCTTCTCAGTTTTCTTCCTATGTTCTTTTTTCAGGACTTTCTTTCCTTTTTTTTCCTATGTCATTGGTACCTATATGTACCATGATTTCTGGCTGCTCACCCTCCCTTTTCAGGATATTGTGGATGCATACAGAAGCACCTCGGACCCTGGCAGCTGAGAGGCAAACTAACATCTATGTTTACTTTCTGCGTCCGTAGAATTGCCTATCAGTCTCCCTGAATATAGAGTCCCCTATTAATGCTGCCACCCTCTTCACCCTCAGTTCCCTACCCTTCTGAGCCACAGGGCCAGACTCAGTGCTAGAGGCATGGCCACTGTTGCTTCCCCCAGGTACTCAAAATGGAATAGTTATTGTTGAAGGGGGTGACCACATGGCTGTTCTCCTCTATCTGAAGTTCCCCCTTCCCTCTCCTGACGGTCACCCATTTATCTGTCTCCTGTAGCCTGGGGGTGACTACCTCCCTGTAGCTCCTGTCTATCACTGCTTCACTTTCCCTGAGAAGCCAAAGGTCATCGAGCTGCAGCTCCAGTTCCCTAGCGTGGTCTCGCAAGAGCTGCATCTCAATGCACCTGGTGCAGATGTGGCTGTCGGGGAGGCTGGGACCCCCGGAAATCCCACATCTGACACCCACAACAGAATACTGGCTCTGTAGACACACCCCCTATACTCTCAAGATTTAAATAAGAAATGAGGAATTAACTTGCCTCTGCCAATTCTCACCGAAGCCTTGTTGAGCCAAATCCTTACTACTCTGCCTCAGACTATTCTGACAACAACTGTTCCTATGATGACAGCTCTGCTAGTAGGTACCTCTCTTTTATAGAGACTGGGTTTCCCACCAAAGATCTTTGTCGGATTTGCGTGGGCACGCTCCTGCTGCATTTGCGCAGTACACCAGTCAATTGATGGATTTGTGGCCAGGCTTGCAGATGGTACGTAGGTAAGTGGAAGGGCAGATAGTTTTGAGGAAGAAGTGGTCTGGAGAAGTCTTTAGACAGATTAGGAATATGGGTAAAGAAATGGCAGGTAGAAGGAAGTATGTGTACATGGTCTTTCGCAGAAGGAATAAAGGCATAGACTATTTTCTAAACAGGGAGAAAATTTAAAAATCTGAGCTGTAATGGCACTTGGGTGTCCTCAAGCAGGGCTCCATAAAGGTTAGCTTGCAGGTTGAGTTGGTGGTGAGGAAGGCAAATGAAATGTTAGCATTCACTTCAAGAGGCCTAGAATATTAAAAAAAAGGATGTAATGCTGAGGCTTTATAAAGCACTGGTGAGGCCTCACCAGGAGTATTGGGAGCAGTTTGGGCACCTTATTTAAGAAAGGATGTGCTGACATTGGAGAGCGTTCAGAGGAGCTTCAAGGAAAAATGATTTCAGGAATGAAAGGGTTATCGTCTGAGGAGTCTTTGATGGCTTCGGGCCTGTACTCATTGGAATATAGAAAAATGAGGTGGGATCTCATTGAAACTTATTGAATATTAAAAGCCTAGATAGAATGGACTATGGTGATGATATTTCCTAAAGTGAGTGTGTCTAGGGCCAGAGAGCGGCTGCCTCAGAATAGAGGGATTTCCATTTCAAATGGAGATGAGGAGGAATTTCTTTATCCAGAATGTGTTAAATTTGTGAAATTTCTTGCCACAAACAGCTGTGGAGGCCAGGTCATTTGCTGTATTTAAGGCAGCAGTTGACAGGTTCTTTATTAGTCAGTGTGTGCGAGTTTAAGGGGTAAAGGCAGGAGAATGGGGTTGAGAGGGAAAATGGATCAGCATGATGAAATTACAGAGCGGACTTGATTGGATGAATGGCCTAATTCTGCTCCTGTCTCTGACAGTCTTTTGGAATGTGGGGAGAAACTTATAAGGCCTGTGTAAACGGGCTCTTGATAGTCAGAATGCACTCAGTGGCCCGAAAAGCTACTTTAAATGCAGATTGACGTTTGTTTGTTCCTTAGCCAAATTAACAAAAAGATAACGGTATATGGTCGGTATCTGTTTTCTGATTATAAGGGTGCAAATTGGTTACGGTGCTTCCTGTGCTGCATTTGTGCAAAACGTTTTAGATGCTTGATGTTATGAAAGATGCCCTATGGAGATAAATATTTTGTGAATTTCTGCTGAAGGCTATCTTCCTTTGGCTAATGACAAGTAAATAATGGGCTCCAATTTCAGAATTCTTTTTCCTGAGTAAGTTATTATTTAACTAATAGTCATGATTTCTACTTTTCAAAGACATACACTATTCTGTAAATTTATAATTTAATTAAGAGCTTGTTAGAAACGGCATAACTGCACATGTAATTACTCTTTCAGGATGGCATTTAAATTAGTATTGGCACACACTACCTTGTTAATGAGTCCTTGAGAAGAGGCCTCAGAGAAAGTACTGTACTCTCATGAATGTATCATTTGCTTCATTATTTTGACACTGATCTTTGGGAGAGATTTAGATCCCTATTTAGGATTAGCTAAATAATAATTGATTTTTTCACAAGCTTTTAAAACAAAACTTCTCAGGGAGATCGTGCTTGAAGTGCCAAACCAGCACCAATCTTCCTTCCTTCAACTTGCCCCTTCCCCCCACTGACTTGTTGAAGGAGCTGTCATGGGATTAGGTCATCCTTCAGTGTCAAGAGCCTTTACTCCACTGAACCAAGAGCTCTAGTTTCACAGGCAAATGATGTATTCAATTAGCTCATAATAGGCTGAATATCAAAGTCCATGCTACTCCCACAGTTTTATGACAAGAAGAGTAATTAGAATGAATATACCTCCTGATATATCTTCTTCTGGACACAGGTACAGCTTGTGGTTTAATGAGTTTTGGGCTAATGCTGTGGTAAATGCAGAGAGCAAAGCAGATGCAAAATGTACTTAGTGAGTTAAGAATGTCTGAAGAACAGAGCCTCACACTCTCCTGGCTGAGCACATTCGGCAAATTTATCTGCGGCATGTTCAAAATGCAGGGACACACACAAAATTCTGGAGGAAATCAGCAAGTCAGGTAGCAAAAGCAGTCAACACTTAAGGCCTGAAGAACCGACTCGACCCAAGGCGTCGACTGTTTATTCTCCCCCAAGATGTTTCCTGACTTGCTGAGTTCCTCCAGAATTTTGAGTGCGTTGCTCAAGATTTGCAGCTTTTGCAGAATCTCTTGTGTTTAGCAAATTCAAATTCAAAGTAAGTTTATTATCAAAGTACGTATGTTACCGTATACTACCTTAAGATTCATTTTCTGCAGACATTTACAGGAGAAACAAGAAATATAATAGAATCAAAAAAAGGTACAGAAACAAAGACGAACAATCAATGTACAAAAGAAGGCAAACTGTGCAAATAAAAACAGAATCACAATTTGGAATGTCTTCAGTTTTCTTGTTTCCTGGGGTGTTGATTCCTGGATGCCAGGAAAGATTAAACACGGCCGCAGGGTGAACAGACAGCACCTGAAATCAGGAATGAAACGTGGTCTCTTGTACTGTTTGGTAGCAACTCTACTAGGTGCATTGCTCTGCCCGATGTTGCAGCTAGCTGAAGAACAAGAGATAAAGTACTGCTTACTTAAGCTTCTTCATCCCTCTAACCTACCAATTATCTGAAGCCACTCAATGCCATCCCACATGCTCCTTTTTTATTTTGATCATATACTTTGTGCCAAGGCACAAGTTAAAGTCTGTGCTGGTTTACTTAAGCTAATGGTGGATTTAATTAATGATGTTTGCTCTTTCTGAAATGTTGCTTCCAAAATGCAGGTAGTACAAATTTTCCAAGGTCTCATTACAAACCTTACAAATCTTCAAAGATACAAAGGAACAAACAGCATCAAAGTGGATCCTCTCAGCTCACCTAGCCAAATGTGATAATTATATATGTATGCAATTGCCTCATTAGGCCCATATGCTTCTCCTATCTAAGTATTTGTCCAAATGAGTTTTAAATGTCATAATTGTATCTCTCTCCATCATTTCCTCTGGCATATTGCTCCAGGCCTGTTTGAAAAGTTTGCCCCTGGAACTTAGAAGGATGAGAGGGAGTATAAAAGTTGAAATTGTTTGCTGTGTAACCAAAACTATGTAGTCAGCTTTGAACTTGCTATTTGCTAGAGAATGAAATCTTAAGAATGTAAAAGACAATGGTGTGTTAATGAGAGGTAGCTAAGAGATGTAGATTAGAACATGATTAAGTCAATGGGTAGAAACAATAGTGGCGGATGTACTTGTGATAATATGCTAATGCAACTAAACCAGGAGATTGCTATAAAAAATGCTATGTACAAGGATTGGTGGGCAATCAGCGACTAGCTCAATGACTGTCTCAGCTTTGATTTGCAAATTAAAGTTTAACCCTTCTTGAAGAATCTTCTGCGTCTCCTGGTCGTTTGTGGGGCACGAGAAACCACAACAAAATTGGCGACCGAGGCAGGACCAGAAAGAGACCCGCGGAAAGGAAACGGCAGATTGGGGATGCTTCCCAGTCCTCTAGGGACCCCCACAAGGCTAACAGAATTTTTGCGACAATTTGGACTAAGAATTCTGTTGGTCTTGGGGAGGTCTTGGAGTCTCAGAAGTGTGGAACCACTGCCGAAGGGTCTCTCCAGTCCAAAGAATCTGGCAGAATTGGGGGTTAACAGGAGGCTCAGAGGATTGATCAAGAACACTGCAGTGAGGGTAAGTACAAATAAGTTAATAAGAAGTTAAGTTAAGAAAAATTCCACGTGGTGTTGGTAAGTCCCTGTGGATACCGCTTTGTATGAAACGAAGGTCTGAATGGGCAGGGAAAGGGTAAATAGAGAAAATCCCTGTGGATACTGCTTCGTATGAAATGAAGGTCTGAATGGGCAGGGAAAGGGAAAATAGAGAAAATCCTCGTGGATACCGCCTTAAGAGATAAGGGTCTGAATAGACGAGGTGCAAAGAGAAAGATTCTATGGATACCGCTCTGAATAGAGGTCTGTACGGGCAGAACAGAATAGGAAACAAGGACAGTCCAATATATAGTTTAAAGCACTGGTAGATAGACGATAAACTAGGCATAGAATTAGTGTAAATAATATTATCCAGTAAACGAACTGTGAATCTCTGAAATACCTTAAAAAGAGAGAACAACATGACAGGTAAAGGAACGGCAGTAGAGATTCTGAGCAAAAAATCCCGGTAAATAAATATGAGATCACAAAAACTTCAGAAAAATGGGAAAAGAGAACCAAAAACCTGGTCACAAAATGGCCAAGAGAAGGAACGTTTGATGTAAGCTTGTGCGAAGAAATGATAGATAGATAGATAGATAGATAGATAGATAGATAGATAGATAGATAGATAGATAGATAGATAGATAGATAGATAGATAGATACTTTATTCATCCCCATGGGGAAATTCAACTTTTTTTCCAATGTCCCATACACTTGTTGTAGCAAAACTAATTACATACAATACTTAACTCAGTAAAAAATATGATATGCATCTAAATCACTATCTCAAAAAGCATTAATAATAGCTTTTAAAAAGTTCTTAAGTCCTGGCGGTTGAATTGTAAAGCCTAATGGCATTGGGGAGTATTGACCTCTTCATCCTGTCTGAGGAGCATTGCATCGATAGTAACCTGTCGCTGAAACTGCTTCTCTGTCTCTGGATGGTGCTATGTAGAGGATGTTCAGAGTTTTCCATAATTGACCGTAGCCTACTCAGCGCCCTTCGCTCAGCTACCGATGTTAAACTCTCCAGCACTTTGCCCACGACAGAGCCCGCCTTCCTTACCAGCTTATTAAGACGTGAGGCGTCCCTCTTCTTAATGCTTCCTCCCCAACACGCCACCACAAAGAAGAGGGCGCTCTCCACAACTGACCTATAGAACATCTTCAGCATCTCACTACAGACATTGAATGACGCCAACCTTCTAAGGAAGTACAGTCGACTCTGTGCCTTCCTGCACAAGGCATCTGTGTTGGCTGTCCAGTCTAGCTTCTCGTCTAACTGTACTCCCAGATACTTGTAGGTCTTAACCTGCTCCACACATTCTCCATTAATGATCACTGGCTCCATATGAGGCCTAGATCTCCTAAAGTCCACCACCATCTCCTTGGTCTTGGTGATATTGAGACGCAAGTAGTTTGAGTTGCACCATATCACAAAGTCCTGTATCAGTTTCCTATACTCCTCCTCCTGTCCATTCCTGACACACCCCACTATGGCCGTGTCATCAGCGAACTTCTGCACATGCAGGACTCCGAGTTATATTGGAAATCTGATGTGTACAGGGTGAACAGGACCAGAGAGAGTACGGTTCCCTGCGGCGCTCCTGTGCTGCTGACCACCGTGTCAGACCTACAGTCTCCCAACCGCACATACTGAGGTCTATCTGTCAAGTAGTCCACTATCCAATCCACCATGTGGGTGGCACAATGGAGGCACTAATTAAAAATTACAAACCAAAAGGTAAATCTAAGAGGGCAAAAAAGAGAACGAGAAATGGAAGTGCTAAAACTTTTCAGAACAGAGGGAGAAGGGCTGAGGAGGACAGGTAGAATATTGATTACAAGCGAGGAAGACACTAAAGTGCTGGAGAAACAGCCTGTTAGAGAGGAAGGTACAGTGAGAAGCTGGCTTCAGCTCCGTACCCGGATGTGAAAGAAGCAGAAAGACCCCCTCCCTATAATGAGGAAGGAACCCCTAAGCAGTGCCCCCTGCTGACGGGAACAGTAAACATGCAGGGAGAAGTACAAGTTTGGGATAATGAGGAGGAAAAAAGACAATACGAGAAGGAAAAAGCGGCGATATGGAAGGAGATACAAGCAGAAAGGATAAAGGTGGAACAGGCAAAGAGAGAAATGAAAGAAGAGATTGAACGGATGAAATACTTGAGAGAGGAAAAGGAGTATGAGGAGTATCGGTTATACTATAGAAATAAACAGACTAGAAAAGAAAGTGGCTCATCAGGGCAGGAAGAGATGAGGCATTCAAGAAGAAGTGGAAAAAAGATAGGAGATGAGAGTCTTGGAGAAACACAAGAGAGAAGGGAATCAAGCACGAGTGAGGATCATGAGGAGTCCCTGCCACAGGTGTACAGACACGGACAGGAAGAAAGAGAAGGTGACGCATTGGAGGAGCAAGAGTTAAGTGGAGAGAGAGAGGATGCGAGAATTTGTGGGGAAGAGGTAGGAGGCAGAAGCCTAGAAGAGCAGAAGGAGACGGTCGGGGAGCGACTTGCGGAAGTAGAGAGAGAGCCAGATAAGTTACTGAGAGGGGATTGCCAGAGGAGATGCGAAAAATACTCCAGGGGCCAACCAAGTATTGAATCAAGACAGAAAGGAAGGACTCCACAGGGAGACCGAGGGAAGAAGAGGACCCCGGAGACATTTGTGTGGGAGGCAGTAAAGACATACCCTGAGACAGATGGGGAGTCAGGCGAGGAGGAGAGCCAGGGCAGGTGGGAAGAAGGAGGAAGAATGATGCCGTTGTTAGTAAAAGGATCAGGACAAGTGCAGTATATCCCTTGGGGATCCCAGGACCTAGAAGGGCTGAAAAACACTCTGCTCAATCTACATGAAGGAGCAGGGAAATGGATTAGAGCCTTTGAAGAAGAAACGGCGGGACAATTATTGGCTATGGGAGATTTGAAGGCACTATTGATAAGGTTGATGGGAACCTCCAAATTTAACGAACTAATGGAAATGGCTGGCATAGTAAACTCGAACGACTCGAGAACTGATGGAGACGGGTTTGACAGAGTGAGGCAGAGGGTATGGCAGACCCTCAGGAAGCTTTACGCAGCCAAAGTGGACCCCAAAGCCTTAAAAGGGGATCCACTGGGAGACACTGAAAACCCAGCAGCCTACGTAGAAAACCAGTTGAAAAGGTGGAGACTGGAGAATGAGCAAGATGTGGAAAATAGCTTATTTATCACCACACTGTTCCGACATAGCATTTTGGATGCAATGCCTCCGCAAGTAAAATCCAAACTGGAGGAAGTGGTTGGGCTGACGTCAATGACCCCACAAGAATTTAGAGACCACGTAGTCCATGTGGTTGAGAAATACCGGAAAGACAAACAAAGGTTGGCTGAGCAGCAGGAAGAGGTGCAAAGAAAGTTAATACAAATGCAGCTCGAAGAACTCAAAAAGAAGGAAAAAGAGAAAAGCAAAAAGATGCTGCCAGCAACCACCGGTCCGAGTACAGCCATCGAACTGGACAAAGCACTGCTATATGGAGGAACCGATCATACTGTAAGACAAGGGCTGGAAAACCCCATGCCAATAATCAACGTCTTTGGAGGAGCATTCCCACAAATGCCCTATCAGGAACAGACTAAATTCAAACAGCCCAGACAGGACTGGAAGTCCCAAGGAGGGGGACAGAGGAGCTATGGGCAGAGGGGACCAGTGAGGAAACAGGGGGAAAGAGAGGTAGAGAGATTGTGCTGGGGATGTAATCAGCCAGGTCACATGAGAAGAGATTGTCTGTTTACACCATGGCCTGTCACACACCAGCAGGAACTGATAAGAAGGGAACTAAAGTTTAGCCAAGGACCAGCCCCCACAGGCTCAAGAGGACCTGTGAACCCCTATGCGAGGTATTAGGGGTGCCCCGAGAACTCGAGTGGGAAGGAACATTACCCAATGATAACAAGGGAGGCAGACGAGGAACCCATTGTTCAGGTTATGTTAGAAGGGCAACTGACACCAATGATGATAGATACTGGAGCCACATACACTTGTGTACAGCCACAGTATGCCCTTCACCTTCCCATGTCAGGAAAGTTTATTAAGACGGTAGCGTTCTCAGGGAAAACACAGTTGACACAGTGCATGGCTCCAGTGCGGTTGAGAATGGGAAATAAAGAAATTGTTTTGCCGGTGCTAGTATTTAAAGGAAGTCCGATTAATTTGTTAGGCAGAGATGCCTTATTGAAACTGGAATTAAAATTAGAATGCACCAGAAATGGGCTGAGTGTGGAAAGAGCAGGGGCTCAATTGATAGTGCGAGAAGACAAGAAGGCTAATGTCTTTTGGATAGGAGACATCGCAGATCAGATTCAGGAAACCTGGGAGAAATGGAAAAAGGGCGTGCAGGCTATATTATCCAGGGCGGTAATGCCCAAATCTGAGCTACATTGTACAGTGATTTTTGACGAGACTCAGAACAGGGAGTTAGAGGAGAGATGGCACCTGGAGGCATGTACCCAACAGCACCTGGAAGGAGAGGCTGTGATAATTGGAAAGCAAGGGGCAGCTTTACAAGTTAAGTGGAACACCTTTTTAGAAAAATGGTACAGGATACTGGAGGCTGCGCCCCACGTAACATTGTTGGTAAACAAGGGATATCAGTCTAAAGACTTAGGACCCTTAGTTAAGTGTGCTGAAACCGTAACAGTGTGGAGGAAAATCACGCTAGAGGTGTGGATATCAGAAGACAACAGTTGCATTAAAATAATGGTAAGTGTAGATATTGTAGGGACAGTGAGAGAGGTCGAAATAACTCCCCAACCACACATGCCATTGCTGGGAAAGGAAAGAGGCCAGCAGAAAGATAGAAGGTTAGATGAGTTGCCATCTATTCTGTGGTCGCAGCATGACACGGACGTAGGGAAAATAAAAACAGCTAGTCCGGTGGAAATAAGGCTGAAAAGGGGAGCAATTCCCACCCAGGAGACCACAATACCCTCTAAGACCAGAAGCAGAAGAGGGAATAGCATTGACAGTGCAGGGGTTGCTTGAAATAGGAGTGCTTAAAAGAACAAACAGTCCATGCAATACCCCGTTGCTGCCGGTCTCAAAAGCAGATAAATCTAAGTGGAGATTGATGCATGATTTGCGAGCGGTAAATGATGTGGTAGAGGACTGGCCAGCGGTAGTCCCTAACCCACACACGCTTTTGACTAATGTTCCACCAGAAGCAAGTTACTTTTCAGTGATTGATTTGTGTTCGGCTTTCTTCAGCATTCCTCTAGCCGACCAGTGTCAGTATCTGTTTGCATTTACTTACAGAGGTGCTCAGTATACCTATACCAGAATGCCACAAGGATTTAAACATTCACCACACGTTTTAATCAGGTGTTGAAGGCAGACCTAGAGGGCATCCCATTGGAAAGTACATTGTTACAGTATGTGGATGACCTGTTGATTTGCTCCCACAGCGAGGAACAGTGTGAGCAGGACACTATAACTCTGTTAGAGAAGCTGGCCCACGGAGGACATAAAGTATCCAAAAAGAAACTGCAATTTTGCACGCAGCAAGTGGAATACTTAGGCAGGGTAATATCCAAGGGAGTGAAGGCGATAGCACCAGATCAGATTGAGGCAATAACTAAGGTCCCAAAACCCCAGACTGTAGGGCAGATGATGACGTTTTTGGGAATGGCAGGGTACAGCTCAGATTGGATAGGAGAATATGCTGAGATTGTGGCACCTTTGAGAAAGATAATGAAAGAAGCAGGACATACAAATTTGAAGAACGGCTTACAGTGGAATGGAGAGGCGGAGATAGCTTTCAATACTATTAAGCAGGAATTGCAGTCAGCACCAGCATTAGCTTTGCCTGACTACGAGAAGGTTTTTCATTTGTATGTATCTAACCGACAGGAGGGTTATGTCACAGCGGTTCTAACACAAGAGACAGGCACAGGAAAAGCAAAGCAGCCGATAGCATACTACAGTACGAGACTAGATGAGGTGGCTCAGGGGTATCCACCCTGTTATCAGGGATTGGCGGCGCTGTACTATGCATATGGAAAGGCATCATCTGTAACCCTAGGCTATCCTGTGACTCTGTACACACACCACAAAGTAGCAGAATTGCTGGAAAGAGGGAAATTTGTGCTGACACCAGCCAGGATAGCAGCGTATCAGATGCTAGTGACATTTCCTGATATAACTATACAGAGATGCACTACCAGTAATATAGCCGATTTTGTCCCTTTGGGCTATGAAGGAGAACCCCATGATTGTGTAGGGAAGACGATGACATTTGGCAAATTGAGAGCAGATTTACGGTCAGAACCACTAGAGGATGCAGATAAAAAGGTTCTGTTCGTAGATGGCTCTTGTTATAGGGATTATGATGGAAATCATGCAGGGTTCTCAGTAGTGCAGCAGGATCAGTCGAGCTATAAGATTATTAGGATGGAGTCCTGTCCCCAACCATGTTCCGCCCAACTAGCAGAAATCAAAGCCCTGACAGCTGCGTGTGAAATGATGGAAGGGGAGAAAGCAGACATCTATACTGATTCGGCATATGCTCATGGAGTATGCCATTTGTTCGGGGCAGTGTGGAAGCAGAGAGGTTTTTAAAAAAGAAGCGGAGATCCCATACAACATTGTCAGCAAATTCTTGACTTAATAAAAGCCATAATGAAACCTAAAGCATTGGCTATAGTAAAATGCCAGGCACATAAAAAGGGAAATGATGCAATAACAAAGGGAAATCAAGCTGCGGACGAGGCAGCCAGAAAAGCATCTGGATGTACATCAGCTGTCATTGCCCCCCAGGTAAGCCTAGCTCCAGAACCTGAGGTAGAGGACCTAATTGAAAATGGTTTGTTGGTAGCGCCCACCCCTCTACTGACAATTCTGATTTCAGAAGCGCATGGGATTGACTATTGTGTAAGGGGGGAAGTGATAAAGAAAATAAAGAAGGATGGTTTTTGGTCACCTTACTTACAGGCTTCAGTGGACTTTGTCTTGTCACAGTGCGAGGTATGCGCACAGAATGCAGGGTTCGGACATCAGTTATTTGACTGGTTAGAAAGTAGACTCGGAGGATGGGGAGCATGGATGACTAAAATGGCAATAACTGTCAGTATTGTATTGTTGAGCTGTGCGTTTGTGCTGTGCTGTTTTCTTCCTTGTCTCAAATCTCTTGTAGTGCGTGCTGCAACCAAACAATTTCCAATGCTCGTGGCAATTACTGAAGCAAGCTTAGTGGAGAAAGAAACACCGAAAATGTATTGTTACAGCCTACAACACCTGCAGGATGAACAAGAGCAAAACGACAATGTGGGAGTACATTGTAAGGGCTTCTGAGTCTTTTTCCCTGTCTCAGATACAGAGGGACAGGATTTTGGCTCAGCGGCCCAGAGTAACAGGGAGAGAATACTTTGAGGTCTTGGCGCAGAAAATTATAGTTTAACCCGAGATTAGGGAATAAGTGCTTGAGTTTATTGGGGCTTTTGTGCACAGACTCTTAGTCTTCTTTCTCTGAGGGGGGATATATTGGAGTATAAAAGTTGAAATTGTTTGCTGTGTAACCAAAACTATGTAGTCAACTTTGAACTTGCTATTTGCTAGAGAATGAAATCTTAAGAATGTAGAAGACAATGGTGTGTTAATAAGAGGAAGCTAAGAGATGTGGATTATGTAGTCTGAGTTTGCTATTTGCTATGCATGTACCCAATTTAGTAGGAGAATGAAATCTTAAGAATGTAGAAGACAATGGTGTGTTAATGAGAGGTAGCTAAGAGATGTAGATTAGAACATGATTAAGTCAATGGGTAGAAAAAATAGTGGCGAATGTACTTGTGATACACAACTGTAGACCAATTGGATATGCTAATGCAACTGAACCAGGAGATTGCTATAAAAAATGCTATGTACGAGGATCGGTGGGCAATCAGCGACTAGCTCAATGACTGTCTCAGCTTTGATTTGCAAATTAAAGTTTAACCCTTCTTGAAGAATCTTCTGCGTCTCCTGGTCGTTTGTGGGGCACGAGAAACCACAACAGGATCTGATTGAAACATATAAGATTATTAAGGGATTGGACACATTGGAGGTAGGAAGCATGTTCCCGCTGATGGGTGAGTCCAGAACTAGAGGCCACAGTTTAAGAATAAGGGGTAGGCCATTTAGAACAGAGATGCAGAAAAACTTTTTCACCCAGAGAGTGGTGGATATGTGGAATGCTCTGCCCCAGAAGGCAGTGGAGGCCAAGTCTCTGGATGCATTCAAGAGAGAGTTAGATAGAGCTCTTATAGATAGCGGGGTCAAGGGGTATGGGGAGAGGGCGGGAACGGGGTACTGATTGTGTATGATCAGCTATGATCACAGCGAATGACGGTGCTGGCTAGAAGGGTCAAATGGCCTACGCCTGCACCTACTGTCTATTGTCTATTAGAGATCTCTTCTAAATTTCTCTCTTCAGCTTAAACCTGTGCCCTCTAGCTCTAGAGTCACCTGCTCTTGGAAAAATTGTTATATCTATCCTAAGTATGCTCCTCATAATTTTATAAATCTTTGTGAAATCACCCGCAGCCACCTGTGTTCTAGTGAGAATAAACCACACCTATCCAATTTCTTCTAACCTGAGCGCTCAATTCCAGATAACGTCCTTGTCAATCTCCTGCACTTTCTCTATTGCTCCCATACCTGGCCTAAAGTGTAGTAGCCAGAATTGTACATAATACTTTAAGTGTTGTGTAATCAACATTTTGTTCAGATGCAACATGACATCCCAACACTTATTCTCAATATCTCAGCCAATGAAGACAAGTATCCATATGAACACATTTTTTCACTGCTCTATCCAACAGAATCACAACTTTCAGGGAGCAACAGTCCTATAATCTCTGCAAATTATTCAACTATTCTTCTAGAAGATGATGTCCAACTATTGTAAGAGTGTTCAGTGTCCAGTGAAACAAGTTGATTGAGGACCTAAGACCTTGCTACATCCCATCAGATCCTTCCTGCATGGCTGGACTCTCATCACTACTTAATACAGCCCTCGAGATGGCTGCAGTGTAAATGAAACTAAAACCCATTTCTTTTGGACTGTGCGTTTGCTAAGAAGGTCTGAAAAGGTATGCGAAGTTCCTTGTTGAAGTTCACGAAAACAGACTCTGATTCCATAGCTGTTCCCGGAGACACATATTCAGACAGAAAAGTAAAGTACTGATGGATGATTGTCAACTCAGTAAAAGATGCACCTTGGTCTTCACAAAACGTGTTGGTCCTCCAGTACAAGGAAATGGCTGCAAATGAAGTGACAAACCATCTGCTGGAGGATCTGAAAGAGTTAGGTGGCATTTGTGAAGGATAAGTTATTGTTGATATTACAGGTCTGCATTAGCCCTGATTCAGGGTTTTGACTAAAAACACCAGAAGTCTATTATCCTCACAACTGCTGTTCTACTCATTGAGTTCCTCAAGAAGATTGTTTGCTGCTACAGATTCCAGCATATGTAGTCTCTCTTGTTCGTGACTAAATGCTGATGAATGGTACATTGCAAGGTGCAGGAGTACGTGCTGAGGACTGCTTGAAGATTGTTTCAGTCAACCCAGAGGATCTGTTGGGGTGGGCTACTGTGTAGGCTCCTGGTGCCCAAGGGGCTGGATGAGTCCTGTGTGACAGTTTTACATGCTCTTCGTGGGTGCATTGTTAACAAGGAAGCATGAGTAGCTAAACGTGTTGTAAGCACCTGCATTGAGCTAGCAGTTCAATGAGAACACAGAGAGCATAGAAATCTACAGCACTTTACAGGCCCTTCAGCCCACAATGTTGTGCCGACCGTGTAACCTACTCTAGAAACTGCCTAGAATTACCCTACCACATAGCTCTCTATTTTTCTAAGCTCCATGTACCTCTCTACGAATCTCTTAAAAGACCCTATTGTATCCGCCTCCACCACTGCCGTCAGCAGTGCATTCCATGCACCCACCACTATCTGTGTGAAAAACTTACCCCTGACATCCTCTCTGTACCTACTTCCAAGCTCCCTTGTGTTAGCCATTTCAGCCCTGGGAAAAAGCCACTAGCTATCCACATGATCAATGCCTCTCATCATTTTATACAACCCTATTAGGTTACACCTCATCCTCGGTTGTTCAAAGAAAAGGCCAAGTTCACTCAATCTATTCTCATAATGCATGCTCTCCAATCCAGGCAACATCCTTGTAAATCTCCTCTGCACTCTCTCTATAGTGTCCACATCCTTCCTGTAGTGAGGTGACCAGACTGAACACAGTACTCCAAATGGGGTCTGACAAAGCTTTAACATTGCCACACGACCCTGAACTCAATCCCACAGTTGATGAATGACAGCACATTACACACCTTCTTAACAACACCGTCAATCTACGCAGCAGTTTTGAATGTCCTATGGACATGGACCCCAAGATTTTTCTGATCCTCTACATTGCCAAGAGTCTTACCATTAATAGTATATTCTGTCTTCAACTTTAACCTACCAAAATGAACCACTTCATACTTATCTGGGTTGAACTCCATCTGCCACTTCTCAGCCCAGTTCTGTATCCTATCGATGTCGCACTGTAACCTCTGACAACCCTCCAGACTGTCCACAACACCCCCAACCTTTGTGTCATCAGCAAACTTACTAACTCACCCTTCTACTTCTTCATTTAGGTCATTTATAAAAATCACAAAGAGGAGGGGTCCCAGAACAGACCTCTGCAAAACACCACTGGTCAACAACCTTCATGCAGAATACGAACCATCTACAACCACTATTTGCCTTCTGTGGGCAAGGCAATTCTTGATCCACAAAGCAAAGTCTTCTTGGATCCCATGCCTCCTTACTTTCTGAATGAGCCTTGCATGGGGAACCTTATCAAATGCCTTACTGAAATCCATATACACTACATCCACTGCTCTACCTTCATCAATGTGTTTTGTTACATCCTCAAAGAATTCAACCAGGCCTGTAAGGCACGACCTATCTTTGACAAACCAATGCTGACTATCCCTAATCAGATTATATCCCTCCAAATGTTCATAAATCCTTCCTCTCAGGATATTCTCCAGCAGCTTGTCCACTACTGAAGTAAAATGCACTGGTCTATAATTTCTTGGGTTATCTGGGTTATCTCAATGCCCTTTCTTGAACAAGGAAACAACATTTGCAACCCTCCAATCCTCTGGTACTTCTCCTATCCCTATTTATGATGCAAAGATCATTGCCAGAAGTTCAGTAATCTCCTTCCTTGCTTCCCACAGTAGCCTGGGTTATATCTTGTCCAGATCCATTGACCTATCTAACTTAATGCTTTTCAAAAGCTCCAGCACATCCTCTTTCTTAATCTTTGTATGCACAAGCATTTCATTCTGCTGTAAGTTATCCCCACAATTACCAAGGTCCTTTTCCCTGGCAAATACTGAGGGAAAGTATTTGTTAATTACCTCCGCTACTTCCTTCGACTCCATGCACACGTTTCCACTATCGCACCTGATTGGTCCTATTCTCACACAGCTCATCTTGCTCTTCACATATTTGTAGAATGCCTTGGGGTTTTCCTTTATCCTGTTTACCAGTGCCTTCTCATTGTCCCTTCTAGCTCTCCTAATTTCATTCTTAAGCTCCTTCCTGTCAACCTTGTAATTTTCTAGAACTCTAACAGTACCTAGTTTCTAGACCCTTTAGTAAGCTTTTCTCTTCTTCTTAACTAGAGTTTCTACATCCTTTATGCACCATGGTTCTTTTCCCCTACTATCCTCAATGGAACATACCTATGCAGAATGCCATGCAAATGTTCCCTGAACATTTGTCACATTTCTGTTGTGTATTTCCCTGTGAACATCTGCTCCCAATTTATGCTCCTAAGCTTCTGCCTGATGGCAATATATCTCCCCCTATCCCAATTAAATGTTTCCCCAAATTGTCTGCTCCTATCCCCCTCCAGTGCTATGTAAAGGAGCAACACCATGAGTATATAACATCATATCAGCATTATTCACAAGAAAACCATAAATTATACACAATTTTAAAAATTGCGTATTTTCTTCAAATGAACACAATGATCATAGTTTTGATAAATTGTGTTGGTGATTAGAGTTTCGCTGGTTGGTTCAACAACTGAATGGTTGAAGGGAATAGCTATTCTTGAATCTGGTGGTGTAGGACTTCAGGCCTCTGAACCTCCCGCCTGATGGCGTGGCTCGGATGTGATGATCATTGGTGATGGATGTTGCTTTCTTGAGGTAACGCCTTTCGTAGATGTTACCGATGTGCCTGTGATCTTTTGGACAGGGTCCATTGCTCGCTGCAACATCTTATGTACTCAAATTGCCATACAATATCATGATGCCACCAGTCAGGATATTTTCAACAGTATATCAGTATAAGCTTATTATAGTGTTTGGTGACAACCCAGACCTCCTTACCCTCCTATGACAAAGTAAAGAAGCTGGCATGTTGTCCTTTTGGCTGCTGGGGCCAAAAAAGATAATTTGATCTGTGAGTCCCCAGGGAGTTAAAGCTGCTGACTTCCTCCATCACAGATCCCACAATGTGGACTGGCATATGTTTACCCTCCTTCCCCATCCTGAAGTCAACAATCAATTATTTATTTTTTACTGACATTAAACGAGAGAATGTTGTTGTGGCACCTCTCAACCAGATGTCTTAATTCCCTCTGGTAGGCTGACTCATCACCACTTGGGATTTGCCTAAGAGCAGTAGTGTTGTTGGCGAATTTGAAGACGGCATTTCAGTTGTGCTTAGCCAGACAGCTAAGTGTGTGCAGAGAGTAGAGCACGAAGCTAAGCACACAGCCTTGAGGTGCACCTGTGCTGAAGGTGCATGAGGAGGAAATGTTGTTACCAGTCTTCTCTGATTGAGGTCTGTCAATGAGCAATTGAGTATCCAGTTGCAGAGGGAGGTACAGAGGCCCAGATCTTGAAGCTCAATAATGAGTTTCGATGGGTTAATTACATTGAACAGCAAGCTGTAGCTGATGAACAGCAGCTTGATGTATGAGTTACTGCTATCTGAAAGGTCCACTGCAGAGTGAAGAATCAGAGAAATCGCATTGATCATTAACCTATTGCGATGGTGCACAAATTGGAGCAGATCTAGGTAATCACTGAGGCAAGAGCTGAATCATGCCTGAACCAGCCTCTGAAAGCAGTTTCTCCCGGGTAATATAAACACCACAATACATCTTTAAAATAAGTTTGAATACCATTGTTTTGAGCATGTTATCTACAAGTCTGATCCCCCTGTACAAGTGGATGAAGATTGGATCTCACACTGAATATGTGCATATACAAGTTTTGACTGTGCATGGTGACTAAGAATGGAGCAATTATTGATTCTCACCTCACAGCATTGTACAACATTTCTGTTTCTTTTTTGACATGGCGTTAATGCTTATGTGAAATATAAATAGGTCCCAAGGAAGCTGATGAAGCCAATTAGTTTAATTGATAGCTTTAAAACATCTATTTAGTACCTTCCTGCCAAAATGGGAAGGAACTGTATATCTTAAAGCAAATTAGATGTCAACCACATTCTTACAGGAGGGGTTAATCCTTGTTTTACAGACAACTCCAAATCATATTGAGCATTTTCAAAGGTCAAAAACATAGCATAAACATACAATTTGATTGATTGAGATAGTTTGTACTTGCATTCCATTTATATTACATTTGCTACTGATAACAAATTTATAATTAATTTTTGTGGGTTTACAATCAATCTTTTCTGCTAACCCAAGTATTGAACACATCGATCCACAAGCAAATCTCTAAAGTTATTAACAATGACAGATTCAATTCTGACTTATTAGAGAATAATTCAAAGCCCCAAAGAGTGGAACAGTGGAACAGTTGTCAAATGGTAGATACAATTCAGTGCAAGCTAAAATGTTTTGCGTTCATGTGCCAGTATTATTTGTTACTATAAACTCACATCTCTTGTGGTTGCTGATTTGTCAGTTGTCAATTTGCCCTGTAAGGCTTGGCATAGTTTATTTTTGATGCATTTTGTCAGCAAAGGGAATAAAAACATAGCCATTGACTGGATTATTTCAGTTAAAGAGGCTATGTTTTCAAGACTTTGCCTTGCTGGGAAACATTGTGGCAGAGCACTTGAGTCTCAGGAAGGTTACCCAATTCCATTTGTGGTGTAGATCACCCCAGGCAAACTTTGCAGACATTACGTGTGCCTCTGATTGCTAATGCTTGTGAAGAAATACTGAGTGGCTGAGAAAGAAAGAACAAAAGAATGAGCAAAAGGACATATTTGCATTTATATAGTGTCTGTCATGACTCAGGATGCCTAAAGCAGTCTACAGACAGTGAAGTACTTATGAAGTGTTAACCTGGAGGAAAAGCAATAATTATGCCTGGAATGAAGTAACAAATGTAAAATCTGCTCCAGTGATAATTATTGAAGGAACTACCATTTCTACTTTGAAGTAATGAAATTATGCCTTTTATAATTAATCAAGGTAGCAGGTGTGCCTGGTTGCTTGACTGCCTTTTCCACCTCAAACTGAAAGATAGCATAATGGTTAGTACAATGCTTTACAGCACCAGTCACCGGGGGTGCATTTCCCACTGCTGCCTGAAAGGATTTTGTAGGCTCTCCCATGACAGCGTGGCTTTCCTCTGGGTCCTCTGATTTCCTCTCACATTCCAAAGACGTACTAGCTGGTCAGTTAATTGGTCATTGTAAATTGTCCTGAGATTAGGCTAGAATTAAACAGGATTAAATCAATCCAGATAAGTATGAGGTGGTTCATTTGGTAGGTCAAATATGATGGCAGAATATAGTATTAATGGTAAGACTCTTGGCAGTGTGGAGGATCAGAGGGATCTTGGGGTCCGAATCCATAGGACACTCAAAGCTGCTGCGTAGGTTGACTCTGTGGTTAAGAAGGCATACGGTGCATTAGCCTTCATCCACCATGGGATTGAGTTTAAGAGTCGAGGGATAATGTTGCAGCTATATAGGATCCTGGTCAGACCCCACTTGGAGTACTGTGCTCAGTTTTGGTCACCTCACTACCGGAAGGATGTGGAAACTATAGAAAGAGTGCAGAGGAGATTTACAAGGATGTTGCCTGGATTGGGGAGCATGCCTTATGAGAATAGGTTGAGTGAACTCGGCCTTTTCTCCTTGGAGCGACAGAGGATGAGATGTGACCCAATAGAGGTGTATAAGATGATGAGAGGCATTGACCTTGTGGATAGTCAGAGGCTTTTTTTTCCCCAGGGCTGAAATGGCTATCACTAGAGGGCACAGTTTTAAGGTGCTTGGAAGTAGATATCAGGGGATGTCAGGGGTAAGTTTTTTATGCAGAGGTGAGTGCATGGAATGGGCTCTGGCAATTGTGGTGGAGGTGGATACGATACGGTCTTTTAAGAGACTACTGGATACATACACAGAGCTAAGAAAACCAGAGGGATATGAGTAAGTCTAGGTAATTTCTAAAGTAAGTACATGTTCAGCACAGCATTAGGGGCTGAAGGGCCTGTATTGTGCTGTAGTTTCTATGTTTCTCAATTAGGGGTTTGCTGGGTGGCATGGCCCACTCTTTATCTCAATCAATCAATCAATAAGTAAATAGATCCAGCTGTGTTGTTCTGGACAATTAAGCCTCTAGGTGACCTTTTGTACCTGATACTATGCCAGTAATGCTGCTGCACGTTTTTTTCCTGCACAGGTGCATATACGCATTTGAGCATTTATTTATTTTATTTAGCAACAGAGTGCAGAGCAAGCCCTTCTAGCTGTTTGAGCCATGCCACTCCAGCAACCCCGACTGATCCTAACCTAATCATGGGATAATTTACAATGACCAATTAACCAACCCATTACGCCTTTGGACTGTGGGAGGAAACTGGAGCACACAGAGAAAACCCATGCATTCCATGGGGAGGACGTACGGAGACCCCTTACAGAGGGTACCAGAAATCAACCCCGAACTCCGTACCCTAGTTTGTAATAGTGTCACATTAACTATTACCCTACCATTGCACCCGATGACAATCAACTGGACTTTGGACAAATAACAGGAAGGTGTTACAGCATTAACTGTGACCACCCCCCCCCCCCCAACTCCCTGCTCCCACGGCAGCTCCATGGAGTCATTTAATCTGAGCGTTGTGTTAACCACTGGCCCATTTCTGAAACGGGATGATAGAGTTAGAGAATTATTTAGCACAGCAAAAGGACCTAGGCCCAATGAGTCCGTGCTGACTATCAGCTGCCCTTTTACACGGATACTACATTCATCCAATTGTCATCATTCTCGTCATCATAAAAGGATGCTCTACAATTTCCAAAGCCATATCTAGGAAACAAGAACAGAGATTGCAGGTTGCTTGTTTTTTTTTACAATAGCATTCAGGACTACAACTATTACTTGGACATTGCTAGCATTGACCTAATCCCTGAAAGAAGTTGGATGGCATGCTTTCAACATTCAATACATAAAACAAAAACTAACCATAAACACAAGAGATTCTGCAGATGCTGGAAATGTAGAACAGCACACCACAAAATGTTGGAGGAACCCAGCAGGTCAGGCAGCGTCTTTGGAAATGAACGAGCAGTCAACATTTCAGGGTGAGACCCTTCTTTGGGACTGGAAAGGAAGGGGGAAGATGCCAGAATAAGAAGGTGGGGGAAGGAAAGGAGGACAACCTAGAAGGTAATAAACTGGCTTATTTTGGTGAAACTACATAACTTAAAATTAATTGCTTTATAGAAGAGCAAAAAGCAAATGACTGGGGAACTCGGTGGTTTGAGTAACATCTGTGAAGCCAAGAGGATAGTCAATGTTTCAGTTTGCTAGATAGGAACCTGAAAATGCAGAGAATGGAAGGATATGAATCAGGTACAGACAAAACAAGATTTAATTTTATTTCGACCATAAAACATAGGAGGTGAATTAGGCCATTCGGATCATTCTCCTGCCTTTTCCCCATAACATTTCACATCCTGACTAATGAAAAACCTGTCAACCTCAACCTCTACCTTATAAACAGCCAAGAACCTGGTCTCCACAGCCACCCATGGCAATAAATTCCACAGATTTACCACCCTCTTGCTGAAGAAATTCCTATTCCTCTCTGTTATTAATGAACATTAATAGCACAGGCTAGAAGGGCCGAGATGGCCTGTTTCTGTGCTGTAATTGTTATATGGTTATATGGTTAACATCCCTCTATTCTGAAGTTGTGCTCTCTGGTCCTAGAGCCCCCCCACTATAAGAAACATCCTCTCAACATCCACTCAATGTGGGCCTTTCACCGCTCAATAGGTTTCAATGTAAACCCCCTCATTCTTCTAAATTCCAGCAAGTGCAGAACCAGAAGTATCAAACGCTCTTTATATGATAAGCCTTTCATTCCTGGAATTATTTTTGTGAAACTCTTTTGAATTCTCTCTAATATTGGCACATCCTTTCTTAGATAAGGGGCTGAAAACTGCTCACATTACTCCAAGTGGGGCCTCACCAGCACCTTATAAAGCCTTTGCAAGTTAATCTTTAGGGAATCATGCATGAGGACTCCCAAGTCCCTTAGCATCTTGGATTTCTGAATTTGCTCCCTGTTTAGAAACGAATTTACGCTTTAATTCCTTGTATCAAGGTGCATGATCATACACTTCCTGACACAGTGCTCCATCTGCCATTTCTTAGCTCATTCTCCCAATCTGTCTCTTCTGCAGCCTTCTTACTTCCTCAAGTCTACCTGTCCTTTCACCCATCTTCATATCGTCTGCAAACTTGACCACATGACCATAATGCCACCAATTTCATCATTCAAATTATTAACATACAACACAAAAGGAAGCAGTTTGAACACCAACGCCTAACAATACAAGTCACTAGTAGCCAATCCGAGAAGTTTCCCTTTATTCCCACTCTTTGCCCCCTGCCAATCATCCTCTTGTTATCCTCTTTAATATTGTTGACTAGCTTACCTTCGTATTCCATCTTTTCTTTATGACTTTTTTGTTGTCTTCTGTTGGTTTTTAATAGCTTCTTAATCTTCTAATTTCCCACTAATTGTTGCTTTATTATCTTTTATCTTTATTAGCTTTGACTTCCCTTGTCATCCACAGTTGCCTCATCCTGCCTTTAGCATATTTCTTCTTTGTGATGTATCTATCCTGCACCTTATGAATTGCTCCCAGAAATTCCAGTCATTGCTGCTCTTCCATCATCCCTGCTAGTGTCCCCTTCCAACCATCTTTGGCCAGCTCCCCTTTCATGCCTCTGTATTTCCCTTTATTCCACTATAATACTGATACATTTGACTTTAGCTTCTCCTTCTTAAGTTACAAGGTGAATTCTATCATGTTATGATCATTGCCTCCTAAGGGTTCTTAACCTTAAGCTCCCTAATCAATTCCGGCACAATGCCCAACCCAGAATAGATAATCCCCAAGTTGTTTCCATCACAATCTGCTCTATAAAGCCATTTTGTAGGCATTCTGCAAACTCTCCCTTGGGATCCAAAATTAGCACAACCTGATTATTTCAATCTATCTGCATATTGAAATCTCCCATGACTATTATAATATTTCCCTTTTGACATGCATTTTCTATTTCCCATTGTAATTTGTAGCCCACATTCTGGCTACTGTTTGGTGGCCTGAATCTAATTCCTTTTGGGGTCTTAGTGCCTTTGAGTTCCTTAACTGTAACCACAATGATTCTACATCTAACGATCATGTCACCTCTTTCTAAGGATTTTATTTTTTACCAACTGTCATGCCACCCCCTCTACCTACCTGCCTGTCATATTGATACAATATGGATGTTAAACTGCCAACTATCATCTTCTTTCAGCCAGAACTCAGTGGTGCCCACAATGTCACGCCTGTCATTTTTATTAGCTTCATTCCGTATACTGCGTGCATTCACATATTTCGTATCATGCTAGCCACAAACAATGTGGGGCAAAGCAACACACAAAAAATATAGGAGGAACTCGGCAGGTCAAGCAGCATCTATGGAAATGAATAAACAGTCGACGTTTCAGCTCAAGATCCTTCTTCAGGACTGGAAAGGAAGGTGGAAGATGCCAGACTCAAAAGTTAGGGGGATAGGAAGGAGGACCAAAAGTAATTGAAGACTTGTTAGATGAAGGAACGATGATGTCTTTTAGTCAAATAGTACGGAAATTTAACATAACCAACAAGGATCTTTTTCATTTCTTTCAGATAAGAGATTACCATAGATTCCGGACTACAGAGCGCACCTGATTAAAAGCCGCTGGCTCTAATTTTAGAAATAAAATCAATTTTTTAATTGTAAAGGCCGCACCGGATTTTAGGCCGCACCGCTACTTTTAAATATACATACGTATTGGTAACACAAATTACGTTGCATATACTTTTTTACTGAACAGCACGAACAACATTCCAATATCTCCTAGCGACTGGTAAAAATATATATACTGCAGCCTACCAGGAAAAGTTATTGATCGCCTTTAACTTAAAAGCAGCGTTTTCGCTCGGGTCTGACGCGCTCGGGTCTGACGCGCTCGCGTCTAATCGGGTCTGATGCGCTCGCGTAACGCGATCGGGTCTAATCGGGTCTGATGCGCTCGGGTCTGACGCGCTCGGGTCTGACGCGCTTGCGTAACGCGATCGGGTCTAATCGGGTCTGATGCACTCGGGTCTGACACGCTCGGGTCTTGCTTTTCTTCGAGTATTTTCCATGTTGATGAGGGTGAGTACAAATGACTGATTTACAATAATTTAATTGTGAAAGTGCGCTTGATTTATCGTACAATTTCATTGGACCTCTGTGAACTACTCATCAATTTTATTGGTCTACTGTTACGAGGCAAAATGTTTACGAGGCGGCATGAAAAAAAACCATGTATTAGCCGCTCTGGATTAAAGGCCGCAGAGTTCAAAGCTGTTCAAAATGTGGGAAAAAAGTAGCGGCTTATAATCCGGAATCTACGGTATATACAGAAAAAAAACCATTGTTAACTGATTTCTGTAATTCTAACATAAAAAAGAGGGTGTTTCATTCCAAGGGTCTCCATTAGTACTTTTTACAGCATCCTGAGGGAATGTTCTTGTGGAGAGGCTGAGGGAATGCTCAGCCTGAGGGAATGCTCTTGTGGGAAGGGT
This sequence comes from Hemitrygon akajei, assembly GCF_048418815.1. Classification (NCBI taxonomy): domain Eukaryota; kingdom Metazoa; phylum Chordata; class Chondrichthyes; order Myliobatiformes; family Dasyatidae; genus Hemitrygon; species Hemitrygon akajei. The sequence continues at coordinate 147,098,761 of NC_133131.1, forward strand.
CTGGGAGGAAGAGCTGGGAGTAGAAATTACAGCTGAAACATGGGAAGACATCTGTGATAATGCAAAGAAGATTTTAGTTTGTAATAGAACTAAAGCATTGCAACTCAAAATTCTGCACAGAGCCCGTATGAATCCAGATTGTCTCTCGAAATTTAAGACGGGGGTTTTTCCAATGTGTTCTAAATGTAAAGTAAATACTGGAACTTTCACCCACTGTTTTTGGACTTGTCCCAAACTTCAGGCATACTGGTGTGATATTTTGGGTGAAATGGAAAAGATTCTGAAGATGGAGCTTGAAATGGACCCAGTGTCTTTTCTCTTAGGCTTACCCAGTGGTCGTATTATTAATGCACATCAGAAAAAAACTTTTTAGCATCCTGACTTTTTGTGCGAGGAATGAACATTTTACTGTGTTGGATATCCGATAAGGTTCCTGGACTCTTTGGTTGGCATAAATTAATCATGGAATACATTTCTTTGGACTTTTTGATGTGTATGTTACACTAAAAAACAAATAGTTTTCATAAAACATGGCAATCTTTTCTGCAGTATATAGATGTAAACCTGTCTGCTATACTAAAAAGGGTTTTTGTATAGGATGTTGTGGCGATGTCTATATTTTGATGGAAGTGTTCTGATAACTGATATCTGTGAGGGGAAGAAATGTAAATGTAGATGTATCTGGAAATTGAAAGTTTTGTTATACGAAAGGTAAAGGACTGGAGAAGAAGGAATCTGTTAAGAAAGAATTTGGATCGTGGGAGAAAGGGAAGGAGAAAGGGTATCAGGGGTAGGTGATAGGTATCTGAGGAGAAGAGGTAAGAGGCCAGAGTGGGAATTGAAGAGGGGGGGGTATAAATTACTATAATTTGGAGAAACTGATGTTCATTCCATCATGTTGAAGGCTACCTAGACTGAATATAAGGTGTTGCTCCTCCACTCTGAGAGTGGCCTCATTGTGGCAGAAGAGGAGGCCAGGGACCAACATGTCAGAACGGGAATGGGGATCGGAACTAAAATGGTTGGCCACCAGGAATTTCCGAATTCGGTGGATGAGCAAAATTCACCCAGCAAAGTGAACCCCCAATTTACGACAGGTCTCACCAGTACAGAGGAGGCCATGTCGGGACCACTGGATACAATAGACAACCCCAGCAGGTTCACAATTGAAGTGTTGGCTCACCTGAAAGCACTGTTTCGGGCCCTGAATGGAGGCAATGGTGGGCCGAACTACCTGTTCCAGTGCTATACTATTCAGTCCCTTGTGGTTGATGAGATTTAATTTTATTTAATTTAAATTTAGAGATTACAGAACAGGGTATTCTGGCCCGCTGAACCGTGCCGCCCAGTGAACCACAAATTTAATCCCAGCTTAATCACAGGATAATTTAAAATGATCAATTGCCCTACTATCCAGTACGTCTTTGAAATGTGGGAGGAAACCGGAGCACCTGGAGGAAACTCATGTTGTCACGGGAAGGATGTACAAACCTCTTACAGAGGATGCTGGTGTTGAACTCTGAACTCTGACTCCCTGAGCCGTAACAGACTGCACTAACAACCACGTCACTGTGGAGCACTAATGCAGAGTCCTGGCCTGAAGAGTTGAGTAACCCTTTGTCTCCACAATACTGCCCAATCCCCTGATTTTCTCCAGGAATTTGATTTCTTTTAGCTCCAGATGACCACATCCGCAGACTCTTGTATCTCTATAAAAGTGGAGGTAAAGCACTCATTTGGTCATCTTATTTTCCTTAATCCTTAGACATTCAGGCGTTTGAGGCAGAGTTAAGTATAGAAAATATTGAAAACAGGCTCCTCAGACATTCATGCAGAGCTTTGAATTTACTGTAGTTTATACTCTGACAGAACACCACTTAACACCACTTAACCACTTAACCTTTCTCACAGGTTGGCTCAGTTCAGTTCTTATAACCATCACTTCCCACCACCCAACCTCTCCCATTCTTTCTGGTTCACCTTGTCCCAAATTTGTCTCAAATCACACAGCTTCATGTTGCTCTATCTAGCCACTTTAAGACACTAATTTGTTGATTATGTGGAGAAAAGCTGTGCAATTCCATAAGACATAGGAGCAGAATTAGGCCATTTGGCCCATCAAGTCTGCTCCATCCTTCAATCATGATCCTTTTCTCCCCTCCTCTGCCCCACTCCACAGCCTTCTCCCCATAACCTTTGATGCCATGTTCAATCAAGAACTGATCAAGCTCTGCCTTAAATACACCCAGCAACCTGGCCTCCACAGCAGTCTGTGGTAATAAATTCCACAAATTCACCACCCTCTGGCTAAAGTAATTTCTCTGCTTGTCCATTTTAAATGGATGCCCCTCTATCCTGAGGCTGTGCCCTCTTGTCCTAGATTCCTCCACCATGAGAAACATCCTTTCTACACCTACTCTGTCTTGGTCTTTCAACATTTGAAAGGTTTCAATTAGATCTCCCTTCATCCTTCTAAATGCCAACAGGAACAGACCCAGAGCTATCATATGTTCCTCGTATGATAACCCTTTCATTCCCAGAATCATCGTTGTGAACCTCCTCTGAACCCTCTCCAATGCCAGCACATCCCTTCTTAGATGAGGAGCCCCAAACTGTTCACAATACTCAAGGTGAGGCCTCACCTTGGAGCCTTATAAAGCCTCAGCATCACATCCCTGCTCTTGTATTCTAGACCTCTTGAAATGAATGCTAACATTGCATTTGCCTTCCTCACCACCAACTCTACCTGCAAGTTAACTTTTAGGGTGTTCTGCACAAGAATTCCCAAGTCCCTTTACATCTCAGATTTTTGGATTTTCTACCCGTTTACAAAATAGTCTGCATATTTATTTCTACTACCAAATTGCATGACCATGCATTTTTCAACATCATATTTCATTTGCCACTCTCTTGCCAGTTCTCCTAATGTGTCTAAGTCCTTCTGCAGCCTTCCTGTTTCCTCAACACTACCTGCCCCTCCACTGATCTTCATATCATCTGCAAACTTGGTAACAAAGCCATCTATTCCATCATCTAAATCATTGATATACTGGATAAAAAGAAGTGGTCCCAACACCTATTCCAAAGCCCACTGGCAGTTTTACCACCCTGCCCCCTCCCACCACCCCTGCAGATATCCAGGTAGAAGCCAGTCTGCCTGGTCAATCATTAGAAGTGCCCTGGGATACAGCTGCACTGTCTGACTCAGATATCCAAGTCGGCTGTGAAAGATTCAAACCTTCTGTGATTAGAAAAGTCACCTGGGATCCATCTCAGCTGCTGTTTCAATCAAATAATTATCGCTTTAGGCAAAATAACCATGGCAGGTTCAACACCAATGATAATGACATTAGTCACTGAGTGTTAACCTTTAAAAATGATTTGAATTAACTGGTCATTTATTGCACCAGAAACTTAAACTTGCAGCTAAAATAAACATGTTTAAAGAGCTTTCGTGAATTCTACCTAAATGTCCTGAAGAGATGACAATAGTTCCTTAACGTCAGAGATATCGAGATGCTGGTTCAAAATGATAGCAGATTTATTGAAACTCATCAGTATTATTAACAATAATCTGGGGATACAAAGAAGTTCATAAATTGCACGAAGAAACAGCCACTAGAGATAATTGTGTCACAGCTGCAACATCTGCATTCAATTTTAACTGTGAGGGCTGTCTTTTTGGAGTTTGCATGTTATCCCTGTAATTCTGCTGTTATCCTTGTGACCATGTGACTTTTCCAGATGTGTTCCAGTTTCTTCCCACATACCTTATATTTTATTTGGCTATTTTGGATACAGTAAAAGATCCCTTAAGTATGTTATATTTTGTAACTCTAAAACATAAAGTGACTACCGTAGATTTCGCACTACAGAGCGCACCTGATTAAAAGCCGCTGGCTCTAATTTTAGAAAGAAAATCAATTTTGTACTTGTACAAGCCGCACCGGATTTTAGGCCGCACCGGATTTTCGGCCGCAGGTGTCCCACGTTGTAATATGAGATATTTACACAGAAAGATATTACACGTGAGGATTTTTTAACTTTTAATTAAATCCATATGGTAACATAAACAAATACATATTGCAAATGCTTTTTTTCGAACCGTGCCTGTAACGCGGCTACTTTTAAATATACGTTGCGTATACTTTTTTACTGAACAACATTCCAATATCTCCTAACGACTGGTAAAAAATATATATACTGCAGCCTACCAGGAAAAGTTATTGATCGCCTTTAACTTAAAAGCAGCGTTCGCTCAGATCTAATGCCGCTCGCGTAATGCGCTCGCCCCCTCCTTCCCGTTTATCGCAAACCGGTATTTTTCCCACAAGACGCGGCGAAACCGGGTGTGACGTCATAGCATCCCGCGATGTAGTACAGAAAACAAATATAGTTAAAACACTTTTAACTTTAACTAGAAAATGAATTACTAAGCGAAAATATTATAAACTAAATAACTGCCATAAAGGCAGCACAATGCTTTTCTTCGAGTGTTTTCCATGTTGATGAGGGTGAGTACAAATGACTGATTTACAATAATTTAATTGTGAAAGTGCGCTTGATTTATCGTACAATTTCATTGGACCTCTGTGAACTACTCATCAATTTTATTGGTCTACTGTTACGAGGCAAAATGTTTTTGGCGGCATGAAAAAAAAATCATGTATTAGCCGCACCGTAGTAAAGGCCGCAGTGTTCAAAGCTGTTCAAAATGTGGGAAAAAAGTAGTGGCTTATAATCCGACATCTACGGTAATTGAAAGGAAAACAAGGGAGCCAGGAATGGGAGTCTGACTTTGTTTTTACTTTAAGCAAGGCACACATGTATGATGTGGTAGTGTCATAACGTATGCATTTCACATACTTTTACACGTAACCCAGAATGAATTATTTAAACAAATAAAGAATGCTTACTAAAACAATATATTTACAATATTACTCAAATATTACTGAAATATTAAAGACAAACAGTGTAGGTGAGTGACTGAGAATAGATTGCAGGATGATAAGTTAATGGATGTGTTCCAAAAGCTGGTATTAACTGATTGACTTCCTTCTGTGTATTAAATAATTCTGATAGTTCACAAACTTGACAGTACCATTTTGACTCTATACTCACTACAGGGACTCTGTTGTAAAATTCTATGGTTCTATGACACTAAAAGGTAAGAGTTCTATCCCCCTCTGTCTAACACCTCCCAGAAAACTCTCAGGTACTCTGAGCAAAGTTGTGAGGAACAGATATTTGAACAGCAACTGAGACAAATGTTCAAAGGTTCAGGCAGGAATATGAAGTTGAGGCAATGATTAGATAAGACATGACCTCATTGAATGGTGGAATTGCCCTGGGGGACAGGAAATCCTTCTCTTTTTTACTTATTACCTTATATTCTTAGGCAAGACATTTATCAATGTAAATTTGCTTCTTTGTTCTCTCAGCAATATTGTGCAGTGAAGTATAAGCAAGCAAGAAGCCATTGCTTGTAATGTTATTTATGATTTGTTGTAGCAAAAACGGTTTCAGATTAAATTTGAGGTCATAAAGTCAACTGAGTTGTTCATTTGCATTTGAACTGCAGGTTTACTAAAACTGCTTCAATTTTCTGCAGTTGATATTGTTTTTGTTTAAAAATTGTAAAGCACGCGCATGAAGCATAATTTTCATTTCAGACGTATATCTCTGTAATTCGCCTCAGGTTTCCTTTGTTTTTATATGGTAAATTCTTTGTAAGAAGACTGACAGAAAAATGGAATGTCTGAATCAGAAAACCATCGCATGCTGATAGGAAGTCAATTAAATGTACTTTTTAATTCAATTGAAAGGTAAATGACAGAGCACCTGGGTAATGATGGAGAAATAAGATGTTGCATGTGCTGGAATCTGGAGCAAAAAAAAACAAACTGCAAGAAGAAGTTTGTTTTCTTTGCTTCCCTTTGACAAAAGGGGACAATTTCATTCAACTTCTGTTGCCTCATCATTGAAATGTTCCCACAGCCTATGGACTCATTTTTGAGAATTCTTCCTCTCATATTCTCAATATCTTTGCTTGTTTACTTATTACTATTATTTCTTTCTTTTTGTATCTGAACACTGGTAGAATGCTCAAGTTAGTGTGGCGTTTCATTGATTCTCTAACGGTTATTATTCTATTATGGACTTACTGAGTATGCCCACAAGAAAATTAACCTCAGGGTTGCATACAGCGACATATATGTACTTTGACAATAAATTTACTTTAACTTTGAACTCAATGTGTCAAGCGGTATCTTTGAAGGCAAGTGGTAAGTGTTGCTATTTGAGGTCTGGCCTGCATCAGGATCTGGTTGAAGAGAAAACACAGCTAATGTAGAGAAGTGCAAGGGAGTGGTGGCTCAAGAGCTGATAGGTAAGGGGTGGAACCAGGTGATAGGTAACTTACAACCTAATAGTATAAACGTTAAATATTTCAGTGTCATGTCGCCTTGTGTTTCTTTCCCAGTCCCTCCAGTCCTCCTGCATTATCACTCATATTGTTCACTTTGTCTATCCTCTCCCTTCTCCTCCTGGCTCCATTTGTCCAGCATTCCCCCCTTACTTTCTATTTTCTATGATCTGTTCTCATCTAGTTCTACATTTGACCTATCTGCCTCCCCATCTCTTCCATATCCTGCTCAAATATCCTACGCAACTTTCCCCACACGTGCAAACCATCCTTGGTACAGGATGTCAACCTGAAATATCAGCACATTTTGTTTGCCTGCACAAATGCTACTTGACCCATTAAGTTCTTCAAGCTGTTTGCCCCTTGGTAGTGATGTCTAGAACAGTGTTGTACAAGCACGGGCCCAGTTTAGAATTGTCGTTGGAATTATCCCCAAGGTGAGTATTATTGGAGAAGGGTGAATTGAGATTATATCACTCGCTTGTCTAGTTGTCTCTCCCCATCGATTTCTCTCCTGGCACTTAACCCTGCAAATGTTGTAAGTGTGTCAGTACCTCCAGTTGAACTCTGTCTTTTTATGTGTTTCCTCCTAGCTGTCAATCTGTGGTTTTGTATTGCCGTGGGCTCCTGTCCCCGCTCCTGCTCTACTCCGGCCCCTGTATTACTGAGTGCTCCGTCTTTCATCTGTTTCTCATTATTACCTGTATTGCTGCCACCCGTGTCTCATTGTGTTCCATCTATCATCTGCCTCTCTGCTTATTGCTCAATGTATTTTAGTCTTGTGTTTTCACCTGTTTGTGGCCAGATTGTGCCAGTGAATTTTCCTGAGCTGGTCCAGCATTTGTATCTGTACTTTATCTGTCTGAATATTGACTCTGCCTCTTTCCCGATTCTGGTTTTTTGGATTTCTCTGGATGTTTTGATCTCTGCCTGAACTTTGACACTGACTTTGTTGCCCCCACTGGATTTGCTACTCAGTAAATATCACAGTGCACACAGTACTTGGTCTGCCATTGGGTCTCTGCTTCAGTGCCCTGATGAAGCATTACACCTGCCCCTACATGTCCTCCCTCTCCACTACTCAGAGCTCCAAGCTGTCTTTTCAGGTGATGTGACGCTTCACCTGTGAGTTTGTTGAGTTCCTGGTGCAGCCTGTATGATATCCCTTGATATCCTAGGTGTTCTTGTACATCAGTCAATAAAAGCAAACATGCAGGTACAGCAGGCAGTGAAGAAAGCTAATGGCATGCTGGCCTTTATAACAAGAGGAATTGAGTATAGGAGTAAAGAGGTCCTTCTGCAGCTGTACAGGGCCCTGGTGCGACCTCACCTGGAATATTGTGTGCAGTTTTGGTCTCCAAATTTGAGGAAGGACATTCTTGCTATTGAGGGAGTGCAGCGTAGGTTCACAAGGTTAATTCCCGGAATGGCGGGACTGTCATATGTCGAAAGATTGGAGCAACTGGGCTTGTATACACTGGAATTTAGAAGGATGAGAGGGGATCTGATTGAAACATATAAGATTATTAAGGGATTGGACACACTGGAGGCAGGAAGCATGTTCCCGCTGATGGGTGAGTCCAGAACTAGAGGTCACAGTTTAAGAATAAGGGGTAGGCCATTTAGAACAGAGATGCGGAAAAACTTTTTCACCCAGAGAGTGGTGGATATGTGGAATGCTCTGCCCCAGAAGGCAGTGGAGGCCAAGTCTCTGGATGCATTCAAGAGAGAATTAGATAGAGCTCTTATAGATAGCAGGGTCAAGGGATATGGGGAGAGGGCAGGAACGGAGTACTGACGGTGTATGATCAGCCATGATCACAGTGAATGGCGGTGCTGGCTAGAAGGGCCACATGGCCTACTGCACCTACTGTCTACTGTCTATATCAGCGAGACAGGACACAGATTGGAGTACCACTTTGTCAAACACTTTGCTCTGTTTGCTGCAAAAGGCAGAATCTCTTGTCAACATATTTCAGTTTGAATTCCCATTTCCATTCTGACATGCCTGTTCATGGCCTCAACTCCTGCCATGATGAACCCCAACTCAGGTTGGAGGCACAGCTCCTCATATTCCATCTGGATAGCCTCCAACCTGATGCCATGAACATTGATTTCCCAGTAATTTCTCCCCCATCACTCTTTTACTCTTTCCCCATTCCCCATTCTAGTTTCACTCTCGCCCCTTCTCCTCTCCTCACCTGCCCATCACCTCCACTTGATTTCCTCCCCTCCCCTTTCTTCCATGGTCCATAGTCCCCTCATATCTAATCAACTTCTTCAGCCTGTTACCTCTTCTATTGATCACCTCTTGGCTTTTTACTTCATACTCCCTCTCTCCATGCTCCCACATTGGTCCCACCTCCCAGCTGCCAACTTGCACTCTTTCCTCTCCCCCACCTTCATATTCTGGCTTCTGCTGTATTCCTTCCTTCCTAGTCCTGATGAAGGGTCTCTGCCTGAAACATTATTTATTCCCCACCATAGATGCTGTCTGACTTACTGAGTTCCTCTGGCATTTTGTCTGTGTTGCTCATTGCGAATCAAACATTGCCACAAAGGAATAGTTGCTACACAAAAGGTTAAGCTTTGTAAGTTCTGTGCAAGCTACCCAGCATTTGGCTCCAAAATATTATCTGCAGTGCACTGAGAACAGATTTCATGGAACAACTCCTCTTTAAGAACTGTATCTGAGGCAGAGGAGAATATCATTAACACAAGGGATGCTGGAAATTCAAATCAACATACACAAAATGCTGGAGGAACTCAGCAGATCAGGCAGCATCCATGGAAACTAACAAGTAGTCCATGTTTCAGGCTGAGACCCTCCTTCAAGATTGGAAAGACACCAGAATAAAAAGGAGGAAAGAGGAAGGAAGATAGCTGGAATGTGATAGATGAAGACAGGAGAGTAGGGAAGGTGGCTAGAGATAAAGGAATCTGAAAGGAGAGGAAAGTGGACCAGAGGGGAAAGGGAGAGAGAAGGGGCACCAGGAAGAGGTGGTAAGCAGGTGAGAAAAGGTAAGAGGCCAGTTGGGGGCAACCCTACGGGTGGAGGAGCAGCACTGATATTCTGTTTGCGTAGCTTCCACTGTGATGGCATGAATATCAATTTCTCCTTCTGGTAAAACAATATTCCCTCCTCGTCTCCTCTTTTTCTATTCCCCATTCTTACCTCTTCCGATCTGCAACAGCTCACACTTGTCTGCATTAAAATCCATCTGCCATCTTTCAGTGGATTTTTCCAGCTGGCCCAGATCCCACTGTATGCTTCGGTAACTTTCTCGTTGTACACTACTTCCCCAATCTTGGTGTCATCAACAAATTTGCTGACACAGTTTACTACATTTCCCTTCGTTTCTTTAAACTAACTGAGGCCCTGGTTTCTGTAATCTCTTTAGAATAGCTGAGGCCCTGGTTTCTGTAATCTCTTTAGCATAGCTGAGGCCCTGGTTTCTGTAATCTCTTTAAACTAACTGAGGCCCTGGTTTCTGTAATCTCTTTAGAATAGTTGAGGCCCTGGTTTCTGTAATCTCTTTAAACTAACTGAGGCCCTGGTTTCTGTAATCTCTTTAGAATAGCTGAGACCTTGGCTCATGTGCTTTCCTTAAACTAACTGGGGTTCTGGTAGCCCCTTTCCTCTTCCATTGATTGGGACACCAGCTTTCAAAGGTTCATTTATTATCAAAGTATACAACTCTGAAATTCTTCTCCTCAGATAGCCACGGAACTGAGAAAGAAAAGACCAACAGCGCAAACATCAACCCCCAAGTCCCTCCTCCCCGCACAAAAAGATGAATAAAAACAGAGCAGGCACATCACCTCCCAAAACCCCCACCCCTGCACACACAAAAAACGAGAAAGATCGGATGAAAAGCTCAGAATATAAAAAGAAGTACAAGGCCGAAAACAAGTCTATAGTCTAAGTTCATATCCAAAATGTTGAAAACCTGGGTAACACTCTCCGGGAACACCGGCAGGCCTTTCCTTCTCTGGCAGCAAGTGATCCCAACAGCGATCCAAAGGTAGACTTGCCTCTCTGGCAGTGAGCAATCCCAGCAGTGATCAAAAGGCAGTCTCCCCTCTCTGACAGCAGGGTGATTCTCCAGTGATAAAAAGGCAGGCAGCTGGCACTCATCTTCCACATTCATCTCAATGTTTCAATCTCTCGTCACTTTAATTGGTGAAATGGAGTCGAACATGGACTTGCGTCCCCCTCTGTCTTCTCACCCTGAGGTTCACGCGTGCTGCCTCTGTCTCGCGGAGTCCTCTCGGAGACTGGAGAGTACTGAAACACCAAAGCAATCTCCACACAGCAAATCATAGGCTCCAACATTTCCAGAATCACCTATAAGATGGAAAACAAAACATAAGAGACATCAAATAAATGAAGTATATGGTTTCATGATCTATCCAGGAGATGTCGACCGAAAGAGCTCCAGTTTAAACTGATTGGGACACCTTTAAACTGATCAGAGTATCTATACCCATACTTTACTCCCATCAGTCTGTTGACTCTCCCAGGCCTTCATCCTTTAAATTCCTCAGATTCTGATCCTTGAATATCACCCACTCCCTCCAGAGGAGGTGACCTTCTCATCCAAGCCCGACATGATCACCCAAACCCTAATCCCCCAAAATGGCCTGTACCTGAAAGTAACCTGATTACCCAGGGGTCTCATCCCTGCTCATGAAGACCCCCTAAGGTACTGATGTACAAACCTGTCTTACTGTTTCCACAAAAATTTGAGTAGGAAACAACCGCAGTCAACACATTTGGGATATATTGGTAAAGGCACCTAAGCTAAAAAAAAGAATGCTGAGGAACAGACTTCATTTGTTGTATGTGATACAGCTGCATATTATAATAGATTGATTAAAGTTGCTATCCAAGGAGGCAGCAAATAGAGAAAGAATATTAGTCATGATTACTTAATTGATTTTAAATAACAATATTTTTCTAATACTTAATGAACTTTAGAAAAAACAACAAACTCAAGCTGACTTTGTACCACAGCCCACTCAACAAATCTTGCAATGTTTAAAATTTCCACAAAAGTTACATAGATTTTATCTATTTCATACTGACACCCATCATCAGCCAGGATGTTTTGAGCCTCAAGGTATAAAGTGCAAATTCCGTGTTTACTAGAATTTCCTCAAGCCACAAGTAAGAAACAGACAAAGTGAACATTGTTCTTCAGAGAATGTGCATTTTACTGGATAGTTTTACAAAATATTCTCTCTCTACCTCATATCAGTAACTTCAACTCTGTCATTAGCTGATAATGCATGAAATTTAATATGAAGCAATATGAGAATGAAGTAAATTCGAAGTAACATTTTGCATTCTGTATTGATTATTGTATTAAATGTAATAATGCAACTGATACAATATCATTATTATTATCATCATCATCATCATTAATGCTGTGTCATTTAACTTGCGTCTTTTGACCAGGATTGTTCTTGGCAAATTTTCTACAGAAGTGGTTTGCAATTGCCTTCTTCTGGGCAGTGAGATGGGTGACCCCAGCCATTATCAATATTCTTCAGAGATTGTCTGCCTGGTGCCAGTGGTCAGCTGACCAGGACTTCTGATGTGCACCAGCTGCTCATACACCCATCCACCACTTACTCCATGGCTTCTTCTGACCCTGATTGGGAGGACTAAGCAGGTACTATACCTTGACCAAGGATGACCTGCAGGCTGGCTGAGGGAAGGAGTACCTTACACATCCTTTGGTAGAGATGTGTTTCCACCACTCCACCATAATAGCCTTTAATTGCATGGGTGGTATTTAATTCCTAAGGACCATAAGACATAGGACCAGAAGTTAGCCATTTGGTCCTTTGAATCAGCTTATCAGTATATAAAAAAAAGAAATCCCTATTGAAATAAAGGAACCACTCCAAAGGAGGTTCACAAGAATGATGCCAGCAATAGAAGGGTTAACATATGGCTTTGAGCCTGTTCTTGCTGGAGTTTAGAAGAATGAAGGGGATCTCATTTTAAACCTATTGAATATTGAAAGGCCTATATAGAGTGGATGTGGAGAGGATGTTTCCTATAAGTGGGGGAGTCTAGGACCAGAGGGATACACACAAAATGCTGGAAGAACTCAGCAGGCCAGGCACCATCTACAGAAAAAAAGTACAGTCGACGTCTTGGCCAGAAACCTTATCTGTACTTTCTGTCCATAGATGCAGCCTGGCCTGCTTTTAGTGTGCGTTACCTGGATTTCCAGCATCGGCAGATTTTTTGTTGTTTGTGATCAGAATAGAGGAATGTCCATTTCAAACAGGACTGAGGAGCCCAGAGATGGTGAATCTATGGAAATCATTGCCATAGACAGCTGTAGAGGCTGTCAATTGCTATACTTAAGGTGGAGGTTGATAAGTTCTTAATTATTCACGGCGTCAAAAGTTATCAGGAGGAGGCAGAAGAATGGCATATCAGCTATGATGGAATGGTGGAGCAGCCTTGGTTGGCCAGATGGCCTAATTCTGTTCCTGTCTTATGATCCTATGTTTATATGTACCTAATTATTGCAGGTACAGTAATTTATTTTCCAACGATTGTCAGCTTGCTCTGGCGGAGAGGCTTGTGATTTTCGGAAATTCTAAGTGTGATGTCGCCTGGAATTCAAGGCGCTTTGTTCCTGCCTGGTAGCATCACCCATGGCGGTAAGGTCAAAGGGGAGGTTCCAGCCAAAGTGCGATCCAACCAAGACCTCAAAGATGGAGCTGGCAATGAGAGTGAAGGCAGAGGAGGACTGCAGCACTGAAGGGTCCCTAGACATTTTGCATTCCATGACACTGGGCCTTGACCCTGATCATCAGCCCATGCATCAGCCTCCTCATGTTAAGCAAAGTCATGCATAGGCAATCTCAACTAGATAGATAGATAGATAGATAGATACTTTATTCATCCCCATGGGGAAATTCAGCATTTTTTCCAATGTCCCGTACACTTGTTGTAGCAAAAACTCATTACATACAATACAATACTTAACTCAGTAATAATATGATATGCATCTAAATCACTAGCTCAAAAAGCATTAATAATAGCTTTAAAAAGTTCTTAAGTCCTGGCAGTTGAATTGTAAAGCCTAATGGCATTGGGGAGTATTGACCTCTTCATCCTGTCTGAGGAGCATTGCATCGACAGTAACCTGTCGCTGAAACTGCTTCTCTGTCTCTGGATGGTGCTATGTAGAGGATGTTCAGGGTTTTCCATAATTGACCGTAGCCTACTCAGCGCCCTTCGCTCAGCTACCGATGTTAAACTCTCCAGTACTTTGCCCACGACAGAGCCCGCCTTCCTTATCAGCTTATTAAGACGTGAGGCGTCCTTCTTCTTAATGCTTCCTCCCCAACACGCCACCACAAAGAAGAGGGCGCTCTCAACAACTGACCTATAGAACATCTTCAGCATCTCACTGCAGACATTGAATGACGCCAACCTTCTAAGGAAGTACAGTCGACTCTGTGCCTTCCTGCACAAGGCATCTGTGTTGGCAGTCCAGTCTAGCTTCTCGTCCAACTGTACTCCCAGATACTTGTAGGTCTTAACCTGCTCCACACACTCTCCATTAATGATCACTGGCTCCATGTGAGTCCTAGGTCTCCTAAAGTCCACCACCATCTCCTTGGTCTTGGTGACATTGAGACGCAGGTAGTTTGAGTTGCACCATATCACTAAGTATCTCAACCAGTATATTGGCCTGGGAGGGAATACTGACCTCAATTGATCTATACTTCCAGTCTGTTGGATTTTGTAGAGATAGCATTAATGGTATCTTTCTACTGCCTGGAGGTGCAGGTCTAAGTTCAGGTGCATATATGAAGACAGGAGTTACTGCTTCCTAGCAGACCGTTATTTTTTTTCCAGGTTTGCAGTGTTACTCTTTATATATTCTTTTCCTTAGTGAAGGGAAAGTGAATCTGAGCTTCAGTGTCTGCCTTGATGGGAATGTGGTTCTTAAATTATGGTAAGTGTTCAGCAATTTCCTGGGCCTCTCTGGCAAAAGAATCCATTAAGTGAGAATGTCATGGGAGATACCGCATGGTAAAAGGCATATTGGCCTAACAATAGTACGCATCAACCATTAAGCAACCATCCACACCAATCTGACAGTAATCTCATTTTATTCACCCCAATTTCACCTCAAAACTCCACTATTCTACACTCACGTTTGCACTAGAGAAAATTTACAGTGGCCAATTCACCAACCAACTTGCACATCTTTAGGATGTGGAAGAAGCCAGAGCACCAGGAGGAAATCCACATGGTCAAACCCCACACAGACAGAATCAGAGATCAGGACTGGACCTGGATTTTCGGCACTTTGAGGCAGCTACATACTGCAGTACTCTGCTTCAGATTTTACTCATTAATATAATTGGTAAAGTTGTGGAAAAGCAATGGAACACACCACTTCAGAAACCAAAAATGCTACTGTACATTTAATAAACTTGCTGGGAAAAAAAATGCAACCCCTGTATGTATTCCCAGAAAACCACGTGTTTCACGATTTTCTGTGAAACCGAATCCCAGAGATTTGACAGTGATTTGTGAATTCCATAAGATTTAATTTCTATGACCTGAATAGATGTAACACAGAGTTCATCTGATCTTCATAACTGACAAATAGCAAAAAAAACATGAACATGCAGAGAAATTAAGTTATTTTTTAGACATTTGCAATGGTGAACATAATGAATGGAGCAATGCCAAGTTAAGTGATTAAAGGTAACCTTACTCATGACAAATTTACATAACTCTTCCAAAGGTTTCTTTTCCCACTTTAGAGGTAGTCATCATTATTAATATGAATTATTAATGAAGAATGAATTCTTTTATTCTTTTATTCTTCGATGGATTCTGAGTATCCATTTTAGTGGGGTCATTAACCATATGGGCATTAACAAAGTTTGGTAAAATCCAAGCTTATAAAGCAGCTTCTAATGTTTTCCTTCTGGTATTTATTATTTTGTAAAATAACTATGAAAATTCATATGTTGATACATATTTTTGTTCCCTGAGTAAATTTTGTTTTTTTGTTGTTTATTATTGTCGTATATTCTGATTGGACTTGGACAGGCTATTGTTGATGTTCTTACTTGGAAGCTTGAAGCCTTCAACCGTCTCAACTTCAACACAGTTAATGTTGACAGGAGTTTGTGCCCCGACACACCCCAGCTCCCCCACCCCACCTTTCTGAAGTCAATGACCACCTGAGTTGTTGACATTGAGGGAAATGCCTTTGTTATGACACATGTCACAAAGCTCTCTGTCTTCTCTCTGTGCATCAACTCATCATTATTTGAGATGTGGCCCACACCTGCAATCTGCAATTAGAGCAGAATAAGGCCACACAGTCACGTGTGTACAGGGAGAAGAATAAAGGACAGGGGATGAAACCTTGTGGAGCAGAACTGTTTAGCGTCATCGTAGGAGAGGTGTTGCTGCCTATCCTTACTGATTACGGTCTGTTGGTCAGAAAGTGACGGATCCAGTTGCGGAGGGAGCCATCTCTCCCAGAGTCCAGAGTTCAGTGATGAGCTTTTTTGAACAAATAGTATTGAAGGTAGAGCTGGAATCAATAAACAATAGTTTGACATAGGACAGGCTATTTTTTCAAAGACTCCTTCATCCTATCACATAACTTGAGATTTCTGCAAGTATGCTTTCACGATGAGGATTATTTTTGAATGCCGCCAGCTGAAGATATCGGAATAACTATACTAATCCTGATATTTTCCGTAAACATTAACATCTTGTTGTTTGCTTTTCTTTCTGAACCAAGATAAAAAATAGAAAGCAAAATGGTGCATGGAAATTTGTACTTACAACAGCTCAGAGGAATAAGCAGGTGAACTGATGGATAAAGAGACATTAGGAAATGCATTGATAAACATATACACCTTGTTGTATTCGACATTTTCCTGTAATGTCTTGACGTTTGCCTAAAATTGTTAGTCTCCCCCTCCCATTGATTGAAAAAAAGTCTGTGCCTTTTTGGAATGAAAAACAGAAGGAGAAAATACTGGAGATGAATGGCTGTTCAGTCAACACATACAGTTTCATTGTGATTTTATGACTTTAATACATGGCTACAGCATGTAAACGTATGTCCTTGATATAAAAGATAAGATTTACTTGTATTTGCATAGCATTTCTTGGCAGATGAAACATTGATTAGGACTGGACATTTGCTCTACGTTTGTTTCTTGACATTTACTTTAAAAAATCAGATCGTGCGAATGATCGGTCAATCCAAAATCTATGAGTTTGATCTTCCTCAGATAGAAGTATTGGACTGAAGACACAGAAGCACCTGACTTGCAAGTAAATAAGAAGTGACAGTGAGATACACAACAACATTCTAAATTTAATTTATTTTTGTCTGCTGAGATTGGAGGAGCCATTAGGAACTCTACAATCAGCCTCATTACCCCTGGGTTAGGAAGACAGAGTAAAATTATCTGCTATCATATGAAGGTCATTACATTAGAATAAACAGATAATTCATCATAAAAGATATAGCACAACATAAAATCTCGGTGAGCTTGTTGTAGGACTGAAAATATTACATCACTTACCGTAGCTTCAGGGCAGATTTCAATGGTCTTTCCTGAGTTAAATTGGGAATATATAATCACTTAATGACATTTAAATCTTTCTGTCTTCTGTCGTACATATGGACATTTTGTATAGTTGAGCAATGGGTACTTCTGTGGAAGACAGAGACTGCACTCTGGTTCAAATTAGCAATGTTTGCTCATGTATTCACTGAAAAAGAGATCATTGCTACAAAAGAAAATAGAAAATTGAAGTGCCTCAAACATGCACTTCCATTTCAGGTGATCACTGCATTCTTTGTACATCAGATTTGCTTTCCCACCTAATCTCCGTATCGTCTGATTGACCCGGGAGTCCAAAATCTATCCCTCTCAACCTTGAATATATTTGCTGACTGACCGCAAGAAGAATGATTCATTGAGAGAAAGATCATTGAAATTTACCAGCACCATTCCCAGTATCTTCTCATGGATCTGATGTTATCCTGAATAACAGAGTCATACAGCATGAAGACTAAACCATCTGGGCCACCATATCTACATTGACTGGTGGGCACCCATCTGTTGTAATCCAATTTCAGCTCACTGGTGACTGAAGTGGTTGTCAGGATACTTCTTAAATGCTGTTAGTGACTCTGATTCCACTGCTCTCACAGGTAGTGTATTCCAAGACATTTACTACTTCCTGGATCCAAAAGGGAGATCAGATATCCTCAGATACCCTTTACATTTCTTCTATCACAGGCACAACCCTCCAGCCCTCAATGTTACTACAATCAGGGATGAGGTACAAGAGCCTGAAGACCCAGATGTAACATTTTGGAACAGCTTCTTCCCTTCTACCATTAAGTTTCTGAATGGTCCATGACCCGTGAATACTATCTCATTATTCCTCTTTTGCATTTTTTAAATTTTTTGTATCTTATAGTAATTTTCATGTCTTGCACTGTACTGTTGCAATAAAACAATACATAGGCACAACTTACCTTAGTGATAATGTATCTGATTCTGAAACACTACTGCACCCCAAAGCTATGACCGAGATGAGAAAAGGGTTCCTGCCATTTGCCTTCATAATTTCAGTGTCATACAAGGTCACCATATTAATTTTATCCACCTCAGTCAAGTTCTCTCTCGACCTGCTCTGCTCCAGGAGAAACGGATTGAATTTCTCCAGTCACTTCTCTCAATGAAAACCCTTGATCTCAGGTAATACCCTGGTGATCCCTTCTGCACCCTCTTGAGTGCTCTGACATATTTCTGAAAACTGTGCTGATTAGAACTGGATGCAGTACCTGAGCTGAGGTCTGAATGATGTTTTATAAAATAAGTCCATAACCTTCCTACTCTTGACAATGAAGGTCAATATCTCATAGATCTTTTTATTTATGTTATTTACCTGTGCTGTCACTTTCAAGGATTTTTACTGACTTATTTTATTTAGAAACACAGCATGGCAACAGCTCTTCCAGCCAATGAGCTCGTGCCACCCAATTATATCCATATGATCAACTAACCTACTAAATCTGTACTGTATGTCTTTGGAATGTGGGAGGAAACTGGAGCACACAGAGGAAACCCACGTGGTCACAGGGAAAACATACAAACCCCTCAAAGACAGCAGCTGGAGATGAACCCAGCTAACTGCTACAGCACTGTACTGCAGAATTTGGTACAGTTCTTACAGAGGAAGTTTCTCCAGGTTCCTCAGCTTGTAGATCTACATCACTATCTCCGAATCAGGTGATCTGGTCATGATACAATAAGCTCCGATTGAATGGCACATTTGAGATTAGGGCTGTACAGTTCTTTAAGTAAGCTTACCCTGTTTGCAAGTTTTAGTCTGCTCTGCATAGCTGTACTATACACTCAGGCATCACAGAGTATGTACTGCCTTCCAGCAAAAGCCAAAGTAGACTTCTTAGCCAAATCTGAACTTCATGAAAAACAGATTAGGCATTATATGACCTGTCCTTTTCTAAACAGGTGAGAGTGACGCCTCCTGTAAACCAGAGAGGTTTCTTGAAATGAATTTCTTATTTCCCAATATCCTCTTGGTCTAACCCTATTTTAATTGGAATACCAGCAAATTAGTTTCTTGGAATATTTAGCTTTCTTGGGCCTACTGTTTCCACAAAACTATCCTGATTCTGATGGTTCCTTTGCCTCCCCAGCAGAAGTACCCCCTGTTCTTTACCCCTTAGCTTGGTACCTTATCCTGCTAGGTATAGGTTGGGTCCTAAACTGATGTAGTTAATGGCAGAAAACTCAGTCCATTCTGCTAAGTTTTGACAATTTATCATTGGAAGACAAAATAACAGGGACATGAGTAGGTCAGCAGGCATTCAAAGTGGTTCTGACATATAATATGATAATGGTTGATCTATGACAGTCTCAACTTCTCTTCCTGGTCAATTACCCATTACTCACAATCCCTTGACCTTTCAAGTATTTATTAATCTCCAGCTTAAATATATTTAATGGTCTGGTCTGCTCTACTCTTGGTGAAACAGAATGAATGCCATCTTTTCAGAACCTTGTATGAATCCATCCCAAATTAACCAGGATGCTAATTGGACTAAAGGCCGTGTGTTATGAAGGTAGGTTGAGAGAATTAGAGCTTTTCTCTTTGGAGCAAAGGAGGATGAGAGGTGACTTGACAGAGGTGTACAAGATGTTAAGAGGCATAGATAGAGTGGATAGTCAATGACTTTTTTCCTGGGGCAGAAATCGCTAATATGAGGGGGTATAATTTTAAGTTGATTGCAGGAATGTATAGGGGATGCCAGAATTAAGTTCTTTACACAGAAACTGGTGAGTGCATGAAATACACTGCCAGTGGTGTTGGTAGAGACAGATACATTAGGGGCACTTAAGAAACTCTTAGATTGGCACATGGATGATTGAAAAATACAGGGTATGCAGAAGGGAAGGGTTAAGTTGACTTTCGAATAACTTAAAAGGTTAGCAAAGCATTGTGGGCTGAAGGGCCTGCACAAAACTATAGTGTTTTATGCTGGTTTTCAACTTCAGCTTTGCACCAGTTACCTATAACCCACAATTCCTCGACCTTCCATATGTTTATCAGAATCAAGCTTAACTATACAGTAGTTAATGATCTGGTGTGAACCCACATTGCCAGATTCAGGAACAGTTATTACCCCTCAGTCAACAGGCTCTTGAACCAGAGGAGGTAACATCACTCTCCCTGATACTGAACTGTTCCCACAACCAATGGACTTACTTTCAAGGGCTTGTCATTAAGTTAGATATGGCCCTTGTGGCTAAAGGGATCAGGGGGTATGGAGAGAAAGCAGGTACAGGGTTCTGAGTTGGATGATCAGCCATGGTCATACTGAATGGCGGTGCAGGCTCAAAGGGCCGAATGGCCTACTCCTGCACCTATTTTCTATGTTTCTATGTTTCTATCTCATGTTCTTGATATTTACTGTTTATTTATATTTTATTATTATTTTGTTTGTGATTTTTATTGCACTTACACAGTTGTCTTTTGGACATCGGTTATTTGTCTGTCTGTGTGCACTTTTTCATTGATTCCATTGTGTTTCTTTGCATTTACGGTGGATGCCCACAAGAAGATGAATTTCAGGGTAGTATATGGCGACATATACTTCATCATCATTTTGTGCCGTGTTGTCTGACATGGGTGATCATGGTCTCATGACCATGATTATCCTTGGCAATTTTTACTACAGAAGTTGTTTGCCATTGACCTCTTGACATATACATATTTTGATATTAAATTTACTTTGAACTTTATTGAACTATACTTGGTGAAATGCCATCTTCTCAGAACCTTACACGAATCCATCGCAAATTAATAAAAGCAGAGCAGGCTAATATCACTAATCTAAATTTGTATAGATGAGTATAGCTTTTACTAGTATTAATCAAGGTAATACAATGAAAGAATTCAATCTGAAAAATTGTAAATAATATATACATTTTTCAGATATTTAATTCCTTTAAGGTAACTTGTATGTATACTTATAAAAGATAAATAAGATCAGTATTAACATTTAAAAGGTATTTTTTAAGATCCATGTTTTATTTAAGCTGTATGTGGCAAGCCACACAGTCAGATTACAGGAAATGTTTGACAAAATAATTGGATTTTCAAAAAGAACAGCCAAATATATATGAATTATATATTTTGTGAAGACTTTTCACATTATTTGCATTTATTCACTGAAACTGCTTGGAAGCTATGTCTACCAGAGAAAGCAGGATCTCCCAGTGGCCACACATTTTAATTCCACGTCCCATTCCCATTTGGATATGACTATCCGTGGCCTCCTCTACTGTCAAGATGAAGCCACACTCAGGTTGGAGGAACAACACCTTATATTCCGTCTGGGTAGCCTCCAACCTGATGGCATGAACATTGATTTCTCTAACTTCCGTTAATGCCCCCTCCCCTTCTTACCCCATCCCTATTTATTCATTCATTCATTCATCTATCAATCTATTTATTTATTTATTTTTTCTTTTTTTCTCTTTTCTCTCTTTTTTCTCTCTCTGTCCCTCTCTCATTCCTTGCCTGCTCTCCATCTCCCTCTGGTGCTCCCCTCCCCCTTCCTGTCCCATGATCCTTTCCCTTCTCCAGCTGTGTATCCCTTTTGCCAATCAACTTTCCAGTTCTTAGCTTCATGCCTCCCCCTCCTGTCTCCGCCTATCATTTCGGATCTCTCCCTCCCCCGCGCACTTTCAAATCTCTTACTATCTCTTCTTTCAGTTAGTCCTGACGAAGGGTCTCGGCCCGAAATGTCGACAGTGCTTCTCCCTATAGATGCTGCCTGGCCTGCTGTGTTCCACCAGCATTTTGTGTGTGTTGCTCGACGTTTACTATGACTTAGCCAGGAACAACTTGAGATAACAAAGACAAGGAAATCTGCCCGCCTTTGATGACTGGTCACTGGTCGAGGAGTAATATGGCGTGGAAATAGGCCTTTTGGCCCACCACGTGTACGTGCCTCATCAACTTCTCAGCCTCCCCTCTGTGGACTCTGTCTATACTCTCACTTACACCATACAACAGCCATCATAATCATAGACATCTCCTAACCTGGAGATTTTCTCCTCAGGTCAGAATGATGTACAACTTGGAAGGAACTGCAAATGGAAGTTCTCAAGAATTGGTATTGGTTTTGGTTTATTATTGGTATTGGTTATTATAGTCATATATATCAAGATATCCTGAAAAGTCTGTCTTATATCTTGTTTACACAGATCAAATCATTACACAGTGCATTGAGCTAGAACAACAGCAATGCAGATTAAAGTGTAAAACAACCAAACAATTGCCATGCTTGTAAATAACAAAATGCAAGACCATAATGAGGTAGTGTCTGCCTTTCTGATCTTGGTGGTAGAGTTTGCGGGTTTGGGTAGCGGTTTTAGCACAAGTAACCTCACAGCGTTTTGGAAGGGTAGCCGGCAGGCAGTGTAGTGCCATCTGCACTGCACTTCAAGGTGAGTGGCCCAGGGTTCAAATCCGACTGGCTTCTTGTACGCTTTCCATCTGTGCTGGGCTGGGCTTTGAGCTAGCAGCTCAACCTCATAAAAAACAAGGGTGCCACCCAACGTGCTACAATGCGCAGAGAAGAACTATGTTGGAGGCGGCACACCCTATAGTCATAATATGACCACGATGAAGGTGATAGATGGAACATGAGTCAAAACCTTACATTGCTGTCAATGATGTTAAATTTCTTGTGTGATGTTGGACCTGGACTCACAGAGACTATGATACCTCCATCACTCTCCTGACTTCTGTTGGAGAGAGTGTAGTTTTGGAAGGCCAGTAAGTAAGTCATTCACTGCAGGGTACCCGGCCTCTGAGGGCGATGGTGATGAGGATGTGCACAGGAGTGAGACAGATTGGTAAGCTGAGGGATGCTGCAGGAACAACCTTGCACTCAACATCAGTGAGACCAAGGTTTTGATTGTAGACTTCAGGCAGAGGAACCTGGCAAGTCCTTACTGAGGGGTCAACAGTGGGAAGGGGAAGCAACTTCAAGTTCCTATGTGTTAACATCTCCAAAGATCTATCCTCGGCCCAACATACTGATGCAATGACAAAGAAGGCATGATAGTGGTTAGATTGTATTTGGAGTTTAGGGAGAATTGGTACATCAACAAAAACAAATAGATTTCTACGGGTTCACTATGGAGAGGATTCTGACTGGTTGCATCACTGTCTGATTGTGAAAGTACCAATGCACAGGATAGGGAAAAGCAGCAGAGGGTTGTGAACTCAGCCAGGTCCAACATGGGCACTAGCCTCTCCAGCATCAAGGATATCTTCCAAGGGTGATGGAGCTCAGCAGGCCTGGCAGCATCTAGGAAAAGAATACAGTTGACATTCCAGTCCTGCCAGAGGATTTCCGACTGAAATGTTCGATTACACGCTTTTCCTAGATGCTGCCTGGCCTGCTGGGTTCCTCCAGCATTTTGTGTGTGATGTCCAGGTTCCAGCATCTGCAGATTTTCTCTTGTTTCCAAAGGTGATGACACAGGAAGGGGACATCCATCGTTAATGACTGTCACCACCCAGGACATGCCCTCTTCTCATTACTACTATCAGGTAGGAGGTCTGAAGGCATAGATGCACACATTCACATTTCAAGAATAGCTTCTTCTCATCCTCCAACAGATCTAAATGATACATGAACCCATGAAAAATACCTCACTATTATGATCTCTTTTTGGCACTACTTATTTATTTTTTGTATATTTCTTATTTTAACTTACAGCAATTTTTGGATATGTTGCACTGTTCTGCTACTGCAAAAGAACAAATTTCACAACATATTTCAATGATAATAAACATGATTATGTCCTGTACTTGCAGACCCAGGAAATACCGAGCTAGGATCCTTCTAATATCTCACTCGACTATCTAGAATGACAAATTGCTTGCAGTCAGAATGAATGTCATTTATGGGCTAGTTAGCACTGGGGAAATACAAGCAGTTTGAGGAATGTCCTTCCCATTGTGTCAACACCAGTGGATTAGAATATTAGACGAACTGCAAAGATGTTTTGTGTACTTTCTGAAACCTGGGCTGTTACCCTGGTAACACAAAGTACACTGATAGATAGGATTGGTTCCCCTCCAGCTGGTCTGCAGAGAGGTGGAATTAGTTGGTTTAAAGATGTCCCAGATAAACCAGATCAAATGAATATACTGAAGCACTCTCTTCCCTGTTCAGCGGTTCACTAATCAGAAATAGATTTCTGGAGGAAATTTTGGCAGTTGTTTAATGATGTTTAATGTACTGAATGCAGACGAAGTTTAAAAAGAGGTCATTTTGTTGGCATTAGGTTGTTATTTCATATTTAACTGTTATGCTTGGATCAGAGATTCAGTACAATGGGAGTCAATGACAGGTGCATTGGCATGAAGAAACTGAATATGATAATGAAAATGATGCTCTGGAGTCTCTTGATGTTTTAATGAGCAACGGCTCCATATGGTGCTTATTAAACCATATAGAATATTCATAGATTCATTCTCACCAGGTTTCCACTGGAAGTAAAGGCAACAGCAAGAATGTTAAAACTGACCATGTCCTGTAGTGCTCTGTCAGGTTTATCTGAAATTGCAGTGTTTGCAGCTAACAATAATGATCACACTTTAAGATTACTTCATCACCTACAAGGTTCCCAGGGAGATGCTTTTATTGTGGAAATCTCCACAAAAAAATCAAGTTTATTCATCCTGCCTCGGAGCAAGTAAGTTACATATAGGGACTTGAGCCGGAGAGGTAGTGGTTGCAATAGGAGGCAAATAAAGACAAGGACTGGGGGGAGAGGTGTGCCAGTGAGATGAGTCCATGCCCTAGTAGAAAAAGGGAGGTGGCAATGGCTTTAAATTAGCAATCGAGTGGATCATAAGCTCGTCACGTCCTTCCGCACAGTCCACCTTCATGGTGCATTGCATCAGGTAGGCTGACATTGTTGTCCAGAATGCCTGCCATCCTAGTCATCCCCTTTACAGAAGAATACAAGTCTATCAGATGTCTAAACCAATCACCTCTCCTATATCACCTTTCCAATTGTACCGCCACATTCTCACACCGTTAGTTTTACTTCTTCCTTTAGCGTTACTTTAGCACCTCACTCTTTGCACTACCTAAGTTTGCACTCCTTTACTTTGCACCATTCCGTTGTTTTTCTACTTGTCATTGCATTTTTAGTTTTATTTATTATTACCATGAAAACTATTTAATCTATGATCTTCACGCCAGATTGGAAGGGTCAGGCACAGGCCGAGTTGTGGTAGCAGGGCCCAGGCCTGAGATCGTATTGAAGTACCGTGGCCCAGGCCCAGGAGTATATTGAAGCAGCAGGACCCGGGTCCGAGAGCAAGGAGTGAGCTGAGGTTTGGCCGATTTAAGTGCTGGTCCAAATTGAAATGGTCAGCCCCCGGGCCAGTTCAGCTTGCTGCTCAGTGAAGTTTACACATCTCTGCACAGTGGCCTGTAGGTAAAGGGCTCCTGGATGGGCAGCGGTGATGACTGGTTTCACGGCTGTGAACACACTCTCGTGAACTTTAGTCCTGAATGCTATTGCATTTATTGTATGCACAATTGGTTCCTTTGTTTTTGCACAGTCTTCTTTTCTAAAGGGTTCTATTGAGTTTCTTTGCTGCTGCCTGTAAGGAGATGAATCTCAAGGTCGTATATAGTATACATACTTAGAAAATAAATCAACCTTGAACTTTGAGATTTTGAATTTTTATGGAAGCAACAAATTTCATTGCACCTTGGTGTATACAACAATAAACTTAGCTGAATCTGAATCTGACAGGAACTACCAAACTAAATGTTTAATGGAATAGGCAAAGAGAGCACCGGTAAGAATAAAGTAAAAGGGAATTCTTCTTTTTCATTTATTCTGTTTTTTTGCCTGATTTGCTCAGCATTTATTGCTCGTCTTCAATAGCCATTGAATTGGATGGCTTGTTCACCCTCTCAGGACATTTAGTACATTGGTTGGTTTGCTTATTTTATGCCAGATTTTGTAAGGTTGGCAGATTTCCTCGTCTGAAATGCACTAGTGGCAAGAGAGCAAACAGAATTACAGAACAAGTGCTTAAAAAGCCATAAATCCTATTAAAGTGAATAAACCTGATTGGAAACCATGACCAGAAAAAATAGAGAGGCTAGAGGTAACCTTGCATTGGGAAGAAACAGATACTGAAGGGATTCCTAAGAAGTGACTACAGAAAGAAAGGACTGAGTATTAAGCATTTGGGCTCATAACTAACAGTAAAAATTGAAAAGAAAAATGGGTAAGTTTGAGTAGTGGCACGTCACAGAGTTTATAATAATAGCAGAAACAAGGAATGCTGCTATAAAGAAATAAAAACAGAATTAATCTAAATCAAGATAAAAGTTCCATAAGGATCAATCATAGTAATAGGCAGAATTAATAGATGACCCAGAGATGGAAGAGTGGTGAGAGAATCAAAAGTACAACAGCAGTAGCCCCTCCATACCAGACAGTGATGCAGCCTGTCGGAATGCTCTCCATGGTACAACTATAGAAGTTTTTGAGTGTATTTGTTGACATGCCAAATCTCTTCAAACTCCTAATAACGTATAGCCGCTGTGTTGCCTTCCTTATAACTACATCGATATGTTGGGCCCAGGTTAGATCTTGACCAGGCACTCGAAGCTGCTCACTCTCTCCATTTCTGATCCCTCTATGAGGATTGGTATGTGTTCCTTCGTCTTACTCTTCCTGAAGTCTACAATCAGCTCTTTCGTCTTACTGACGTTGAGTGCCAGGTTGTTACTGCGGCACCACTCCACTAGTTGGAATATCTCACTCCTGTATGCCCTCTCGTCACCGCCTGAGATTCTACCAACAATGGTTGTATCCTCAGCGAATTTATAGATGGTATTTCAGCTATGTTTAGCCACATGCTCAAATGTATATAGAGAGTAGAGCAGTTGGCTAAGCACGCACCCCTGAGGTGAGACAGTGTTGATCATCAGCGAGGAGGATATGTTAACACAGAAACATAGAAAATCTACAGCACTATACAGGCCCTTTGGCCTACAAAGTTGTGCCAAACATGTTCCTACCTTAGAAATTACTAGGGTTACCTATAGCACTCTATTTTTCTAAGCTCCATGTACCTATCCAAAAGTCTCTTAAAAGACCCTATCGTATCTGCCTCCACCACCATTGCTGGCAGCCCATTCCACGCACTCACCACTCTCTGAGTGAAAAACTTACCACTGACATCTCCTCTGTACCTCCTCCCAAGCACCTTAAACCTGTGCCCTCTTGTGGCAGCCATTTCAGACGGGGGAAAAATATCCACACAATCAATGCCTCTCATCATCTTATACACCTCTATCAGGTCACCTCTCTTCCTACATCACTCCAAGGAGAAAAGGCTGAGTTCACTCAACCTGTTTTCATAAGGCATGCTCCCCAATCCAGGCAACATCCTTGTAAATCTTCTCTGCACCCTTTCTATGGCTTCCACATCCTTCCTGTAGTGAGGCTACCAGACCTGAGCACAGTACTCCAAGTGGGGTCTGACCAGGGACCTATATGGCTGCAACATTACCTCTCGGCTCCTAAATTCAATTCCACGATTGATGAAGGCCAATACACCATATGCCTTCTTAACCACAGAGTCAACCTGCGCAGCAGCTTTGAGTGTCCTATGGACTCGGACCCAAGATCCCTTTGATCCTCCACACTGTCAAGAGTCTTACCATTAATACTATATTCTGCCATCATATTTGACCTACCAAAATGAATCACTTCACACTTAATTGGGTTGAATTCCATCTCCCACTTCTCGGTCCAGTTTTGCATCCTATCAATATCCCGCTGTAACCTTGACAGCCCTCCACACTATCTACAACACCTCCAACCTTTCTGTCATCAGAAAACTTACTAACCCATCCCTCCACTTCTTCATCCAGGTCATTTATTAAAATCACGAAGAGTAAGGATTCCAGAATAGATCCCTGAGGCACTCCACTGGTGACTGACCTCCATGCAGAATATGACCCATCTACAACCACTCTTTGCCTTCTGTGGGCAAGCCAGTTCAGGATCCACAAAGTTATGCCCCCTTGGGTCCCATGCCTCCTTACTTTCTCAATAAGCCTTGCATGGGGTACCTTGTCAAATGCCTTGCTGAAATCCATATACACTACATCTACTGCTCTTCCTTCATCAATGTGTTTAGTCACATCCTCAAAAAATTCAATCAGGCTTGTAAGGCACGACCTTCCCTTGACATATCCATGCTGACTATTCCTAATCATATTATATCTTTCCAAATGTTCATAAATCCTGACTCTCAGGATCTTCTCCATCAACTTACCAACCATTGAAGTACGACTCACTGGTCTATAATTACCAACCACTGAAGTAAGACTCACTGGTCTATATGTTATCACTAATCCGCACAGACTGTGGTCTTCCAGTTAGGAAGTAGAAGAACCAATTTTAGAGGGTGGAACAGACACCCAGTTCCTGCAACTTCTCAACAAAAAAAGGGAAATTGAAAAAATAAGGCTATTTCATCTACCTGGATATTAACTGGATGAAAATGATATGTAAAGGGGTCATCAATTCTTTCAGGCCAATCCACTCCAATATCTTAGGGAGAATAAACACATTGAAACACTGGACAAGATGCAGAGTAAAATTACAAGGAATGGTACCAGAAATACAAGGGTGGATATCTCAGGAAAGGATTGACAGACCTAGTCTCTTTCCACTGGGAATAGAAGACTAACAGATGACCTAATGGATGTCTTTCAATGAATGCAAGGGTTTAACAAAGTGGATGCAAAGAATGATGATATTACATCTGGGGAAGAACATGATTATGGGATCATCAATACGTACACAATAGTCATCAAAAACTCCAGCGGGAAGCGATACCAGCATCAAAATCAGGTTTAATATCATTGGCATATGTCATGCAATTTGTTGTTTTGCAGCAGCAGTACTTTGCCATGCATAATAATAAAACTATAAAGTACAATAAAAAGTATATATACACGTGTATGTAAAAATAAATTTAAAAAGTAGTGCAAAAAGAGAGGGAAAAATAGTGAGGTCATGTACGTGCGTTCATTTTCCATGCAGAAATCTCATATTGGAGGGGAAGAAGCTGTTCCTGAAAAGTTAAATGTATATCTTCAGGCTCCTGTGCAACCTCCTTGATGGTAGCAATAAGAAGAAGACATTTCCTGGGTGAGGGGGTTCCTTAATTATGGATGCCACCTTTTTGACAGAAGGTGTACTCGATGCTGGGGAGACTGGTGCCCATGATGGAGCTGGATGAGTTTACAACTTTCTGTAGATTTTTCTGATACTTTGGAGTGGACACTCCATACTAGACGATGATGCAACCAGTTAGAATGCTTTGAATGGTATACACCTATAGAAATTTGTGTCTGTCTTTAGTGACATTCCAATTTTCCTCAAACTCCTAATGAAATTTTGCCGCAGTCGTGTCTTCTTTGTAATTGCATCAATATGTTGGGCTCAGGATATGTCTCCAGAAATGTTCACACCCAGGAACTTGAAATTGCTCACCCTTTCCACTGCTGATCCCCTGAAACTACAATCTTATCTGTAGACCTTATTCTCGGCATGAAACATCGATTGTTTATTCATTTTCATGGATCCTGCTTGACCTGCTGAGTTCCTCCAGCATTTTATGTGTGTTGCCATGGACCTTATTATTTATCAGTTGTGCAAAGGTCACTTCGGCGGCTTATCCATTCCACAGGATACCCATGTACTTTTATTTTTGCTGCTCAAGATTTTAAAGTCAATGCTTTTAAAGTTTTGTCACTGCTACGATGTAGTGAATTAACTCTTAAGGAACTAGCATGACAATTGTGTGTTCTTATTTGGTGCCACCAGTGTTAAAATCTAGTTCCATTGGTGTTACAATCTCAAAAAGTGCCTTATAATGTGCTTTAACATTAAGTCGATAAGCAATAGTTATTAACATCTGCGGTATGTTCAAGAATAAGTTTTTGTCAGAGCCATTCTTTACCTGATTCACCTAATTCACAAATGAGCGCTCTAGCTGACCAGAAGTAATGTTGTGACTCTGAGTTCCAAATGCATCTTTGAATGAATCTGGAATACAACATCAGTAACAGGAGGCACTTCATCTGGTATTGTAGAAGGACACTCAGGGCAGTAATGGTCTGCACAACCAAATGCAAGCATTTGATTTGATGCAGAATAGAAAGGAAGAATGTCGATGGGTACTTGGATATTTTACATAACAATGTGCTGTTCCACTGGATGTATACTTTGATTTTTAATCTTCAATAATGTCTCCTTTTAAATGGTGAGAGACAATGTTACTATGGCCATGGCCTATGTAGTTATCAATAACTTGACTTATACATTTACCTCAATAATGGTTGAAATGTAAACCTAAGTATATTATCACAGATGTCCCACATTGAATAAAACAGTATTTATTTTAAAATTGTGATTTGTCATTGCTTGATGCATGAAACAAGACGGTGTGTCACCCGGGCTAACCTTAAAATACTATCAGGAAATTGGGAAATCTTTACTCAGAAAATATCAATAGGGCAGTTTCCACTCTGAGTCATAAACTAAGACTTTCTTGCACAGTTTCTAACAGCTGCAGCTTTCAGAAATCACAGCTGTTGTGTTTTAGCATACTGACTATTAGGAAACATGACAGCTCTTAAAGAGCACTCTCCAGGGAAGCAGAAGTACAGCAGCGTAAATGGCTACCACAGAGATGAAGGGAACCGGATGTTTGTGAGCACCTGCAGCACCTTTTTCTGTTGCTGGATTCCTCCTCCAAGTTTATGAACAAGTATCTCAAGTCACTTTGGGATGGGACACGTCAAGGGACCAGTGACTGCTGCATCATTCGTTCATTTGTTCGTTATGTGCCGTGTCATATGACATGGATGATCATGGTCATGACCACAACTGTTCTTGGCAATCTTTTCTGTGGAAGTGGTTTTCCTTTGCCGCCTTCTGGGCAGTGTCTCCACAAGATGTGTGACCCCAGTCACTATTAATACACTTCAGAGATTGCCTGCCTAGTGTCAGTGGTCTCATAAGCAGGACCAGCAGCTCAAACGACCATCCATCACCTGCTCCCATGGCTTCACATGACCCTGATTTGGGGGGTAGGAGGGAGGGGGATGAGACTAAGCAGGTGCTACACCTTCCCCAAGGGTGACGTGCAGGCTAGTGGAGAGAAAGAACGCCTTACAACTCCTTTAATTAAGATGTATCTCCACCCCACTACCTGGGATTGCTACATATCTCTTTGAAAAGAGAGTTTCCATCATGAAGTAATTGAATAAAAATGAAAAATGGCAAAGTTAATTTGACCAAAAAAATAGTAGCTTATTGAGCACCCCTAATGCACACCCTTGTCAATTCGCTGCAGGGTGTGCTCTTTGCTTTACTGAGTAAAAGATCTGGGTCGCAGGACATACCTTTAATGGACAATTTCCATTGTAATGTATGGACATGGCAGCTGGTGAGGAGAGAACGTCCTATGTGTGACAAATGTCATTAACAGTTCATATGGTTGCCTTGCCACTTACATTGTGATACATACACCCACACTTTACCCAATATTTCAAATTGACATTGCCTCATCATATTTCAGGAAATAATTTGTGTAATTATATACCTAATTATCCCATTGAGAAACATCTAGCCTTCATTAAATCTTTCACTGGTTTCATGTATTAGTGACTGAATTCCTATAACTGCTGAGAAAAAAAAGATAGTGGTTTCAATTATCAGTCTCAACTGCTGTTTAAGTCTATTGGCTGAGTTCAAATAAAAAGGCAAACATCAGGCATTCCCAGTTTACCATAAGGCACGCCTGGTCTGAAGTAAAATTTTAACAAGTCGCTACTAGCAGAAGTTGTTCTGATTTCTTAGTACATCATGTCCCAAAGAAGGCAGGGAATATCATGGTTTTGATTAAATATATCCCTTTCAACTTTTCATGCCAAGCATGGCCAAACTACTTGCTGGATTTGTGAATGCAATAGATATTTACCTCAACTAGAAATCAAATATTAACGTGTGAGATTTCAGTTCTTTTATCTCTCTGCTCATGAAAACACAAGTAAAAATATCAGTCTCATATTAAGGTGAAATTCAACTAGTATATGCTATACTGAATGGGTGGGTTGGGGAGTTTGATGTTCAGTAGTATGTGAGTTTGAGAGCAGAAGCTGAAGTTGACAGTATATTCCAACGGCAGCTTTAAGGCAATGTATTCCGTATTTAGTGCCCCAGTACCGTGTGTGACTCCCAAACACGTTGGGGGAAACCAACTGTCAGTGAGGTCCCATGCTAGGTTGCTTTGTTTTCAAATTTATCGGTGAGTTCACACATTTCCCTACAGATCTGAAGCCAACAAGAGCACAATGGACAGGAAATTAATCTGTGCTACTCCCAGAGTTCTGGCATTGCACTGACAGGATTTTCATTAATGCAGTGTTAACAAATTTTGCACACATTTCATTGGAAACTAATATCAGTGTGTAAAATGGAATATTTTCCATGGTGCAGGAATTACATGTCCTGAATGCTTTCTTTTAAACAGTGTCCAAGGTTCCTCAGCACTGAAAAAAAGCCAGTTCTTGTTACTTTGTATTTAGGAAGATTTGATAATAATAAGATTAGAAGCATATTAATGAAAATAATATTAGTTCTCTAACATCAAAAAGCAGCTTACCACTGAAAACTCGAACGTGAGCATTACCAACGATAACATTGTTGGAGGAACTCAGCAGGTTAGGCAGCATCTATGGGGAGGAATAGTTGAAACAACAGTTGATGTTTCAGGCCAAGACCCTTTGTCAGGACTGGAAAGGAAAAGGGAAGAAGCCAGAATAAGAAAGTGGAGGTGTGGGAGAGGGGAAGGCCTGCAAGCTAGAAGGTAATAGGTGAAACCAGGTGGATGGGGGATGAGGGAATGAAGTGAGAAGCTGGGAAGTCATAGATGAAAAAGCTAGTAGAAGGCTGAAGAAGAAATCTAACAGGATAGGAGAGTGGACCATAGGAGAAAAGTAAAATGGAGTGGTACCAGGGGGAGGTGATAGGCAGCGAGGAGAAGAGAAGAGGTACGAAGGTAGGGAATGGAAGAAGAGGGAATGGAAAAAGGAAAATTTGCTGGAAGTTAGAGAAATTGTTCATGCAGGCTACCCAAATGGAATATGAGGTGTTGCTCCTCCAACCTAAGAGTAGCATCATCATGCTAGTGGAAGAAGCCATGAACCAGCATGTTGGAACAGCAATGGGACTGGAATTAAAATTGTTAGCCACTTGGAAATCCTGCATGTTGTGGAAATATCTCCTGCTTTTATAGGCAAAGCAATGCAAATCCATCTGCAAAAGCACTACAAATAAACTGATCTAAACTTGTCATCATGGCCCCAAGTGGTCACAGCAGGCTCCCACTCAAAACTCGGTGGCCAGAAATCCAGTAAAATTATTTCACAATCACTTGCTTCATGGCAGTGAATTAATCCTTTTTATTTGAAAAGCATCATTCACACAGGACATCTCTGCAGGAGTTCCCCAGGGTGATGATCCAAACCCAAACACCTTCAGCTGCTTCAATAACCTTCCTTCAGTCACAAGGTGAGAAGTAGGGATGTTCACTGATGATTTCACAATATTTAGCACCTTGCACAACTCTTCAGGTATTGATAACGAACCAGCCCGTATCTAAGTATGGCTGGCCCAAGCTGATAGGTGGCAGGTGACGTTCACACCACACAAGAAACAAACAAAATTAACTATTGGGAGAAAAACCAGCTTTCAGCCCGTGAAATTCAATGGCGTTGCAGTCACTGAATCTCCCACAATTAATGTTCCGGGTTTTACCATTGATCAGAAACTTACCCACATTCAGAATGTGACTGCAAGAGCAGATGAAGTGCTAGGAATCCTGTGGTAAATAACTCACCTGCAGATACTGCAAAGCCTGTTCACCATCTATAAGGCTCCAGTCAGGAGTGTGATGAAATACCCTCCACTTGCCTGGATGTGCAGCTTCAACAAATCTCAAGAAGCTCAACATCACACAAGCTGTGGCAGCACACTTGACAGGCATTCCATCAACCAACATTCACTCACTTCACCTCCAACACACAGCATCAGTAGCTTGTACCATTTATGGGATGTTGCATAACAGCTCACCAACAGCACTTTCCAAACTCATGACCTACAGCAGCTAGGACCACAAAAGCATGAGACACTATCAGCTGGAAGTTGCCCCTTAAGTCGCGCGCTATCCTGACACGTTCCTTCACCACTGCTACATCAAAGTCCTGGAACTCCTTCCCTCACAGCATTGTGTGCATACTCACACCTCCACAACTACACCGGTTCCAAAAGGCAGCTCACCATCACCTTCTCAAGAGCAATGAGGTACTGACAATTACATACTGGCTCAGCCTGAAAAGCTAACATCTCTTGAATGATTCAATAATTTAAATACCAACCAGTAGGCAAGCAATTGGAATTGGATTCCTATTAAGAACTCCTACCGGCAAGGACATCCATCTTTAAGGACCTACTTCCACAACCCAGGCATGCTCTCTTACCATCATCAAGGAGATACAGGAGCCTGAAGGCACACAGTCAGTACTTTAGGAACAACTTCTTATCCTCTACCAACATATTTCTGAATAGTCCATGAACCTGTGAACACTACTTCACTATTTTGCTTTCTTTTTGCACTATCTTTCTAACTTCTACCTGTCTATGTATTGTTATGATCCCAGCCCCCTCCTTCCTGAGAATCGCAAGATTGCTATTAATTCGGGTCTTGGACCCAGGAAATGAGAGACAATGCAATGGATTTTGACCATTGTTTCTTGGAGACACCCTTGTGGATTGCGACTCTATACTACGTGCCAGCTATCAGGGCTACATGGACACCCTCGGGCAATGTGGGGTGGGGATTGTATCACCCCACCTTGATTGACATCTACAACTCTGCAAGTCAAGATAAAAAGGGGCTGCAGGAGGCAGTACCCTAGCGACGCACCAGAAGGACACACCATCGCTCATCGCTCCCGTGATAACGGGAGGCTATTCGGAAGCCACGTGTGATTCAGTTCCCCTAGCCTGGGGAACGAGTGGCTGATAACACCGAAAAGGACTTCGAACTGACAACGGGGAACCCACGTTCCCGATTCAATGATTTGAGTCCAAAAGGCTGGCAAGTTTATTTTCTCACCAAAAAAATCCCTCTCTCTCCAACACGTGAAACCCAGCGGTCCCCAGAAAGGCAAAAAGCCTGCATGAACTCGAGAGACTTTGATATTTCCATCGGACAATATTTTTACCCCTAGACAAACGATAGAGCTACTTCTTATTGTTGATTATTACTATACCCGCGCTTTAGATTGAGTATTGAAGTACTGGAGAGTTTAACATCGGTAGCTGAGCGAAGGGCGCTGAGTAGGCTACGGTCAATTATGGAAAACCCTGAACATCCTCTACATAGCACCATCCAGAGACAGAGAAGCAGTTTCAGCGACAGGTTACTGTCGATGCAATGCTCCTCAGACAGGATGAAGAGGTCAATACTCCCCAATGCCATTAGGCTTTACAATTCAACTGCCAGGACTTAAGAACTTTTTTAAAGCTATTATTAATGCTTTTGAGTTAGTGATTTAGATGCATATCATATTATTACTGAGTTAAGTATTGTATGTAAGGAGTTTTTGCTACAACAAGTGTATGGGACATTGGAAAAATGTTGAGTTTCCCCATGGGGATGAATAAAGTATCTATCTATCTATCTATCTATCTATCTATCTTGATGACATATATTATCTGAATGTTTGTATTAACCTTACTTTTGTGCCCCTTTATAAATAAAAACGTTTAAAAATAGTACCATCAGACTTCAGCGGACTTCTCTATCTTTGCTGGTAAGTGACCCAGTTACGGGGTTCGTATCAGTATCTTTCTATCCATCTGTTTATCTATCCTTTTATTTATCTACTCATTGACTACTTTAATAGGTAGAGGAGGTACTGAATAAAGTAACCATTGGGTATATTTCTGTACGTTCATGGTTCTCTGCTGCTGTATCCCACTCACTTCAAGATTTAAAAAACACAAAATGCTGGCAGAACTCAGCAGGCCAGACAGCATCTATGGGAGGAGGTAATAACGACATTTCGGGTTGAAACCCTTCACCAGGAGGGTTTTTATTACCGTTATTATTACCTCCTCCCATAGATGCTGTCTGGCCTGCTGAGTTCTGCCAGCATTTTGTGTTTTTTATTTATTTCCAGCATCTGCAGATTCACTTGTGTTGCCTTTCACTTCAAGATTTGATGTGCTGTACTTACGAATTTGTTATTCCACACACCACTGGTGTAATGTGTGGTTATTTGAATTACTGTCGTTTTTACAGTCTGACCATTCTCCTCTGACCTCTCTCATTAACAATGTACTTACACCCTCAGATCTGTTGCTCTGGGTGTTTCTTTTGTTTCTCACACCTTTCTCTGTAAACTCTAGAGACAGTTGTGTGTGAAAATCCCAGGAGATCAGCAGTTTCTGAGATAACCAAACCACCCCGACCGGCACCAACAATCATCCAGAAAGTCACTTTGGCCACATTTCTTCATTACGATGCTCATTCTGAGCAGCAACTGAACATCCTGATCATTTCTGCATGCTTTGATGCATTGAGTTGTTGCCATGTGATTGGCTAATTAGGTACTTGCATTAATGAGCAGGTATACAACTATATTTAATAAAGTGGCCACTGAGAGTATCAAACTATTTATTCATAAATGTTTCTTTCTGCAACATATTATTGAGACAAGAGTCCTTGACGAGGATGGTTTGGACCCAAATGCAGGAGTATCTGATACTAGAATCAAGACACAGAATAAAGCTGGGTCGAGAACTGAGCATAAAGCAAAATGCTAGACAATATCTTTGGTAGCGCTTATGACTGACAATTGAGGCTCCGTGCAGGTGCTCTTTAAATACTCAATTCTTGGCACCCAAAACATGATTACTGATTAGCGGAACGATCCTGAACCCTTAAGAGGACTGCTCCAGCTATCCATACTCCGTGTATGTGTATGTGTTAGAGTGTCTGAACTGCAGGGGAAACCCAGGGGAAAGACTTGCCCCAATCAGTATCCAGAACGCCCTCCAGAAATGTAATGTGAATTGTAGACTATGATCTGAGACAACGTCCATCGGGAATCTATGGATCCTGAAGATCTGGTCCAAGACAATTTAGGCTGTCCCTGCTGCAGACGGTAACTTATCCAAGGCAAAGAACTTGCAGGCTTTCAAAAACTGATCAATAATGATGACAGTCTTCCCCTTGGATGGTGGAAGACTCATCAGAAAGTCCTTGCAGATGTGAACCCATGGTCTTTACAGAACAGGTAAGGGTGAAGGAGTCCTTGAGTTTGGGTACAGGGCTCCTTGCTCCGGGCACACACCTCACATGCCTGCATGTACTGCCAAACCTCATTCATCATTCCGAGCCACCAGTACCTTCTCTTGATAAACTCGAGGATCCTGGCAATCCCTGGGTGAGTGGTCATTCTCCATGAACATCCCCATTGGAGACCCTGAGGGCGGACGGAGCTTAGAACAAACAGCTGATCCAGAGAACTGTTCTTAGGAATCTCCCCTTGCACTCGGGCTTTGCGAACCAGAGCATCGATTCCCCAACAAGTTGGAGCTACCACTTTGGCTTGAGGCAAGATGGTGGTAGGACACTCTTCTTGTTCAGGTTTGTCAAAGTGACACAACAAAGCGCCTGGTTTCTGGTTCTTTGACCCCGGTTGATAGGTCAGGATAAAATTAAAGCGGTCAAAGAACAAAGACCACCTGTCTTATCTGGGTTTCAGTCTCTTGTCCTCCTGAATATAAAGCAGGTTCTTGTGGTCTGTCCAAACGATAAAAGGTTTCATGATCCCCTCTAGACAGTATTGCCATTCCTCCAAATCTAACTTAAGTCTAAGAAGCTCCTGATTCCCAGTTTCATATTTATCTCTGCCAGGGATATCCACCTGGAGAAGAATGCACGTGGGTTCAGTTTACTTTCCGAAGGTGACCATTGAGACAAAACTGCACCCACTCCAATGTCTGAGGCAGCCACCTCTATGATGAAGGGAGGACCGGGTTCAGAGAAACTAAGGTGGGAGCTGATGTGAATCCCCGTTCAAGCTCTACAAAAGCAGCCTCCGATTTGGTAGACCAGCCAGAATTTCTTAGTTAATGCTATTAGCGGGGCTGCCACTGAGCTGAAGCTCCTGATGAACTTCTGGAAAAAAATTTGAAAACCCCAGGAATC
This sequence comes from Hemitrygon akajei, assembly GCF_048418815.1. Taxonomy (NCBI): domain Eukaryota; kingdom Metazoa; phylum Chordata; class Chondrichthyes; order Myliobatiformes; family Dasyatidae; genus Hemitrygon; species Hemitrygon akajei. Next base: position 147,137,178 of record NC_133131.1, read on the forward strand.
ATTGGACTTGTTTGACACTGGATGGTTGTGGCCAGTCTCTGGCTGCCTGGGTATTGGTAGGGTCCATCTTGAGATTGCCATTGGAGGTAATGAAACCCAAAAATTAAATGGTCTTCACGTGAAATTTGGACTTCTACAGTTTGACATAAAGTCCACGGTCCAGAAGTCTCTTATGTCCCTGAAATGAGTGACGTGCACCTCCATGGACTTTGAGAATATTAGGAAGGCCTCCTTATGGAGAGTATCCTGGAACATGTCATTTATGAAGGCCGTGAAGTCTGCTGGAGCATTCACAAGACTAAAGAGCATAACCAGGTACTCATAGTACCCCATCGGTATATTGAATGTGATTTTTTGCTCATCAATCTCCTTTGCACAGACCAAGCTGTATGCACTCTGCAGGCCTAGCTTCGTGAATATTCTTGCCCCTTGGAACATCTTGAAGGCCATATTCATGAGTTGAAGACAGTAATGATTCATGGCTGTTATGCAGTTTAACGCCCTATAATCAATGCATGGCTGCAAGCTCCAATCTGCCTTTTGTAGGAAAAAGAAGCTGGCGCCAGCAGGTGAAGTGGATGGCTGAGTCAAGCCTGTAGCAAGAGCCTCTTTTATATAATCCTCCATTGCACTTCTCTCTGGGCCTGAAAGTGCATACGATCAACCCCTTGGAATGCAAGGACCAGGCAGCAGGTCTACAGCACAGTCATAGGGTCAGTGCGGTGGAAGAGTCGAAGCCTTTCCCTTGCTAAAGTCCTCTTCCAAGTCCTTGTACATGGAAGGGATTTTGACCAGTTTGAGTGTCGTAATCTTCTCCGGACCTTCCTTCAAAGATGACTCCTGAGGCTTCTAAAGTGGCAGGGGTGATTGAACAGTCCTCAGAATCCCCTCCCTAGGTTCATCAAATGCATTTACAGAAACTGTGGCCAAATCAGAGTCCATATCCTTGTTTGTATCCTCAGGCGATGGCAGTGAGGCATTAGAAATGGTCTTTGCCCCTCCAGGAATAGGTTTCAAGGAATTGCCTATAAGAATCTTTCTTTTCCTCAAGACCTCATGGCTGGATTCTTTGGCCTTGGCTGCAAGTGTTCCAGTCTGCTTGGCCTTCTTGTGAACTACAGATTCCCTCTCTCTCGATCCCATGCAGCCCCAACTAGACAGGGTTGGGACACACACAATCCCGTTGGCTGGGACTGGTCTGTCTGTCGTTGAGGCCAGGACTAGGTCTCCAGAGGTCCTCACCTGCCTCTGGTTCTTATCCAGGTGATCTCCGCCTTCAGCACAAAACCAGAGTTGGGATCGGGAGTAGTAGCTGCCACCACCAGTCCCCCCAACATAGGACAGTCTTTGATCTGTCTCCCTCCCTGTTACTTAGTAACTGAGAATATGGAGGGTGGCAGGATAGTGCAGCTAGTAGAGTTGCTGTCTTCTAATAAGAATGACTTGGGTTCAGGAGAAACCTCCATGTGGTCAGTGGGGACTTTGTATGTTCACACTACAACCTCACGTGTTTCCCCCAGGTACTCTGGTTGTGTGCCATATTGAAAAGATATACAGACAGCAGATTAATTGGCCATTCCAATCTGCAGCAATGCATAGGTGAGTGGTAGGATCTGGGAGAGATGATGGAATACGTGGAGAATGGATTACAGGGAAAATTATTGGAGTAACAGGATGGCCTGGATTTGATGAATTGAATGCCACCCTGTTCTGTGTCCATAAGGCCATAAAACGTAGGAGTAGAGTTAGATCATTTGGCCCATCAAGTCTGAAGTTCCACTCCATCATACCTGACTTATTATTCCTCTCAGCCTCATTCTCCTACCCTGTAACCTTCGATGCTTTGGCTAATTAATAATATATGTAGAAGAAGAAGAATGGCCCTTAACTCGACAGTGCAGTTATCAGGGCACCATCATGACAGTGCTTCTGTAGCAAGCTATTCTTGTTTTTACGAGGCCGAGTTGCTAGCTCGACGCTCAACCCAACTTGGATTCGAACTTGCTCCAGAGTCTGGCGCTGATACTGTGCCACCAAGCGGGATAATAATATATCAAACTTTGCTTTAAATATGCCCAATGACTTGGCCTCCACAGCTGTCTGTGGTAATAAATTTGACAGATACACTGCCCTCTGGCTAAATAAATTTCTCCTCATCTCTTTTCTAAATGGACATCCTCCATTTTGAAGCTGTGCTATCTTGTCCTGGATCCTCCAGCATAGGAAATATTTTTTCCACATCCACTCTATCTAGGCCTTTCAATATTCGACAGGTTTCAATGTGATACCCCTTCTATCTTCTAAATTCCAGCAAGTACAGACCCAGACCCATCAATTGCTCCTTGGATATTAACCCTTTCATTCCCAGAATCATTCTCGTGAACTTTCTCTAGGCTCTCTCTAAAGCCAACACATCTTTTTTTAGATAAGGACTCAAAACTGCTCATAACTCTCCAAGTGTGTTCTAACCAATGCTTTACATCCTTGTAGTCATGTTCTAGTCCTCTTGAAATGAATGCTAATATTGTATTCGCCTTGCTTACCACCAACTCAAACTGTAAGTTAACCTTTAGGGAATCCTGCACAAGGACTACCAAGTCCCTTTGCACCTCTGATTTTTGAATTTTCTCCCTGTTTAGAAAATAGTCTATGCATTTACTGCTTCTACCGAAATGCATGACCCATACACTTCCCTCAACTATACTCCATCTGTCACTTTTTTGCTGATTCTGCCAATTTAAGTCCATATGTAGACTATCTTGGTATCATCTGCAAACTAGGGCACAAAGCCACCAATTCTGCCATCCAAATCATTGACATTTAATATGAAAAGATGTGGTCCTAATACCAAGTCCCGCAGAACACCACTAGTCACTGGCAGCCAACCAGAATATGTCCCCTTTATACCTACTGTTTCTCTCCTGCTGGTTAGCCAATCTTCTATCCATGTTTGTATCTTCCGTGTAACACCAGGGGCTCTTTTCTTGTCAAGCAGCCTCATACATGGCACCTTGTCAAGGGCCTTCTGAAATTCCAAGTAAACAATATTCACTGTCTCTCCTTTGTCTATCCTGTAGGTTATTTGCTCAAAGAATTCCAAAAGCTTTTGCTGGCTTTGGCCTACTTTATCATGTGCCTCTAAGTAGCTCAAATCCTCATCCTTAATAATGGATCATAACATCTTCCCAGTAACTAAAGAACAGGTTAACTGCTCTGTAATATCCATTCACTTCTCTCTTCTGATTCTCTCAAATTTCTGGCTGCTAGTGTCTTCCACAGTGAAGACTGACACTAAATACTTATTAAGTTTGTCTGACATTTCTTTGCCCTCACTCCATTATAACTGTTACTATTTATCTATCTGATAAAAACTTTGTTATACTCTTTTATATTATTGGCTGGCCAATCCTCAGATTTCATCTTTTCTCTCCTAAATGCTTTTTAGTTGCCTCTGTTGGTTTATAAAAGCTTTCCAATCTTCTAACTTCCCCTAATTTTTGCTATATTATGTGCCATCACTTTTGCTTTTAAGTTATCTTTAACTTCCTCTGTTAGTCATTGTTCCCGCATCCTCCCTTTAGAATATTCCTTCCTCTTTATTGCCATATATCCTGCGCTTTCTAAATTGCCCCCAGAATCTCCAGCCATTGCTGTTCTGCTGTCATCCCTGATTGTGTCCCCTTATCAACTTTAGCCGGTTCTTCTCATAGGTTTCCATAATTCCCGCTACTCCACTGTGTTGCTGGTACCTCTGACCTTACCTTCTTTCTCTCAAGCTGCAAGTGAATTCTATCATATTATGATCACTGTCTCCTAGGTGTTAATTTACCTTATGATACCTAATCAAATCTGGTTCATTTTACAACACCCAGTCCAGATCTGCCTTCCCCCTAGTGGGCTCAACCCAAACCTGTACTAAAATCTGTCATCCTTTATGCTTTGGAAATTCTTTATGTTTTGTCCTGTATGTTTAAGGAATGTTTTGCGTTTTAGAGATAGTTGGTGATTTGGAAAAGTTTAAGTCTGTGAGTTTTAGATGTGTTTCGAGTGTTATTTGGATTTAAACATGTATCACTGAAAATAACTGTACTTTAATCTACTTTTTAACCTGGAAGTTTCTTTCCTTATTAGGAGAAGGGACCCACCACTCGAATAGCTGGCATTGGCACCTAAACTCTCCATGGAGAATAAACAGGGAAGTTAACTAGCCTTTGATGATTGAGTATTACAGTATAATTTCCCTTTGGCGAGAGTACTCATGGCTATCTATATCCAATAGGGATTAACATCGTCATTTGAGTTTGGAACTTCATGGTTAGCTGGGTAGAATACCATCACAATCTACCCAGGTGAAACAAATAAGAAATAGAACAAGATCTTATTACTCGTTCCTCACAAAGGGGTGAACAGATAATATGTCAAACAGCATTGGAACTTTCTTGCTTTTGTAGAGTAAAATCAACAAAGATGTTGAACAGCTGTTCTGCAAAATGTTATAAGAATGGGAAATAGAAATGCTCAGGGTTTACATATGCCACTTGTCCCAAGAGGAGATTCTTATTGGAATCATTCATTCATGCTTCACCCTAAGCTCAGAAGCAGTGAAGCATTGCTATATATTTTGATGCAGATCTTGCGGTTTCATTTTGGATAAACTGCTTTCACGTCAAGAAGTATCGCCTCATTTCAGAGCAACAAAGGAAATTTAGGGAAATGAAAAGAATCTTGTTACAGCAATCATGCTTGGTTTGAGTCAGCCTCAAGCCTGACATTTCTTTTCATGAAAAACCATCTGCCTGTTCCTTAGGGCCATTTCAACCAACAACATATTATCTGAAATGTTCATCACATTTGCTGAAAAAGAAGCAAACAATAAGAAGGATGTGTATAGTTTTATGTGTTTATTCAAGATAACCTTATGCTGCTCATACCACTGTTATAAGGCTCACTGACCTGTCTGTGGTAAACTATGTGTATACCTGTCTGGACACGCCCCTCTGCTGACTGCTCCTGCGGCTCCTCCCACAGACCCCTGTATAAAGGCGATTGGAGGCACTGCTCCTCCCTCAGTCTCCAAGATGTCATGGTCACGTTTGCAACTAATAAAAGCCTATCTTTTGCCTCCTGTCTCCGAGAGTTATTGATGGTGCATCACCGTCATTACTCTGGTTACTCATTTTTAAATAATAAAATGACATCAGCTACCTTCCAGTCTTCTAGTGTCTCACCTATGGCTTCCAAAAATGCAAAAGTCTCCATCTCCGATTCCCCAGAAATATTTTCCCATGTTTCCCACACAATTTGGGGATAGATCTCACCTGGCCCTAGGGATTTATCCATCTTTATGCATCCCAAGATATCTAAACTTCCACTTTCTTAATAACTGCATGGTCCAAGTAATCAACGTATCTGACCTGAACTCACTACTTTCCATGTTCTTCTCCTTGGTGAATACAGGGAGAATACAGGCAAAAAGTATTCATTTAGAAGTTCAATTAAGAGAAAATCTGCAGATGTTGGAAATCCAAGCCATACACACAAAATGCTGGAGAAACTCAGCAGGCCAGGCAGCATCTATAGAAAAAAATTACAGTCAACATTTCAGGCTGAGACCCTTCGGCAGGATGATGAAAAAAATGCTGAGGAGTAGATTTATATGTTGGGGGACGGGAGAGAGAAACAGAAAGTGATGTGTAACCGGGAGGGGGAGGTATGAAGTAAGAAGTTGTGAAGTTGATTGGTGAATGATATACAGGGCTGGAGAAGGGGGAGTCTGAAAGATGAGGACAGAAGGCCATGGAAGAAAGAAGAGAGGGGAGGAGCACCAAAGGGAGGCGATGGGCAGGCAAGGAGGTAAGTTGAGAGAGGGGAAAAGGGATGGGGAATGATGAAAGAGAGGGAGGGGGCATTACCAGAAGTTTGAGAAATCAATGTTCAGGCCATCAAGTTGGAGGCTACCCAGACGGTATAAAAAGTGTTGTTCCTCCAACCTGAGTGTGGCCTCATCGCGACAGTAGAGGAGGCATGGATTGACATATCGAAATGAGAATGGCTTGACTCCACACATCAATTAATCTTTTGGACACTACAGGGATTTGTTCTTTCGTCCAGCCATTTTTGAGCTCTCAATATGGAACATACTGTAGATCATTACAAGAAGAGTACAAGCCCTTTGGTCCATGATGTTGTGCCAGACTTTTAACCTACTCTAAGATCAATCTAACCCTTTCCTTCTACGTAACCCTCCAATTTTATGATCTGAGAGTTTCTTAAGTGCCCTAATGTATCTGCCTGGCAGGCAGGTCTGTGGACTCGCCACTCTCTGTCTAAATGATTTACCTCTGACATCCTCCTTGTACTTCCCTCCAATCAGCCTAAACACTTCTAAAATAATTTAGTAGAGGGTGGTAGTAGATGGAGTATATTCTGACTGGAGGCCAGTGACCAGTGGTGTTGTGCAGGGATCTGTTCTGGGACACTTGTTCTTTGTGATTTATTTATTTATTTATTCTATTTTCTGATACAGCACAGAGTAGGTCCTTCTGGCCCTTTGAGCCACACCACCCTGCAACCCCGATGAACCCTAAACTAATCACGGGACAAGTTACAATGACCACTTAACCTACCTGGTATGTCTTTGGACTCAGAAACAGAAGCAGACAGGGAAAACCCGTGCATTCCACGGGGAGGAGATACATAGACTCCTTACAGAACGTTGCTGGAATTGCGCTCCGACCTCTGGAACTCCATCAACTGTAGTAGCGTCACGCTAACCACTGCGCTGCCATGGCAACCAAGTTATTTTTTAATAACTTGGATGAGGAAGTGGAAGGGTGGATTACTAAGTTTGGAAGTGGAAGTGGAAGTGGGTTGGTGGAGCTGTGGAGAGTGTAGAACGTTGCCCTAGGTTACGACAGGACACTTACCAGATGCAGAGCCGGGCTGAGAATTGGCAGGTTGAGCTCAAACCAGAAAAGGGTGAAGTGATACACCTTAGAAGTTCAAACTTGATGCCAGAATGCAGGTTTTATGGCAGAATACTTAGCGTCATGGAGAAACTACTGGATCTATAAATCCATAAATCCCTCAAAGTCGCAATGCAAGTTGATAAGGTGGTTAGGAAGGCATGTAGTGAGTTGCCCTTCATCAGTCGGGAGATTGATTTCAAGGGCTGTGCGGTTTTACCTCTATTTACCTATTTTACCTCTATAAAACTACTTAGACCATATCTGGAGTACTCTGTTCTATTTTCAAAACCTCATTATAGGAAAGATGTGGAAGCTTTGGAAAGGAGATTTACCAGGATATTGTCTGGATTAGGGAGCATGTCTATGAGGAGAGGTTGATCAAGCAAGGGCTTTTCTCTTTGAAGAGAAGGAAGATGATAAGTGACTTGATAGAAATGTATAAGATCATGAGAATTCCGCACTACTTTCCCTGTCTCCAACCCTCCTACTCTTCTTGGACACCCCGCTCTAGTTTTCTGCCTGCTTTGCAACTTTTTATCTCTTAATTGCTGATGAGACATCAACTGGCAGAGCTTCAGCACTCCTCTTTCCTCTTCAAACCTTACCACCTCTGAATGCACTGTCCTCCAACCTCTCCACACCAATCCCAACCTCACCATCAAACCTGCAGACAAAGGGGCTGATATTGTCATGTGGCAGACTGACCTCTGTGATTCTGATGTCAGACAACAATTCTCAGACACCTCCTCTCACTTAGCCCTTGAAAAATACCCCACTCAAGTCCATTGGGGCATTGCCTCTGACACTATCACCACCTTCATCAACTTTGGAAATCTCCCATCCACTGCCACCAGCCTCATAGTTCTGTTACCCACCTGACGAAGAGTCTCGACCCGAAACATTCACTGCTTCTTTCAAAAGATGCTGCCTGACTTGCTGAGTTCATCCAGCTTTTTTGTACGTCACCACTTGTTTCTACCTTCTACCCAACATCCACAAACCTTACTGTCCAAGTAGTACCTTTATTTCTGCCCGCTCCTGCCCCATTGAACTTGCGTCTGCATACCTCAAGTCCATTTTATTCACCTTGGTTCACCCCCTTCCCACCTACATTCACAACATTCACATGCTCTTGAACTCCTCAACAAATTTCAATTCCCTGGCCCTGATTGATTCATTTTCACCATGGATAGCCAGACCCTACACACTTCTGACCTCCACTGAGAAGGCCTTCAAGCTCCTCACTTCTTTCTTTACAATAGACCCAACCAGTTCCCTGGCACCACCAGCCTCCTCCATCTGACGGAACCGGTCCTCACCCTCAACAACTTCTCTTTCAGCTCCTCCCACTTTCTCCAAACTCAGGGTGTAGCCATGGAAACCACATGGGCCCCAGCTATGCCTACCTTTTCATTGTCTATTTAGAACAGTCCATGTTCCAAGCCTTCCCTGTAATAAGACCCCAGGGGCAGAATTAGGCCATTTGGCCCATCGAATCTGCTGCACCATTTCATCATGGCTGATATAATTTTCCTTTAATCCCCAATCTCCTGCCTTCCTGTATCCCTTCATGCCCTGCCCAACCAAGAATTTATCAACTTCTGCCTTAAATATACATAAAGACTTGGCCTCCACAGCTGCCTGGAGCAAAAAGTTTCACAGATTCACCACTCTCTGGCTAAAGAAATTTCTCCTCATCTCTGTTCTAAAAGGACACCCCTCTTTTCTGAGGCTGTGTCGGGTCTTAGACCCTCCACTTCCACTCTATCAAGGCCTTTTAACATTCCATAGGTTTTAGTTAGGTCACCCCTCATTCTTCTTGTTCCCCAACTCCCCAATTTTTTTTGCGCTACATTGAAGACTGCATTGGTGCTGTTGCAGGCACCCATGCTGAGCTTGTCAACTTCATCAGATTTCCTCCAACTTCCCCGTAAATTCACTTGGTTTATTTCTGATGCCTCTTTCCCCTTTCTTGATCTCTCTGACTCTATCTCAGGAGACAAACTGCCTACTGATATCTTTTATAAATCCACTAGCTCTCACAGCTACCTTGCCTGTACCTCTTCCCACACTGAATTCCCATCAAAATGCCATTTCCTTTTCTCAGTTCTTTCGTCTCTGTTCCATCTTTCCCAGGATGAGGCTTTGCTTTCCAGGACATCAGAGATGTCCTCCTTCTTCAAAAAACGTGGTTTCTCTTCTTCCATCGTTGATGCTGCTCTCACCAGCATCATCTTCATTTTCTGGACATCAGCACTCACCCCAGTTTCCTGCTGCCTTAACATTCATCCCTCCCCACTAATCTCCTTCCTGGCATTTATCCCTGCAAGTGGGAGAAGTGCTACACCTACCCATTCACCTCCTCCCTCACCTCTATTCAGGGCTGCTAACAGTCCTTCCAGCTGAGGCACCATCCTATCTCTGAATCTTACATATAGCTACTACATAGAAACATAGAAAACCTACAGCATAATTCAGGCCCTTCGGCCCACAAAGCTGTGCCAAACGTGTCCCTACCTTAGAACTACCTAGGCTTTACCCATAGCCCTCTATTTTACAAAGCTCCATGTAACCATCTAGGAGTCTCTTAAAAGACCCTATCGTTTCCGCCTCCACCACCGCCACCGGCATCCCATTCCATGCACTCACCACTCTCTGCGTAAAAAACGTACCCCTGACAATTCCTCTGTACCTACTTCCAAGCACCAAACTACATTTTTTAATGACTACATTATAAAAAATATTAAATTAAATAAGTGGTGCAAAAAGACAGGGGAAAGATACTGAGGCAGTGTTCATGGGTTTATGCTCCACTTAGAAATCTGATGGCAGATGGGGAGAAGCTGTTCCTGCAAGGTTGAGTGTCTGTCTTTGGGCTCCTGTACCTCCTCCTTGAGGATAATATTGTGAAGAGGGCATCTCCTGAGTGATGTGGGGTCTTTAATGATGGATACTGCCTTTTGAAGGTGGGAAGGCTAGTGGCCATGATGGAGCAGGCTGAGTTTTAAACTTTCTGCAGCTATTTCTGATCCTGTCCAGTGTTCCTTTCGTACTAGATGGTAATGTAATCAGTTAGAATGTTCTCCATGGTACATCTGTAGAAATTTGTGATTCTCTTTGATGACATATCAATGCTTTTTAAACTCCTAATGAAATATAGTCACTGTTGTGCCTTCTTTGTAATTCCATCAATATGTTGGGCCCAGGATAGATCCTTGGAGATTTTGATACCCAGGAACTTTAACGTGCTGATCCCTTCTACTGCTGATCCCTCAATGAGGACTGGTGTGTTTTCCCTCAGCTTCAGCTTCTTGAAATCCACAATTAATTCCTTCGTCTTACTGACTTTGAGTGTAAGGCTGTTGCTGCGACACCACTCAACCAGCTAACTTACCTTGCTCCTCTATGCCTGCGCATCACCATCTGAAATTCTGCCAACAATTGTTGTGTCATCAGCAAATATATAGATGGTGTTGAAATTGTGCTTAGCCACATAATTCTGGGTGTATACAGATATTTGAGCAGGGCTAAGCACGCATCCTTGAAGTGTGCCAATGTCAATTGTTGCCGAGGAGGAGATGTTATTTCTGATCCGTACAGACTGTGGTCTCCTGGTGAGGATGTCAAGGATCCATTTTCCGAGGGAGGTACAGATGCCTGGGTTTTGAGCTTGCTGATTATGAATGAGGTTACGATTGTGTTCAATGCTGAGCAGTTGTCAATAAACTGCAGCATGATGTAGATATTACAGTTGTCCAGGTGACCCACAGCTGAGTGGAGAACCGGTGAGATTGCATCCACTGTAGAGCTATTGTGGCAATAAGCAAATTGCAGCGGGTCCAATTTCTTGCTTAGGCAGGAGCTGATTATAGCCATGACCAGCCTCTCAAAGCACTTCATCACAGTAGATGTGACTGTCACGGTCAATAGCTGTTGGGGCAGCTCACCTTGCTCTTCTTGGGCACTGGTAAGATTGCCCCCTTTTGATGGAGGTGAGATTGAAGATGTCCTTGAATACTGCTACCAATTGTTTAACACAGGCTTTCAGAGCCCCAGCAGGTACACCATCAGAGCCCAATGTCTTGCCAGAGATGTTATGCCCTCCGCCTCTGTGACAGAGATCACAGGGTCACCAGATACTGCAGGGATTCGCACAGGTGTAGTTTTATTCTCTCTTTCTCGGGAGAGAAGCATCACAGCCACTCATGATGTTAGGTTTCACTTAGCAGCAAGTAATGGCCCTCAAAACCTGCCAGAGATTATGTGCAGCTGTTTCCATCTCTAACCTTAATCAAGATAGTTCTTTTGCCCTTAAAATAGTGTTTCATATGTCATACCGGGACATCTTATGTAGTTCTGGATCACCAGTTAAGAATGCCACAGGTCTAGCTTTCAGCAGACGACAAATCCCCTGGTTCATCCATGGTTTTGGTTTGGATCTATCGGGGCTATCTCATGTCTCCAGTGCTCCTGATGTGTGGCCTCCTCTATATTGATTAGACCCGACGTGGATTTGTCAAGCACTTCTGATCTATCCACAAAAGGCAGAGTTTCTCGGTGGCCAATCTTTTAAATTCCCAAAAAAACAAAAAAAACACAAAATGCTGGCAGAACTCAGCAGGCCAGACAGCATCTGTGGGAGGAGGTAGTGATGGTGTTTCGGGTCGAAACCCTTCATCAGGAGTGAAGTAACAATGGATGGTCGAGGGGGGATAAGAAGTGGGGGGAGGGATAAAGTAGAGAGCTGGGAAGTGATAGGCTGGAGGGAAATGGGCTGGGGGGAAGGTGGAGACTTATGGGAAATAAGAGAAAGAAAGGTAGGGCTGGGGGGAGAGATTATAGCGAGGGGGGAAAAAGAGAGAGAAAGATAACCAGACTAAAATAATAGATAGGGATGGGGGTAAGGGTGGGGGGCAGGGGTATCAACGGAGGTCAGTGAGTTGGATGTTTATGCCAGCAGGAAGGAGGCTACCTAGGCGGGAGATAAGGTATTGCTCCATCGACCTGCGTGTGGCCTCATCTTGACGGTAGAGGAGGCCATGGATAGACATGTCGGAGTGGGAGTGGTCTGTGGAATTGAAGTGTGTGGCAGCATTTCGTGTTTTTTTATTTATTTCCAGCATCTGCAGATTCACTCGTGTTGCTTTTAAATTCCTACCCCCATTCCTGTTCTGACATGTTGGCCCATCGCCATTATGAGCCACCCTCAGGTTGGAGGAGCAATGCCTCATATTCCGTCTAGTTAATCTCTAATCTTATGGCATAAACATCAATTTCAACAAATTCCGGTAATTTTTTTACCCCTTCCCCTTCCTTTAATGTTTTGTAACTCCAAAACATAAAACTAATTCAAAGAAAAACAAAGGGAGACAGAGAAAATCTGTACGCTTTGTTTTTTTACAAAGCAAGGCGCGCGTTTACGACGCAGAGGCATCATGATGTATACTATTTATGTACTTTTACATTTTTAAATGAATAAGAAAGCTTAATCAAACATACGTTTGCAATATGCTTAGCTATAAACTCCAACTCTCTTTCTTACTCTTGTGGGGTAAGCACTTTCCTGACAAGGAAGATCACTCTGCTTAGCAGGTGGGACTTGTGGCTTTGAAACTATCTCATGGTTTACCGCCTCCTTTATGATTCTTATAGGAGTTGACCCTGGAACTTCAGGAAGTGGTTCTGATGACTCTGGAGTTGACCCTGGACATCTTCCTTCTGGATGAGCTAGCATCCCGAACAGTGCATGACAAGCATCACTGGGCGATGCAGATCATAATGTGTGAGGACAGTGTCTGATGTCACTAATTCCACCGTCCTCTGGAAAGACACCTCATGCTGCTTTGTTCATTGCCATTTCTTCCTATTCTGTAGTAATGAGTTCAGGAGGGTGGAGCACAGTAGTCAAGTTTGTCAGGAAGCTGTTATAGTAATTGACAAACCCTAAAAAGGACCGCTTCTGTCACATGTCCTTTTGCTTTAGGGCATTCACCATGCTTAAATTTTCTCAGCACACTTGTGAAATCGTTGGGTGTCAATAGTGTGACCACAGTAAATAATGCTTGGTTAAAAGAATTCACACTTGTTGCATCATGTCCTGAACCTATAATCTTCTGATCCTTTTAACGTTGTCTTGAGATTTTGGAGATGTTCCTTGTCATCATTACAAGTAACAATGATGTCATCCGGGTAACACTGAGTGACTGAAGCTCCTGGTCCATAGCATTCTGCCAGAGTGCAGACGCAAATGTTACTCCAAAAATAAGCTTATTATAGCGATAAAGCCCTTTGTGAACATTTATGGTGAGAAACACATTGGACTCTTTTTCTATCTCCATCTGGAGATAGGCTTCAGCTAATCAGCTTTGCTGAAGTATTTTCCTTGAGAAAGGTTTGCAAAGATATCCTCTATCCTGGGCAAAGGGTATTGATCTACTTTCAGTACTGGGTTGATGGTGACCCATTCTTCTTGGTTACTGGGACCACTCAAGTTGCCAACGGGCTCCACTCAACCTTGGGAAGAATTCCATCAGCCTCCATGCGATCTAGTTCACCGGCTACTTTATCACAGATGGCAAAAGGAACCAAATGGGTTTTGCAAACCTTGGGAGCAGCATTTTCAATTTACACTATTTTACCATTGATATGTTTGAGTTTTCCAAAGCCATCCTTGAACACTGCTATAGCATCATCCAGTGCCTTTCTTAATTCACTTTCAGTTGACTCTGTTGCAGGGGATGTGCCATGCAAATGGTGGATGGATTTCCAATCAAGTTGTAGTTGTCTCAGCTACTCATAACACCACAATGTTGGCCCTCCTGTTTTTACCACAAATAAACCCAATGTGGCTTGTTTCACTGTTACAAATGCCATTCCCACAGGAGTTATATTTTCTCCAGTATATGCTTTTAGATGGATATCTGCAGGCTTCAGTTCAGTATCTTTAAAATGTCATTCAAACTTATTTTATGGAATGACTGAAACAGTTGTGCCAGTGTCTAATACGATTTTAATTAATTTTCGCTTCACTTCTGGTGTAAACCATATTGCTTGTCCCTTGCTGCACTTCAACAGTTAGGTAGTCATCTCACATTTGTTTAAAACTTCCTCAGCACCACTGTTATGTTTTGTTATTCCTAAACATTAATATAATTGGAAGACAAGCAAGGGGAGACTGGGAAAACTTGTATACTTTTTTCCTACTTTAAACAAGACACGCACTTCTGACGTAGTGGCATGATGCTGTATTCCATTTATGCACTGTTTCATATAAACCATAATGAATTAATTAAAAGAAACAAGAATGCTCAATCAAATAATCAAGAAGAAAATTTATAATATTACTAAAATATTACAAAAATATCAAATAAATGACACTTCACACTTTTTCAATTCCCCATTCCGGCCTCTTACAAATTCTCCTGAGTTGTCTGGTGCCACATCTTCAACTTACTTTCAGTCCTGATGAAGGGTCTCAACTTGAAACATCGATTGTTTATTTAGATGCTGCCTGACCTGCTGAGTTCCTCCACCATTTTGTCTGTGTTGTTCAAGATGATGAGGCTTTGATAGACTGCACAGCTATGCCCTTTTCCAGGGCAGAAATGGTTAATACTGGGGGGGGGGGGGCATAACTTTAAGGTGGTTGGAGGAAAGTATAGGAATCTATCTGAGGTATTTTTTTATACAGAGAGAGGTAAATGCATGGAACATAATGCAGGGGTAGTAGTAGGGGCTGATATATTAGGGAAATGTAAGAGGGTCATATATAGGCATATAAATGAAAGAAAAATGGAGGGCAATGTGGGAGGGATGTGTTAGATTAATCTTCAAATAGAATAAAATGTCAGCACAACATTGTGGGCCAAAGGCTTGTACTGTTCTGTGTTCTATGTATTTCAGAGCATTCCTGTTTTTATTTATTTCAGAAAAAAATAAAATTGAAAATTAAGATTAAATGGACTAAGGGATCTCAAACCTCCAAGTATATATTTTTGGATGTATCTGTTAGCAAGAGAAATTCGTTCCATGATAGTCAGCTTGAGGCCACCTATATAACTTCACTTCCCTGAAAACATTGCCGAACCCACGGGTATGGCTCCATATAGAGCAATGTCTCTCCAATGTTGGCATCAAGCCAACAAGCTGGAGCATGTGACCGAGGACGGACTACTTGAAAGTAAACAGCTTTAGATGCCACCCTCACCAGCAGTCAGACAGAGACGCAGCTGCCAATATTAAATTCCACTCAACTCCTAAATGTTGATTCGCAGTAGCAGACAGGATGAAATTAAGCTTTTTGATTTTGCCAGAAGGTATAGCTTTGTTCAGTCGTGGTTGGTTTGGGATTGGAGGAACATAATGGCATGCTTTAGTCCAGTCGTTAAATAGGGTAAGCTTCATGTTCATAGGTACCTTCAAGATTCAAATTTCAAGTACATTTATTATCAAAGAATGTATAAATACAAACCTTGAAGCTTTCTGCTCATAGGTAGCCGCAAAGCAAGAAACCCAAAAGAACCCAATTTAAAGAAGAAAAAAAGAACAAAAATAAAAATAAAAGACCAACACTTGATATGCAAGAGAGAAAAAAAAATTATGCCAGTCCTGCAAACAATTGAAGTGAACAACAGCATTCTGAAACAAAACTGAGACCTCAGATTGAAACCCCAGAGCAACCCAGAGTAGGCGGAAAGCCTCACTTACCAGTTCAACATTTTAGCGGGCAGGGAGCACAGCAGCCGGGGCAGTCTTCATAGCCTCAGTGCCATGGAGATGATCGCCGTGGTGAACAAGCGAATCCGGTTCTCATCCCGACTGATACCCTATCTTTTCAGTCTACCTGGGCTGGCGCTTAAGTTGATGCAATGATGGAACGGTGAAAGACTCTGCTCTGGAGGGAGAAGTGAAGATCCTAGAGAGAGAACGAAATTGGCTCTTTCCTCCCATCTGGGCCAGCGTTTAAATTGTCTAAAAAGCAAATTGTACCATCAATATTAAACTAAATGTTGCAGAGAAGTGCGTTTTAGTTTGAAGGAGGCATTAATTTAAGTTACAAAAGTACTCAGTTGTGCTATACTTCAAAAATGATCCAATGTAAAAGCCCAAGAGAATGGCACTGAGAATGATCTAAAAGACACCCTGACAATCTTGCGACATTTTGCAGTCATTGATCGCGTAGCTATGGCCATTTCAGCAATTGTCAAAATCTTGCTATATTTTAAGCCACTGATCAAATTATGCTACATTTCCACTAACCCTTTGGGATGCCATAGAGCCTTTAAAGTACTTCGACTGATTCTCAATTTATTCTCCTCCACTGAGAATTGTGCTGATTATAAGATACAATAAAAAAGAAATTGAATACTCAAGTTAAATCCAGTTTACAAGCAACAGTAAGTCAACTGGACATATCTGAGATCACAACATTAAGAAGGGGATTATCTTCTGCAGAGTATGTTTTATTGCTTAGCCTACCTTAAAGAATGCCCAAAAGTTCGCAATCAAACAAAAAGGTTATCAGAAATAAATCACAATTGCTTAGCAATTGCACAGCTGAAAAATTATGGAGCAGTAAAGACAGAGCACGTACTGAAAACCTGGATACTATTGACAGAGAGCTTAGTCATCACTTCAGGAAGGAATAATAGAATGAATGCTTAAGTGCCAAGTATTCTTTAGAGTTCTCAGAAGTCTACACTTGAAAGTTATACATGGTGCATAACCTGCTTTGAATGTACAGCATTTATCACAGAATTGGGGACAGCCCAACGGTGATATCACTGAGTATTTCTTGGTAAACACTTAGAATTTGAATTCAATTTGTATAGCATTAACTGCCTATTGGATTCTGGTTGTAACGAGCAGCAGCAACTGTGATTATGTTGCATTGGCTGATCCAGTTGATCTTGTATTTCTAGGTCAAAGCATTAAGCATCCCATTGCCAGCAGCAGAGGTTTTTGACTAACAATAAAAGATATGTGCTTACTTTTCTGTTGACATCAAAAGTGTAATGATCATTTTCTTTCAAAAATATTACCTTACCTATGGAGAGTGGTGTGCAAAATGCTAGAGATGCTCCAGAGGTCAGGCAGCATCTATAGATAGGAATAATGTTTCAGGCTGAGACCCATCATCAGGCCATGTTGACCTCAGCCCAAAAAGTTGACTATTTATTCTTTTCCATAAATGCTGCCTGATCTGTTGAATTCTTCCAGTATTCTGTGTGTGTTACCCTAGATTTCCAGCATCTGCAGAATTTCTAGTGTTTACCTTAGATACACAGTTTTCCAAACATATGTATAATGTAGTAGACATATATGTCACTATTTTCAGTACATACCATTACCATGCTATTTGTGAGAGATTAACAGAACAGCATGTTTTTCTTTATTCTATCTGAGAAGTCTGTGATGACACACATTCTTCCTAATGATTCCCCTCCCCACTACCCCACTCTGCCCTCTTCACTTCCCTTACTTTTTACCATGCCTCTGCATCCTCTCCTATCAAATTCCATCATCTTCAGCCCTTTGTCACTGCCATCTATCACCATCCAGCTTCTTATATCATTCTCACACTCCATCCCCTGGTCTCTTCCAGCTGTGGCTGGCTAGTTCTTGCTCCAACCCTTCCCTCTATCATTTCATATTGGTCACTTTCGCTCTATCTTTCACTCCAGATGAAGGGTCTTGATATGGAACATCAACTGACCATTTCCCTCCTTCGAGGCTACCTGACCTACTGAGTTTCTCCTGCATTTTGTATGCTGTTTATTTATTTGCCTGCCTAAATATCTCTTAAATCTAGTGATGGTATCAGACTCCCTCCCCTCCTCAGACACCGGGCTCCAGATATCAACTGCTTCTATGCGAAAATCATTTTACTCAGCTCCCTTTGATGCTCTTTCCTTTCACCTTAAACCCATGCTCTCTAATTTTTGTTACTGTATCATGGACAAAAGATTTGAAGTTTCTACCCTATCCATGTGTCTTATAATTCTTATAAATATCTCTCAGGTTACAATTCAGCCTTCTTCGCTCCAGGACAAACAAATCCAATCTATCCAATCTTTCTCCATAATTAAATTCCCCCAATTCCAGCAACTTCCTGGAGAATCTCCTCTGCAGGTTCTCCAGTGCAGTCACATCCTGCTAGAAAATGGCAACAAGAAATGTATGGAAGACTCCAAGCATGTTGCAATCAGTGGTTTGTAGTGTTGAAGCACAGCATCTATTTTTATATTCTATGCCCCAGCCTGTTACCACTCAACTTCTCACTTCATTCCTTCTTTCCAACTTCCTACTTTCCCCTTCACTGGGCTTCAGCTATTACTTGCCAGTTTGTATTTCTTGCCCTCCCCCAACTTTCTTATTCTGGCTTCTCCCTTCCTTTCCAGTCCCAATTAAAGGTCTCAACATGAATCACCGACTGTTCATTCCTCTCAGGCTGATCTGCTGAGTTCCTCTTGCATTTTGTGTGTATTACTGTCAGCTAGCTTTTTTCCAATCTATCTCCAGATTGTGAGCTTAGACTTGGACTGAGGAAAAGAAAAAGAGGAAAACAAAATTGCCAAAAGTAATTCTAATTTAAGCAAGCTTCTCAAACCAAAAATCATTGATGTTAATGGGTGCATGAGTAGGCAACATAAATTCAGCCATCTTACTCCTTTTCTTTGAAGGTGTGAAAAAGGAGTTTAATGATGCTAAGGTGGTAAATATTTGACACCAGGGTATCAATTCTGAATTCACTTCTTCAGAAAAGACTAAATAAAAATGAGAATCAGTGGAAATATTTTAAAATGGAACTTAATTGTCTGTTGGATGGTATGGGAGAAGCATCACGTTGGTACAGTGTACCTTTGGGATCTCACAGGAATTTTCTTTGAGACCTTGTCATTTATCAATCGTTAATGATAGGCGGCTAGAGATTATTGCCAATAGATGTCACATGTAAAACAACGAAAGCACTACACAGGAGAGCGGGGGCTTATAAACAATCCAGAAAGCCAATATTAAATGAAAAATAATGTCCAAAGAAAGAGATGAAAAGGTCATGATTGTTGATGAATTGAAGCTATCACAATAATCTCCAGTGGCAGTGAGTAAAGCAAATCTGTTGGGATATATTAAAGGTCAAGATTGACTCTTAACAGTAATGCAATCCTAACCCTTTATAAATAATTGGTTAGATTTCACATGGACTGGTCTGTAAGGTTTCTTTCCGTCTTACTGAATACATATTGCATCATTTGAGAGCATTTTTGATGAGGACAAGTGGAATATCTGAGATTAATCTTAGATCTGAGATCTAAGGTTAATTTCTTAACCTTACTTCCTTTATAGTGGTAGTGACAGAAGGTTAGGTCGTCAGCTAGAGTTGGTTACCTGTTAATTACTGTAAACTGAAACGGGTGCCATGGTAGTATAGCGATTAGCATGATGCTATTACAATTTGGGGTGTTCCAGAGTTTGGAATTCAATGCTGGGGCCATCTGGAAGGGTGTCTATATGTCCTCCCTGTGGTATGTGTGAGTTTTTCCCAGGTGCTCTGGTTTCCTCCCACTGTCCAAATACGTACCAAGTAGGTTAATTGGTCATTGCATATTGTCCCGTGATTGGATTACGTTCAGTTGGATTTTTCAGGCATTGCTGGGACAGCTTGGTTCAAAATGCCAGAAGGACCTACTGCATACTGTAGTGCTAAGTAAAATAAAATTCAAATAAAATAAATAAAACTTGTGTTTTACAGACCAACACACAGAATACATAGACATTAGGTTAGTGTGGGGCTTTTGTGAAACGAGAGGAAGAAATTCTGCTTTGGTACTTAGAAAAATTGCTGGTTAAGTTTTTACAAAAGTCTTTAGGCGTATTTGAGTAGTACTTTGGTCAGAGGAAGAGAGAAATATTTTCTTTCTAATGTACATACCCAACTTAAAATGGGATGGTAAAACGAAAGATAATTCACTCAGGTTTGCATGTTAATGAGTCTTTCTAAGAATCATGGAGTCAAATAGTTGCACAGCATAGAAAAGGGCCCTCAGCAACCTATCACCCATATGACTGCAGTTGGTCCATATCTTTCCACATCTTGCCTATATAAGTAACACACACAAAATGCTGGTGGAACACAGCAGGCCAGGAAGCATTTATAAGGAGAAGCACTGTCGACGTTTCGGGCCGAGACCCTTTGTCCTATAGATGCTGCCTGGCCTGCTGTGTTCCACCAGCATTTTGTGTGTGCTGTTTGAATTTCCAGCATCTGCAGATTGCCTTGTGTTTGCCTATACAAGTGTCTATCTGAATGCTCCTTAAACATGGTAATTATATTTAACTCCACCACCTCCTCTAGCAGCATGTTTGAGATATCAACCAAGTGAATAGATGTTTCATATACTATGGATGGACAACCAAAATTTATTGGTTGCAATCTCTTGTTGTACACTTATTGTACACACTGGGGAATTGTCATGTCTCCAGCAACTTGAACTTGAGGTCAGGGGTTGAAACAGAGTTTAAAGGGTTACTGAAATCCCTGCTAATAATAAATTAAGCTGAGAGTATCTTAGGAGTTCCAGAAGTGGAATGTACAATCTAAGAAAATTGCAAGCAACGTACACAAAATGCTGGAGAAACTCAGCACTTCAGGCAGCATTTATGGAAATGAAATAGTTGATGTTTCTGGCCAAAACCCTTCTTCAGGACTGAAAAGGAAGAGGGAAGACACCAGAATACAAATGTGGTTGGAGGAAAGGAGGCTAGCTGGAAGGTGATAGGTAAAGCCAGGTGGGTGGGAAAGGTAAAAAGGGCTGGAGAAGAAGGAATGTGATAGGAAAGGAGAGCGGACCATCGGAGAAAGAGAAGGAGTACGGAAGCCAGGAGGAAGTGCTAGGCAGTGAGAAGAGATAAAAGAGGGAATTTTGTTTCTCTCTCAGAAGGAGAAATTGCTATTTTTACTATCAGGTTAGAGGCTACCCAAACTGAAAATAAGGTATTGCTCCTCCAGCACAAGGATGGTCTCATTTTGGCTCAAGAGGAGCCATGGACTGACGTGTCAGAATGAGAATGGAAATCAGAATTAAAATGTTTTGGTGGATGTAAATCTTAGCTTCCTTTATTATCTGCCATCAAAGTTCAGGGGAGTAAGTGGGTAGCTACTCAGAACTGCAGGAATATGCCTTTGTTTTCATCAAAACATAGCAATAGAGACTGACAGATGAATCACCATTTCAAAAGAGCACAACCTGAACATATGACTCTGGGACAAAAGACTTTTGACTAAACCTAAAGCAAATACTTAAAATCCTAAAATGACAGAGGTCTTTGACTCAGTGGGACATCATTTCATTAGCAATTCAAAAGAATAGTTAGAGAGAAAAATCCTGCCGGAGGGTCTCAGCCCAAAACGTTGACTGTACTCTTTTCCATAGATGCTGCCTGGCCTGCTGAGTTCCTTCAGCATTTTGTGTGTGTTGCTTGGATTTCCAGCTTTCTCAGATTTTCTCTTGTTTGCGATAGAGGAAAGTATACTAGATCTTGCACGAGACCATGGAATATACTAAATACAAGAGATCCTGCAGATGCTGGAAATCCAGAACAACACCCACAAAATGCTGGAGGAACTCTGAAGGTTAGGCAGCATCTATGAAAATTAATAAACAGTCATCGTTCTGGGTATCAGCTAAAGATGTATGTTGCTCTGGAATAGGCTAGATTCTTTGTGTATCTTGGGCAATATATCACAATGAATAAAGACATCGGTGATGAATCCTACCATCGTCTTTAATGCACCAGCGCAGCCTTTTGCAGTCTGAGGAAATGACTGCCTACAGAACCAAAATCTCAAACTAAGCACTACTCGGCAGAAATGACTCTACCGTCCTCTCTATTTTGACATACTGTACAGACAACTCAAAACACTGGTGAATTACGTACTACTGATGCTGCCTTCTGTAAATCTTACAAATCTAATGACAGAATAAGTGAACCAAAGCCCTAAACTTAGTTTATAAACCTTAAGTAGGTCATTCAAATTATCAGCTGGTCAATCAGACTGTCAAAGCATAATTGCAAAAGCACAACGATCCTGACCACCAAAGAAATGAAAGGAACCCAAGCTATCTTCAACTGCCTACCCACATTGGCACCTGTTCTGTAGTCTGCATTTCCCAAATTAGCCTCATAAGCCACCTCTGAACCCACAATACTGATATCGGAACAAGCCATCCTTGATCTCAAATAACGAGGGAGGACTTCAAGATCATGTATTTGAATGCTTCTACTAATGTTGAAAGCATGGACTAATAAACAAACCAAATTTGATCCAACCAAAGATGATCACTTCCTCCTGAACCACTTCTCAATATTGTCATGATTATTCATCATACGCACATGATGATTGCGTTGTTAATTGGTTTATTAAATGTTAGTAACTGGTTTCCGCTAATGCTTATTAATGATTTACACAGAGGCCAATCAAAAATGTATTGATAATTTGCAACAACATGTAATAAAACAGGTCAAAAGCTTATTGGAGTTGCCTTCACAAATAAAAGATCGTGAACAACTTGGTCAACAGTTAAGCCATTTTTAAACAAACGTGGGTATTTATTGATCTCTGGATATTGAAAAATACTTATGCACATGCATTAAATTGTGGGCTGGAGTTATGGGGGATCAATTGACTGAGTCAATAAATTAATAATGCAAGAGATTTGTAGATTAAACACAAAATAGAAACTCTAAACCACATGATACCTCAACATTATTATTTAACTTCGGAGGGGCACCTTCAAACTGATTAGTCAACATGGATTGAATGATAAAGGAATTTACTTCTGTGAGACTGCTGACTAAATTTTACATGCTCAAACAATAGATAGCAGCTGACAACACAAAACAAATACAGAATCCTGATGCAATAGATAAGAAATTGATGTCATTTGGAAATGCAGACGAACTTCTTAGTTTGCTTGATCGAGAAAAGATTAACTTGATCTAGAAACCTAGAGCTCTTATCTGAATTTAGACACCATCATAGGTTAAGATTATCAATGTGGGGCTAGATTAGACAAGAATACTATGAATGGTGTACTGCTGTTTATTATGAATGAGGGTGGCTGTCATAAAGACAATGTGTAATATTGTGAAAGCATTTATATCTCTTGGAGGGACTTCGATTCAACAGATTCAACTGGCTAAGTTTATCTGAACCAGGCACAGATGTGAAAACATTTTGAAAACACCTCATTTCAAGGATGTTGTTATGAAAGAATCAATGTAAGCTACAAAAAGTTACAAATTACAGCATATCACACAAATGCTGCAAGCTTTATAGCAGTGATAATTTAAAAAGTGCATATTTTATTAGACTCATGTTTTATTGAACATTTTAAGCAGGTAATATTTTATCTTTTACTTATATTTTAGCTAATATATTAATTATTGGTATGAATCATTTTTAATGTAATGCTGTTTCCCTGACAGACTAAATGATGCTGTAGCAGGTTTATCGGTTAAATAGTGAATAGTGAATATGTGGTAGGGTAATTCTCGGTAGCTTCTACAGTAGGTTACGTGGTCG
Organism: Hemitrygon akajei; assembly: GCF_048418815.1. NCBI lineage: Eukaryota > Metazoa > Chordata > Chondrichthyes > Myliobatiformes > Dasyatidae > Hemitrygon > Hemitrygon akajei. The sequence goes on from NC_133131.1 coordinate 147,160,731, forward strand.
GCACAATATTGTGGGCTGAAGGGCCTGTAATGTGCTGTAGATTTCTACGTTTTATGTTCAAAGGCAGATGGCATTCTTGCCTTCACCAGTCAAGGAAAAGAGTACAAAAGCACAGACGTTGTGTTGCTGCTGTATACAAATTGGTTGGTTGAGTCATACTTACAGTACCTTGCGCAGTTCTGTTCACCAAACTATAGGAATGATGTGGAGTTTTTGGAGAGAGTGTGAAAGAGGCTCACTAGGATGTTTCCCGGAATTGGAGTGTATTAGCTGTGAGTAGAGGTTGGACAAACATGTTTGCTTTATCCAGAGTATTGGAGGTCAAGGAGCAACACACACAAAATGCTGGAGGAACTGAGCAGATCAGACAGCATCTATGGAGGAAAATGAATAGACGACATTTCAGGCTGAGACCTTTCACTGGAATCAAAAGAAATAGGGTAGAAGAAAATAAAAGGATGGGGAGAGGACCCTTGCTCAAGATGGTGGGTGAGATACGAATCCAAGTTAGGGAGGGTAGATTGGCTGGTGGGGGAAGAGGAAGTAGGAATGCTGTGGGAATCTGGGAGGTGATAGGTGGAAGAGGGAAATGGCTAAAGAAGATGAAATCTGATAGAAGAGGACAGTAGACCATGGAATAAAGGTGGAGGATGAGGAGCAAACCTGATAGATACACACAAAATTATGAGAGGCATAGGGAGGGCAGAATGTCAGAGTCTTTTCCCTAGTGTGGAAATGTCAAATACTAGTGGACATATGTTTAAGGTAAGAAACTGAAAGTTTAAAGGGGATGTTTGAGGCAAGTTTTTTTTTCAAACACGTTGCATGATAGATGCCTGGGTGTGTTGTCAGGGAAGCTAGTAGAAACAAATACAATAAAAGTTTACGAGAGCAGTTGAGATAGATAATAAAACAGGCAGGAACAGAGTAATATAGTGTAGATTATATGCAGGCAAACTGGATTACTCTAAATTAGCATCATGGTTGGTACAAACATTGTTAGCTGAAGGGTTTGGTCCAGTTCTATACTGTTCTTTATTTTATGTCATTTGTTCTTTGTTCTATAGCTCACTCCACTCAGTTTTGACATGTCAATCCTAGCAAGCTTAAATTTTGATTCTCTTAATGGACACTTACAAACTGAACACATATACCGTCCTTGGTTGTTAATTTTTCTAGATTGTGCTTAGGTATATCAGCCTCAATAAAATTTGATATCCACAGTCTTTCATGACTAATGACTGTGGGATGGTCCTAAGATCAAGAACCCAATTAGAATTTGATATCTGAAGGTCCATCATAAATACATTCCCTTTCCTTGGGATATTTACAAAGATTTTAGTCCAAGATTATCCTCACCAGTTACATTACCAGGGGGAAAATAAGATTTACTTAATCAACAAGTTATAACTAGAATATTGTCATTTTATGAAATTTAACAGAAGGCATGAAGAGGCACAGGAAAAGAACTGGATGTTGAATTTGTTGACTTGGCAATGACTTTGAGTCTGTAGGGCATAATAATTAATTAATCAAAATCTCCATTAAAGTGGTTGTAGAGCAACATATCAGATAAACTCTCAGTGGCCACTTTATTAGATACATCCTGTACTTAATTAAAGTGTCTACTGAGTGTCTTTTTGTTCTTTTTGTCTGAACTCTGGAGACTGCTATGCATGAAAATCCCAAGGGATCAGCAGTTTCTGAGATACTCAAACTGGCACCGTCAATGATTCCACGGTCAAAGTCATTCAGATCACATTTTTTCCCCATTCTGATGTTTGCTTTGAACCACAACTGGACCTCTTGACCACGTCAGCATGTTTTTATGAACTGGGTTGCTGCTGTATGATTGGCTGATCAGATATTTACATTAATGAACAGTTCTACGGGTGTATTTAATAAAGTGGCCACTTTGTACATGAATTCTCATGTTAGTGTCTTTAAGGGTATAGCTCCACTAACAAAAGCAATTCTAATTAACATAGGGGTTTATTGGGTCAATCTCCCATTAAAATGGTCAATTAACAAACGGGAGCAGAGTAGGACATTTGACCCTTTGGCCATGCTTCACCATTCAACGTGATCACCCATTTCAGTACTCAGTTGCCATCTTCTCTCCATACCCTAAGATCTTTCTATTCTCCTCTCATCATTGTTGGGAACTCTCGGTAATGAAGAAGTGAGAATATATTTTGTTGCAAACTTCCTTGGAGTTCGCATATGATATAACAAAACTGCAGGATTTTAGATGGCTTCCAAAAATAGGGCTCTCATTTGCAATCACCAATAAATGGGCTATTAATAAACAAAGTGAAATTTGTTGATCTGGACAGCATTGTAATATACAAACGTTTGTATTTAGATGCCTACATTAATTCTTGAGTAGGAATTGTAACAATCATTCAGTTGATTAGTAACTTGGGTGAACAATTTGATGATGTTTAGACTTAAATCAATGCAAAAATTGGAAATACTGAGAATAACAAATGATATCTGGTTTTTATTATCATTTAGTACTATCGAAGCTTCTCAGAACTTAAGTCAATATTGATTGAATACAGCTAACAGGATATTGCACCTCCCAAACAAGACTGTGAACAGAATCTTGTATGCAAAGACAAGGGCTGGTTGCTTACATCTTTCTAAACCAGAGATACAAATTCCCATCATGACTGGCAAGTGCTGGCTTTTAGAAATGTGTATGGCCAACATATTAAAAGTCCTTTTTACCTTGACAGGATTACTTTTGCCTAGAAAACTCAAATTTAGAAACGATGATAAAGTTTTCTAATACTTTAATTAATTTGGACCTCAAATAGAAGTAATTAGAATCCAAGGTAGCAACAATTTAAGAGCTTATTATATTAAAGAACGATTGTGATATCTCACTAATTATTTTTTAAACTCGCTCCAAGCTATCGGAATTAAATATTTGAAACATCATTTCTAATAATTGGGTAAAACTTAATGTTGACATGAACAAGATTTATTAATGCTGCATAACCAAAGACAAATGTTTGTCCTAATAAATATACGATATCAGCATACAGACTAAATTCCAATAAAATTTCTATGCAAACTTAATGAAATTTAATCTCCATATATCAGGGAGGTGTGTATTTGCTATGTGATATAGAACAGTTTCAGAGAAGTAAGTGGGAGATGGGATTAATGGAAGTCTTCCAATAGTTGGCATAAACCTGTAGATCAAATAGCCACCATTCAGTTTGCAAAGGAAGCACCAAGAATACTTTTGAATAAATTGTACAAACTTATAAATTAGAGGGAGGATCATTAGAAATCTGGTTTACATTTAATTATGGGTCATGGCTCAAATGTCAGTAACTTGATTCTTATACTTTCTTATTCTCTCCATTATTTTTCAAGATCCACCTCTATCTTGAAAAAAGTTTCGTAAAGGTCCAAAGACTTCAATGCTCATAGAACAAAATATTTACCTCATTTCTACATTAGACGGCCGTTTTCTAAATTTAAACGAGTAAACCCTAATTCTAAATTCTCCCACAAGAGGAAACATTTCTGCTTGCATCGGTTGTGTCAAAAAGCCTCAAGCTGTTACATACTGTGCTGGGCCTAGCATGTAAGTGCAATTACAAATGTAATGCTCTGGCTCATATTCTTACTGTTGTGCTGTATGTATTTCATTTTGGTAGTTGTGTAAGACAAGCTTGTTTTCAGCTTGCTCCTTTCTCAGCTTATTTGTGTTATTGTTCAAGATAAGAAATGAGGAGAAATGTGCGTCTTCCAGTTAGGATGGTCGAATTAAGGGGAGGTTTCTCTGCTGAGGAACGCTAAGGTTGGGCTTGCGGCCTTTGTTCGAGAGGAGATGAAGAGGGAAGACGCAGGAGAGAAGAGGTCATAGGTTTGACCCCAAGCAGAACTGTGATTTGACGAAGCTGGGGTGAGATCGATTGAGGATCAGGGACTATGGAGAAACTGTGAGCTGCAACTTGTGCACAGTAGACTGCTTCATTAACATGGACCCTTTTCTTTTTTTTCTTGTTCTTTTCTTTACTAACCTTTTAGTCAAACTAAGAATCATAAGGATAATCTTTTATCCGTATGCGGTGCACTGTCTGTTATTTCATGGCACTAATTTGTAACAGGGTAGGGAATTACACAGCATCCACACAGACAGGGGGTTGCGGTGGGAGAACGCCTCAATCTCACACGTTTGGAAAGGCCAGAGGTTGTCTTCCCTAGACTTATGCAGCCAAGGAAACCGGGGGGTTCACGAAGAAAGCATGGCAGAGCCTCTAATTTCTTAGAAGTTTATGGACACTCGGCATGACATCTAAACTTTTACAAACTTCAATGAATGTACAGTGGAGAGTATACTGCCTAGCTGCATCACAGCCTGGTATGGAAACACCGATGTCATTGAACAGAAAATCCTACAAAAAGTAATGGATACAGCCCAGTCCATCATGGGTACTCCCCATCATTGAGTACCCCTTCATGAAATGCTGCTGCAGGAAAACAGTACCCATCAACTGGGACCCCCACCACCGAGGACATGCTCTCTTCTCACTGTTGCCATCAGGAAGAAAGTACAGGAGCCTCAGGACTCATACCAGCAGGTTCAGAAATATTTTCTACCCGTCAACCATCAGGCTGTCTGTTAACTTCACTCAACTTCACTTACCCCATCAATGAAATGTTCCCACAACCAATGGATTCACTTTCAAGAACTCTTCATCTCATATTCTCAATATTATTTATTTATTTATTCATTATTATTTCTTTCTTCTTGTATTTCCACAGTTTGTTGTCTTTTGCACACTGGTTAATCACCCAAGTTGGTACAATCTTTCATTGATTCTGTTATGGTTATTACTCTATGCACTTATTGAGTATGCCTGCAAGAAAATGAATCTCAGCATTGTATATGGTGACATATATGTACTATGATAATAAATTTACTTTGAACTATCATTTAATTGCTTTTTGATCTTCCAAAACTTCAGACAATGCAAGTCTCACCAGTCAAACCTTTTCTCGTAAGACATCTTACTCATTCCATGATTCAATCCTGTAAATTTTCTCTGAACTTCTTAAGAATCTATACTTCTTAAATAAACACAGCACTCCAGTTACGATGTCATGAATGGTGTATCTAACCAAAGTAAAGTGCAGTGACCAGAGTTGTGCACAATACTCTAAATGCAGCCTAACTAATGTTTTTATACAAATGTAACCAGGTGACCATTGAATATCATTTTTTATTGTTGAGGTGCACTTGTTTTCACCTTCGTAATGCTAAAATAGCTAGCTGCCTGTGCCTGTCAGAGAAAACGGTGATGTCATTTTGCATGGCTGGAGTAGAATGAAGAGATGCCATGTCTTAGAAAGGACGATGTTTGAATGCTTTTCCCAGCTTTAGTGAGCAAAGATGCTGGAATAGCGTGATTGCAAAATTCCTTAATTCGCCTACTAGCAAGAGCAAGGAGAATTCATTTCAAGGTCTAGACTATATGTGTTTGGAAGTGTATTTTTTTCCCAGGCTACAAAACAAATGTAACATAACAGCACAATTCTTATACTCCGATGTGCCCACCTCACCCGTTTCACACATAATGGAGTTTTCTGTAAGTTCACTTTGCATGTCATAAAATACGTCTGTATTTAAATCTTCCAGAAATAAATAAACAATAAGATTCAGATCCACTTATTTATCACAAATGCATCAAAACATACAGTGAAATGCTAACAACTAATGCAAACTAATGACGTGTGGGAGCTACGTGTTGCCACTAATATAGCACATCCACTATGTTCACAGAATGTACAAGCCCCAAAAACTACAAAAGAGCAACTGCAAAACTTATGTCATTCAGACTCTCCCACCCGTCCACTAATATTTCCTTAGTTTGCAGGAGATAATAAGGTTCTTGATACAAACACAAAGTACACTGCAGATGCTGGGGTCAAAGCAACACGTACAACAAGCTGGAGGAACTCAGCAGGTCGGACAGCATCCGTGGAAACGAACAGTCAATGTTTTGGGCTGAGACCCTTCGTCAGGACTGAAGAGGGAGGGGGCAGGGACCCTATAAGGAAGGTGTGGGGAGGGTGGGAAGGAGAAGGCTGGTAGGTGCCAGGTGAAAAACCAGTAAGAGGAAAGATCAAGGTTCTTGATACATTTGTCATTTTGTGGTTAGAAGTTAATACCAAGAAAATGGCTATCTGACTGCATGAGCCCTATTTCACAAAGATGGGAAGATTGCCATCAATCATGTGAAGGCACTTGGTTTCTTAGTAAACCTGGACTGAGATTATAAATTATTTGAATGAACTAGCGTCATTTTGTTTTGGTTTTGTAGTTATCATGTAGAATTCAGACAATAACAGCCATAGGATATTTTGTATGCATAGGTTCAAACACTTGTTATAAGAATTATGTCATCATATCACAGTTGTACAGAACATTAATTAGGCTGCATGAATTTCCTATTGCCATGGGAAGGTTATGCTTAAGCTGCAGAGAGTACAAAAAAAGAATCACAAGGATGTTGCTTAGATTGGAGCACTTATTAGCAAAAACTGGATAGGTTATGTCTGTTTTCCCTGGATGGTGAGAAGTGACACGATAGAGGTATCTAAAACTATGAGAAGCAGAGGCAAGGTAAAGACCCAATGTCTCTTTCCAGTGGTAGGAGAGTTTAAAACTAGAAGGCTTGTGTTTATATCACCAAGACCAAGGAGATGGTGGTGGACTTTAGGAGATCTAGGCCCCATATGGAGCCAGTGATCATTAATGGAGAACGTGTGGAGCAGGTTAAGACCTACAAGCATCTGGGAGTACAGTTAGACGAGAAGCTTGACTGGACTGCCAACACAGATGCCTTGTGCAGGAAGGCACAGAGTCGAATGTACTTCCTAAGAAGGTTGGCGTCATTCAATGTCTGTAGTGAGATGCTGAAGATGTTCTATAGGTCAGTTGTGGAGAGCGCCCTCTTCTTTGTGGTGGCGTGTTGGGGAGGAAGCATTAAGAAGAGGGACGCCTCACGTCTTAATAAGCTGGTAAGGAAGGCGGGCTCTGTCGTGGGCAAAGTACTGGAGAGTTTAACATCGGTAGCTGAGCGAAGGGTGCTGAGTAGGCTACGGTCAATTATGGATAACTCTGAACATCCTCTACATAGCACCATCCAGAGACAGAGAAGCAGTTTCAGTGACAGGTTACTATCGATGCAATGCTCCTCAGACAGGATGAAGAGGTCAATACTCCCCAATGCCATTAGGCTTTACAATTCTACCGCCAGGACTTAAGAACTTTTTAAAAGCTATTATTAATGCTTTTTGAGACGGTGATTTAGATGCATATCATATTTTTTTACTGAGTTAAGTATTGTATGTAATTAGTTTTGCTACAACAAGTGTATGGGACATTGGAAAAAAAAGTTGAATTTCCCCATGGGGATGAATAAAGTATCTATCTATCTATCTATCTATCTATCTATCTTTAGGAGGAAGTTAAAAGAGGATCCATCCGATAGGTAGATTTTTCACACCGAGTAGTTGGTAAGTGGAATGAGCAGTCTGAGGAGGTACTGGAAGTCGATTCAGATTCAGATTTACTTATCGTATGTGCGTCAAAACATACAGTGGAATGCATTGTTTGCATTAACAACCAAGCCAAAGGTGTGCTGGGGGCCGTCTGCAAGTTTCACCACACATTCTGACGCCAACACAGCATGCCTACCGCACTTTGCAGAACAACACAGAACACAAGGAATAGGACAACCACAGCGATGCAAGCCCCATTCCTCCCTTCCACGTACGGTCCAGGAGAGCCTCTAACAACATTTAAGATGTTTCTGTGCAGATTTTAAATTGAGCAGGGTATTGAAGGATACAGAATTAAAGTAGCCAAGTAGGATTAGTTTGGATAAGCAAAATGATCCGCATAGGCAAGTTAGGCTAAAGAGTCTGTTGCTGTGCTATACAACTCTATAACTCTAATTGCCTCAAGTTACAGGAGTGTACGTTGACATTCAACAAACTTGTGTGGGTTCTAGATGTTTTGCCAGACGTTGGAATTTTCTATTGGGATTTAAATTTTTCTTTGTTTTTGATTTTTGTCATTATTAAAACTTTGTCATAATATATGACAGTTTTAAGTGTTTGCTTTGACATAAAAAAACAACGTAGCTATTAGGCTTTTGTGCAAAAAGAAAGCAAAAATTTCAATCATTGATGCTCCCCTGCTGACCAATTTGTGCCTGCTTGGTTGGATTTCTTACAGGAAAACAATTTAACATAACTGCCTACATGATCTATGCACACCCAAAGGTTCTCTCCGCACTCCATCCATACCCAGCACCACATCACACCATTGATACATGGGAATGATCGGCTGAGAGAAGCCAAATAACCAACAATGTTCCCTTACTTTCTGCTCTGCTGGTCGGTAGTAGTATTATCTCATCAGCGAATTAATGCCTGCAAATAAAATTAATTGGTATATATCCTCTTCATGTCCTGATTAATGACTCCTCACTTAGAATAGTTTAACCTCTGCAAAAATTGCACATTTTGCAGAAGTACTTCATTCCACAGGCCCTGTTCAACGTTAATACAGGTTGTCAATCAATGTGCCTCAGGTTAATGCACACCTCATATTAGACAGGTGGACAGGTCAATAAATTCAGTCATTGGATTGTTCAAGTCAAAGCATTCAACCAGTTCACCAGTTTATGATGCACAATGGAGGAGAGCTGATAACGCACAGTGGTAGAAGCACCATGTTTTGAGTTATAGAGCAATACAGCACAGAAATAGAGCCTTTGGCCTAGTACTCCGTGCAAACACTGAGCCACCCATCTACGTACTTAATTCTGTATTAGTCTCACATTTTACTCTCCCTTTCTTTCCCATCAATTACTATCAGATTTTTCCACATCTACACAGTAGGGCCAATTTATAGTGCCCATTTATCTAACCAACCCACACACCTTTGAAATGTGGGAAAGAAAAGGCAGCGTACCCATAGCAAACAACAACACACACAAAATGCTGGTGGAACGCAGCAGGTTAGGCAGCATCTATAGGGAGAAGCGCTGTCGACGTTTCGGGCCGTGACCCTTCGTCAGGACTAATCGAAAGGAAAGATAGTAAGAGATTTGAAAGTAGTGGGGGGAGGGGGAAATGCAAAATGATAGGAGAAGACTGGAGGGGGTGGGATGAAGCTAAGAGCTGGAAAGGTGATTGGCGAAAGTGATACAGAGCTGGAGAAGGGAAAGGATCATGGGACGGGAGGCCTCGGGAGAAAGAAAGGAAGGGGGGAACACCAGGGGGAGATGGAGAACAAGCAAACAACTAAATATGTCAGGGATGGGGTAAGAAGGGGAGGAGGGGCATTAACGGAAGTTAGAGAAGTCAACGTTCATGCCATCAGGTTGGAGGCTACCCAACCAGTATATAAGGTGTTGTTCCTCCATCCTGAGTTTGGATTCATTTTGACAGTAGAGGAGGCCGTGGATAGACATATCAGAATGGGAATGGGATGTGGAATTAAAACGTGTGGCCACTGGGAGATCCTGCTTTTTCTGGCGGACCGAGCGTAGGTGTTCAGCAAAATGGTCTCCCAGTCTACGCCGGGTCTCACCAATATATAAAAGGCCACACCGGGAGCACCTGACGCAGTATACCACACCGGCCGACTCACAGGTGAAGTGTCGCCTCACCTGGAAGGACTGTCTGGGGCCTTGAATGGTGGTGAGGGAGGAAGTGTAAGGGCAGGTGTAGCACTTGTTCCGTTTACAAGGATAAGTGCCAGGAGGGAGATCGGTGGGAAGGGATGGGGGGACGAGTGGACAAGGGAGTCGCGTAGGGAGCGATCCCTGCGAAAAGCAGAAAGAGGGAAGGAGGGAAAAATGTGCTTGGTAGTGGGATCCCGTTGGAGGTGGCGTAAGTTACGGAGAATTATACGTTGGACCTGGAGGCTGATGGGGTGGTAGGTAAGGACAAGGGGAACCCTATCCTGAGTGGGGTGGCGGGTGGATGGGGTGAGGGCAGATTGCATGAAATGGGAGAGATGCGTTTGAGAGCAGAGTTGATGGTGGACGAAGGGAAGCCCCTTTGTTTAAAAAAGGAAGATATTTCCTTCGTCCTGGAATGAAAAGCCTCTTCCTGAGAGCAGATACAGTGGAGACGGAGGAATTGTGAGAAGGGGATAGCATTTTTGCAAGAGACAGGGTGGGAAGAGGAATAGTCCAGGTAGCTGTGAGAGTCTGTAAGCTTATAGTAGGTATCAGTAGATAAGCCGTCTCCAGAGATGGAGACAGAAAGATCAAGAAAGGGGAAGGAGGTGTCGGAAATGGACCAGGTAAATTTGGGGGCAGGGTGAAAGTTAGAGGCAAAGTTAATGAAGTCGACAAGCTCAGCATGCGTGCAAGAGGCAACGCCAATGCATTCATCGATGTAGCGAAGGAAAAGAGGGGGATGGATACCCGTATAGACTTGGAACATGGACTGTTCCACAAAGCCAACAAAAAGGCAGGCATAACTGGGACCCATACGGGTGCCCATGGCTACACCCTTGGTTTGGAAGAAGTGGGAGGAGCCAAAGGAGAAATTATTGAGAGTAAGAACTAATTCCGCTAGACGGAGGAGAGTGGTGGTAGAGGGGAATTGGTTAGGTCTGGAATCCAAAAAAAAGCGAAGAGCTTCGAGACCATCTCAGTGGGGAATGGAAGTATATAGGGACTGGACGTCCATGGTGAAAATAAGACGGTGGGGGCCAGGGAACTTAAATTCATTGAAAAAATTCAAAGCATGAGAAGTGTCACGAACATAGATGGGAAGAGATTGAACAAGGGGGGGATAAGACAGTGTCAAGGTATGCAGAAATGAGTTCAGTGAGGCAGGAGCAAGCTGAGACAATGGGTCTACCTGGACAGGCAGGTTTGTGGATCTTGGGTAGGAGGTAGAAATGGGAACTGCGGGGTGTGGGAACTATGAGGTTGGTGGCAGTGGATGGGAGATCCCCAGAGCTGATAAGGTTGGTGATGGTATAGGAGACAATGGCCTGGTGCTCCTTAGTGGGGTCATGATCAAAGGGTAAATAAGAGGAGGTATCAGAGAGTTGTCAGTCATGATCAAGGGGTAAAAATCTACTGTCAAAATGAATCCAAACTCAGGATGGAGGAACAACACCTTATATACCGGCTGGGTAGCCTCCAACCTGATGGCATGAACATTGACTTCTCTAACTTCCGTTAATGCCCCTCCTCCCCTTCTTACCCCATCCCTGACATATTTAGTTGTTTGCCTGTTCTCCAGCTCCCTCTGGTGTTCCCCCCACTTTCTTTCTCCCGAGGCCTCCTGTCCCATGATCCTTTCCCTTCTCCAGCTCTGTATCACTTTCGCCAATCACCTTTCCAGCTCTTAGCTTCATCCCACCCCCTCCAGTCTTCTCCTATCATTTCGCATTTCCCCCTCCCCCCACTACTTTCAAATCTCTTACTATCTTTCCTTTCAGTTAGTCCTGACGAAGGGTCTCGGCCCGAAACGTCGACAACGCTTCTCCCTATAGATGTTGCCTGGCCTGCTGCGTTCCACCAACATTTTGCGTGTGTTGTTGTTTGAATTTCCAGCATCTGCAGATTTCCTCGTGTGTACCCATAGCAAATTTGTGTGGGCAGTGGGAGAAATAAAAACTGACACCAGCAGCATCTGAGGATTGAACATGGATCTCTGGCACTGTGAGGTAGCACCTCTAATAACTGAAATGCCACTGCCTTCAACACAAATATCTTGCGTTGTTGTTTCAAATTACTCTATTCAAGCAATCAATTCTCACCAATATTATCACCCATATCAATTGCTTTCAGTCCTGAATATTAGTATTGTAGAAAAGAGGCAACAGAGAACAAATGTTTCACCTCACATTGAGATCTTACTTGAATTCCTTAGGCTCTCCAAAGAACTTCTCCCTCTGAAAATGTGATTTGAAGCATTGGAGAAAGACATCAAACAGATGAGAAGTATCCTGAAATAAAAATCAGTTTCCAATCTAGTTGGAGATCAGACTTATCCACTGCCAACATAACATTGCAATTATTTCACAATTACTTGCTCCACTGCTGTGAGGTTTTTTTTATATTTGAAAAGCTGATTTTTGATTATATTCAGAAAACTTTATACTTATCCTCACTAGAAATGGAAGCCACCATTTTAAAGTTTAATTATGACCAAGGCAAGAGAACGGGTATAAAAGAGAGAATACTGGAGAACTAAGCGTTAAGTTGATCTTAGAGAAGATTAAAAGGTCAGTACAACATCGTGGACAAAGACCTGTAATCTGCTGTACTATGCCATGAAGTCAGGCAGCATCTGTGGAAAGAGAGATAGAATTAATAGTTCAAGTTAGAGCCTTTTCATTTGAACTTGGAAAGAGATAAAAAAAGACAGATTTGAGATGTGGAGAGGGTAACGAAAGTGAGTATCTGTAAAAGAGTGAGACCAGGTCAAATGGATTAATTAGGCAATTAGAGAGTGATTATGCTTTGGTGAGCTTTCCTGGTTGTGTAGAATGTGTTCTGGGACCATGAGAGGTTGTGTGTGATGTGCACTCCCAGGAGTTTGAAACTGCTTGCAGTTTCCACTGCTGACAATCAAATGACAGAAATTCAATGTAACATTTAACATTTTCATTCAACCTTACTTCTACTACATAAACAAGTCAGGATGTATTTCTTTTATCATTGATATAAAAGGCAAACCATAAGCATTCAGTTGTGACCTGTGGTGAAAATGTTTCTGGCCATCAGATGTATGTAGATCATGGCGTACAAAGCAATCTGATGCCATTTTGTAGCCCTTCTTAATCTTGTACAGCTATATGCTCATTCAGTTGCAGAAGAATTCCCTCTACCACACCCGCCGATCTTCAACCACCTACAGCTTAGTAACTGATAGATCTCCCCCACCATTGTGACAATTCTAGTATTCGGTGTCACTTTAACTTGAAAATGATTTACAGGGAATGTTTTGGCTGGTGCTGAGGGATTTTGCCTGACTTCATAGCCTCTGACAAACTTAGATGTGGGCACATTAATAACCATCGGAATGTATCACGACTGAGAGAACAATCAGCATGGGACAAGTTACTGGCAATGAGAGGACGGTATAGCTATCCAAGGGATTTAGCAATCAGACACTCCATCTGAACCTTGGCTAGAAACAACGTACAGTATGCAACACCTGCATAATATGCCATCTGCTCTAATTTCACCAGGGCGAAGACCATATCACCACTGGCTGTCAAGGTGACCATGGCGATGAGCTTATGCATTTGGCTGTACCTAGGATGAAGTTTAGGATATACAGGTATATATACTGCATATGGGAGGTCACTTCTAAAGGAGATAATTGTGTTTCATTTTCTTTCCCATCAGGGAGAGTGCAAGGGGCTTTGCTGTGATTATAGGCTTACCCAGGGCTCATGGCCACGCATCCATCACTTTGCAGGACTGCATTACTCTGGACATTACAGGGTATGACTCCGTCCTCTTATACAAACTTTAAGGGAATCTTTTCCCTAAGTGTCAATCTAATGCTATTAGCAGCAAATCATGGAAGTCAATGTCTGGACAATAACCCTAGCTTTGAAGCCCTCATCACACTCAATTTAGTTGTGTTAGGCAGGTCTGTATTTTCATACCCTACACCACATATGCAAAGGCACTCCATTCAAAACTCATGACAAGGAACTGAGAGTCAGACAGAAAAAAAAATTAATGTTGTTCTGAAAATCTCCCTAAAGAAATGTAACATTCACATGGACATTCCGATGAAGGGTCTTAGTCCAAATCTTTAATTGTTTATTTCTCTCCATAGATGCTGTCTGACCTGCTGAGTTCCTCCAAGATTTTGTGCGTGTTAACCAACCAACTTCCTCATTTCTAGGATACAGTAGAAAGCCAGAGCACCCGGAGAAACCCTACAGTCACAGGGAGATCATGCAAATTCTACACCAGCAGCAACAGTGATTGGGATCTAACCCACATCAATTCGTGCTGTGAGGCTTCAGTCTTATCAACTACACCCACTTTATACGTACATCTGAACTGTAAAAGTGAAAAAAAATGAAACTGTAAAGAATCCTAAAAAGAAAAGCTCTCTTCTTCAGGCCTGAACATACACTCAGTGGCCACTTTATTGGATACTGCTGTACACCTGTTCATTAATGCAAATATCTAATCAACCAATCATGTGGCAGCAACTCAACACAAAAACACACAGACATTTTCAACAGGTTCAGTTGTTGTTCAGACCAAACACCAGAATGGGGAAAGAAATGTGACCTTAGTTACTTTGATTGTTGGTGCCAGACAGGGTGGTTTGAATAACTCTGAAACTGCTGATCTCTTGGGAATTTCTGAAGTTTACCGAGAAAGGTCTGCGAACCAAAAAAAAACATTCACTGAGCGGCAGTTCTGTGGGTGAAAACATCTTGTTAATGAGAGAGGTCAGAGGAGAATGGCCAGACTGGTTCAAGCTGATGGGAAGACAGCGGAAATTGAAATAAACATGTGTTACAACAGTGGTGTGCAGAAGAGCTCTCTGAATGCATGACATGTGGAACTTTGAAGTGGATGGACTACAGCAGCAGGAGACCACAGACCTACACTCAGTGGCCACTTTATTAGGTACAGGAGGTAAACATTCTATCCATTCTTAATTGAGACAGAAAAGGCAGTTTGACATACAGCGTGAGACTACACACACAATTCTGTTTCTCCCCAAAATATCTTGCAAAGGAGATACTATTATTGCAGTCAGTCACTTATTAGGAGTGGGACCATAACCAACATTGATAAAATCAACAATTTACTAAAAGTAAATGGCCTCCAGTCAAAATAATCCTCCTACAAGGACTACCCAAATTGCTCGTTTCTATAAACCCTGCTAATATGGAAATTCTCTTTGCATTTCACTGAAACGAAAGGAAACTGTCCAACAAATGAAAGCAAAACCATATTGTGACAAATGAACATGTAAATGAACTAAAAATAGTTCAGTTGCAGCACCAACCTAACAGTTAACAATTACGTAAAAACTTGAGGGAAATTTTATGTTGTGAGAGGTCATGAACATGGCCAGGTTTCCTTACTCATTTAATTATTTGATGTTAAACTTTAATATTTCTGAAACAAACACTCGGTTTTTAAACTGGACAATGTAAAGCTTGGTTCCAAAAAGGTTTAATCAGCTTAATTAAAATTCCAGAAGATCTCTGCTGAAGTCCATCCAACAACAAGGAGGATTAGACAATTATTGCAGGAAATTTGGGGTAATGCCACAAAGATTGGCTTCAGAAGTGTGCTCACAGCACAGTTGTAAACCAAACTGCACACAATGAGACTACAAGCAACCAGCTGGAGGAACTCAGTGCTTGAGCAGCATCTGTTGATTGGTGGACGGAGGAAGGGTGAAAAATGACAAGTAAGTTGCACTAGGTAGAGGAGGGGTGGGGGACTGTGGAGTTGGGAGATCCTCCAGCAGGTAGGTGTTACTCCAGATACTGGCATCTGTAATTTCTTGCATCTCCATTACAAGCAATGAAAGGCCCAAAGGAAGAACATAATGCAGAAAGAAGGCTTGGTGCCTAATATGCAGTCTTCAACTTAACTGCAGATCTCAATTCCAGTTCTAGTCATTCAGAGGTTTCAAATTTACTCTACCTTGAACTTCATGATGAGCTTTAATCCAGAATTACATCGCAGAACTGCAATTGAAAATCTAATTTTAAATTTTAGTCATTGAATTTAGAAATAAATTTTAAGTTTTATTCATTATTGTTATGTACATATGTGTGTATGTTTTATACTTAGTTGCCAGAATTGATATATCACTGATACTAGTTTTATGGTTTTAGATTCATTGAATTAATTGAATTGAATCTAAGTTCTCCAGCTGTGCTGGTGGAAATCCAACACATGCTCATGTTGAGTAAGTGCTAGCCTAATCACTTTGCAGCTCTATGCCTGCACTGAGGACAATTCACTTCCCTTATTATGTCCCCTTGTTAAGTATTCTGCATCAAGTTTTATGTAGTTTTAACTAAGCTGATATTCACCCAGAGAAATATTTTGGAATATTCTAAAGAAATGAATTATTTCTAGAGTAAAGGAAAGATTAGCACGATGGTTAAGAGACATCATTATGAGATATTTGAGTACTGGATGTGGATTTCTTTGAACAATTGCATAGGACCTTAGTGAGAATATATTTGAAATAGTGGGCACACTTTTGCTCTCTTTACTTGGAGAAGAATACACTTGCCAAAGAGAGAGTATAGCAAAGCTTCTCCAAATGGATGGAAGGATTGATGTGCAAGCAAAGATTAAGTCAGCTTGGTTTGCTTTCTCTAGAGTTAGAAGAATGGCGAGGATCTAGCTAAAACTTACAATATTCTGCATGAGATGTGGGGAAGATTTTTCCATGTCTATTGAAGGTCACAGTCTCACAATATGGGTTAAGACATTGAGGACTAAGATGAGAAGACTTTTTCTTTCAGTGGTGAACCCATGGATTTTGCTGCCAGCCTGCAACTTGGCAGTGACAGCCAGAAAGATATTCAACTGTGTAGAGCTTCATAATACTTTATTGCACGGCGGGGTCTTTTGGCAAGGTTTACTGGATCTGATTCGCTGGGAAAATTGGGAGAGCTTTCTTCCTGTGGCGGAGATGACAGGAAGCACACCGGTCAACCCCCTATTACCGGTCAGCTGGGAGTAGCCAATTCTCTATGTCCTCATTAGCTGATGACATTAACGATAGATCCACATTCATGAGGTCCATTCTAGACTGCACTCCAGAGGCACCAAAAGGGGAAATATTTTCCTATACTTTCAAAGTGTGTCTGGATTGAGGGCTGATAGTGCAGCCAAAGACTGACAGGCTGAATCTTACCTTACATAAAGGTTATAATATCAACAGAGGCTGTAACTGAGTGCTGTTAGCTGCTTTAACGGGGTTAATGCTTTTTTTGGTCATCCGCAGGAAGTGTGTGTCCCTATCTCTTAGAAAAATTAGCACATAATGTAAAACGCAAGTGAAGGCAATTATTTCCTGCATTATACATTTCTGTAATGTTCCTATTACTTCTGTAGCATTACTAAAAGAATTCCACAAAGTTGTTGTGGAATCGAGATTGGCTGTAAAATCCCAAACAGAAGATTGAGTAAAATGAACTGACAATGACAAACTGACCATTTTATGAAGAAATGAGAGAAAAGTAGCACAAATCCCTTGTTCTTAAGCAGGAAACATGATAACCAAAGAGAAGCCTGGCCCATGGCAAATGTCATCCACATTTAACAATTAGCATTTATGAACAAGGTTAGAAAATCACCACTATTACCAAAAAAAATGTGGTTTACCTGTTTCTCCATGGAGCTATAAATGCTATTTTGTTTTAATGGTATCACTTCAGATTGCCCCAAATTTTCCATTAAGCTATGCATGACTAAAATTCCCACTCACGTGAAAGCAGCATATTACAAGAGATGAGGCTCAGGCAATAACACTTTGGTTGGAGATACCAAAGAGGATTTAACTTAGCAACCTGCATTTCTCATGTTAAGTTTTGTTTTTGATAATCCTATCATTTTTTGGAATATCAAGATTAGACATATCACATCAGTTATTTTAGGACTAAGTCGCAGAAATAGATAATATAAATTGTACTCAATTGCCTGAGGCAGTTGTTTGCTTGACACTCTGCCCAGAAGTCATAGTGAGGTGTCAGTATTTTCTTCATGCTATTTTTCAGCTGAGTGCAGATGATGCACATGCTAGATGTAGCAAATAATTCTGTTTTTAAGTTGAAGGCTACAATGTTCATCCAGCTGTAAAAGGAGATTTAAAACATTAGGGTTTCTCAAATGCTTGGAATGAGATTGTAAACACACAGGCAATCCTTCTGTTTGCCTTTATGGAGCAGATTTTAAACAGATAACATATTTCATTAAATAAGGCCTCCTGGGCTCACCAGTATTTAGAAATTGAATTGAACATTTGCACTGTGGATAGAAGAGTGAAACCTGCTTGTTATTATCGATCATTATTTATTCATATGACCTGCTTGTTATTATCGATCATTATTTATTCATATGTCATGATCTATTTAAAATAAAATTTCAAAGCACAAAAGCAATTTTAGCTTATAGTATATGTTCCATTTTAGAGAATAATATAGCTCCTGGAATGTTTCAGGGCTGACAATAGCTTTCATAAAAACACTCTCAACCATCATGTATCACATCCCCAGCAGAATTCTTTATGCTACAGTGGAAATTGAATTCCAGAGAGTGCTGTCTTGTGGTCTGGTTCCTGGTTTTAATGAATTACAGTAACAGTAGATGTGGTATTGAATGGGACAGAAGTTTTAGCCAGCCCAACTCTGTAAAGAAAATCTAGCAGCATTCAGTTTAAGATTGTGCTGGTGAAGCCCAGTGATTGCTTATGGATGACAAACAAAACAAAGAAAATTACTAAATACTTCATGAATAACACGTTATTATTAACGATCACCACTGACAATGGAGAGCTGAGCAGAGGTGAGGCAGAATTGAGGCAAGTGGAAATGGAGGCGGGGTTCAGACAGAGCCGAGGTGTCCCCAAGAGCGAGACATTTGATCAATTTTAGTGCCAGCCTGAATTGGAAAGGCGGGGTATGGGCCGAATTGTAGCAGTGAGGTCCAGGACGCAGAGTGGTTCGAGAGCAAGGAACGACCCAAGGTTTAGCTGACAAAAGCAGGGGGCCAGATTGAAAAGGTCAGGATGTCAGGATCAGAGGCGAAGGCCGAGCCAGTTCTGCCCGGTTTTGCTTAGTGCTCCGTGATGCTAAACTGAGGTCGCAGTCTGTTCCGGCTGCAGTGAAGCCTGGTTGCATATTTGTAGTCTCGTGACATTCGCTCGGCTTTGTGCTTAATTCTGGCTGTGGCATGCTCCGGATGCAGCGATGCCTGGCTTCATGTTTGTGGTCCTGAGATGCTTACTTGTCTCTGTGATGAACTGACGTTGTGGCCTTCTCTGGCTACAGAAATGCCTGGCTTAGTGTCTTTCATAAAACTTCAGTTCTGAATGCTATTTACTGACTTTTATTGTTTGCGTGATATGTTTTTTTCTCTGCACCATAGGTCTTCTTTGTTTTAATGGGTTCCTTTGGGTTTCTTTGTTTTGTGGCTACCTGTAAGGAGGCAGATCTCAAGGTTATATGATAATGTATACGTACTTCGATAGTAAGTGCACTTTGAACTTTGGAGGGAAATAAATGGAAGCATTGACTGTTTATTCCCCTCCATAGATGCTGCCTGACATGCTGAGTTCTTCCAACATTTTGTCTGAATTTCTCAAGATATTTAGCATCTTCAGAATTGTGTGTGTGTGTGTGTGTGTATATATATATAAAGACACACTACGGTAGAAAGGATGTGCTGAAATTGGAGATGGGTCAGAGGAGGTTCACAAAAATGAAAGGCTTATCGTATGAAGAGTGATTGATGGCTCTGGGCCTTTACTCACTGGGATTTAGAAGAATAGGGGAGGATCTTAGTGAAATCTAAATAATTTTGAGAGGCCTAGAGTGGATGTGGAGAGGATGTTTCCTCTGTTGGGGGAGTCAAGGACCAGAGAGCACAGCCTCAGAATAGAGGGATGTCCCTTTAGAACAGAGGTGAGGAATTTCTTTAGCAGAGCATGGTGAATCTGTGGAAGTCATTGCCACTGGCATCTATGGAAGGCAATTCATTGGATATATTTAAGGCAGAGGTTGATGGGTTCTTGATTAGTCAGGGCATGAAAAGTTATGGGGAGAAGGCAGGAGTATGGGGTTGAGGGGGAAATGGCAGAGCAGACTTGATGGGCCAAATGGCCTAATTCTGCTCCTACGTCTTATTATCATTGCACTGACAATGCTCAGACAATCTGTTCAATTCAGCCACGTATGTTGAAATGGACTCCTGTTCCTTTTGATTCCACTTGTGGGTGGAATAGCTTTGGTTCTAAGTGTTTCTGTATTACCTTCATGATATCAGCAAAGCTCATTTCAGCTGGTTTGTTTGGAGCAATTAAACCTCCATGCAAGCTGCCTTTAAATCCAATGTATTTCACAAAACTGGCACTTGTTTCTCATTGGCCATTTCATTTCTACAAAATACAGCTCAATTTGTTCAGTATACACAGTCCAGTCATCTGTTGTGCAATCGAATGCATTATTCTTGCTGATGTAGCCAGACATTTCTGTTTTTTAATATTTATGGTTGTTATCACCCAGTAAACACTATTTATGAACCCCCCCCCAAAAAAAAAGACACACTATGGTGTGCCATGGTAGCATTGCATAACTAGGATAGCGTAATGGTAGCACCACACTATTACAGCCTCAGGGCATCTGAGTCCAGAGTTCAATTCCAGAATCCTCTGTAAGAAAATTTTAAAACTTCTTCCCATGAGCACATGGGTTTCCTCCAGGAGCTTCAGTTTCCTTCCACAGTCCAAAGATGTACTGGTTATTAAGTTAATTGGTCATTGTACATTACCCTGTGAATAGGCTGGGGTTAAGTAGGAAGGTTGCTGGGCAGGACGGCTCATTGGGCCAAGAGCCCTGTACAGTACTGTATCTCTAAATAAATAAATTGTCCTTCAGTGTTCAATGCCCAGAATAGTTGTTTCACCCAGTTTAGGAACAGAAACTGCTTAAGAAGAGAATTAAATGTTACAAATCATTAGTGAACAGGAATTCCCTTGACCTTACGGCAGAGGAAAGTCATTGATATAGAGGTTAAGGTGAATGGACTGAGATCACTGAGAAGGAGGACCTCCAGCAGATTTGTCCATGGTTACAAGCACTTTGCTTCTACTCAGTGCAGAGCTTGGCCAATTTCTCAGTGTTCTTGGATGTTGATGCAGCTGATGGTCCTACTGCCTTCCAGCTTGTTTGATCCTCATGCAATTCATACTTCTATTACAGCCTATGTGGAGTTTTTATACCATCCCCTGTGACCATGTGAATTACTTCTGATTGCTCCGGTTTTATGAAAGATAGTAGGTTAATTGGCAACTATAAATTTCTCTTATGTTTTGGTGAATGAAAGAAACTTATGGTGAGAGTGAATGAGAAGAGAGATACCGTTAATTACAGGAATAATTAGCGAGTTGGGATGCAAGCTGGAATAAACTCAATGGCCCAAACTGCCCTCCTTCTTTGCCAGAAAGAACTTCGCTATGCTTGTTAGCTTTTAATTTCCCACAAACATTCCGAAGTTCCTATATGGTTAACTTTGAAATGAACCAGATTTCAGAACAGCAACAGAGATGGTATTAACATGAAGAAGAATTTTTAATCATTTATCTTTATTCACGTATCATTCTCAATCAAATGTATTGATAGCTGGATGGTTCATGGGTCTCAACCAAAAAGTGACTATCTCTAGCAACACAAGCTGACAGACACACTGTTTGATTTTCTTCCCTGCTATTAAAAATAGTCCTCGCATAGGAAACATAGAAACAGAAATGGGTTATACAGATGCAAATGACAGATTAAGAACATTCCAACATCACGTTCTTCTTTTTCACCTCATCCCTTTGGTCTGAACGTCTGTGTATCCGCTATTATTTCTAGTCTTAAAAATACCAAATGACTCAATGATTGTGGAAGTATTAGTAATAATCTTTCAAAAACGAGCAGATTTTGGAATGGTTCCGGAAGACTTGAAAATTGCAAATGTCACGCCACTCCTCTGGGAGGGTTAGAGAGGCAAAAGGAAGGAAATTATAGGCCAATTAGCCTGACATCAGTGGTTGGGAAGACGTTGAAGTTGATCATTGAGGCTGTGGTTTCAGGGTCCTTGGAGGCACTTGGATAAAATAGACTATTGTCAGCACGGTATCCTCAAGGAAGTCTAGCCTGACAAATCAGTTGGAGTTCTTTGAAGAAATAACAAGCAGGATAGACAAAGGAGAATCGGTGGATGCTGTGTACTCGGATTTTCAGGAGGCCTTTGATGAGGTGCCACACATGAGACTGCTTAACAAGTTAAGGGCCCATGGTATTACAGCAAAAAGTACTAGCGTAGGATAAAACAGTGGCTGATTGGCAGAATGCAAAGAGTGGAAATAAAGGAAGCCTTTTCTGTTTGGCTGCTGGTGACTAGTGGCCTGTGTTCAGACTTATTCTTTTTACATTATATGTCAATAATGGAATTAATAGCTTCATGGCCAAGTTTGTGAATGATACAAAAATAGGAGAAGGGGCAGGTATTTTTCTGGAAATAGAGAGGCTACAGGAGGACTTAGACAGATTAGGAGAATGGGCAAAGAAGTGGCAGATAGAACACATTGCTGGGAAGAAATGAAAAGGTTGACTATTTTCTAAATGAAGAGAGATTTGAAAATCTGAGGGGCAAAGGGTCTTGGGAGTCCTTGTGCAGGATTCTGTAAAGGTTAATTTGCAGGTGGAGCTGGTGATGAGGGAAGCAAATGCGATGTTAGCATTCATTTCAAGTGGACTAGAATATAAAAGTCAGGATGTAATGTTGACACCTTATAAAGCACCAATGAGTCATCACATAGAGTATTGTGGGCAGTTTTGGGCCCGTTGTCTAAGAACGAATGTGCTGAAACCGGAGAGGGTTCAAAGGAGATTCACAAAAATTATTCCAGAGTTGAACACTTGTCATATGAAGAGTGTTTGGTATTTCTGGGGCTGTGTTCACTGGAATTCAGAAGAATGAGGGATGTTCAAATGTTGGAAGGCCTTGATAGAGTGTATGTGGAGAGGATATTTCCTATGGTGGGAGGATCTAGGACCAGAGGGCACATCCTCAGAATAAGGGTGTCCTTTTGGAATGGAACTGAGGAGGAATTTCTCTATCCCTAGATTGGTGAATCTGTGGACTTCATTGCCACAGGCTGCTGTGGAGGCCAAGTCTTTATGTATACTTAAGGCAGAGGTTGAAAGATTCTTGAAGGGATAGGGCAGGAGGGGATATGGGAAGAAGGCATGAGATTGGAACTGGGAGAGAAAATGCATCAACCATGATGAATTGGTGGACTAGACTCAATGGGCCAAATGGCCTAATTCTGCTCCTGTATCTTATGGTCTTATGTCCACAACCTTCCAGTGTAATTATCTAAAGAGTCACCATCTTCTGGAAATGAATTTTTTTCTCATTTTAATGTTAAAGTAGTAATCCCTTATCTTGAGACTAGACCTCTTTATTTCAGATTTCTCAACTATGCTTTTATAGATTTAAATTTTGTTTTAAATTCTGTAGGGTATAAACCTCACATTCCTCAGGGACACTCTATGCCAAGTAAACCATTTGGGTTGAAACACTGTGCCCTTTAGCTCTCGAGTCTCCAGCCAAAGTGGACTATTCTTCAGCATCTATCTTGTTAGCCCCCTTTAGAGTTAAGTAAGATAGCATTCTTTGTCCTCTCTGAATGTAAACACTAACTTTCAACAAACACCGTCACAAGATTTTTGAGAATGTTGCCATGACTCAAGTTATAGGCAGAGGTTGAGCAAGCTAGGACTTTACTCAATGGGAAGTGAAAAGGGCAAGGGTGAAATTAAAGAGATGAATAAGGTCATGAGGGCATGTCCAGAGAAAGGGAGGCAAAAACTAGTGTGCATATGTTTAATTTGAGAGGGGGAAGATTTAAAAGAGATCAGAGAGGCAACTCTTTCAAGCAGAGAGTGGTGCATACTATATATGAAACAAGCTGTCAGACAAAGTAGTTGAGGCAGGTAAAATAAAAGCATTTAGTTGCCTGGAATTGAGGATAACTTGCATTGGATTTTGAAGTAACTGATGAGGTTAATATCAGAACTGCATGCTCTATAGGGTGGCTAATAGGACAGAGGCGTATTTCCTATGTTGTTTACCTAAGATATCTGTGTGTTCTGAATGCTAGGGCACAAGGCTATCCATCTATTTCCAAATGTTCCTTCTTACTTTGAATGTTTAGGGATAGGTATCCTAAGGAGTCATCAGGGTTTTGCCATTCTTTCAGGAAGGCTTTGCAAACATTCATCATCCCCGCAGCTGTCCGTTGTTAGTCTCTGTATCTTATGTAGAGATACAGCAGGGCAACAGTCTCTTTTGGCTCAGTGAGCCTGTGCCAGCTGAATACACCTAATTAATCTACCAACCTGTACACCTTTGGAGTGTGGGAGGGAACTGGATCACCAGGAGGAAACCCACATGGTCACGGGGAGGAAGTGCAAACTCCTCTCATTCAGCAGCAAAATTGAACCGGGGTCACGGAAGTAGTATTACGACTCAGAATAGAGTGGCTGTTTCAGACGCCTGGTGTGGATGGAACGTGCATTTCATGAGGCCTGCTGAATATTGCTGACGGAGTTCAGTTAGGCCCTGGATGCTGGGATATTGGCCTGGGGGGGAATGGGGAGGCTGGTTCATTTACTCCATCTTTTGCAGAGACAGTTGGTAATACCATTCCAGAATCAGAATTGAGTTTATTATTACCGACAGACTGTATCTCGTGAAATTTGTTGTTTTGTGGCAGCAGTAGAGTGCAAGAAATAAAAAAAAATACCTAAAAGTTAACATAGGTAGATAGATAAATAGATACTGAGATAAATAAATAACAAGGCTGATGCACCATCAATAACTCACTCTGAGACGTAAGAAGCGAGATATCGGCTTTTATTGACTGGAAGAATGAACAACACTACATCCTGGGGAACGAGGCTGGGCATCAGGCCTCAATCACCTTTATACAGGGGTCTGTGGGAGGAACCACAGGAGCAGTCAGCAGGGGTCTGTGGGAGGAACCACAGGAGCAGTCAGCAGGGGTCTGTGGGAGGAGCCACAGGAGCAGTCCAGACAGGTATATGTAGTTCACCACAAAGGCAAAAGAGGAACAGTGAGGAAGTATTCATGGCACGTTCAGAAATCTGGTGGCAGGGGTTAACTGCTATAAAGTTAACTGCTATAGCTAACTCAATCCTGGAAGACCATAAGAAACTAGGTAAAGCTGAGCGCCATTTTCTAATTTTGTATTGTCAAGTATAATTTGAGCTTTAAAGGCTTGATTGTTGTTTTGCACAAGAGGATGATGCATTTAATTTGACGACTTTCAGTAATTGTCTCTTATTGAAGGTGTCATCAGAGGTCGCAAACCAACAAGCACTACTTGCCTTTAAATGTACATCTATGGCACTCTCTCTAACAGGTTGCAGCATAATCACAGCTGCTGTTTGCTTTGTGTGGAGAGGCACCAGACACTGCGATGTACCTGCAAATCCAGTCTGGATATAGTTCTGATATTGTGGCTGCAGTTCTCAGAGGGCTCGTCAATAGTCGGTCTACAAATTCCATTCAGTTGTTTGCTGGGGAAGATCAAAGTTATTGCTGCACATAAGTGCTTCATTCAGCTTTCACAATCAAGGGAGCTCCTTAGTAACCAGACAGTTTTCATAGCTCTCATCTTAATCATTGCTATTGTTTTGTTATAACAATTTCCTCATAATCTGAAATGCTGACAGCTCACTATATTAACACCTACACTAACGTCTGTGGTGAGAAGTATTTTTTTATTGATGATTGAGACTGGTACACCTTATCTAAATATTTCAACACTCCCATGGAGATCTCTCAGCCAACCAGATCAGGTGATGAACAATAATTTACTCGCAGTCTTTCTCGACAGTGTTTGATATCAGTAGGACAGAATGACTCAAGGACACCTCAGTATGACTTCAAAATTATATTTTCCTCAGTGACTGAACGAGGAGTTGTAGACACGTAAACAAAAATTGAATATTGCAGATACAGAAAATCTGAAGCAAAAATGCCAGGAACACATGAAATGAGTGCAGGTAAATAGGAACAGACAGAGAGATAGGTCAGCACTGACTGGATGGGCCAAAAGGCCTGTTTCTGTGCTATAGTGCTCTATGACTTCATTACAACAGTCAAAAAATTTCAAGGTGTAACTATCTCATTAATGACAACGAGGAAATGGAAGAGCTCAAGGCCTGGTGCCAAGCAAAAAACCTCTTTCTCAATGTTAACAAAACAAAGGAGATGGCTATTGGCTTCAGGAGAAACCGAATCATTCACACCCCTTTTTACATTGGTGGCACAGCAGTTTCAAATTCCAGGGAGTGCACATCTCCCACAACCCTTCATGATCCCAACCATATTACGCACAACAGGGAAAGCTTACCCACACCTCTGCTTTCTGAGAAGGCTGAAGAGAGCTGGACTATACACATCTAAATTCACGACTTTCTACAGATGTTCAGCATCATAAGAAGCTACGTCATGGCATGGTATGGAAACAGCACTGCTGCGAACAGGAAGCCTCTACAATGGGTGGTCAAAAGTGCCCAATGCATCACTAGCACCAACCTACCTGCCACCAATGTTCTACTATTTATACAGAAAGGTGCCAGAAAAGGGCCAGTAACATCATGAGCGATCTCACCCATTCTGCTCACAGATTGCCTGTCACGTTCCCATCAGGGATGAGGCTACGCAGCATCTACGCCAGGACCAACAGACTCAAAAACAGTTAGTTTCCCCAAGTTAGGCTGATCAACACCTCCACTCACTAACCCACCCCTCCTCACCCCCAACCACCACTACTTTATCATTTCCTGTCAGTCAGCTAATGCACAAGCACTCCTATGCCAAGCATCACTTTATGTACGTACAATCAGTCTATGTATATAAGCCATCTCACGTATTTATATTTATTGTGTTTCTTATTGTTTTTTTTGAGTTGCATCGAATCTGGAGTAACAATTATTAAGTTCTGTTTTACACTTGTGTGCTGGAAATGACATTAAACAATCTTGATGGAATCATTCCTCAGCAACATTAAGTAATCTTCTGCTAATGTAATGCACTGAGGAATCAGAATCAGGTTTATTATTTCTGATTTATAGTATGAAAGTTGTTGCACTGTAGCAGCAGTACAGTGCAATATGTAAACACGACTACAAGTTACAATCAGAAGGTATAAGAGAAAATAAATAGTGCAGAAAGAGAGAAAAATAGTAAGGTAGTGTTCATGGGTTCACGGAGCTCAGAAATCTGATGGCAGAGTGGAAGCTACTTCTCTGAAAACAGTTAGCACCTCAGACTCCTGTATCTGCTCCCTGAGAGTGGTAATTAGAAGAGGGCGTGCCCTGGATAGTGAGTGTCTGTAACAATGGATGCCGCCTTCTTGAGGCATTGCCTTTTGAAGATGTTTTTGATGGTGGGGAGCTAGTGCCCATGATGGAGCTGGCTGAGACTAAACCCTCTGCAGCTTTTTCCAGTCCTGTGCAATTGGTGCCTCCGTACCTGATGAAAACACGCAGCGTGCTCCCCGCAGTACATCTATGCATTTGCTCGGGTCTTTGGTGACATACCAAAAATTAGAGAAATGTCTGGAAGTTAAAAACTGCATTTTAAATGTCTGATTGCGAATGAGATGGAGAATAACTGGGACAGAAAGAACTATTAAGTGACCCATAGTGATACTGGTGTTGTTGTGGTTTTCTACAGAGAAGGGAAAGGAAGAGGATGGGAAGGAAAATTGTCTTCACAGACATGCAGCAATGAAAAGCCACAGGCCAGGAGTGGAACTATAAAGGTAAAAGATGGTAGAAATAGCAATGCATAGTCGAGAGTGAGCTATGAGACTGAAGAGTGGCAAGTTACGATGCTTGGTTCATGGGTTTGCTGCTGTAAACTTCAGTTAATGATGGTCACTCTTTGGAACAAAGTGTCCTTAATTTCTTTGTAATGCTTCAAATAGACTCTTGCATGGGGATTGTTATAAATCACATTGATGTGACTCAGGCACAGAGATGTAACTCATAACAGGTGATATTTCCGTATGCAGAACAAGCTCAAAAGAGTTGCCATCATGTTTCATTACAGAAATTTCCATTTTCACCTACTTAGCACTGAGACTGAATTTCAAGTTATTTTTGACTAACTTTGATAATCATGCAATATTTAAAAATAATTTTCATCTTTTGAATTTTAAGTGGCTAGGAAGAGCTGATGAGAGGAACTGTTACATGCTCAGTGAAATAAATAAACTTAATAGGGTGAAGGCTTCATGCATTCATATAATCTTGTGACTTGCAAGTGGCCTCAGCTGAAACTAGCACATGACTCATCACATCATTCCTGATGTATTGCATCTGCAGGACGTGTAGTTCTGGACATCTGCAGCTGTGCAGTTAAAAGAAAAATACTTGCATCATTTTTTCAGTGACATTATTCCATCCTCTTATCTAAACCTGACATGCAGCCTCTTAGTCACACCCGAACCTTTACTGAAACCAAAATTGTGAGAGCTGACTTGATAAAAGTGTATAAGGCCAAGACAGAGCTGACTGCTAGTGGTGGCAACAACCAGTAGAAGAGGGCATCCCTTTGAGGTGAATAGAGCAAAATTTAGAGGAGATATCAAAGGTACAGTAAAAAAGTTTTACACAGAGCAGGTGCATGGAATGTGCCACTGGGTGTGGTATTAAAGGAAGATAGATACTTAGACCATACATGGTTAAAAGAAAAAATGCTGAGTTATGGGCTATGCTGAAGGAAAGGGTTAGATTTTCTTCAATAGGTTTCAACAGGCACACTTAATGTCAGAGAAATCTTGAAATTCTTTTTCTTTGCAAACATCCACGAAAAACAGAGGAGTGCCCTAAAGAATGAATGACAATTAAATGTTAGAACACCTAAGCCCCCCCCAGCTCACCCCTCCCACGCATGAGCAGCAGCAAAGCAACGATCCCCCTCCCCCCACCAGCAAAAAAAAGCAACCGTGCTCCCACCGAGCACTCAAGCGTGCAGCAAAGCATCAGTAAAGACACAGACTTGCAGTTACCCCAAGGACTACTTGTTCACCCCGTAATTCGACATGCCATCCCTAATAAGGGAAAAATAGATGTCTCCGTTTCACAGCGAGAGGGGAGACATAACAAAACAACCTGGATGTTAGAGGGATGGGATAGTAAATTTACTGATGACACAAAGGTTGGGGGTGTTGTGGATAGTGTGGAAGGCTGTCAGGGGTTACAGCGGGACATTGATAGGATGCAAAATTGGGCTGAGAAGTGGTAGATGGAGTTCAACCCAGATAAGTGTGAGGTGGTTCATTTTGTAGGTCAAATATGTCAGAATATAGCATTAATTCCAAGACTCTTGCAGTGTGGAGAATCAGCATGATCTTGGGGTCTGAGTCTATAGGACACTCAGAGCTACTATGCAGGTTGACTCTGATGTTAAGAAGGCGTACGGTGTATTGACCTTCATCAATCGTCAGATTGAGTTTAAGAGCTAAGAGGTAATGTTGCAGCTATATAGGACCCTGGTCAGACCCCACTTGGAGTACTGTGCTCAGTTCTGGTCGCCTCACTACCGGAAGGATGTGGAAACTATAGAAAGGGTGCAGAGGAGATTTACAAGGATGTTGCCTGGACTGGGGAACATGCCTTATGAGAATAGGTAGAGTGAACTCAGCCTTTTCTCCTTGGAGCGTCGGAGGATGAGAGGTGACCTGATGGAGGTGTACAAGATAATGAGAGGCATTGATCATGTGGATAGTCAGAGGCTTTTTCCCCAGGGTTGAAATGGCTAGCACGAGAGGGCATGGTTTTAAGCTGCTTGGAAGTAGGTACAGAGATGTCAGGGGTAAGTTTTTTACTCAGAGAGTGGTGAGTGCGTGGAATAGGCTGCCAGTGATGGTGCTGAAGATGGGTATGATAATGTCGTTTAAGAGACTTTCGGAAAGGTACATGGAGTTTAGAAAAGTAGAGGGCTATGGGTAAGCCTAGGTAGTTCTAAGGTAAGGACATGTTCGGCACAGCTTTATGGGCCAAAGGGCCTGTATTGTGCTGTAGGTTTTCTATTTCTCTAACTTGCTGATTAATGGTGTTAAAAGTCTGTTGCGTCCTTTTTTCTGAGCTCTGTGCCCAAAGAACTTGGGTCTTCAGACACACGGCCAGTAGCCGGCTGACTCCTTTCAATCTTCCATGTGCTCCCACGACTTCAACTTGTACAGTAAGTTGAAGTTAAAAGATTGGCACAATTCATGGGGGGGGGGGGGGGCGGGGGAGGGATGGTCTAAAGGGCCAAACTAAGTTGCACTGTTCTAAAACTCTGCAGAAGCTGTAAGTCTGAAATAAACTGAAAACACTAGACTGATCAAGCGGCATTGGTGGAGAGAGAAATTAAGTTAACATTTTCAACCTTTCAACAGAACTGGGACAACTGTTGTGAAGACAGCTTTACGTTGCAAATTTGGGGAGAAGTGAAGTATGAACAAAAGGGAGTCTATGATAAAGTAGAGACTGTAAGGAGCAGGCAGTCATTGTTCTTGACTGAAAGATGATGTTTTCTGGGATGGAGTGTCCTCTAAGTCCCCTTCTTTTCTCTCTGTATATCCATGATTGTGTCGCCACCTGCAACTCCAATCTGCTAATTAAATTTGCTGATGATACTACACCGATTGACCTAATCTCCAATAACAATGAGGCACCCTACAGAGAAGAAGTCATCACCCTGACACAGTGGTGTCAAGAAAAAAACCTCTCCCTCAATGTTGCAAAAACAGGAGCTGGTTGTGGACTACAGGAGGAATGGAGACAGGCTAACCCCTATTGACATCAATGGATCTGGGATTGAGAGGGTGAACAGCTTTAAGTTCCTCAGCATAAACATCACCAAGGGTCTCACATGTTCTGTACATACCAGCTGTGTGGTGAAAAAGCCACAACAGCACCTCTTTCACCTCAGACGGTTGAAGGAGTTTGGTATGGGCCCCCAAATCCTAAGAACTTTCTATAGTGGCACAATTGAGAGCATCCTGACTGGCTGCATCACTGCCTGGTACGGGAACTGTACTTCCTTCAATCACAGGACTCTGCAGAGAGTGGTGCGGACAGCCCAGCGCATCAGTAGATGTGGACTTCCCACTATTCTGGATATTTACAAAGACAGGTGTGTGAAAAGGGCCCGAAGGATCACTGGGACCCGGGTCACCCCAACACAAACTGTTCAAGCTGCTGCCATCCGGGAAGCAGTACTGTAGCATAAAAGCCAGGACCAACCGGCTCCGGGACAGCTTCTTCCACCAGGCCATCAGACTGAAGAATTCCTGTTGACACAACTGTATTTCTATGTTATTTTGATTGTCCTGTAGTGCATACTATTTATTATTAATGACTATAAATTACACAATCCACATTTAGATGGAGATGTAAAGATTTTTACTTCTCATGTATATGAAGGATGTAAGTAATAAACTCAGTTCAATTCAATTAAGAAGGTAATGGCAACAGTCAAACGGAGGTTTGGTGCCACGCTTGCAGACTGTCAGTATCCAGTAAGGGTCGACTCACACTAACTCCCACATCAGTAATATCTCAGTTTAAATTTGTTTTGAAATCCCGCTATGACCTCCAGGACCTCCCCCCTTCCTCTGTAATATTTTTCTTCCCTACAACCCAGCAGCATCACTGCACTTCTCCAAGTCTGAATTGAATTGAGATGAATTTGTTCATTATTGTCACAGGCTAAGGTACAGTGAATAAGTTTGTGTTGTTTGCCAAGGGAAAACGGTAACAATGCGGAGTAAGATGACAAGGTTACTGAGAAAGTGCAGGTCTGGCGGATAATATGGTGCAAGGCCATGTTGAGGCCAAGAATCCATCTCATCACACTAGGGTCTAATGATTCAATGGTCTATTAGGTTAAATACTTCTAAAGCAGGATAGAAATTTTCCTTGAACCTGTCAGTATATCCTTTTGGGCATGTGTATCTTCTGTCTGAAAAGAACGGGGAGTAGAAAGAATGTCAAAAGTGGGTGGGGGAGTTGATTAGTTTAGCTGCTTTAGTGAGGCATCAACAGCATCCATGGAGAGGAGGCTAGTCTTCAGAGTCAGTTGACTCGATAGTCCAATTTCTCAGGCAAGGCCGAATGCAAGCAGGCAGAGACGCGTTGCTGTGCTTTGTTCAAGTCTTGAGAAGAACTATGATGAAAAGAATGGAGTTAAATACATCACAATGAAATAATAATTAGCGGACACATTCATATTAATGAACACAACTGCCATAACTGTTGTGTTGCCAAATCAGTGTTGTGACAGGGCCCCTTCCCTAGGCGCAGCCCCTGAGGCGCCACAGACCTGTGTCCGCTGGAAGTACTGGATGAGCAATTTGTCCAAAATGTCCTATGCTGGGATCCATGTACGTTCTTCTGGACCATACTTTCCCAGTCCACAAGGTACTGGACCTTATCACATACCCAGCGAGATGCCAGGAGGCGCTGCACTGTATAAACAAGGGAACCATCTACCAAGTGTGGAGGAAGGGGAGGTGGGGTGACTGAGGCCAAGGAAGAGATAGTAACCCGCTTGAGGTAGGAAACATGGAATACTGGGTGGATCTTCAGTGATGCTGGTAGACGCAATCCATACGACACCTTGTTGGGAGCCTTTTCCACTACAAATGGTCCTGTGTAGCGTCGTATCAATTTGCAGCTCTCGACTTTCAGGGAAAGATCCCTTGATGCCAACCAGACCTCCTCTCCTGGCTTGAATGGCCTTCCCTGTCGATGGAGACAATCAGCCTTCCGCGAATGCTGTTTGTGGGCTTGCAGCAGAGAAGCCCTGGCTCATCTCCAGGTGCACTTGAGGCGCTGGATCAGCTGTTCAGCAGCAGGAACTCCTACATCAATCTCCTGATCAAGGAAGAGCAAGTTCTGGAATCCCTTCTGGCATTCAAAGGGAGATATACCAGTGGAACGTGACTGGAGGTTAGTATGGGTAGTCTCTGCCCAAACCAGTTGGGAGCTCCAGGACATGGGATTGGAAGAAGCAAGGCAGCACAGGGTTGTCTCAAACCCCTGGTTCACTCTCTCAGTCTGGTCATTGGATTAGGGGTGGAACCCAGACGAAAGGCTGGCCCTGGCTCCTACAAGAGAGCAGAAAGCCTTCCAAAAGCGGGAAGTGAACTGTGGTCCACGATCAGATACTGAACATGTGTTGAACCATGGGTGTGGCAGTCTCACGAGCTGATGGGACCTTGGGGAGGGTAATGAAGTGGGCAGCCTTGGAAAATCATTCCACAATGACCAAAGTGGTTGTATTTCCATTAGGTGGGGGCAACCCAGTGATGAAATCTACTGAGAGGTGGGACCAGGGGTGATGGGACCCAGGCAGTGGACATAACAGACCTGCACGACACTGGCGTGATGTCTTGTTCCAAGCGCAGGTGGGACAGGCAGATACAAAGTCATGGACATCCTGGGACATAGATGACCACCAAAATTGTCTCTTTACAAACTCCCGTGTCCGTTGAATTCCCGGATGCCCGGCCAGATGGGAGGAGTGACCCCATTCCAACATTTTGGCCTTCCTTTTACTGAAGACCTGAAGGAGATCTGCATATTCATCCAGAATCCCACACAGGTTCACAACCTTAGCTGACACAGGAGGGGGTTCATGGAACACAGCTTGAGCTGGACCCAGACAGGTAGACAGGCATGCCGGTCCCCACTCTAGGAGAACCTTCAGAGACCAATCGATCCATGGGTTATGTCAGGATAACCAGGGGAGACCAAGTACCAGTGGCAGTTCAGGTGAATTAACCAGATAGAAAGAGTTCTTCTTTATGATTACCTTTGAGCACCAGTTGGAAGGGATGGGTGAAAAGGTGGATCTGGCCGGTGCACAGAAGTCGATTGTCCAGCACCGTGACGTTGATCTTTTCTTTTAATTCCTGAGTCAGAACTCACCATCTCTGAGCGAGAGAGATGTCCATGAGATTGCCAGCTGCACCGGAGTCAATAAACGCCTTAAGTTCATGGGTCTGAGACCTCCACAACTAGGAAGCTGCGAGCATTACAGAATTAGGGGAAGCTGACTGAAGAGAGAACCGACCCATCAGGATTCCCCTCCCTGCTGACGGGTATCCTCTTTTACTGTGCGCTTGGAACGTGCTGCCCGGAAGTGTCCTGGATCATCAGAATAGAGGCAGGAACCTGTTCTCTGGCACCGCTATCGTTCCTCCTGAGACAGGCGCATGCGCTCCACTTGCATAGGCTCCTCCATGGGCCGGGTGCTGGGTGGTGAGGGAGGGAGAGAGGGCGAGGAACGACAGTGATCAGGTGAGGGAGGGAGAGAGGGTGAGGAAAGATGGCGATCAGGTGAGGGAGGGAGAGAGGGCGAGGAATGACAGTGATCAGGTGAGGGAGGGAGAGAGGGCGAGGAACGACAGTGATCAGGTGAGGGAGGGAGAGAGGGCGAGGAATGACGGTGATCGGGTGAGGAAAGATGGTGATCAGGTGAGGGAGGGAGAGAGGGCGAGGAACGACGGTGATCAGGTGAGGGAGAGAGAGAGGGCAAGGAATGACGGTGATCGGGTGAGGGAGGGAGAGAGGGTGAGGAAAGATGGTGATCAGGTGAGGGAGGGAGAGAGGGCGAGGAACGACAGTGATCAGGTGAGGGAGGGAGAGAGGGCGAGGAATGACGGTGATCGGGTGAGGGAGGGAGAGAGGGTGAGGAAAGATGGTGATCAGGTGAGGGAGAGAGAGAGGGGGTGAGGAATGACAGTGATCGGGTGAGGGAGGGAGAGAGGGTGAGGAATGACGGTGATCGGGTGAGGGAGGGAGAGAGGGTGAGGAACGATGGTGATCAGGTGAGGGAGGGAGAGAGGGCGAGGAACGATGGTGATCAGGTGAGGGAGAGAGAGAGGGTGAGGAATGACAGTGATCGGGTGAGGGAGGGAGAGAGGGTGAGGAAAGATGGTGATCAGGTGAGGGAGGGAGAGAGGGTGAGGAATGACAGTGATCAGGTGAGGGAGAGAGAGAGGGCAAGGAATGACGGTGATCGGGTGAGGGAGGGAGAGAGGGCGAGGAACGACAGTGATCAGGTGAGGGAGGGAGAGAGGGCGAGGAATGACGGTGATCGGGTGAGGGCGGGAGAGAGGGCAAGGAATGACGGTGATCAGATGGCACATAGGAAGCTTGAAACATTCTTCCTGTGCGCCACTCAGTCATCAGGTCGTCAACTCCAATAGCTAGATTAATCAGGTCATCCAGACTATCCTGCTCATCTCACACAGCAATCTCACGCCAGACCCCTGCTATCAGTCCACACTGGAAGGCAGTGATGAGAGATCTCACATTCCATCCCATCTCTACTGCAAATGTGCAGAATTTGACTGCATAGGCTCTCACCGTTCCTCTGCCATGGCACAGGTCCAAGAGTCAGTAGGCAGCCTCCTAACCCCGTACTGCAAGGTCAAAAACCTTCCTTAACTCCGCCATGAAATGTCGGAAAGACTGGGCTGTGAGGGCATCCTTGCTCCCGTACAGCACTGAACAGGCTGAGTGGAGGTTCATCTAGGAGATTGACCATGTACGCCAGTTTTCGCGCATCATCACCTAAATGACTTGGGATGTCAGCTCGCATTGGGTAATAAAATTCCTGCAGCCATCAGGATCACCAGAATATCTGCCTGGTGGTGGAATACTCTCTTCCTGTACGGATGCAGGAGTCTGTGGGTTCCAAAGGTGGGAGTCAGTTCTAGTCTGTGAGCATTATTAGTAGAGGTGGTTGTTGGGGCAGCAGAAAAGGAGGACCTGCGAGATGCTGGGGAGAGGGATTGAGGTGGCCAGGGGCTGCTGAGTTGCACTGGTTAACAGCTGTCATCTGACACTGGCTGTCCACAGTGAGCTTGTGGACGGTGTCCGTGAGAGTGGAAACCGCAGACATCTGACTCCAATTTTCTGTGGTGAGCTGTTCAACCATTGTGGCTGGGGATGATAACCGTTCCTCCAGATGAGACTGGGCTTGTCGGCACGAGATTACCTGCCTCATTGCCTACGTAACTTCACTCAGAACAGATTCCATTGCCTGTAGCTTGTCCCCTGCCTGACCAATGAATGTCAGGGCCAGGGTCAGCTACTCTCTCTCTGCTGGGTCCATCTTTGTGTGGTCGAGACTTGCTGTCAATCGTGTTTGGATATGGCCCACGTGCAGAGCGAGATACACTGAAGTGGGTCGATAGCTTACAGACTTTAATGTGAACAGAGTTAGAGGGAAAAGAAGACAATAAACACTCAGCCAAACAGGGCCGTTAATTTAAATTCTCAAATGGAAAAGGAAGCCAATACTATGGCTGAAAGGAATAAATAAATGTAAAATGAATAGTGCTGGTCTTCAGAGTCAGTTGACTCGACAGTCCAGTTTCTCAGGCAAGACAGAATACAAGCAAGCAGTGAAGCATTGCTGTGCTTTGTTCAAGTCTCAACAAAGCATTGTGACAAAAAGAATAGAGTTAAAAATACTATCATAATGAAATAATAATTACCTGACTCGTGCATATTCATGAACACAACTGCTTTATCTGTTGCGCTGCCAAATCTGTGGTTGTGATACAGGCAGTATCTATGGAAAAGATTAAACAGACAATGTTTTGGGTTGAAACCCTTCATCAGGTTTCAGCCTGAAACGTCGACTATTTACTCTTTTCCATTGAACCTGCCTAGCCTGTTGAGTTCCTCCAGCATTTTGTATGTATTACTTTGATTTCCAGCATCTGCAGATTTTCGCTTGTTTATGCGTCCAGACAGGATAGTTTCTATCTTACATTGTCAAAAAATTGTGAGGGTCAAAGGAGACATGCCAGATTTCTTTAGCCTCCTGAAGAAGTTGAGGCGCTAATGTTCTTTCTTGGCTGTGGCATACATGTGGTTGGACCAGGACTTGCTGTTGGTGATGCTCCCCACTAGGAACATGAAGCTTTCAGTGCATCTACAAATGCCATTGCTTTGTGAATGGCAGTCATGCCTTTAAATGCCAGGGTGTTTATCTCTGGAATGCCCTCCCTCAGCTTATCTATCCCAAGCTTTAGGTTATATGATGTAAATATCTAAACATTTATCTTATAGACAGAGAATTTTGAAGGAATTCTATTTTTCCTCTCTTTAATTTTATGCTATTTTCAGGAAAGAAGCATTCATCCATCCATGGCCACTCCGTAGTGTAACAGTTAGCAAAATCGCTTCACGATGTTAGTGATCGCCGACTAGGATGTGATTGCTGTGTGGAAGGAGCTTGTATGTTTTCCCCTTTCCTCCGGGTGTTCCAGTAATTTCCCACATTCCAAAGACATATGGTTAGGGTTAGGGTTAGCAAGTTGTGGAGATGTTATGTTGGTGTTGGGAGCATGGCAACACTTGCAAATTGTCCCCAGCACATTCCTTGCTGATTTGGTTTGACTGATTTGCCTTTCACTGTATGTTTCGATGCACATGAGACAAATAAATCTCATCTTTTTATCTTTAAAAATCATCTAACCTGAGTTAGAACTGCAGTAGGAAATCATTAGCACCTCCACAAAACGTTAGAGCCTTAAGTTCACATATTATTTCCTTGTAGTATTTATCTGAGGGGATGAGGTAAACAGGATTTCGGTGATTCCAATAGAAGTGTTGGTGGCTCTTCTCAATAATCAATCAGAAGATTAATAATGCAAGCTTATGCAAGTATTTGCATAATGTGTCTCTTTTTTTGTGTGTGTGGTGTATCTGTCTGTCTGCTTTCTATATGTCTGTGTGTGTGTGTGTAGATGCATCTGTGTATAACATATATTCCACAATTAAATTTCTAGGGTCCAACTTTGTGTAAATTAAAAACTGAATTGGACTGTAAAATGATTATTTAGGTTTCCTGGTATCTCTATGGATGACTGAGCAGTGTAAGGCTGAGCTGGGTATAAAAATGGTATATTCTGCCGAGTTGGGTTGAATTATGAGGCCAAAAATTAAATTTGGATGTTGATTTAAATGGGTAAATAATGGAAACTTCTTGTGTTGGAGGGGAAAACATTGAAGTTAGATCTAGGCTACTTAATAACAATGCCGTAAGTCATTTCTTTACATAGATTACTGTTTGATGTTGGATCAATTGGAAATAATTAATGTTTCTTTTAAGGAATTTTGAATGAAGGTACAGATGGAAGGAGTTAAAACAAAGATCAGCCATTATCTGTATGGGTGTTTAGAGATGCTTGTGAGCCTGGGAAATAATGTGCAAACATTAGGTAGGGAGATATTTTGATGCTGACTATGAATAAGTACTTTGTACCATTTTCATGTGAAGATTTATCGGAGATAAGTGTGAGATTGCTTATTACAACACAGCGACAGTACAGCAACCTAAATAACCATTTTGAGCAGAGAGGTAAAACATCAGAAAGATATTTACAATTTTTAAGTCAAATTTGTCTGTTAAATATTAAAGTTTTCATAAATAATTCAGCCATACCCATAGAGTTCAGAAGCTCATGATACATTATATATTGTACTGTCAAGAAACCATACTTAAAAATACCACATCAAATAGAAACAACATATTTTATTAGACTATGAAGTGGTTTGGAGCATCGTCACAAGTATTCATAAAATGGTGAAGCATTTGCAGTTTGTTAACATGTAACCTAACTCTTTCACAGAAACCACAGCTTAACAGAAAAGTTATGGAATTGGGGTTTGCTCAGGGAAAGTATGTAATTTGAAAAAAAATCTGCCAATAAAACTATAATAGTTGCCCCTGAGCACAGTATTAACTAGCATACCAGTGCATAAGGGTTTCTTCTTCAATCTGATCCTGCAGTTTTCTATTAAGTCTCTGAAAATATGGTAAACCAAAATCTTTAAAAAGATTTTCTTGCAATGCTGTGACTACATGCATTTTGAGAAATGTTCAATTTCTGAAGCTTTCAGCAGGACTGTCACTCAAATATAATCCCATTTTCAGAAGCAAGTATTTAAATACTTTATGCTGGTAGAATGATTGCAGCTTGTAGCAGCGAATTGAAATAGATGCTGCAATTTTAAAGGTTCGTTGAGATAGTTTCTTTAAAGGAAATTTTATCAGAGATGAATTCTGAAGTAAAGTCATTGATCAGGAACATGACCTGTGTTTTATTACCCACAGATGCTGCCTGACATGCTGAGGTATTTCTGCATTTTCTGACTGATTTAAAATTTCCATCTGCATTATTTTAAATTTTGATTGATTCAAAATTTATGTAGACACCATAAGACATAGGAACAGAATTAGGCCATTTGGGCTATTAGATTTGATCCTTAATTCCATCATGGCTGATTTATTATCCCGTTCAACCCCATTCTCCCGCCTTCTCCCCATAGCCTTTGACCCTTGCTAATCAAGAACCTATTAAACGCAACTTTAAGTATCTCAAATAGCCTGGCCTCTACAGCAGTCTATGATAAAGAATTCCACGGATT
This sequence comes from Hemitrygon akajei, assembly GCF_048418815.1. Taxonomy (NCBI): domain Eukaryota; kingdom Metazoa; phylum Chordata; class Chondrichthyes; order Myliobatiformes; family Dasyatidae; genus Hemitrygon; species Hemitrygon akajei. The sequence continues at coordinate 147,200,071 of NC_133131.1, forward strand.
CACCACCCTTCAGAATCAGAATCAGAATCAGGTTTATTATCACCGGCATGTGATATCAAATTTGTTAACTTAGCAGCAACAGTTCAATGCAATACGTAACAGAGAAGAAAAAAATAAGTAAAATAAAACATAATAATAAATAAACAAATAAATCAATTATGTATATTGAATAGATTATTAAAAATGTCCAAAAACAGAAATACTGTATATTTTAAAAAGTGAGGTAGTGTCCAAAGCTTCAATGTCCATTTAGGAATTGGATGGCAGAGGGGAAGAAGCTATTCCTGAATCGCTGAGTTTGTGCCTTCAGGCTTCTGTACCTCCTACCTGATGGTAACAGTGAGAAAAGGGCATGCCTTGGGTGCTGGAAGTCCTTAATAATTGACATTGCCATTCTGAGACACGGCTCCCTACAGTGAATTGTTACAGACCCAAGTGCAAGTTTTTTTCTGATGGTCATATCTGTGAGTGAACTTCCACTCTGTGAAATTAAACGTCAGGGAGAAGGGACAAACTCACATCAAGAAGCATAGACAGAAGGGCCTACTCCATGCTCTAAGTCAATAAACAAATAAATAATTTTTTTAAATGCCTATCCGAGCTAACCATATTTGTCTCTGTTTGGCCTACATCCATCAGCCTTTTCTATACATTTTCCCTTCCCTATTTTTCAGATTCATTCACTTACTCACATACTTGTGGCAATATGCAGTGCCTAATCAACACAGCTGAACCTTGTTTTGGAATGTGAGAAGAAACCAGACCAGCAAGAGGAACATTTATTTTTATGGGGAGAATGTGAAAATTATACATATATAATGCTGGACATCAGGGTTGAACCCAGGTCACTGAAGTTACCAGACTACAAATCTACTAATTATCCGTCAAGATCTCTGAGCATCTCTCCTGCATTGATAGATGCTTATTTAGCCGCCTGGATGCTAAATGTGAAACCTTCTTCGAACCATGCATTCAGGTAGCCACCAGCCCAAGCACTTCATAAGGTACCTTAGTGCTTTGAAAGTATTTCTGTGAAGCAAATGTTATGGTGGCAAAGATGTGCTTTAACTCCGAGATGTTCTAAACATCTTGGGTGGATATTGTAACTGTGGTTTGGGATTAGTTTGCTTCATTGTATCTTTTTATCACCTCTTCCTATTATTATATTAATCGGAGAAAATAGAACAAATAGTTCAGCCCAGGAACTACCCTTATGGCCCACAATGTCTGTGCCATCAAAGTTCAAAGTACATTTATTATCAAGTATTTATACTACATACAAGCTTAAGATTTGTCTCCTCACAGGTAGGCACAAACAAAGAAATCTGAAAGAACCCATTAAAAAAAGACTGTCAAACACCCAAAATGCAGAAAATAAAACAAATCATGCAAACAAGAAATGTAAGTAATTATACCAAGTTAAACTGAACCCATCTGCCTGCACAAGACCCATATTATCTCAATCCCTACATGTTCATGTGCCCAAGTAAGAGCCACTTGAACATCACTATCATGCCTGATCCCACCTTCCCTAGCAGGCACACTCCATCACCTACCACTCTCTGTACAAAATGTTCACTCCGATTCTTTGGTTTCCCTTTCATTCTATATCATATCTGCAGGAAATCAGATTCCTTATTAAGGTCATTATGTATTACCTTTCTTAAGTATCATCTTGAAAAACTGGTGAAGTGCCATCTCCTTAAACTACTACAGTCTGTGTTAAAGGTAAACCCACAAGGGAGAGAGGGGAAGAGGGAGAGAGGGAAAGAGGGAGAGAGGGAAAGAGGGAGAGAGGGGAGAGAGTGTTACAATGGGGCATTGAGAGCGGACCCAAGTGCAAGACACAGACACTGAGATTATATAAACTGAACTGTGTTTATTGAGAATTACTAGGAAGGCCAGGAATAAGGAAAAATGTCAAAATGGACATAAATGCTGGAGAACAAATCGGTAAAACCTGGACTTGACTTGACTTGAAACTTGGACTTGACTGGACTGGAACACAGACTTGGACAACGAAGAGACAGAGTAGCCATCTCAGAGCAGCGACAAATGGCCGGACCCACTCAGCCAGAAGGATTTAGACAACGAAGAGACAGGATACCCAACTCAGAGCAGCAGCGAACGGCGAGACCCACTCCGCCGGAGGGACTTGGACAACGAGGAGACAAAACCACACAATGACAGTCCATTCATATCTTTGCTTGGAGTGACAGCAAATGACCAGCAATTCTCAGCCGTCCATGAAAATGACAGAATCCGTACCTTACTCAGAGCAGCGGCAAACAGCCGGCGACTCAGCTGGACATGAAAACGACTTAATTCGCTGAGCAGCCACAGGCACTGAAGTAACTTAGACTTCACAATTCCCAGCGGCTCCGATGATGGTCCAGACTTCTCGGCAGCCCGGCGCCTGAATCCGCTGGCCTGGCTTCTGGTGACGAGCTTCTTGGTGTGAGTTTCTGATGACGGTCCAGCGAAGGAATAGCTTAACCCTGGAACTATTTATGTTGCAGGCTCAAAATGAGGATCAGGTGCCTCAATCAAGGTGCCCAACGGAACACAGGAAAAAGAAATAACCGGAATGCAGAGTCCACGGACCGGACTGTGACAGAGAGTGGAGGAGAGAGAGGGGAAGAGACAGTTAGAGAGAGGGGGAGGGGGAGATAGGGGGAGAGAGTTGGGAGTAAGGGGTGAGACGGGGAGACAGAGAAGGGAGACGGGGAGAGGAAGAAGAGGAGGAGAGAGGAGAGGGAGGAAGAGAAGAGGGGAGGGGAGAGACGGGTAGAGAGAGGAGGTAGAGGGAGAGGGAAAGATAAATATAAAAATAAAATTAGTATCTGCTGGAGTGAGGATTTCAAAGAACTTCTCAACCAGCACTCTTGCGACGTTGTGAGTTTGAACTAATATCACACAGTATATTATCAGATCCCATTTCACTGCCATCCCACACGGCCAAGATATTTGAAACTAGGAATGGAAGAACTCACAACTTCACCTCCTGGATCTGCGAAATAGAGTAAAAGCCAGGAGGCTTTTAAAACCCCCCTAAAAAAAAAATGCTCTAGGTCTGATCATCCTCAATAAAAGAACTTAAGTTGCATTGCGTTAATTATGGAGGGCCAGAGGAGTCTCCCTGCTCTTTGCCAAGGGAAAATAATCACTAGGGTCTTCTTTAGCTGCCTCCTCCCAATGGCTGAAGAGTTGCTCCTGCTGCTTCATTGTCGATTCCATTCATCTAATGGCACAATGTTCATCCTGTGGCAACTTGAAGGAAGTGTCAACCAGTTTACATGGATTTTGTAGACCTTATCTCAGTTAAATGGAAGGAATTCCAGCTTGTCCATGTCAAATCTCATTGCACTCTACAATTTCAGCTCCATTCTACACCAAGCTGATACACTGAAATGTTTGACCTACAGACCCAATTTCAGTGGGTACTGAATTTCGTGAAGACTGTGAAATCACTCTTATCTTTTTCTCAAAATTTCTCAGTGCAGCACAGTGCCTCGCTTGCATCAAGCCTTCTGCTGGAGTGGAGCTAATCTTCTGGACAAATGAGAAACTGTTCTACTTAACACAACACTAACTTGTTTTATGCCAATTCTGATAAATATCTTCAATCCGAAGCTTTATCTCAGCTTATGTTTCCACAGATGCTGCCTGGCTGCTGAATTCTTTACCAGCATATTTTCTGTTTTTATTCCTTATTTACAGCATTAGTAGTTTACTTTTCTGATTTTCATTAACTTCATCCTCTGCCTTTTCCCACCCCAAAACCAAGGACACGTTAACCTTCCTCGTCAAGTTTGTATATGTGCATATTTAAACACTGATTTCTAAGATAACGTTGTAACTCGTTCGTGCTAACAGTTAGAACATCTCATAACATCTTCAGCAGAAAACTACCATTCCAACTTGCTCCTGCCTCTCAAAACTATCCCCCCGCTGCCTAACCAACCCTGGCAGGGCAGATTAAGAGAAAAGACAAGAGAACCGTGCAGATACTGAAGTCAGTAACAATAATTGGAGTGTGTAATTGGACTTGTGCCAACCAACATTCCATTAAGGGTGTGGACATTTGATTTAAAAAATCTCTATAAAGAAAGACATCTACAAATGTTCACAGAGTGCTAAAGACACACTAACTCTGCTGTCTGAGACAGTAAACAGAAACCAGAGCAGCAGATGGCCCCAGTTATTACCTACTCTGTTGCAACAGGAATCTTGTCCCAACATGATAAGTAGCAAAATCCTGACAATTAAACTGATCCAAGTGATGATAGATCTGTACAGGAACAGAGTAACGCCTAACTGACTTTGCCGTGTGATCCACACCTTGGTGTGAAAATTGCCAGTGGCTTTTCTCTTCATTACCTTGAGGCTTGCAGGGAGATGTGAACAGGTTGTTTCCAGTCTCCTCAATCAAATATTGAACACAAGCAATGAACATCAGACTGCACTAGGCTTTAGTCCCATAATTCCTTGTGCAAATGACCCCTTAATCCCTTTGTACCCCATCGAGTGGTACATTCAGTTCGTTCAACCTCATTGAGATGTTGGTGTAATTCACTGCATCCCATTATGAGGCCTTTCCGCAGCAACAATGACAACGTTTCAGAGAGGCCCATTACGCAAGCTGAGTTGCGGTGGGGTCCAGATAGAAGTGTTTTCTTAGACCCGACTGAGACCAGAATGGGTTTACTGTTATTTATTTTCTCTGTGACCACGCAGCCATAACCAATGACTGAATGGTTCGATTGAACTCATGTCGGATCATGAAAACTAAATTACTTATTGGCTCTCAGAATTAGACACAAGGTTCAAAACTAACACTTTGGCAGTACAGTCATCAAAGTAATTCAACAAGGGAAGCAGAAAGAAGTTATTTTCCAGCAGTGTTGCTTCAAGAATGATGCATTGGGCAAGGCTCACATCATTTTCCTTTGATATTTGGTCTGGTTTCAAGATAATATACATTCTCACTGCCCCACAAAAGCAGATTGATGAATTTGTAGCACACTCTAACTTTATGACTTGTCAAGGAAGATACAGATAAAAGTGATGATTACCTGCTTTTACCACAGTGGCTGTGGGATCAGATTACCCATTTTCCATTGACATTGCTAACATTATGTTTCCAAATCTGTGCATCACTGCAGAGGTACATCCAAAATACCTAGCACATAAGTGATTTAGGCTGGAGGAGGGACATGGAGGCAATTCTTCAGCCAAGGATCTCATAACTTGGCACAGCCTGCAAAAGCAAATCAAGGAAACAAGACACCAGAAGTGGAGGAAAACGAGAGCACTAAGAGCGGATGAGGTGGCAATGATAGAGCACGTGTTAATCTGTCTCGTTAGATAGAGGAAACCTTGTGTTATCAAGATGTTTGAAGCGATGAACGACACAAAATAAAAGCTGGCAACAGCTACATCTTAGTTGCTTGAGGCATTGTGTTGTTTTCAGTCAATGACATACTTTGAAAGGTATTGTCAAGGATGGAAGACTCACCAGTATGTTTACAGGACTGAGCACTGAAACTTTCTTTCTGTGGGGCAGCATCTCTTACTGATACTGTGTTGAATTCCACAGCTTTATTCCTTGAGGATTTCATCCACTGTGTTGTGCTACTCTCAGTCAAGTGATTGGAATCAATACTTTAGGCTCTTTCAATACCATAAGACCATAAGAAATAGGAGAAAAATTAGGCCATTTGGCCCATCGAGTCTGCTCCACATTCAATCATGGCTGATCCTTTTCTCCCCTCCTCAGCCCCACTCCCTGGCCTTCTCCCATTACCTTTGATGCTGTATCCAATCAAGAACCTATCAAGCTCTTTTCTTGGATGAGGAGCCCAGAACTGTTCACAATACTCAAGGTGAGGTTTCACGAGTGCCTTATAAAGCTTCAGCATTACATCCCTGCTCTTGTATTGTGAATCTTTTGAAATGAATTTTAACATTGCGTTGCCTTCCACACCACTGACTCTACCAACATGTTAACCTTGTTTCACACAAGGACTCCCAAATCCCTTTGCAGCTCAGATTTTCAGATTTTCCGCCTGTTTAGAAAACAGTCCGCACATTTATTTCTATTACCAAAGTGAATGACCATGCATCTTTCAACATCATATTTCATTTGCCACTCTCTTGCCCATTCTCCTAACCTGTGTAACTCCTGCATCCTACCTGTTTCCTCAACACTACCTGCCCCTCCACCAATCTTCATATCATCTGCAAACTTGGCAACAAAGCCATCTATTCCATCATCTAAATTATTGATATAGAGTACAGCATAAAAAGAAGTGGTCCCAACACCGACCCCTGCGGAAAACCACTTGTCCCTGGCAGTCAACCAAAAAAGGATCCTTTTACTCCCACTCGCTGATTCTTACCAATCAGCCAAAGCTCTGAACACCTTAGTAACTTTCCTGTAATACCATGAGTTCTTAACTTGGTAAGCTGCCTCATGTGTGGCATCTTGCCAAAGGCCCTCTGGAAGTTCAAATATACAACATCCTCTGCATCCCCTTTATCTATCCTACTTATAACTTCCTCAAAGAATTCCAACAGGTTTATCAGACAAGCTTTTCCCTTAAAGAAACCATTTGACTTTCTCTTGTCCTCTGTCACCAAGTACTTGATAACCTCATCCTTAACAATTGACTCCAACAGCTTCACAACCACTGAGGTCAGGCTAACTGGTCTTTAGTGCATTGCAGATCTATGAAGGATTGGAAACACACAACATTGAGTTAATGGGTGAGGTGAAGAGTCCATTCTGCCCAAATGTGACATTAAAAGATTACTGTCAAATCTCTGTTAGAAAGCAAACCAGATCATTTTAAGTAATGAAAAAATGCAAAGCCTGATTAGAAGAATTATTAAGGGTATCATTGTAAAATGTTGGCAGCACAGTAACACAACAGTTACTACTGTGGCCTCACAGCTACAGGTATGTGGGTTCAATCCCAGCCTGAGGTGTTGTTGATGTGAAGTTGATGACCACATGGGTTTCTTGCAAATGATCTGATTATCTGCCACATCTCAAGTAAATGCAGTTAAGTTAAATTAAGTTAATAAACTAATGTAAATTTTACTTCATTGTGGGTAAATTGCAAAAGAATCATAGGGATATTTGAGAGAGGATATAGAAAAATAAGAGGAAGGGAATGGGACTGATGAGGTTGCCCAGCTGAAAGTTGTCATGGACTCAATAGTCTCTTTCTATGTTGTCCTAATGTAAGAACAATGTGGTGACCTGGATAAATCAGGTGGACTTTGGTCAGATTTTGTTGGAATTGTTCTGTACCACTGAGTACTTGGATGACAGACTTGAATGGAGCACCAACACAGAGGCTGTTTACAAGAAGGGCCAGAGTCACCTCTACTTCCGGAGGAGATTTGAGGTCCTTTAGAGTATGCAGGCTTCTCCTTTACATGTTCTACCAGACTGTTGTTGCCAGTACAGTCTTCTATGTCATGGTGTGTTGGGGCAATGGCATCAACATGGATGATGCCAACAGTCTCAGTAAACTGATTAGAAATGCTGGTTCTGTAGCAGGAGTCAAACTGGACACACTGGTCGAACAAAGAACCCTGGCAATTCTGGACAATGTTTCTCACACCCTGGATGCCACCTTGGCTGATCAAAGGATCACCTTTTGTAATAAACTAAGACAACTGTGCTCCTCCAAAGAGAGTTATATGAGGTCACTCTTTCCCATGGCCAGAAGTCTCTATAATGAGTCAACCTATAGGCAGGGAAGTGATGACCCCCACTCCTGTTAGACTGTTTAAGATAACCTAGTTTTATTTATTCTCTTACTTCTCTTCTAATATTGTATAACTGTGACACTGTAATTTCCTTTGGGATCTATTTATTTTAATTTGACACTGATGCAGCTGTATTGGTGATGTACAAATCTGTGTAGATAGCACTCTACCAAAGGAGGTGTAACCCACAGCTTCCCTTCAACAGCCTGCGAGTCACCCTTGGGCAAGATGCGGCACCCGCTTACTATCGACCAGGATCATGTTAAGCTATGGGAGCAGGTGGTGGATGGTCGTATGAGCAGCAGGTGCATATCACAAGTCCAGGCAGACAATCTCTGAAGAGTGTAAATAACGACTGTGGTCACCCATCTCGTAAAGTCACTGCCCAGAAGAAGCACTTCTGTAGAAGAATTTGCCAAGAACAATCATGGTTATGGAAAGACTATGATCACGTATGTCATAATGGCACTCCACATAATGAATGAATGATTGAGTGATTGGCAATACAAAGCTGATCTTTAAAAAATGTTAGTAAAATATAAATTTGCTAGGTGTTATAGTCAATTTCAGGGAGCCTTTGGAAATCCTTTATACAATTGTTAGGGAAAGGATCATGTTGATTGGAATATGTGAAGACAAGGTGGGAGCTGAAGCAAAGCTCTTTCTTCTAAGTGTCCCACAGCAAGGATCCAGGTTGATAAGCTGAAGCTGGCTATCAAAGATAGTGCTTGAATGAGGAGTGACAAAGAACTTGAAGAAACTCTGCATCAGTGTCAGTACTTGACAAGTACTCTAAGGTGCTTTTTATGATGAATTTAATGGAATTCAATGAGAGCCGAGATTCATCTGAAGGAGAATGCCACACTTCACTTCTTCAAACATGACCTGCAATGTGCAGTCTGAAAGAGAAGGTCAAGACGTAGTTAAAGACACAACAAGGACTGGTTCATTTTCTTGATGGAGCTGTCCTAATTGCTCTTGTTATTGTGATTACCAGTGGTCTGTTCAACATCTATGGTGATCATATAATGAAAACCAACAGAGAAACAAATTAGACAGAGACCCCTTACCTCTGACTGATGAGTTGTTTGCTTTGCTAAGGGTTCAAAATTCAAAGTACATGTATTATCAAAGTATGTATACATAGAGTATTCAGCTTGAAGATTCATCCCCTTACAGGTGGCCATAAAACAAAGACTCTCAAAAGCACCCATTTAAAAAATACTGACCAACACCCAATGTGTAGAGAGAGAAAAATAACAAATCGTGCAAGCAATAAAAATGAGCGACTAGCAATTAGAATGAAAGTGAGTCTTCAGACATGAAGCCTGGAACAGCCAGAACAGGCCACATCCTGAGCTTAAGCCTCAGTGCAGTGAAGAGTGGAGCAAATGTCACAGAGCCGTAAACAGAACCACACCTCTGGCCCTGGCACCCTACCTTTTGAATCGTCTGGCCCATCTGAATTGTCCAAACATTGGGTCATTCCTTGCTCTAGGACAGGGGACCTGTCACATTGATACATTCTGGGTCTGAACCCTGCTGCCACATTTCAGCCCATTCCCGACCTTTCCAAATTGGCCCGGAGCTTAGATCAATCAAGTCTTGGTCTTGCTTTAGGTAGATAGGCCTCAATTCTGCCTTTCCTCTGCTCTGACGTTGATCCACTCCAATTGCCGTGACTTTGTCTCAAATGTGCCGACCACACCCTACACCTGCACACTTTGACCTCAACTCATCCTCACCTTTGTTCATTTCTCCATTGTTTGCAGTGATCATTTACCATAGTGTTTTTTACAGAAAAAGTGTTATTATTAATAAAGTATTTAGTTGTATTCCTTGTTTTGGTAACCACCGGTCAGAAGTCACTCACCTTCAGCAGTACTATCTAACAAGGAGCAGAAGTCTTCATAATCCTTGAAGTGTCCTTTATCTACCAGACTATCAAGATAATCAAACTGTCAAATACGTTCAGGAGGAGAAATGAGGAAAGACTGCACCAACGGATTCTGCAGATCCAAGTGACTTCTTCCAGTTAGTCCATGAGGCAGTTTATTTCTCTTCTTTTATGTCTTTCTTTTCTTTTCACGTGTTTGTAGTTCTGTCAGAGTCTGTGATCTATGGTTTGGGCTGCTATTCTTTGTTGGCGCTGGGTTTCCGACTGATTGTGTGGCCTAGTGCTTCACTGTTTCCGGGAATATCCTGGAAGACGAGCGCCTCGGGACTGAGAGGTCCGAAGTCAGGGATCAGCCCCGTGAGTGACTCGGATCCTGTCGATTTTGCTGACAGAAGGCGTCATGGAAGACTGAGGCTTTGGGGCTGGAGCACTGAGTCAGCAGGCGGCGTGGTTACTAATCGCCAACTGCTACCAGAAGTCTCCTGTGCTCGAGCGATTTCCCCCCCCCCCCCACTCTTTCGAAGGAGGGATAGAGCCAGTCAGTTCTCGAGATGGGGGGCTTGGAGAAATGATGCAGAAGATTGCAACCTTTGTACAACAAGTTGGCAGTCTCTGCCCTCGTTGTGGGGCCAACCTCTCTCTCCCTCACTGAACAGAGAGAGCCTATCTGAGATATGGAGGTGCTGATTTGTGACCTGTCATTTGATGGATTCTGGATCAATGAACTCTTTGGTGCCTCTGCTGTTGCTCGCATGATGTGGGGGTGGGGCGTTTGGGGAATCATTGCAGTTGGAGTGGGGGGGGGGGATCAATGATTTTGTGTGAAGGGAGGGGAGTAGTTTGAGGCTTTGAAATCTATCATTCTATGGGGTTTCTTTGTTTTGTGGATGCCTGTGAGAAGGACGAATTTCAGGTTGTACAGTATACTGTAAACACACTCTGATATTAAATATATCTTGAAACCTTGAAAGAAAAATTCTTTGTAATAAATATGTACTTGGAATGTTCCAGTACAATACACTGGACATGCAGGACAGCAGCAGCTCCAGCCATTTGCTGTGAACTATTTTTGTGGCATGTGAATGTCTAGAAAAGCAGAGCAAAAACAATAGATATGCGAGTTGAGAATTCTCAAAATGCCTGTGCTACCCTAGTTGCCACAGAACAGAAAGCCAACTGCCCACAGCATTACTCTGAGCGTTGTTTCAGCTATTGGATCAGCTGTGTGTTACAATTTATCATATTCCCATTGATTCTAGTTTTAGTCACTAAACTGAACAATAGGTGTGCAGGTTATCATTAGCACGGCTAAATCATTTGAATGTGGACACTTATCGAAGTACTTCGGTCTTATTGAATCTACCGAGGTCTTCAATAACTGTAAACAATATATTTGCATCCATTGCACAAGACCGTTACCTTCATTCCATCATTCATCACCACCTCCATCCCTCTCCCTGATGTTTGAAACTGGATTAGATTATTTACATTGTCTTTGATCCCAAGGTGAAATCTCAAATAGAGTTTCCTCAAGTTTCCATGGTAATAGTGGTGCTATCAAGCGAGATGAGTGTGATGTTCTCCAAAGGAGTTGTCTATTAGTGGATCCTCAATTGGTGGCTCTAGAGGCCAATCCAGGATCCAAATAATTGGGATGAAAGGGTGGATTCTCTTATTGGAGAATACCTGTACAAGACTTTCTTGAACACAGGGAGGCTGATGCACTGGCAGCCACCAGATTGGCTCAGTGACCAGTAGTATGGAGTGTGAGATGACTGGAGACCCTTTACCGCTCCAGCCTTCCCCTGCCTTCACTTGCTTCACTACCATTGAGATGTGTCATCATCCTTCACCATCTCCACCGCTGAGGTCTTGGTTAGATCACTCTTTATCAGGAACCTTCCCCTTGACCTTCCCACCATAGCTGACCCTACCAGAGCTAACCTCCAGATGGCATCTCTCTTGGGATCTCATTGTCTCTACTAGAAAATGATCCCCATGTGACTTCCATAGTATCTCCTGACCACACCTTGCTCTGTGGTTTGCTGCCTTCTCAGTCCAGCCTTTGTTACTATTCCAATGCTTGGTTGTCCTCTGTTATCCTGCATCCAAAGCTCTTCATTCATCAAATGTGTCAGAAGAAGCTGCACTCAATATGGCTGAAGTGTTTGCTCCAAGTGGCTAATTTCAGTGGATCCTTCTCCAGAAAGACTCTCATTTACAAGACATTTCCATCCCATTTCTCATTTCTATAGAACTGAGCTCACTGGACTTTATTTCTTTTTCATTCCATTCTCTGTAAACTCTAGAGACAACTGTATGTGAAAATCCCAGGAGATCAGCAGTTTCTGAGAGACTCAAACAACTCCACCTGCCACTAATAATAATTCCACAGTCAAAGTCACTTAGATCACATTTCTTCCCCATCGTGATGTTTGGCCTGACCAACAACTGAACTTGTTGATCACGCCTGCATACTCTTCCCTCCAATGCATCTAACATGATGTCAATACAACAACCTTTAACCCTAATGTCAGCAAAACAGAAGAGCTGGTTATTGGCTTCAAGAAATGGGGCGGTGCACATGCTCCTTCTATTATCAATGGTGTTGAAGCTGAAATGGTTGAGAGCTTCAAGTTCCTAGGAATGAACATGAACAATACCCTGTCCTTATCCATGGACATCACGTCTCGGAAAGCTCACTATGGAGTCAGCTATACAGGTCTACAACACAGAAACAGGCCCTTTGGTCCAATTTGTCCATGCCGAGCTGTTATTCTGCCTAGTCCCATCAACCCGCACCTGGACCATAGCCCTCCATACAATTCCCAACTTGGAGATGGTGATGGCAGGAAGATCCGGGAGAGATGGGACAATGAGAAGGAGGAAAGTGAGAATATAAGAAGCTTGGATCAGCTACGATGTAATGGCAGAGAAGGCTCGATGGGCTGAATGGCCTAATTGTGCTCCTATGTTTTATAGTCTTATGGTCTAGGTTTAGTAGGTGTCTTGTCTAAGGCAATATTCTCAATGTACCTTTGCTGTCAGTGACATAATCACTGAGAAGTAAGTCCAGTGACTGTAATGTGTCTGTTTTGTTGGATGCAGTTGATTCTGATGTGTTCTTCAGTTGAGCATCCAGTATCTGGTCCTCATGATGTCTCCATGTCTCATCTCTAACATCCACTGTATATACCAGTCGTCCAGTTCTTGCAGCTATCCTATCGGGTGTCCACTTGTCTTCTCAGTGATCATGCACTTGGGCTTCCTGTCTAATCTTAAAGCTCCTTGCTGCTTTACTTGGCAACTGACTGAACTGTTTATTCTGCACTTCCCTCTGGAGGTCTGTGCCAGGTCTCAGTTTCCTGCTTATAACAGCTTTGTGGGTGTTTGATCTGTTGTCGCATGAACAGAGTTGCGATACTCAAAAAGGATGTTGTCCACCTTGTGCTGTAGAGAAACATCCTCCTTGTCCATTACTTGAATGGACCTTTTGAAGGTTTGGATTAACCTTTCAGCTAATCTATTCATTGCTGGGTGATGAGGAGCTGACTTGAAATGTCTGATGCAAATTTTCTTCATGAGCAGCTGGAATTCTTCTGACATGTGTTGTGGCCTATTGTCTCACTGAGAACTCTAGAAACATAGGGTTACCATGAACTGGTCATCCTTGTATGGTGATGTCATAGACATTAGACAATGTTGGGTCGTTCCTTCTATCTCTTTGTATTTCCGAATTTGTTACCAGCAACTGATCCACAAATGTGGTCACAGTATGAACACTTTTCTTCTTCAGTTGCCAACAGTGGAAAGTGGGACAAACCATTTGTGTAGCTATGTTGTTTGGTACCCTTGAACTCCATGTCATAAGAGTGGGCTCCAAGGAACAATGCCCAACACGGTAACCAGGTAGCTCTCATCACTGGAATTCCCTTCCTGGGATTGCAAATAGACACAGAGGGCTGGTGATCTGTCACTAGCATAACTTTTGTCCATAGAGGTAGTAGTGGAACTTCTTTAATCCCCATATTAGACTAAGGGCTTCTCGGTCGATCTGTGCATAGTTGCGTTCTATGCTCAATCTTTCATAATGTGTGACCAAATGGCTCCAATGCCATAAGGGGATGCATCACATGCCAGTCTGGGCAGGGATGGGTCATAATGGGTGAACAGTTCATCGGATGTTACTAGTCTTTGTTTCTTTGAATGCTTCTTCTCATTTTTCTGACAAATTCCACTTTTCTCCTGTCTAACAGTGCATTCAATCGATGCAGCACTGTAGCAATGTTTGGGAGAAACTGATGGTCATAGTTTACAAGGGTGACATAAGTTGTGATAAATTTTCTGGTTTGGGTGCCTTCAGCCTTTCCAAATTGAGTCAAGAAACAAAAAAGCCTGCTTTGCCTTTGGTCAGCTGCAAGACCGAATTTGGTCACAGAACATCAGGTTGGCCACCAAGTGCAAGGTATACAGGGCCGTTGTCATATCAGCCTTGCTTTACGGATGTGAGATGTGGTGCCCATACCAGAGTCACTTACGCCAGCTTCGCCAACTGCAGCAGCATCACCTACGTTCTCTAATGAAGATCACCTGGCGAGACAAGGTCTCCAATACCGAGATCCTCTCTCGAGCCGGAATGCCAGCAGTTTCAACCTTGGTGATGTCAGCCCAACTGCTCTGGGCAGGACATGTTGTCAGAATGCCTGATGGAAGACTGCGCAAATTCATCTTGTACAGCCAACCGTCCAGTGGTACCCGAAAATGAGGAGGCCAGTGACTGTGGTACAAGGATGTTCTGCACAGGGCTGACATTGCCCCATCAACATAGGAGGATCTGGCTCAAGATCGCTCACAGTGGAGGGACGCCATCAGAAAAGGTGTGGACATTGCTGAGAAAAGCTCATAGAGGCAACAGAGGAAAGGCACAAGAAGCGCCACAACAGAGCTTCTGCCCCTGCTGCCCCTCCAGGCCTCACCTGCCAAGTAGGTGGCAAGCGGTGCCTGTCAAGGATCGGCCTGTATAGCCACTCCAGGACGCACATACCAAACCCCACTAACTTACTGAAAGGAACCAACATCATCCAATGGGATGGATAGCCAGAGATTAGTCTTTGTTTCTTTGAATGCTCTTTCACCTCTCTCTGACCATTCCCACTTTGCTCCTGTCTGCAACAATGCATCAATGGATGCAGCACTGTAACAATGTTTGGGAGAAACTGGTGGTTGTAGTTTACAAGGCCTAAGTGTGACATGACTTGTGACAAATTTTCTGGATTGGGTGTCTGTAGCACTGCTTCAGTCTTCTCTTGTGACTTATGCAAGCCACGCTTGTCGATGACATGTCCACAGTATGAGATTTCATTCTTGACAAACTCTCATTTCTCTCTCTTTGCACACAGACCATACTCACTCAGTCTGGTAAGCACTTCACCAAGGTTCTGCTCTTCATCTTCTTTGCTAATCATGATGATGTCATCACGGTAACATTGTGTTCCTGGGATATCTTGCAGCACTTGGTCCATTGCTCTTTGCCAAATTGCTGGAGCTGATGTGACACCAAAGACGAAATGATTATAGAACTTAGAACAGTACAGCACAGTACAGGCCCTTTGGCCCACAATGTTGTGCCAACCCTCAAACCCTGCTTCCCATATAACCCCCTACCTTAAATTCCTCCATATACCTGTCTAGTAGTCTCTTAAACTTCACTAGTGTATCTGCCTCCACCACTGACTCAGGCAGTGCATTCCATGCACCAACCGCTCTCTGAGTGAAAAACCTTCCTCTAATATCCCCCTTGAACTTCCCTCCCCTTACCTTAAAGCCATGTCCTCTTGTACTGAGCAGTGGTGCCCTGGGGAAGAGGCGCTGGCTGTCCACTCTGTCTATTCCTCTTAATATCTTGTACAACTCTATCATGTCTCCTCTCATCCTCCTTCTCTCCAAAGAGTAAAGCCCTTGCTCCCTTAATCTCTGATCATAATCCATACTCTCTAAACCAGGCAGCATCCTGGTAAATCTCCTCTGTACCCTTTCCAATGCTTCCACATCCTTCCTATACTGAAGCGACCAGAACTGGACACAGTACTCCAAGTGTGGCCTAACTAGAGTTTTATAGAGCTGCATCATTACATCGTGTCTCTTAAACTCTGTCCCTCGACTTATGGAAGCTAACACCCCATAGGCTTTCATAACTACCCTATCTACCTGTGAGGCAACTTTCAGGGATCTGTGGACATGTACCCCCAGATCCCTCTGCTCCTCCACACTACCAAGTATCCTGCCATTTACTTTATACTCTGCCTTGGAGTTTGTCCTTCCAAAGTGTACCACCTCACACTTCTCCGGGTTGAACTCCATCTGCCACCTCAGCCCACTTCTGCATCCTATCAATGTCTCTCTGTAATCTTTGACAATCCTCTACACTATCTACAACACCACCAACCTTTGTGTTGTCTGCAAACTTGCCAACCCACCCTTCTAACCCCTGGAACAGTCCCTTATGAGTGGTGATTGTTAACTCATCAATCTGCATTTGCAGATAGGCTTGTGACAACTCAATCTTTGAAAAACTCTCCTGCCTGCCAAAGATGCCAGATTTTTGTGGCATGGGATACTGCACAGTACGTAGCAACAGGTTGATGCTCACTTTGAAATCCTCAAATACGTGAATGGCTCCTGCCTTCCCTTTCTTGACTACCTGGACAATGGGTGTGGCCCAATCACACCATTCGACCTTGGAGAGAATTCCAGACATTTCCAATCTCTGCAGTTCAGCATCCACTTCAGGACATGGTACATAAGGCACTGGACATGCTTCATGGAATCTTGGTGTAGCTGTTTCATCTAGTTCAATTCTGGCCTTCATGCCTTTGAGTTTACTAATCCCCTTCTCAAACACCTTCTCATTAGCATTAAGCAGCTGTCCCAGTCTCTGGTTGGTGCTCCCACTTGGGCTGCCATTGCCTGTTGATGTCACACAGAGAGCTTTGATTGTGTGCCGGTCTAGTTGGATGTTTCTCAACCATTCACATTTGAACAGTGCTGGGCCTCCTCTTTTCAATTACTAAAGCTCTAACTGTTGTGTTTGGCCTTCAGACATCACATTTACTTTCAGTTTGCCTTTGGGAGACATTTTTTTTAACCAGTTTAAGTCTTTAGCATCACTGAGGTCTTCTCTAATGGTATCTTAGAAAACAGTCTGTTGTAGTTAGCCACTAGAATTATGGACAAAGCAGTCCTTGTATCCAGATCCATTTTCAGTTTTATGTCAGACATATTTATTGTGATCCACATTATATTGTGATCCGCTTCAGTAACACCATGCAGTTCTAGGCATGACGGTTCACCTTTGTCAGACTCTATGTTGTCTGATTCTGTTTTACATTCGGTCACTTTATGGATTTACTTAGTTTTGTCTTTGAGACTTTTCACTCGGTTGTGCTTTTTGTCTGCCTTGCATACTCTCTCTATGTGACCTTGTCTGTGATACCTTCTGCAAACTTTTTCTTTGAACCAACAGTCATTTGCATCTTGGGAGTATTTGTCACATCGATAACTTTTCTGGCTTTTTGGACCATTCAGGGACATATTTTGCATTTCACATTCTAACCTCTTATTCTGTAGTTCTGTTGCATCCTTTGCTGCAGTCTCTAACAATATTGCAATGGTCAAAG
The DNA here is from genome assembly GCF_048418815.1 of Hemitrygon akajei. Taxonomy (NCBI): domain Eukaryota; kingdom Metazoa; phylum Chordata; class Chondrichthyes; order Myliobatiformes; family Dasyatidae; genus Hemitrygon; species Hemitrygon akajei. The sequence continues at coordinate 147,217,426 of NC_133131.1, forward strand.
CCCATTCTAAGGTTAGGCCTCTTTCAGCCAGTAGCCTCTTTTGAATGTTTTGACTATATATGCCATATACAAGCTTGTCCCTTTATGCATCAGAATGTTCACCTCTAAAGTCACAGTACAGGGAATGTTTAGTTTAGTAATGTATTCAGAAAGGTTTTCATCTTTTGACTGGATCCTGTTGTAAAATCTAACTCTCTCAGCTATTACCAGTGGTTTAGGGCTCAGGATATTTTGTAAACTTCTAACAATTTTGTTGAACCTGCTGCTTGCTGTCTTTGCAAGGATTACTGGATTGCATAAGAAACTGTACATTATTGGGCCCATTAAGCTAAGTAGCATAGGGGCTTACTTTTGCTCCTCCACGTTGTTCGCATTACAATACAGTTCCACCCTCTCGATGTATGATTCCCAGCCTTCATTTGTGCTATCAAATTTGTCAACTTTCCCGACTGAAGCCATCACTTCACTTTACTTTCACTTTAAATTCAGTGCATCTTTCACTGTTACCATTTACTGTACTCACAAGTTTGTTAGCGTCTGTGACGGCTTTCTCCATGCTGTCTAACTCTTGCTACTTCGTCCTGTAACTGTTGGCGCAGTTGGTGATATTCTCTGACGTTCAGGTTTGTACTTGTCGCCAATTTGTTGTGTCTGTTCACAACTATATATCGATTAAGTAAAAGTACGCATGAGGGAGATGGCTTTAACTGGTGTGTTTACATTGCAGCGAGAGAGAGAGAGAGAGAGAGAGAGAGAGAGAGAGAAATGCGCATTTGTAGGCAACAGCGCATGTGCAGACAACAGATCAATACCTAGTGCTAACGGCAGGGCATCGCTCTGAAAGAAATAGATCCATATATTACAGGGAGAATGTACAAACTCCTTATAGACAGTTGTGGGAAATGAACCCGAATCGCTGACTCTGAGAGTTATGCTAACCACTACACTACCATGATGTCTCCACTTGACCACACTTCAATATCTCAAGTACCTGGGTCCAGGGATTGATAAAATAAGTAGGTCAATATTTCTATTTCTCTTTCCTCCTTTATAATGCCTCTTAAATCATATGCTGCTGGCTGAGGTTTTGGTCATCTGCTTATCTTATTCAAGATTCAAGAATGTTTAACGTCATTTCCAGTACACAAGTGTAAAGGAGAACAAAATAATTGTTACTCTGGATCCAATGCAGCACAAAAAAAAACAAGATAAAGAACACAATAAATAGAAATACTTAAATTAGCTTACATACATAAATTGATAGTACATACTGTGACGTTAAAGTGATAAAGTAAAGGAGTGTCTATGTAAAGTGACTTTGACAGGAAATGACAAAGCAGTGGTGGTGGGGTGGGTTAGTGGGTGGGAGCGTTGATCAGCTTTACTCATTTGGGGAAAGTAACTGGTATATGAAAGAGAGTCAAAATGTGTTTAATTATAGGTCACTAGGAGGAAGCTTGTGATATTTCAATATATTGATTCTACATAGATAATGATTACTGTTAATGCTGTTCCTATAGCCTCGATTTCCTCCCATTTATGAATGGAAGTCTCTGATAATGAGGTATATCAGACACTGTATTGAAATCTATCAAAATAACCTGTTTTAAAAACAAAAACTAGTCAGCTTGTCCTCATTTCCCCACATTGTCGAAGGATCCTAACCTTTCATCTTAACTTAACCCATGTATGTAGAACATTATATGTGCACTTGTCACAGAAAATATAATCCTGAGAAAAGTGCTTGCTGTAAATTATTTAGCAAGGAATTGTTTCCATTTCATTACTTTCTCGTCAGGAACCAATGCAAAATCTCACTGGGTCCCTCATTGCTTTTGACATGCGCTCCATTTTAGAAGGAAGGATAGAGGTGACCCATTTCTAAGCAATTCCTGCTTCAAGTTAATTTCTCTCTCCTCACAGGGTGATGAGGGGCTCTTACAGTGATCACCACGACACCAGCAGCTACTGAAGATTGTGTTCTTGTAAATCTTTTGTCCAGGAGAGAGCTCTCTGTGCCTTCAGGTAAAAGTATTTTTTTTGCCCAGTAACTCAAATCCAAACAGTTGGCACCAGATTCAGGAATGACCTTACTATCTAATCTAAATCAAATCTAGATTGTTTGAAAAAGAGGTGCACCGAATATTTAAGAGGCTCCCTGAACAACAGGTTAAACCTTTGTACAGGAATAATATGGACAGCACAGTGACTCACTAATAGTACGACAGTCTCTCTCACAGCTCCTGATTCATTTTATTTATTTATTGAAACACAGTGGAGTAGACCTTTATGGCCCTTTGAGTTGCACTGCCCAGCTATACTCTAATTTAACACTAGCCTAATCACGGGGCAATTTACAATGACCAATTAACCTACCAACTGGTACATCTTTGAACTGTGGAAGGAAACTGGAGCACCCAGAGGAAACCCTTGCAGTCATGGGGAAAACATTCAACTTTCTCACAGGCAGTGGTAGGATTTGAACCTGCGTCACCTGTACTACTAGCTACCACGCTATCATGCCGCCCTGATCTTTACTGCTGTCTGTGTAGAGTTTACATTTGGTCTTTGTGACCGAGGGGGTTTTCTTTATGTGTTCTGGCCAAAGATATATGGGTTGGTGGATTAGTTGACCACTGTAAATTGCCCCTAGTGCGGAGGTGAGTGGTAGAATGTGGAGGAAGCCAAAGGGAATGTGCAGAGAATAAAATGGGACTGATGTAGGAATTGAGGGACCACTTTGCTGAGCACCTCCGCTCCATTCGTCAAAATCAGAACTTCCCAGTGGCCAAACATTTTAATTCCCATTCCAGCATGTTGGTCCATGGCAGCCTCTTGTTCCAAGATGAGGTGGAGGTGCAACACCTTATATTCTGTCTGAGTATTCTCCAACCTGATGGCATGAACATCAATTTCTCCTTCCAATAAAAAATATTCTCTCCTCCTCTCCTCTTCTATTTCCCACTCTGACCTCCTACCTCTTCTCACCTGCCTATCACCTCCCCCTACATCCTTTCCTACCTCCGTTTCTCCAATGGTCCACTCTCCTCTCCTATCAAATTCCTTCATCTCCAGCCTTTTCCCTTTCCTACCCACCTGGCTTCATCTGTCACCTTCTAGCTATCCTCTTTCCCCTCCTCCCACCTTTTTATTGCAGCAAATTCCTCCTTCCTTTCCCGTCCCGAAGAAGCGTCTCGGTTCAAATCTTTGATGGTTTATTCATTTCCACAGATGTTGCCTGACCTGCTGAATTCCTCCAGCATTTTGTGTGTGTTGTTTAGGGTAAATGGGTGCTTCAAAAAAGTTATAGACCATAGGGCTTGTTCTTGTGCTATATGCCTACATTCTTTGCAATGTCTGTAGTGTTTGGATGTTCTTTTCTGCTGCTGCTTGAAGAAAACAGCAGATGTAGAACAATCTACAGAATATTACCTAAGCCAATAATCATTAACTAAATAATCACAGAGTTATACAGGGCATTGATACCAGGACTTTGCCCCGAATCATCCATGCTAACCAAAATATCTATCCAAGCTATTTCTGTTTGTTTGCATTTACCAATATTCTGCTAAGCTTTATCTATTCATGTACCTGTCCAAGTCTCTTTTAAACCGTGTAATTGTACACATCACTACAGTTACTTTTGCATTGATAAGGTAGATAGAGTATGTTTCCCATTGTATAGGTGTCTAAAACTAGAGGACATAAGTTTGTGAGAAGGGGAAGGTGCAAGATAGATAAAGAGAATTCTGCCTGCATCGGTGTCATCTACAAAGAGATATGACTTTGAAATTGACTTTAACAGGTGTGGCTTGGTAGAATAGCAGTTAGCATAATGCTATTACAGTGTAAGTGACCTGGGTTCAATTCCCACCACTGGGTGTATGGAGTTTGTATGCTCTCCCTGTGACTGGATGGGTTTCTTCTGGGTGCTCTGGTTTTCTCCCGCTTTCCAAGGATGTACAGGTTAGTAAGTTAATTGGTCACATGGGTGTAATTGACCATCATGGGTTTGGTGAGCCAGAAAGCCCTTTTACTGTGCTGTACCTCAAAAAATCATAAATGTAAGGGGTATCTCAGGGGTAACTTGTTTACGCAAAGAGTAGATGGTATCTGAAATGAGCCACCAGATGAGAAGGTCTAGACAGGAACAGTAATTTCAATGAGCAAAACATTATAGCAGGCATGATAGCTTGCAATAGACTCAGCAGGCCCAAGTGCCTGTTTTTATGCTGTACGACTCTGTGATACGAAAAGAGTCAAAATAAATCAATGGGCTTGTGGTGGGGAACAAACAGTTTCATTTCCAATTCCACCTCGAAGCACAAGTCTGGTATTTTGGGTGGACGTTGTTTTCTTGCTGATGATTCCATTCATTGCTTCTCTATAGAGGAAGCAAGGTCTGGACAACATTCAAGCAAGGTCTGATAAGCAGCAAGAAACATTGAGACTGTACAAGGGCCAAGCAATGGCCATCTCCAACAAGGGAAATTAACCACCTATCATTGGTAATTAATTGCATTATTATTGATGAACGCACCAGATCAAATTCTTGTGGTCCACTATTGACTAGAAGCTCAGAAGGACTCTTCACATAAATACAAGAGCAAGTCAGACAGAGAACTGTTATCTCAGAGTGAGTGATTCATCCCCGGACACCCCAACATTTTCATATCATCTGTATGGCATAAGTCAAAGTAATCAATTGATTGATGACGCATCCATTCACCTGAACCTTTCATTCCCTCTATCATCAGTGTGCAGTAACTGCAGTGTGTACCACTGCATATCACAATGCAGTTACTTGGCTAGGCCACACAAATGCACATGTGAATAAATCTGTATCTAATAACATCCCCTGGAAAACTTTCACCTCAATAGTACCTTCTTGACTTAAACCTATGTTCTCTAGTTTTAAACTCCTCTATTCTTCAAAAAGACTAAATCTCTCTACCACATCTATATCCCCCATACTTCTATAATGTCATCTATTAGCCTTCTTGTAATGTAGTTCGAACAATCTCACCCTTTCCAATTGCGCTTTGTAACTAAAACACTCAATTCCAGGCAACGCCATGATGAATTTCTTCTGTACTGTTTCCAGTGACACCACATTGCTTCCACAGTGTGCTGACCAGAACTGCGCACAATGTTCCAACTGTGGCCTACCCAATGTCTTGTTCAGCTGCAACATGATGTTCCAACTCAGCCCCCCTGCCTATGAAGACAAAAGTTAAATGCTTAGACCATAAAACCGTAAAGCATATGAGCAGAGTTAGGCCATTTATCCCATCGAGTCTGCTCCGCCATTCAATCATGGCTGATCCTTTTTTTCTATCTCCTCCTCAACCCCAGTTCCCGGCCTTCTCCCAGTAACCCCTGATGCCATGTCCAATCAAGAGCCTATCAATCTCTGCCTTAAATACACCTAACGACCTGGCCTCAGCAGCTGCACATGGCAACAAATTCCACAAATTTACCACCCTCTGGCTAAAGAAATTTCTCCACATCTCTGTTTTGAATGGACACCCCTCTATCCTGAGGCTGTGTCCTCTTGTCCTAGACTCTCCCACCACAGGAAATATCCTTTCCACCTCTATTCTGTCTAGTCCTTTCAACATTTGAAAGGTTTCAATGAGATCCCCCTTTTGTTTTCTTTACTACTCTGTCCGTCTCTGTCACCATTTCAAGAAGCTATCAATTACACTCCAAGATCCCTCTGTACATCGAGTCCTAGAGTCATAGAGCAGTACAACATGAAAACGTGCCCTTAGGCCCATCTAGTTGATGTCAAGCTAAAATTCTCTCTTGTTCCATCGGTCTGCATCTGGACCATAGTTCTCCATACCACTCATATGCATGTATTATCCAACTTTGTCATAAAAGATGAAATTGAACCATGCTGTTAGTTTGTTCTACTAACTGACTGAAAGGAACCATCATCATTCTATGGGATGGATAGCTAGAGAGAGAGAGAGAGTTTGTTCTACTCTGTCACCACCCTCTGAGTGAAGAAGTTCTCCCTCATGCTTTCTAAGGTCCCTGTCGTATACTATACAAATCCTAGCTATGAAATTTAAAAATGTGAACAATATTGCAGACCTGCAATGCCAGAATTTACTGCCTGTTAAGTCTTATATTAGTTTGAAGAACAGTAAGACTTTAAAGCATTCTCCCAAGAGTGAAACACATCTGGTAATGTGGGCTGTTCAGCTTCTTCAAGACAATTAACTGAAGCTCGTGTTGGGAACTGAAAAGAGAGAATGGCCAAGGAGGGAAATGAAACTGTGTTCTCCAGTATGTTAATTCCCCTTCAGTTGGTGCCCGTAGTCAGTGTAGAACAACTACTGACTGTTCATTCTGTAAATTTACAGTGGTGCTGGAAATCCCAGTAACAATAAGGATGCAAGCCTAGGATAAGTGATACGTGTGCTGTTGGTCTGCATGTGTATGTACTGCGGTTATTGTTCTGGGAGTGGGGGAGTTCGAAATAAAATGTGAGCAGACTTGAATAACTACATTTGGATTTTAGATCAGCCCAAGCTGTTACCTTAGCAACAGCATTTCATTTGCATTCTTTGAGATGCACAATGGCCATCTCCCATGTGCAAATGCTGATTTGCTGGAGATTGTTTTGTTTAAAATCGTATGAACCATCGCATTAAACTTGCTAGCAAACTCTTAAGGTTCAATTTTAACTTCCTGGGATCCATCCGATCGGTTCTAGTGAATAGAATCAACTGAACTGATGACATACTCCATCTGCTCCAACTATTTTCCCTCATAGGGACCCGAGACTGGGAGGAGAGGTGGGGGCAGTGGTCAGGGGTGGGGGTGGTTGGCTGAATGGTGTCTGATAATTACAGGGTATGCAAGCTGATCTGCATAGGAGGTGAAGTGAATTTCTCTTGTGATATGAGCTGCTGGAATTCTTTAGTGATGGAATGAATCCACTCACAATTCGGCAATTTGTTAGTGTCTCTGTTATGTCACTTTGCATTGCATCAGCTAACAGGAAATTCCATAGAAGAGACCAAATTGGAGAAATGAACCAAGTGTCTGCCTGGGCAGTGGTCCTATGATCCTTTTGCAGAGCGCTGTCACAAACATCAGCCAGGGTTTTAAAACGGAACAACTGGAGAACACAATTAACTACAAATTTGAAGTGAATTATATGTTGCAGGGGTTTGTAGGTTCTTCTAAACTGTCCTCTGGAGCTGAGTATCAAGGTCACTCATTCTTTCACGGGCACAAAGCTTCAGGTGAAAATAATACTGTTGTAGCAGTTGGTCTTTAAGTAGCCACACACTCTATTTAAGACAGCACTTGTCTCAACAGGCATACGTATTCCATTCTAATATGTGGAAGAGCAATAGTATTACCTATGGACTAGTGGTAGTGTTACCATATCCTGTGTCAGAGGTCACAGGTTTAAGTACCACTCTTGATTAACAAACCAGAATTGAAAAAATGCTACTATGCTGGCAATGACAATATTCAAAAGAGTCCAGGGTTCATGTCACTAAATCTATTCTGTGTCATCTCCGTGGATTGTCACCTTGTTGTGGTGGAGAAGCTTGTGTGGTCCTGAGATCCCGAGAGCGATGCCGTCTGGAGCTATGCTCCTGGTAGGGTCACCCATGGTGGTAAGTTCGGGGGTGAGGTCCCTGACAAAGAACAATCCAACCAAGACCTCAACGGTGGAACAGGCCGACAAAGTTACTTTGAACTCAACGGCTGTGAAGGCTGCAACAAATCCATCAGCTCCAATCATCGTGGATTCCATGCCATTGGAACCAGTTGGTTGATTTCTGAAGGATCATGTGCTTCTTGGAGTGCAACATCAAGTACACGTTAAACAAATACATGCACAGGCGTCTTCGCTCTGTGATAGATCAACGGAACGAAGACCATCATCCTCGACCTCGAGGGATACCCACGACGCCAACAACATCTAGCTAAATGTGGATTAGTTTTGCATCAAAATTGACTTCCATGTTTCCTAATTGTCTGTATTTGTTGACTGAAAAGTGTTCTCAAATGTCCTGAGATTGGAAAAAGGACTCTGTTGGAAAAAGAGAGAGAGAGATACCGCTTCTACCTCTTCCAACGATTCTGAGTGAGGCACAGAGAGATCTGTATTTACTGACAATTACCGTTATTGTTTAAACTAACAAGTACGTGAATTCATACACTAAATACCTTGTGCGCACACCTGCTAAGTATCCCTGACTCTCCTGTATAGTCAAAGAATAGCAAAGGTATTACCCGGGCGGAGGAATTTACGCTGGCCAGGCATTCCTCGTTCCTCGTGGTCCCGATTCACTCTCCACGTGCTACACGCAGGATTCTTCTCGCTTGTATCTGCGATGGTTATTCTTCGAAGTTACCGCCACCGGCACACACAAAGCATCCACTTTTATATTCATTGCTAATCAATTCAAATGTCACATTCCCATGTCATTGGCCGCAGGTCATGTGTCTGGCCTTTAACACCTGGTCATTGGCTCTGGTCCAAGCCAGCATCCATCTATTATCCTCTTCCCATCAAGGGACAGTTGCTGACTCATGGCTCTTTGTTCTCAGTCATCAATGAATTTGAATTGCCTCAGGCATTCGCAATCCTGCATGTTATAGCCAACCAAAGAACACCTCACAAATAATTCCTAATTATTAAACAAATATTTGGAAATGACCTCCAGTCCAGCAGATTACCTGAAGAGTCTTTGTGCCTTCTTTAAATCACTAATCAAGTCCAGCATGTCAAGCTCACAAAATGGAGAATCGAGTGTCTTCACAAAATGGCAGCCTCCATCCCCCAAGCACACGGCAAGAACAAAGACTGCTTCCACTGTCCTTGATTCATTTGAATTCACTGATTTGAAGATTGTCATTCTTTCTGGCCAACAGGTCCATAAATAAAAATCTTTTCCAGTTTATTTATAGAATCATAGATTCATAGAACACTACTTCATCGAAACAGACCCTCTCACCCTTTGAGCGTTCGTCAGCACTGAACAATTATTCTGCTTAGTCCCATCGGTCTACACCTGGAACATCGCTCTCCATACCCCTCACATCCATGTATTTATCCAGACTTCTTTTAAACTTTGAAATCGAGCCCACATCCACCACTTCTACTGGCTGCTCATTCCACACTCCCTTTACCCTCTGTGCTGCCTTTATGGCAGTTATTTAGTTTATAATATTTTCGCTTAGTAATTCGTTTGTTAGCATTTTTTAGTTAAAGTTAGGATTGTTTAAGTAAATTCATTTGTCTGTAATATATCGCTGCTGCGATGACGTCACATCCGGTTTCGCCGCGTCTTGTGGGAAAATACCGGTTTGGGATAAACACAAGGGTAGGGGGCGCTCACATGTGGCAGTTCAGTGCAAGCAGGTTTCTCTCTACGCACCAGAAACACAGTGAAAGCAACGCTGTAAGTCATGAGATAATCGATATGTTGAATTAAAATGTTAACGCTGATTCTGTTAAAAGTAACGACGGTCAATAAGGTTTATGTTTTCGTTAGTTAAAGAGTCAGGATAGTTTGTGTTGAACTGTATTTAAAGCAGTCAATGGAGTAGGTAGATTCTGACTGTATGCTGCACTTTAATGTAATGTAGTTATTGTAGTTTTACCTTTGCAAGTATTCACGATGTAAATGTGATATCTAGAAGGAAACAAACACTGTACCAATCTTGTTTTATCAACAGTTTTCACCATACGTTAATGTGAAGAGTGAACAGTAAATGGTTAATCTTACTGCGACCTTGTTTTCATTGACTACGGTTTACCTCGACGTTTAATTCGGGTTCCGTCACACCCGAGCGAGAACGTTACACCCTCTGAGTGAAAAGGTTCCCACTCATGTTTCCCTTGAACATTTCACCTTTCACCCTTAAACCACAGCCTCTAGTTCTAGTCTCACGCAACCCCAGTGGAAAAAGCCTGCTCGCATTTACCCTATCTATACCACACATAATTTTGTATACCTTTATCAAATCTCCCATTAATCTTTTATGTTTCATGGAATAAAGTCCTAACCTATTGAACTTTTCTTATAACTCAGGTCCTCAAGGCTCAGCAGCATCCTTGTAAATTTTCTCTGCACTCTTTCAATCTTATTTACATCTTTCCCATGTGTAGGTGATCAGAACTGCACACAATATTCAAAATTAGGCCTCACCAAGGTCTTTTACAACTTCAACATGCCATCCTAACTCCTCTACTCAGTGCTTGTATTTATCAAGGCCAATGTAGTAAAAGCTCTTTTTATGACCCTATTTACCTATGTGCCACATTCAAGGAATTATGAATCTTTCTTCCCAGATCCCTCCTCCATTCTACTACAGTCCGCCCTCCTTATCCACGGGGAATTGGTTCCAGAACCCCCCGCAGATACCAAAAAACACTGATGGTCAAGTCCCTTATTTAGCCTGAGCAGAATGGTGGTCTTTAGGACCCAGCAGAACCCCGGACCTTATTTAACCTGTCTCAGTGCGGTGAACTTTAGGACCTGGCGCAGCTCTGAATCCGCAGTGTTTCTGTTCACGAAAATAATCACGATCACGATTGAAAATAAAGTGGAAGTAATAAAGCAATCATAAAGAGGTGAAACATCATCAGTCACTGGAAAAGTGTTAGGCTACAGTTGGTCAACGATCGGAACAATTTTAATGGAGCATTTGAAAGGCCCTGCCCCAGTGAAAGCTACAATTATTACTAAACAACGCAGTGGTTAAATTATTGAAATACGTATGTTTCTTAATTGTTTTATATGCATAGAAAGGTAAAATATACACTATATACTAAGACAAACTTTTGACTAACTGACGCTAAATAATACCGGATGTACCTGTTCCGACTTCAAATCCAACTTAAAGACAGACTCAGGAACAGAACTGGTTCATAACCTGGGGGACTGTCTGTACTCTTAAATCATCTCTAGTTTACTTATAGTACCTAATACAATGTAAATGTATGTAAATAGTTGTTATACTGCATTGTTTAGGGAATAATGACAAGAAAAAAAGTCTGTACATGCTCGAAGAATGAGTGCTGGAGAGAGAACTTCCGGGTTTTCCTGATCTGCGGTTGGTTGAATCCGTGCACGCGGAACCCACGGATAAGGAAGGCCAACTGTATACTCCCCAGTGCCCTACTATTTACTGTGCAATCCTACTCTTGTTTGTCCTCCCAAAATGCAGCACCTCACACTTGTCTACATTACAGACACTAATACAATTCAGAGATCGCCCAAAAACAAACCTTCACAAAGATCTGCAGGATGAATTACGCGATGTCAGCTTGCTGAGGAGAATGGGCCTACATTCCTCGGACTCACCTGATGCTGATAGCTGGAGATGGAGACGTCGATAGCGATGTGTGAGGAAGCAGAAGCGAGGCAAACGGGCAGGGGTCCGTGCCAGGCTAAAAGCAAACCCTAGCCGGCCGGATCTCCCGTCCATTCTGCTCTCCAATGTCCGCTCCCTGGACAATAAAATGGACAACATCCGACTCCAACGTAATACTCGGCGGGAGTACAGAGTTTGCTCCGCGTTTGTCTTCACAGAGACATGGCTCACTGATGGGATTTCGGACACTGCCATCCAGCTAGACGGGCTAGCTTTGTTTCGTTCGGACAGAGATGCAGCTGTCTCCAGTAAGACTCGTGGTGGCGGTGTCTGTATTTACATCAACACGGAATGGTGTAAGAACTCTGTGCTGGTTTCCAGACACTGCTCATCGTTGGTGGAGTTTGTGGCAGCTCGATGCAGACCATTTTATTTGCCACGGGAATTCACCTCTGTCCTTATATTCGGTGTCTACATTCCCCCCAGCGCTAATGCTAAGGAGGCACTCTGTGAACTGTACGGGGCTATTAGCGAACTGCAGAACGCACACCCTGATGTTTATTGTCACCGGTGATTTTAACCAGGCGAACCTTAAGTCAGTGCTCCCCAAATTCCATCAGTATGTGGACTTTGCAACGAGGGGGGAGAACGCATTGGACCTGGTTTACACAAACATCCCCGACGCGTACCGGGCAGAGCCCCACCCCCACCTCGGATATTCAGACCACATCTCTGTTATGCTAATCCCAGCATACAGACCGCTCGTCAGGCGCTTCAGACCATTTCAGAAGCAGGTGAAAACCTGGCCAGCAGGAGCCATCTCTGCTCTTCAAGATTGCTTTGAGAACACTGACTGGCACATGTTCAGGGAGGCTGCAACCGATGGCGACTCTACCAACTTAGAGGAGTACACAGCATCAGTGACCAGCTACATCATTGATGATGTTACTCTGTCCAAGACCATCACTATACGCGCTAACCAGAAGCCATGGATGACCGCAGAGGTGTGTGCGCTGCTGAGGTCCCGTGACTCTGCCTTCAGATCAGGCGACAAGGCAGCTCTAACAACAACAAGAGCCAAACTGTCCCGGGCCATCAGAGGGGCAAAGCGTGCACAAGCCCAGCTAATCCACAGTCACTTCCAGGACAGCGGTGACACGCGGCACATGTGGAAGGGCATCCAGAACATCACCAATTACATGACAACATCACCTGACTGTGCAGGGGATGCCTCCCTCCCAAATGCGCTGAATAACTTCTACGCCCGGTTTGAGGCGGAAAATGACGTGGCGGCGAGGAAGTCCACCCCTCCTATGAATGACCAGGTGCTGTGTCTCTCCGTGACCGAAGTGAGAAGTACCTTGTGTAGGGTCAACATCCCTGGACCAGACAACATCCCTGGTAGAGTGCTCAAAGGATGTGCAGACCAGCTAGCAGATGTTCTCACTGACATCTTCAACATCTCCCTGAGCAGCGCCGTCGTTCCAACGTGCTTCAAGACCAAAAAACAATCGTCCCCGTGCTGAAGAAGTCTTCAGTGTCCTGCCTAAATGATTACCGTCCCGTTGCACTCACATCCATCATCATGAAGTGTTTTGAGAGGCTTGTCATGAGGCATATCAAGACCCTGCTGCCCCCCTCACTGGACCCCCTGCAGTTTGCGTACCGTCCCAACCACTCAACAGATGACGCCATTGCCACCAACCTCCACCTGGCCCTAACCCACCTGGATAAAAAAGACACGTACATTTGGATGCTGTTCATAGACTTTAGTTCAGCATTCAACACTCAGAAACTGATTGGAAAGCTGAGCCCATTGGGCCTGAACACCTCCCTCTGCAACTGGATCCTAGACTTCCTGACTGGGAGACCTCAGTCAGTCTGGGTCGGGAGCAGCATCTCCAACACCATCACACTGAGCATGGGGGCTCCCCAGGGTTGTGTGCTCAGTCCACTGCTGTTCACTTTGCTGACCCACGACTGTGCTGCAACACACAGCTTGAACCATATCATCAAGTTCGCCGATGACACGACCGTGGTGGGTCTCATCAGCAAGAACGACGAGTCAGCATACAGAGAGGAGGTGCAGCAGCTAACGGACTAGTGCAGAGCCAACAACCTGTCTCTGAATGTGAACAAAACAAAAGAGATGGTTGTTGACTTCAGGGGAGCACGGAGCAACCAATCCCCGCTGAACATCAACGGCTCCTCGGTAGAGATCGTAAAGTGCACCAAATTTCTTGGTGTTCACCTGACGGAGAATCTCACCCAGTCCCTCAACACCAGCTCCATAGCAAAGAAAGCCCAGCAGTGTCTCTACTTTTTGCGAAAGCTGAGGAAAGTCCATCTCCCACTCCCCATCCTCATCACATTCTACAGGGGTTGTATTGAGAGCATTCTGAGCAGCTGCATCACTGCCTGGTTCGGAAATTGCTCCATCTCAGATCGCAAGACCCTGCAGCGGATAGTGAGGTCAGCTGAGAAGATCATCGGGGTCTCTCTTCCCGCCATCACGGACATTTATACTACGCACTGCATCCGCAAAGGAAACAGCATTATGAAGGTGAAGCAACATGCACCCCTCATACAATCTCTTCTCCCTCCTGCCGTCTGGGAAAAGGCTCCAAAGCATTCGGACTCTCACGACCAGACTATATAACAGTTTCTTCCCCCAAGCTATCGGACTCCTCAATACCCGAAGCCTGGACTGACACCTTGCCCTACTGTCCTGTTTATTATTTATTGTAATGCCTGCACTGTTTTTGTGCACTTTCTGCAGTCCAGTGTAGGTCTGTAGTCTAGTGTAGCTTTCTCTGTGTTTTTTTATTACGTAGTTCAGTCTAGTTTTTTGTACTGTGTCATGTAAACCATGGTCCTGAAAAACATTGTCTCATTTTTACTATGCACTGTACCAGCAGTTATGGTCAAAATGACAATAAAAGTTGACTTGACTTGACTTGACTTGATTAAGTTTCATCACCATTATTTGGCCCTTTTTACCAGCCAATCCAAATCCCACTGCAAGTTTAGATAACATTACTCTTGATTTCCTATTTAGCAATGAGTTGTTTAACCAGAAACCCAAGTAATAGTGATCTTTTCAATACTTGCAGGGTTGCAAAATAACTCTTTGAATATATAACATTGCACTTCAGCAATTTGAATTTACTGCTTCATGCCAAAATGCTTTTTGTGATGTCTGTACACGTAGAATGGTAAGTTGAATTACAGTTCAGTAAAATTGTCATGGAAAGTTTTCCTCTATCAGTCAAGCTTTAATAAATAATATTTTTCCACACATCTGTCTTATAAATGAATCTTTTCATAGCAACAATCAGGTGCTTAAAGGAGGGAAATGATCCTGGATTGCCCATGTTCAATGATGGAAGTTTTTTTTTCATTCAAAAGATGAGAGATACTGTACGCTTTATTGTTCTTTAAGCATTGGGATAAAGACCAATTTCAAATGTTATTCATTTGCTTTTATTCTTTTCCTTCAAGCTGCTTACACTGGGATAGAGGGCAGGGAACCTGCTGCAACACAGTTAACCAAAGCTGAGAGCAGATGAGTAAGGTACAGTATAGGTACGGGCCTTTTGACCGACCATTTCTGCACAGCCAATGATGCCAATTTAAGATCCATAGGCACTTACCTTGTTTAGCAGCTGCGTGTACAGCAGTTTGTCAAGGCCTTCTGAAAATCCAAATAAAAGATATCCACTGACTCTCCTTTGTCTATCCTGCTTGGTATTTCCTCAAATAATTCCAACAGATTCGTCAGGTAAATTTTCCCCTTCGGAAAAACATGTTGGCTTCAGCCTATTTTATCAGGTACCTCCAAGCACCCGAAACCTTAATAATGGACTCCAACATTTTGACAGTCACTGAATTCAAGCTAAGTGACTTAACATGTCCTTTCACCTGCCTCCCTCCCTTCTTAAAGAATGGGGGTAACATTTCAAACTTTCCAGTCCTGCAGAACCATTTCAGAATCTCGTGACTCCTGAAAGATCATTACTAATGCCTCCACAATCACTTCAGCTACCTCTTTCAGAGCCCTGAGGTGTAGTCCATCTGGACCAGGTGAGTTCAGACCTTTCAGCTTCTCCAGCACCTTTTTAAAAATAGCAATGACACTCATTTCTGCCATGACACTTGCAAATTTCTAGTATACTGCTAGTGCCTTACTCAGTGAAAACGGATGCAAAATACTTAAGTTTGTCTGCCTCTTCTTTGTCCCTCATTACTACATTTCTGGTGCACTTTCCAGCAGTCTGAAATCCACCCTCACCTCTATTTTATTCATTATATACCTGAAAAAACCTTAGCATCCTCTATATTATTGGCTAGCTTACCTTTATATTTCATTCTTTTGCCCCCTTATGCCTTCTTTATCTGCCTTCTGTTAGTTTTTAAAGTTTTGCAATCCTCTAACTTCCCGTTAATCTCTGGTATATTACATGCCCTTTCTGTTGCCACTATGCCGACTTGGACTTCACTTGTCATCTATGGTTGTCTTATTCTGCCTTTAGAATACTAACTCACCTTTGGGATGTATCCACGCTGTATCTTCCGAATTGCTCCCAGAAACACCAGTCATTGCTGTTCTGCATGATAGTGTCCTTCCAATCAACTCTGGCCAGCTCCTCTCTCTCATGCCTCTGTAATTCCCTTTACTCCACTGTAAACAGATACATCTGACTTTATCTTCTCCCTCTCAAACAGCAGGGTGAATTCTCTCATATTATGATCTCTGCTTCCTAAGGTTTCAATTACCTTAAGCTCCCTAAACAAATCTGGTTCACTACACAGCTCCCAATCCAGAATTGCCTTTTGCCCAGTGGGCTCAACCACACAATACTCTAAGAAAAAGCCATCTTATAGGCATTCTACAAATTCACTCCTGTGGGATCCAACACTAACCTAATTTTCCCAATCTACTTGCATATTGAAATGCCCCCCATGACTATTGTAAAATTACTCTTTTTACATGCCTTTTCCACACCCTATCAACTGTTCAGAGGCTTGCATATAATTCTCATTAGGGAATTTTTACTCTTGCAGTTTCTTAACTCTTTTCAGGTCACCTGTCCCAGGCCCATAAGTGCAATTATGGAGAAAGCATGGCAGCACCTTCCTTAGAAGTAAGTGAAGATTCTGTCTTTTTGATACAATGTATATCTTTGGATGTTAATCTCCCAACTATGATCTTCTTTGAGCCATTACTCAGTGATGCCCACAACCTTATAACTGCCAACCTCTAATGCACTACAAAATCATCCACCTGATTCCATATACTGTGTGCATTCAAATATAACACCTTCAGTCCTGTATTTATCACCCTTTTCAATTGTGCCCCCATGTTACACTTCAGCTCATCGCCTGACTGCAGTTTTGTCTTATTACATGCCTGTTCTTCCTCACAATCTCACTACAACTTGTTATACCAACTGCCCCATCCTTAGTGCTATCATTCTGGCTCCACTCCTGCCAAATTAGTTTAAACCTTCTCCAACAGCTCTAGCAAACCTGCCTGGAAGGATATTGGTCCCCCTCAAGCTCAGACATAACCCATCCTTTTTGAACAGGTCATACCTTCTCCAGAAGAGATCCCGATGATGCAGAAAATCTGAAACCCTGTCCCCTGCACCACTTCCTCAGCCACTCATTCGTCTGTATTATTTCCTATTCCTGCCCTGACTAGCACATTGTATTGGGAGTAATCCAGAGATTACTACATTGGAGGTCCTGCTCCTCAGCCTCTTGCCTAACTCCCTGTACACACTGAGCAGGACCTCTTCCCTCTTTCTACCCATGTCATTGGTGCCAATGTGCACTACAACCGACGACAGCTCACTCTCCAACCTGAGAATCTTCTGCAGCTACCCTGCCTGACTTTCCCATTCATTGCTGAGCTGCTGTGCCTCAGGACCACCTGTCTGGTGTCCAGATAGGTCTTCCCCAACCACCTCCCCTCCCCCCAATGGGGTATACTTGTTGCTGAGAGAAACCTAGTACCGACTGATTACCCCCCTTGCTTCTCCCGGTTCTCACATACCTACTGTCTGGAGCCTGCACTCTGGG
Organism: Hemitrygon akajei; assembly: GCF_048418815.1. Classification (NCBI taxonomy): domain Eukaryota; kingdom Metazoa; phylum Chordata; class Chondrichthyes; order Myliobatiformes; family Dasyatidae; genus Hemitrygon; species Hemitrygon akajei. Next base: position 147,234,868 of record NC_133131.1, read on the forward strand.
CGCGACCACCTCAGTGAAAGTCTCAGCCATGGGGTTTTCAGCCCCCCAAATGGTCCTGATTGCATCCAGCTCCAGCTCCAGTTCCTTGACCTTGTCAGTCAGGAGCTGAATTTGAGTGCTTTTCCTGCAGATGTAGTCATCAGCGGGGCCATTCAATACCCTGCAATCCCACATCTTACAGGAGGAACATTCCACTGCCTGAACTACCATGTTGCCTACCCTGACTTCTCAATACTTAGTCTCTAGCCTGCGCCTGTTCTCTCCTAAGCTTGCTGAGCCAAAGCCTGTCCACTCCAACAATGGCTGCTCTGCTTACTCCTCGCTTCTGTTTTATCGGCCCCTGCCGAGTCCCTAAGAGATTGTTATGATTGCAGTCCCCTGAGAAGTTCCGAAGAGCCCCAAGCTCTTCTTAAACCTCGCGCTGCCTTACCAACAGCCTACTAAAATGACACTATAGTTTTATTACATGCAATGTAAATGACAAGATATGATGGCACGGACTAGAAGGGCCGAGTTGGCCTGTTTCCGTGCTGTAATTGTTATATGGTTTATATGGAAAGTGTTCACCTGAATATTTGGTTTTATAAGAATGTACATTTTTATGAATGAATGAGGTGATTTTTAAAATTAAAAGAAAATGGGGCACTTTTAATCCCTATGTCACAGGATGAGAGGGAAGTATATATTTTATGTACAGACTCTAGAAGTCTCTACCTTAGAGAGCAGAGAATAATCATTAACACATATATTCAAGGCTGAGAATGATGGATGTCTAGACACTAAGTTATGCAGAGGACACGGAATGCAGTTAGAAAAGTACCTGAGGTGCAGGAATAGCTATTATATTACTGAATGGGAAACTGGCTAAGATAATGGCATATGTCTACTCCTGCTTCTTGGATATATCAGCTGTTGGAGCAGAATTAGGCAGTTCAACTCAGTGGGTCAGCACCACCATTCAATCACAGATGTCTTTTTTCCTTCCTCAACCCCATTCTTCCACCTTCTGCTCACAATTGTAAACCCCCTTACCAATGAAGGACCTATCAATCTTTGCGTTAAATAGACCAAATGCCAACCTTAACAGTCCTGCGTCACAATACATTCCACAGATTCACCACACTGTGGCTCATCTCAGTTCCAAAGAGGTACCCCGTTATTCTAAGGTAGTGCCCTCAGATTCTAGAGTCTTCTAATAATGGAAACATGCTCTCTACACCCGCACTATTGAGGACTTTCAGTATTCGGCAGGTTTCAGTAAGATCTTTTGTCGTCTTTCTGAGCTCCAATGAGAACAGGCCCAGAGACATCAAAGGTTCCTCATAAGTCATCTTATTCCCCATGCTTTTCTTTCTAAAATCAGTGATTCACCCTAAGGGTCAGGAGCATCTTCAGCAGCAAGGTGACACCCTCTGCTTTCCTGGCAGGTCACTTAAAATATAGTTTCTAAGCAAAGCTCTCATTATACGAGTGATCTATAGGCATTTAGATGTTCACATTTCAGACCAGTTCTAGTGTTACATGCATTCATTAATTGTCTGGTGCAAAATTTTGCACAGAAATGCCAATCAGAGCCCATACGCCTTTTGTCTGGTGAAGTACTACCTTGTAGTTAGGTCTCACTTTTCTCTGTTGGCTTTTAGAAATGTCACTCAATCAAAGGCTCAAAATAGCACACTTCAAATTGAAAAGGAATTTGATAGGTAATAGATATTTTCTCAAAGAGACCCTTGGGGTCAAGGATGACTTGATTCCAGTCCGTCTCGATCCATTCTGAGGGGGCTGTACGAGATCTGGAGGCTCTGCCACAGATGAGGTGTTTGGAGATGTAGGGGGTGGATTATTGATCATTCAGGTTGTTGAGGACTCCCACAACTGCACAGCACAGTGTATGTAACAGACATACAGTTTAATTAATATCCAGCTTTGCAAAGATCTGTTCTGATGCCCATTCAACCCAAACAACAAAACTATCAGGTAACAGCAGAATGAAACTGTTAATATGTTGCACCTATACCTGTGACGGGACAAACATGTGAAATATTAAACTGTGCAACCTTATTTAGTACATCCTGCCGTAGATTTTTTTCCGCAAGTGCGGAAATATGTGTTCACCACTTCAGGAAAGTAATTACGGTACTAGTTAACTGCTAACTTGCAACAAGCAATTGAAAGGGCACATGTTGTGTTGCCGTTCATAGCAAGAAGAGTGAGGACAGAAGCAATTATGTCTTCCCACAATTAGGCAGGAATAATAATAGAAAATGTTTGAAATGTTCAGCTGATCAGCCAGTATCGATGGACGAGGATGGCTTAATGGAGTATTAAAGTGACAGCCAATAAGAAACTCAGAGATTCCCCTGTAGACAGAACACAGGTTCTGCAAAACAAGAACCCAAAATGTGTTTGATTCGGAACACCAAATGAACCTCTTCCTTCTCAGAGTACCAAAAGTACGCTGAATAGGAAGAGGTCGAAGTGAATCCCCTCTTTACCTGGAAGGGCTGTTTAGATCTCTGGTTATTGGGAAGAGTCAGAAATAAAAGATCAGGTGTAGTGGCAATGCATGCACACTCTCAATATCTCCTTACAACACCAACTTACTTATCTTAAAGCTGTCTTTCTACAGCTTCATTTTATTTTTCACTTCATTCAATGCCACGACACCTCTTCTCACCTGCCTATCACGTCCCGCGGGTCCCTCCTCCTTCCCTTTCTCCTATGGTGCACTCTCCTCTCCCGCCCTTTATCTTTCCTACTCACCTGGATTTGCCTATCAGCTTCTAGCTATCTTCCTTCACCTCCCCCTTTATATTTTGTTCTCTTTTATCTTCCTTTCAAGTCCTAAAGAAGGCTCTCGGCCTGAAATATTGACTGTTTATTCATCTCCATAGGTGTTGCCTGACAGCTGTGCTCCTCCAGCATTTTGAGTGTGTTGCTCTGGATTTCCAGCATCTGCAGAATTTTCTGTGTTTAAGATTTTTTTTGCCTTCCCTTCATATGTTAAAGATTAGAACCTCCAATAGCTTCTGAAATATAAAATGCACCCCCACCATTTCTCCTTCTTCACTTTGAACAGACACCATCTCTCACAAGTTCCACTCTTCCTGCATTTTCATCATCACCTCTGATCTCCCCTTCTTAGATCCTGAACCATTAATCCTGAGCCTTGGTTTCATCCTGCCCCCCCCCCCCCCCATTAGACTCCTCAATTCCCAGAGTCAGAGTAAATGCCATTTACTGTGCCTATTGTCTTGTTTATTAATTATTGTACTGTCTTGCCCTGTTTTGTGCACTTTATGTGGTCCTGTGTAGGGCTGAAGTCTAATGTAGTTTTTTTGTTGTTCCACGTAGTCTAGTGTAGTTTTGTGTTGTTTCAGGTAGCACCATGGTCCTGGAGGAACGTAGTTTCGTTTTTACTGCATACTGTACCAGCAGTTATGGTTGAAATGACAATAAAAGCAACTTGACTTGACACCTCCATCATCGTTGGCCGAACACATTGATGTACTGATGAAAAAGGCATGCCAGAAGTTCTGCATTGTTTGGAGTTTCAGGAGATTTGGGGCATGTAACCAAATACTTGCAAATTTCTACAGATGTACAGCAGAGAATCTTCTGACTGGTTTCATCATTGTCTGGTATGGAGGCTCCAATGCATCACATCATATGAAGGATCACAAGAAGCAGACAACTTTTTAAACACTCAACTTTCTAGGAATACCTTCTTCCCCTTCCCCAGCAGATTTCTGCTAGGTCTACGAATCCATGAACACTATCTCATTATTTTGCCTTCTTTTCGCACTATTTGTTTATTTATTTAGTTTTATTTTTAGGATATTCTTGTTGTAACCTATAGTCATTTTTTAGGTCTTAGGAATTCTATGCTCAGTGGCCAAGTACATTCAATATAGCGACTGATAAATTATTTGATAATATGATAACCATGGAGTTAGTGAAGGAATATGTCACTGAAGATCAGTAGAAATAAAGGGCTAAATGGCCGCCTCCGACAATTATTATTCTTATGTTCTTATCCTCTTACAACCGTGAACACGTTATAGCCCACAAACTCACAACAACAACCTTGCATTGCCACAACAGCCCTGCACTCAATATCAGTAAATCCAAAAAACTGAGAGTGGACTTCAGGAAAGGGAAGTGAAGGGAACCTGTCTTCATCCACGAGCAGCTGTGGAATGGGTGAACAGTTTCAAGTTCCTGGGTTTCAATATCTCTGAAGGTCTTTCCTGGGACAAACATTGATGCACTTATGAAGAAGGCACACTGTATTTCATTAGGAATTGTGAAAATTTGGTAGGTCATAAAAGACCCTAGCAAATTTCTACAGCTGCACCATGGAGGCCATTCTAATTGGCTGCATCACCATCTGTAATGAAAAGGCTAATTCACAGAATCAGAAAAAGTTTGCAGAGTGCTGCAAACTCAGCCGGCTGCATCAAGGGCACAAGTCTCCCCAGCATCTGGACATCTTCAAAAGGCAATGTCTCATAAAGGCTGCATCCATCATTAAAGGCCGATTCCCCTATATCTAGGATGTGCTCTCTTCTCATTACTACCACTAGTGAGAAGGCACAGAAGCCCGAAGACAACACAATGAATATTTTAGGAACAGCTTCTTCCTTTCTGCCATCAAATTTCTGAAAGGACCATGAACCAACCCTTGACCACTATCTCACTATTTTTGCTCTCCTTTTGCAGTATTTGTCATAATTTATGGCATTTTACATAAACTGTACTGCTGCTGTAGAACAACAGTTTTGACAATATGTATCAGTGACATTACACCAGATTTTGATTTTGCTTCTGTTTCTGGTTCAAAATACAGTTGCTGTTGAAGAAGAAGAAATGTGGCTGCCAACTTGGTCACATCAAATTACTATAAACAGCAATGTGTTGATCACTAGATATTTGAGTGAGTTTACTTGAGGTATAAATCTGGGCCATATCACTGGGATAATTCTCCTCTTCATTAAACCAGTCCAAGCGATTTTTTACATTCAGTCAAATGAAGAGGCATGGAATTGCTTTAATGTTTCACCAGACAGGCGATGTTTCTTATTGTTCTATAGTAAAGTGTCAGATGGATTTTGTGAGGATGTGTCTGCGGTGAACCTTAAACACACATTATCCCTACATATGAGGCAAGATTGCTATCAACAGTTGCCAATTACTCAGCATTACCCCATAGCCTTATATACACAATTAGCAATCGGTAAACAAATGCTGTAGATCACAGACTAAGTTACAAGGCTCAGTGTAAAGATTCTGGCAAGAGCGAAAAATACTGTAAAGTAAACGTCTTACACTAAGTTATCTCTCAATAATCTTTGAATGCCATGGCATTTGGCCTCTACAGTCATACATCCTTCTTGCAAACATTACATATTGTCCATACTCATTTCCCCAAAAAGAAATAGTATGCAGCTGTAAGACTGTGTCCGGCCAGAACTCTATTTATTCTTCCTCCAATTCAAAAATCCTGACCTCTGCATTCAAAGCATTTCACAAAGTTTTGACATTCAGTTCTACTTGCAAGTTGCCACTGGGATCAACCCTTCACAGTCTTTTGCCCTAGGGATTCAAATAATGCTGAAATAACCGGGAGCTAATGCAGAGCTAACCATCTCAAAAGCAACTTTAGAGGACAGGCTTCGCTCAATAACTGTGTCGCAAAGGATTTGAACCATTGATGACACATTTGATATGCTATATATATGGTAGGTAATCTAATGTCTATATCTAATTCTATAAACTTAATGAAATTTGGAGATTTGTGAAGTTGTAGAATGGCCACAAATTTAATAATACACCTTCTTCCAGTATCAAGGACAAATCCTGAATAAAATAAATGGTGAATGATTGCATTAAAAAATATCATTTGATTCTGTTTAATCAGAGGTTGAATGCTGAGACTTTACACCGCACACCCACACATACAACCTCTCATCACTTGCAGTTCTCTCATCGTTCAACACACACACACACACACACACACACACACACACACACACACACACACACACACACACACACACACACACACACACACACACACACACACACACACACACACACACACACACACACACACTTACTTCAGTCTCAATGATCATCAAAAACATTGGCAAACTTCTATAGATATGTGGTGGAAAGAGTGCTGACTGGCTACATTATGGCCCTGTATTGGAACACCAATACCTTTGTGTGGAAAATCCTACAAAAGGTAATGAATTTGCACCAGTACCTATTGGGTAAAATCCTCCCAACCACTGAGCACATCTATATGAAACATTGGCGTAGGAAAGAAGCATCCATCATTAAAAATCCTCAGCACCCAGGACATGCTCTTTTCTCACTGCTGCCATCAGGTAGAAGGTGCAGGAGCCTCAGGACTCGCACCACCAGGTTCCAGAACAGTTAGTAACCTCAACCATCAGGTTCTTGAACAAAAGAGGAAAACTACACTGATTTAAGGATTCTTTTATTTTGTTATTTCATGCTTATTATTTATTGCTATGAAGCGGTGTGCTACATGCAGCGCTGCAATAACGACACGGAGTCGGTGAGCTGCAGTTACAAAAGAGGTTTATTCAAACTTCGCGGCCTCGCTTTAAAGCCTTCCTGATCCCGCCCGGGGAGGGCGGGAATGCTGTAGGGGGCACATATTCACAGTCCCGTCCCGCACGCGGGCTTTTCCCCTTGCTGGTGAAGCAGGCTTGGCACCCTCTTTGGGACCGGCCTCTATGCCGGCGCGCGCCGCTTTGTGAGCCGGTTCGAGTGCGCTGGGAAGTGGGTCACCACAGCTATTTATTTATATCTGCATTTGCACAAATTGTTGTCATTAATCCTGTTTACAGTTCCTGTTCTATAGATTTGCAAAGTATGCCTGAAGAAAAAGAATCTCAGGGCTATATGTGGTGAACGCATATACTCTGATAATAAATTTTACTTTAAATTTTGACCTTGATGTAATCAAACTGCTGGCTCCTTGTTTTGGAATGGAGTTGTTTCCTGAATAATAGGGCACCCATCACTATATGGCTTTTTATTCCTTTTGTCATTCCCAAAGCAGGGAAAGTACTGGTTTTCCAAGTTTCCAAGCATGAATAAATATGTCAAGGTAAACAGGCTGACTCTGAAATATTAACAGTCTGAAAATTGGCAGGAATTCATCTTCTCTTGTAATACGGAAATATAAATTTCCTAACAGGCCATCCATTTGGACTTTAACTGAGTGGTTAAGGTCCTCAGCACTTCTGTTTCCATACACATTAGATTAGAATCTGTTTCCTTCCATAAAATCATTTCATATTTGTTGAAGAAATTTAATTTCCATTGAAAGTCTGCAAAAGAAGAACGCAGCTGCTTGACTCAATACTTCTCGCACATTAACACAATCTCTGTTCCAGGATGAGTTACCTAATTATCTTTGCTCAAAACAGAAAGTAATAGGCTTTTCCTCCCATACCGACACCTCTTTCAGTCAAATCTACTACACAATGCAGAAGATTATTTTGTAACCTTTTGCTGTTACACATAATGCTTTCAACTGTCAATCTTAAATTATTGACGAAACTCATGCAACAACTGAATGAATGTCATCTTCTTTGAAATATTCATTGTAAGAGAACCATTTGCAGCTCTAAGATCCTCTGTTTGTTTCAGGAAACAATGCAAGCTGGCAAAACAGAGCATTTATAAACCACATAGCAAGATTAAGTTAGAACTGGCCAGCATAGCTTGGTGTAGCCATCTGTAATTGGAACAGCTTCAAGAATATGATTACTTAACACGAGTAAATCTTCTTATCTTGTCTGTGGATTTGGCTTTTGAAATGACTTATAAATCATCTTGTATTGTAAGAAGAAGATCCCATTAGACTAGTACAGAAAAATGCAAATATTTGTCTTTTGACATTTTTACCATCATTACTCATAGCAGTGGTAGATAAGCATACTTAAAATTTTTGTGGATTATATGATTCTAATGCAAAAATTGCTCATCTTCTGGTATTCTTTAGCAGGTTAAATCATCAGATTTTCATTTCAAGAGCCATGCCTCCGTACCTAATTGGATTCCTGTGTCACTTAATGCTCACTTCAAACTCCTTATAGCTAATCAAAAGTGCGGATTCAAAATCTCTTTCCAATAATTATAATAGGTGTTAATTAGAGTTTTATTCATGTGAAGATATTTCCTTTCTCCCTTTTAAAAAAGTAGATAATTTTAGAAACATTTCTTTTGCTCTGACTTGCTGTTTTCTCCCACAAGTAGAAGCTTAATTATTATTAATCCTTTCACTTAGGCACTGCCAGATAATGGAGCTGAATAAACTGTTTGCTCATGCAGCACCTTCTGAGGTAGTCGGCCTATATTTCCCAGGTTCACTTCATATGCTATCAGTCCTTTCTCTCACAGTATCTTCCAATCTGTTGCCCACATATACACTGAAGTTTCAACACAACACCCTGGCATTTATAAAAATGAATAACTGCTGGCAGTAGGGTGGCACGACAACAAAAGGTGGTGTCGTGGCATCCAGAACCTCTGGCGCTGTCTGTCTGCACCTTAGACCATCTCTCTGTAACTGTATGCATCTCAGTCTAGTGTTCTACTAGTCTCCCCCAAAGACATGCAGATAGGAAAATTGCCCTAATGTTGGTTAATGGCAAACGAAACAAAGGAATGTTGATGAGAGTATAAGAGAAAGTAATTTTCAGGGATACAGGAATATCAGAAGCAGAGAGGAATGGCCTTCATGAGATTGCTTTGCTAGGAGTCAGCTTGGACCTTAAATAAAACTATGTCTCTGCTGACCATGGTACCACTCCAAACAAATCCAATCGGCCTGCACATTGCAACTCCACTCCTTACCTATCGAAACCTCTCTCAATGTTGTTAATCCTAAATAAGATGCTGTTGTTATTGCATAAGATCTGAGCACCAGAACAAGGATGTATTACTGCAGTTGTACAGGGCCTTGGTGAAACACCATCTGGACACTGGTATACAATTTCAGTCTCCTCATATGAAGAAGGAGGGAGTGGAACTTTGAGACTTTTTTTTTACCGTGCCCATGGTCTGCTCTTATCAAATTATGGTATTGCTTTGTACTGTTGTAACTGTATGTTATAATTATGTGTTTTTTTTGGTCAGTTAGTCTTGGTCTGTCTTGTGTTTATGTGATATCATACTGGAGGAACATTGAATTTCCCCTTGGGGATGAATAAAGTATCTATCTATCTATCTATCTATCTAACAAGACTGGTTTTGAGGACGGCAAGATTGACATATAGAGGCACAGGGTACGACCGCAATGAAACAGGCTTCTTGACCCAACGAGTCCACGCTGACCTGTTTTTCTGCCGAGTTCCATCTACCCACACCTAGACCATAACCCTCCATACCCATCTCATCCATTGCATTGTTTGGCACTTGCATTGCCCTCTGAGTGAAGAATTTCCCCTCGGGTTCCCCTTACATATCTCACTTTTCACCCTGAACCTATTACCTCTAGATCTAGACACACCCAATCTTTGTGGAAGAAGCTTGCAAGTATTCAGCCAATCTATAACCTTCATAATTTTGTACACCTCTATAAAACTTCCCTCATTCTTCTGTGCTCTAGGGAAAATAAGTCCTAACATATTCATCCTTTCCCTATATCGCAGGTCCTCAAGTCCCGGAAACATCATTACCATCTTCCCTATAGGTAGGTAACCAAGCACAAAGCCATGTTGACTATCCCTAATGAGGTTCCATCTATCCCAATAATTATATGCAATAACTATATTATACAGTACAGTATTATATACAATACCTTCCAACCTTTTACCCACAAATAACATCACCCTCAGTGGCCTATAATTTAACAGCTTACTATTAGAGTTTTTCTTGAACAATCAAAACAACATTCGCAGTCCTCCAGCACGTCCACTGTGTAGAAGGTCATTCTAAATATCTCTGCCAGGGCACCCTGCAATTTCTGCACTAGCTTTCCACAAGTTCCAAGAGGACATCTTGTCAGGCCTTGGGAATTTATCCCCCCTATTTTGCCTCAAGACAGCAAGTACCTCCTCTTCTGTAATCTGGACAAGGTCCATTGCTTCAATTCTATAGACCATTAGTCTGTCTCCCATGTAAATAGAATTGCAAAAAATTCATTTAAGACCTCCCATGTCTCTTTTGCCTGTATGCACAGATTACCACATTGATTGTCAACAGAGGCAATGTTGATAGAACATAAGAAAATAAGAAATAGGAGCAGGAGTAGGCCATCCAGCCCATCAAGCCTGCCCTGCCATTCAATAAGATCATGGCTGATCTGTCGGTAAACTCAGCTCCATCTACCTGCCTTTTCCCCATAACCCTTAATTACCCTACTATGTAAAAATCTATCTAACTGTGTCTTAAATATATTTAGTGAAGAAGCCTCAAATGCTTCCCTGGGTAGAGTATTCCACAGATTCACGGCTCTCTAGGAAAAGCAGTTTCTCCTCATCTCCATCCTAAATCTTCTCCCCTGAATATTGAGGCAATGTCCCCTAGTTCTAGTCTCACCTACCAATGGAAACAACTTTCCTACTTCTACCTTATCTATCTCTTTCAAAATTTTGTATGTTTCTATAAGATCCCCTCTCCTGAACTCCAGAGAGTATAGTCCCAGGCAACTCAATTGTTCCTCATAGGTTAACCCCTTCATCTCTGGAATCAACCTGGTGAACCTCCGCTGCACTGCCTCCAAAGTCATTATATCCTTCCTCAAGTACAGAGACCAGAACTGCACATAGTACTCCACGTGCGGCCTCACTAGTACCCTGTCTAGTTGCAGCATAACCCCCCTGCTGTTGAATTCAATCCCTCTAGCAATGAAGGCCAACATTCCATTTGCCTTCTTAATAACCTGTTGTACCTGCAAGCCAACTTTTTGCGATTCATGAACAAGAACTCCCAAGTCCCTTTGCACAACAGCATGCTGCAATCTTTCACCATTTAATTAATAATCTTGCTGTCCTTTTGCTCCTAATATATCTATTGAAGCATCTTTTCTCTTTTCCCTTATCTGTCAGAGCAACCTCATATCTTCTTTTAGCCCTCCTGATTTCCTCTTAGGTGTTCCCTTATACTTCTTATGTACCTCATAAACAGAGGTTCCCTAAACCTGTTAGCTTTGCTTTATATTCTAAAAGGAACATGCAAATTCTGCACTCTCAATATTTCACTTTTGAAAGACTCTCACTTACCAAGTGTCCCTTTGCCGGAAAACAACCCAAACCATGCAACACACACAAAATGCTGGAGGAACTCAACAGGCCAGGTAGCATCTGTGGAAAAGAGTACAGTCAACATTTCAGGCCAAAACCCTTCGGCAGGCAGGAAAAAAGTGCTGAGGAGTTGAGTTAAAAGGTGGGGGAAGGGGAGAGAGAAAAACACATGATAGGCTAAACCTGGAGGGGGAAAGATGAAGTGAAGAGCTGGGGGGTTGATTGGTGAAAGAGACAGAAAACCATGGAAGGAAGAAGGAGGGGAGGAGCACCAGAGTGAGACGATGGGTGGGCAAGGAGATGAGGTGAGAGAGGGAATAGGGGATGGAGAATAGTGAAGGGGGGGGGCGATGTGAGGGGCATAACCGGAAATTTGAGAAATCGATGTTCATGCCATCAGGTTGGAGGCTACTCTGATGGAAAATGAGTTGTTGATCTTCCAACCTGAGTGTGGCCTCATCACAGTAGTGGAGGAAGCCATGGATGGACATATGGGAATGGGAATGGAAATGGAATTAAAATAGGTGGCCAATGGGAGATCCCACTTTTTCTGGCAGATGGAGCGTAGATACTTGGTGAAGCTGTCTCCCTATCTTCGTCAGGTCTCACTGATATACAGGAAGCCAGACCGGGAGCACCAAACACGGTGTATGACCCCAACAGACTCACAGGTGAAGTGTAGCCTCACTTGGAAGTACTGCTTAGGGCCCTGAATGGTGGTGAGGGAGGAAGTGTAGGGGCAGGTGTATCACTTGTTTTGCTTGCAAGGATAAGTGCCAGGAGAGAGATCAGCGGGAAGGGGTGAATGGACAAGGGAGTTGTGTAGGAAACGATCCCTGCGGAAAGCAGAAAGTGGGGGAGAGGGAAAGATTTGCTTGGTGATGGAGTCCCGTTGGATGTGGCAGAAGGTTTGGAGAATTATATACTGGACACCGAGGCTGGTGAGGTTGTAGGTGACAATTGCCAGATCCCTTCTAAATCCCTCAAAATTCACCTTTCTCCAATTTAGAATCTCTACCCAAGAACCAGTCCTATCTTTCATCATAATATCTTGAAATTAATGGAATTATGATTACTCGATCTAAGGTGTCCACTAGACACATTTCTGTCACCTGCCCTATCTGTTTCCCTAAGAGGAGATCCAGTATCAGGTTCTCTCTAGTTGAAACCTCTCATTTTGTTAGAGGTGTACATATTTGACAAATTCTATCCATTCCAGTCTTTTTACAGTACAGGGCTCCCAGTCACTATGCAGAAAGTTAAAATCACCTACTTTCACAGCCTTATATTTCTTGCAACAATCTGCTATCTCTTTTCAAATTTACTCCTCTAAATCCTGTCGACCACTGGGTGTTCGGTAGTATAAACCATTGGCTTTGTCATACCTTTCTTAATCTTCAGTAGACGAGCCCTCCAGTATGCCTTCTTTGAGCTCTGTCATGACATTTTCCCTCAGGATTAATGCCACCCCTCCCCCTTAATACGTCCTCTGACATCAGAATCCGAATCAGGTTTATTGTCTCTGGCATGTGTCACAAAATTTGTTAACTTAGCAGCAGCAGTACAATGCCATACATGGTAATAGAGAAAGAAAAAAAAAGTAAATCAATTACAATAAGTATATATATATTAAAGAGTAAGATTTAAAATAGTACAAGTTAAGTCTTTATTCTTTGGAGTGTAGAAGTGTTGATAGAGGTATTTAAAATAATGAGGGGGATAGATCGAGTTGACGTGGATGTGCTTTTTCCATTGAGAGTAGGGGAGATTCAAACAAGAGGACATGATTTGAGAGTTAGGGGGCAGAAGTTTAAGGGTAACACGAGGGGGAATTTCTTTACTCAGAGAGTGGTAGCTGTGTGGAACGAGCTTCCAGTAGAAGTGGTAGAGGCAGGTTCGGTATTGTCATTTAAAGTAAAATTGGATAGGTATATGGACAGGAAAGGAATGGAGGGTTATGGGCTGAGTGTGGGCCAGTGGGACTAGGTGAGTATAAGCGTCGGCACGGACTAGAAGGGCCGAGATGGTCTGTTTCCGTTCTGTAATTGTTATATGGTTATATGGTTATAACTAGAGGTCATAGGTTTAAGGTGAAAGGTAAAATATTTAAGGGGAACCTGAGGGAGAACTTATTTACTCAAAGGAGTGTGTTGAACAAGTTGCCAGCATAATTAGTAGATGTGGACTCGTTTGCAACATTTAAGAGAAGTTTGGACAGGTGCGTGGATGAGAGTTGTATGGAGGGCCATGGTCTGAGTGCGGGTAGATGGGACTAGGCAGAAAAACAGGTCAGCATGGACTGTATAAGCCAAAGGGCCTGTTTCTGTACTGTAGCGCTCTATGACAATTAAACAGTGTACTGGAACTTTAGAACTGGGATCAGCAGAAGTTTCTTCATCCAGTAGTGAATCGGAGGAATTCTCAACCACAGAAAGCAGTGGAGGCCAAGCCATTAAATATATTAATGAAGAAAGTGGACATAGCTCCTAAAGCAAAAGGAGTCACGGGTGAGGTTAGGCTGAAGAGAATGATTAGCTGTGATTATGTTGAATGGTGGAACAGACTCAAAGGACTGAATGACATACTCGTGCCGCTATGTTCTATATTTCTCTGAGCCTTTACAAAATCTAGACATAATTTCTGGATATACAGGTTTTCTGCTAAAGCAGTGAAGCCCTATCACATGTATTATGCAACAAAATCTACGTTAAACATTATGTTAGTATCCTCCCCTCCTCCCTTTTGAAATAAACCACAAACCACTACACATCTTGCAACAGAGCAATGTATCAACTATGTTTGCCTCTGCATTAACATTCCAATTGCAATAACTCAGGTGAGACATCAACCCTAGGTATGTACACTCATTTCCTGTATGAGTCCAACCGTGACAATAGCAACGTGCATGTTAGTGCATATCTCATGTGATTAATGATTTTAGTGTTCTCACTAAGGTAGTACTGTCCCAGTCACCGCATTACAGGAAGTGTTTGGAAGCGCTGAAGAGGATGCAAAAGAGGTTTGTCATGAAGTTACCTGGATGAGAGAGTATTACCTATGAGGGGATATTGGATAGATTGCATTATTGCCATGTGCAGAAGTTCGCTGATGACACGGCCATAGTGGGGTGTGTCAGGAATGGACAGGAGGAGGAGTATAGGAAACTGATACAGGACTTTGTGATATGGTGCAACTCAAACTACCTGCGTCTCAATGTCACCAAGACCAAGGAGATGGTGGTGGACTTTAGGAGATCTAGGCCTCATATGGAGCCAGTGATCATTAATGGAGAATGTGTGGAGCAGGTTAAGACCTACAAGTATCTGGGAGTACAGTTGGACGAGAAGCTAGACTGGACTGCCAACACAGATGCCTTGTGCAGGAAGGCACAGAGTCGACTGTACTTCCTTAGAAGGTTGGCGTCATTCAATGTCTGCAGTGAGATGCTGAAGATGTTCTATAGGTCAGTTGTTGAGAGCGCCCTCTTCTTTGTGGTGGCGTGTTGGGGAGGAAGCATTAAGAAGAAGGACGCCTCACGTCTTAATAAGCTGATAAGGAAGGCGGGCTCTGTCGTGGGCAAAGTACTGGAGAGTTTAACATCGGTAGCTGAGCGAAGGGCGCTGAGTAGGCTACGGTCAATTATGGAAAACCCTGAACATCCTCTACATAGCACCATCCAGAGACAGAGAAGCAGTTTCAGCGACAGGTTACTGTCGATGCAATGCTCCTCAGACAGGATGAAGAGGTCAATACTCCCCAATGCCATTAGGCTTTACAATTCAACTGCCAGGACTTAAGAACTTTTTTTAAAGCTATTATTAATGCTTTTTGAGTTAGTGATTTAGATGCATATCATATTATTACTGAGTTAAGTATTGTATGTAATGAGTTTTTGCTACAACAAGTGTATGGGACATTGGAAAAAAAGTTGAATTTCCCCATGGGGATGAATAAAGTATCTATCTATCTATCTATCTATCTATCTATCTATCTATCTATCTATCTATCTATCTATTTATATTTATTTTTCCTCTGTTATTATTGTATTGTACTGTACAGGTGCCATGAAGTCAACAAATTTCATGACATTTGCCGATGATATTAAACCAGATTCTGATTCTGACCTGATAAAAGTAAATAAAATTATGAAAGGATTTTTTTGTATAGATTGTCAGTGTCTTTTTTCCAGGGTGGAAAAGCCAAAGAGCAGAGGGCATGGATTTCAGGCGAGAGGGAGAAAGGTTAAAGGAGATTTCGAGGCATGTTTTTTTACACACAGTGTGGCAAATGCCTGGTTCACACTGCCAGTGGAGGTGATGGAAACAGATACAATAACAAAACTTAAAAGGCATTTGTTCAGGAACGTTAACTGGGCGAGGTGAAGGAATATGGATCGCGTACAGGAAGATGGGATTACATTAATTTGGGATTATGTTTGGCACTGACATCAAAGCAAATTATCTGTTCTGATGATATACTGCTCTATATTCCATATATTCCTGCTGCTTACCTCTGATTTTTTACTAAAATATAGTTTTAATTGGAAACTCCTAAATACTTGACTAAATGCATCGTTTGCTGTTTCATTAGTTTTATCCAGCTTTGCAACCATGACAAAGAAGATCAAAGTATTCTCTACTAGTTTACTTATACACTCAATGACCAGTTTATTAGGCCCATTACACTGGCTCATTAATGCAAATATCTAATCAGCCAATCATGCAGCAATAACTCAATGCATGAAGGCATGGTCAAGAGGTTCAGTTGTTGTTCAGACCAAATGGCTGAATGGGGAAGAAATGACCAAAGTGATTTTTGACTGTGGAATGATTGTTGATGCCAGATGGGCTGGTTTGAGTATTTTAGCAAGTGATGATCTCCGGGATTTTCATGCACATCAGTCTCTCGAGTTTACAGAGAGTGGTGCAAGGAACAAAGAACACCCAGTGAGCAGAAGTTCTGTGAGCAAAAACACTTTGTTAATGAGAAGGTCAGAGGAGAATGGCCAGACTGGTTCAAGCTGACATGAAGGTGACAGTAACTCAAGCAACCAATTGATCCAACAAAGGAGGAGCGCCTCTGAACCCACAACATGTCAAACCATGAAGAGAATGGGATACAGCAAAGACCATGAGCATACACTCTGTGGCCACTTTATTGTGTACAGGAGGTACCGAATGAAGTCACCACTGAGGAAGATGCATAGAGGGAAAACTACAGCCAACACATTCTGCTATTTCTGCAGAGCAAAGGTAGGGTGAAGCTGAATGGTGGACGTTATGTATTGAATCTCAAGACAGCTTTTTCTTGGTGAGCAAAGAATTGGGAGATCAGGCAGGAAAGTATAGCTGAGTCCTAAAAATGGATCTGATTAGCTACGAGCGCTTTGAACGATGCAACAAGCTAAAGGGCTATATGGCTTATTTCTGTTCTGATTTCATTCTGCTTTTAATTTAAGATTTCCCTGAAACAGTTTTTACAGTGTGATTTAATAAATGAACACCCTTCATTAAATTGTCATGGCGAACCGTTGCAAAGCTATGTTTAGTGTAAATTAGTGCAACTGTTTGTTGCAACTGCTGGCAAACAACTCGGGATAAATTTAGTGTAGGGTATGTAACAGAGGCAAAAAGATCCATTTATTAGAATCCAGGTTCTACCCACTTTCCATTTGCACTCTTGAACTGCAACGTCTTATAGGTTACATTATACAGACACGTCATACAGAAAAATTGAAAATACATTGTTATTTTGGCAGCATTTGTGAAACAGAATAAGAGTTAATATTTCATGTCAATAAAAGTCCAAAACTGTGGTGAACTACATATACCTGTCTGGACACGCCCCCCTGCTGACTGCTCCTGTGTCTCCTCCCACAGACCCCTGTATAAAGGCGATTGGAGGCACTGCTCATCCCTCAGTCTCCAGGATGTTGTGTGATGGTCACTTGCTGCTTGTGCTTTCTTCCAGCCAATAAAAGCCTACCTTAACCCACGTCTCAGAGAGTTATTGATGGTGCATCAAAAACCTCGAGGTCTTCAACCTGAAACATTAACTCAAAGATTCAAAGTATACTTACTATCAAATTATGTAGACAGAATTCAATTCTGAGATTCATCCTCCCACATGTAGCCATGAAACACTATGAAACCCATTTAAGAAAACATCAAATAGCCAACACATGGAAAAAAAGAACGAATTGCCCAAAAAGTGAGTAACCAGTACATAGAATATCAAACGTCAAGCCAATAGTATTCAATGCAGGCTGCAGGAAGTGTGAAGTGTCATAGTCCATATCAATCAGCCTGATCAAACTGCTCAAAAACAGTAAAAAGAACAGATGCAACGTGAACTTAGAATCCCCCAAAATGAGTCCACAGCTTCGTCAATCAATCCTGGCAATGTGGATCCCAGGACTCCTGCACTTTCCTCCAAAAGTTTTCTCTCTCAACTGATGCTGCTCGACCTGCTGAGTATTTTATGTTTACCATTCATACTTGCTGTACCCACATTCTTTTTGTTTTGCTTGAAGGCAAAGCTGCAGCAGATTTCGAATGGACAAAACAAAATGATAGTTCCAACAGAATTCATTAAAATGAAGGGATCTTGCAGCCTTATAGTTTAGTTAGTGGATTACCGGCAGAATGCTAAATCATTGAATCGGATACTAGAATTTTAAACACAGTATATTAAGCAGTTTAAGTTGAAGAAATGGCATACAAATGGATTTTTAAAAACAAGTTTGTCTTGGTAAAGTACAAAAGTACTAGATTTCATAAACAGACAGACAGACATACTTTATTGATCCCGAGGGAAATTGGGTTTCGTTATAGCCGCACCAACCAAGAATAGTGAAGAAATATAGCAATATAAAACCATAAATAATTAAATAATAATGTTAATCATGCCAAGTGGAAATAAGTCCAGGACCAGCCTATTGACTCAGGGTGTCTGACACTCTGAGGGAGGAGTTGTAAAGTTTGATGGCTACAGGCAGGAATGACTTCCTATGATGCTCAGTGTTGCATCTCGATGGAATGAGTCTCTGGCTGAATGTTCTCCTGTGCCTAACCAGTACATTATGGAGTGGATGGGAGTCATTGTCCAAGATGGCATGCAACTTGGACAGCATCCTCTTTTCAGACACCACCGTCAGAGAGTCCAGTTCCACCCCCACAACATCACTGGCCTTACGAATGAGACCCATTTGGTTCATTAATATCCTTCACAGAAGGAAATCCATCAACCTTATCTGATCTAGTCTGTTGTAACTCCTGACCCTCAAAGTAATTAACTGAACCTTGAGTTCAGGGACAATTAAAAATAGACAATAAATACAAGAATTACCAACAATATCCATGTATCATGAAGAAATAATATAAAAAATTAAGAAATTTATTACACTAATTAGGGTATGTGGCTTGCTAATAAGAGGGCATCCAGAGAATTGGCTCTTACACCCCTAGAGATACTGAGATTTCTTCCAAGTCCTTGGAATCTCGGTAATTTCCCTAAATTACTGGTAAATCCAGATCTAATTTGAAGAATTCTCATTCATGTTGCAAATTCTTTTAATGTGAATCCATCCACTGATCTCATGAAGAGCTTTGCCCTCCTAAAAATGATCAAAGTACCTTTCCTTTAGATCCACAGCCATTGCATTATAATGGAGAATATGTTTTAAAATATGTCTGAACCTATTTACTTTGTGTCTACTTTATGAATCATTGGCAAAAAGTTTCAAAATAGAGTACTTAGTCTCTCAGATCAATTATAGCTCACCCATATATGCAAAAAGTATAAGATTGATATTATCTTTATGACGTAAACACTTTTTCTCCTTGTACTTCCTCAATGCAGTGTTGTAATGAAATGATGTGCACAGATGGCATGCAAAACATAGATTTAGCTGATGAAAGGTCTTGGCCTGAAATGTCAACTGTTTGTTTTCCTCCATTGATTGGTCTGTATTGTATATAAAGATATGTTTTCACTGTACTCAGCAGGTCTTCTTCAGAGTGGACTGTGTTTTGACATCTGCAAGCTGAAGCTCCGTGATAGTTCTGCTGCTTGTTCTTGGCCTTAGACTGCGTGAGGTTTCAATGCCAGTTGCTCATTCTATACGTGATTGGGTTTCTTTGTGGCAAGTCTTGTTCAATGAGGTGAAGGATGACAGCATTAAAGATGGCCAGTGGGAACTTCCTGTATGAAAGAGGTCAGTGATGCCATCAGGAACCTGAAAAGCAACAACGACAGGATCCCAGCAGAGATACTACAGGAAGATCTGCAGGGGTTGGTGTTGGAACCACTTCTTTTTGTGCTGTATATAAATAATTTAGATGATGGAATAGAAGGTTTTTTTGCCAAGTTTGCAGATGATACAAAGATTGGTGGAGGGGCAGGGTAATGTTGAGGAAACAGGAAGAATGCAGGAGGACTTGGACAGATTAGGAGAATGGGCAAGAAAGTGGCAAATGAAATACAAGGTTGGAAAATGCATGGTCATGCACTTTGGTATTAGAAATAAATGTGTGAACTATTTTGTAAACAGGGAGAAAATCCAGGAATCTGAGATTCAGAGGGACTAGGGAGTCCTTGTGCAGAACACCTTGAAGGTTATCTTGCAGGTTGAGATGGTGGTAAGGAAGGCAAATGCCATGTTAGCATTCACTTCAAGAGATCTAGAATACAAAGCAAGGATGTGATATTGTGGATTTATAATGCCTCACCTTGAGTATTGTGAACAGTCTTGGGCTCCTCATCTAAGAAAAGATGTGCTGGCATTGGAGAGGGTCCAGGGGAGGTTCACAAGGATGAAAGGTTTATCATACAGGGAATGTTTGATGGCTCTGGGATTGTACTCACTGGAATTCAGAAGGACAAGGGAGGATCTATTTAAAACCTTTTGAATGTTGAAAGGCCTAGACAGAGTAGATGTGGAAAAGATGTTTCCCATGATGGGAGAGTCTAGGACAAGACGGCAAAGCCTCAGGATAGAGGGGCACCCTTTCAAAGCAGAGATGTGGAGAAATTTCTTTAGCCAAAGGGTGGTGAATTTGTGGAATTTGTTGCCACATCCAGCTGTGGAGGCCAGGTCATTGGGTATATTTAAGGCAGAGATTGATAGGTTTTTGATTGGACATTGTATCAAAGGTTATGGGGAGAGGTGGAGATTGAAAAAAGGATCAGCAATGATTGTATGGTGGAGCAGACTCAATGGGCCAGATGGCCTAATTCTGCTCCTATGTCTTATGGTTTTATGGTCTTAAGATGGACAAACACTCCTGCAAAGCATGTATACCTTGCTCCTTATGGTCTGGAAAAGTTACAACTGCTCTCAGAGCGCAGGCATGCTCTAGCAGTGACCTTATTCAAGAATGGAGACTTCAAACAGATTGTGGCAATTGCGGAGGCATCTCCCTTCTATCAATAACAGATAAAGTGCTTGCACGTATCCTTATCTACCGTCTCATTCCGCTATCTGAAGACCTACTCCCTGACTCACAGTGTGGTTTCCACCCATCTAGAGGCACCTCAGAAATGATCCTCACAGCAGGGCATTGCCGTGAACAATGGGAAACCTGCACTTGGTTTTCATAGATTTGACAAAGGCATTTATATAACCATATAACAATTACAGCACGGAAACAGGCCATCTTGGCCCTTCTAGTCCGTGCCGACGCTTACACTCACCTAGTCCCACTGGCCCGCACTTAGGCCATAACCCTCCATTCCTTTCCTGTCCATATACCTATCTAATTTTACTTTAAATGACAATACTGAACCTGCCTCTACCACTTCTACTGGAAGCTCATTCCACACAGCTACCACTCTCTGAGTAAAGAAATTCCCCCTCGTGTTACCCTTAAACTTTTGCCCCCCAATTCTCAAATCATGTCCTCTTGTAAAGATACAATTTGGTACAGTTGACCACCAAGCTCTCTGGCATACGTTATCAAGGCATAGCTGTAATGAAATCTGAGGCTACTGCATTATGGCATGATAGGCATGGCAGTCAGTAACAGTGATGCTGAAAAGGAGCCCTTCACTGTCAAGACAGGAGTCAAACAAGGCTATATCCTGTGCTGTATTGTTCTGTGTTCTATGTTCTACATGCACATGGACATCATCTCTCCCCACTGACAAGCACACCCACCCCCACCCTGTTTTGATTCATCTTCCACCCACCTTCCCTTGGAAAATTTACAATAACCAATCAATAGCTAACACTCAGAATGTACCCCAAGGAACGATTTGAGCGTGCTTAGGAAGCACCATCACTTCTCTTTGAATATTGCAATATTAAAAAAACAACCATTCTTGTGAAGTATCAAAAGGATTCCTGAATTTATAAGAGTTAAATCGTGGGGAGAGATTATAGAGATTCCAGGGAAGGTTTGATTGAAGTTTTCAGGATATGAAGAGGAATTAACAGGATGGACAGAGAGAAATTATTTCCTCCTGTTGGGGAGTCTAGGGCACAGTCTAAAAATTAGAAGCAGGCCGTCTGTAAGTGTACATGGAGTTCAGTATAAATTCAGAACACTTTTCTGTGAATAGTTGTTATTGCCAAGGCAATTATTAATTTTAAATTTTGGTTTGAGTGATTGTTTATTACAAAAGTTATGAAGAGATTTGAAGAAAAGTGCAGTTAGGTTATGTCTCATCCAAGATCTTGAATCCAAGGTTTGAAGAGCTAAATGGCTTACTGCTGTTCTCATAATTGCATGTTTCTAACCCAAATAGGGCTTGCTTGTATGGAAACCAGGTGCACATCCTTCAGGAAATATAATTTATAAGGAATAAATTAATTTTCTTTCAAATATGAAAGATTTCAGCTACAGGATTAGGCTGGAAATTTATTTGTCTACTATTTATTGGGATACAATATGGAACCGGCCCTTCTGGCTCTTTGAGTCATGCAATCCCCCAATTTAACCCTAGCCTAATCACGGAACCATTTACAATGACCAATTAGCCTACCAACCAATATGTTTTTGGACTGTGGGAGGAAACTGGAGCACCCGGAGGAAAGCCACACAGTTACAGGGAGAATGTACAAATGCCTTACAAGCAGTAGCAGGAAATAAATCCAGGTCACCTGTGCCGTTAAGCGTTGTGCTAACTACTACGCTACTCAGCTGCCTGGATATAGGGAGATGTTACCCTTGAATAATGTCTTCAGCCTACTAGGTCCCCACTGACTCTCAGCTACCCATTTTTACACTAATCCTACCCCAACCTAATTTATTCCCCCCACATTCCCAACAACTCTCTCCCAAAATTCTACCACTTTACCCATGCAACGTATGTATCCTTGGAATATTAGAGGTAATTGGAACCCTTGTACGAAACCCATGTGGTCTCAGAGAGAATGTGATACGTCCATTCTAGATGGTGCAGTGACAATGTTCCCTCGGTCGACATCTTCAGATAGCTCATGAAAATTTCTGTTTTACTTCTCTTACGTCTGTTTTTTTTTTACCATAAGTGTGTTTCTGTGACTGGTAGAGCCTGTGATTTACAGTTTGGAGATCAGTTGAGTGACCCAGTGCTTTGCTGTCTCTGAGAAGGTTCCGGAAAGTGAGTGCGTGCTCGGGCAGCCTCGTGGCGAAGAAACTTCAGGATGGGGCATGAGGCGATGCTCAACAGCTTTTTGCTGATTAGGGCATCTATAATCACCAAATAAAACATCAAGAAAGATTGAGACACCAAGGCGAATTCTGGATGGTGAACAAGAGCTCAGCATTGACTACCTTCCTCTTCACTGCTGTCAGAGGAGTCTGTGAGTGTTCTATCACTGTGTGGCTCAGTGCGGGTATGGTGTCCCTCCCTTTCAATGAATATTTGTATTATTGTAGGATGGTATCCCTGGTTCTGCATTTATGGACCATGGACTCTCTCAGAATATAAAAACCATAAGTCTGTGTTTTTTTATTACCCATTCCATTTTGGTTTTGTTGTGCGGGGAAGGGGCTGCTTTTGAGGGTGAATGTTTTAGTTCCATTTTTGTACGGGGCAAATGGTTTTGGGGTTGATGATTGGGATACCATTCTTTTTTGTGCGGGGGGGGTTGTTGGTTTGATGCTCCTCTCTGAATAACTTTCATGTTTTTTCTTGGTTTCGTGACTATCTGGAGAAGACACATTTCAGAGTTGTATATGGATACATCTTTTAATAATAAACAAATGATCCTTTGAACCCTTGAATCTCAACACTGAATGTGCGAGAAGTCAGGATCGAACTCGGGTCAGTGGAGCTGTGAGGATTCTTGGAGAAAAGAAAAAAAAACTGAGAGATTTAGTCAACATGAACAAGGCTATGAAGGAAACAAAATAGACATACAAGAAGAAATCAAGCAACATCAGTGAAAAGCGAAAGCAGTTAACATTACAGATTCCAGCATCTGTAATTTTATTTGATTTCCATGACTGAAGGGAGTGAACTGGAAACCCAGGTACAAAGAGACGGGCATGTGATACACCAGAGATGTGAGCTCAGAATTACATAAATTAGGGCACTTGGTCCCTCAAGCAGGTTCGTCCATTTAATAAGACTATGGCTGATTAAAACTTCAACCCGACATTTCTGAAGAGCCCTTTGTGTATATATCTACCTCTTTTTTAACTAATTCAGAAACTCTGCACTGCCCTTTGAGAAAGAGAGCTTCAATGACTCATGACCTACGGAGAGAAAGAAAATGAGTCATCTTTGTCCTAACATAACAACTGTTTATTTAAGTGTTCAAGAGAATAGCTTTTATCAGGAACTCACTGCCAGTCTACGTGAGTGATGTTAAGTAGATCAATCAATATTTGTAAAGGGCAATTGGACTGAAATAAAAGAATGTAAATAGTAGGCCCATGGGAAATGGGGTAGACGGATTCAATGGGCTGAAAAGCTGCATTCAGTGCAGGCACTCTAAAAATGATCCCTCTAAAACATGTTTCCATTAACAGAAATTCTTCTGACTACTGCTGTGTAAATTTCATAATCCATGATGTATAAAAAATGCAGACAAAAGTATTTCAGCAGAACATCAGTGGCTTCAAACAGGTCTATTAAAGACACATAAAATAACAAGTCTTTCAAAAACTTTAATGGCAATCTTTTTTTTCCGCTCTCTATGAAACCAACAGCTTTAATATTCCCGTGTTTACAAGGAAAGCTATTCCTCTCAGAAACTATAAGCAGATATATAAATAAAATATAAAAATAAATGTTTTTGTTTTTAAAATGAAAGGTAGGAATAATAGAGCAACTATTGGGAATATTTTTACCACTCTGACATGATCCGGAGCCAGAAAACTTATTATTTGATGCATACATCCAAAACTATAAATTCGTTTGTTTCCCCACAATATCAGACCTACGTAAGAATTCTTACATTTTTGAAAAGTGTTGTTATCCAAATTTCCTCAGTAAAAAATAGCCAATTGTTTGACATATGAAAATGTAGCCACGGCTATTGTAACCAAATCACGAAGGAAGTTCAATGCTTTGAAGTGTGAGGTGGAGGAAAGAAATTGCCAACTGTTCCCATTGTGTCAAGCAGCCCCTTCATTGTCCTAACCCAAACATTAAAAATGTCACTCAGGTTTCAGAAGGACGGGCATAGAAAAAGCTAACATGCACTTTTCTCTTTGCCCTTCAATATTACTCTTGTCTTTTTTCTACACAGTGACTGTCTTTTCCTCAAAGAAGATCACTCTGTAAAACAGAAACAAATAGCTATGCTTTTCCCAGTTCTGACTTACTGCATGAGCCATACAGTTCCTCGCGCCTCATAGAGTTTGCACGCACAGCCTGAAGTTGATCTCTCCTGGTTGTTAAAGCACAAATTTATTCAATATTATCGAAAAAAATATAGAGCAAATATTCATTAGGTAGATAATAAGGGTTTGAAAGGAGAGAAGGGAACATTGTCTATAATTTCACCCTCAACAAATGTGCCTTTCTAATGCATCTGTCAGATTTATGCAATTTCTCTCATTGGAATCATGTCAGTCAGCATCAGAGTGGTAAAAATAGTCACAATATTTGTACTATTATTCCTACCTTTCATTTAAAAACAAACATCTTTATTTTCACATTTTATTTATTCATCAGCTTGTTGTTTTGGAGCGGAATAGCTTTCTCTATGAATTTGGGAATATTAAAACTGCAGAGAGTGAAAGAAAAGATTGCCATTAAAGTTTTTAAGAGGCAGAGTGTAAAGCACTAATGCTACCATATAGCTTTCATCTTAATACTGACTGCCAAGGATAGATCTTGAGGTAGATGAGGGAAGGCAGACAGATTCAGTAGCTATGTCTATATACATGCTTGCAAATAAAAAGACTGGAAAACTTTGAAGAATGTTAGTTTAGTGTGCAGGATGACCACACATTAATCTGGTTCTAAGATATTCTATTATGAAAGAAGGCATTGGTTACTAATGTGTTTCAGAGAGAAGAATATAGAGAACGTGCCCAGCCAAAATAGAGAACATCTCATAAATGTGAATGACTGACTCTTAGTTGTCAGGTATCTGTGAAATGAAAGACACAATAAAAAACATCTTCTCCCGTCATTCCCCCCTTTGTCATCCTGGTTTCACCTACCTCCTGCCAGCTTTTACGTTCATGTTCCCCTGCCCCCATCTTTATACTCTTCACACCTCATTTCCAGTTCTGATCAAGGCTCCTCACCAGAAACATTTATTGTTTGTTCCTTTCTATCCTTCTTAATTCCTCCATCCTCCACTTCAGTAATATTTGAAAAAAAAACAATTACTTAATTTCACAGGGACAGTTGTAATTAAAAGCCACCATGTGCTTATTCCTCTGTTCCTGTTCAAGGGCAGCAATGAAATACCCTTTGAAGGGTTCGTTTTCAGACTTTGTGCCAAACCTACTTTACATTAGTCTTTGAAGGTGTTGATCTCTCATCACCTCCCTTTGTTAGTCCTTATTCCTATCATTTGTTTTTCAAAATTCTCTGTCGTACAGTGGGCAGCATTCTGACCGGTCACGTCGTAGTCCGGCATGGAGGCTCCAACACACAGGACAGCAAGGCACTGCCGAGTGTTATAGAGACAGCCAGCTTTAACATGGGCACCAGCTTCCTCACCACTGAAAATACCTTCAAGAGATGGTGTCTCAAGAAGGCAGGTGTCATGGTGTGCTCTCGGGGGACTGAACCCCAGTGCCAAGGAATGGCAGGCTATCTCTGTTACCTTGTCGCTGGCACATGCTCGACCCAGGAGCTGCGGAATGCAGGCTCATGACTCAGCCAAAGAGTGGAATTCCCATGAACAGAGCTTCAGAGGAGTAACAGAGCGATGTTGCAAGACTGATCATTCTCTCCAACACAATGACTCCACTAAGGCACCAACGAGAGTCCTCTTTAAATATCATGGAATGCGGGAAACAAATGCCAGCCACAACTAACTTGACAAGACGAAACTGAATGCACAAGGGCCTGACGTCTGTAGTTAAGATAATGGTTAGTGAATACAGGTGCTCAAGAACCCTAGAAGCTCAACGCCCTACGGCAACCACAGAGGCCACAGGACTCACTAAGGACTCTTCCCCTCCCGAACATGCCCTCTTCTTGCTAGTAAGATACAGGAGCCTGAAGACTCGCATTCAGTGATTCAGGACAGCTTTCTCCTCACTGTCATCTGACTTGTAAAGATCCACAACATCTATGAATATTAGCTGTATTTTCCCTTCTGTTGTACTGCTTTTTACTGTAGTTTATAGTAATAGTGCGTCACTGCGTCACAAATTTCACAACATATAAGTCAATGGTAATAAATCTGATTCTGACTCTAATGCTAAATTCCCTTAGGCGGAGCGAAGTGATGATGGTGTTAAACGGCGACTCCTTTGCTTGCATCTTTGGAAACAGCTCTGTTTCCATCTTTAATATCTTTCTTTTCCCTTTTCAGGGTTCTTGTGAAGACCCTGACCTGGAGTTACATGCTGGCTACGGTTCTTTGCGGGAATGGGACCCATCCAAGGGCTCAGCCTAAGAGTTTGGCTCTGCTTTGGATGCCGAGGATTTCAGGGCTCCGGAGATGGTCAGATCAAAGGTCGGTGTCACGCCAGGAGACCCATGTGTTGTCGGGGGGAGTCAGAACATCTACAGCTGCGTGCCCAGAGGCTCGAGATCTTTGGGCACAGAGCTCGAGAAAAGCAATGTAATGAACTTTTAACATCGTAAACCAGCGAGTTGTTTGCTATGTCTCCCCAGTCGCTGTGAAAATGGAGATACCGCTTTCTCCCTTAGTAGGGAGAGAGAGAGCCTGTGGTGTGTCAAATGCTGGGTGAACAATGTAGTCTTTGGGGTAACTGCAAGTTTGTATCTTTACTGTTGCTTTTCTCACGCTTGAGTGCTTGGTGGCGGGTGCCGATACTTTTTTTTGCCAGTGGGGGGACGGAGGATTGTTGCTTGATGCAGCTTACCCCGGGAGGGAGGGGAGCTGGGGGGGTTACTTTGGGGTTCTAACATTTAACTGCCGTTCATTCTTTGGGGCACTCCTCTGTTTTCATGGATGGTTACGAAGGAAAAGCATTTCAGGATGTATGTTGTATACATTTCTCTGACATTAAATGTACCTTTGAAAACTTGAAACCTTGCATAAAATCTAGCAGCAGAACTGCCGAAGATTATTTCACCGTGAGAACATCATCTTGCCAAATCCTTGGGATTGAGCCTGCACAAGTAATATAGGAAGAGCAATGGGATAGTGCTTATGTTACTGCACCACAAATCCAAAGGCCTGGGCTAAAATTCCAGAGACGTGAGTTCATTTCCCACCTGGATAACCTGGGGAATTTAAATTTACATTCAAATTGAGTTAGTTAAGTCATTTGGAATGAAAAGCAACTGTTGCTATTCAATACTAGTGGTTAAACACTAAAGCTAATCAGAAAAAAAAATACCACACAGATGAAGAACATTCATCCTGTCACGTCTGTGCCAGCCAAAAATAGACTTTAGGCTAATCCAGCTTCCTACTCCTTGACTGAGACCCTGCAGGTCAAAACTCTTCAAGCACTTGTCCAGCTGGTTTTCAAATCTGACAATTGCTTCTGCCTTCCACCAACTTTTTGGACAATGAGCTCAAAGTGCTGCAGCCCATTCACTGAACATGGAGATTAGAACACAGCATAGCGCCATGCAGGCCCTTTGGCCCACAATGTTATGCCGACCCTTTAACCTGCTTGTAGAGCAATCTCACCCGTCCCTTCCATTTAGCTCCTTCCCCATTTTTCTTTCATCTATGAGCCTAAGAGTATCTTAAATGCTCTTAATGTATCTTCATCTACCACTGTCCTTGGCAGAGCATTCCACTCCCTGACAGCTCTCTGTATGTAAAAATAAATTAACTTTGACATCCCCCATAAATTTTATGCCCCTTGGGTCACTTCTGCCCTGGGAAAAAGTCTTTGGTATCAATGCCTCTTAACTTATACAACTCTATCAAGTCACCTCTAAGCCTTCACTCTAAAGAGAAAAGCTCTAGCTCAAACAGCCGAGCTTAATAAGACATGTTCCCTAGTCCAGACAACATCTTGGTATATCTCCTCTGTACCCTCTCTAAAGCTTCCACAGTATGGGAAGTATGGGTGCAGGAAGCAGCACCAATGCAGTCATCGATGTAGCATAGGAAAAGGGCTGGACAGTCCCCAGTGTCGGCTTGGAACACAGACTGCTCCACGTAGCTGACAAACAGGCAGGTATAGCTGGGACCCATGCGAATCCCAATGGTTACCTGTTTTGAGACATTACTGAGAGCAAGGACAAGTTCTGCTAGGCAGAGGAGGGTGGTGGTGGAGGGGCATTCGTTAGCTCTGGTGTCCAAAAAGAAACAGAGAGCTCTGAGGCCTTCCTGGTGGGGGAGGGAGGTGTAGAGGGGCAGGACATCCATAGTAAAAAATAAGATGATGAGGACCAGGGAACCTGAAATCCTTGAAAAGATCAAGAGCGTGTGAGGTGTCATGGATGTAGGTGGGAAGAGACTGAACCAGGAGGGATAAGACAGAGTTGAGGTCAGTGGGACAGGAACAAGCTGAAACAATGGGTCTACCTGGCCAAGCCTGCTTGTGGATCTTGGGTTGGAGGTAGAAACATGAGGTGCGGGGTGTGGGAACTATGAGGTTGGTGGCGGTGGATGGGAGATCCCCAGAGTCAATAAGGTTGGTGATGGTGTGGGAGGCGATGGCCTGGTGTTCCTTTATGGGGTCCTGTATGAGGGGTAAGTAAAGGGAGGTGTCTGAGAGTTGGTGCTGGGCCTCGGCCTGGTAGGGGGTCAGTACGCCAGACTACTATAGCGCCTCTGTTGTCTGGGGGTTTGATGGTGAGGTTAGGATTAGTGCAGAGGGAATGGAGAGTAGAACATTTGAAAGGAGTGAGGAGTGTTAAACTCTAGACAGTTAATATCCCATCAACAGTTGGCAATGAAAAGGTCCAGAGCAGACAGAATACCAGGGCAGGGTGTCTGGGAAGAGGAGGAGGGTTGAAGATGGGAGAATGGGTCATTGGGTCAAAGAAATAGGCTCAAATTCTCAGCTCTTTACTTCAAGTCAAGTCAACTTTTATTGTCATTTCGACCATAACTGCTGGTACAGTGCATAATAAAAATGAGACAACGTTTTTCAGGACCATGGTATACATGAGACAGTACAAAAAACTAGACTGAACTACGTAATAATAAAAAAACAACACAGAGAAAGCTACACTAGACTACAGACCTACACTGGACTGCATAAAGTGCACAAAAACAGTACCGACATTACAATAAATAATAAACAGGACAATAGGGCAAGGTGTCAGTCCAGGCTTCAGGTATTGAGGAGTCTGATAGCTTGGGGGAAGAAACTGTTACATAGTCTGGTCGTGAGAGCCTGAATGCTTCGGAGTCTTTTCCCAGACGGCAGAAGGGAGAAGTATGTATGAGGGGTGCATGGGGTCCTTCATAATGCTGTTTCCTTTGCGGATGCAGCGTGTAGTGTAAATGTCCGTGATGGCGGGTAGAGGGACCCCAATGATCTTCTCAGCTGACCTCACTATCTGCTGCAGGGTCTTGCGATCTGAGATGGCGCAATTTCCAAACCAGGCAGTGATGCAGCTGCTCAGGATGCTCTCAATACAACCCCTGTAGAATGTGATGAGGATGGGGGTGGGAGATGGACTTTCCTCAGCCTTCGCAAAATGTTGAGATGCTGCTGGGCTTTCTTTGCTATCGAGCTGGTGTTGAGGGACCAGGTGAGATTCTCCATCAGGTGAACACCAAGAAATTTGGTGCTCTTTACGATCTCTACCGAGGAGCCGTCGATATTCAGTGGGGAGTGGTCCCTCCCACCCACCCCTCCCACCCCTTCCGGGTTTCA
The DNA here is from genome assembly GCF_048418815.1 of Hemitrygon akajei. Taxonomy (NCBI): domain Eukaryota; kingdom Metazoa; phylum Chordata; class Chondrichthyes; order Myliobatiformes; family Dasyatidae; genus Hemitrygon; species Hemitrygon akajei. The sequence continues at coordinate 147,265,538 of NC_133131.1, forward strand.
CCTATCACCTGGTGGTTCTCGCTCCCCTCCCCCCACCTTTTAAATCTACACCTCCTCAGCTACCAGTCCTGCCAAAGAGTTACAGCCCAAAATGTCAACTGTACTTTTTCCAACGATGCTGCCTGGCCTGCTGAGTTCCTGCAGCATTTTGTGTGTTGTTCAGATTTCCAACATCTGCAGATTTTCTCTTGTTTGGGGATTGTGCACACAGTTCTTTCCAGGAGGCAACATCGCTAATCCTGATCCAGCCACGTAGATGCCATGGACAAGAAAGCACACTAGGGCCTTTATTTCTTCATGAGGTTAAGGAAATCTGGCAACTGGGCAATCGGACCCTCGTCAATTTTTAGTAGTGCCCCATGGAACGCATCCTATCTGGATTCACCGCAGATTAAAATGGTGACTACTCTGCCCGAGGTCACAGGTAACTGAAAAGAGTTGTGGACACAGCTCAGCACATTACAGAAGTTAGCCTTCTCTTCATGGACTCTATCTACATTCACATTGCCTCAGTGGAGCAACCAGCATAATCTAGGACTTCTCCAACTCCAGACATTCTCTCTTCTCTCCACTGCCATCAGGAAGAAAGTTCAAAAACCTTTAAGTGTGTACCATCAGGTCCAAAGACAACTTCTATCGTACTGTTATAAGATTATAAAACAGACCCCTAGTACGATAAGATAGACTCCTGACCTCACAATCTACCTCATTAGGGCCCCTTACTGTCATCCTGCACTATACTTTCTTTGTAACTGTAACACTTTATTCTAAATGGACATTGAACTTCATGAACATTGCCTCACTACATAATTATTTCTGGTTTTTCTGCACTTCTTATTTTAACTTAACTAATTAATAGGCATATATATACCGTACATACTGTAATTCAGTTTTTTCTCTATACTTATTTATCGTGTATCTCATCGTACTGCTGCCATAAAGTTAACACATATTAAACCTGATTCCGATTCTGTAATGTCTTTCACTGTACCTTGGTACATGTGACAATGACAAGCCAACTCCAATTCTAGTTCTTGTATTCTTTGTCTTAAACAATTAAGACAATTATCCCACACATCTTTTAAATCACCTTGTCCGCCTGACCTGTGGGATCCTTGGCTGCTGCTTCAAGAGGTTCCAGTTCCTGTATAATTTTCAGCCACCTTCTCTTTCTTTTTGTATATCAGAAAATATATTCGTCATTTAAAGTGTAGAAGAAACGTCACAGCAAAGATCACAAACCTATTACCTTACTGGCAATAATAAATTTTAAGTTTTCAGTATGTTAAGTATAAAGCACATACTCTTTGCTGGTCAGAATAGCTTTGCCTGCTAGATTGGTATGGCTCAGGGCAGATACCTGATACATACAAGAAAGGGCCTGATGCCCGATTGCTCTCCAAAGCTGGATGGCCTTCATGTAGAAGTACTGTGATGTTTGAATGCTCTCCTCTGGTGAACTGCCTGGGGGTACCATTAGGGGGCCACAGCAAACCACACTGCTGCTAAAGATGCTCAAAGCCCCCAGTACCAAACGCATCTCAGGCATGTCCATTTGAGTGTGGCAATCATCTCCTGCCATCCTTAGCCATCAAATCACCACACCTCCACCACATGCCCTCCTGTCCACCCCATGTTCCAATCCAAACCAATGTTAATGTTCATCTATTTGCACCTTGTAGAATACGTTCTGTGCCATAATCCTTATTAATGCCAATTTGACAGAAATTGAAATAAATTCTGCCTTTTATGGCTTATTAGGTTGTCAATATTTTGTAATTGTCTTTACAAAGCCAAAACCTTTCTTGCTTTGAGCTTCACATTTTGTGACGATCGTAATCTGTTATTTTCCATTTTCTATAATAGCCCATTCTGTACTACAGAATCTGATGAAATCATCCGATTCAATTAGGAAAGCTGTGGGGATTCTTTTGTAAAACAGCAAACTATGCCCACTTAGTTTGTTAGTCTAATGACAGAGGTTTCACCTCAAAATTGATTGTTTAATTCAATATAACTGACGGTTATTGCAGACATCATATTTTGCACATTTTTATGAGCAACTAATAAGTTTAGGCTAGCAATCTGTCAAAAGGAGATTAAGCAACAAAAGTATAATCATTTCACATTCATTCTGTGCAGTAATTTGGAAGTCTAAAATAAAATGCTTGGTGAGGGCATTTTGCTATTATAACATGCCTCATCAGAATGTTTTACTGGTGATTGTTTGTGAGCTAAAATAAAAAAAAAATACAGATCATTGTTTAATTCCCCTCAGACAGCCCTGTTTGTTTGCAAATGTATTAATCTCTATTGCTGGAAGGGTGCCTAGACTGTCACAAGACCCAATGACTCACAGGTCAATAGAACAGCTTACTCTGGAGTGGAAGAGCCATCAGAGGCAATGTTTAATATGATTACTCGGTTAAAGGAAAACAGCCTTAAAGGCAAGATTGCTCTTTATAACAAAAATAGAGCCATATCAAGCGCAAAACATTGATAATAGGGATGATTTTAGATCATAAGACCAAAGGACATAGAAGCAGAATTAGGCCATTTGGCCCATCATGTCTGAACTACCATTCCATCATGGCTGATACATTATCCCTCTCAGTGCTATTCTCCTGCCTTCTCCCATAACTTCTGGCAGCTTGATTAATCAAGGACCTATCAACCTCCACTTTAAATGTACTTGATGAATTACCTTCCACAGCCATCTGTGGCAATGAGTTCCACAGATTCATCACCCTCTAGCTAAAGAAATTTCTCTTCATCTCTGTTCTAATGGACATCACACTATTCTAAGGTTGTGTCCTGTACTCTTCGACTCACCCACCATAGGAAATATCCTCTCCACATCCACTCTATTTAGGCCTTTGAATATTTGATCACTTTCAATGATATCCCCTCCTCATTCTTCTAAACTCCAGCAAGTACAGGTCCAGAGCCATCAAACGCTCCTCATATGTTAACCTTTTCATTCCCCGAATCATTTTTAGTGAACATTTTCTGAACCCTCTCCAATGTCAGCATATTTTTTTCTTAGATAAGGGGCCAAGACTGCTCACAATACTCCATGTGTGGTCACACCAATATCTTATAAAGCCTCAGCATTACATTATTGCATTCTCTCCCGATTTAGAAAATAGTCTATGCCTTTATTCCTTCTACCAAAGTACATGACCATACACTTCTGTGCACTCTGTCCCATCTGACACTTCTTTGCCCAATCTCCCAATCTGTCTAAGTCATTCTGGAGACTTCCTTCAGCCTCAGCATTGCCTGTTCCTCCTCCTGTCTTGATATTATCCATAAACTTGTCCACAAAGCCATCAATTCTGTCAACCAAATCACTGACATATAATGTGAAAAGAAGTGGACCCAACACCAACCCCTCCGCAACAACACTAGTCACTGGCAGGCAATCTGAATAAGCCCTCTTTATTCCTACTCTTTGCTGCTGCCAGTCAGCCAATCTTCTATCCATGCCAGTATCTTTTCTGTAATACCATGGACTCTTATCTTGTTAAGCAGCCTTGTGTGCAGCACCTTGTCAAAGGTTTTCTGAAAATCCAAGACAACATCCATTGACCCCTCTTTGCCTATAATGCATGTTATTTCATCAAAGAATCCCAATAGATTTGAGTGGCAAGATTTCTCCTGAAGAAAACCATGCTGACTTTGGTCTAGTTTATCATGTGCCACCAAGCACCCCAAAACCTCATCTTTAACAGTCAATTCCAACATCCGTCCAACCACTAAAGTCAAGGCTATTATTTCCTTTCTCTTCCTCTCTCCCTTCTTAAAGAATGTAGTGATATTTGAATTGAATTGACTTTATTTCTTACATCCTTCACATACATGAGAAGTAAAACTATTCATGTTACCTCTCCATCTAAATGTGCAATGTGCAATCATAATAATTTATAATAAATAGAACAGTCAATGTAATATAGGATACACTCAAATCAGCGTGAGTTCATCAGTCTGATTGTCTGGTGGAAGAAGCTGTCCCAGAGCCTGCTGATCCTGGCTTTTATGCTGCAATACACTTCCTGGATGGTAAGAGCTGGAATAGATTATGTTTGGGGTGGCTTGGTTCCCCAATGATCCTACCGGTTCTTTTTACACACTTGTCCTTGTAAATGGATACTCTGTAGCGGTGTGCTACACGCAGCGCTAAAATAACGACACGAAGTCGGTAAACTGCAGTCAAAGACTAAGTTTATTTCAACTTCACAGTCTTGCTTTAAAGCCTGTCTCTCCCACCGGATACCTCGAGAGGCACGTACTGAAACCCCCTCAGGCTTTCTTCCTTTGTGCCTGCACTCTGGCTAATTGTCAGCCGGTTCGAGTGTGCTAGTAATTGGGTCACCACATAACCCCCTCCCAGAACCGGCGATACACCCCCCAATGTCCACAGTCTGGGCCGGGCCCTGTTTGGGAGGTCGGCCTCTGTGCCGCGGTGCCGGAAACTCGACCGGTTGCGCCAAGTCCACGTGGGCCGGTTTGAGTCGGTCCACCGTGAAAACCTCCTCTCTCCCCCCAACGTCCAGCACGAACGTGGACCTGTCGTTTCTGATCACCGTAAACGGCCCCTCGTAGGGCCGTTGCAGCGGTGGCCGATGCCCGCCCCGTCGTACAAACACAAACTTACAGTTCTGCAGGTCTTTGGGTACGCAGGTCGGGTGCTGTCCATGCTGCAAAGTGGGTACGGGGGCCAGGGCACCGAGCCTCTCGCGTAGTCTGCCCAGGACTGCTGCAGGTTCTTCCTCTCGCCCCCTTGGGGCTGGTATGAACTCCCCGGGAATGACCAGGGGTGCGCCGTACACCAACTCGGCCGACGAAGTGTGCAGATCGTCTTTGGCCGCCGTGCGGATTCCGAGTAGGACCCAGGGAAGCTCGTCCGCCCAGTTAGCTCCTTGCAGGCGGGCCATGAGAGCCGACTTCAGGTGACGGTGGAAACGCTCCACCAGTCCGTCCGACTGTGGGTGGTAGGCAGTGGTGTGGTGCAGCTGAGTCCCCAACAGGCTGGCCATCGCTGACCACAGGCTGGAGGTGAACTGGGCACCTCTGTCGGAGGTAATGTGGGCCGGTACACCAAAGCGGGACACCCAGGTGGCGATCAGTGTCCGGGCGCAAGATTCAGAGGTGGTGTCGGTGAGTGGGACCACCTCTGGCCATCTCGTGAACCAGTTCACGATAGTCAGGAGGTGCCGCGCCCCATGCGACACTGGCAGGGGGCCCACGACATCCACATGAATGTGGTCGAAACGCCGGTGGGTGGGTTGGAACTGCTGCGGCGGGGCCTTGGTGTGTCGCTGCACCTTGGCCGTCTGGCAGTGCATGCACGTTCTGGCCCATTCACGGACCTGCTTGCGGAGTCCGTGCCAAACGAACCTGCTGGAGACCATCCGGACGGTAGTGCGGATGGAGGGGTGCGCCAAGTTATGAATAGAGTCGAAAACACGTCGTCGCCAAGGTGGCGGGACGACAGGACGGGGCTGGCCGGTGGCGACATCACAGAGTAGGGTCCTCTCACCTGGGCCTACGGGGAGGTCCTGGAGCTGTAAACCGGAGACTGCGGTCCTGTAACACGGGATCTCTTCATCTGCCTGCTGTGCCTCTGCCAGCGCCTCAAAGTCTACCCCTTGGGAAAGGGGGTGAATGTTATGGCGAGAGAGCGCATCCGCCACGACATTGTCCTAACCCGAGACGTGCCGGACGTCCGTCGTGTATTCAGAGATGTAGGACAGATGGCGCTGCTGGCAGGACGACCAGGGATCGGACACCTTTGTGAATGTAAAGGTAAGCGGTTTGTGATCCGTGAACGCGGTGAAGGGCCTACCTTCTAAGAAGTACCTGAAATGCCGGATTGCCAGGTATAACGCCAACAGCTCCCAGTCGAAAGCACTGTATTTGAGCTCGGGTGGCCGCAGGTGTTTGCTGAAAAACGCCAGGGGTTGCCAACGGCCCGTAATGAGCTGTTCCAGCACCCCACCGACTGCCGTATTAGATGCGTCCACTGTGAGGGCGGTAGGGACGTCCATTCTGGGGTGCACTAGCATCGCGGCGTTCGCCAAGGCATCCTTCGTTTGAATGAAAGCGGCGGCGGACTCCTCGTCCCAGGTAATGTCCTTGCCCGGACCGGACAGCAAGGCGAACAGGGGGCGCATGGTCCGGGCAGCTGAAGGGAGGAAACGGTGGTAGAAATTGACCATACCCACAAATTCCTGAAGGCCTTTGATCGTGGTGGGTCGGGGGAAATGGCGGACCGCATCTACCTTGGCAGGCAGAGGGGTTGCCCCGTCTGTGGTAATCCTGTGGCCCAGGAAGTCAATGGTGTCGAGCCCGAACTGGCACTTGGCCAGGTTGATTGTTAGACCGTAGTCACTCAGCCGGGCATAGAGTTGTCAGAGGTGGGACAGATGCTCCTGACGACTGCTGCTGGCTATGAGGATGTCGCCCAAATAGATGAATGCGAAGTCCAGGTCGCGTGCCACCGCGTCCATCAACCGCTGGAACGTCTGTGCGGCATTCTTCAGGCCGAACGGCATGCGGAGGAACTCAAAAAGACCGAACGGGGTGATGAGAGCCGTTTTAGGGACGTCGTCCGGATGCATCGGGATTTGATGGTATCCGCGGATGAGGTCTACCTTGGAGAAGATCCGTGCGCCGTGCAGGTTTGCTGCAAAGTCCTGAATGTGCGGCACAGGGTAGCAGTCCGGTGTTGTAGCCTCGATCAGCCTGCGGTAGTCGCCTCACGGTCTCCAGCCCCCTGTCGCTTTGGGCACCATGTGCAGGGGGGAGGCCCATGGGCTGTCGGACCGCCGAATGATCCCCAATTCCTCCATCCTCTTGAACTCCTCCTTCACCAGTCGGAGCTTGTCCGGGGGAAGCCGCCGAGCACGGGCGTGGAGGGGTGGTCCCTGGGTCAGGATGTAGTGCTGTACTCCATGTCGGGGCATGGCTGCCGCGAACTGCGATGCCAGAACCGATGGGAAATCCGCCAGGACCCTGGTGAAGTCGTTGTCGGACAGCATGATGGAGCCGAGGTGAGGGGCTGGCAACTGGGCTGCACCCAGGGAGAACGTCTGAAAGGTCTCGGCGTGAACCAGTCTCTTCCTGGGCAGGTCGACCAGTAGGCTGTGAGCCCGCAAGAAATCTGCACCCACAAGCGGTTGGGCTACGGCGGCCAGTGTGAAGTCCCACGTGAACTGGCTGGAGTCGAACCGTAGCTGCACCGGATGGGTGCCATAAGTCCTTATAGTGCTGCCGTTCGCGGCCCGCAGGGGGGGACCCGGCGCCCTGCTGCGGGTGTCGTAACTCGTCTCCCAAGCCATCCAGGTGCAGTAAATGGGCAGCTCGCTCGCGGCGGGGGAGCCCAAAAGTCCCTATGAGCAGGGCTTTGAATTCTGTGTACTTGCCGTCCGCCGGGGGAGACTGTACGAACTCTGCGACCTGGGCCGCTGTGTCCTGGTCGAGGGAGCTCACCACGTAGTAGTAACGGGTGTCCTCTGAGGTTATCTGCCGAAAGTGGAACTGGGCTTCTGCTTGCTGAAACGATAGGTGAGGTTGTAGCGTCCAGAAGCTTGGCAGCTTCAAGGAAACCGCATTAACAGATGCGGCGTCGGTCATCTCCGGTCCAAAAACGTTTGGACCGTCGGGGTCACCAATTGTAGCGGTGTGCTACACGCAGCGCTAAAATAACGACATGAAGTCGGTAAACTGCAGTCAAAGACTAAGTTTATTTCAACTTCACAGTCTTGCTTTAAAGCCTGTCTCCCCCACCGGATACCTCGAGAGGCACGTACTGAAACCCCCTCAGGCTTTCTTCCTTTGTGCCTGCACTCTGGCTAATTGTCAGCCGGTTCGAGTGTGCTAGTAATTGGGTCACCACAACTCCTCCATAACCTTCCAAAAATCTAATGATTCTTCAAAAATCATTACTAATGCTTCCACAATCACTTCAGCTACCTCTGTTAGAACCCTGAGGTGTAGTTCATCTTATCCAGATGGTTTATTTGCCTTCAGAACTTACAACTTCCCAAGCATCTTCTCCTTAGTAATGGCAACTACACTCATCTGTGCTCCTTGACACTTTCAAATTTCTGGCAAACTAATAGTCTTTCACAGTGACGGCTGATGCAAAATGCTTAGTAAGTTTGTCTGCCATTCCTTTGTCCCCTATTACTACATCTTCAGCGTCATTTTCCAACGATCTAATATATCCATTCTCCTTCCTTAACTTTTTATATATCTGAAAAAAAATTTGTATTCTCTTTTATATTAATATTATCTTCATTGTTCATCTTTTCTTACCTAATGGCTTTTTAGTCGCATTCTGCTGGTCTTCAAAATCTTCCCAATCCTCTAACTTCCCACAACTTTTTTTGCAATATTATATGCCTTCTGTTTTGGTTTTATGCTGTCTTTGACTTCCCTTGTCAGCCACGGTCACCTCATCCTCCCTTTAGAATACTTCGTCATCTTTGGGATGTATCTGTCCTGCACTTTCAGAATTGCCCCCCGAGAAACTCCAGCTTTTACTGTTCTGCCTGATAGTGTCTCCTTCCAACCAAGTTTGGCCAGCTCCTCTCTCATGCCTCCACAATTCCCTTTACTCCTCTGTAATGCTGATACACAGTATCTGACTTCATCTTCTCCTTCTCAAACTGCAGGGTGAATTCTTTCGTTTTATGATCACTGCCTCCTTTACAGTTACTTTAAACTCCATAATTCCTTTACCTCAAGCTCCCTCATCAAACCTGGTTTATTACACACCACACCCAATTCAGAAATGCCTTTCCTCGAGTGGGCTCAACCACAAGCTGCTCTAGAAAGCCATCTCATCAGCATTCTACACATTCCTTCTCTTGTGATCTAGCACCAACATGATTTTCCCAATCTACCTGCATATTGAAATCCCCCATGACTGTCATAACATTGCTTTTTTTACCTGACTTTTCTATCACCCATTGTAACTTGTAGCCCCACAGCCTGCCTGCTGTTCTGAGGCTGTATCTAACTCCCATTAGAGTCTTTCTTCCCTTGTAGTTTCTTAATGCTACCCACAACGTTCCTACATCTTTCGGTACTACATCATTTCTTTTTAAGGATTTGATTTAGCTTTTTACCAACAGAGCCACTGACACCCCTTCTGCCTACCTGCTTGTTCTTTCAAGACAAACGTGTATCCTTGGATGTTTAGCTCACAACTATGATTTTCTTTCTTCCATGATTCAGTGGATGCCTACAAAATCACACCTGCCAAACTCTAACTGCTCCAGAAGATTACTCACCTTAATCCATATACTGCACATATTCAAACGTAACACCTTCTTCAATCCTGTATTTGTCACCCTTTTCAAATTTTCCCCCACGTTACACTTCAGCTGATCCTACTACCAGTAGCTTTGCCCTATCATCTGCCTGTCCTTCCTCCTAGTCTCACTACATACGGCTTCTTATATTCGTCGCCATGGTAGCATTGTGGTTAGCATGAAGATATTACAGTTTGGGGCGCCAGAGCTTGAGTTCAATTCCAATGTCATCTGTACGTCCACCCCATGGAATACATTGGTCTCCTCCCACATTCAAAATAAGTACCGGTTATAGTACTTGGTTATAGTAAATTGTTCCATGACTAGGCTCAGGTTAAATAGGGGATTGCTGTGTGGCATGGCTTGAAGGGCTGGAAGAGGCTATTACACACTGTATCTCAATGAATAAAATTGTATACCAACTGCCCCATCATCTGCCCTATCACTCCAAATTAGTTTAAACCCTCTCTAAAAGCTCTAGTAAACCTGTCTGCAAGGATATTGGTCCCCCTTTGGTTCAGGTGTAACCTATCCTTTTTGTATCCTTACCTCTGAAGAGATTCCAATGATCCAGAATTTAAAAATGCTCTCAGCTGCACCAATTCCTCAGCCATGCATTCATCTGCCAAGTTATCCTATTCTTACCCTCACTATTGCATGTCGCAGGTAGCAGTTACTAGCCTGGAGGTCCTGATTTTTAGCTTTCTATCTAACTCCATAAATTCTCTCTTCATCATCTCCTCTATCTTTGGTACCAATACGTATCATGACTTCTGGCTACTTCCTCTCCCCCTGTGTGCTTGATCTGAGACATCCCTAACCCTGGCAGTTGGGTGCCTCTTTCATAAATCTACAGAACCTCCTGTCTGTTCATCTCTGTGGAATCTCTTCATCAGTACTTCACTCCTCTTCTCTTCCCTTCCCTTCTGAACCATAGAGCCAGATTCAGTGCTAGCGACCCAGTTGCTGCAGCTTCCCCCCCAGTAAGCACCCCAACAGTATCCAAAGTGGTATACTTATGTACAACGTCCTGTGTATGTTACTCAAAAGGGCTTCTTTGGTTTGTTACGAGTAGGAATGCTTCTTTGTCTGTTAAATGTTTCTCTCGCCGTTGTTTCGCTTTAGAATGGCTGATATGGTAATTGTATTCATTTGTTAATCAATGGGGAATGTTATTGTGTTTTGTGAGGCTGGAACTTGGGGGAGGGGTTGCGCGGGCTTGGGGTGTGAAGGGAGTCAGGAGGGAGAGCCGAGGAAGGTGGACGTGCGCTCGGAAGACCACCGGGGAGTCCGAGGTGGAAGACGTTGAAGTCAGAGGCAAGCGACAAGGGGTCGAATCGTTCGATGGTTGAGCTCCAACGAGTGCACTAACTTGACTGAACTTTGATAAGTTGGCACCTTTTGTTTTTTTTCCATATATATATATTGTATTGCCTAATACTCTTTTAATTTTAGTAAACTCTTTAAAGTGTATTTCATAACGGTATTTGTTGTGGGTTTGATACTGTCGGCGGGAGTGAGGCATAAACTCGATTCTCACAGCATCTGCGTGTACGGGAGGCGGGGTTGGTGTGTGGCTGGATCTCCTTTTCCCCTAGACATATACCAGCCTTTTGGGTAAGTGTTACACTTATGATTAAGGGAATGGCCTCAAGGGTACTCTGCACTGGCTGCCAACTCCCTTTCCTTCTCCTGACAGTCATACCTGCCTTCTGCAATTCAGGTGTGACTACCTCCTACTCTGTGCAGATATAGTTAACAGGGAGACTGGAGTCTGATTTCTTGGGATCCCAGCAACTTGGAACAAGTGAATGTTTGGACAAGCAAAGGGCTTTTGCAAGCATCAAACTTGGCAAATTGCAAAGATTTTATGAAGAAGAGACAGATGGAATGCAGATTCCAAAGTTCACCCTTACTTTGTTAATGTTTTGCTGGGAGTGGTCCTGGGAGCCATGGGGACCTGCAGGGATAAACAACTCAATAGTGATTTAGAGCAACAGGTGAATAGCTGGAGGTAAAAGCTTAGGTGAACAGTGTTGATCTTAATGGCAAATAAGCAGTGCAAAGTGGCACAATTCTGTTGTATATGTTCCTTCTCTCTGTCAAGTCTACAATGTCTTTCCTCGCACTTATCCTGCAGTACAGCTATCCCTCCGCACCTACGTACCTCCACACAACTCCATGGCATAGGGGTTCAAAAGACACAAATGGGCTCAAATAGATGGAGTGTTGAAAATGGGGATTCTAACAACTGTTTGAGTTAGTTGATTGGATGTGTACACAATGTAGGAGGGATCTAGAGGGGACGTAGTGGAGTCGGGGAATCAGAATCAGGTTTAATGGCATATGTCATGAAGTTAGTTGTATTGCTTCAGCAGTACAGTGCAATGCTGCAGGCTGCAATAAGAAATACAAAAAATAAATATATAATGCAGGAAAAGGGCAAAATAATGAGGTAGTGCTCATAGATTCTAATATCTTTCAGAAATCCGATAGTAGAGGGGAAGATGTTTGTTCTTAAAACATTAAACACAACTCTTCAATCTCCTGTACTCCTCTCCGAAGGTAGTAATGAGAAGAGGACATGTCCTGGATAGCGAAAGCCCTTAAAGATGGATGTCATTTTCTTAAGGCACTACCTTTTGAAGATGTCTTTAAAGGTGAAGGCAGCTGTAACTGTTGAGGATCTGTCAGGGATCTGGCTAGTTCTGTAACCCTCAGCAGCTCTTTTGGAAACTGTGCATTGGATCTTCCACACCAGACAGGTGTGCCTTCTCAGTATTTGCATCAATATGTTGACCCAAGATAGATTCTCTTGGATGTTGATATCCAGGAGCTTGAAGCTGCTCATCTTCTGCATTGCTGACTCCTCTAAGGGGACTGCTGTGTGTTCTCCTAAATTCCCCTTTCTAAAATCTGCAGTCAATTCCTTAGTCTTATACCATTCAATCCACTGATCCATCTCACTCCTGTACACCTCCTTGTCCCCATCTGAGTTTCTGCCAACAACAGTTGTGTCATCAGTGAAGTTATAGGAAGCAGGAGGAGGAATGTGTTGTGTTGGGAATGGGGAAATAGTTTGCAAAGAAGGGGCATTGTGGACTTGAGCTGTGGTTGGAGATAGAAGTTGGGGTTGGTAGCTGGTGAGCTTTCATGTGAGATAGTTCATGATCTTTGTCTCTTTGAGGGGTTGTGGACTAAGGGCAGTTATGAAGTTGGTGGTGGGGACATGGATGGGGCAAGTGGAAATCTTGGCATTCAAAAAGGTTACGAGGACACATGATGGGTCATGGTGATTCGAAGAAGAAATGGGCCATGAGACTCTTGTGGTTAATGGAACTGGAGAGGGGCTGAAATTCAGCCAGTCAGAAGTGTGTCCTTAAGGGCAGCGCTGGTCAGTGAGGTGTTGATTTTGTGGCCAAAGGGGGCACATGGATTCAAGGGAATTTCCCTGATCGAGGATCCCTTAGAGGAAGGGTTACCAACCTGAGGTCCACAGACACCTTGCTTAATGGTAATGGTCCATTTCATTAAAATAGTTGGAAACCCCTGCCTTACTTCTACTAAACATTGTTGCCCCGGAATTACCCAATAATGGTGGGTCTTAGAATAACCAGGGCATTGAGAGTAGAGTTAGCAAGTCATGTTGCAGCTATATAAATCTTTGTTTAAGCTGTGCTCAGAGTATACTGTGAAATTCTGGTCACCCTATTAAGAGAAGGATGTGTGGGTTTTGGAAAGGATACAGGAGGCTTACCAGGATACTGACTGGATTCGAGGGTATGAACTATAAGGAGAGGTTAGGGAAATTTGGTTTGTTTTCTCTGGAGCATCAGATGCTGGTGTTAATGTTCCTGGTAACAGCACTGAATGCTCTGGCACCTCTGTTCATCGTCATGGTTCAATGCAACGCCACATTGAACTAGTTAGTAGAGCTGTTGCCTCATAGCTCGAGACCTAGCTCGATGCTGTCTGTGTGGAGTTTGCATGTTCTCCCTGTGACTCTATAACACAGTTAGTTTTCATACAATCATACATCTGGTAGATTTAAGCTCTAAAGATCTAGACAAATATATTTTACTCCAGATTTATCAAAGTAATTTCCAAAGTTTAGAAATTCTCCCTGAGCATAGGATCTCTGAACAAAGCTGAGTACATGTGGAGGAGATGAGAGTGGTAAAGCTTTAGTAAACACAAAGTACACTGCAGATGCTGTGGTCAAATCAACACTTACAAACAAGCTGGATGAACTCAGCAGGTCGGGCAGCATCCGTTGAAATGAATAGTCAATGTTTCGGGCCGAGACCCTTCGTCAGGACTGAAGAAGAAGGGGGCAGGGGCCCTATAAAGAAGGCGGGGGGAGAGTGGAAGGTGCCAGGTGAAAAACTAATCAGAGGAAAGATCAATGGGTGGGGGAGGGGAAGCATGGAGGGCATAGGCAGGAGAGGAACTGGAAGAGGAGGCAGAGTGAAAGTGGGATGGGGGAAGGGAGAAGGAGGGAATTACTGGAAGTTGGAGAGTTCGATGTTCATACCAAGGGGCTGGAGACTACCCAGATGTTATATGAGGTGTTGCTCCTCCAACCTGAGTTTGGCCTCATCATGGCAGTAGAGGAGGCCATGTATGGACATATCCGAATGGGAATGTGAAGCAGAGTTGAAGTGGGTGGCAACCGGGAGATCCTGTCTGTTGTGGCGGACGGAGTGGAGGTGCTCGATGAAGCGGTCCCCCAATCTGCGTCGGGTCTCGCCGATGTAGAGGAGGCCACACCGGGAGCACCGGATGAAATAGATGACCCCAACAGACTCACAAGTGAAGTGTTGCCTCACGTGGAAGGACTATTTGGGGCCCTGAATGGTGGTAAGAGAGGAGGTGTAGGGACAGGTGTAGCACTTACGCTTGCAGGGATAAGTACCAGATGGGAGGTCTGTGGGGAGGGACGTGTGGACCAGGCAGTTGCGGAGGGAACGATCCCTGCGGAATGCAGAGAGGGATAGAGAGGGAAAGATGTGCTTAGTGGAGGGGTCCTTTTGAAGGTGGCAGAAGTTGCAGAGCGTAATATGCTGGATCCAGAGGCTGGTGGGGTGGTAGGTGAGGACAAGGGGACCATGGTCCCTGTTGTGATGACCTCCCTGTTGTTGTCCCTGCCCCCTCCTCCTTCAGTCCTGACGTTTCAGCCCGAAACGTTGACTGCTCATTTCAACGGATGCTGCCCGATCTGCTGAGTTCATCCAGCTTGCTTGTAAGTGGTAAAGCTTTGCCTCCTACTTCTATGTCAAGACTGCAGCCACCTTCACTGACACTGCAAATTCACCTTGAATTCGCCAGCAACTCATCTCAGGACTGCTGCGAAAGCTGAGGAAAAATGTATAAATATTGTAATTATATTGAATATTGAAAAAATTGAAAATATATTGAAATTTACCAGTTGTTCTGCTAAGGAAGTTTCCTGCAGGCAGCCTGGTGTTAAATCGTAGGTCAGCAGGTCGGAGTAGACTTCCCAACACACCGCAGTTTCCCTGGATTTATCTGCATCTCCACCTCCATGCACTTCTGTCCCAATTGTATGTGCTCTTCTAATTTACAGTTCAAACTACCCAGGGAGTGATACAGAAACTGCTTTCTGTCTGCACGTCAGGAAACCAGAACCATACCACTGGTGATAAAAAGATGGAGAACCTCACAGATGAGGATCAACCACAGAAGCCCCAACAGGAAATCAGACACAACGCTTAAACCTAACCAGACAGTGGGGTGGGGAGCACAGAATCAAGAAATGCTAATCCAGTACCAGTATTTACCATCTCCCGGCACACTTTCTGTGTCTTCTCTAAGAATAGTCCCTACATGTCATACAGCTGGGATTTTATATTGGGGACTGACTTTCACAAATCAGAGGTTCTCTGTTCTATAGTAGTCATTATCTTGATATAATGTTCCTGCTTTCAAAGCTCTGGGGGAACCTTATCAAATTGACAGCTGCTTAACTCTCCTCAGATACTGCACTTCCAGAATTGGGGGAGGGGGAGGAGGAGGGTGGTGGTGGTGGTGGTGGTGGTGGTGTGTGTGTGTGTGTGTGTGTGTGTGTGTGTGTGTGTGTGTGTGTGTGTGTGTGTGTGTGTGTGTGTGTGTGTGTGTGTGTGTGTGTGTGTGTGTGTGTGTGTGTGTGTGTGTGTGTGTGTGTGTGTGAGATTTTCAGCATCCACTGTACTTTATGCCTTCAGCATGCAAAATTCAATTTCACCATGCAAATTTGGGAAGTTCAAATTTGTTTAATTTGCCTGTAGCTCATTACTTAGATGCAGCTTAACCTGTTGAGCAATGCCGGCAGTTTCCACTTTATTTCACACTTCTAGCACCTTCAGCTTTTTGATTTTTTTAATGTACCCCTAGATTAACAGAAGCATTCTACTGATTTATTTCAATAGGAGACTGTCTCTGCTCAAGCCTAGGAGTCTGATATGTAAACAGGCTGAATCATTGACCCTCTAGAGGAAGTCTATTCATTCACTCAGTATGTTGTACCAATAAGCCTTCTCCATACTAGAAAGTTTCTGTGAAAAACAAAGTGAAGGCATTTCTGAATGAATCGAAAGAACTTCTTCAGAGGAGCTGATCACCTGAATTGGTTGAATGTACTCTACTGTGAAGTGAAATATTATTCTGCATAAACGCAGTGTGAAGAACATTTGCATTTTAAATGAAGGAAAGATAGCTGCATTTAATGTAAAACTGGTTGATATTGAGAGAGAATATGCATTCCCTGAGAGAATCCAAATCAACAGAATATTTTGTATACATTTCTTATGCTTTGCCAGCATGTTAGCATATTCTACCGACTGCAATAATGAAACTATTTCTAACCTGATTTTTAGAAGCCAGTTGATTGTGGCTTCAATAGGACATTTTGCCAATTGACAATTTATCAGCACATTCCTGGAACCCGTGGCTTATCGCCTTTTCAATAGCCAAACTGACAGTAGCTTTCAGGGTATTTGAAATGTTTGTGCATATCCCAAAGGTAAACACACAGGCCACGACTGTGGGCATTTGTATGGGCCCCAGCTATGCCTGCCTTTTTGTTGGCTATGTGGACAATCAATGCTCCAAGTGACACTGGTGTTACTCCTCAACTTTTCCTATGCTACGTTAATGACTGCATTTCCTTCTGCACCCATGCAGAGCTAGTCGATTTCATCAACTTTGCCTCCAACTTCCACCCTGTCATCAAATTTACCAGGTCTCTTATGACACCTCCCACGCCTTTCTCAATCTCTCTGTTTCTATCTCTGGAGACAGCTTATCTAATGATGTTTATTATAAAACCACTAACTCTCACAGCTAACTAGATTATACCATTTCCTTCCCTGTTAATTGTAAAAATGCCATCCTCTTCTCTCAATTCCTCAGTTTCCGTGTTTCAGATCTCACGAGGTCTGTGCATACCGGCTGTGTGGTGAAAAAAACACAACAGTGCCTCTTTCAACTCAGGCAGGTGAAGAAGTTCGGCATGAGTCCCCAAATCCTAAGGACTTTCTACAGGGGCACAATTGAGAGCATCCTGACTGGCTGCATCACTGCCTGGTACGGGAACTGTACTTCCCTCAATCGCAGGACTCTGTAGAGAGTGGTGCAGACAGCCCAGCATATCTGTAGATGTGAACTTCCCATTATTCAAGACTTTTACAGAGACCCGTGGGTAAAAAGGATCATTGTGGACCTGAGTCACCTCAACCACAAACTGCTCTAGTTTGTGCCTTTGTTACAGAAATGGTACCACAGCATTAAAGCCAGGACCAATAGGCTCTGGGACAGCTTCTTCCACCAGGCTATCAGAGTGATTGATTCACGCTGATACAATTGTATTTCTATGCTATATTGACAGACAATTTATTAAAAATTGCTATAAATTGCACATTGCACATTTAGATGGAGACGTAACGTAAAGACTTTTACTCCTTGTGTGTGAAGGATGTAAGAAATAAAGTCAATTCAATTCAATCTGCTCTCAGGAGGAGGTTTTTCATTCTAGAAATAAGGAGATGTCCTCCTTCTTCAAAGAAAAGGGCTTCCCTTCCTTCATCATCAACACTGCCCTCAACCTCATCTCTTTCATTTCACGCATGTCTGCCCTCATCCTCCTGCCACCCCACCAGGGATAGGGTTCATCTTGTCCTCACCCATCACCCCACCAGCCTCCGGGTCCAGCACATAATTCTCCAGAACTTCGCCATCGCCAACAGGATCCCACCACCAAGCACACTCTCCAGCAACCCCCCCCCCCCCCCCAGCTTTCTGCTTTCCTCAGGAATCGCTCCTTATGTAACTCCCTTGTCCTTTCTTCCCTCCCCACTGATCTCCCTCCTGGCACCTATCCTTGCAACCGGAACAAAAACTACACTTGTCCCTACACCTCCTCCCTCACTACCATTCATGACCCCAAATAGTCCTTCCAGGTGAGGTGACACTTCACCTGTGAATCTGTTGCGGTCATACACTGTAAGACCCGATGTAGATTGGCAGCCCACTTCGCCGAGCACCTACGGTCTGTCTGCCAGAAAAAGTGGGATCTCCCAGTGGCTACCCATTTTAATTCTACTTCTCATTCTCATTCCAAAATGTTAGTCCATGGCCTCATCTACGGCTGGAATGAGTTCATACTCAGGTTGGAGGAAAAACACCTTGTCTTCCATCTGGGTATCCTTCAACCTGATGGCATGAATATCGATTTCTCGAGCTTTTGATAATGTCCCCCCCTTCACTATTCCCATTACCATTTTCCTTTCTCACTTATCTCCTTAATTGCCCATCACCTCCCTCTGGTGCTCCTCCCCCTTCCCTTTCTTCCATGGGCTTCTGTCCTATCCTGTTAGATTTCTCCTTCTCCATCTGAGTATGTCTTTCACCAATCAACTTCCCAGCTTTTTAACTTCACCCCTCCCCCACCCTGGATTCACCTATCACCTTGTGTTTCTTCCTCCCCTCGCCTCATCTTCTCTCCAGTTCTGGTGAAGGGTCTCGGCCCGAAATGTCAACTGTACTCTTTTCCATTGATGCTGCTGGGCCTGCTGAGTTCCTCCAGCATTTTTTGTGTGTCGCTTGGATTTCCAGCATCTGCAGACTTTCTCTTCTTTATGGCCAACCTTGTTTTTCTGTAATCTCCAAATATCTGATAGTAATATCATGTGAAAATCTACAATATAATGAGTACAAAATAAATCAACAATTCTGTTGATACTAGTAATAATGCACAAGTCAGTGGTATAAGGTTGTAACAGATTCGAATTCAAGGGAAGGCATTTGGCAGGAAGCAGGGTGAAGTTACCCTGTGAATGTGGTGATTACTGAAGACCGTAAGGCAATAAGACCATAAGACATAAGAGCAGAATTGGCTTGTTTGGCCCATCGAGTCTGCTCTGACATCCAATGACGGCTGATCCTTTTTTTGGCGCAGACTGTACCAAATTGTGGCCCATCTCTTCCAGAGAACTTCTGGTGTGCAGCTATATATGGGACAGAGTCGAAGTTAGGAACACAACATCTGTCAGACCATGTTGCTCCTGATTTCCACTTCATCCACTGAGGCCAGGAGTGAAGTTCAGTAACGCTAAGCGGTGCATCTGGATCCACTGTGCACAGAGTCTTGCCATCTTCAGAAGTTTTCTGATGACTCTGCCATAGTTGGATGCATCAGCAAGGGAGATGAGGCTGAGTACAGGGCAACGGTGGGAAACTTTGTTACATGGTGCAAGCAGAATCATCTGCAGCTTAATGTGAAAAAGACTAAGGAGCTGGTGGTGGACCTGAGGAGGGCTAACGCACCGGTGACCCCTGTTTCCATCCAAGGGGTCAGTGTGGACATGGTGGAGAATGACAAATATCTGGGGATACAAATTGACAATAAACTGGACTGGTCAAAGAACACTGAGGCTGTCTACAAAAAGGGTCAGAGCCATCTCTATTTCCTGAAGAGACTGAGGTCCTTTAACATCTGCCAAATGATGCTGAGGATGTTCTACGAGTCTGTGGTGGCCAGTGCTATCATGTTTGCTGTTGTGTGCTGGGGCAGCAGGCTGAGGGTAGCAGACACCAACAGAATCAACAATCTCATTTGTAAGGCCAATGATGTTGTGGGGGTGGAACTGGACTCTCTGACAGTGGTGTCTGAAAAGAGGATGCTGTCCAAGTTACACGCCATCTTGGACAATGACTCCCATCCACTCCATAATGTACTGGTTAGGCACAGGAGTACATTCAGCCAGAGACTCATTCCACCGAGATGTAACACTAAGCGTCATAGGAAGTCATGTGACCATCAAACAGGCATCAAAGTTTGATGCCTGTGACCATCAAACTTTACAACTCCTCCCTCGGTGTGTCAGACACTCTGAGCCAATTGGCTGGTCCTGGACTTATTTCCACTTGGCATAATTAACTTTTTATTTAATTATTTATGGTTTTATATTGCTATATTTCTACACTATTCTTGGTTGGTGCAGCTGTAACGAAACCCAATTTCCCTCAGGATCAATAAAGTATGTCTGTCTGTCTGTAAACCCCATCCTTTGGCTTGCTATGCCTCTGTATGTAGCCCTGCTCCATTAATTTGAACAGGGTTACTAGGAATGATTGAAAGTCCAGGTAAGTGATTTGCCATCTTGCTTCATTCTGGAGTTTACAGAATGAGGGGAGATCTCATTGAAACCTACTGAATATTGGAAGGGCTAGATAGAGTGGACATGGAGAGGACATTTCAAATAGTGGGAGAGTCAAGGACCAAAGGGCTTAGTCTCAGGATACAAGGATGTCCCTTCAGTTCAGAGATGAGGAGAAATTGCTCATTCACCTGGGCGGTGAATTTGTGGAATTCATTACCACAGATGGCTGTTGAAGCCAAGTCATTAGGTATATTGAAAGCAGAAGCTGATATTTTCTTGATTAGTAAGGACATCAGAGGTTATGGCAGAAGGCAGCTGAATGGGATGAAGAGGGAAAATATATCAGCCATAATTGAATGTCAGAGCAGACTTGGTGGGCCAAATGCCCTATTCCTTCTCCTATGTCCTGCGACCTTAAAGTTTTAATTTTGATTGTTTGGAATGAATTTTAACTACTTATATTAAGTTTCAAATGAAATTATTACTTTTAAGACAAAGTAGTATTTTTAAAATTTTGTTTTAAATTTATTCAATTATTTATGAACCGTCTCTGATCAAAAGAGGGAATTTACAAGTAATTCAATGTTCTCAGAGAGTAGCTGTGAAAAGTCCAAATCCAGGCTCTCTACACTTGAGGCTTAGTTGCCAGCCAGGACTACTCTGTCTTCTGGATAGGCTGTACCAACCAGGATTAAAACATTATCAGGGCTTCGGTGCCTCAAAACTTCCCCACGGATAGTGCACGGGGTAAGAATGACACACAGGACAGATCAAAAACGGTCTGGTAAGTTGGTTTAACTTTGCCTGTAATGACAGGAAAAAATATTTCTAAATCTAAACTTCGAAGTTCAATGTGAATTTATTATCAAGATACATATATGTCACTATATGTCACCCTGAGATTCATTTTCTTGTGAGCATACTCAATAATTCCATAACAGAATAATAACCTTAATAGAATCAATGCAAGACAGCACCAAGTTGGGAGTTCAACCAGTGCACAGGACAACAAACTGTGCAAAGAAAGAAAACAAACACAAACAAAATACAGTAATAATAATAATAAATAAATAGACAATAGCTATTGAGAATATAAGATGAAATTGAGTCTATAGATTGTGGGAACATTTTAATGATGGGGCAAGTGAAGTTGAGTTCAACAGCCTGATGGGTGAGAGGTAAAGCTGTCCCTGAACCTGACGGTGTGAATCCTGAGGCTCTTGTACCTTCTTCTTGATGGCAGCATCCAATGCTCTATGCTGAAAAAGCAGGGTGATAATATAGCGACAGTGGAAGCATCCAGCTGAATTAGGTCTGAGACATTAGCTGTGAAAGTGATTTTTCATTTATTTTGCCTTCACTTATAGTAATTAGAGCCCATGCTGTGTTGCACATTGGGCTTCTTTTGAAAATTGGTTGCTTGTTTGTGTGTAGATTTTCAATGATTCTACTGAATTTCTTTGTTTGACTGTGAATGCCTGCAAGAAAATGTATCTCAGGGTAGTATATGTTGATAGAAACTCAGTGACCCCTTATTCGGTACCTCCTGTACCTAATAAACTGACCACTGAGTGTATGTTTGTGGTCTTCTGTTGCTTTAAACCCATCCACTTCAAGCATTCAGAGATGCTCTTCTGCACACCACTGTTGTAACATGTGGTTATTTGAATTACTGTTGCTCTGATCTCTCTCGTTAACAACAAGAGAAAATCTGCAGATGCTGGAAATCTGAGCAACACACACAAAATGCTGGAGGAACTCAGCAGGCTGGACAGCATCTATGGAAAAATGTACAGCAAACGTTTCGGGCCGAAATGTCGACTCTATTTTTCTCTCGTTAACAAGGCATTTTCACCCACAGAGCTTCCAGTTACTGGATTTTTTTTGTTTTCGCATAATTTTATGTAAACCCTAGAGACTGCTGTACATGAAAATCCCATGAGATCCTGTAAGTTCCTCAGATACTCAGCCCACCCTGTCTGGCACCAGCAATCATTCCATGGTCAAAGTCACTTAGATCAGTTTTCTCTCCCACTCCAATGTTCGGACTGGACAACAACTGAACCTCTTGACCACGTCTGCATGCTTTTATGCTTTGAGTTGCTGCCACATGATTGGCTGATTAGAAATGTGCATTAACAAGCAAATGTCAAGTCAAGTCAAGTTTATTGTTATTTCAACCATAAACTGCTGGTACAGTACACAGTGAAAACAAAACAATGTTCCTCCGGGACCCTGGTGTTACATGAAACAACACAAAACTACACTAGACTATGTGAGACAGCACGAGGCTACACTAGACTACGTAAAACAACATAAAAACTGCACTAGACTACAGATCGACACAGGACTACATAAAGTGCACAAAACAGTGCAGGGCAGTACAATAATTAATAAACAAGGCAATAGGCACAGTAGAGGACAAATTACAATATAATAATAAATGATGTAGATGTCAGTCTAGACTCTGAGTATTGAGGAGTCTGATGGCTTGGGGGAAGAAACTGTTGCACAGTCTGGTCGTGAGAGCCCGAATGCTTCGGTGCCTTTTGCCAGATGGCAGGAGGGAGAAGAGTTTGTGTGAGGGGTGCGTGGGGTCCTTCACAGTACTGTTACCTTTACGGGTGTAACGTGTGATGTAAATGTATGTAATAGCGGGAAGAGAGACCCCGATGATCTTCTCAGCTGACCTCACTATCCACTGCAGGGTCTTGCGATCCAAGATGGTGCAATTTCCGAACCAGGCAGTGATGCAGCTGCTCAGGGTGCTCTCGATACATCCTCTGTAGAATGTGGTGAGGATAGGGAGTGGGAAATGGACTTTTCTCAGCCTTTGCAGGAAGTAGAGACGCTGTTGGGCTTTCTTGGCTATGGAGCTGGTGTTGAGGGACCAGGTGAGATTCTCTGCCAGGTGAACACCAAGAAATTTGGTGTTCTTAATGATCTCAACGGAGGATCCATCAATGTTCAGTGGAGAGTGGTCGCTCCATGCTCTCCTGAAGTCAACAACCATCTCTTTTGTTTTGTTCACATTCAGAGACAGATTGTTGGCTCTGCACCAGTCCGTTAGCCGCTGCACCTCCTCTCTGTAAGCTGACTCGTCGTTCTTGCTGACAAGACCCACCATGGTTGTGTCTTCGGTGAACTTGATGATGTGATTCGAGGTGTGTATTGCTGCACAGTCATGGGTCAGCAGAGGGAACAGCAGTGGACTGAGCACACAGCCCTGGGGGCCCCCCATGCTCATTGTGATGGTGTTGGAGACGCTGCTCTCGATCTGGACTGACTGAGGTCTCCCAGTCAGGAAGTCTAGGATCCATTTGCAGAGGGACGTGTTCAGGCCCAGCAGTTTCAGCTTTCCAATCAGGTGCTGAGGAATGATTGTGTTGAATGCAGAACTGAAGTCTATGAACAGCATTCAAACGTATGTGTCTTTTTTGTCCAGTGCTTGTGTAGTTAATAAACTGGCCATTTGGTATATACATACTTTGATAATAAATTTTCTTTTAACTTTGAACCTTCCACTGCTTGCAGCTTGCCCATATAGTGTATGAGTATAATGGTTCACTAATTTGGGTCACTTTAAGCAAGTCAATTGTGTTTTGCAGTTGCGTTTAAGTCCTGACACACATCTTAGCCTCCTGCATTACTACTTTTTTGCAAAACCCCGATGTTGCTAAGCAACCCATTTCCAAAGTCTAGGTACAGAACAGGAAGTTTCAGCTGATAACATGAGTCACTTTGTCTCTTCCTATTGTACTTACTGAATTAAAAGGGAAGGAATTCATAAGGGGGGGCTATACCTACAGTGCCATCATTACCCCAGGCAGTGCACTCACAATGAAGGAGACCTATTTATAGATTATACCAGTTTCTCTTGGGTTTACCTGGACAGAATTTGTCACAAGAGCAATGCCACAGGCCAGAGGAAATATTCCTAATGGACGATGCAATCCTCCTAGAGGACCACGACCTCATCATGCAGAGTTGGCCACAACCCAAGAGCAGAGTTGGCTGGAGTTAGGGCTTTATGTTTTGGCTCTTGGTACGGTCACACTTGCCAAACAGGTCAAAGGGTAGAGGCCAGACTAAGAGGGGCTCACGTTTCCTCCAAGTTTGGAGATTCACCTCAGGGCTAGCAACCCTGACTGGTAAAGCAAAACTGTTATGGAAACAGCAATGAAGAATCCTTCCATACCCAAGTGTGATGGGATTCCTAAGTCTCCACCCAGGACTTGCAGGACTGACAGTAGCAAAAACCGAAAGGAAGCTACTGAGCTGATGAAGAAAGCCCTGAACACGGCCAGTGATGGAGGAGCATCATTGCTGCATTAAACACCAGTGGCATATTGGGCAGTAAGTAACTAAGTAAGGGTGATACAATGTACTCTGCCTGTGCCAGAGAGCACCATAAATGTATGTTCCTGAGTGGAGTTAAATTTGGGGGTTTAAGAGAGACATGCCAAGTAAGTTCACCAACTTATAAGGGACAGAATCATAGTACTCTTCCTTTAACTGTAATTGCATTCCCTTCAAATTGCCTTTCAGCTCTCCCTTATCAAATATTTGCCAAACTATGCCTCCAAAAGACTTTTGCCCCATGACTGTTTGAGGAAGAGAGTTCCAAAGAATCATAACTCCATATGAGGGAACAAAATTATCTTAACTGTCTCAATAGACAACCCCTATGATTTTAAACATGAACCCTTAGTTTTCAATTCTTCCGCAAAAGGAAACATTCTCTCTACATCCATTGTTGGATCTGATTGTTTAATTGTTATTTTCTATACAGTCTAACAATTAATTTTCTGCTGTTTAGTATATTTCCTAGTGGTCACAGTATGTATATGCAGCTGTTCAGTGTATCCCCTTGTGGTAAGAAATCTATGATTCTCAAAAATTCTGCGAGCTTCTGGAATTGCATTATTTGATAGAGGTTCTCTGATTGGCTGGCTCAAATCTGTGAATTTGAATGGAATTTCTTTTTTGGGTAAAATAAAAAGGGTTG
Source organism: Hemitrygon akajei (assembly GCF_048418815.1). Classification (NCBI taxonomy): domain Eukaryota; kingdom Metazoa; phylum Chordata; class Chondrichthyes; order Myliobatiformes; family Dasyatidae; genus Hemitrygon; species Hemitrygon akajei. The sequence goes on from NC_133131.1 coordinate 147,290,527, forward strand.
TCCTACATTGGACACCATCTTTTTCCTTTGTCTCTCTCTTCATTTAGTAAACCCCTATCAATTTCCTTTGTTCTATTAACATTCAGGACTAGCTTCTACTCCTGTTAATGTTTAAATAAGTTTTAGATGACATGCAAATCTGTGCAAACTTCTAAGAAAGTAGGGCTGCCACAGGACTTTCTTCATAATGGTACTTACGTGTTGGTCCCAGGACAGATCCTTTGAAACGATATACCAAGGAATTTAACGTTACTAGCTCTCTCCACCTCCGATCCCCTAATGAAGACTGGCTCCTGGGCCTCCAATTTCCTCCTCCTGTAGTCAATAATTTCTTATGTTTTGTATTGTGGTACTAGCAAGTGCTGATGAAAGGATGTCAGCCCGTGACATTTACTCTGCTTTTTTTCATGCCTGCCAATTCTGCCTGATTTGCTGATTTATTCTAATTTCAGATTTTGATCTTGTTCAGTGTATACTTTCTGCAGCATTTTACATCTTAGAATTCTGGCATCATTTAAATTCCTTTTTCCCCACTTTTCTCCAACTATTGCATCATTCATCTCCTTTTTTATCTGGTTCCCATCCAGATGAATGTAGCAGTGGTTAACAAGCCTTCACCTCCACCAATTGAGTCATCTGGTCACCGCTGTCCCTACCCTTTCACATACATTCCCCTTCTTCTCTCCACCACTCATCCTTCTCTGCAAACTAAAACATATATTATTCATAACTTCTTTCAATTCTGGTAAAAATATTGATCTGAAACTCAGTCCTGATTTTATTTCCATTTCCCCCCCCAATTGCATTTATTGTTTGCTTTTATGGATTATTAATGGCTGAGCCAAGTTTTGTTCAGATCCCTTTGCAGGATACTGAGAAAATTATTGGAAGATATAGTAATAGGAGGGTCTCTTAAATGTATAATTTTTGCAAAATGCACAAAAATAAATACTAATCATCCAATGCAATTAATCTAAATTGTATTTGTAATTGATTGCTAAAAATCAATTTGCAGGTGAGTAAAATAAAGCAATTACTTGACATCATTCAGAAATATCAGGTAGATCTTTGCAATGCTGTTTGAACTGAATTCACACACTCCCATAAGATTTATTCAACCTTGAAATACTGCATCAGCATCACCTAACCACATATGAAATTATATGTACACCATTACTGTCCCCTTCATTTCATCAGTTTGATCTCCTCTGTGAAATTTAAGATGTCCACTAATTTTCTACAAAGTTCCTGATATCAGTTAATCCCTGTCACTGGAAGGGAAATAAAACTGCAGGGCCACAAGGAAAGTGTCAGGCATTGAAACAGACTGAATGCCCCCCACAGTGAGTCAACAGGAGTTTGAGTGACTGAATGGCCACTTATGTGATGTAACTGCACTTCCATTCCCTCCTCATACTTCACCATTTTATTCAAAGATCTCTTTGTCTTTGACGAGGCATACAGAAGTGAGATAGATTGACTGGTGGAGTGGTTTTGCAATGACAACCTTGCACTCAATGTCAATAAAACCAAGGGATTGATTGTGAAGGGGAAGTCGAAGGAACACACGCCAGTCCTCATCAATATCTCTGAAGATTTATGCAGGGACTAACAAATTGATGCAAAATGTGAAGAAGGCACACCAGCAGCCATATTTCATTAGGAGCTTGAGGACATTTGATATGTGATAAAGAGTCTAGCAAATTGCTACAGATGTACAGTGGAGAGTATTCTAACTGGGAGGGGCTGGGGTGTCCGCATCATTCATTGTCTGGTATGGAGGAGCCACTGCAAATGATCAGAAAAAGCTTGCAGAGGGTCATATACTCAGCCAGCTCCATTATGAGCCTCAGCATCAAGGAATTCTCCAAAAGGCAATTCCTCAGAAAGGCAGCATCCATCATTAAAGACCTCCACCACTCAGGACAGGCTCTCTTCTCATTGCACATGAACTTGCAGACACACATACACCATTTCAGGAACATCTTCCTCTCCTCCACCATCAGATTCTGAATGGACAATGAAGACAGAAACACTACCTTGGTACATTTGCTTTTGTTTACTTATTTAATTTTCCTTAACTATATAATCCTAATTGTAATTTATAGTATATTTTTATATATTACACCGAACTGCTGTCGCAAAACAGCAAATATCACAACCTATGTCAGTAATAATACACCTGATTCCCAAATTCTAAGAATTTTGACAAGGGAAGTCCTGTGGACCATGTTATATTAGGTTATTCAGCAATCAGAACCTCCTCTATAAATTCCACTCAGGTCATTTATTTATTGCCATCATCTTTAAGAGAGCAAATTATACCAACCTTAGCTGTTCATGCAGGGAATGTGTCACGCATAACTTCTTGGTTGCAACCTCCTCCACCGGAAAAGTTCTTTTTTTCATATCTGGTAGCAAAAAAAGCAAAACTATTTCCTGTGGTCAGGAAATCAGGAACTAGGAAATGTGATATTAAAATCAAAGCGTGGCCATTCAAAAGGGAGACTGATTCTGTTTTCCCACAACACCAGCTAAAACATCAGTAACTCCCTCCATGAGGGCTTATGTGTGGATGACACAAAAGGATCTTTTAAGTCTGAGAGCTATCAATTTTTATTCGACAAAGGTTTTGTTTGAAGAATATTTGATCTTAGGTTCAGATCAGCCATGAGGTTGAGTGGGTTACTTTAGATGTTGCTAGGCACTGAATAGATGCAAATTGCACAAGTGTTGTCAGGGCTTGTTGAGAGACTGGGAACGATGGTGATGCCATTTCCCTAGTATGTGTTATATCTTGCAGTCTGTCTTCAACAATTTATTAGTAATTTCAGAGTTTTCATGGAAGTGTGCCAGTGTATGAGGGCTTGTAGAAGCAGGACAATATCTGTGTGGTCTTGAGGAGTGTGCCAGTGTTTACAAAGGCTTTTCATAAAGTAACTTCCAAAGGCCTTGAGTTTTAAATTTAAGTAGGCTGTTTACAATCATGTGGTTTCAAAGCTGTTATTCATATTGCAACCTTGATGACAAGTGACCAAACCTGGCAATTAGTGTTTATTTGCCCACTCATATTTGCAGAAAGGTGCCAGAAAAAGGCCAGCAGTACCGTGAAGAGTCGGACTCACCCTGTTCTTGGACTGTTTGTTCCACTCTCATAGGGTAGAGGCAATGCGGCACCCACACCAGAGCCATTAGACTCAAAAACAGTTACTTCCCCCAAGCTGTCAGGCAGATCAACACTTCCACTCATTAACCCGTCTCACCACACTCTTCACCATCACTACTTTATTATTTCCCGTCAGAGTCACCTTAAGTACAAATATTCCAGTACCTAGTGTCACTTTATGAACATAACAATCAGACTATGAACATAATCTAATCTTATGTATTTACATTTATTTTCTTTTTTTAATTGTGTTCTTTATACTTAATGCATTTTTTATAATAAGACCACAAGTTTTTTATAACAAGACCATAAGTCATCAGCATAGAGCGACACTTTATGAATGGTACCTCTCCTTAAAATACCAGTAATCGCTTTAGACTCTCGAAAAGCAATTGCTAAGGGTTCTAATGCCAAATCAAAAAGCAGAGGGCTCAAAGGACAACCTTGTCTAGTTCCACGTTGGAGTTTAAAGGGTTTAGAATTCTGAAGATTAGTAAGAACCCGAGTGGAGGGAAATAAATAAAGTGATTTAATCCGATGAATAAAATTAGGTCCAAAATTAAACTTGTTAAGGATGTAAAAAGAAAATTCCATTCAACTCTGTCAAAGGCCATCTCCGCATCCAAAGATATCACACATTCCGATATTTCCTTAGATGGAGAATGCATAACATTTAATAAATGACGTATATTAAAATGGGAATATTGATTTTTAATAATTCCTGTCTGATCATCCAAAACTATAGAAGATATAATATTTTCATGTCTGCAAGCCAACATTTCAGATAAAATTTTAGTATCAAAATTGAGTAAAAAGATAGGTCTATACGAAGAGCATTCAGTAGGATTCTTATTCTTTTTGAGAATAAATGAAATGGAAGCTTTGTAAAAAGACTGTGGTAATCTTCCTACCTTGAAGGAATCTGTAAGGGTAGAACATAAGTGTGGTATTAGCAGGGAGGAAAAAGCCTTATAAAACTCTCCAGAGAATCCATCAGGTCCTGAGGATTTCCCAGAATGCAATTCTCAGATAGCCTGAGCAATTTCCTCCTGGGAAATGGGTTGGTCCAATTGCCTATGATCATCTATCGAAAGATTAGGAATATTTAATTGCTCTAAAAAATTATTCATTGCAATATTATCATTAACAGAGTCAGAACTATACAATTTGGAATAAAATTCCCTAGAAATGTCATTAATTTCAAAGTGGTCAGTTGTCATATCCCCATTAACTTTACATATTTCTTTAATTTGCCACTTAGCTATAAATGGCTTCAATTGATTAGCCAGTAGCTTACCAGTTTTATCTCCGTGAATGTAAAATTGACTTCTATCTTTTAAAAGCTGGCTTTTGATTGGATACGTTAAAAGGAGATCATATTTAGTTTTGGTTTCAATACGTCTGTTATATGTTTCAGGATGGGGTACTGAAGCATATTTAAGAACCAGTTGTTTTAACTGATTAGCTAGTTCATTTCTCTCTTTGTTAGCTTTTTTAATGACGTTTGCAGTATAAGAAATAATTTGACCCCGGATATATGTTTTTAAAAGTATCCCAAATAATAAGACTAGACGTCTCTTCCAACGTATTTTCTTCAAAAGAAGGAGTAATTTGATTCTTCATAAAATTTAAAAAGTCCTTGTCGGATAGCAGAGTTAAATTAAATCGCCAAAATCTACTCATAGGGATAGGGCCAGGAAGATTTAGAGATAAAAGTACAGGAGAGTGGTCGGAAATAGCAATCTATTTATATTTGATCGATCGAATCAATGGAATCATTTGACTGTCAATAAAAAAATAATCAATCCTGGTATAAGAATGAAGGACATGAGAGAAAAAAGAATACTCCCTGTCCATCGGATGAAGAAAACGCCAGGCATCTAGTTAGAAAGAATTGGATAAACAAAGCTGATATATTAAGTGTGGCTGATTTGACAGATGAGCGATCTAACACTGGATCTAATCAGCAGTTAAAATCTCCTCCCATTACAAGATTGTAAGTACACAAATCTGGCAAAAACTAAAACAGACGTTCAAAAAGCTCCCTCCCCAAAAAAATCCTGTTGATAGAAATTCCGATCCTTCAAGGTCAAATGATGGACCTTATATTCTGGAACCATATATTCTGGAAGAATTAAAACGAGAACTTGTATTTAACAGCAAAGAGCAACCACGTTTAACACACAAGCTTCTCGATCATACTGTCAGTTCTGCGCATGCTCTGAACTCTGTCACGTGACACATGATAACACCACACTAACCTCTGTTCTAAAGGGTCACCCTCAATTCTGAGGCTGTGCATTCTAGTTTTGGATACCCCCACTCGAGGAAAGATCCTGTCCACAACCACCTTATGTATTCCTTTCAACATTTGGTAGCCATGATTCAGTGATACTTACAACATTGTACTTACCAGTAATACATCAGATCCAGAGAAACAATCATGTTGTTCTCCTTTACACATCTGTACTGACAAATGACAATAAGCAATCTTGAATAAAAAATGTTTTCCAATTAAAAGCAAAAGTTATCATTTTGGTTGGATTTCATAACGGAAATTACCATTTGCAAGTAAGACCATAAGGTATAGGAGCAGAAATAGGCTATTCAGCCCATCAACTCTGCTCTGCCATTCAATGATAGCTGATCCAAGTCTTCCAGTCATCCACATTCCCTTGCCCCCTCCCCATATCTTTTGATGCCCTGACTAATCAAGAAGCTAGCTATCTCTGCCTTAAATGCACCCAATGACTTGGCATCCACAGCCACTCGTGGCAACAAATTCCACAGATTTACTGCCCTCTGACTAAAGTAATTTCTCTGCATCTCTGTTCTAAATGGATGTCCTTCAATCTTGAAGTTGTGCCCTCTTGTCCTAAACTCCCCTACCATGGGAAATAACTGTTCAGGCCTTTTAACATTTGGAATGTTTCTAAGAAATTCCCCTCTCATTCTCCTGAACTCCAGGGAACATAGCCCAAGAGCTACCAGACGTTCTTCATATGGTAATCCTTTCATTCCTGGAATCATTCTCGTGAATCTTCTCTGAACCCTCTCCAATGTCAATATATCCTTTCTGAAATAAGGAGCCCAAAACTGCACACAATACTCCAAGTGTGGTCTCACAAGTGCCTTATAGAGCCTTTACATCACATCCCTGTTCCTATATTCTATACCTTTAGAAGTGAATGCCAACATTGCACTCACCTTCTTCACCAACTGGAGGTTAACATTAAGGGTATCCTGCACAAGGACTCTCAAGTTCCTTTGCATCTCTGCATTTTGAATTCTCTCCCCATCTAAATAATAGTCTGCCTATTTATTTCTTCCACCAAAGTCCGTGACCATACACTTTCCAGCATTACATTTTATTTGCCATTTCTTTGCCCATTCCCCTAAACTATCTAAATCTCTCTGCAAGCTCTCTGTTTCCTCAGCACTACCCGCTACTCCACCTATCTTTGTATCATCCGCAAATTTAGCCACAAATCCATTAATCCCCTTCTCCAAATCATTGAAATACATTGTAAAAAGCAGTGCAGTAGGAGGAGATTTGCTGAAATCTCCGTTTCAATGTGGACAGAGATATTTTTAAAAATGCAGAGTGTGGACGCCTATCATTTTTACGCGAAAACAGCATTTTCAAAATTATCCAGTCTAGTATGGACGTAGCCTAAGATTACTACCCTGAAGGTCCTGCTTTTTAGCTTCCTACCCAACTCCCTGAATTCTCTCTTCAGGACCTCCTCCTTTTTTCTACTTCCATCATTGCTACCAACATGTACCAAGACATCTGGCTGTTCACCCTCCTCTTTCAGAATACTCTGCACCCAAAATATTACAAGTTTTAAGATAGCTCACTTTTGCAACAGCAAGATTCAAAAAATACTATCTCTGATAGGAATCGTAATTGTTCCTGACTGGGGTGTCTCTCACGGTCAGGTCAAACATTGATTACATCAAAGTGTCCCAGAGAACCTCACCTCCTGAAGTCATTACAGGTTGGAATTGCCAAATTATTGGTATCTCTCCTACACTGTGAAATTACTAATAGCCTGGACTAATAAAGTAAATAGCATAAAAACTGTCTCCAACATTTGGATTTAAATTCTAGCAGATTTTCTAACTTAATTTCTGGAAACAATTTCTTTATATATTTCACCTATGATTTGTACAATATAGATTCCCACTGTCTTTCCTAATGACCTTCTGGCTCGGAATCAGATGCACAATTGCTTAAACTCTCAGCCCACCTCACACACAGAGGACTATAGATATTTGATTGACTACCAAAATAACCAATATAAATTACCAGAAGTAATTTCAGGAAATAAGTTTGGATACATGCCCATGGACTAATCAGATAAAGGTTAAACATAAACTATTCCGTAAGAGCATAGTAAACTTTAACCCCTTTTAATCCTGAAGCAGAGTTCAGTCAGTTTGTCAATATTATGGGAATCATGGGGCACAGGATTTTTGCAGGAATGTTACTTTTAGGTGTAAGACTACCATCATCTCATTGAATGATAGAATAAACACAATGGACTGAATTCATTCTTGCTCCTTTTGTTTACGTTTGTTTTTTATAAATCATTGCAAAAAGGTTGCTGTTTACTCAGATCATTATAAAGATCATAGTCTATGAATAAAAGATAAGAATTATCAGATATTTCAAGAATTGAAAAAAATTGAAGTTTGGAAATCCTGCTATTTATTTTTGCTTTAGCCTTTATCTAATTAAATAATGTAACTATCTACTACTTGAGCAAACATTATGATAGATGGAAGATATTTAAACCAGCAATGAGCACCTTGAAGCAAAATTAGTTTCAGTGAAGAATCCAAAAGGATTCACGAACAAGAGAAAGTCTACAGATGCTGGAAATCCAAGCAACCACCACCAAAATTAAAAAATCCATCACCAAAATGCTGGTGGCAAGCAGCAGGCCAGGCAGTATCTATGGAAAACAGTACCCTTTATCAGGATGGCCAGGACAAATAGAGTTTTAGCTATTCAACATGGAAACAGACCCACTGGCCAAGTTGACTACCTAAGCTAGCTAGTCTCGTTTGCCTGTGTTTGGCCCTCATCCCCCTAAACCTTTTCTGTTCATGAATCCGCCCAAATGACTTTTAAACATTGTAATTGCACTTGCTTCTACCTTATCCTCTGGAAGCTCATTCCATATACTCTGTGTAATGCCCTTGTTCTTCCATCAATGCCTCAACCAATGAAGATAAGCGTGTTAAATTCCACCGCTACCATCCTGGCCACCTGTGTCACCAAGAGACAGATGGAGGGATTGGACAGCCACTTTAGAGACTTGCTCATTTTAAAAAATTTGCAGAAGGAAACTAAGAAAGTCATTAGGAAGGAAAAGGAGAATTATGAAAGGAAGCTGGTGACTAACATCAAAGAAGATACTAAAAGCATTTTGAAGTATATAAAGGGTAAAAGAGAGTTGAGGGTAGATGTAGGACCAATAGAAAATGATGCCAGTGATATTGTAATGAGAGACACAGAGATGGCTGAATGCGTATTTTGCATCAGTCTTCACAGTAGAAGACACCTGCAGTATACTGGACATTCAAGAGTGTCAGGGAAGTGAAGTATGTGCAGTGAAAATTACAACTGAGAAGGTGCTCAGGAAGCTTAATGATCGGAGGATGGATGAATCTCCTGGGCCTGATGGAATGCACCCTCAGGTTCTGAAGGAAGTAGCTGGAGAGATTGCAGAGGTATTAACAATGATCTTTCAAGAATCGATAGATTCAGGCATTGTACTGGATGACTGGAAAATTGCAAATGTTACTCCACTATTTAAGAAGGGTGGGAGGCAGCAGAAAGCAAACCTGTTAGCCAGACATCAGTGATTGTGAAGTTGTTGGAATCGATAGTTAAGGATGAGATTACGGAATTCCTGGAGGCACATGACAAGATAGGCTAAAGCCAGCATGATTTCCTGAAAGGAAAATCCTGCCTGAATAACCTACTGCAATTTTTTGAGGAATTTACAAGCAGGGTAGACAAAGGAGATGCAGTGGACGTGGTGTACTTGGATTTTCAGAAGGCCTTTGACAAGGTGCCGCACATAAGGCTGCTTATCAAGATAAGAGCCCATGGAATTATAGGGAGTTACTAACAAGGGTGGAGCATTGGCTGATCAACGGAAAACAGAGAGAGGAATCAGAAGATCCTGTTCTGGCTGGCTGTTGGTTACCAGTGGAGTTCCACAGGAGTCGGTGTTAAAACCGCTGCTTTTTACAATGTATGTCAATGATTTGGACTCTGGGATTAATGGATTTGTGGCTAAATTTGCTGATGTTACAAAGATAGGTGGAGGAGCGGGTAGTGTTGAGGAAACGGAGCGCCTACAAAGAGACTTAGATAGTTTAGGGGAATGGGCAAAGAAGTGGAAAAATGAAATACAATGTTGGAAAGTGTATGGCCATGCACTTTGGTGGAAGAAATAAACAGGCAGACTATTATTTAGATGGGGAGAGAATTCAAAATGCAGAGATGCAGAGGGACTTGGGAGTCCTTGTGCAGGATACCCTAAAGGTTAACCTCCAGGTTGAGTTGGTGGTGAAGAAGGCAAATGCAATGTTGGTATTCATTTCTAAAGGTATAGAATATAAGAGCAGGGATGTGATGTTGTGGCTATATAAGGCATTCGTGAGACCACACTTGGAGTATTGTGTGCAGTTTTGGGCTCCTTATTTTAGAAAGGACATTGGAGAAGGCTCAGAGAAGATTCACCAGAATGATTCCAGGAAGGAGTTTTATCCTCATACAACATGCTCTCTAATCCAAATAGCAACCCAGTAAATCTCCTCTGCACCCTCTCTAAAGCTTCCACATCCTTCTTATAATGAGGCAACCAGGACAATGCTCCAGATGTGGTCTAACTAGAGTTTTATAGAGTTGCAACGTTTCTTCATGGCACCTATGTCAGGATGCTGTTTGTAGACTATAGCTCAGCATTTAGCACCATCATTCCCACAGTCCTGATCGATAAGCTACAGAACCTGGGACTCTGTACCTCCCTCTGCAATTGGATCCTTGACTTGCTAAATGGAAGGCCACAAATGTGTGGATTGGTGATAATCTCTCCTCCTCACTGATGATCAACACTGGTGCACCTCAAGTGTATGTGCTTAGCCCTCTGCTCTACTCTCCCTATATTCATGGCTGTGTGGCTATGCATAGCTCAAATACCATCTATAAATTTGCTGATGATATAACCTTCGTTGGTAGAATCTCAGATAGAAATGAAAGGGTGTACAAGAGCAAGCTATTACAGCTAGTTGAGTGGTGCCACGGCAATAACTTTGCACTCAACATCAGTAAGACAAAAGAGCTGATTGTCAACTTCAGGAAGGGTAAGACGAGGGAATATGACCCAATCCTCATAGAGGGATCAGAAGTGGAGAGAGTGAGCAATTACAAGTTCCTGGGTGTCAAGATCTCTGAGGATCTCACCTATTTCCAACATATCGATACAGCTATAAAGAAGGCAAGGCAGCGGCTATATTTCATCAGTAGTTTGAAGAGATTTGATCTGTCAACTATAATATTCAAAAACTTCTATAGGTTTACTATGGACAGCATTCTGACAGGCTGCATCACTGTCTGGTATGGTGGGGGGTGGGGAGAAGGGGTGACTACAATACGGTACTGAAAGTAGCTAAAGGAAGTTGTAAAATTAGCCAGCACTATCTTGGGTACTAGCCTCCATAGTATCCAAGACATCGTCAAGGAGCGGTGCCTCAGAAAGGCAGCTTCCATTATTAAGGACCCCCATCATGCAGAGAATGCCCTTTTCTCACTGTTACCATCAGTGAGAAAGGAGGTACAGAAGCCTGAAGGCACACACTCAGCAATTCAAAAACTGCTTCTTCCCCTTTGCTATACAATTCCTAAATGGACACTGAACCCATGAACACCACCTCACTTTTTAAAATCTGTATTATTTAAGTTTTTGCACTATTTTTAATCTATTCAATATACATATATACTTATTTATATTTTTCTTTCTATATTATCATATATTGCATTGAATTGACTGTTAAGTTAACAAATTTTGTGACACATGCTGGTCATAATAAACCTGATTCTGATTCTGTTAACTCAATCCCGACTAACGAAGGCCAAGACAGATATCATCCTATCAGCATGCGCAGCAACTTTGAGGGATCTGTGGAGGCTGGGTTTCTCCGGTTAACTAGATGTGGGAACTGGCTGTTTCATAGAAAACAGATGTACATCATTGCCTTCAAGAAAGGAACAATACGTAAGTTTTCCGATTTTATTGATTATAGGAAAGTAGTTGGATAAAGGTACCAGAGCTCTGCAGGTATTGTGATTCTCAGATGATAGGCATGAGTGGGTAAAAGACTAGAAAATGGAGTTTAATTTATGGGAGGAGCTAGAACATGCACTTCAGTAATAGAAATCAAAAGAGAGATTATTGTCTCAGTGGAGAGAGATTGTAAGTGAGTGAAGTATAGAATGTTCTAGGTGTTCTAGTGCATGAATCACAAAAACTTGCAGATCGTGTCGTGGTTTTTCGTGTCCCACAAACGACCAGGAGACGCAGAAGATTCTTCAAGAAGTATTAAACTTTAATTTGCAAATCAAAGCTGAGACAGTCATTGAGCTAGTCGCTGATTGCCCACCGATCCTTGTACATAGCATTTTTTATAGCAATCTCCTGGTTTAGTTCCATTAGCATATCCAATCGGTCTACAATTGCGTCTCACAAGTACATTCAATGTCTGCAGTGAGATGCTGATGATGTTCTATAGGTCAGTTGTTGAGAGCGCCCTCCTCTTTGTGGTGGCGTGTTGGGGAGGAAGCATTAAGAAGAAGGACGCCTCACGTCTTAATAAGCTGATAAGGAAGGCGGGCTCTGTCGTGGGCAAAGTACTGGAGAGTTTATCATCGGTAGCTGAGCGAAGGGCGCTGAGTAGGCTACGGTCAATTATGGAAAACCCTGAACATCCTCTACATAGCACCATCCAGAGACAGAGAAGCAGTTTCAGCGACAGGTTACTGTCGATGCAATGCTCCTCAGACAGGATGAAGAGGTCAATACTCCCCAATGCCATTAGGCTTTACAATTCAACTGCCAGGACTTAAGAACTTTTTTTTAAAGCTATTATTAATGCTTTTTGAGTTAGTGATTTAGATGCATATCATATTATTACTGAGTTAAGTATTGTATGTAATGAGTTTTTGCTACAACAAGTGTATGGGACATTGGAAAAAATGTTGAATTTCCCCATGGGGATGAATAAAGTATCTATCTATCTATCTATCTATCTATCTATCTGCCACTATTGTTTCTACCTATTGACTTAATCATCTCTTAGCTACCTCTCATTAACACACCATTGTCTTCTACATTCTTAAGATTTCATTCTCTAGCAAATAGCAAGTTCAAAGCTGACTAAATAGTTTTGGTTACACAACAAACAATGCAACTTTTATACTCCAATAATAGGCCGAACAAGTAGTCCAGAAGACAAATTGTAAGTGGGTTTTCCTTTCAAAGGGTTAAAATTGAAAAAAATAGGGACTCTTTGATCCAATTGTACAGGCTGTTGTTGAGGCTACATCTGGAATACCTGGCACAGTTCTGATCCATTTTCCCAGAAAAAAGTGCAGTAACATTAAATCACTACAAAAGGTATTCGAAGTTCAAAGTACATTGATTATCAAAGTGTGCATAATTTATACAACCTTGAGATTCATCTGCATACAGGCAGCCACAAAACAAGAAACCCTAAAGAACCAAATTAAAAGAAAAAAAGACCAACACGCAAAGCACACAGAGGGAGAAAAAACAAATCGTGCAAACAATAAAGCAACAGCATCCAGAGCCCGGAGCAGCTGAAGCCTTAGGCTCAGTTCGCCAGGCTACTTCCCAGACTGAGAGAGCTGTCCTACCAAGACAGACTAAAGAGTTTGTGCCTGTATTCACTGGACTCTAGAATGAGAGGTGATATTATTCAAACATTTAAGACAAGGTAAACATTGGGATATTTTCACTCAAAAAAAGGGAGATAATTATAGATTTTGAAAAAGGGCCAGTCACTTAAAATTGATGTGCACAGAAGTTTCTTCTTGCAGAAAGTTCTGAACCTCAGGAATTTTCTGCCTCCTGGTTGTGGAGCTGCATCCTGAGAAGTATTGAAAGTGAATGTTCATAAATATTTGATAGGTTGAGGGAAAGAGGGATCCGGAGAAATAGCTCAAAGGTGGAGTTAAGACCAACATGGATCAGCCATGATCTTAGTAAATGGTCTGGCAAACTTGAAAGGCCTTCTACTCCTGTTCTCTTATGACCTGGTTCTTGTGAGCAAAGGCAACCTCCTCATAACTGACGAAAAGTTCAGTGGAGGACCTGCTGGGTAAATGAGACAGGAAACCTTGTATTTGCTAACTCACCATTGTCTGCAGTGTTAGGTATCAAAAGACTTTCATTAGTTTCTGTGGGCACATAAAATTTCTTTGTATAGAACATTTTCACTCAGAGGATGGTGCAAGTGTGGAATGAGCTGCCAGCGGAAGTGGTTTATGTGTGTCAAAGAACACTGAGGCTGTCTACAAGAAGGGGCAGAGCCGTCTCTACTTCCTGAGGAGACTGAGGTCCTTTAACATCTGCCAGACGATGCTGAGGATGTTCTACGAGTCTGTGGTGGCCAGTGCTATCATGTTTGCTGTTGTGTGCTGGGGCATCAGGCTGAGGGTAGCAGACACCAACAGAATCAACAAGTTGCATGCCATCTTGGACAATGATGCCCATCCACTCCATAATGTACTGGTTAGGCACAGGAGTACATTCAGCCAGAGACTCATTCCACTGAGATGCAACACTGAGCGTCATAGAAAGTCATTCCTGCCTGTAACCAGTGATGTTGTGGGGGTGGAACTGGACACTCTGACGCTGGTGCCTGAAAAGAGGATGCTGTCCAAGTTGCATGCCATCTTGGACAATGACTCCCATCCACTCCATAATGTACTGGTTAGGCACAGGAGTACATTCAGCCAGAAACTCATTCCATCGAGATGCAACACTGAGCATCATAGGAAGTCATTCCTGCCTGTAGCCATCAAACTTTACAACTCCTCCCTCAGAGTGCCAGACACCCTGAGCCAATAGGCTGGTCCTGGACTTATTTCCACTTGGCATAATTCACCTATTATTATTTAATTATTTATGGTTTTATATTGCTATATTTCTTCACTATTCTTGGTTGGTGCGACTGTAACAAAACCCAGTTTCCCTCAGGATCAATAAAGTATGTCTGTCTGTCTGTGTTCAATTGCAATATTTAAGAGGAGTTTGGATTGGTACACAGATGAGAGGGTGTGGGTAGATGGGACTAGGCAGAACAACAGGTTGACTTGGAGTAGGTGGGCCAAAGGATCTGTTTCTTTTATGTCATGCTCTGTAATAGCCCATTACCTTAATCACATCCCCTATAATGCCCACACTTCAGAAGTATTATGAAGAATATTGGAACAGCTCCCGAAAAGTTGTATATACTGTAAGTATATATTACTCTTTTATGCCTTAATTTGAGAGTTTGGTTCACAATAAATTTTCTTTTTATCGAACTAGTTTGTATGGTCAAAACATTACAGGTGATGATGGTGATTGACTATGGTAGAATGCACAATGAAGGGAGTGGTGAAGAAGTTGTGTCTCACCTCCAGTCTTCAATAACTGCTGACTTCGTCCCCAACCACTGATAACTGAGGCCTTCATGGGAGGATAGGGGTTGAGCATATTCTTTCAGCTCAGCTAATCCTGCAATTCGATTAGATAGCCAACACCCACAACCCTTGACAATCAGAAAGGATGCTTACTTTATGTGAATCCTTGGAATTTGACTAAGTTCTATTTGATAAACATCTCTTTGATATTTGACCTTCTGTTCAAGGTTCCATTTATAGTTTTGGCTAGTCTATCCAGTGTGTTAGGACCAATGGGTCTAGTATTACTGAGCTGGTTAACCAATGAGTGAGTTTGCATCTCCTAGAGGAAAAATTACATCAGAGGCTTTATGTTATTGTTACACGAGCAAGGCAGCAGACACACCCAAATGCAGAACACGGGCACGGAGGCAGAGTCGGGAGGCGTTCTTGACATAGCAAGCATGGAATCGGTATCCAGGAGCGATGCTAGACTTAGAGCTGGCAGTTCTAAGAACCATGAAACAAGGTTACTCACACCAGAGTCGACCAATGAACTGGCAGCTCCTTGTTGTGGTCACAGGTTTTTAATCCTACATTTGCTGATGGAAAGCAGATGTGTGTAGTTAGTGGAACCTGGGAATGATTGGAAACTAAATGAGGGGATTGAGGCCCAATTCCTGAGGTAAATAGCCAGGTGGGGGACTGCCAGGACCATGACGGTACCCCTCCTTCAACGGGAGCCTCCTGGCGATCCTCCAAACCTGTCTGGATGGTCTCGATGAAAATCCTGGATGAGGGAAGGGTCTAGGATGAAGGAGCGGGAGACCCAGGAATGTACCCTTCCTAGTCTACCAGGTATTGGAAGCCCTTGCCCCTATGGCGCATATCCAGTAGTCTTCAAACGGTGTATGCCGGATGGTTGTCGATGATATGGGCAGGTGGGGGAGTCTCAGCCGGGGGACACAAGGGGCTGTCGGAAACTGGCTTTAACTGGGAAACATGAAAAGTTGGGTGGATGCGCATAGATCTTGACAGTTTGGCGGACCACTGCGGGATAACATTCTCGACCTTGAATGGTCCCAGGAAGCGAGGGGTGAGTTTCCTATGCTCCTTCTTCAGCGGGATGTCCTTGGATGAAACCATCTGCCCTGGTAGGTACTCAGGTGTGGAGTCCGGTGTCAGGCCGTCTTCTTATTGCATTTTGCTGATCTGAGTAGGGCTGTGCATATCTCCTCCCAAACCTTAAGGCATCGATCGATATGGTCCTATACCGATGGTACTGCAATCTCCTCTTCTTGTGCGGGGCACAGAGAGGGTTGGTAACCCAGGGAACACTTGAATGGAGACCTTCCAATGGCAGAGCTCAGCAGAGGGTTGTGGGCGTACTCAGCCCACAGGAGGTGGTCGCTCCAGGTCAACGGGTTGTTTGCCATTACACAACGTAGCGCCGCCTCCAGGTCTTGGTTGACCCGTTCGTCTGGGGGTGGAAGCCGGATGACAGGCTGGCCGATGCACTCAAGGCTTGACAGAAGGCCTTCCATACCTGTGAGACGAACTGGGGACCTCGGTCGGAGACGATGTACACGGGGATTCCACGGAGGTGGGAGATGTGGCGGACGAGAAGATCTGCGGTTTCTTGAGGGAAAGGGAGTTTAGGGAGGGCTACGAAGTGCACCGCCTGGGAGAACCGGTCTACCGCGGTGAGTACGGTGGTGTTCCCGTGTGAAGGGGTAGACCGGTGACGAAGTCCAGGGCGATGTGTGACCAAGGATGACCAGGGACAGGTAGAGGTCAAAGTAAACCCGCAGGTGGCCGATGAGAGGCTTTTCCCCGGGCACAGATGGAACATGCAGAGACATAGGAACAGGTATCCACCTCCATGGATAGCCACCAAAAGTGTCTTTTCAGGAGCACTAGGGTCCTTTCACTCCTGAGGTGGCAGGCAAACCGAGACATGTGCCCCCATTGGAGAACCTGAGGCCTGACGGAAACAGGCACATACAGGCGATCGTTGGGTCCATTGCCGGGGTCGGGGTCATCCCATTGGGCTTCTTTTACTTTGGACTCGATCTCGCAAGTGAGGATGGCAACCACGCAGAATGGTGGGAGGATAGCCCCTGGGCTGGAAGTGCCCTCCTTGGAGTCGAATTGGCAGGAGAGCGCAGCTGGCTTCTCGTTCATGGACCCTGGACAACACATGAGAGAAAACAAACCATCCAAAAATTAACGCCCAACAGGCCCGGCAGGAGTTCAAATGTTTGGCGGTCTGAATATACCCCAGGTTTTTATGATCAGTCCATACCACAAACTGTTGCTCTGCCCCCTCCAGCCAATGCCTCCATTCTTCCAATGCTAGTTTGACCGCCTGGAGTTCCCAATTTCCCACGTTGTAATTCCACACGGCAGGGGACAGTCGGTGAGACTAGAAGGCACAGGGGTGAAGCTTTATGTCCGAACTTGATCGTTGGGACAGGACTGCTCCTATCCCAGAGTTAGAGGCATCCACCTCGACAATGAATTGACGGGCTGGGTCCAGATGGACCGGGATGGGAGCGGCAATGAAACGCCTGTTTAAGTGGGTGAACGCCGAGTCAGCTTCGGAGTCCCAACAGAAGGGGGTAGTAGGCAAGGTAAGGGGGGGGGGGGGGGGCACCTCTCGACTGCAGTCTCTGATAAATCGGCAGTAGAAGTTTGCAGACCCCAGGAATCATTTAAGTTGTTTGCAGGTCACTGCCCGGAGCATCTCGGGGTCTGCTCTCACCTGCCCGCTCTCGATGATATAACCCAGGAAGCTGACCGAAGGTACATTTCCCCGCGTCCACAAATAATTGGTTTTCCCACAGTCTCTGGAGGACTTGACGAACATGGTGAACGTGTTCTTGGGGGGGGGGGGAGGGGGTGCTAGAAAATATCAGGATATCTTCGAGGTAAACGAATATGAACCGATTAATAAAGTCCCTCAGTACGTCATTAATGAGGGCTTGAAAAACGGTGGGAGCATTGGTAAGGCCAAACGGCATGACGGAATATTCGAAGTGGCCCAGAGGTGTACTAAAGGCCATCTTCCACTCGTCCCCCGCCTCACCCTGACTAGATGGTATGTGTTCCATGGCTTCATGCAGTGGTTGAAAAGCCGAACTAATGAGGGGTAAAGGGTACTTATTCTTAACTGTTTTGCTGTTTAGGCCTCTGTAATCAATACAAGGACAAAGCCACCCGTCCTTCTTTTTCTGCAAAGAAGAAACCGGCGCCTACCAGGGAAGATGAGGGTCTAATAATGCCCGCTGGGAGGGACTCACTGGTCAGGATAGGTTAAAAAGGCGACTGGTGGGTAGCGAGGCCCCGGGGAGAAGGTCGATGGCACAATCATATGGGCAGTGCGGAGGCAGGGAAAGAACCAGTTGTTTACTGAATACTGGTCCCAGGTCTTGGTATTCTGTGGGACTCGGGACAAATCAAGGGGTTCCGGGTCAGGCGGAGTCACGGTAGCTTCCCTGGGAGATGGGGCTGACCGCAGACAGTTGGCATGGCAAGACTGGCTCCATTTGGCTTTCATCCTGGTAGACCAGTCGATGTTGGGATTGCGTTGGGTCAGCCATGGATACCCTAGAACTGCCAGAGCTTGAGGTGAACGAATGAGATAGAATTGTATCTCCTCCCGATGGTTGCCAGATAGGATCAAGTTCAGGGGCGGTGTACAGTGGGTCACCCGAACCAGCAGTTTTCTGTCCAGGGCCCGGGCCTCTGGGAGAGTAGTTAGCAGCTCGCGAGGTATTCCAGCCTGGGAGGCTATGTATTTGTCCAGCAGGTTACCTTCGGCACCGGTATCCACCAGAGCAGATAGGGACAGAGACTGTCGTTGGTAATTCACGGTAGCCAGGATCTGCATCCGAGTCTGGGGGGCTGAAGGGAGTTTCGTCCGGCTCACCAGGTGCCCTCCCTTGTGGCTGTTGAGGGCAGGTATCCCAGAAATGTCCTGGCTGGCCACAATAGAAACACTCCCCAGCTCTCCACCTCCAAAGTCGTTCGACCGGGGAGAGCCAGATCCATCCAGCTGCATTGGTTCCTCCCCCAGGGACAGTCGGAGCGGGAGCTACACTTGGAGCGGCTGGGGAAGGGAGGCTGGCTGGGACTGATAAGGTGGACCGTGGGCTTCCTCGAGGAGCAGGGGCGACTGGTTCTTTCCCTCAGCCGTTCTTGAAGTCGATCATCTAATCTAGCGGCTAGCGAGATCAGAGAGTCCAGACAGTCTGCGTCATCCCTCGCTGCCAGTTCATCCTTTATCTTGTCCAAGAGGCCCTGTCGAAACACCTCCCGTAGAGCCTCATCATTCCACCGAGTCTGTGGCTAAGGTTCGGAACTCGATGGGATACCTTGCTACGCTTCGCGAACCCTCACAAAGAGTCGGCAAGCGTTTAGCAGCGTCCTTACCTCGAATGGGTTGTTCAAAGACCTACCTCATTTCAACAAAGAAAGGAGGGGAAGGAGGAACAAACCGCTGGTCAGTTATCCCATATTGCGGTTGCCCAAGCCAAGGCATCCCCTCGTAAGAGCACCATGATGTACGCAATCTTGGATTTATCTGAAGTGTAGATACGTGGCTGTAGCTCAAAGACCAGAGAGCATTGTAACAGGAAGGCCCAACACCTCCCTAGGTCCCCAGTGTAGGGTTCGGGCTCGGGGACGTATGGCTCTCGAGGGGACTGTGTTGCTGATCCCAGGGGTGACGCCATCCCGAGCGGTGCGGTTTGGGTAGTCGGGATTCTTGGAGGGGACAGAGAAAGGGAAGCCGAAACTCGATCCGCCTGCTCACTGACCTTCCGTACATTCGTGGACAGTGTCCGAAGGTTTTCCATGACCTCCCTAAGTAGTTGGTTGTGGGCGCCCAGTAGGTAGCCCTGACTGGCGAGGGCCTGTTGTACAGGATCCATGTCCACTGAGTTCATTATGGCCAGTTCATTCTGTCACACGAGCGAGGCAGCAGACGAACCCAAGTGCAGAACATGGGTGCGGAGACAGAGTCAGGAGGCATTGTTGACGTAGCAAGCGTGGAGTCGGTATCCAGGAGCAATGCTAGACTTGAACTGGCAGTCCTAAGAACGATGAAACAAGGTTACTCACACTGGAGTCGACCAACAAACTGGCAGCTCCTTGCTGTGATCACAGGGATTTATCCTACATTTGCTGATGGAAAGCAGGTGTATGTAGCTAGTGGAACCTGGGAATGATTGGAAACTAAACTGAGGCCCAATTCCTGAGGTAAATAGCCAGGTGGGCAATTACCAGAAGGGACCATGACAGTTATTGCATCTATTGATGAGGCATTTGTCTGTGTTCAGTGACTGTCTTTCTGGTGTACACTCCATGGCTACTTTATTAGGTACCTCCTGTACCCAATAAAGTGGCCACTGAGTGTATGTTTTTGGTCTTCTGCTGCTATAGCCTATCCAGGACAAGGTTTGACGTGTTGTGCATTCTGAGATGATCTTCTGCAAACCACTGTTGTATTGCTTATCAGTGTCACCTTCCTGTTAACTTGAACCAGACTGGCCATTCCCCTCTGACCTCTCTCACACCAGGCGTTTTCACCCGCAGAACTGCTTCTCACTGGATTTTTTGGTTTGTTTTCACACCATTCACTGTAAACTCTAGACTGTTGTGTGTGAAAACCCCAGGAGGCCAGCAGTTTCTGAGATACTGAAACCAAGTCGTCTGGCACCAACCGTCATTCCACAGTCAAAGTCACTTTAATCACATTTCTTCCCTATTCTGCTTTTGGATCTGAACAATAACTGAACCTCTTGGCCACATCTGCGTGCCTTTTATGCATTGAGTTACTGCCACATGATTGGCTGATTTATAATTGCATTAATGAACCCCTGTACAGGCGTACCTAATAAAGTGGTCACTAAGTGCAGTTGTTATTCCTGACCTATTCCTTTCCAGCTGACCAATAGCATTAAAATCAGGCCTGATACCCGTGGTTTCTTTTACACTTGGTGTAAGCATGCATTTAGATATGGTTATTTGAAAGTGCTCCCAGGATATAAGTCTATTTTGGTATATTGTGGTGTAGTCGAGTGTTCAACCAGAAATAAACTCAAACCAAGAGGGAGAGTTTCACATTGCTTGTCATCTATAATTACAAGGAATTCCAAACATGCCAAGGTTTACACTGTTTATTCTTCTGAGCGCATGGGATCATGTCTGTTCTATTGTCCTGGAATGCAGCATGGAGTGTGTAGTTCAAAAGAAGACGGATGCTGGCTCCTATTTTGATACTTCTCCATTACATTTTTTTCCTGTCATTATACTAGAATAAATCCCATGACCAAAGTCCTCTTGGGTGTTGTTTATTCCACTGCAGAGTTTCACCACATTAATTAAATTTAGATACGGCACTTTTAAATGATTCCCTGGATCTCAATTTGGTTACAGTAAATGGATATATATTTAGTAGAGCTCCTAAATTATTCAATATAATAGTTTTAAATGTCACAAATCTGGAAATAGCTAGTAAGAGTTTCATCACCTGGAACAAACAAACAAAAAACATGAAGATTTAATATTTGACCAATTATTTTCCATTCTCCACTTTCCATTAGTAGCCAAGACATCTCTGGAACCTGAAATTGTGAAGTTTTCTCTTTTCACCCCATTCCTGTTCCTTGATGTCAAGACCTTTAAGGACCTAACCTGATCCCAACATATCGGTGCAGCTATAAAGAAGGCAAGACAGCGACTACACTTCATTAGATTTGGTATGTAAACAAAAACACTCAAAAACTTCTGTGGATGTACCATGGTGAGCATTCTGACAGGCTGCATCACTGTCTGGTATTGTGGGGGGTGGGGGCTACTTCACAGGATTGAAAGAAGCTGTAGAGGGTCATAACTTTAGACCCATCTTGGGTATTAGTCTACAAAGTACCCAGGACATCTTCAAGGAGTGGTCTCTCAGAAAGGCAGAGTCCATTATTAATGATCCCAGCACCCATTGCATACCCTTTTCTCACTGTTACCATCAGGTAGAAGGTACAAAAGCCTGAAGGTACACACTCAGAGATTCAGGAACAGCTTCTTCCCCTCTGCCATCCGATTCCTAAATGGACATTGAAACCATAAACACTAGCTCACTTTATTAATATATATTATTTCAGTTTTTGCACAATTTTTGATCTATTCAATACACGTATATTACAATTGACTGATTGATTGATTTATTATTATTTTCTTCTATATTGCATTGTACTGCTGCTGCTAAGTTAACAAATTTCACGACACATGCCAATGATAATAAACCTGAATCCGATTCTGATTCCTCTCTCCCTCTTTAAAAACCCATCTTAAGATTTATCACTTCACAAAATGCTTAACTATTGAAACAAATTTGCTTGTCCTTAGTCATATATGAGCTTTGCCTCGGTATGATCCTGTGAAGTAGGGATTTCTGATGTTAAAAATCTGAGAATGTTTTATGAAAATTTTAATGGTCACATTAAACTAATTTGGATGAAGAAGTGAACTATCACAGTGAATGAATTGAATTAGTTCTGAAGGAAAAGCTGGAAGCATTTTATGAAGGCTGTGGAAACATGGAACTTTGTCACGGAAAGTGAATGAAGATTGAAACAGATTCGTTGAGTATAGAGCAGTTCAGAACAGGAACCAGGCCTTTTGGCCTATTCTGTTGTGCTGAATTAACTACTAATTAAACAACAAATTAATCCCTTCAGCCTACAAAATGTCCGTATCCTTCCATTCATCTCATATTCTTGTATGTACCTAAGAACCTCTTAAACCCCTGTATTGTATTTGTCTCTGCTAACACCCCTGGCAGATACTCAGAACTCTGTGTAAAAAGACATGCATCTCGCCTTAAACGCAAGCTCTCTAGTAATTCGACCTGGGAGAGAGGGATACTGGCTGTCTCCTCTATCTAAGCCTCCTATAATCCTATAAATTTCAATCAGTTTTCCTTCAGCTTCTGGTGCTCCAGAGAAAACAACCCAAATTTGTCCAAGCGCTCCGCACAGCACATGCCTTCTAATCCAGGCAGCATCCTGGTAAACCTCTTCGCAACCTCTTCAAAACCTCCTTTTCCTTCTTATAATGGGCAGCAAAAAAAATAATGCAATAGTCCAGATCCAGCCTAAGCAGAGTTTTATAGAGCTGTAGTGTTTGTAACTTCCTGTCTCTTGAAGTCATTGACTCAACTATTAAAGCTTTACAGCTCTGTTAATCCATGCAACCACTTTCAGGGAGATTCATAGATTATTGTTAGGTAAGATAATGGAAAGTAAAAGGCAGGTAAAAGGCATTGAATGACAACACTTGCTATGCCACAGTCTGAATACTGTGTCCAGCTTTGTCACAACACTAGTGGATGGAAGTAATTTCCAAAGTTATTGCCTTGGATAGGGTGTTTCAGCCAAAAAGCAAAATTGAAGAATACTATTTTTTTTGCCATGAAGCAGAGCAGAGTGACTAAAATCCGAAATGAGATACACAAAATAATGAAGGTGTGGTGAACTACATATACCTGTCTGGACTGCTCCTGTGGCTCCTCCCACAGACCCCTGTATAAAGGCGATTGAGGCCTGATGCCCAGCCTCATTCCCCAGGATGTAGTGTTGTTCATTCTTCCAGTCAATAAAAGCCGATACCTCGCTTCTTACATCTCAGAGTGAGTTATTGATGGTGCATCAGAAGGTTATAAATAGAAATGTTTCCCTATAGCAAAATTATGCAAGACAAGAAGGTGTTGGTTTAGGATAAACGTAAAAGGCACATAAGATTCACTACCCTCTGCCCAAAGAAATACTTTCTCATCTCTGTTCTAAATGGATGTCCCTTTACTCTGAGGCTATATCTTTTGGTCCTAGACTCCTAATCATCTCTCTATATCCACTCTCTTCAGGACTTTCAGTATCTGATAGGTTTGAATGAGATTCTGTCCCATTCGTCTAAACACGGGCCCAAATGTTTTACAGTTCCGCAGGTCCGTGGGTTCAAAAGTAGAGGCCCAGAGCCATCAAATACTCCTCATACATTAACTCTTTCACTCTCAGAATCATTCTCATGAATTTTCTCTGAACCCTCTCTAAAGCCAGCACATCTTTTCCTGGAGAAGGGGCCCAAAAACTGCTCACAATACTCCAAGTGCAGTCTGACCAATGCTTTATAAAGTCTCAGCATCACATCCTTACTCTTATAGTCGATTCCTCTAAATGAATGCTAAAATTGCTTTTGACTTCCTTACCACTGACTCAGCCCATAAGTTAACCTACAAGGACTCCCAAATCCCTTTACATCTCTGATTTCTGAATTTTCTACCCATTTAGAAAATAGTCAGCCCTTTTATATTTTCTACCACAGTGCATGACCATACACTTCCCTACACTATATTCCATCTGCCACTTTGCCCAATCTGTCCAACTCATTCTGTAGACACCCCGCTTCTTCAACACTACCTGCCCCTCCACCTGTCTTCATATTGTATGCAAACTTGGCCACAAAGCCGTCAATTTCATCATCAAAATCATTGACATATAATATGAGAAGAAGTGGCCCCAACACCAAACCCTGTGGAACACCACTAGTCACTGACATCTAACCAGAAAAGGCCCCCTTTATTTCCTCTCTTTGCCTCCTGCCAGTCAGCCAATGATCTATCCTTGCTAGTACCATGGGCTCATGTCTTGTCAGGCCTCATAAGCTGCTCCTGTCAAAGACCTACTGAAAATCCAAGTTAACAACATCCACTGACTCTCCTTTGTCTATCCTGCCTGTTGTTTGCTCAAAGATATCCAAAAGAAGTGTTGGGCAAGATTCCCCTTAAAGAAACCATGCTGACTTTGACCTATTTTATCACACATCTCCAAGTACCCCAAAACCTCACCTTTAATAATAGACTCCAATATATACCCAACAACTGAGGTGAAATGAATTGGCCTATAATTTCCTTTCTTCTGCCTTGCTCCCTTCTTAAGGTATGGAGCTACAAAATCTACAATTTTCCAGTCCTCCAGAACCATTCCAAAAATTTAATGATTTTTCAGAGATCATTACTAATGCCTCCACAATCTCTTCAGCTACCTCTTTCAGAACCCTGGGGTGTAGTACATCTGGTCCGGGTGACTTACCATATTATTCAGCTTCTCAATTACCTTCTACTTAGTATTATCAACTACACTTATTTATGCCCTCTGACACTCTTGGATTTCTGGCACACTGCTAGCATCTTCCACAGTGAAGACTGATGCAAAATACTTATTAAGTTCATCTGCCATTTCTTTATACCCCATTACTACCTCTCCAGCATCAATTTCCAGTGGTCCGGTATCCACTCTCAATTCTCTTTTACTCTTCATATATCTGATAATACTTTTGGTATTCCCTTTTATATTATTGGCTAGCTTATCTTTATATTCCATCTTTTTCCTCTTTATGGCTTTCTCAGTTACCTTCTGCTGATTTTTAAAAGCTTTCCTATCCTCTAACTTCCCACTAGTTTTTACTATATTATATGCCCTCTCATTTGCTTTACGCTGTCTTTGACTTCCCTCGTCACCCACGGTTACCTCATCTTCCCTTTAGAAAACTTCTTCATCTTTGGGATGTTTGTCCTGTTGAATGCAGTCTTTTGTTGATTCTATGATACGTCTTGGACGAACTGAGTATGCCCACAAAAAAAACAAAACTCGGGGTTGCATATTGTGACATATATGTACTTCAGTAATAAATTTACTTTGAACTGCTCTGCCCAAGATCACAAAAAATAGCAGAGATTTGTCAACGTATCACAGTATGTCATACAAACCATTCAGCTCTCCACTTCTTAGCCAAAGGAAAGCAGCTAACATAATCAAAACCTTTAGTCAGCTTCTCTTCTTTGCCCCTTCCCTCGGGAAGAAGATAGAAAAGCTTGAAAACGTGCAATTAGGCTCAAAGACAGTTGCTGTCTCATTGTTATAGACTTGACCAGTAAAGATGAACATTTGATCTTCCAAACTACCTTGCCATGGTTCTTGCACTTTATTTGTTTGCCTGCACTATACTTTAACTACAACTGTAACCGTGACATGATATGCTACATTCAGTTTTTATTCTTTTGTACTTGCTCCATATATTTGTATATGGAATGATCTTTCTGGATGGCATGCAAACAATAGCTTTTCAGTGTATCTTGGCACGCGTGTCAATAAACTAATGGCCAATATTCTCAATGCTAATACCATAGTGACTACACATCCTAATCCTATTCAACCATTCAGTTCCATTGACCAGGGCGGTGAAGTCACCACTGTTTTTTTCCCTCTGCTCTAAGGTTTCCAAAATATGTTTCTTACAGCACTAGCTCGTGATTTGTTTCACCAGTCATTCAGAAAATCCAGTGAATGCATCATCAGGGTAAGCCAGTTGCGAAACTCCATGCAGTTTTTAAACTGACCACGATATGAGTAATTGTCACATCACACAGAGATTCACAGCTGGATATTTGGTGTGCACACCTCCATATTTCACAAATTGATTTAATTCTTTTATTTCCAAATACCAGTACTTATATTGAATGAATGTATTAGTTGAGATCTATTGTCAGCTTTCTGTCAGCTGTTTGGTATTCTATAATGCAATGCAACACAGCTCAAACTTACTGAAATGTGAATTTATGTATATTTCACACACTGTGATGTCCTGTGCACCCTGCGACAGGACGAAGGTCTTCTTCCGAAACATTCCTTCAGCATTCAAGGTGACTCCAATTTCAAGAATTCTGAGTTGGTGATGCAGGCTGACATGAGAGCTGATCTGATGTAGCAGGAGGCACCTGACACACTTTCCACCACCTACATGGAGTGTCCACATGCTGCTGTTGCACGTCATCGAGGTTCCCAATTTCTTCCTGAATGCAGTTTTCTCCACTTTGAGCTGCCAAGGGCCAGAGTTCCCAGGAGTCAGTAGGGACTTTGCACTTCATCAAAACAAAAGCTTTGAGCACATGCTTAAATCTCGTTTTCTGGCAACCTGGCAATTTCTTTCCAGAAAAGAGCACACAACAGGGTGTTGGTTTCAGGAGTCTGGTGGTGGGCATGCAAGCAACATAGCCAATTTGGTGTAGTTAATTGAGTGTAACCAGGGCTTGGTAGAGGGATAGAATGCAAACTCTGAATTGGGGCGCATTCATTTCAGTATGATTGGCCTACCCCATTATTGTCAGCTTGTAATGAAAAAATTATGGTATGGAAATACCCATACCCAGGAACAGAAAAGGCTATCAAAAATGGTGGGTAGATTCCAGTCCATCACAGGTGAAGTCCTCGTCACCACTGAGTACATTTACACGGAGGGCTGCTGCAAGAAAGCAGCATTCATCATCAAAGACTTCTACCATCCAAGCCTTGCCTCATCTCATTACAACCATCGGGTAGGAGGTACAGAGGCCTTAGGCCCCACAGCATCAGGTTCAGGAACAGTTAACATCCTTCAACCGTTAGGCTCCTGAACCAGAATGGACTTCATTCATCACTACATTAAACTGATTCTCCAATCTACAGACTTGCTTTCAAGGATTCTCTACAACTCATGATCTCAATGTTATTTTTATTTGCACAGTTTGTCTTCTTTTTGAGCATTGTACACTGGTGTTTGTCAGTTCATTTCTGTTTATATATTGTATTTTTCACAAAATTCTATTGTATTTTTTCTTTGCTGTAAATGCCTGCAAGAAAATGAATCTCAAGATAGTATATGGCAGCATATACATACTTTGATAATAAGTCTACTTTGAAGTTTGAACTTTAAAAATCCATACTGAGTCCAGGTTTAACTTTATTCAGTACCAGTTATCATCAACAGGTGAGTCACTGATTCTGGAGCCAAAGTTTTCCAGTCCAAAATTTATATTATTCTTCAACTATCTCTTATCTACTAGCTTCTCCCTTATTTCTATCTTGCATAAGCTGTGCATACATAGAATGAGGTATGGCTTTTGTAGTGTCGAGTTTCAGCACCTGTGTGTGTGAGCTGTGTGCCGTTTCGGCTTTACCTTATATGTACAATGCAAGTTTCCACAGTTGCCTCGCTGGTAACCAGGCACAGGTTTACTATAGTTCACTTTAGCTTGCTTCTTTGGGTTGGCTTGAACCAGTTTGAGCTACACCTATCTGTTACTAGCCCTGCATTGTACCCCTTTATCTCTCTACAAAACCATCCCTGTTCTCTACTACAATGCTACAGAGATAGTGCACTAATCCATATTACAGCCTCAATACTTGGGACATCCTCTTGACACTGACTTTGGCTCATTATTCTAGAAAATTTGGAGGATTTTGCAGATGTAGCAAAGGCTGCTGCTGAGGTATGAATCAAACCGTATAGAACAGTGCAGACCCTTTGGCCCATGTTGTTGAGCTGGCCTTTAAGCTTACTCCAAGATCAATCTAAGCATTTCCTTCTGCATAACACATAACTTTCCAGTTATTTTTTTCATCTATGCACCTATCTAAGAATCTTTTAAATGTCCTTAATGTATCAGTCTCTACCACGGCTACTAGCAATGTGTTTCAGACACTTACACTCTGTGTAAAAAAAACACATCTTCCCTAAACTTCCCTCCACTCACCTTAAAAATGTGTCGTCTGGTATTAGCCATTGCCATCCTGGGAAAGGCTGGCCATTCTGTCTGTGCCTCTTATAACCTTGTACACCTCTATCAAGTCACTTTGCATCCTCATTTGCTCCAAAGAGAAAAGCCCTAGCTTGCTCACCCTTGTCTCTTAAAACATTTTCTGTAATCCAGGCGACACCTTGTTTACTATCTGAAGTGTCCACATCCTTCATAAAGGGACCTGAAGTGAACACCATACTCCAAATGTGGTCGAACTAGGGCTTTCTAGAGCTGCAACTTTACTTTGTGACTCCTGAACTCAATACCCCAACTAATAAAGGCCAACACACCATACACCTTCTTAAACACCCTATCGACTTGTATTGTAACTTTGAGGGATTTATAGATTTATATGAACATGGACTTGGGATATGAATGATAACCAATCAATAGTATTGATAATGTTCTAATTTGTTTTGCTTTTCATTTACTCAGTTAAATGGTAGTTAGTTTTTAAAAAAATACCTTTTTAACTATTTCCAAGAAACTTCAGTTAATTGGGGCAGCCACTTAATTGGGTCAAAATGTATTGTTCCCTACATGTTGCATTTAACCGAAATCCACTGTATATACCAATGAACCTTGATATCATTTTCATCACTTGTATGTCTTGTTTGGGAATGTTACAGATCTGAGTACTAACATGTGATACAGAGATGACATACTTCTCTTATGGGAGATAAAGGTCTTCAGTACATAGATATGTGGAAAGGTTAAATAAGTTACAATAGTTTTTTCTTAGAACAGAAAAGTTTAAGTGGAGATTTTATCAAGCTATGGAGATTTTTGATAAATAAAGAGAAAATGAAAACCTAGTTCCAAGGGGTGAGGGTCAAATGACAGAGTAAAAGGGTTGAAGCTAACTAGGAAATGAAGCTAAGAATTGTGTTCTTTGTCATCCAAAAATTCTGACAGCCTTGCATATACAGTCTATTTAAAAGGAAGAGGGAGAAAAGAGAAAAGTAATTTTCGAAAGGAAACAGAACAACTACTTAAAGGTGATTATGATTGCACAATTCTGAGGGTGAGACTAATTGTATAATTCTTTATAAAAGCTTATACAGGCACAAAATAACAAATGATAAAAAGATTCCATGTCTTGATTTTGTACTTGTACAACTAACATGCTGCATTTCAGATACATAGCTCAACAAAAAGATTTATGCATCTCCCCCTTCATTATCAATAGCAGGTAAATCAGAGATGGAAAAACATGGTTCAGGAACCACACATGCTGCATGGTTTTGGGTACTAACCCGTATAATGTACTTGATGTATATGCTCAGAATCAGGTTTATTATCGCTGTCATATTACATGAAATTTGTTTTTTTGTAGCGACAGTGCAGTGTAAGGACAGAAAATTACTATTGTTATGACCCCAGCCCCCTCCTTTGTGAGAATCGCAAGAGAGAGAGAGAGAAGCCTTACGGTTTGGAATGTGGTCTGGCCTCTCAGCCAGACAAAAGCCACGGACATGGCCATTGTCTTGGGAGACACCTTTGTGGAATAAGGGACTGGACTACGTGCAAACCCTCAGGGCAACGTGGGCTGGGTGATGGGGGAAAGATTGCCTCACCCCCACCCTGATTGACATCTACAACCCTGCCAGTCCAGATAAAAGGTGGGCTGCCGAGGCGGGGCCTCTGACGCACCAAGGAGACACTAGGAAGACACGATAGTGCTTCCCGTCGGAGCGGGAAGCCATTTTGAAGGAAGCCACGTGCGTTAGATTCCGGATTGGGAGTCTGTGGCTGAAACCAAAGGAAAACTGTTTTAACTAACAACAGGGATTTGCTTCGCAAAGACAACGGGCAAGTGTTCCTTCTTTCTCACCACTCTCTCTCTCCAACACGTGAAATGCCAGTGGTTCCCAAAACGGGAAAGCCTGCAGATTTTTTTTTTTTAAAGCTATTATTAATGCTTTTTGAGTTAGTGATTTAGATGCATATCATATTATTACTGAGTTAAGTATTGTATGTAATGAGTTTTTGCTACAACAAGTGTATGGGACATTGGAAAAAATGTTGAATTTCCCCATGGGGATGAATAAAGTATCTATCTATCTATCTATCTATCTATTCCATTGGACTCAGTATTATCCCCTAGACAACGATAGAGCTTATTTCTGATTGATTATTACTATACCTGTGCTTTAGATTGAGTTTTGACGATGTACATGATCTGAATGTTTTGTATTAACCATACGTTTGTGCCCCTTTATAAATAAAAACGTTTGAAAATAGTATCATCAGACTTCAGCGGACCTCTCTATCATTGCTGGTAAGTCACCCGGTTACTGGGAACATAACACTATAAATTGCAAGATAAATAGTAAGTACAAAAACAGGAATAATGAGATAGTGTTCATGGCCATTCATAAATCTGATGATGGAGGGAAAGAAGCTGTTTCAGAGATGTTTCCAACAGCACCAGCTTTCTGGAATTAGATGTTCTAACTCTGCGGAGTATAGATAGCTGGTGCAGCCCCTTTAAGGGTTCATGATGGTCCCCCTTACTGGCAATCATGTTTGGGCACTAAGATTGGAGTATTTAAAGAGCACCTGAACTGAGGTTTGCTGCTCAATCATGAGCCTACTGGTGATATTGTCTAGCATTTGTTTTGTGCTCAGTTCTTGATCCAGTTTGATACCGTGTCTCAGTCCTTGCTTCGGATACTCCAGCATTTGGGTCCAAACCATCCTCGTCATGGACTCTCGTCACAGTATGATTGAGCCAACATGAACCCAGCAGGATATCAGAGTCTTTCGTCCACTGTGGCCAGCCGCAGCGAGAGGATTTCCAGACAGAGCATGGAGATACACGACCTGCAGGTAGTCATTTGTCAGCTTTCACAAGAAGGCAGTAGAGTCACTCAGGAGAGTTGTTCAGTTGCCCTGCAGAGCCAGCGCATCTTGCAGCCCTGGAGAGGTTGCATGGTGACCTGGGTTCTTGCCTTTTGAAAGGCAGAAGGTGGCTTTCATTATCTCTCTTCTGACTGGAAGAGCCCTGGCCTGGGCGGACGGTCAGTGGCCAACAATGCTATCGAAATTCCAACCCAGGACCAAGAGAGTGGCTGGAATGGGGAGGCCTTGGTCACCCTGTACCACCACGGACTCTGAGACGAACTGAAGGATGCCCTCGACTTGGTAGAGCCGGCAGAGAACTTAGAGGTTCTGGTCGGCCAGTTCATTTGTGTCGATAATCACCTGGCTGAGTGAAAGTGGGACTACTTAGGGAGTTTGAAGAAAGCAGTTTGTCCCCGGTCCCAATGCTTCGCAGTTCCACTCCCCAGACTCAGACCGTGACTAACACATCTCCTACTCGAGATCGTGTCAAGCCCACGCAGGTTGGCTGCACTAGACTCTCTGGCAATGAAAGGTCCCAGCGTCGGAGTCAAGATAGATGCTTTTACTGTGAGGAAACAGGCCACCTGCCGGCCGAAAGTCCCAGAATGCAACTGTCAGGAGAACTGCTAAGACCATTCAGTGTCAGGAGGACTGTGACAGTAGCAGCCACTGCACCCAATCTCATGGATTATAGTTTTGTGTTGAAGGTGGAGTTCACCTGAGGTAAGAACTTCAGGCAGGTGAAGGCTTTTGTGGACACTAGGTAATATTCTGGATTTAGGAACTGCCTGTCAACATTGCACAGCAAGAGTTGAGGCCAGTCCATGCCCACAACTATGTTGGACAGTCATCCGCTAGGGTCTGGGCAGATCCAGCAACAGACTGGTTTTGCAAATGAGGATGAGGGATCACGTGGAAGACATGTTTCTACATTATTGAATACGAACACAATGCTGGAAGAGTTTTTCTACATTATTATTCTTCCAATAATATCCCTGGTCCTCACATACCCTTGGCTGTCCCAGCATAACAGAAACATAGAAAACCACAGCACAATACATGCCCTTCAGCAAAAAAAGCTGTGCCGAAGATGTCCTTACCTGAGAAACTACCTAGGGTTACCATAGCCCTCTATTTTTTTAAGCCCCATATACCTGTCCAGTAGTCTCTTTAAATACACTACCATATCCACCTCCACCACCTTGCTGGCAGCCCATTCCATGCACTCACCACTCTGAGTTAAAAAAAAACTTATGCCTGATATCTCCTCTGTACCCATTTCCAAGCACCTTAAAACTGTTGCCTTCTTGTGCTAGCCATTTCCGCCCTGGGAAAAAGCCTCTATCAACATGATCAATGCCTCTCATAATCTTACACACCTCTATCAGGTCACCTCCCATTTTCCACTGCTCTAAGGAAAAACAGCCGAATTCATTCAACCTATTCTCTTAAGACATGCTCCCCAATCCAGGCAACATCCTTGTAAATCTTCTCTGCACCCTTTCTATGGTTTCCACATCCTTCCTGTAGTGAGGCAACCAGAACTGAGCACAGTACTCCAAGTGGGATCTGACCAGGGTCCTATAAAGCTGTAACATTATCTCTTGGCTCCTAAACTCAATCTCACGACTGATGAAGGCCAATGCACCGTATGCCTTCTTAATCACAGTGTCAACCTGTGCAGCAGCCTTGAGTGTCCTATGGACTTGGACCCCAAGATCCCTCTGATCCTCCACACTGCCAAGAGTCTTACAATTAATATTATATTCTGTCATCATATTTGACCTACCAAAATGAACCACCTCACTTATCTGGATTGAAATCTATCTGCCAATTCTCAGCCCATTTTTGCATCCTATCAATGTCCCACTGTAACCTCTGACACCACTCCACACTATCCACAACACCTCCAACCTTTGTGTCATCAGCAACTTTACTAACCCCTCCCTCCACTTCCTCATCCAGGTCACTTATAAAAATCACAACGAGTAGGGATATCAGAACAGATCCCTGAGGCACACCACTGGTCACTGGCTTCCGTGCAGAATATGACCCGTCTACAACCACTTTTGGCCTTCTGTGGGCAAGCCAGTTCCGGATCCACAAAGCAATGTCCCCTTGGATCTCATGCCTCCTTACTTTCTCAATAAGCCTTGCATGGGGTACCTTGTCAAATGTCTTGCTGAAATCCATATACACTACATCTACTGCTCTACTATCATCAGTGTGTTTAGTCACATCCTCAAAAAATTCAATTAGGCTCATAAGGCACAACATGCTTTTGACAAAGCCATGCTGAATATTCCTAATCACATTATGCCTCTCCAAATGTTCATCTTCTCGTCTACTTCTTCGGTTGTCCATTGAAATCCGATGGCAACGTCCACTCCTTTAACGGTGAGATCTTTGATGACTATACAGTCCTATCCTGGAACCACAAGCTCTGTTGCAGGTGGAAGATGTAGTGGTAGTGGTAGACAATAGACAATAAACAATAGGTGCAGAAGTAGACCATTCGGCCCTTCGAGCCTGCACCGCCATTTTGAGACCATGGCTGATCATCTACTATCAATACCTGGTTCCTGCCTTGTCCCCATATCCCTTGATTCCCCTATCCATAAGATACCTATCTAGCTCCTTCTTGAAAGCATTCAGAGAACTGGCCTCCACTACCTTCCGAGGCAGTGCATTCCAGACCCCCACAACTCTCTGGGAGAAGAAGTTTTTCCTTAACTCTGTCCTAAATGACCTACCCCTTATTCTCAAACCATGCCCTCTGGTACTGGACTCCCCCAGCATCTGGAACATATTTCCTGCCTCTATCTTGTCCAATCCCTTAATAATCTTATATGTTTCAATCAGATCCCCTCTCAATCTCCTTAATTCCAGCGTGTACAAGCCCAGTCTCTCTAACCTCTCTGCGTAAGACAGTCCGGACATCCCAGGAATTAACCTTGTGAATCTACGCTGCACTTCCTCTACAGCCAGGATGTCCTTCCTTAACCCTGGAGACCAAAACTGTACACAATACTCCAGGTGTGGTCTCACCAGGGCTCTGTACAAATGCAAGAGGATTTCCTTGCTCTTGTACTCAATTCCCTTTGTAATAAAGGTCAACATTCCATTAGCCTTCTTCACTGCCTGCTGCACTTGCTCATTCACCTTCAGTGACTGATGAACAAGGACTCCTAGATCTCTTTGTATTTCACCCTTACCTAACTCTACACCGTTCAGATAATAATCTGCCTTCCTGTTCTTACTCCCAAAGTGGATAACCTCACACTTATTCACATTAAACGTTATCTGCCAAGTATCTGCCCACTCACCCAGCCTATCAAAGTCACCCTGAATTCTCCTAACATCCTCATCACATGTCACATTACCACCCAGCTTAGGATCATCAGCAAATTTGCTGATGTTATTCTCAATGCCTTCATCTAAATCGTTGACGTAAATTGTAAACAGCTGTGGTCCCAATACTGAGCCCTGTGGCACCCCACTAGTCACCACCTGCCATTCCGAGAAATACCCATTCACCGCTACCCTTTGCTTTCTATCTGCCAACCAGTTTTCTATCCATGTCAATGTCTTCCCCCCGATGCCCTGAGCTTTGATTTTACCCACCAATCTCCTATGAGGGACCTTATCAAATGCCTTCTGAAAATCGAGGTACACTACATCCAGTGGATCTCCCTCGTCTAACATCCTCGATGGTTACATCCTCGAAAAACTCCAACAGGTTAGTCAAGCATGATTTACCCTTGGTAAATCCATGCTGGCTCAGCCCAATCCTATCACTGCTATCTAGATATGCCACTATTTCATCCTTAATAATGGACTCTAGCATCTTCCCCACCACCGATGTCAGGCTGGCAGGTCGATAGTTCTCTGTTTTCTCCCTCCCTCCTTTCTTAAAAAGTGGGATAACATTAGCCATTCTCCAATCCTCAGGAACTGATCCTGAATCTAAGGAACATTGGAAAATGATTACCAATGCATCCGCAATTTCCAGGGCCACCTCCTTTAGTACCCTAGGATGCAGACCATCTGGACCTAGGGATTTGTCAGCCTTCAGTCCCATCAGTCTACTCATCACCGTTTCCTTCCTAATGTCAATCTGTTTCATTTCCTCTGATACCCTATGTCCTTGGCCCATCCATACATCCGGGAGATTGCTTGTGTCTTCCTTAGTGAAAACAGATCTAAAGTACTCATTAAATTCTTCTGCCATTTCTCTGTTTCCCATAACAATTTCACCCAATTCATTCTTCAAGGGCCCAACATTGTTCTTAACTATCTTCTTTCTCTTCACATACCTAAAAAAACTTCTGCTATCTTCCTTTATATTCCTGGCTAGCTTGCATTCGTACCTCATTTTTTCTCCCCGTATTGCCTTTTTAGTTAAGTTCTGTTGTTCCTTAAAAACTTCCCAATCATCTGTCCTCCCACTCACCTTAGCTCTGTCATATTTTCTTTTTTTTTTTAATGCTATGCAATCTCTGACTTCCTTTGTCAACCACTGTGGCCCCTTTCCCCCCTTTGAATCTTTCCTTCTCTGGGGGATGAACTGATTTTGCACCTTGTGCATTATTCCTAAGAATACCTGCCATTGCTGTTCCACTGTCTTTTCTGCTAGGATATCCGTCCAGTCAACTTTGGCCAGCTCCTCCCTAATGGCTTCATAGTTTCCCCTGTTCAACTGCAACACTGACACCTCTGAGCTGCCCTTAGTAGTAGCCCCCACGTCAGCTACCCCGCAGAGCGTTATATGGACAGCTACATCATGGTCGGCGGTCAGCTGGAGGGCCGAAATAGCATTATAAGGATCAGATGAGAAATGCTTTAAGGAAGTGCAACATCAAACCCGAGGACCTGGAGGATGTTGCTGCTACCGTACCACTTGGCGACAGCTGTGTAGGGACAGGGTTCGTATTCTGGAGATGAAAAGAACAACCAGAAGACAGCAGAAGAGAGCCAGGAGAATTGCAGCCACGGTTGCCACTACTACCAAATGTTCATAAATCCTGTCTCTTAGGATCTTTTCCATCAACTTACTAACCAGTGAAGTAATGAATAATGGAACAACATACACAACCCTCCAATCCTCCGGAACCTCTCCCGTCCCCATTGATGATGCAAAGATCATTGCCAGAGGCTCAGCAATCTCCTCCCTCACCTCCCACAGTAGCCTGGGGTACATCTGGTCTGGTCCCCGTGAGTTATCCAACTTGATGCTTTCCAAAAGCTCCTCTTTCTTGATATCTACATGCTCAAGCTTTTCAGTCCGCTGCAAGTCATCCCTACAGTCACCAAGATTCTTTTCCTTAGTGAATACTGAAGCAAAGTACCTCTGCTATCTCCTCCGGTTCCATACACACTTTTCCCACTGTCACACTTGATTGGTCCTATTCTCATCGGTGGACCAAAGGGAGGAGAGAATCATTGCTTGGTTCGCTCATTGTAAGAGGTTTTGCTTGTGGTGTGTGTTCTGACATCCGGAGTCTCCCATCATCAACGACCAATGGGGGGAGACTTCAGTGTGAGGGAACCTGTGCCTAGGGAGGGGCCACTTAGGTCTGCCAAATTACCCCAGCCATCTAAGATGCCTCAAGAGTCATCCTTGAAGGAAGGTCCAGAGGAGATAGCAACACTCAAACCGTTCAAAATACCTTTCGTTTACAAGGACTTGGAGGACTTCAGCAAGGAAAAGACCTTGACTCCTCCACCACACTGACCATATGACTGTTCCATAGACCTGTTGCCCGGTACTTGTCTCCCACGGGGTCGATTGTATGCACTCTCAGGCTCAGAGAGAAGCGCAATGGAGGAGTAAATGAAAGAGGCTCTTGGCACGGGCTTCATTCGGCCCTCCACCTCACCCACCAGTGCAGGCTTCTTCTTTGTATAAAAGGAAGATGGGAGCTTGCAGCTATGCATTGATTACAGGAGATTAAACCACATAATGGCCAAGAGTAATTTCCCCTTCCACCCATGAAGGCTTCTTTGGCCTTCAAAATAGCCAAGGAGCAAGAATATTGACAAAACTAGACCAATGGAATGCATACAATCTAGTCTGTATAAGGGAAGCTGATGT
Organism: Hemitrygon akajei; assembly: GCF_048418815.1. Taxonomy (NCBI): domain Eukaryota; kingdom Metazoa; phylum Chordata; class Chondrichthyes; order Myliobatiformes; family Dasyatidae; genus Hemitrygon; species Hemitrygon akajei. The sequence continues at coordinate 147,328,013 of NC_133131.1, forward strand.
GTGAAAGACTACTTTCAGTACACCGACAGGCATTATGAGTACCTGGTTCTGGCCTTTGGGCTTGAAAATGCTCCAGCCACTTTCCAGGCCTTTGCAAACTATGTGCTCTGGGATACTCTCCATCAGGATGCCTTCATCTCCTACTCTTCTAGAAATCCATGGAGGTGCACGTCACTCACATCAGTGACATTTTTAAGAGGCTTCTAGAACATGGACTTCATGTCAAGCTGGAGAAGTCCAAATTTCAAGTGACAACTGTTTTGTATTTCGTTTTCATCATCTCTAATGACAATGTCAAGATGGACCCTACCAAGACCCAAGCAGTCAGGACTGGCCGCACCATCCAGTTTCAAACAAATCCAATCATTCCTATGGTATGTAAACTACTACCAGATGTTCATCAGGAACTTTAGCTCGGAGGCAGCTTTACTGATGGTGTTAACTAAAAAATCCACAGGCCCTTTCTTCTGGACTACTGAAGCAGAGACAACTTTTGCAGAGCTTAAACAGCGGTTCACAACAGTTCCCATCTTGGTTTCTCCTAACCCAGACCTTCCCTTCATAGTTGAAGTGGATGCCTCAGACATCAGCATGGATGCAGCCTTGTCTTACGGTCACCTTTGGACGGTAAACTGCACCCACGTACATTGCCCTCCATGCTGTATTGCCAGCAGAGAGAAATTATGACATCGGGAATTGGGAGCTTCTTGCAGTTAACTTAAATTTCAAGGAATGGTGTCACTAGCTAGAGGGGGCCAAGAGACCTTTTATCATTTGGACTGACCGCAAGAACCTGGCTTATATTCAGGAGGCAAAGAGGCTGAATTCTGGGCAGGCCATGTGGTCTTTGTTCTTCGCTTTGATTTCATCCTGACCTATCAACCGGGGTCAAAGAACCAGAAGCCAGATGCCTTGTCCCATTGATCTAATGAACCAGAATGAACGAGCGGTTTATCACCATTTTGCCCCATGCCAGGATGGTAATAGCAATGTGTTGGGGAATCGTCACTCCTTATTGCAAGGCCCAAGCGCAAGAGAAGATTTCTAAGAGTGGTCCTCTGGGATGGCTGTTCGTTCCAAGTTCGGTCCAATCCCAGGTACTCCAATGGGGATGTTCATGGAGAATGACCACTCACCCAGGTATTGCCAGGACTCTCGAGTTTATCAAGACCCTCGGGTTTTGGTGGCCCGGAATGATGGAAGAGGTTCAGCAGTTTGTGCAGGCATGTGAAGTGTGAACCCAGAACAAGAAGCCCCATACCTGTCCTCAAGGGCTCCTCCACCCCTACCTGTTCATAAAAGACCTTGGGTACACATCTCCATGGACTTTGTCGTGGGTCTCCCACCACCCAAGGGGAAGTTGGTCATCATGATAATTGTCGACTGGTTTTTGAAAGCCTGCAAATTCATTGCCTTGGAGAGGTTACTATATGCAGTGCAGACAGCTGAAATTGTCTTGGACCAGGTCTTCAGTAAACCCTGTGGCTTACACCTTACAGCTCCCCAAGACCCTAAAGATCAATCTCACCTTCCACATCTCTAAATTAAAACCTGCCTGCACCATCCCCTGAGCCTCAACACCACCAGCCCCACCGCCAGCCAGGTTTATGGCGAGAAGACTTTTGGACTCACATACTGTTGGGAGTGTTCAGCAATACCTCATGGACTGGGACGGATTCGCATCCAAGGAGAAGTGCTGGGTACCTGAAAGAGACATCTTGTATCTGGCTATCATCCACAATAATCCATCACTGTCTGTCCAGGGCCTGGGCCATAGGAGTCAGCTATAGGGGAGGGGGTCCTGTTACAAGACACTCCCAACCACACCAGCTTCCAGAATTTAGACTCTCTAACTCTCCAGAGAATGGATAGCTGGCATGGCCCCTTTAAGGGTTCAGGATGATCTCGGTAATTAGCAATCTGTCATGGGGTGGGCATTGGGAATGGACCCAAATGCAAGACACAGACACTGAAGTACTACGGAGAGGACTAGATGTATCAAGAAAGCAAGGGAAGTGGGGAAGGAACAATGCTGGACAAGACACAGGCCCGGGACAAGACTAGGAGACCAGGCACGGGATAGGACTAGAGTAGGAAAGTGGGACCTGGACAAAGAACTAGGAACCTGGACAAAGTCTCCGAGCCAGAGACTGGACAGGGACCAAGAACTTGACTCGGGCTCAGACTCCAGATCCAGGCAAGTACTGGACATGGGAGCAGAACGCGTGACTCCAGTGCTGGACAAGGACATGAAGCTCAGACTTGGTCTTGATCGAGGGAGAGCAGGAACGCAGAGCCTAGGTCGAGGGAGAGAAAAGCTGAAGTGGAGAGAGGCATAACTGGACACAGACACTAGCCCTGGATGACCCAGGGCTCAGGCTACAACTTGGACACAGACTGGAACCTCCTTGGAGCCTTGGACTGGAGCACAGGAACACAGAACACAGAGTCAGGACCCCTCCTTGGGGACAGAACATAGGGCCAGGACTTTACACAGAGTCAGGACCCCTCCTTGGGGACAGGACATAGGGCCAGGACTCATACACAGACACTAAAGACAGGGACAGAAAGAGACCATTCCAAGCTCAACAATAGATAGTTCCTTCTGTTGGCATGGCAAGGCTCCAGGTTGCTGGTAGGGCTTCAGGCCAGGCTTCAGAGGGAAGGAAGGGAACAATCCAGCCTCAGGGTAACAGCAAAGACAGCCTGACTTACCCAATGGAGGCAAGGACAGGAAGGGACAGATCCCACCATAGGGTAACAGCAATAACAGCCTGACTTACCCCACAGAGGCAAGGACAGGATACCAACGGGACAAAACAGCAACCACACTCGAACCCAGGGCCACTTATATTCCAGCTCAATATGAGAATCAGGTGCCTGTGATTAAGCCCAAATGAAACAACGGACAGCCAGAAGACCTGGAGTCCGGAATCCATGGACCAGACCGTGAACCGGAATGCAGACTTCACGGACTGGACCATGCCACAATCATGTTTTGTGTGCCAAGAATCGGGTATTTAAAGAGCACCTGAACTGAAATTTGGTGCTCAATCATAAGCCTACTAGTGATTTTGTCTATTGTTTGATTTGAGCTCAGCTCTTGATCCAGTTTGATACTGTGTCTCAATCCTTGCTTCGGATACTGCAGCATTTGGGTCCAAGCTATCCTCATCAAGGACTCTCATCATCCATTGACTGTGGGTTTTCAGGTTCCTGTACCTCCTCCCTGATGGTAGTAACAGGAAGAGGATATGTCCATGTTAATGATGAATACATCTTCTTGAGGCACCCTCTCGTAAAGATGTTCCTGATGGTGAGAACGGTTGTGCCCATGATGGAGCTGGATAAGTCTAGAACACTGGAGCCTTCACACCAGGTTGTGATGCAACCAGTCAGAATGTTCTCCATTGTACATCTATAAAAATCTGTAGGAATACCAAATCTCCTCAAACTCCGAATGAAGTAGAGCTGCTGCCATGTCTTCTTCATAACTGCATTGATGTGATGTGACACACAGGATAGATGATGAGGACTCAGTGAGGACTGGTGTATGTTCTCCAGGTTTTCCCTTCCTGAAGTCTACAATCAATTCCTCAGTTTACTTATGTTGAGTGTGAAGCTGTTATTGCAACACCATTCAACCAGCCAATCTATCTAACTCGTGTATGTTTCCACATAGCTATCTGAGAGCTTACCAACAGTGGTGTCATCTGAGAATTTATAGATGATCTTTGAACTATGCTTAGCCACAAATTCATGAGTGTAGAGAGAATAAAGCAGTGGGCTAAGCATACATCCTTGTGCTGTGCCTGTATTGATGATCATTGACTGGGGACTCACACTGACGAAGTCGAAGTTCTAATTGCAGAAAAGCCCAAATTTAGAAGCTTGGTGATGATGGTAATGAACATTGAACTATAATTGATAAACTGCAGCTTGATGTATGCTTTGCTATTTTCTGGAAGCATAAGATATACTATACGCAACTATTAACAGCAGGATTTCCATTGTCACCACTACAGAAACCGTGACAGCAATCAGATCTGTTTCTCTTTTAAAAAAGGACTGTGATTGCTTGGCTACTGGTGACAATCTCCTGCAAACTTGTGTCATTTTACAATGTGCTGCATCAACAAATTCACACATTCAGACAATCCGCAGCCACTCCTGTCATCAGATATCTCATGTGATACAGCTTGATTCTTTCCAGGCACTCCGTAAGTCTGGAGGAAATATATCTATTTCATTAAAAAATTATTTACAAGCTGTGGGCTTCTCAAGCAAGGCCTGCATCTACCACGTGCCCCTAACTGTTTGTGGGAAGGTGGTGGTGAACCATTGCAGTCATCTTGGTGAAAGTTCTCTCACAATGGGTGATACTTCCATGATTTAGGCCTACAAGTGATGAAGGAGGACAGATATATTTCCAAGTAGGGATGGTGCCAGTCAGTGGTGCAGTGGTGTCAGCGCTGGTCTTTGAAGCAGATGGGCCTAAGTTCGAATGCGGCCTGGCCCCAACCTGGGCAGCAGCAGTATCTGCACGGAAGAGAGGCCTGGCAATCTACTTCCGTATCTTGCCACGAAAACCCTATGGACACCTGCAGCCGCCATGAGTCGATGAGGCTCAACAGCACTCAACAACAGGAAGGATGGTGCACAGCTTAGAGCTCAGGTGGACGTGGAGACGGGTGCTCCATTGTCCTTTGTGATAGAGGTCATAGATTGGGAAAACATCTGTGGCACATTTGTAGATCATGGACACTGCTGCCTCTTTGAGGTGGTGATAGTGCCAATAAATATTCAGGGTTGTTGCCTTGGGTCAATAAACATACTGCTTTGTCATGTACATGCCTAAGCTCACTGAGTGATGTCAGAACTGTAACTGAAATATATCCCAACATTCTCAGTGGAAAACTGTCTGATGAGCCAAAAAGCGAACCAAATATTTGTAGTGAAATACAGTACAATGCAGAGTCCCTATTGTGTCCAAGAAACAATCAAATTTGATGAAATTCATAGAATGAAAAAAGAAGAATCACTAGAAGAACACTGTGGGCCAGGTAGCATCTGTGGAGGCAGAAAGTCCTAAATCAACTCTGATGCAGGGAGTTGACTTGAAACGTAGAGGTTGAACTTTAACCTCTTGCTTCAGCAGTCTGAGGGTACCCACCTGCTTCAGGCTGGCTTCAATTATACCGGTCCTTAAAAAGAAAGTGGCAACCTGCCTCAATGACTGTCATTCAGTAACACTTATATCCACTGTGATGAGACATCGGCGATGCAACATATCAGCTCCTGCCTGGGAAGTGACTTGGATCCACTCCAATTTGCCTACCTGAGCAACAGGTCCACAGCAGATGCCATTTTATTGGTTCTTCAGTCAACCCTGGAACATCTGAGCAGCAAAGAAGCTTACATCAGGAGCTCATTATTGACTACAGCTCAGCATTAAACACTGTTGCAGAAATAATACATGAAATATAATCTTCCTAAGCTGATTTTGTTTGTTCTGCATTCAAATCATTGACAATAGTGTGACGACCAACAAATAACACGTAAGCCTGGCATTTAACTCCTAAAAAAACAGCTTCTGCACACTTAACAAATTCAATTTAAGCAGAATCTGAACGAGCTGAAGACAAAGGGATCATTTCTCCCAGAAAACGGCAGTGAGTGGAGGATACATGCCCGTAAATCAAGCATAATCACAGATGCTAAATTAGATTGAAAGGGAGATGTGCAATCAACTCTACTCTGGCTGTTTTGCCATTGTCACCTTAAGCATTATTCCAGCTAGTATGGAAACAAAATTAGCAAGATGCTAACCAAAATCAGTTCAGCTTCTTGAAGACTACCCTAAAGGATTGAAAAGTCTATTTGTAAAGTAAAATAGAATGTTGTGTGTATGTGTGATCTGTATCGATTTTACAGTTTGCCTAGAGCAGGGATTCCCAACCTGGTGTCCACGGACCCCTTGGCTAACAGGCGGAATCCACGGCATAAAAAATGGCCGGGAACCCCTGGCATAGAGAATGGTCATTTTTCAATGGCAATGACGACTCTCTATCGTCTTGACTTTTACTTTAACATGGGTTGCATCAACACAGTCGGATGAGTTGATCCCACTTGATGGATTTACAGCAGCTCAGCGGCAGCCAGTCTGTGTGCTGCATCTGGACAGGTGAGTGCCATAATGAATTGGCAGTAAGTTCAGTCTTCACCTGATTGGAAAGTTTTAAGTCAAGGCTGAAGTCCATTTATTATCAAAGTATGCATAAATTATACAACCTTGAGATTCGTGTGTCTACAGACAGCCACAAAACAAAAAACCTGAAAGAACCCAGTTTAAAAAAAAGACCAACACCCAAAGCGCAGAGAGAGAGAGAGAGAGAGTGAGAGAGAGAGAGAGAGAGAGAGAGAGAGAGAGAGAGAGAGAGAGAGAGAGAGAGAGAGCGACAGAGAGAAAGAGGAAAAAGGCACAAATCATGCAATAATAAAAGCAAGCAACAGCATTCAGAATGAAATTGTGTCCATAAGAAACAAAGGACAGAACAGCTGCGACAGATCCATAGCCCAAGTGTCAGTTCATCACAAAGCAGGGCAAATTGTCACAGACACAAAGCCCGGAGCAGCTGGAACAGTCTCTCGGCTTCAGAGCCACCAAACAACATTGACCAGTGAGAAGAAATGGCCTGAACTTCACCTCTCGTCTCGACACCCAGCTTTTTTCGGACTATCTGGGCTGGCATTTAAATTGACTGAACACTGGTCTGCTCCCTGTATTAGGATCCAGGCCCCAGCACAGTGAAATGCTCTGTGCCATCACAGCCACCACTCAATCTTTCCTGCTGCTTAAATCAATCTGACCTCACTCTTGTTTTAGAAGGGTGGGCTTCAAAACTCCTCTGCTCTGACTCCTCTCCAATTACCTCGCTCCCACTCTGCTTTGAACATGCCGTGATCTTGCTCCCACTTCTCCTTGAAACATGCCACATCCTGACTTTGCATTGCGCCCGCACGATCCGACCCTGGAGTCAGCCTCGCCTTCGCTCGTCTCTTCATTGTTTGCGGGGATTGTTTACCATAACTTACCACAGAAAAATGTTATTAATAAAGTATTTAGTTGTATTTCTTGCTTTATGAACTACCAGTAAGCTGTTGCCCAACTTCAGTAGGGCTATCTTAAACCAGAAGGTTTCCGAGGTTCTGGGACAAATACTGGCACATGGATTTAGTTTGGATGGAGCAGCTAAGTCAGAATTGATCAGTTGGTCTGAAGGACCTGTTTCCATGCTGTGTAACTTTATGACTCTATGACCTAACATCACACTTCCTAGCAGGAAAACAATAATGCTGTAACTAAATCCCAACATGATCACAAATCATGGATAAGAAAATCAAATGTAACATTCCCTAAAACATTGCTTAATTGAAAGCTGCTAACTCAGTACAGCACAGATGTTAACAGTTCGTCAGGAATCATTGTCGTCTCGTTACGTTGTAATGAACCAATGATTAAGGCGTCCTCTTATGATCCTGGCGGTATTCTGAGAGATCTTAATTTACTGCCTTGCCTGCTTTCCTTGAAAATGACCAAAATCTTGTATTAATTGACTTAAGTTTGTGGTAATTAAAACCAAAATTTATAGGGAGAATCAATTTTTCATCCTGAATAGCCTTTGGTAACGAGCTTTAATAAGAAAGACCTGCATTGCTCTTTATAGCTTGAGATTAACCCAATCCATTCTACATTCAATGAAGTAGCATCCAATTCTGAATCAGATTTATTATCGCTGCCCTATATGAAGTGAAATTTGTTTTTTTTTGCATCAGTGCAAAGACATAAAATTACTATGATTTATAAAATAAACAAAGCAAAAATTAAAGTCATTCATATATATTCAGAAATCTGACAACTGAGGGGAAGAAGCTGTTCCTAAAACCATGTGGGTCTTCAGGTTGTTGTCTCTCCCTCCTGAAGAGGGCATGCCCCTGGTGATGAGATTCCTTAATGATGCTGACTTCTTGAAACACTGCCTCCTGAAGATGTCTTTGATGGTGGGGAGGATTGTGCTCATGGTAAAGCTGGTTGAGACAACAGCCCTCTGCAGCCTCTTGTGGTCCTGTGCGTTAGAGACTCCAGACCACACTGTGATGCAACCTGTCAGATGGCTGTGCATCGTACATCAATAGAAATTTTTAGAAGGGTTTGGTGTCGTACTACATTTCCTGGAACTCCTAATGAAATAGAACCACTGGCATGCCTTCTTCACGATTTCATCAATGTGTTGGGCCCAGGATAAATTTTACGAGATGTCGACTGACATCCAGGAACTTAAATCTGTTCAGTACTTAAAGTGCTGACTCCTTAATAAGGAATGGTGTGCATTTATTTAGAAATACAGTGTGAAATGTGTCCTCCTGTCCCTTTGAGTCGCGCCACCCAGCAACCCACCGAGTTAACCCTAGCCTAATCACAGGAAAATTTGTACATCTTTGGACTCTGAGATGTCCACCCCCCCCCACCCGATGAAGTCCACAACCAATTCCTTCGTCTTGCTGACACTGAGTGTGAGTTTGTTGTTGCAACACCATTCAGTCTATCTCGATTTTTTAAAGTGCTGTCACTCTGCGACATGGGAAATGTGGCATAGAGCAGATCCTCACAAATTCAATAAGCAAATTGTTGATAAATATTGGCCCAAGCTTTCCTGATCATCAAGTTGGCACTGTCAGATCCACAATATTATATCCACCTAAGAGTACAGGATATACTCTTTTCCAAAGAACTGGACCTTGAATACTACTAGGCTCATTAAACGATGCACTACCAGAAGAGGAGATCAGGAGGTAGCCCATTGGCTGAGCAGGTGATCAGAAAGGTAGATGACCAAACAATCAGTGCTAAATTATTGAGTCACAGAGTTATATATCTCAGAAACAGACTCTCAGCCCACCATGTCTATGCCAACCATCAAGTACCTATGTACTCTGATCCTTTTCACCTGCCCTTGGTCCAAAGCGTTGTAAGCACCCTCTGTAATAAGATCAGCAACCACCAACTTAGACACAGTGGTGAGATTGCTACTTCTCGAGGGACACATTTAAGCTATAAGGCATGAAATTAATTCGTCTTGATCATAATGAATAGAATATGGACAATGTTCACTACGGGCACAAGCTATAACAATGCAGATCTCTCTTATTAAGGCACATGTTACCAAGGTCTATTAAGGACAAACAATTGATTGGATAGGTTTAGGAGATTAGAAGCCAAGTGATAGCAGATGGGACCAGCTTGGATGCAATATCTTGGTCAGCAAGGACCAGTTGGGCCAAAGTGTCAGATTTTGTGCTGTCTGGCTCTATGAATCTCTGACTGATGAGATGAAAAGTTATGTATTTTGACTCATTAGTCGAGGCCTTTGGATTACCAGTATATCCCCAGAGTGGGACAGCTAAAGGGCTGTCTCCTCTTCTTCTAGAGCTTGGTCTCCAATATTAAGGGCTTTCACAATGTCAGTGTTAAACTGAAGACACACTTCAAGGTAGAAGGAAAGATTTGATAGGAAATTAAGGGTGGTATGTGTGCTGAATGAGCTTCCAGAGGAAGTGATTGAGTCAGGAAAAGTAACAACTTTTAAAAGACGGTTGGATTGGTACCTGGATAGGAAATAATGAGAAGATTTTGGGCCAAGTGCTGACATTTAAGTTATAGAACAAACTTGGATGGGTAACTTGGTCAGCATTAACCAATTGGATTAGAGACCCTGCCTCCATGTTGTATGACTCTGTGATAGTGAAGTATAATTGGCAGTTAAAGTAACTGTCAATATAATCAACCACCCATCATATATAGCAACTTCCTGGCTAATTGCATACAGCCATAACATCATTGGGATTCCTCTCCTTTCTAAGCCATATTATTGGGATTTTTTAATATCTTCCATAGCTTAGGTTCTTTGCTGTGCAGCTCAGCATTGTGCCTGGATGGGCATTTACTTACTGTGTTAAGAGAGATACAGATTGATAGGTTTATTTTAGAGACAATTTTTGGTGCTTTGAGCCTACCCCTGACTAGTCTCCACTCAAATAGTGCTTGCAATCATGTTGCTACAGTTGGAGAAAATAGGACCATATGATCTATCACTGCAGAACATGACCTAGGTGACTGAAACAATAATTTGAGCCGGTGGTAAAACCTTTGACCAAATAGAGAAATATAATGCAAAGTTTTTAGCTTCTAGGGAAGGAGATATGAAAGCACTGTGGGCTAAAATACAGCCTCTTAAATTGCGATCCAGGCTTACATCGAACTGAAAGCAGCTGGATGAAAACTTGCCTTTCACTGCTAACCTGCAGAGTTTTATGAGAAATGAATTTTCGCAGTGTCAATCCACTTCAGTTTAATAGCTCCAATCTGGCAATAATTCAGCACCAATGGTAACTTCATCCTGGAAGGTCACCAGCCCAGCTGAGGTCAGGAAAGAAAACTCCACTCTGATGCAATCGCTGGTGCCCTTATGAAACTGGGGTTAAATCATATTATTATTCCCAGGGCAAAAAAAAGACTTTCTTTTTTTGTCTGAGCCTGTTGCACCTTGTCCAATCCGGCTCAGCGTTTGACACAGAAGAGAAGATTTTTCAAATACATGGCACAGAAGCAGAATATCCATGTATGGCCACCAAGATGAAACTGTTCCATTATCAAGCACAGATATGGAAAGAAATGACAAAGTACACAATTGCCTGGAATAAATCCTTCTCATCTGCAAGGTTAAAATACTTCCAGCATCAGTAATCAGTTTTAAATTTAAATAAGGACAAATGCATTCTTTTTCTACACCACTAGTTTTCAGCAGAATAGTTTTGGACAATTCCTTCTGTGTGCAAGGAACTGCATGGCCTAAAAATACATCAGACCGAGATGAAATGCCTGAAGCAGTGCTCAGAATTCACGCCTGGTGAAACATGGGAGGAGCCAGACCTGGGGACTCCCACAGTGCCCAGAATCTCCAAGTACCTGTAACTCCCATTCTAGCAGATCACTGGAGGGTTAAGTGGCTTCGAGTAGATCGTTGGAGGGAGTGGCTGCAGTTTGAGGAGGATAAAGTCCATATCATTAGAGCAATAACCAAAGGAAATGTCAATAGATGACTCCAGATCATGTCAGCTATCACCTTCTCCTTGGATGGTATTGCTATCCCATCCATCTCTGAGAAACCTGTCAAATGCCTGGGGAAGGCCTTTTGACTCAGTCTAAGAGATGCAGCTGTTATTCAGAAGACCACTAAGGAGGTAGAAGACCCTCTCACCAGTGTGGACAAGTCAGGCCTACCGGGCAAGCTCAAGTCCTAGGTCTACCAGCATGGCATCTTCCCTTGAATCCTCAGGCAAATACTGATATATGAGGTACCCATGTCAACAGCTGTGGTTCTTGAAAGAAAGATCAATGGCTACCTTCAAAGAGGGCTGGGCCTCCCATGTAGTCTGAGCAAAGTTGCTTTGTACAGGAAGAGGAATAAAGTGCAGCTTCCCTCCAGTGGCTTGAACAAGGAGTTTATGGTTTCCTGTACAAGAGAATTGCTGCTGTACAGAGGTTCCAGCAATCCCAGAGTCTCATCAGCAGGCATTAAGGTCAGACAAGCAGGAAGTGGAAGGTCCAAGACACAGTTGCATCTGAGGCACAGGGATCTGGTAGGCACAGTGGCATCTGGTCAGCTGAGGGTGGACATCTTCCCTCCAACTTGTTTCAACAAGGCCCAGGTCAAGGACAGACACAAAATGTCCAGGAAGTGGTGTAAACAGCTGTCCAAGATGGTAAGAATGGGGCAGTGGGGGCTTGGACAAGGTGGGAGGATGCACTGAAGTGTAAGATCTCCTGGTCCAACACCTGGCAAGCAAAACCCCAGCGCATCAAGTTCATGACCCAGCCCGTGCATGATGTCCTGTGAACCTTTTTCTTGGAGTAAAACAGAGAGGACCCTGGCAGAGAGGCCCTGGAACACATCCTCAGCAGCTGCTTTAAAGCCTTGGAAGAAGGCCAGTAACTCTGGCACCATGGACAGATGCTGAAGACAGTGGCAGAAAATATCTCCTCAGCCATTAACGACAGTAAGCACCTCCACCAACCCAGAAAGTCCACCGCCTTTGTCAAAGCTGGAGACCAACCACACACTCAGCCAAGATCACCAGCAGGCTTGCTCTACGCAGCATCTGACTGATAATTGAAAGTCAATCTTGGCCAGCAATTAAAGTTCCCTGACTCCATCGGTTCATCATAGTCATTCTGTCAGAAACCTCAAAGCAGGAGGTCATGTAGAATGGACAGTTCCTTTGGAAGGCTGGATTGAGGAGGTGTTTGAGTTTAAGATGGCAAATACCAAGAGCTGGGAGAACAGTGCCAGAGAAATGGGTGAAGAGCACGAGGTGAGCCTATAGAGGCGGGGTGTAGAGGACTTGCAAGCTGCTCACTCTGTAGAACCTATTCTCTCCTTGGCATAATGGGGTCTGCAAAGGAAAAGTTCATCGGGACCTTCATAGGAGATGCTGAGTGTGTTTCCAGATAGCTATGGATCAGGAGGTGCGACCTGTGAACCAGTACTGCTGGGACCCAAACGGGGGCCTGACCAACCTTGACTGGGTCTCCTGGGCAATGGTGTCTGATGTTAAAAGATCTGAAACACCCAATGACGCAAGTTACATCACTGGTAATGTGTCCCAACACATCTTAGCATATAAGTCAGCATTAGAATTAGAATTAATATTAGTATTTTATTTGCTGCATCCATCTCACAACATGAGGGAGTAAAAACCTTTATGTTACATCTCTGTCACAATGTACAAACAACAGAGAGGGGAAATGTTGGAGGAATTGCCCAAACACTAAGATTGTATACATAATTGTTTTATATACATGTATGTACAGTTAGATACAATGTACGGTCAGACACACAATCAGATCAATGTGTATTGATAAATCTGATGGCCTGGTGAAAGAAGCTCTCCCATAGCCTGTTAGTCCAGGCCTTAATGCTGCAGTACAGTTTGCCAGATGGAAGCAGCTGAAACAGTTTGTGGTTGGGAAGGTTGGAGTCCCTGATGATCCTCCGGGCCCTTTTTACGCACCTGCTGCTGTAAGTGTCCTGAATAGAGGAAAGTTCACATCCACAGATGCGCTGGGCTGTTCTAAGGATTTGGGGATTCATGCCAAGCTTCTTTAGCCATCTAAAGTGAAAGAGGCACTGTTGTGCTTTTTTCACCACACAGCCGGTAGGTGCAGTCCAGGTGAAATCCTCAGTGATGTGGACATGGAGGAACTTGAAACTACTTCCCCTCTCAACTGCAGTCCCAGCTTAGTAGAGTGACAGTTATTTAACATTTTCTTTGTAATGGGTGCTCTTCAAATGTTGATACAATCATGATGGTTCTAGCAAACACTAACACTAATTTTACAGTTCTTGGCAAAAACGTAACCTATCCACTTGAATGATATTAACCCTTGTGATGACCCTATTAACCCCAGTATTCTCTGCAGTTGTGGTTCTCCACTGTCACACTTCTGGATAATGCCAGTAAAATGTATTTTGCTTTTTAAATTTGACCAGGCTCAGAGTTTGAAGCAGAGTAAACCAAATGTGTTGAAAAATCCTTGGCAGGGGTGTATTAGAGTGTGCAGTAATGTACACAGAACAGGGAGAGCAGGAACTATATATAAAAAATGGTGAAAAGCTGGGAACGGTGTGGGACCAAAGGGATTAAGAATGTCCTCGTATCTCAGGTCTGAAATAGAGTAGACAGTATAAATAAAAAATAAAAAGGCTTATGAAATATTAATATCCTGAAGGCTGGATTATAGAGGAAAAAGCTTCCTACAGGCATAAGGTCTTTGAATGGCACATACATTCTCTATTCAATGGAGATAAGGACTGTCAACTTAAAAAATATGCTTGCTTCTGAAGAGTGCAGTGCTGATACAGAGGAATATTAGCATCTCGCCGAGAGTTATGGAGGCATGGAGCTGCGAGACACAAAAACAAGCCCTTCAGCCCAACTCATCTAGGCAGATCAAGTTGCTTACCTGAGCATATCCCTCTCAAGCTTTCCTGTCATTTACCTGTCTAAATGTCTTTTAAATGTCAATATCTTACCTGCCTCTATCACTTCCTGTAGCAGCGTTTTCCATATATGCACCATCCACTGTGTGAAAACCTAGATCCCTTTTGAATATTCTGCCCTCACCTTAAACCAATGCCCTTTCGATTTAGATTCACCTCTCCTGGGATAAAAGCTGCAAACATTCAGCTTGTCTAAGCTCCTCATGATTTTATAAACCCTTATAAGATCACCCTTCAGTCTCCGAAAGGACCTCCATTGGTCAGGGTCGAGCATGGATATTACACTCTAGCTGTCTGCATAGTCAATACGCATGTCAGTACACAAGTCAGGGCAGTACCTCAGGGAGAGGAAGTTTTTGCCCATATAGCAGGCTTCCCTTCTCCATGCAGCCGATGAATCCACAGGAACGGCAGACAGATACAGTTTGGCGTCAGTGGCGTTGCTGGAGTTGCCGGTCAGAGCTGAATCTCCATCTCTGGATGTTTCCTTGGAGTTTAACGTCAAGAAGACAAAAGAAGTGATAATTGACTTCAGGAAAGCAAAAGACCTCGAACAGGCCACACTATTTATAAATGGTGAGCAAGTGGAAAGGGTCTCCATTTTCAAGTTTTTGGGGATGAACATCACCAAGGAGCTCTCTTGGTCCTTCAATACAACCTCAACAGTAGGAAAGGCACAACAGTGACTGTACTACCTGAGGTGCTTATGGAGAGCTAATCTGCCCCAAAAATTGCTGGCCAACTTTTGTTGATATGTGATAGAGAGTGTTCTGACATACGAATAACGGCATGTACTCTGGCTGCAGCGTGACAGATCACAAAGCACTCTAACGGGTGATTAGGATGGCTCAGCGTATCACTGCGACTCAACTAACAGACCGGGAGTCGATTTACATCTCTTGATGCCTGTGACGTGCTCGTAACATCATTAAAGACAAATCCCAGCCCGAACACAGTCTGGTCAACCTCCTGCCATCTGGTAGGGGATACAGAAACATCTTAGCCAAGACAGTAAGACTGAAAAACAACTTTTTTCCAAGAGCTGTTGTGCAGCTGAATAATGCTGCACTCCAGCTTGTCAATGGACTTTGAGTGTTATGGACTATTATGGACTGTCATAGAGTGTTTCTTTTTAAGTTAATCCATAGCACATGCATTGTAAATATCTGTATTTGCATGGACTGGAGTAACACCACAATGTTGTTTTGAGCAATGACAATAAAGTTCTATTCTATTCTACTCACGAAGCCTTCCCAATGAGTGGGTATAGCTGCAAGGCAGCGGGGGCTTGAGATCAGAGTTTTCCCTCTCCTCGATGAGCTACCGAACATGGCTGATGAGCCCCATCTGCCTGGATCAGTCTCCTATGCAATTATATTATAAAGATTACGTGTTGTACATTGGTTTGGGATTTCTTTCAATGTAAACATTAATGAAATGATATGAATGCATTCTTCAAAGGTTTTGGATCAGTATGATAAACAGAATATTTTTTCTGCTTCTACAATAGTGAGGACAGAGGAATATAAAATCTGGTCACACAAGAAGGCTGGTGTTCACAGCCAGATAAAATCTGGTCACACAGGTCACACAAGAAGGCTGAGAGGAAATACCGTTTCATACAAAGAGTGCCAATTTGATGGAGTACTCTTCCATAAAATGCCAGAGATTCTTGTTAAATAATTCTTTGTCTGAGATTAATAGAATTTTTCTGACTGGTTGTATAAAAGTATGCTGAGCCAAGACAGGTGAAGGGAGTTAAGATACAGATTAGCCACCAAATGGTGGAACAGATTTTGTGAGGGTGAATGATCTAATCCTATTCTTGTGTATCAAACATCAGTGTACAGAAATATCCAGCCACAGAAAGCAATAAATATTGAAAGAATCTGTGCCAATCTGAGACCATCTCTTGAAATTTCCCCCAATGGGATTTGTAAATATCCTTCATAAATCTGTTGTGCTTTCCTGTATAGCTAGCAAACAGTGAAAATAATCCATATGCCTTTTCACTGAGGCAAATGTAAGCAGATTTTTATAACATGATTAACCAGTCTTCTGCAAAACATAAACATTTAGGAAGTTGCTGGAACATTTTGCAGAAGAATTTCACAATGGCTTTGTGAACAGTGATGACATGAACACTCAGCTGCCCCCTTCAATTGGGAACAATCATTCCACACTGTGGGTTCCTTTGAATTTCCACAATATGATAAAAGCCAATACAAGTTATTGTGTTCAGAGGCACTCATCCTTTCAGTTCACACTGAAGGGTGGAATAAGAGTTTTGGTGTTGGAGCCATTGCTGTCTGAACTTGAGATTAATGGAAAATAACTGCACATGCATTTAAATGTCACATTGACCACAAAAGCATCTCCTCCTGGGGTTTGCTAATCTCGCAGTGAAATGCCTAAAATGTCCCTCAGAATCATGAGAGTCTTGTTTCTACTAAAGCTGGAGAATGGAAGATGCCTGTGCATTACTTTTAATTACAATGCGACCCTTTCACAGCAGGTAACAAAGAGACTCAGAATCAGAATCAGGTTTATTATCACCAGCATGTGACGTGAAATTTGTTAACTTAGCAGCAACAGTTCAGTGCAATACATAATATAGAAGAAAAGAACAAAATAAGTTAATAATAATAATAAATAAGTAAATCAATCAATCACGGTATACATATATTGAATAGATTAAAAATCATGCAAAAAACAGAAATAATATATATTTAAAAAGTGAGTTAGTGTCCAAGAGTTCAATGTCCATTTAGGAATCGAATGGCAGAGGGGAAGAAGCTGTTCTCGCATCACTGAGTGTGTGCCTTCAGACTTCTGTACCTTCTATCTGATGGTGACAGTGAGAAAAGGCATGCCCTGGGTGCTGGAGGTTCTTAATTATGGATGCTGCAGTTCTGAGACACCGCTCCTTGAAGATGTCCTGGCTACTTTGTAGGCTAATGCCCAAGATGAAGCCAACTTGATTTACAACCCTCTGCAGCTTCTTTCGGTCCTGTGCCGTAGTGCCACCTCCCCCCCCCCCCCCCCCCCCACCAGACAGTGATGCAGCCTGTCAGAATGCTCTCCACAATACATCTATAGAAGTTTTTGAGTGTATTTTTTGACATATCAAATTTCTTCAGACTCCTAACGAAGTATAGCCGCTGTCTTGCCTTCTTTATAAATACATCAGTATGTTGGAACCAGGTTAGACCTTCAGAGATCTTGGCACCCAGGAACTTGAAACTGCTCACTCTCTCCACTTCTGATCCCTCTATGAGGATTTGTATGTGTTCCTTCGTCTTACCCTTCCTTAAGTCCACTATCAGCTCTTTCATCTTACTAATGTTGAGTGCCAGGTTGTTTCTGCGGCATTACTCCACTAGTTGGCATATCTCACTCCTGTACACCCTCTCGTCACCACCTGAGATTCTACCAACAATGGTTGTATCCTCAGCAAATTTATAGATGGTATTGAGCTGTGCCTAGCCACACAGTCGGGTATATAGAGAGTAGAGCAGTGGGCTAAGCACACCCCCCGGAAGTGCACCAGTGTTGATTGTCAGTGAGGAGGAGATGTTATCCCCAATCAGCGCAGATTGTGGTCTTCAGGTTAGGAAGTCAAGGATCCAATTGCAGAGGGAGATTCAGAGGCCCAGGTTCTGCAACTTCTCAATCAGGATTGCAGGAATGATCCCACAATCGACAGCGAGATCTCAGTCCAAATGTGATACCAGACACACACACACACACACACACACACACACACACACACACACACACACACACACACACACACACACACACACACACACACACACACACACACACACACACACACACACACACACACACACACACACACACACACCCCCCCCCCCCCCCCAAATCTCCCTCTTATATTCACCTTCTCCAAGCACCCATCTAGCCTTCATTGGTAATTGGATAATGATTGCCGCATGCACTGAGTACAGTGAAAAGCTTTTCATGCATACTGCTCAGACAAATCAATTCATTATATAGTGTATTGATGTAGTAAAACAAAAACAGAATGCAGAATAAAATGCCCAGAGTAAGGCCAGTTCAGGTTGACAATAAAATGAAAGATGATAATGAAATAGATTGTGAAGTCAAACGTCCATCTTTCCATCTGTCTTATAATATTAAAGTAGAAGCTGTCCTTGAGCCTGGTGGTACATGCTTTGTGGCTTTTGTATCTTCTGATCAATAGGAGAGGGGAGAATAGAGATTACCTGGGGTGGGTGGTATCTTTGCTTATTCTGGCTACTTTCCTGAGGCAGCGAGAAGTATAGACAAAGTCCATGGAGGATTGGCTGAATTCTGTGATGTGCTGAGTTGTGCCAACAATCCTTTGCACTTTCCTACGGTCACTGGTGGAGTAATTCAATAGCTATACCAAGCTGTTTTATATGCAGATAGGATACTTTCCACAGTGCATCTGTAAAAAATTGGTAAGGGTCAATGGGACATGTCCAATTTTTTAGCTTGAGGAAGCGGAGGTGTTGGTGAGCTTTCTTGCTTGTGGTGTCTACGTGGTTCAATCAGGACCAGCTATTGGTGGTGTTCACTCCGCGAACTTGAATCTGTCACTACTCTCAACCTCGGCACCATTGATGAAGATGGGAGAGTGCACCAGCCCCTTTCCTGAGAGCAATGACCAGCCCTTCTGTTTTGCTGACATGGGGAAAAGCTGTTGTCATTACACCACGTTACTAAGCACTCCATTTCCTTTCTGCAGTCTGACTCATTGTGGTATGAAACATAGCCCACTACAGAGGTTCCAGCTGCAAGTGTTCAGATGCAGTTAGAACAGACTCTGACCACACATTCGTGAGTAGATAGGAAATAGAATAGGTGGCTGAGAATGCAACGCGATGGATAGATAGATAGATAGATAGATAGATAGATAGATAGATAGATACTTTATTCATCCCCAAGGGGGAAATTCAAAATTTTTTCCAATGTCCCATACACTTGTTGTAGCAAAACTAATTATACAATACTTAACTCAGTAAAAATATGATATGCATCTAAATCACTCTCTCAAAAAGCATTAATAATAGCTTTTAAAAAGTTCTTAAGTAGTTTACTTAAATACATTAAATACAATCAACCCCGGCACTTTAACATATCTTACTCCTGGCGGTTGAATTGTAAAGCCTAATGGCATTGGGGAGTATTGACCTCTTCATCCTGTCTGAGGAGCATTGCATCGATAGCAACCTGTCGCTGAAACTGCTTCTCTGTCTCTGGATGGTGCTATGTAGAGGATGTTCAGAGTTATCCATAATTGACCGTAGCCTACTCAGCGCCCTTCGCTCAGCTACCGATGTTATACTCTCCAGTACTTTGCCCACGACAGAGCCCGCCTTCCTTACCAGCTTATTAAGACGTGAGGCGTCCCTCTTCTTAATGCTGCCTCCCCAACACGCCACCACAAAGAAGAGGGCGCTCTCCACAACTGACCTATAGAACATCTTCAGCATCTCACTACAGACATTGAATGACGCCAACCTTCTAAGGAAGTACAGTCGACTCTGTGCCTTCCTGCACAAGGCATCTGTGGAGCAGCAGTTTAGAGAATAACCATGGCAGTGCTGCTGTTGTCTATCCTAACTGATCGTGGGCTGTTAGATAGATCCAGTAGTAGACGGAGGGATTGACTGACTCCCAGGTCTCAGAGTTTGGTGATAAGTTAGGTGATGTAGGACTGACCAATGCAATGGTCTAACTGCCCAGATGTCCCAGAAGTAGGATCAAGGAAATAGAGTCCACCATACAGCTGTGTCAGCTGTAGCTGAATTACAGGGGACCAAGGATTAGGGTTGTCTGGGAGACGGGAGTTAGTAAGTACTATGATGAGCCTCTTGAAATATTTCATGATGATGGATAGCAGAGCCTCTTGGTAGTAGTTATCCATGCAAGTTACCTTGTGTTTCTTAGGCATGGGATGATAATGGTCTTTTAAAAGAGGGTAGGAAATTCAGAATGAAACAAGGAAAGGTTAAAAAATTTCTGCAGTTATCCTCACCCGCTCATCTGCACAGCATCTAAGTTCACAGCCAAGTTCAGCATTCATGACAAAGTGGCTTGAGAGATTAACAGTTTCTTTTATTGTAAAAGGGATGAGTTCAAGTACATTCTAACAGTAGTATACTATAGAAACACACACAAAATGCTGAAGGAACTCAGCAGGCCAGGCAGCATCTATGGAAAAAAAGCGCAGTAAGCGTTTTGGGCCGAAACCCTTCAGCAGGACTCTGGGTCTTGGTGGGTGGTGGGTGCAGATGCTTTTGCCGGACTTCAGAGTGAAGGCTCCCAGGTTCGAATCCAGTCGGCTCTCTTGCACGCTTTCCATCTGTGCTGGGCTGAGCGTCAAACTAGCAACTTGGCCTCGTAAAAACAAGAAAGCCTGCTAAAAAAAAAATGGCATCCCAATGACTCCAGTCAGAGTTAGGGCTTTCTTCTTCTTCTAGTCTGACTAGCCCCATCGACCCACACCTGGACTATAACCCTCCGAACCCTCCCGTTCATATACTTATCCAAACTTCTCTTAAACCTTGAATTGGAATCCAGATCCACCCCCTTCTCCGGTAGTTCCCTCCACACGTGTACCATCCTCTGAGGGAAGAAGTTCCCTTCTCTGTTCCTGCTTAAATATTTCACCTGTTACCCTGAGTTGATCTCACCATTGTTTGGGATGTGGCCCAAAACTGTGGTGTCATCTGCAAACGTGTAGGTGAAGTGAGAGGAGAATCTGCCCATGAAGGCATAGCTGCTCTGTTCTGCTGCTCAGTCCTGGGCCGTCCCAGTCGTCACTCGATCCCGCATACCCTGCTCTCCCATTCAACGTCTCCATTACCTAGCTACCAGCGTCTCGTTTCTCTCAGCACCCAGTTCCCAGCAGCTGAGCCGCATCAAAACGGTGCTGTGATTCACCCTGCATAATCCCTGAAGCTACTTCCCGGAACAACCGCTAGCTGTTTGTCCAAACGTTGCCAGCAAGTCACAGCTGCTCATTGCTTGACTCAGCACTGGTCGTGCAGCGGGATGAAGGCAGGTTCGTCACGTGGTCCTGCTCACTCACTGAGTCGCCGTGTAGTCACGTCCCGCAGGATACCAATTGTTTACAAGCAGCTCAGTCCCAAAAACAATTCATGGGAAGGCAAAAGGCATTTTTTAAATGTTTAACTCGCGTATAAAATGTCAAGGAATTTCCAATGGAATTTTATGGGGAGGACTTTCTTTTAGTAACCTGCTGGCTGACTTAACAACGCATAGATAAAATATAATCACTGTGCCAAACCATGCAGTAATGGATTAAATGACTATCTGTTCCCAATATTTGCAAAAGAAATGGCCGACCATCCTTACCATCTTTATTAAATGTCTCACTCAATGAACCATCGCGAATGGCAACCTCTGTGAATATAATTTTCTGGTTACTTGTTCTGTGATTTAAATATACATTAGCTACTCGACAAGGCATGAGCACTGGTAATTGCATGGAACTGAAAATACATCTGATTATCTTTACTCATCATTTTTTTTTTACGCGATCTTTTTTCATTCTCTTTCCAGAACCACTCTGCAATGGCTTAATCGTTTCAGTGGTGCTTACGTGAGTAAGCTAAACTGTCAAGTGGGCTGATTGAAAATAAACTGCCCCGGTTGTACGGTAATAGTTTGTGTCTTTTCAAATCTATCCAGAGCAGTCCTTTTTCTTTGTATCAAGTCATTGAGGAACTACTTAACAAGCCAGTTTCAAGCTTGCAAAAGAGTGTTTGTGGTTACCATGGCAACTATGTCCGGGGCTGTTTAGATGACAAGTGTTTCAATCTTGCACTACATCTTGCCAAGTGATTTTGCTAAATTTAGAATCTATTCAACCTCATGGTGCAGGTGAGAAACATATGAATAAAAAGCCATAATCCTTTAGGTAGACTGGGGGTTTAAGGTATAAATGCCATCATGATTTTAAGGTTGATTTTCTTAGGATCTCAGAATCAGAAATGGTGAATGTCCAAAGGACATTTTGCATTCATTGATAAAATGCCAAAACAATTGTCCTGCTAACTCTTCCTTCATGTAATTTCAGTTTTAAAAAAACTGCCAAGCCTTCAGAGAGAGAAAATGGGAGCATCATTTTGATGTCTATTGATGTAAAACCAGTTGCCAATTTCCCTTTGTTTATTCAATATTATAATGCAAGAGCAAACTTGTTCCCATTACGTATTGTTTTCCCCTACTGTGTGCCAGAGGTAAAGAGAGCAGAGGAAATCCAGATGAAAAGCGATGACGCCTCTGTTGTGAGAAATACCACAAGAATCATTAAGATTACATGAGCAAGATCATTTGGCCCATCTTATTCATCCTCCTGTCCAAAACTCAGATTTTCCATTCAAATATAACTCCACACAGTTCTTCCCCCGCCCGCCCCCCCCCCCCCCACGGCCATATCGGGACAATTCTTTTATTCAGTTATTCATTCATATGGTTATTATATTTTAAATGAAAAAGTGCCCCTCAAATATCAGCTTTTAGTTTATACATGCCTTCTACCACCATGGTTTATCTTAAATAGTACCATGAATTATCTTTTGCACTCTGTTTCCAGGAAAATATTAGTATTCTGTGTTGAAATGTTCCTCCCATTTTTCTTAGTTGGCACAGCACTTTCCACATGTCTATAACTAGTTCTGTCTGTCCCAATTCTGTCCTCTAACAGATGCGGTTTATATTTCATCCTGCCCTAATGTTTCCAATTTTCCTCTTTTCTTTATTTCAGAACATCAGGATTTACAACGTGTTAGCTTTCAGGTTTCCACAACACTATACTATGTAGCTTCTTGGCTGAGCTTATAGATTAACTGTGGAAGCCCCAATTATTATCCATTGATGATTGCAGATTCACCATCTAGAACTTATAACTTCAAATTTTCAGTGAATTCTTTCTCTTCCCATCACTTTGACTCTCAGACTTGGCTGTACCAATGAAGGCAATGCATTGCTTGCCTGGGACCCTTCCTCTGGAAGTCCTTCCTGATACTTCTTGTTAAGGCCTTGTTTGAATCCTGTCAAAGCCATATACTAATAAGGCCATACAACATATAACCATATAACCATATAACAATCACAGCACGGAAACAGGCCATTCCGGCCCTCCTAGTCCGTGCCGAACTCTTAATCTCACCTAGTCCCACCTACCCGCACTCAGCCCATAACCCTCCACTCCTTTCCTATCCATATACCTATCCAATTTTACCTTAAATGACACAACTGAACTGGCCTCTACTACTTCTACAGGAAGCTCATTCCACACAGCTATCACTCTCTGAGTAAAGAAATACCCCCTCGTGTTTCCCTTAAACTTTTGCCCCCTAACTCTCAAATCATGTCCTCTCGTTTGAATCTCCCCTACTCTCAATGGAAACAGCCTATTCACGTCAACTCTATCTATCCCTCTCAACATTTTAAATACCTCGATCAAATCCCCCCTCAACCTTCTACGCTCCAATGAATAGAGACCTAACTTGTTCAACCTTTCTCTGTAACTTAAGTGCTGAAACCCAGGTAACATCCTAGTAAATCGTCTCTGCACTCTCTCTAATTTATTGATATCTTTCCTATAATTCGGTGACCAGAACTGTACACAATATTCCAAATTTGGCCTTACCAATGCCTTGTACAATTTTAACATTACATCCCAACTTCTGTACTCAATGCTCTGATTTATAAAGGCCAGCGTTCCAAAAGCCTTCTTCACCACCCTATCTACATGAGACTCCACCTTCAGGGAACTATGCACTGTTATTCCTAGATCTCTCTGTTCCACTGCATTCCTCAATGCCTTACCATTTACCCTGTATGTTCTATTTGGATTATTCCTGCCAAAATGTAGAACCTCACACTTCTCAGCATTAAACTCCATCTGCCAATGTTCAGCCCATTCTTCTAACCGGCATAAATCTCCCTGCAAGCTTTGAAAACCCACCTCATTATCCACAACACCTCCTACCTTAGTATCATCAGCATACTTACTAATCCAATTTACCACCCCATCATCCAGATCATTTATGTATATTACAAACAACATTGGGCCCAAAACAGATCCCTGAGGCACCCCGCTAGTCACCGGCCTCCATCCCGATAAACAATTATCCACCACTACTCTCTGGCATCTCCCATCTAGCCACTGTTGAATCCATTTTATTACTCCAGCATTAATACCTAACGACTGAACCTTCTTAACTAACCTTCCATGTGGAACTTTGTCAAAGGCCTTGCTGAAGTCCATATAGACTACATCCACTGCCTTACCCTCGTCAACATTCCTCGTAACTACTTCAAAAAATTCAATAAGGTTTGTCAAACATGACCTTCCACGCACAAATCCATGCTGGCTACTCCTAATCAGATCCTGTCTATCCAGATAATTATAAATACTATCTCTAAGAATACTTTCCATTAATTTACCCACCACTGATGTCAAACTGACAGGTCTATAATTGCCAGGCTTACTTCTAGAACCCTTTTTAAACAATGGAACCACATGAGCAATACGCCAATCCTCCGGCACAATCCCCGTTTCTAATGACATCTGAAAGATCTCCGTCAGAGCTCCTGCTATCTCTACACAAACTTCCCTCAAGGTCCTGGGGAATATCCGGTCAGGACCCGGAGATTTATCCACTTTTAAATTTCTTAAAAGCGCCAGTACTTCCACCTCTTTAATTGTCATAGGTTCCATAACTTCCTTACTTGTTTCCCACACCTTACACCATTCAATATCCTTCTCCTTAGTGAATACCGAAGAGAAGAAATCGTTCAAAATCTCTCCCATCTCCCTCGGCTCCACACATAGCTGACCACCCTGATTCTCTAAGGGACCAATTTTATCCCTCACTATCCTCTTGCTTTTAATATAACTGTAGAAGCCTTTCGGATTTACTTCCACCTTATTTGCCAAACCAAACTCGTAACTTCTTTTAGCTTTTCTAATCTCTTTCTTAAGTTTCCTTTTACATTCTTTATATTCCTCGAGCAATTTCTTTACTCCATGCTGCCTATATCTATTGTAGACATCCCTCTTTTTTCGAACCAAGTTTCTAATATCCCTTGAAAACCATGGCGCTTTCAAACCTTTAACCTTTCCTTTCAACCGAACAGGAACATAAAGATTCTGTACCCTCATAATTTCACCCTTAAATGACCTCCATTTCTCTATTACATCCTTCCCATAAAACAACTTGACCCATTCCACTCTCTCTAAATCCCTGCGCATCTCCTCAAAGTTAGCCTTTCTCCAATCAAAAATCTCAACTCTAGGTCCAGTCCTGTCCTTCTCCATAATTATATTGAAGCTAATGCTATTGTGATCACTGGACCCGAAGTGCTCCCCAACACATACATCTGTCAGCTGACCTATCGCATTCCCTAACAGGAGATCCAACACTGCCCCATCTCTAGTCGGTACTTCTATGTATTGTTGCAAAAAGCTATCCTGCACACATTTCACAAACTCTAAACCATCCAGCCCTTTTACAGAATGAGCTTCCCAATCTATGTGTGGAAAATTAAAATCTCCCACAATCACCACCTTGTGTTTACTACAAATATCTGCTATCTCCTTACACATTTGCTCTTCCAACTCACGCTCCCCATTAGGTGGCCTATAATACACTCCTATCAGTGTTACTACACCTTTCCCATTCCTCAATTCCACCCAAATAGCCACCCTAGAGGAGCTCTGTAATCTATCCTTCCAAAGCACCGCCATAAGATTTTCTCGGACAAGCAATGCAACACCTCCTCCTCTGGCCCCTCCTACTCTATCACACCTGAAGCAACTAAATCCAGGAATATTTAGTTGCCAATCACACCCTTCCTGCAACCATGTTTCACTAATAGCTACAACATCATAATTCCAGGTATCAATCCACACTTTAAGCTCATCCACCTTTCTTACAATGCTCCTAGCATTAAAATAGATACATTTAAGATACTCTCCACCTCCTCCTCTCTTTTCATCCCTAGCAATGCATTCAAATTTATTATCCTTTTCTTTCTTCTCCCCTACAACTTCGGGCTGAGCGCATCCCTCCTCCATCACCTGCCTGTCCTCCCTCACACACGGTCTACTTACTTGCTCTACTGGTGAACTAACCTCCTCTCCCATAGTTTCCTCAAATTGATTTCCGCCCCCCCATCTTACTAGTTTAAAGTCTGCCCCGTAGCCCTAGCAAACCTCCCCGCTAGGATATTGGTCCCCCCAGGATTCAAATGTAACCCGTCCTTCTTGAACAGGTCACGCCTGCCCCAGAAGAGGTCCCAATGATCCAGAAACTTGAATCCCTGCCCCCTGCTCCAATCCCTCAACCACGCATTCATCCTCCACCTAATTCCATTCCTACTCTCACTGTCGCGTGGCACAGGCAGTAATCCCGAGATTACTACCTTTGCGGTCCTTCTTCTTAACTGCCTTCCTAACTCCCTATACTCTCGTTTCAGCATAGCAGCAGAATTAGGCCATTCAGCCCATCGCATTTTCTCCACCATTCCAGCATGGCGGATTTATTATCCTTCTCAACCCTATTCTCCTGCTTTCTCCCCAACATTTGATGCCTATCAAACTCTGCTTTAAATATACCCAATGACATGGCCTCTACAGTCAATCATCTGAGGCAATGAATTCCCCAGATTCACCACCCTCTGGCTAAAGAAATTTCTCCTCATCTCTTTTCCAAGGCTGTGCTAGTCTATTCTATTCTATTCTGAGGCTGTGCCTTAGTTGGTTTACAGCTGAAGCATTTACAATATAATGATCCCTAACATTTCTAGTTTAGTACGAGGGGTGATTGATATGTTTGTGGCCTAAGGTAGAATGAGGCAATTTTAGAAAACCTAGCACATTTATTTTTCAACATAGTCCCCTCCTACATTTACACACTTAGTCCAGCGGTCATGGAGCATATGCAGAAAGTTCGAACTCATCTCCTTCTAACTTACGCCACAAACTTATCAATCACCCTGATGAGTTATTAACTTCAGACTTTCTGCATAATCACTCAAAGAGTTGAACTGCATGTGCATGTAACGAGATCTGTATACCTCATCTCCTTCTACCTTAGGCCATGAACTTATCAATCACCCTTCTGTGGATACTTTCTGGAGGTCCAAGATCCGTATGCTCCACGAACGCTGGACTAAGTGTGTAAATGTAGGAGGGGACTATATTGAAAAATAATTGTGCTAGGTTTTCTAAAATTGACTCCTTCTACCTTAGGCCACGAACATATCAATCACCCCTGGTATGTACTTGAGCAAGGCATGTCAATATGAAAACATAATAATCACAATATTGGATTAGCAATGGCCTTGGACACAGTCTGGAGAGATGTTGAATCCTTCCCTACAGCTGGGAAAATGTATTTCAATTAAACATCAAATGATCAAGAAAATAAAGAAAAATATCTAGTATCAGTAAAGGTACCCTGAATCTGCCCATATTGCTGTAGAAGTTCATCCTACTTGCTTTAGGTAAAGAAATCTGTTTAACTTACAAAGTTTCATTTATTTATTTAGCAATGCAGTCCAGAGCAGGCCCTTCTGGCCCTTTGAGTCTCACCATTCCAGCAATCCCCAACAAACCCAATTAACCCTAACCTAATCATGGAGAACTTTACAATGACCAATTAACCTACCCAGTACGTCTTTGGATTGTGGGAGGAATCCAGAGCACCTGGAAAAACCCACACATTTCATGGGGAGGATGTACAGACTCCTTACAGACAGAGCCAGAATTGAACCCCAAACTGTGGAATGCCCCCGAGCTGTAGTATCATCATGCTAACTGCTATGCTACCATGGTGCCCATTCTATATGTGTTCATATATATTGTTTATTCTTTATGTGTCTATATAAGTTCTCCCCTGTCCTGACATGGAATCATCCAAACCTGCAGTCCTAAAACAGTCTCTCTGTCCCAATAAGTCCACTCCAACCATCACGGACCTATTTTTTGGACCAATTTTATACAAACCCACTTAATCCTTCCTATATTCCCATCAACAATCCCCTTCCTTCCTGATTCTCTACCAGCTCAGAGCTTTTACTGTAACGAATTGACATAAAAACCTGCATGCTTTTGGGACCGGGGAGGAAACTGGATCACCAAGAGAGAAGTCATGAGGTTACAGGGAGAACATGCAAACTCCACATGGTCAGAACCCAAGGCTGGGATTGAAGCCAGGTCACAGGAACCCTGAGGCAGGCGCTCTACTAGCCTTGTCACTGGGCAACACTGTTGTTAGGAAAGGAAATACATAAGAGATCTTGGGGCCCACGTCTACTGTTCCTGAAAGTGGCTGCATAGGTTGATAGGGTATTCATGCCTTTAATTTTCAAAGCACTTCTAAGAACTGTGTTTTATGTTGAGGCTTTATAAAGCTCTAGTTAGGCCGCATCTGGAGAATTTCATTTATTTCTGGTTGTCCCATTATTAGAAGGATGTGAAGACTTTGGAGAGAGTGCAGAAGAGGTTTTATGAGATGCTGTGTGGATTAGAGAGCATGTGGTATATGGAGAGGTTGTTTCATTCAAGTGGTGTTCACTGAGGGGAGAACTGATAAAAATTTAACAGATTATGAGAGGCATGGATTCAGTAGACTTCAGTATATTTTCACCAGGGTTCAGATGTCTAATACAAAGGAGCATATAGTGAAAGGCGATAAGTTCAAAGAAGGTGTGCTGGCAAGTTTTGCACACAGTGAGTGATGGGCGCTTTTAATTCAGTGCCACAATGATGATGGAGGCAAGTACAATTGAAAAGTGTCTTAGCTAGGCAGATGATTGACTTGAGAATGTCTGAGCATTAGTTAGACATTTAATTACTGGCTTGATTAGCTTGGTACAACCTCATAGGCTGAAGGGTCTGTTCCTGTTCTGTACTGTTATATGTTCTGTCCAACCATTCCTCAAAAACATACTGCCTTTTCTAGATATTAGCTTAGTAAACATTCCCCAAGCAGCTTGCATGTCATTAACCTATTTTCCTTAATAATGAAGCCAATGCTATAAACAGCACTGCTGATCTCATGGATACCTACATAACTGAGAGCCATCAGAAAAGAGGTGCAGAAGCCTGAAGTTACACACCACCAGGTTCAGGAACAGTTACTACCCTCAACCATCATTGTCTTGAACCAGAGGGAATAACTTCACTCACCCCAATACTGAACTGATTCCACAATCTGTGGACTAACGTTTAAGGACTCTACAACTCATGTTATCAATACTTACTGCTTATTTTATTATTATTATACATTTTTTTCTTTTCTACTTGTATTTGCAAGTTTGTTGTCTTTTGCACATTGGTTATTTGTCTATTTCTGCCATCGATTTTATTGTTTTTCTTTCTATTTACCATGAATTCCCACAGGAAAATGATCTCAGGTGAAAGATATGTACTTTGGTAATAAATTTACTTGGAACCTTGAACTTGAAGCATAACCTCACTGCATGCACAGTTTTCTGACCAATGGGCCTAAACTTGTGTCTAATCATTTGATTCAAAAAACATTCAAAGTAAATTTATTGTTAAATTTATTATTTATTTTTGGAAGTGTTGCTTCCTCAGAAATGTTTTGTGATTATTCTAGACCGCTTGAAACTGTACAGTAGTTTAATTTCAGTTGCCCTGAAACGGTTTCTCCATGACTGCAACGTTCTGGTGAAACCTTTCACCAAGTTCATAGGCTTCCTTAATAAGAGGAGTCATGCTCCATCTTTCAGATTTAAGTTTATGTTTGCCACAAATATAACAGGAAGTATTGCGGCTGTTGCAACATTGGCAAGACATTTTGCTATCACAAATACTTTCAAAAATGCAAATACTTTATTATGATGAGTACACACAATATACTATGCACATAGAACATGCACATCAATGTGAGCACAAACATATATACATGCAAACAAAACATTGAACAGTGTGTGCACGATGCTATCATAGCTTTTCTGAAGTATGTCCTGTCATGCAGCATCTGCCCTGCCTAAGCATGCCCAGGCATGCCTGGACAAGACAGAAAACTTCTCAGCTTACATTGTGGGCAACATTTCAATTGACTTGAATTATAAAATGAAATAAATATAGGTGATTACAAACAAAAATGGTGCATGACAGGGAAATTTCATGGTGATATTCATGATCAGCAGCCCAAAATCCACAAGATACACCCAAAAGTATTCAGGAAGCAAAACCTTTGTTGCCCAGTGTTATCAAAATATGTAAATATCACCATCCCTGAGGTTCATTATGTAGTGGGCATTCACAGTAGAACAAAGAAGTACAATAAAAGCAATGAAAAACTACACAGAACAAAGACTGACAAACAACCAATGTGCAAGAGAAAACAGCTGAGTAAAGTTATCCACTTAAAAGTAAGATATTGATCAGATAGAATGTGTGACAAGTAGTTGCAATGGTATTCAATGTTTATGAAGTGGCATAATTTAGGAAGGCAAACAAGGAGACACAGCACACAATCTCTTTTCCCCCAGGGAAGGGTTACTAAAATCAAGAGGGCGTAGGTTTAAGATTGGAGGCAAGAGATTTAAAAGGGACATCAGGGGCAGCTTCTTCACATTAAGAGTGGGTCATTTTTGAAATGAGCTTCCAGGAATCCTGATTGAGGCAGACACATTAACAATGTTTCAAGGCTATCTAGATAAGTACATAGATAGGAGTGGTATAGCGAGTCATGGACCAAATGCAGGCGGGTGGGACTCACTCACTGACTCATGGATAAGTTGGGCCAAAGGGCCCATTTCAATACTCTTTAACTCTATGACTCTATAAGGACAGCAGCACTCTGCATATTTTGATGGCAAGCTACATCAAAATCAGTCAAAGTCAAAGCAAATTTATTCTCAAAGTTCTATGTTCTTCTTCTTCGGCTGCCCATTGATTTTCGATGTTGACTGAGGCCTGGGCAAGGTTGTATGGAAGACTGGCAGTTGCCCATGCTGCAAGCCTCCCCCCTCCACGCCACCGATGTTGTCCTAGGGAAGGGCATTAGGACCCATACAGCTTGGTATCGGTGTCATCGCAGAGCAATGTGTGGTTAAGTGCCTTGCTCAAGGACACAACACACTGCCTCAGCTGAGGGACGAACTAGCAACCTTCAGATCACTAGACCAACGCCTTAACCACTTGGCCACGTGCCACGAAGTTCTATATACTACCTTGAAATTCATTTTCTTGAAGAAATTTACAAAAAAACCAAAGAAATACACTAGAATTTATGAAAAATTGAACATAATCAAAGACTGACAAATTACCATGTGTAAAAGACAAATTATGCAAATAAAAGTAAGTAAATAAATAATATGTGAGAACATGAGTTGTAAGAGTCCCTGAATGTGAGTCTGGAGGTTGTGGAATCTGTTCTGAGGTGAGGTGAGTGAAGTTATCCATCCTGCTTCAGAAGCCTGATGGTTGTAGTGTAATAACTGTTCCTGAACCTGGTAGTCTGGAACCTAAGGCTCCTCAGGCCATACAACGTTGCCTGATTGATTTGTGCTCAAACATTTTTTCCGTAGAAGTGGCACAACACAGTCCAATTCCAAGGAATGTTCCACACCTATCATCTTACACAACACTAGGAGCAGTTGAGAAAGTGGGTTAGAGAACTATATAGAAGAATGTTTAGTAATCTCCCCTTTCCTATTGAGACCTGCAGCCTAGAAACAGGCCCCTCGTCCTTCAGAGTTTATCAGTGCATCACACTCCATTCCCCCCCAGCTTGCTCCATCTGTTTTTATTTTTCTTTCTTTTCCCCCTTTTTCTTAATCCGCCTCCAGCTATCATTCAGCACACACAAAATGCTGGAGGAACCCAGCAGGCCAGGCTGCATCTATGGAAAAGAGTAAACAGTCGACATTTCAAGCCGAGACCCTTCATCAGGACTGTGTGTGTTGCTTGGATTTCCAGCAACTGCAGATTTTATCATGTTTGCAGTCTATCATTCAACCGCCTCAGTCTTCCAACTCCAACCCTGTTCACCTCCCCTACAGGCACTATCTTATACATTTCCTCAGCACACCAGTCACTTCAAAATAATTTCTCATGCTATGCTGGCCATCTTGCCTCTTCACTCTCAGTCTTGATGCAGGGTTTCAACCTGAATTGTCGACACTTTCTTTCTTCTCACAGATGTTGCCCCTCCAGGACATTGTTTGTTGCTGAAAACATCTGCTCAATGAAAAACGCTCTTTGGTTTGCCTGAAAATGGTCGGTCTTCCAGTGCAAGCATATGTCCGCATTTTGATGCTACTGAGCGATACAGTCCAAGGCCCAGGATACATTCTGAAGGACACAGTGACACTGAGTTCAGCCACCTCAGAGGCTATAAGGAAAAGGACTACAGTGTAAGGTCCTGTGTCGATGAACACTGAAGGTTTAGGCTCCAATCAACAATTGCTTGAGTGATTGACTGATGAGTTATTTATGGTTGAAATATTAATGATATTGATACGTTGCTAGTGAATGTGTTCAATTACAGTGAAGAAAGGTAATAATGCCATACTCTAATTATCTTTGTTTGTTTTATGAATAAGGTATGTTTTGGGGAAAAGTATCAGCTTTACCATTGGCATTATTACGAAAAGAACATTGATCCAACAAATAAACCTAGGGTCTTGTCTTTAGAAGACAGTTTGACAGGTACATGGATAGGAAAGGTTTAGTAGGATATAGGCCAAACAAATGGTACTAGCTTGGATGGACACGTTGGTTGGTAGGGACCAGTGGCCTGACAGACCTGTGATTTCGTTCTGTATGACTTTGTGACTCTATGGGAACTTGAAAAGATATTGTTTTATTGACTGGTATTCTTAAGAGTTTGAATTGAAGTTGCTTTGTGAGAAACTGAAATGTCAACAATTCCTTTCCTCCCACAGATGCTGCTTGACCCACTGAATTCCTCCAGCAGATGGCTTGTTGTCCAATCTGCATCTGGCTGTCTTTTGTTACAGAATTAAATAATGGTGCTTGAAATCCTAAACATATCAACTTACTGTGTCCCTCTCCATTACTGATCTAAGGAGATTTTCCAAGATGATTCTTTTTACTTCTATCGCCAAAGTAGGAGACGCTAGTGGAGTATTTGACATGCTTGCCAAAGTTGAAGCAATTTATTTCAATATTAACCCGAAAGCTAGAATTTCATTTTTAACCAGGCGATGTGTCTCCAAACTTCCAATGATTAGCAAGAGCTTTAGGCTTTCACACTGAGTCCTCTTGTTATGCAATATTTCTGATCATGGACAGAAGTAATATTCAGTGACTTTTGGCACATGAGGTTCCTTTGAAAGGGGCAATGATCCATACGAAGTGTTGAGGAACTGTGTTGATCTCCATCCGCAAATAGAATTGATCAGTAGCCTACTCTCATTACATTAAAATTCATTCAATTAGCCATCTCCCTTCCAATATTAACTGACTACCTGATTAAATGGCTGCATCATTGTCTGGTATGGGGAGGATGCTGTACAGGAATAGAATCAGAATCAGCTTTATTATCATTGGCATGTGACATGAAATTTGTTAATTTAGCAGCAGCAGTTCAATGCAGCACATTATATAGAAGAAGAAAAAATAAGTAAGTAAATCAATTACAGTATACATATATTGAGTAGATTAAAAATCAAGCAAAAAACAGAAATACTATACAATATGTTAGAAAAGTGAGGTAGTGTCCAAGGGTTCAATGTCCATTTAGGAATCAGATGGCAGAGGGAAAGAAGCTGTTCCTGAATCACTGAGTGTGTGCCTTCAGGTTTCTGTACCTTCTACCTGATGGATCCATTGAGAGTACTGCTGCTACTCAAGTCGCCCCTAGGCACCTCAGAAGTCTCTGAAGGATCGAAATAAGCTACAGAAAGTTGTAAACTCAGTCAGCTCCATCATGGGCCCTAGCCTCCCCGACATCAAGGACACCTTCAAGGAGCGATGCATCAAAAAGGCAGCATCCATTATTAAGGAATGCCATCACCCAGGATGTGCCTTCTTCTCATTGCTACCATCTGAGAGGAGGTATAGGAGCCTAAAGGCACACACTCAACGATTCAGGAATAGCGACTTCCCCTCTGCCATCAGATTTCTGAATGGACATTGAACCCATGAACACTATCTCACTACTATTTTTTTTGCTTTTCACACTACTTATTTAATTTAGCTTTATATATATATACTTCTTACTGTAATTTACGATTTTTATTATTTTGTATTGCAATGTACTGCTGACACATAACAAATTTCACAATATATACCAATGATACCTGAGTGCCAATGTGGCTTCTGCGCAAGGAGGTCAACTGTCGACATGATTTTCTCACTCCGTCAATTCCAGGAGAAGTGCAGGGAACAACAGAAACCCCTCTATGTCACTTTCATCAATTTGACCAAGGTACTTGACCTTGTCAGCAGGGATAGGCTCTTTCAGATTCTCCTCAAGATCGGCTGTCCCCCGAAACTCCGAAGTATCATCAAGTCATTCCATGATGACGAGGGCTACTGTTCAGTACGATGTCAGCTCATCAGAACCCTTCACTATTCACAGTGGAGTCAAACAAGGATGCGTGTTGTCCCCAACATTATTTGGCATCATCTTCCCTCTGCTATTGAAGCACACATTTGGGACGTCGACAGAAGGCATCTACATGCACACCAGGTCTGATGGGCGGATGTTCAACCCTGCGTGCCCGAGAGCAAGTACAAAGGTGCAAAAGATCTTAATACGTGACATGCTCTTTGCCGATAACGCTGCTATAACCTTGCACACCAAACAGCAGCTACAAACTCTCATGGACCGCTTCTCTAATGCATGCAAGGACTTCATGCTTACCATCATCCTAAAGGAAACAAATGTCCTTGCCCAGAACGTAGTGGAGACACCAGTCATTACGATCGACAATTACGATCTAGAAGTGGTCCACGAGTTCACTCACTGGGGGTCGACCATTAGCGACACTCTCTCCCTCGATGCTGTAATCAATAGGCATATTGGAAAAACAACATTGATCCTTGCTCGACTCTCCTCAAGGGTCTGGGAGAATCCAAAACTCTCTACAAAGACCAAGGCTGCTGTGTACAATGCACGTATTATCAGCACCCTCCTGTATGGTAGCGAGAATTGGATCATCTACTCCAAGCAGGAGAAGAAACTCTATAGTTTTCACCTGCACAGGCTTCGCCGCATCCTCGGCATCACCTGGAGAGACAAAGTCCCAAACTCTGAGGTCCTCTCCCGTGTTGGATTTCCCACAATGTTCACGCTTTTAAGACAACACAGACTGTGCTGGCAAGGCCACGTCCACCCTATGAAGGATGGTAGACAGCCAAAGAACATCCTCTATGGAGAACTAGCAACAGGCAAGAGGAACGTTGGTAGTCCCTCGCTTTGCTTCAAGGACGTCTGCAAGCGTGACATGAAAGCCTTAAAAATCAACACAGAATGCTGGGAGGATACGCAGATGACCGCAATAAATGCTGAGGTACTCTTCAGCAACACCTAGAGCAAGGCGAAAGAGTGATCCTGAGTCAGTTTGAGGAGCAAAGAGCTAAACAGAGAGCACAGCGGAGCGCGGACAAGAATTCCACGACACCGTTCACATGCAGCAACCGTGGCAGAGCCTGTCATTCCAGGATCGGCCTCAATAGCCACAGTCGACACTGCTCGACAAACCAGTGACTACCAGAGGCATAGTACCCATGGTCGACCACGATCGACGGAGGCCACACACCTTTGATATTAAACCTGATTCTGATTCTTTTCGCTGACTAAGGGCAGCACGGTAACATAGTAGTTAACGCAATGCCATTACAGTGCAAGTGCCTGGGCTCAGTTCCAGGTTGTCTGTAAGGAGTTTGTACATTCTCCCTGTGACTGCATGGGTTTCCTCCAGATGATCTTGTTTCCTCCCACTTTCCAAAGATTGTGTTAGTAGGTAGGTTGGTCACATGGGTGTAATTGGGCACTGCGGCTTGTTAGGATGGAAGTGCTTAGCACCATCCTATATCCCTCAACAAAAATAAGTAAAAATAAATTATGTGAGTGATGCGCTTCCTGTTGCCTCCATAAACCAATCCAATTTTTTTCTGATAGTCGTTGAAATATTAGGATAATAGGCCATTCAGCCTGTTTCATTTTCCATTGTGGTTTTTGTATCCTAATGAAACGTTTCTGCTTTGGCTGCAAATCCCCTGATACTTCTGTCCAGGAAATTAGCAATTTCCAATAATTAGTTGAACTAGCATCTTTCTTTGTGGGCAAAAGTTCAAATCTTCATTACCCTGCTGTTGATCAAAAGTACTTGTAAGTATTGTCTGAATATTATGTTTTACTGGTAGTCAGAGAAGGGTTTTCCAATCAACACCTCACATATTTTTCTAAAAGATTTAATCTAAATCCTCATCCCTCTTGGCAGTTGAATAGTGTCGAAATAAGTTCTCTTATTTCATTTTCAAATTACATTGGTTTGAGTAATGCAGAAACTATTATGAAATAACATAACATTGAACAAGAGGGTTAGAAATGTTAGATATGGATGGCTACCGTGCAGCTCAGTATGGTAACTGGTTATCTTTTATGCTTTGTTATGTCTATGGTATGCTCTTGGCAAACAGCCAATTGAAAACAAGCTATCAACTTTAATTGCATAAATGCCTTTACTTAATAAATAGAGCTGAAGAGGTGACTGAATTATCTATGCTTATGTACAATAAAATTATTTTCCTCTTTACAAAAATGTATATTTTACTTCGAAAAAAGAGCGGAGATTTGTCTTCCTAATGCAATTATAGTCTCAGAGAGATTACTGTGCCGCCTGACTACAGAGTGTTGGCAATGAAATGATCCAATTATTAAACAGTTCTGTGAGCACTGGAATGACGAGTAAACACTGGCCTTTCATAGATTTTTACCGTTTCTGTATCTTCCATATGAGGTCATACAGCAAAAACGAAAGGCTGATGTTATCAGGAGCTGCATTTCCAAGCTCTGCATCATCACTTTTAGTAGGTCAAAGTATTTTACTGCCACTGAGAACTTACTCTTTCCTTTCGGATTTTTTTTTGGTTGCACTTTTTATCCATATATGACAAGGAAGACCTCAGCAACAATTTAAATTCAAGCCACAGTTTAAATGCCGTCCAGTTGTCAGATAAATCATCCGCTGCTCCATAAGCATTCCAATGATGTATTCGCATGTTAAAAACATCTGGCCACTTGAATGCATTCCTCCAAGGCCGAAAGTCATTGCTTTACATTCCCATGAAAATAAATGGTAAGATGGTCCATTCATTTTATCTGAACACTTCTCTATATTTAATTTGATTTTAAAACTATTTTCCAGTACAACCACAATACCCAAGAGGATGAAATATACTTCTCTTTTTTCCCATTTGTGCTGTGTTTGAATTCTTTATATGCATAAAAATAGAAGCTAAAATAAAATTTTAACACTTGATTGTCCCAGTGTTCTGTAAAAATAAGCAGATAAATGGTTACTACATGATGAAATTAACCATATAAACATATAACAATTACAGCACGGAAACAGGCCATCTCGGCCCTTCTAGTCCGTGCCGAACACTTACTCTCACCTAGTCCCACAATTAAAGTTCAAAATAAATTTATTATCAAAGTACATATACGTCACTATATACAACTCTGGGATTAAATTTCTTGCAGGCATACTCACTAAATCCTTCATAGAATAATAACTACTGTAATGGACTGTAAGGTTTCACTGCTGATGTAATGGCCTCTCTGTAATGTTTCATTGCTAAGGTGATGGTTTCTCTGTAGCAGTAATGTTTGGGTTATGACTAGAGATAATGGGGGCTTTGGAATGTATGCTAGCCAATGAGCCTATGCCAGCAACAGGCTGGGGAGAAACTATTGGAAAAAAGGATAAGTTGACCGCTGAGTCATTCAACTTTGGGGACTCCCTGGTCCCTGCGGGTAGAGACGATATTGAAGCTGGAAGGTATCTTTTCCACTGATGATTTTGATGTGGGTTGTTCCAAGAGCACTTGTCACACCATCCGGGTGACTGAGGACACCCTGTTTAGAGAGCGGTCGTGGAGACTGGTCCCCGCAGAGATGGAGGACGTTCAGCAGCATTTGTGTAAGTTGAAGAAAGTTGGGATCATCACTGAGTCCCGAATCCCCTATGTGTCCCCAATAGTAGTGGCCCGAAAGAAGTATGGGAAGGTAAGGATGTGTGTGGACTATAGGACTCTGGACTGGCGAACCATCCCTGACCAGTACACTGTCCTGAGGATTGGAGATGCGCTGGCCTGTCTGAGAGGTGCAAAGTGGTTCAGTGTGCTGGACTTGAGGAGTGATATTACCAGATCACCATGAATGAGGCCAACAAAGAGAAGACGGCTTTATTGCTGTCGGAGTGGACTTGGAGCAAGGGTCCGAGGGTCAGCTATGCTCGGAGGAGGTCGACAGGGAACAAGTGAACTGAATTATGAGCTCCAACATTGCGCATTTGACTGCTTCATGAGAATCGGCCCTTTTCTTTTTCTTTGTTTCTTTACTAACCATATAGTCAAATTAAGAATTATAAAGCTCAGTCGTTTAATTGCATATTGTGTACTGTTTGTTATTTCATGGCACTGACTTGTAACGAGTGACACATCGCGCAGCAGCCGCTCAAACAAGATTTCTTAAGTTTGGCCGGGCCAAGGGCTGTCTTCCCCTAGATTAAGCTGCTAGCCGAACCGAGAGTTACACCATTATAGAATCAATGAAGGATTGCACCAACTTGGGCATTCAATCAGTGTGCAAAAAGACACAAACTCTGCAAATACAAAAATAAATAAAGAAGAAATAAATACCAAAGACATTATTCCTTGAAAGTAAGTCCATAAATTATGCAAACATTTCAATGCCACGGAAAGTGAAGTTGAGTGAAGTTACACCCACTAGTTTGAGACCCTATGGATAAGGGGGGATAAATGTTTCTGAACCTGGTGCTGTGAGTCCTAAGGCTCCTATCTTACTGAAGGCAGCAGTATGAAGAGACCATGCTGCTTTCCTGTGACAACACTTCACGTAGATGTGCTCACTGGTGAGAGGGCTTTACCCATGATGGGCTGCGCCGTATCTACTATTTCTGCAGGATTTTCTGTTGAAGGGTATTGGTGTTCCCGTACAGGCTGTGATGCAGCCAGTCAGGATAATCTCCACTATACATCTACAGAGATTGTCAAAAGTTTTAAATGTCCTGCTGCATCTTCGCAAACTCCTAAGGAAGTAGAGGAGCTGCCATGCTTTCTTTGTAATTGCATTCGTGTGCAGGGTCCAGGACATGACCTTGGAAATTATAACACTGAGGAAGTTAAATTTGCTGACCTCCACCTCTGATCTTCTGATGAGGACTCCCTAATGGGTGTCTGGTTTCCTCCTCCTGATGTCAATAATCAGCTCCTTGGTCCTACTGACACTGAGTGAGAAGTTGTTGTTGATGCCAGGTTTTTAATCTCTCTCCTCCTATATGCTGATTTGTCACTAGCTTTGATTTGTCCAACAACAGTGGGTGTCATCAGGAAACCTGAATACGTCATTAGAGCTGTGCTTAGCCACACAATCATAAGGGTAAAGCGAGTACAGCAGGGGACGAAACTCACAGCCTTGGGGTGCACCTGTCCTGATGGAGATCCTGAAGGATTTGTTGCTGTCGATCGAACTGAACAGGGTCTGCAAGTGAGGAAATTGAGGATCCATTTGCACAGGTAGGTATTGAGGCCAAGTTATAAATGATGAAGAGTATTCTGATGTAAGCATCTTTTCTGTCCAGATATTCCTGGGTTGAGGGAAGAGCCAATCAGTTGGCATCTGCTGTGGACCTGTTGTTCCGATAGGCAAATTGGAACAGATCTAAATCACTTCTCAGGCAGGAGTTGATATGTTTCACCACCAACCTCTCAAAATATTTCATCACAGTGGATGTAAGTGCGGCTGAATGATAGTTATTGAGGCAGGTTACCATGCTCTTCTCAGCCAGCGGAATAAGTGAAATCTGCTTGAAGCAGGTAGGTACTCAGACTGTCAAAGCAAGAGGTTAAAGATCTCAGTAAACACTCCAGCCAGTTGATCAGCACAGGTCTGTAGAATATGGTAAGGTATCCCATCCGGGCCAGATGCTTTTCATGGGTTCACTTTCTTGAAGACTGTTTGTAAGGCGTCCTCAGAGATTGAAATCACATGATCGAGATGATTGGGGCTTGCGATGGTTCCAAAATGTTTTTACAGTCAAAGTGAGCATAGAAGGCATTGAGCTCATCTGGAAATGAAGCCCTGTTGTCAACTATGTTGCGTGATTTTACTTTACAAGCCCTACCACAACTATTGAGCTGCCTTGATTCAAGTTTAGTCTGGGATTGTCGCTTTGCCCATGAGATGGCTTTCCAGAGGTCATAACTCGACTTGTTGTTACATTCTTGTTCACTAGACTAAGAAGCCTCTGATCTAGATCTCAGCATATTTCATATCCCATGGTTTATCCAGCTTTTCTGATTGGTCTTGTGGGGGCACACACTTCTACAAGTGTTTTAATAAAGTCTGTGACCACCTTTGGTGGATTCATTCAGCTCCCCAGATGAGTCCTCGAACACAGCCCAGTCTACCAACTTGAAGCAATTCTATGGGGCTCCTCTGCCTACTGCGACCACCTCTTTGTTGTGCAAATGTCTGGAGCTTCGCTCTTTAGACTCTACCTGTACGCAGGTAAGAGGACATCAAAGTGATCAGATTTACCAAATGCCATCTGGCCTTGGAATGGTAGACATTCCTTATCTTGGTATAACAGTAGTCTTGTGTGTCGGGACCTCTGATGCTGCAGGTTAAATACTGATGGTAATTGGACAGGGTTTTCTTCAAATAAACCTGGTTGAGGTCCCAGATTATGATCTGAGATATGCTGGGACTTGTTTGGCATCACTCAGTATCTCAAGTGCTTGAATATAGTCGGCTCTGCTGGTATGTAAGCTACGGTCATGATTATGGAGGTGAACTCCTAGGTAAATGGAATGGATGGCATTTGATCATCAGATGTTCAAGGTCAGGGGAATAAAAGTTTGACAAAACTGTCACTTCGGAGCACTGCCGAGAGTTTACCGTGGAACACGTCTCCTCCTTCTGTCTTTTCCGAATCAGCAATTTAGTCAATCCTGTGAATTGAGAAGCCTTTGGGTCTGAAGCCAGAGCAGATGTGCTGGGTGTAAGCAATCTCTTGATAAAACATAGGACACACAATCTTTCATTTCCCTCCAAAACAGCAATCTTGTTTTCCCATGACTTCACATTTGGTAATAATGAGGTGCTGGGTTGGGGGAATCTCATTCCTCTGTGTTTCAGCCTGGCTTGGAGTCCACCCCACCCTCCTCCTGCATCATTTCTGGCCATGACAATGAACCTTTGTCCACTTAAAGGTGCCATACTTGCTTCCTTGAGACGTAATCCGCTGAGTCCTTCATAAGATTGTGAAATCTGTAGATCATTAAGTCGATCTAAAAGGATATTGCTTAAAGGGAAATTACATGCTGAATATTGCAGAGAGAGTAATTCAAACAAAGTATATTTAGAAGATGAAATTACATCATTGTCCTGCTGAAATCATATTCCAGTAATATACAAGGTGCTGGAAGCAGTATTGCCCAATCGTTCTAACTTTGTGTGGTAATTTACCTGAATCAAATGGATTTCTGGCTTGCAGAATGATTTAAATCTCTCTCTGAAGAATGGCAAATATGCACTTGCTTATAAGGGTTGTGGGTTTGGTCTGATACTTGTCACTGCCCCTTCCACATTATCTCCAGGACATGATTCATAAGTATAGCACTCGTGTTGCTCTGCCAAACATTGTGGGCACGCTATGTTGGCATCACACCAGAAATGTGTAGGATACTCCCAGGACATCCTTAGTTTGTGTTGCTTGTTAATGCAAACAACACATTTCATGGTGTGCTTCGATGTACATGTGATAAATAAATGAATGAATCAATTGTGTGTGAGGGGAACCTGCAGTTGATGGTGTTCCCATAACTTTGCTTTCCTCGTCCTTCTCACTGGGAGGGACCTGGTGCTGGTGGAACAGTCTCTATGCAGAGCATTATGTAATTGAAGCACTCAGCAACTATAGTGAACAGGTGGTGAATGTATTCGGCATTTAAGGGGATGGAGGGGTCTGCCAATCTAGCAGGTAGCATTGTCTGAAATGACACAGGGCTTACAGAATATTGTAGAATTGCACTTAATTGGACAAGTGGAGATTTTTCTATCACAATGCTACTTTGTGGATGATGGGAAGGCTTTAGAGTGTTGGGGGCTGCTCTTGTAGATATATCATTAACTTAGCTGGTTTGAAAACTTGCTAGTCAATGGTGATCTACAAGATGCAGGTGGTGGGAGAGTAAGAGACAATAGTTGTTATGGTACATATTCGACCACACCAACCTCTGGGGTTTAGACGCACCAATTCTCCAGAGTATGGATTGCTGGTGCAGCACCTTTAAAGATTCTGGCCGACTCTGCTAATTGGCAGCCATGTTTTGGCACCAAGATTTTTGTATATTTAAAGAGCACCTGAACTCAGGTTCAGGACTCAATCGTCAGCTTAACTTTGATTTAGTCTGTGATAGCTTTTACGATTTCTGTCTCATTTGGATTCTTGTTTTGTCAGGTTTTCATCTAGCATTTAATTAAGAACCCTGGTCTCATCTCAGTCTCAAAATCGTGTTTTGATCCTAGCCTTGGACACTCCAGCACTTGGGTTCTTAGCATCCTCGCCTAGGTTTCTCGTCACAACAATAGCATTTAATGTGAAGAGTAAATATCTGTATCTCTTTTCTACTGGCAGTTCTTTTCACCATTTGTGGCGTGAACACAACTAATCAGCCTCACGGGTGTGCTGCCCAAGTCTTGCCGCATGGTGCCAAGGCTGCTTTCTTTCTGAAGAGCTGTGAATGGAATTGAGCATTGACCCATCATCAACAAACATATCTGGTTCTGGCTTCGGATTCAAAGGAAGGTCACTGGAGAAACTGAGTGGGTTTTAAAACCACAAAATGATTACATTGTGTGCAATTTCCATCTGCCATCAGGGCCCTGCTATGCGAAAGGTCCTTCAGAGGGAAAATGCATTATTTGGCATCAGTGCTCTTCATCATTTAGTTGATGTTATATAGCACATGGCGCGTGGCCAAGTGGTTAAAGTATTGGTCTAGTCACTGAAGGTCACTAGTTTGAGCCTCAGCTGAGGCAGCATGTTGTGTCCTTGAGTAAGGCACTTAACCACACATTGCTCTGCGATGACACCGGTGCCAAGCTGTATCGGCCCTTGCCCTTCCCTTGGACAAAATCGGAGGCGTGGAGAGGGGAGACTTGCAGAATGGGTAACTGCCAGTCTTCCATACAACTGTTATGCTCACTTTGACTGACAAAACATGGAGGCACCTTCACAAACTCCCACGGCCCCAACGATGCTGTGTTTTCAGAATCTGAGTCTGATCTTTTCAAGTGTGTGAACTCTTTTCAACTCTTTTCAAGTGGGTGAACCTGCAAAGAGCATTTGGCCCAGATAGGGTACCTGGCTGATTACTGGAGATCTATGCTGTTCAACTGGTTGGACTGTTCTCCAATATCTTTAACCTCTCACTTCAGCAGTCTGAGTTACCCATCTGTTTCAAGCGGGCTTCAGTTATACCGGTGCCCAAGAAGAATGTGGCAACCTGCCTCAATGACTATCATCCAGTACTTGAGGTCAGAGATAAAGCAGATTAATTTCTGCCTGAGGAGCAACTTGGGCCCCCTCCAATTTGCCTACTGTCACAACAGGTCAATAGCAGATGTGATTTCACTTTCCCTTCACTCAACCCTGGAATATTGGGACAGTAAAGGTGCAAATGTATATCTGCCTCCTCTTCCAGCTGCCTATCACCTCCCTCATGGTTCCGACTCCTTCTACTACCCATAGTGCTTTCCCCTTACATTCCTTCTTCACCTTTCCTGCCTATCCCCTCCCTGCTTCCCCTCCCCCACCCCTTGATCATTCCCCTTACTGGTTTTTCACCTGGCACCTACCAGCCTTCTCCTTCCCACCCTCCACCCCACCTTCTTTATAGGGCCCCTGCCCCCTCCCTCTTCAGTCCTGACGAAGGGTCTCGGCCCGAAATATTGATTGCTTGTTTCCATGGATGCTACCTGACCTGCTGAGTTCCTCCAGCGTGTTGTACGTGCATACGTACATCAGTATGCTCTTCATTGATTACAGCTCTGCATTCAATACTATCGTCTCCTCAAAGCTAATCAATAAGCTCCAAGACCTAGGCCTTAATACCTCCTTGATCAACCGGATCCTTTATTTCCTCATTTGCAGACTCCAATCAGTTCAGATTGTCAACAACATCTCCTCCACAATCTCCATCAGCACAGGTGCACAACTCTACTGTGGCTCTACTCACTTTATACTTGTGACTGTGAGGCTAAGCATAGCTCCAATGC
This sequence comes from Hemitrygon akajei, assembly GCF_048418815.1. NCBI lineage: Eukaryota > Metazoa > Chordata > Chondrichthyes > Myliobatiformes > Dasyatidae > Hemitrygon > Hemitrygon akajei. The sequence continues at coordinate 147,372,729 of NC_133131.1, forward strand.
CATATTCAAGCTTGCTGACAAAATCACCGTCATTGGCCGATTCAAAGGTGGTGATGAATCAGCTGTAGGAGAGCGGTTGAAAATCTGGCTGAGTGGTGCATCAACAACAAACTCTCACTCAGTGTCAGCTCACCAAGGAGCTGATCATCAACTTCAGGAGGAGGAAGCCAGAAGTCCATGATCCATCAGGGGATCAGAGGTGGAGAGCGTCAGCAGCTTTAAACACGAAGCGTGATCATTTCAAAAGATCTGTCCTGGGTCCAGCATGTAACCGCCATTATAAGGAGGCAAAGCAGCGCCTCTACTTTCTTAGATGTCAGTGCAGATTCAACACACTATCTAAAACTTCGACAAATTTCTCTAGATGCACGGTGCAGAGTATCCTAACTGGTCGCATCAAGGCCTGGTATGGAAACACCAATGCCCTCGAATGGGAAAGCCTACAAAAAGTGATGGATACAGCCTAGTCCATCACAGGTAAAGCCCTCCACATCACTGAGCACATCTACAAATCTATGAAAGTGGCATCCATCATCAAGGACCCCCACCATCCAGGCCATGCTCTCTTTTTGCTGCTGCCATTAGGAATGAAGCACAGGAGCCTCGGGTCCTACATTACCCATTTCAGGAACAGTTGTCACCCATCAACCATAAGACTTTTGATCCAGAAGGGATAACTTCACTCACCACAACATTGAACTGATTGTACAAACTATGTACTCACTTATAAGGAGTCTACAACTTGTGTTCATGATATTTATTGCTTATTTTTTATATGCACTTGTTCTAAGCATATCCACCAATGGAAAAAGATTTTCCTACCTACTCTACTATGTCTCTCAGTACGTTTATACCTCTATAAAGCACCCACTACCACTGTCTCCTCCACTCCATGGAAACAACACCACACTATCCAAGGTTTCCTTGAACTGACACTATAAGCATAAAGTATAGGAGCAGAATTAGGCCATTTGGTCCATTAAGTATGCTCTGCCATTTCATCATGGCTAATCCATTTCCCTCTTAACCCCATTCTTCTGCCTTCTGTCGTAACCTTTCACATCTTGACTGACCATCAACCTCTGCCTTAAATATGCCCAATGGCCTGGCCTCCACAGCCACCTATGGCAATGAATTACACAGTTTCACCTCCTTGGCTAAAGAAATTCCTTCTCATCTCCATTCTAAATGGACATCCCTCTATTCTGAGGCTCTGAACTCTGGTCCTAGACTCCCCCACCACAGGAAACATCCTCCCCACATCCATTCTATCTAGCTCAGGAGTTTCCAAACTTTCTTTATACCATGGACCAATACCATTAAACAAGGAGTCCATGGACACCAGGTTGGGAACCCTGATATAGGTCTTCCAACATTTGATAGGTTTCAATGAGATCCTCATTCATTCTTCTAGATTCCAGTGAGTAAAGGCCCAGAGTCATACAATAAGCCTTTCATTCCTGAAATCATTACTGTGACCTCCAATGTCAGCACATTCTTTCTTAATTAAGGGGCCCAACTCAGCTCACAATACTCCAAGTGAGGCCTCACGAGTGTCTTATAAAGCATCAGTATTACATCCTCACACTTATATTCTAGTCCTTTCGAAATGAATACTAACATTTCATTTACCTTCCTCACCACCAACTCAACTAGCAAATTAACCTCCAGGGAATTGTGGAGCTTAGAATTTTTGAATTTTCTCCCCAGTAAGTGAGCAAAGTGTAATTCTAACAAAGTGCATGACCATACACTTCCTGATACTGTACTCTAACTGCCACTTCTTTGCCCATTCTCCTAATCTGTCTAAGTCCTTTTGTAGCCTTTCTGCTTCCTCAACACCTTCATCTTTGTATCATCTACAAACTTGTCCACAGGGGCATCAATTCTCTCTTCCAAATCATTGACATAGAATATAAAAAGAAGAAGTCCCAACACGGACCCCAGCTGAACACCACTAGCCACCAGAAAGGCTCACTTTATTCTCAGTCTTTGCCACCTGCCAACCAACCAATGGTCTATCCAGGCTATTATATTTCCTGTAATACTATGGGCTCCTATTTTATTAAGCAGCCTCATGTGCTGCACCTTGTCAAAACCCTTCTGAAAATCCAAGTATACAACATCCACCAATTCTCCTTTGTCTATCCTGTTTATTATATCCTCAAAGAATTCCAAACAGAGTTGCCAGGCAAGATTTTCCCTGAAGGAAACCATGCTGGCTTTGCTCTATTCTATCATGTTCCTCCATGAATCCCAAAACGACATCCTCGACAATGAACTCCAAAATCTTCCCAACGACTGAGGTCAGATTAACTGGCCTTTAATTTCCTTTCTTCTGGCTCCCTCCCTTCTTGGAGAGTGGAGTTACATTTGCAAGCTTTCAGTCCTCTGGAACCATGCCAGAATCTATATCTTGACAAATCATTAATAATACCTCCATAACCTCTTCAGCTGCCTCCTTTAGAGACCTGGGGGGTTGTCCATCAAGTTCAGATGACTTATCTACTTTCAGTCTTTTCAGCATTCTAAACATCTTCTTTCTAGTAATAGTAACTGCTCTTACTTCTGAACTGACACTCAAACGTCTGGCAAAATATCTGGTACTGATGCAAAACACGTATTCAATTTATACACCATTTCCTTGTCGTCCATTACTGCCTCTCCAGTGTCATTTTCCAATGGTCCATTATCTACTCTCATCTGCCTTATTCTCTTTATATCTATGAAAAAACTTCTTGTATCCCTTTTGATATTATTGGCTAGCTTACCTTCATATTTTATCCTTTCTCCTCTTATGACTTTTTTAGTTGTCTTCTTTTGGTAGTTAAAAGTTTCCCAATCCTCTAATTTCTCACTACATTATATGCCCTCTCTTTTGCTTTTATGTTGGCTTTAACTTTCCTTATCAGCCATGGTGCATCATTATGCCTTTAGAATACTTCTTCAGGAGGGTATCTACCCTGCAAAATTCCAAAGTGCTCCCAGAAACTTCAGCCATTGCTGGAGATGGTGCCAGAGTTTTGTGGACCTGGACAGCTTCTTCGAGTTCATCTGTGAAACAGTTTAAATCTCCTATTTTCATGACTCTTTTCCCTTTTTCAAGGTGGCTGGGGTCCTGTCAGAGCCTATGATCTAGAGCTGCGCTCAAACTATGTTCTTCATGGATGGTGGGTTCTCGCTCTTCGGAACCTGCTGAGCAGCCTGCATTTTAGGATCTCCAGGAGTGGCTTGGAAGGAGTGGCCCTGTGGATGACCCAGTTCCTTACAAATGTCGCCGAATGAAGCATCATAAGAGATTGAAGCATTGACACAGCGGACATGTCTGAGGGAGGCCTGTGTACTCAGGCGATCTCTCTCTCTCTCTCGCTTGATGGTGAGAGAGAATCCGCTGATTCACAAGTCGGGGGAACTTGAAATAAGTGAAGCCGCAGACTGCAGCATCGAAACAGCGAGCTGTTGGCCTCGCTGTGGCAGGAGCGATATCTCTCGTTCCCTCATTAGTGAGAGAAATGTTGAGTTGCTGGGGTGGGCAGCAGGTTTTGATGGTCTGTACATCATGGTCTCTGGGGGTGTGCTATTGCTTGGAGAGTGGTGAAGGGAGGGCTGATGCTTTTTACTGGAACAAGTGAGGGGAGGGGGAAGGGAGGGAGGGGATTTGATGATTTGCTGCTGCTTGTGCATGGGGGAGGGGCCTTTGGGGTTCTAATATTTTTCTTTCATTCATTCCTTGGGTTTCCCTTCTGTCTGTTTCATGGAAGTCAGTGAAGAATAAGGATTACAGGTTGTATACTGCATACATTCTCTGACATTAAATTGAAACATTGAACAATTGCTGCTCTGGCATCATCCCTTCCCCTTCCAATCAAATTTAGCTAGCTCCTTTCTCATGCTTCTGTAATTCCCTTCACTCGATTGTAATACTGATACTGATGACTTTAGCTTCTCACTCTTAATTTGCAGGCTATATTCTATCATATTATGATCATTGCCTCCTAAGGTTTGAAATCCAGTTCATTACACAGCACCTAATCTAGAGTAACTGATCCGCTAGTGGGTCAACCACAAGCTGCTCTAAAAAGCCATCTCATAGGGATTCTACAAATTGCCTCTCTTGGGATCCAGCACCAACCTGATTTTCCCAATCTACCTGCATACTGAAAACCCCCAAAACTATCATAAAATTGCCTTTGAACTTGTCTTTTCTTTCTCCCATTGTAATTTGTAGCCCACATCCCAGCTGCTGTTTGGAAGCCTGTTTATGACTCCCATCAGGGTCTTTTTACCCTTGCAGGTCCTTAACTCTACCCTCAAGGATTCTATATTTTCCGATCCTATGACACCTCTTTTGAAAGAGTTGAATTCATTTTTTATCATCAGAGCCACGCTACCTGCCTATCCTTTCAATACAATGCGTATCCTTGGATGTTAAGCTCTCAACTGTCATCTTTTCTCAGACATGACTCAGTGATGCCCATAACATCACACCTACCTATCTCTAACTGCAGTACAAGATCATCAAATGATCCTTCAAGAATCACTAGGGTTCTAGGGGTATCTTCCTTTGTTGCCATTTCATAGCCATTAACATGTGTCACCAACATGCTGAAACAGTGTTGAGTACTGTTGCCATGGGTAGCTCGTCCATGACAGCACTATTGGGGTCTGTTGCCTTCTGTCAGTTGTCTTTCCATGCTGTCACAAGAATAATGTGGAGAATTAAACACTGTCACTATCACTACTGATATACTGTAGTATTATCCAGATGAATGGTGCAAAATGCTGATATCCCCTGCTCGGGGGGTACTTGCATCCTAGGTTCATAAAAAAAAGTGGCTACACAAATAGTATAATTGTAATTTTCCAGAAAATCTTTATATAATGGAGAAATAGCAGGGGATTTGAAGATTGCCAATGCGATACCTCTTTTTTAAAAGTGAGGTTAAAAGCCAAAAAGGGTTAATTATAAGCTGGTTAGCCTAACATCTATCAATTGGGAAAATGTTAGAACCAATTATTAAGGAAGCAATAGCAGAACGTTTGAGGATGTTATGAGAATGCAGGGTGACTTGGACAGGTTGGGTGAGTGGGCAAATGTATGGCAGATGCAGTTTAATGTGGATAAATGTGAGGTTATCCACTTTGGTGGCAAGAACAGGAAGGCAGATTACTATCTAAATGGAGTCAAGTTAGGAAAGGGGGAAGTACAACGAGATCTAGGTGTTCTTGTACATCAGTCAATGAAAGCAAGCATGCAGGTACAGCAGGCAGTGAAGAAGGTTAATGGCATGCTGGCCTTTATAACAAGAGGAATTGAGTATAGGAGTAAAGAGGTCCTTTTGCAGCTGTACAGGGCCCTGGTGAGACCCCACCTGGAGTATTGTGTGCAGTTTTGGTCTCCAATTTTGAGGAAGGACATTCTTGCTATTGAGGGAGTGCAGCGTAGGTTCACGAGGTTAATACCCGGAATGATGGGACTGTCATATGTTGAAAGATTGGAGCGACTGGGCTTGTATACACTGGAATTTAGAAGGATGAGAGGGGATCTGATTGAAACATATAAGATTATTAAGGAATTGGACATGCTAGAGGCAGGAAACATGTTCCCCCGCTGATGGGTGAGTCCAGAACTAGAGACCACAGTTTAAGAATAAGGGGTAGGCCATTTAGAACAGAGATGCCGGAAAAACTTTTTCACCCAGAGAGTGGTGGATATGTGGAAGGCTCTGCCCCAGAAGGCAGTGGAGGCCAAGTCTCTGGATGCTTTCAAGAGAGAGTTAGATAGAGCTCTTATAGATAGTGGGGTCAAGGGATATGGGGAGAGGGCAGGAACAGGGTACTGATTGTGTATGATCAGTCATGATCACAGTGAATGGTGGTGCTGGCTAGAAGGACCGAATGGCCTATTCCTGCACCTACTGTCTATTGTCTATTGTCTAAATTGTCATCTAAATAAGTTGAGTCAGCGTAACTTTTGTGAAGGGGGAAATCAAGTCTGACGGGAGAAAGAACATAACCAGTGGACAAGGTCTCAGAGTAAGAGGGCTATCCATATTTAATACAGAGATGAGAATGATTTTATTCTCTCAGAAGATTGTGAATCTTTGGAACTACTGCCAACTGTGGCAGAAGTTTCAATGTCTATATTTAAAAATTAGATAAATTCATACAGCACAGCAACAGGTCCTTTGGCCCAACTGTTTCATGCCAAACATGATTTCAGTCTCATATAATCCCATTTCCAAAGGTTTGGCCAATATCCAGGTAGCTGTCCAGGTAAACCTGTAAAATGTTGTTTTGTGTGTGTCCGCCTCAACCATTTCCTTTAGAAGCTCATTCCATTTACTGACCAAGAGGGTGAAAAAATAGCCCTTTGGGTTCCTGTTAAATCACTCTCTCTCAACTTAAACTTAGTCCTTGATTCCCCAATCCTTGGAAAAAGCCTTAAGCATTGCCCTATTCTACACTCCTCATGAATTTATACTAGACCATAAAATCACGCCTCATTCTCCTATATTTCAAGAATATTTTTAAAGAAATATAGTCCCAACCTGCTCAAACCCCTTTCCATAACTCAGTGTTTCAAGTTCTGGCTTCATTTCCTTAATTTCCTTTGCACTGGTTCTAGCTTATTGACATCTTTCTTGTGGTAGGATGACCAAAGCATAATATTCCAAATACAGCCTCATCAACGTCTTGCACAACTGATGCATTAAAATGGAAAATGCCTGAAACACTCACCAGATCAGGTTACATCTGTGGAAAGAGAACCAAAATTAAAATGTCAGGACTTTTGGAAGAAGGGAAAACCAAGTTAGACTGAAGCTGCAGGAAGGGAAGGGGTGATAAGAACAAAGAGAATACGTTTGTAAGGTTGAAACCAGAGTTGCCTCGGGAATAATCTGTAAATAGAATCATTCAGTCAAAACATTGACAAATGCATTTGGGGAGAGAGAATGTGGTCTTTTGTTCATTGAAAACAATGGAATGATCTCAGTTAGAGAGGGACAACACAGACAAAGGAAGAGTTATAAAATATAGGGATGAAGGAACATGTTAGGAGGTCAGCCCATGAGAAAGAAAAACAGATCCAATCTTATAAATAGATTACCTGACCTGATAGAAACAAAGTCAGGTACCTGAAGGAATTGAGTGTGAAATTCAGCAAGGTGTGCAGAGAGAAGATGATGATCTCTTAGTCAAGATTGTTTAAAACCTTGTTAAAATGGTGCAGGAGGTCATAAACAAATAACTCAGAGTGTGAGTGGATGAGGAATTAAATTGAGAAGCAACAAGAAGCTCAGGGCTGCTGAATGCAATCTGGGTTTGGTTTCTTCAGTGTGGAGGAGACCGCACTGTGAAGCACAAATGCAGTGCACTCAGTTTTAAAAAGTGCAATGATTTGTGCTCTACTTGCAGAGATTGTTTACATTCCTGAATAATGGAACAGAAGAGGTAAAAGAACAGATATTTCATCTTCTACAGTTGCATGGGCAATCCTGTAAAATGGGGAATGGTCAGTGGGACATAAAAGTGGACCGGGTAGCTGAAATAGGAAGATAAGTATAATGGAGGAAGGAGCGGACATTGTTAAGTATAATCTATGGAATGTGAGGGCTGATGGACTGGCAAGTGAGGACCACAATGTTTGATAGCGTAGATGCAGAGAGTAATGATCAAGGTATGACTGAATTTGCCCTCAAGGGGTTCTTCAAAACCAATGGGCAGAACTTCAGATTTACAATTCCCCAGTTAATGTAGAGACAAAAGGAGAATAAATTCTTCGTCTTAGAGGATGATGATTCTTCACAATTCTCTGCTCAAAAGAGCTGTGGAAGTTGGACCAATGAATTTATTCAAGACTGAGTTGGACAATACTTTGGTCTGCCGGGCAGTCAAGGGTTATAGGGATCAGGCAGGGGAGTGGAGCTGAAGCCAAGAGCACATGAGCCATGTCTTTGCTGAATGGAGGAGCAGACGCAAACATTTTTATGGCCTATTTCTGTTCTGAATGTTCTTCTCCATGAGCCACAGTTTGAAAACACATCTGTGTGGGTATCCAGTGGAAACAGTATCAAGCAAAAGGATGTCAAGGAAGGCAGTGAATATACAGAAAACATAGTTACCCAAGCAATCGTTTGATTCAGAAAAATACACCTTTATCTCACTTATTTTGGATTTCAGATCATGCCATAATCATTGAGTGAAAGGAACAAATTCCAAACTAAGGGATATCTCAACACATAGCAGCACCTATTTCTAAACCAAATAACACGTTCAAATGAGCTGCTGAACTATGACAATTGTTAATCCAAAGTAGAATAGGGAAGAATGAGAATGACATATTGTTCTGGATTTGCTAGTGTTCCTTGAGAGCAGTATCAGGTACAGTACTTCAAGCAAACTCATTTCATTGATACATTTGTTCTTGGTGTTGTTACTTCCTATTTATGTGATGAGTTCAATTTAAAAATATACTTTGCTAATTTTGATCAAATGTTAGAGCTATTTCCCTTGGAATCCCAAAAATGACCTTAAATAAAAGCAGCTGAATGATTAGAACCATAAAACCATAGAACATTACAGCACAGTACAGTTCCTTCAGCCCTCCATGTTGTGCCGACCCATATAATCCTTAAAAAAATGTACTAAACCCACACTACCCCCATAAACCTCTATTTTTCTTTCATCCATGTGCCTGTCCAAGAGGCTCTTAAACACTCCTAATGTTTTAGCCTCCACCACCATCCCTGGCAAGTCATTCCAGGCATTCACAACCCTCTGTGTGAA